>NC_035166.2:5266196-6691196 GCF_001659605.2 Manihot esculenta
AGCCCCAGCAGACCAACTTCGGGTAGCGTAGCACAGCCAGCAGCTTCAGCCGCAACACAGGCTAGTGGCAGAGGCCGAGGGAGAGGGTCAGCCTCTTCTTCATCAGTTTACAGAGGGGAAGGTCCGTCAGCTCCAGCACGGATCTTCACAAAACGCAGCAAGAGGCAAACGCATCCAACACCGTGGTGTCAGGTAATATCATCATTGGTTTTCAGATGTTTATGCCTTAATGGACCCGGGTGCATCCCATTCTTTTGTTTCTCCGAGAGCGGTCGAGAGGTTGGGTTTGATGGTCTCTGGGTTAGAGTGTCCCCTATGGGTCAGCGGACCCAAATGTGACCCGTCAGTGGCAGAGTCAGTCTGCCAGTACAGTCCAGTTTTCATAGAGGGAAGATGCCTATCCGCCGACCTAGTGGTTCTAGACTTGACAGATTTTGACGTCATTCTAGGGATGGATTGGCTATCTACCCATGGTGCTACCTTGGATTGCAGAGACAAGGTGGTTAAGTTCAGATGTCAGGATGGGTCAGAGGTCGTCTTTAGAGGAGACAGGGGGAGTACACCTAGAGGTTTGATATCAGCCCTACAGGCTCGTAGGCTGCTCAGGAGGGTTGTCAGGGTTATCTAGCTCATGTGAGAGAGCTAGACAGAGATGTCAGAGAGCCCGCCTCGGTGCCTGTGTTAGAGAGTTCTTAGATGTTTTCCCAGACGAGCTGCCAGGTTTACCGCCTCCTAGGGAGATAGAGTTCGAAATAGAATTGATGCCAGGAACCAGACCGATCTCTATCCCTCCCTACAGGATGGCGCCAGCAGAGCTGAAAGAGCTTAAAGAACAGTTGCAAGAGCTGGTAGACAAGGGTTTCATCCGACCGAGTGCCTCACCTTGGGGTGCTCCAGTGTTGTTCGTGAAGAAGAAGGATGGATCCCTTAGACTTTGTATCGACTATAGACAGTTGAACAAGGTTACTACCAAGAACAAGTACCCGTTGCCTAGGATCGATGATCTATTCGACCAGCTAGCAGGAGCAGGTTGTTTCTCCAAAATAGATCTGAGATCTGGGTATCATCAGCTGAGGATCAGAGATGAAGATGTGCCAAAGACGGCATTCAGGACCAGATATGGGCATTATGAGTTTCTTGTGATGCCGTTCGGGTTAACTAACGCCCCTGCAGCATTCATGGATCTCATGAACAGAGTATTTAGCCAATACCTGGATCACTTTGTTATTGTCTTCATAGATGATATCTTAGTGTATTCCAGGAATGCAGAAGAGCATGCCCATCATCTGCGGTTGGTCTTGCAGACTTTGAGAGAACATGGCTTGTATGCCAAGTTCTCTAAATGTGAGTTCTGGCTAAGGAGCATTTCGTTCTTGGGGCATGTAGTGTCAGAGAATGGGATAGAGGTAGACCCCAAGAAGACAGAGACTGTGGTTAACTGGCCTAGACCCACTTCAGTGACGGAGATCAGAAGTTTCTTGGGTTTGGCAGGTTACTACAGGAGGTTCGTTCAGGACTTCTCAAAGATAGCAGCTCCTCTGACCAGACTAACCAGGAAGAATCAGAAATTTCTGTGGACCGACCAGTGCGAAGAGAGTTTTGAAGAGCTTAAGAGGAGGTTGACTTCAGCACCAGTGTTAGCACTGCCATCTAGTGGAGAGGACTTTACAGTCTTTTGTGATGCGTCCCGTGTGGGACTGGGATGTGTGCTTATGCAGAATGAGAGGGTGATTGCTTATGCTTCTAGACAGCTAAAGAAGCATGAGATGAATTACCCCACACATGACCTTGAGATGGCAGCAGTAATTTTTGCACTCAAGATGTGGAGGCACTACCTCTATGGGGTAAAATGTGAGATCTTTACAGATCATAAGAGCCTGCAGTACATCCTGAGTCAAAGAGATTTGAATTTGAGGCAGAGAAGATGGGTAGAACTGCTCAGTGACTATGATTGCAAAATCCAGTATCATCCGGGTAAGGCTAATGTTGTAGCTGATGCCTTAAGCCGGAAATCACTCGGCAGTCTATCCCACATCGCAGCAGAACGAAGACCAGTAGTAAAGGAGTTCTACAAGCTCATCGAAGAAGGGCTACAGTTAGAGTTGTCGGGTACAGGTGCCTTAGTGGCTCAGATGAAAGTGACACCCGTGTTCCTTGAGCAAGTCGCTCAGAAACAGCATGAGGACCCCGAGTTAGTGAAGATTGCCAGGACTGTTCAGTCAGGCAAGAATGATGAGTTCAGATTTGACAACAAGGGGATCCTCCGCTATGGGAGTCGATTATGTGTACCAGATGACATAGGGCTAAAAGGAGACATTATGAGAGAGGCTCATAATGCAAGATACAGCATTCACCCCGGAGCCACCAAGATGTATCAAGATCTAAAGAAGGTTTATTGGTGGCCAACTATGAAGAAAGAAGTGGCGCAGTTCGTGTCAGCCTGCGAAGTGTGTCAGAGGGTGAAGCTGGAACATCAAAAGCCAGCTGGAATGCTTAACCCGCTACCGATTCCAGAATGGAAATGGGAAAACATAGCTATGGACTTCGTAGTAGGGTTACCGGCGACGTCCAACAGATTGGACTCCATATGGGTGATTGTGGACAGACTCACCAAATCTGCTCACTTCCTCCCTGTCAGGAGTGGCTACTCTGTGGACAAATTGGCGCAGGTGTATGTAGATGAGATTGTCAGGCTGCATGGGGTTCCAGTGTCTATAGTGTCAGATAGAGGGCCTCAGTTCACTTCCAGATTTTGGCGGAGTCTGCAAAATGCCATGGGTACTAGGTTAGACTTCAGTACTGCCTTCCATCCCCAGACTGATGGACAGTCAGAGAGGACCATCCAAACAATAGAAGATATGCTCAGAATGTGTGTGCTAGATTTTGGCGGTTCTTGGAGGCAACATCTACCTTTAGTAGAGTTCGCCTACAATAACAGCTATCATGCTAGCATCGGGATGGCTCCATATGAAGCTTTGTATGGAAGGAAGTGCAGATCACCTGTTTGCTGGGAAGAAGTTGGAGAGAAGGCCTTGGCAGGGCCTGAGCTAGTAGAGATTACCAGCAGGGTGGTACCCATAATCAGAGAAAGAATCAAGACTGCTGCAAGCAGACAGAAGAGTTATGCAGACATCCGCAGAAGACTAGTTGAATTTCAGGAGGGGGATCTGGTATTGCTTAAGGTGTCTCCAATGAAAGGAGTGGTTAGGTTCGGGAAGAAAGGTAAGCTAGCCCCACGATACATCGGACCCTTTGAAATCTTGCAAAAGATTGGGAATGTGTCGTACAAGCTGGACTTACCTGCTTCAATGGCAAGAATCCATCCGGTTTTCCATGTTTCCATGTTGAGGAAGTTTGTGTCAGATCCGAGTAAGGTTCTTAGTGAGCCTGATGTGGAGATCCAAGAGAATCTCACCTATGTGGAGCAGCCAGTGCGGATCATAGACACCCAGATCAGAAAGCTAAGAAACAAGGAAATCCCGATGGTGAAAGTCCTTTGGAACCACCACAATATAGAAGAATGTACCTGGGAGACACGGGAGTCCATGCTCCAACAGTATCCCCACCTCTTTTAGAGGTTAGTATCTACGTGTTCTATGTGTTTAGTATGTATGTTATGTTCTATGTTATGCATGTATTAGTTGAGGAACATTCGGGGACGAATGTTCTTAAGGGGGGGAGAATGTAATACCCGGCTAGACTCCGGTATCGGAATTCCTACCGTCCGGTGGAATTTCGGATGTCGGGAACTTCTAGAAGGGTAAAGACATGTTTTATGAAATGTTTTTATGTTTTTAATGGTTTTAAAGTATGAAACTAAATGAGTTTTTGCATGAAAATAGCATTGGAGGAAAACCCAGGTTCGGCCGCCGAAAGTCAAGTTCGGCCGCCGAACATGCATGCGTTTTGGAGGCACGTTAGGCCCCCGAAAGCATGAGTTAGGGAAGTTCAGGTTCGGCCGCCGAAAGTCAAGTTCGGCCGCCGAACATTTGCATGGATGCGGAGGCACATTCGGCCCCCGAACGTGGCCTGGCCAGCCACCTATAAAAGGGTCCCTTAGCCGAAAATGGGCGAGCTTTTTCTCCCCATTTCGGCCAAGGTGAGCATTCCGCCATCCTTCCCCAATCTTGAGTTTTTCCTTCCTTTTTCCATGATCTTTACAAGTTTATAACTTTGGTTTTGAAGATCTTTGAGCTTAGAACAAGTTTTGGAGCTTGGAGACCAAAAGTTGGAACTTCTCCCATCTCCAAGTTTAGATCTCCTCAACCCTCGATCTTCAAGAGGTAAGAGCCGATCTTAAGCTCTTCATGTGTTTTAAGTAAGTTTTAAGTGATTTTATGGGGTAGAATGACATGTATAGGGTTGTATGAGTTTTTAAGCAAATGTTAAGTTTTAAGTGATTTATGATCAATGTATGATGTTTGAGTATGCTTGAAGTGTTGTAGTTGGGGTATTTGATGTTTTGAGGCCCCTAGGAACTTGTATGCATGATTTGGGTGAAGTATATGCATGATGTGAGAGTTGGGAGGCATTTGTGCATAGGGGAGCCAAAGTTTCTGCCCTTTGGCAGAAACCAGGTTCGGCAGCCGAAGGCACTTTCGGCCACCGAACATGGCTTGAGAGGCAGCTTTAGGCTGCCGAAGCTTGCCCCCGAAAATTGGAGTTTCGGCTCTGTCCGAGACTTTCGGCCGCCGAAGGTGCCGCCGAACATGCATGAGTTTCGTCTCTGTCTGGGAGTTTCGGCCGCCGAAGGTGCCGCCGAACCTGCCTGACTTTCGTCTTTGGAGGGACTTTCGGCCGCCGAAGGTGCCGCCGAAAGTGCCCTGTCCAGCCTTTTCTTGCATGATTCCTAGGAGTGTTTTGGTGATGTTTTAGGAGGTTTTTGGGGGTATGTCTAGAGTTATGTTCTTGTTGTTTGGTGCCTCATTTGAGTCCACCTGTGTAGGTTCGGACCCGAGGAACCGAGACCCCCGGTTGTGAGATAGTCGTTCCGAGTTCGTTGTTACAGCTTCAGTCACCAGGTGAGTGGAACAACTTCTTAAGTTTTAAAGTAAATGAATAAATGAATAAGTGAATGAATCATAAAGCATTGCCCATGCATCATTATGCCATGCAATATTTCAGGATGTTTGCATTAGATCTCACGAATATGCTGCATTGCATAAATTGATGTTGATGTGGATGAATGTTGAGTGATCCATTAGCCCTCGTATGTTATGTCATGATATGATGATGATACGGTATGGAAGTCCAGGAAGACCCATTCTACGTCCCTGGCACTATGTAAGAGAAAGACCAGGACCCATTCTACGTTCTGGCACTAATGGAAATGTAGAGGGCTATTGGTGACAAATTCATCCTTTATGTGATTAGCTGTGATGTGTTGCATTCCATGAAAGCATGAATAAGAAAAAGTTGTATAATAATATACCTAAAAATGGAGGAATCATAATAATAATAAAATGTATAATAATATACCTAAAAAGGGTGGAATTAAAGCAAATATTTTTAGTTTCCGCTCATTGGGCTTTATAGCTCACCCCCTCTCCCCTAACCCCAGTCTTGCAGGTGCAGAGTAGATAGAGCAGTCAGCCGAGTAAGAGAAGTTTATGTAATAGCTTAGCTGTGGACATGGTTTGTTGGTAATGTATAAGTAAGATGAGATGTAATGTAATGTAAGTTTGATAATGTGCTTGACTAGAGTCTGTTGTATTCCCTGTACACATGGTCTTGTATGAGATATAATGTTTTTATGATGATTATGTAATCCAAGCCTATGTTATGTTATGTTACCCCATTGGAATATTTGATGAGGATTCCAATGAGAGGTTTATGTTATGTTGTGTATGCACAGGCTAGGCTTGGCAAAGAAATGTTGAATGAATGAATGAAAGAAAAGTTTTTAATTTTTATGTATGTTGTTGACCATGTATGGGATTAAACAGGTTCACAGGATGTATGTTTGGCTTGCTACGGGTCCCGGCGGCCTTAAGCCGATCTGGATCCTAGCGCCGGTGGCGGCCTGATTTTCGGGTTGTTACAATAACAGCCATCATGCTAGCATCGGGATGGCTCCATATGAAGCTTTGTATGGAAGGAAGTGCAGATCACCTGTTTACTGGGAAGAGGTTGGAGAAAAGGCCTTGGCAGGGCCTGAGCTAGTAGAGATTACCAGCAGGGTAGTACCCATAATCAGAGAAAGGATCAAGACTGCTGCAAGCAGACAGAAGAGTTATGCAGACATCCGCAGAAGGCAGTTAGAGTTTCAGGAGGGGGATCTGGTATTGCTCAAGGTGTCTCCTATGAAGGGAGTGGTTCGCTTCGGGAAGAAAGATAAACTAGCCCCACGATACATCGGACCCTTTGAAATCTTGCAAAAGATTGGGAATGTGTCGTACAAGCTGGATTTACCTGCTTCAATGGAAAGAATCCATCCGGTTTTCCATGTTTCAATGTTGAGGAAGTTTGTGTCAGATCCGAGCAAGGTTCTTAGTGAGCCTGATGTGGAGGTCCAAGAGGATCTCACCTATGTTGAACAGCCAATACGGATCATAGACACCCAAATCAGAAAGTTAAGGAACAAGGAAATCCCGATGGTGAAAGTCCTGTGGAACCACCACAATTTGGAGGAATGCACTTGGGAGACACGGGAGTCTATGCTCCAGCAGTACCCTCATCTCTTTTAAGGTTAGATCTCTATGTGTTTATGTGCTATGTATGTATGTATGTTATGTTTCATGCCATGCTACGTGCTAGTTGAGGAACATTCGGGGACGAATGTTCTTAAGGGGGGGAGCGCCTTTAGGCCCCCGAAAGCATAAGTGAGGAAAGTCCAGGTTCGGCCGCCGAACCTCAAGTTCGGCCGCCGAATATGGCATGCATGCGGAGGCACGTTCGGCCCCCGAACGTGGCCTGGTCAGCCACTATAAAAGGGTCCCTTAGTCGAAAACGGGCGACCTTTTTCCCCATTTCCGGCCAAGGTGAGCTCTCCGCCACCCCTCACCGATCTTGAGTCCTTCCCTTCCAATCTTACTCGATTTTCATGAGTTTTTACTTGTTTTGAAGATTTTCAAGCTTTGAGCGAAGTTTTGGAGCTTTGAGGTTCAAGGGAGCTCAACCCCTCCCATCTCCGAGTTAGGTCGTCTCTCTCTCGATCTCCATGAGGTAAGAGCCGATCTTAAGCTCATTGCATGTTTTAAGTAAGTTTTAAGTCGATCTATGGGGTAGAATGCATGTTTAGCTCATGGTTAGGTTTATGGGTTTTATATGTGTTTATGAACAATGTGAGTTGCTTGTGTGTTGTAGTTGGGGTTTTTGATGATTTGATGCCACTAGGAACTTGTATGTTTGCTTGTGTATGATTGGGAATGTTGTAGAATAGGTTTATGCATGATTGGATAGTTTTGGAGGCAAATGTGCATAGAAGAGCTGAGTTTCTGCCACTAAGGGAGAAACCAGGTTCGGCAGCCGAAGGAACTTTCGGCCGCCGAACATGCTTGTGGAGGCAGCCTTCGGCTGCCGAAGCTTGCCCCCGAAAGGAGACTTTCGTCTCTGTCTGGGAGTTTCGGCCGCCGAAAGTGCCGCCGAACATGCATGAGTTTCGCCTCTGTCTGGGAGTTTCGGCCGCCGAAGGTGCCGCCGAACCTACCTGACTTTCGGCTCTGGAGGAACTTTCGGCTGCCGAACCTGCCGCCGAAAGTACCCTGTCCAGCCCTCTCTTGCATGTTTTTCTATGATTGTTTCATGATGTTTTAGGGGGTTTTTGGGGAGTAGTTTAGAGTTATATTCTTGGTTGTTTGGTCCCTCATTTGAGTCCACCTGTGTAGGTTCGGACCCGAGGAACCGAGGACCCCAGCAGTGAGTCAGCTGCTCCAGTGTCTGGTCAGAGCTACCCAGAGGTGAGTGGAATATCTCATTATGTTTTAAAGCAAATGATGGACTTTTTAGCATGATTCACGCATCATGAATGCCATGAGATGTACTAGGTTGTTTGCATTAGAATTCACGAATATGTTGCATTGCACATTTTATTGTTGATGTGGATGAATGTTGGATGATCCATAGCCCTCGATCTATGATGTGACGATGTGATATGTACGGTACGGAATGTAAGACCAGTGGGACCCATTCTACGTTCGCTGGCACTATGTAAGAGAAAGACCAGGACCCATTCTACGTTCTGGCACAGTTGGACCATGTTATGTTATGCTATGTAAGAGAAAGACCAGGACCCATTCTACGTTCTGGCACAGTTGGACTATGCAGAGGGCTAATGGTGACAAGTTCATCCTTGATGTGATTAGCTGTGATGTGATGCATTTCATGTTATCATATGTTTTAAATGTTTTATTATTCTGCTCACTGGGCTCTAGTAGCTCACCCCTCTCCCAATTTCCCCAGGATTGCAGGTACAGGGTAGACCAGGAGGTTTACAAGAGTAATGAAGTCTTGTGTATGTAATAGATAGTGTGGACATGATAAATGTATTAATGTTATGTAAAAGTACAATTTTAGTCTTGTAATGATATTGAGGATTAGATATTGTGCTTGACTTTATGTATGAGGTATCCCTTTTAATACATGATCTTAAATCTTTTTATGATGTTTATGTAGACCAACTCAACATATGATGTTTTGCCCATTGGGGCATTGAGGAGATCCCACTGAGGGATCATGTTTATGATTTTGAGTATGTTCAGCGCATGCACAGGTTGAGTTTGGCATATGAATGAAAGAAAAGTTTCAAATTGTTATGTATGTTGTTGATCATGTATGGGATTAAACAGGTTTTCAGGTTGCATGTCAGGCTTGCTACGGGTCTTGGCGGCCTTAAGCCGACCCGGATCCTAACGCCGGTAGCAGTCCGATTTTCGGGTCGTTACAGTGTGGATATAGAACTTTTGCCTGAGAAGATAAGATCTCCATGTTTGAATGGCATGGACAGTAGCAAGCATTTCTTAGGCGTACACAAACCATGATTGTTTAGCGACTCTTAGAGCTCGACTCATGTACACAATGGGCTTCTCGTGCTATGTTAGGATGATACCAATTCCATTGCCAAAAGCGTCAGTCTCGATGACAAAGGGCTCCTCAAAATTTGGCATGGCAAGTGTGTCACAGTTGCTTTGAGGTCATGAAAGGCTTCTTCAGCTTTGGTCGTCCATTGGAATTTACCTTTCTTGAGAAGGTTTGTGAGAGGTCGAGCTATGATGCCATAATTTTTGTCAAACTTACGATACTAACATATGATTCCTAGAAAACCATGTAGTTCAAAACATTAATAGGACAAGGCCATTGCAGCATAGTTTTTATTTTTCCTTGGTCCACTTTCACACCTTGGGGTGTGACAATGTGCCTGAATATTCAAGTTCTTGCAGTCCAAAGGCACACTCAGTATCTTGACATAAAACTAATTTTACCTTAAGATTTCAAATGCCTTTTCAACATGTAAAAGATGCATGGTCTAATTGGAGCTATGGATCAAGATATCATCAAAAGATACTAATATGTGAAGTTAAGGACGAAATATGGAATTCGTAACGGCTTGAAAGGTGGATGGAGCACTACAAAGGCAAAAAGGCATAACTAAGTATTCAAAAGGCGTAACTAAGTATTCATAATACCTATTATTTGTTTGGAAAGCAATTATATATATATATGAGAAGAATGAAACACACTTGGTGATATCCTACTCGTAGATCAGGTTTAGTGAAATATGAGGCTCCATAGAGTTCATCAAGCATATCATCTACAGTTGGAATGGAAAATCTATCTTTTATAGTCACAACATTCAAGGCTCTATAGCCAGTACAACAACACCATGACCCATCTTTTTATTTTTTACCAATAAAACAGGAGAAGAAAATGAACTAGTGCTAGGTTGGATTAACCCCAACTTTAACATGTCTTGAACATATCGTTCAATTTTAGCTTTTTGAAAATAGGCATATCTGTAAGGTCTCACATTGATAGATTATGTGTCATCTTTAAGAGTCATTTGGTGGTCAACTGCTATAGATGGGAGAAGTTGTATAGGCGCTTGAAAGATATCCTTGTCATCTAAGAGTGTTTCCATATCCAAATACAAGGGCTTTGTATCTATCGCTGCTTGGAAGCAAATGGCATATATAGTACTTACTTGCTTGACTGATTTAGCCATAATTTTTAGAGGTACTGGTTCAATGACTGAAGAAGTGAGCCATTGTAATACCCTAGTTTGGTTGTGCCATTGGAACTCCATAATTAGTACCTTCAAATTACAAAGCACCATTCCCACTTGTGATAACTAGTGAATGTAGAGAACCAAAGCCAACTCCATTAAGGGCAAGGCATAGAGGGTGAGGACTAATCAAATACCTTAGAGAGTGATTGGAACATCATCGAATGTCCCTTGGCACTGCAATGTCTTCCCGTTAGCTACTTGCACCGTAAATGCTTCAATGGTGGTCACTGGAAGTTGAAGCATATTAGCAAGTCTTTCACTAATGAAATTGTATATGGAACCATAGTCTATGAGTGCTACCATCTTATAGTGTAACGATCCGAAAATCGGACCGCTACCGGCGCTAGGACCCAGGTCGGCTTAAGGCCGCCGGGACCCGTAGCAAGCCTAACATAAAACCTGTAAACCTAATTAATCCCATACATGATCAAGAATATACATAAAAATTAAAACTTTTCTTTCATTCATACACCAAACTCAATCTGTGCATGCACTGTACATAATCATAATCATAAGCATTGACCCCTCTGTGGGATCTCATTAATGCCCCAATGGGCGATACAACATATGTTGAGTTGGTTTACATAAACATCATAAAACATCTAAGATCATGTATTAAAGGGATAACAACATTCTATGGTCAAGCACACCTCTATCATCCATAAGCCTCATTACATTACATGTCTAAACTGTACTTTTACATAACATCAAATACATTTATCATGTCCACACTATCTATTACATAAACAAGACTTCAATATTCTTGCTGACCTCCTGGTCTACCCTGTGCCTGCAAACCTGGGGGATTAGGGAGAGGGGTGAGCTACTAGAGCCCAGTGAGCAGAATAATAAAACTTTTTAAACATATGATAACATGGAATGCATCACATCACAATCATATCACATCAAGGATGAATTTGTCACCAATAGCCCTCTACATAGTCCAACTGTGCCAGAACATAGAATGGGTCCTGGTCTTTCTCTTACATAGCATAACATAACATTCCAATGTGCCAGACCGTAGAATGGGTCCTGGTCTTTCTCTTACATAGTGCCAGCGAACGTAGAATGGATCCCACTGGTCTTACATTCCGTACCGTACATATCACATCATCACATCATAGATCGAGGGCTATGGATCATCCAACATTCATCCACAACAACAACAGTAGAGTATGCAATGCAACATATTCGTGAATTCTAATGCAACAACCTAGTATATCTCATGCCATTAATGATGCGTGAATCATGCAAAAATGTCCATTTATTTGCTTTAAAAACGTAATAGGTTATTCCACTCACCTCTGGATAGCTCTGACTAGACACTGGAGCAGCTGACTCACTGCTGGGGTCCTTGGTTCCTCGGGTCCGAACCTACACAGGTGGACTCAAATGAAGGACCAAACATACATGAACATAAACCCATAAACCTAACCATGAGCTAAACATGCATTCTACCCCATAGATCTACTTAAAACTTACTTAAAACATGCCATAAGCTCAAGATCGGCCCTTACCTCTTGAAGATCGAGAGGTGAACGACCCGAGCTCGGAAAATGGGAGAGAGAGAGAGTTCATTGAACCTCTAAGCTCCAAAACTTGCTCAAATGCTCAAAATCTTCAAAACAAAGGTAAAACTAATGAAAATCGAGAAAGATTCGAAGGAAGAAACTCAAAACCCGTGAGGGATGGCGGAGAGCTCACCTTGGCTGAAAATGGGGAGAAAAACTCGCCCGTTTTCGGCTAAGGGACCCCTTTATAGGTGGCTGGCCAGGCCATGTTCGGGAGCCGAAAGTGCCTCCGCATGCATGCCATGTTCGGCGGCCGAACATGAGGTTCGGCGGCCGAACCTGGACTTTCCTCACTTATGCTTTCGGGGGCCTAAGGTACACCCGAAGCGCATGCATGTTCGGCGGCCGAACCTGAGGTTCGGCGGCCGAACCTGAGTTTTCCTCCAAGGTTGTTTTCATGCAAAAACTCATTTCCTTTTTACTTAAAATCATGAAATACATTAAAACATTTTATGAAAACATGTTTCTACCCTACCAAAGGCTTCCGACATCCGAGATTACACCGGACGGTAGGAATTCCGATACCGGAGTCTAGCCGGGTATTACATATAGGTTCCTACTCTAGTCAAGACTCGTTAGTTTGCTCCATAGTCCACCCTGTAATAGCATGTAAAGATATCTCTAGATACCATAGTCTATGAGTGCTACCATCTTATAGGTTCCTACTATAGCCAAGACTTGTTAGTTTTCTCCATAGTCCACCCCGTAATAGCATGTAAAGAGACCTCTAAATGGAGGGGCACTGCATTGTCATCATTGATGTAGTCCTCACATCCTTCCAACAATAACAATTGTGGTCCTCTACATTGATGGCCTGGAGAGAATTTTTCGTCACAATTAAAACACAGGCCTTGAGAGTGTTATCTTTACATTTCTTCCCATGATATTCTTTTCATGGTGTGCACAAGTCTAGTTTTGGTTGAAGGTAACCGTATTATGGAGTAGCGAGCAATAGGGAGAGCTAATTTTTGCTATCGTTGGAGTTGTTTATCCCTCATATGAGTAAGGCTGATAGCCTACTTTAGTGTCTTTGGTTTGAACATCCTTATACCATCAGCAATATTAGGTAAAGACCTCCTACAAAGGTTCCCATCAGCACCTTCTATGACTAACCTTGGACCCGGTTAACCAATCTCTCGAATTTCTATTAGTACTCATGCAGGGATTCGATCTATCGAATTTTGGACAAAGCTTCATCAAAGTCTTCACAGTGGATTGGTCCAAATCTTGCCCATAGCTCTTGTTAAAACACCTCCCAAGTTAGTTCCTCATTATCTCCTTTGCAAACACGATGCAACCATTGCCACCATTGGTTGGCTTTGCCTTCTAAATGGAATGATGCTAACACAATTTTCTGAGGCTCCAATTGTTCTGAAATTCAAACAATTGGTCTACTTTTGCAAACCATTCTGTAGGATCTCCTTCAGAGAAGCATGGAATTCAAATTTAGTCAATCTGGATGAAAATAGTTGGCATTCTACTTCCATTCGTGAATGAGAGGCTTCACCGGTTATATAAATGACAGGGTTGGGTGAGTCTGGGTTTGGGGTTTGGGTGGTGATGACAAGTTCTGACATCTTGTTAATGACTGCTTCTAGTTGATGAAGCTTGTTAGCTATACCTTTTTTCATGTGAGTTACACTGTTTTAGGGTCAACCAAGACTGACTTCTGAATTCTCGATTATTTTTTTTGGTAGTCATGGCTCTAATACCAATGTTACGTCCCAATCAGAGTTGTGCAAGATATTGATAGGAGTTTGTATTCTACTTCGGGTGAGAATGTTTTGGATTAAGCTTGCCTCTTTACTAATAATGTGCATAATTTAAATACAAGAAGAATTCATAAATATTGCAATGTACTCCTATTTTTAGGAGCATGAATTAAAGAAATAAAAACAAGATAATAACTGACTTTCTAACCAGCAAGCTGTTACAATGATCTCAATGACCCACTAACATCAGGTTGCATGGAGCAGTAGTCCACTTACCCTACTTTGCATGGGTATTGCATGGATAGTCAATGCACCAAGCACCCATGATACCTATGACATCCTTATGCAGAATATTTTGGGTTCTTCTTTGGTATTTGCGAGGACCAACATTGTGGTGCATTAGTATCTCATCCATTTCCTATCGGATCCATCTCCATCACTGCAGGACAACTTTCTTCATGAAATCTCACCACTGACATCCTCATAGTAGCACCATTTTTGTCTCCCTCAACCCTATCCCTTCCATTTCCATTAGCACAACCTCTATCACTAATCTTATTCACGCAACTAATTCTTCCACTTGTTCTCTACACCCAACAGTAATTCCCCCTAAAACTGGTTGCTCCTCCCTCTATGTAACCCATAACAGCTCACTCTGCCCTAGCTACATATTGATACCTATCGAAATCAAACCCCACAATACCTTCAATCCGAATTTGCTCATCTTCAAGAAGAATACATTTTTGTTTTGCTTCTCATTCACACTCAACACATCCCAAACCACCAACTAAAGACCACACTCTCCACCATGTCTAATTCTGATGTTTATTACTTTACCCCTTCCTAATGCCTCACCTTTTAGAAACTAGAAAATCCAACTTTATCTCTATGTCTCGGTCCATCACGCGACAAGAGAGATTTCCAATTGAAGGTCCTAGCAGCAACACTAATACAACATCAGCTCCTTAATCACACACAACGATTCAAGTTTCAGAGTTAATCTTCACACTCATGCATTCTTGCACCTAATCAGCTCTTATCAAAGTAGAACACTTATTTTGCTTTCGGATAGCAGTTTCAACTCTTCCATCAAACATCCCTTCTTGTTGGTTTTAATTAACCGATTATGTATTGGGTAAAATTTCAATTCATCATAAATTTCTTTGGGTTTATATTCTAAATTGAGTTCTATTTGGACTTTGGACAAATAATTTGCTAACTCGTTACTGTTGGACCTCCATTTTACTGATCAAAGTAAGCCAACTGTAATTTAACGTTAAACTGCACATGTAATACTCGGCTAGACTCCGGTATCGAAATTCCTACCGTCCGGTGGAATCTCGGATATCGGGAACCTCTAGAAGGGTAAAATCATGTTTTCATAAAATATTTTGATGTGTTTTATGATTTTAAGTAAGAAAGAAGTTGAGTTTTTAATGAAAATGACCAAAGAGGCATTTCCAAGTTCGGCCGCCGAACATGGGATAGTTTAGGGGGGCAAGTTAGGCTTCCAAAAGTGGCTCAGGTTCGGCCGCCGAACCCCATGTTTGGCCGCCGAATTTGCATGAGTTTTGGAGGCACTTTAGGCTGTCGAAGGGTGGTCTGGCTAGCCCTTATATAAGGGCTTCATGGCCGAAACGGGCGAGTTTTCTCCCCATTTTTGGCCAACGGTGAGTCCATGCTCTCCCATGGTTGTTTTTGATGATTTTCGTCAAATCCTTTAAGTTTTAACAAGTTTTATCTTCGTTCGAAGATATTTGAGCAAAAAGAGCAAGTTTTGGAGCTTGGAGACCAAAGGAGCGAGATCTCTCCCATCTCCGAGTTAGATCGCCTTTCCTCTTGATCTTCAAGAGGTAAGAGTAGATCTTTAACTCCTTTTATGTTTTAAGTAAGTTTTATGATGATTTGTGGGGTAGAAATGCATATTTAGGTTATTTTTGAGTTTATGGGTTAATGTTGAGTTTTTGAGCAATGTGGGTTGTTTATGTATGTTTGATGTGTTGTAGTTGGGGTTTAGGATAGTTTGGGACCCCTATATGCTTGTTGGCTTGAGTTTGCTTATTGTAGAATAGGTAAATGCATGATTGAATGTTTTGGGAGGCAAATGTGCATGTTGGAGGCTGAGTTCTGCCCTTTGGAAGAACTCAGGTTCGGCAGTCGAAGGGACTTTCGGCCGCCGAACCTGCCTGTGGAGGCCAGCCTTTGGCTGTCGAACCCTGCCCCCGAAAGTAGACTTTCGGCTCTGGAAGGGAGTTTCGGCCGCCGAAGGTGCCACCGAACATGCATGAGTTTCGTCTCTGGAAGGAACCTTCGGCCGCCGAAGGTGCATGACTTTCGTCTCTGGAGGGACTTTCGGCCGCCGAACCTGTCGCCGAAAGTGCCCTGTTCAGCCTTCCTTTGCATGATTTCTATGATTGTTTTAAGGTATTTTAAGGGGGTTTTTGGGGAGTATTTTAGAGTCTTGTTCATGTATGTTTGGTCCCTCATTTGAGTCCACCTGTGTAGGTTCGGACCCGAGGAACCGAGGACCCCAGCAGTGAGACAGCTGCTTCAGTGTCTTGTCAGAGCTAGCCAGAGGTGAGTGGAATAACTCTCTATGTTTCAACGCAAATAATGAAAGTTTTAGCATGATTCACGCATCACGAATGCCATGAGATATATTAGGGTGCTTGTATTAGAATTTACAAATATGTTGCATTGCATATTATGTTGTTGATGTGGATGAATATTGAATGATCCATTAGCCCTCATATGTTATGACATGATGATAGGATATGGAAGTCCAGGCGTGCCTGCTCTACACCCCTGGCACTATGTAAGAGAAAGTCCGAGCGTGCCTGCACTACGCCCCCGGCATGATTGGATATGTATGATATGATATGGAAGTCCAGGCGTGCCTGCACTACGCCCCTGGCATGATTAGACTGTATAGAGGGCTAAATGGTGACAAGTTCATCCTTGATGTGATTTGTTTGTGCTGTGATGCATTCTATGATATCATATGTTTTAAATACAATGTTTTATTATTCTGCTCACTGGGCTCTAGTAACTCACCCCACTCCCTAATTTCCCCAGGTTTGCAGGTACGGGATAGACCATGAGGTCAGTTAGAGTAAAGTCATGTCTATGTAATAGTTAGAAGTGGACATGAGAATGATGTAATGTAAAGTATAGTATTGAGCAGTTAAGTAATATAATGATGTTATTGAGGATTAGAGTTGTGCTTGACCCTAGTTTGTATGTTAATCCCTCTTGTTACATGATCTTTCAAATTTAATGGTTTAATGATGTTTTTTGTAGACCAAACTCATTATATACTATGTTACCCCATTGGAGTATTTGTTGAGGACTCTAGAGTGGGGTTTGATGCTTATGATCATAAGTTGTGCATGCACATGTTGAGTTTGGTGATTGAATGTGAAAGTTCAAAATTTTTGTGTATGTGTTGGTTATGTATGGGATTAAACAGGTATGCAGGATGTATATTAGGCTTGCTATGGGTCCCGGCGGCCTTAAGCCGATCTGGATCCTAGCGCCGGTAGCGGTCCGATTTTCGGGTCGTTACAGATTGGTATCAGAGCCCTAGGTTCATATGGTCGGACCTATAGAGAATGTCGGGCTCATAGATGTTCTAGAAGGTCAAGCACAATAGGAAAATCATGTCCACTAGGATAGGATGTAGAGTCCTGTCTTGAATGCTGATGTGAAATGCCATGATTATATGCATGTGTATTAATGATATGCTATGTATGTGATGCGGGTTCATGTGTTTGCACATGAACCATTTGATGCTAATGTTTTATGTGATGTGTGCTGTTTTTTAGTAAGCGTGATGAGAGGAACTCGTCGATCTGCATGATTGACTGGAGTACCACCCTAGGACGAGGGCACGGATGCCCGTCCTTCTGCATTGCCTAGGGCAATGTCCTGCAGGTCTAGCAGGGAGAGAACATCGAGGGACCCTAGAAGATCTTTTGATGTGAGCAGAAGAGGAACAGTGCAAGGAGGAATGTCAGAGGATGTGGGGGATTAAATGGATGTGGATCAGAGGAGGGATGGCAGTCTTGGAGTGAGTATGTCGGAAGAGGGTATGGGAGAGTCCCAAGGAGGCACTCAGACCTCGGGATTTGTTCAGCCACCCCAGTACCCACCCTTTTCACAGAATCCCGGGTATTCAATGGGAGGTACATCGGATTACCCCAGCTTTAATCCTTACCCTTCTCACATGCCATACCCACCTTTCTACCCACCATACTCGCAGTACCCTATGTACCCACCCCCATCTTTCTACCCAGGTATAGCAAACCCTACTCCGGGGAATGTTGCACCTCCTCCACCACCAGCAGAACCCATGGTCCCAGAAACCCAAGTACCTAAGCCTAGCTCATCTGGAGGGAGCAAGGTCAAGATGACCGATTACATGAAGCTGGGTGCTCCCCAGTTTGAAACAGGTGATGACCCGTTTGTGTACCTAGAGAGGGTCAAGATGATTACAGATAAGATAGGAGCTGATGACAGTAGAGCCATTCAGATGGCTGGGTTCACACTGAAGTGCAAGAAGGCCCGAGAGTGGTTTAAAAATTATGTGAAACCGAGGGTGGATAGTCTATCATGGGAGGAGTTTGCTACTGAGTATTTTGGATGGGCTTTCCCTGATAGTTCAAGGGAATTAAAGATTATTGAGTTTGAGCAGTTGAGGCAGACAGAGGAGATGAGTGTGGATGAGTACACAGACAGGTTCTTGGAGCTGTTGCCGTATGCTGGGCAGAATCTTGACACAGATCAGAAGAAGTCAAGGAGGTATATCATGAAGCTTCATTCCAGGTATTCCTCCTTAATCCAGTCAGCAGAGAGGGAGAGTTTCCATGCCATAGTGGATATGGCCCGGAGGATGGAGGCTAGTGCCATAATCGAGGGAAGAGTTAAGCAGTCAGTGGCACAGTCTTCTGGTTCCAAGACCCCAGGTGGGGGAACTTCCTTGAGTTCAGCAGCTTCAGGCAGTAAGAAGTGGGACAGAGGCCACAGGAAGTCCAAGAAGAATAAGTTCTGGAGCAAGATCAAGTCGGGTCTGGGATTAGGAAGTGGCTCGAGCTCAGGTGCAGAAAATGCAGTATGCATGAAGTGTGGGAAGCCGCACAAGGGAGTATGTCGGTTTGGGACGACAGCCTGCTTCAAATGTGGGCAGGAGGGACACATGGCACGGGAGTGTCCTAGAGCAGCTTTTGTGGCACCGTCTCAGCAGACAGCTTCGGGTAGTGTGGCTCAGCCAGTAGCTCCAGCCGCGACTCAGGCTAGTGGCAGAGGCAGAGGGAGAGGGGCAGCCTCTTCTTCAGCGGGTTTCAGGGGTGAAGGTCCATCAGCTCCAGCACGGATCTTCACGATGACTCAGCAGGAGGCGAACACATCTAACACTGTGGTGTCAGGTAATCTCATCATTGGTTGTTCAGATGTTTATGCCTTAATGGACCCTGGTGCATCTCATTCTTTCATTGCTTTGAGGGCCGTCGAGAGGTTGGGTTTGATGGTCTCTGGGTTAGAGTGTCCCCTATGGGTCAGTGGACCCAAGTGTGACCCGTCAGTGGCAGGGTCAGTCTGCCAGTGTAGTCCAGTTTTTGTTGAGGGGAGATGCCTTTCAGCCGACCTTGTGTGTAACGACTCGAAAATCGGACCGCTACCGGCGCTAGGATCTAGATCGGCATAAGGCCGCCGGGACCCGTAGCAAGCCTGACATACATCCTGTAAACCTGTTTAATCCCATACATGATCAACAGCATACATAAAAATTTGAACTTTTCTTTTGCCAAGCTCAACCTGTGCATGCACATATGCATATACATAAACATAAACATAAACCTCACACTGGAGCTCTAACCAATGCTCCAATGGGGTATCTCATCATACACAAGCTTGGTGGAACATAAACATCATAAAGCATAGATCATGTTTACAAAAGGGATTACTATACAAACTCGGTCAAGCACAATTTCTAAACCTCAATCTCAAAATCAACATTTACATGACATAACTATTCATAACTTTACATCATTTTACAATTTATCATGTCCACATTCTAACTATTACATACACATGACTTCATTCATCTTGACTTCTCTGCCTAGCCCGTACCTGCAAACCTGGGGGATTAGGGAAAGGGGTGAGCTACTAGAGCCCAGTGAGCAGAATAATAAAACATTTAAAATCTCATGCTCTCATGTAATGCAACACATCACAACAAGTCACATCAAGGATGGTATTGTCACCAATAGTCCTCTACATTCCAAAGTGCCGGGACGTAGAATGGGTCAACCGGTCTTTCTCTTAAACATAACATAACATAACATTCCAAGATGCCGGGACGTAGAATGGGTCAACCGGTCTTTCTCTTACATAGTGCCGGGACGTAGAATGGGTCAACCGAACTTCCATACCATATCATGCCGTATCATCATCATATCATACCATATGAGGACTAAAGGATCATTCAATAACCAATCCGCATCAACATCATAAAATACAATGCAACATATTCGTGAATTCTAATGAAAACAGCCTAAATCATCACATGGCATTCATGATGCATGAACATGTTCAAAACTTTATAATTTATTTGCTTTAAAACATAAAGGTTTATTCTACTCACCTCAGCTAGCTCTGACAATGATTGAAGCAGCTGACTCACTGCGGGGTCCTCGGGTCTGAACCTACACAGGTGGACTCAAATGAGGGACCAACATACTAGAACATGACTCTAAAAACATCCCCCAAAAACCCCCTAAAATACCTCAAAACAATCATGCAAAACAATCATGCAAAACATGCAAAGGAAGGCTGAACAGGGCACTTTCGGCAGCAGGTTCGGCGGCCGAAAGTCCCTCCAGAGCCGAAAGTCAGGCAGGTTCGGCGGCACCTTCAGCGGCCGAAAGTGCCCTCCAGAGACGAAAGTCCATTTTCGGGGGCATGCTTCGGCAGCAGAAAGGCTTGCCTCCCAGGCAGGTTCGGCGGCCGAAAGTCCTTCGGCTGCCGAACCTAGTTTCTGCCAAAAGGGCAGAAACTCGGCTCCTCATGCACATTTGCCTCCCAACCTTTCAATCAAGCATACAACTCATCCAACACATGCATAGATACATACATCAGCTCCTAGGGGCTTCAAACTATCCTAAACCCCATCTACAACACATCAAACATGCAAAACCAACATACATTGTCCATAAAACACATAAAACCTAACAATGCTCAACTAACATAAACATACATTTCTACCCCATGAATCAACTTAAAACTTGTTTAAAACATATAGTGAGCTCAAGATCGGCCCTTACCTCTTGAAGATTGAGAGGAAAACGACCCTAGCTCGGCGATGGGAGAGATTGAGTTTCTTAAACCTCAAAGCTCCAAAACTTGCTTTATACTCGAAAATCTTCAAAACAAAGTGAAAACTTGTGAAAATCGTGAAAGATTTGAAGGAAGAAACTCAAGATCGGTGAGGGACGGCGAAGAGCTCACCTTGGCCGAAAATGGGGAGAAAAGCTCGCCCGTTTTCGGCTAAGGGACCCCTTTATAGATGGCTGGCTAGGCCACATTCGGGAGCGGAACGTGCCTCCGCATGCATGCCATGTTCGGCGGCCGAACCTGGACTTCCCTCACTTATGCTTTCGGGGGCCTAAAGCACTCCCGAAGGGCATGCATGTTCGGCGGCTGAACCTGGGTCTTCCTCCAAGATTATTTTCATGCAAAAACTCATTTTCCTTCTAGCTTAAAAACATAAAATACATTAGAACATTTTATAAAAACATGATTTTACCCTTCTAGAGGTCTCCGACACCCGGGATTCCACCGGACGGTAGGAATTCCGATACCGGAGTCTAGCCGGGTATTACATTGTGGTTCTAGATTTGACAGATTTTGACGTCATTCTAGGGATGGATTGGCTATCTACCCATAGTGCTACCTTGGACTGCAGAGACAAGGTAGTCAGGTTCAGTTGTCAGGATGGGTCAGAGGTTGTCTTCAGGGGAGACATGAGGGGTACACCTAGAGGTTTGATATCAGCCCTACAGGCTCGTAGGCTACTCAGGAGGGGTTGTCAGGGTTTTCTAACTCATGTGAGAGAGCTGGATAGTCATGTCAGAGAGCCTGCCTCAGTGCCCGTTGTCAGTGAGTTCTTAGATGTTTTCCCAGACGAGCTGCCAGGATTACCACCTGCTAGGGAGATAGAGTTCGAAATAGAGTTGATGCCTGGAACTAGACCGATCTCTATCCCTCCCTACAGGATGGCACCAGCAGAATTGAAGGAGCTTAAGGAGCAGTTGCAAGAGTTGGTAGATAAAGGCTTCATCCGACCGAGTACCTCACCTTGGGGTGCTCCAGTGCTGTTTGTGAAAAAGAAGGATGGATCCCTCAGACTTTGTATCGACTATAGGCAGTTGAACAAGGTCACTACCAAGAATAAGTACCCATTGCCGAGGATCGACGATCTATTCGACCAGCTAGCAGGAGCGGGTTGTTTCTCCAAAATAGATCTGAGATCCGGGTACCATCAGCTGAGGATAAGAGAAGAGGATGTGCCGAAGACAGCATTCAGGACCAGATATGGGCACTATGAGTTCCTTGTGATGCCGTTCGGGTTAACCAATGCCCCTGCAGCATTCATGGATCTCATGAACAGAGTGTTTAGTCAATACTTGGATCACTTTGTTATTGTCTTCATAAATGATATCTTAGTGTATTCCAGGAATGCAGAGGAGCATGCCCATCATCTGAGGTTAGTTCTGCAGACCTTGAGGGAACATGGCTTGTATGCCAAATTCTCCAAGTGTGAATTCTGGCTGAGGAGCATTTCATTCTTGGGGCATGTTGTGTCAGAAAATGGAATAGAGGTGGACCCCAAGAAAGTGGAAGCTGTAGCTAACTGGCCTAGACCCACTACAGTGACTGAGATCAAGAGCTTCTTAGGTTTGGCAGGTTACTACAGGAGGTTCGTTCAGGACTTCTCTAAGATTGCAGCTCCCATGACCAGATTGACTAAGAAAAACCAGAAGTTTGTGTGGACCGACCAGTGTGAAGAGAGCTTTGAAGAGCCAAAGAAGAGGTTGACGTCGGCACCGGTGTTAGCTCTGCCAACTAGTAATGAAGACTTCACAGTGTATTGTGATGCGTCCCGTGTGGGACTGGGTTGTGTGCTGATACAAAATGAAAGGGTAATTGCTTATGCTTCTAGGCAGCTGAAGAAGCACGTGTTGAATTACCCTACACATGACCTAGAAATGGCAGCGGTGATCTTTGCACTCAAGATGTGGAGGCATTACCTTTATGGGGTAAAATGTGAGATCTTTACAGATTATAAGAGCCTGCAATATATCTTGAGTCAGAGAGAGTTGAATCTGAGGCAAAGGAGATGGGCAGAACTGCTTAGTGACTAAGATTGCAAGATTCAGTACCATCCGGGTAAGGCGAATGTTGTGGCAGACGCCCTAAGCCAGAAATCACTTGGCAGTTTGTCCCATATCACAGCAGAGAGGAGACCGGTGGTGAGGGAGTTTCACAAGCTCATTAATGAAGGTTTGCAGTTGGAGTTGTCTGGTACAGGTGCTTTGATAGCCCAGATGAGAGTAACATCTGTGTTTCTGGAGCAGGTGGCTCAGAAACAGCATGAGGACCCAGAGTTAGTGAAGATTGCCAGGACTGTTTAGTCAGGCAAGAATGAAGAGTTCAGATTTGACAGCAAAGGGATCCTTCGCTATGGGAATAGATTGTGTGTACCAGATGACGTAGGTCTGAAGGGAGACATTATGAGAGAGGCTCATAATGCCAGATATAGTGTTCACCCTGGAGCCACCAAAATGTATCAGGATCTGAAGAGAGTTTATTGGTGGCCAGCTATGAAGAGAGAAGTGGCACAGTTCGTGTCAGCCTGCGAAGTATGTCAGAGGGTGAAGCTCGAACATCAGAAGCCGGCTGAAATGCTTAACCCACTACCTATTCCAGAGTGGAAATGGGAAAATATCGCTATGGACTTCATGGTGGGGTTACCGGCAACGTCCAACAGATTAGACTCCATATGGGTGATTGTGGATAGACTGACCAAATCTGCTCACTTCATCCTTGTCAGGAGCGGCTATTCTGTGGATAAGTTGGCACAGGTGTATGTTGATGAGGTTGTCAGGTTGCATGGGGTTCTTGTTTCAATAGTGTCTGATAGAGGACCCTAGTTCACCTTCAGATTTTGGCGGAGTCTGCAGAACGCTATGGGTACCAGGTTGGATTTTAGCACTGCTTTCCATCCTCAGACGGACGGACAATCAGAGAGGACCATCCAGACAATAGAGGATATGCTCAGAATGTGTGTGCTGGATTTTGGCAGTTCTTGGAGGCAGCATCTACCTTTGGTGGAGTTTGCCTACAATAACAGCCATCATGCTAGCATAAGGATGGCTCCATATGAGACGTTGTATGGAAGGAAGTGTAGGTCACCTGTTTGTTGGGAAGAAGTTGGAGAAAGGGCCTTGGCAGGGCCTGAGCTAGTAGAGATCACCAGCAGAGTGGTGCCCATAATCAGAGAAAGGATCAAGACTGCTGCAAGCAGGCAGAAGAGTTATGTAGATGTCCGCCGAAGGCAAGTAGAGTCTCAGGAGGGGGATTTGGTATTGCTCAAGGTGTCTCCTATGAAAGGGGTGATTCGGTTCGGGAAGAAAGGTAAGCTAGCTCCACGATACATCAGACCCTTTGAAATCTTGCAAAAGATTGGGAATGTATCGTATAAGCTAGATTTACCTGCTTCAATGGAGAGAATCCATCAGGTTTTCCATGTTTCCATGTTAAGAAAGTTCGTGTCAGATTCGGGCAAGGTTCTTAGTGAGCCTGATGTGGAGATCCAAGAAGATCTCACCTATATTGAGCAGCCAATACGGATCCTAGACACCCAGATCAGAAAATTGAGAAACAAGGAAATCCCAATGGTGAAAGTCCTTTGGAATCACCACAACATCGAGGAGTGTACCTGGGAGACACGGGAGTCCATGCTCCAGCAGTATCCTCATCTCTTCTAAGGTGAGTGCTATGTGTTTTTGTTGTGTATTTGTGTTTTATGCTATGCTATGTTTGTTTGGTGAATATTCGGGGACGAATGTTCTTAAGGGGGGGAGAATGTAATACCCGGCTAGACTCCGGTATCGGAATTCCTACCATCCGGTGGAATCTCGGATATCGAGAACCTCTAGAAAGGTAAAATCATGTTTTCATAAAATGTTTTGATGTGTTTTATGATTTTAAGTAAGAAAGAAGTTGAGTTTTTAATGAAAATGACCAAGGAGGCATTTCCAGGTTCGGTCGCCGAACCTTAAGTTCGGCCGCCGAACATGGGATAGTTTAGGGGGGCAAGTTAGGCTTCCGAAAGTGGCTCAGGTTCGGCCGCCGAACCCCATGTTCGACCGCCGAACTTGCATGAGTTTTGGAGGCACTTTAGGCTGCCGAAGGGTGGTCTGGCCAGCCCCTATATAAGGGCTCCATGGCCGAAACGGGCGAGTTTTCTCCCCATTTTCGGCCAACGGTGAGTCCATGCTCTCCCATGGTTGTTTTTGATGATTTTCGTCAAATCCTTTAAGTTTTAACAAGTTTTATCTTGGTTCAAAGATATTTGAGCAAAAAGAGTAAGTTTTGGAGCTTGGAGACCAAAGGAGCGAGATCTCTCCCATCTCCGAGTTAGATCGCCTCTCCTCTCGATCTTCAAGAGGTAAGAGTAGATCTTTAACTCCTTTTATATTTTAAGTAAGTTTTATGATGATTTGTGGGGTAGAAATGCATGTTTAGGTTATTTTTGAGTTTATGGGTTAATGTTGAGTTTTTGAGCAATGTGGGTTGTTTATGTATGTTTGATGTGTTGTAGTTGGGGTTTAGGATAGTTTGGGACCCCTATATGCTTGTTGGCTTGAGTTTGCTTGTTGTAGAATAGGTAAATGCATGATTGAATGTTTTGGGAGGCAAATGTGCATGTTAGAGGCTGAGTTCTGCCCTTTGGAAGAACTCAGGTTCGGCAGCCGAAGGGACTTTCGGTCGCCGAACCTGCCTGTGGAGGCCAGCCTTTGGCTGCCGAACCCTGCCCCCGAAAGTAGACTTTCGGCTCTGGAAGGGAGTTTCGACCGCCGAAGGTGCCTCCGAATATGCATGAGTTTCGTCTCTGGAAGGAACCTTATGCCGCCGAAAGTGCCGCCGAAGGTGCATGACTTTCGTCTCTAGAGGGACTTTCGGCCGCCGAACCTGCCGCCGAAAGTGCCCTGTCCAGCCTTCCTTTGCATGATTTCTATGATTATTTTAAGGTGTTTTAAGGGGGTTTTTGGGGAGTATTTTAGAGTCTTGTTCATGTATGTTTGGTCCCTCAATTGAGTCCACCTGTGTAAGTTTGGACCCGGGGAACCGAGGACCCCAGCAGTGAGACAGCTGCTTCAGTGTCTTATCAGAGCTAGCCAGAGGTGAGTGGAATAACTCTCTATGTTTCAACGCAAATAATGAAAGTTTTAGCATGATTCACGCATCACGAATGCCATGAGATATATTAGGGTGCTTGCATTAGAATTCACAAATATGTTGCATTGCATATTATGTTGTTGATACGGATGAATGTTGAATGATCCATTAGCCCTCATATGTTATAACATGATGATAGGATATGGAAGTCCAGGCGTGCCTGCTCTACGCCCCTGGCACTATGTAAGAGAAATTCCGGGCGTGCTTGCACTACGCCCCCGGCACGATTGGATATGTATGATATGATATGAAAGTCCAGGCGTGCCTGCACTATGCCCCTGGCATGATTAGACTGTATAGAGGGCTAAATGGCGACAAGTTCATCCTTGATGTGATTTTTTTGTGCTGTGATGCATTCCATGATATCATATGTTTTCAATACAATGTTTTATTATTCTGCTCACTGGGCTCTAGTAGCTCACCCCACTCCCTAATTTCCCCAGGTTTGCAGGTACGGGATAGACCAAGAGGTCAGCTAGAGTAAAGTCATGTCTATGTAATAGTTAGAAGTGGACATGAGAATGATGTAATGTAAAGTATAGTATTGAGCAGTTATGTAATATAATGATGTTATTGAGGATTAGAGTTGTGCTTGACCCTAGTTTGTATGTTAATCCCTCTTGTTACATGATCTTTCAAATGTAATGGTTTAATGATGTTTTTTGTAGACCAAACTCATTATATACTATGTTACCCCATTGGAGTATTTGTTGAGGACTCCAGTATGGGGTTTGATGCTTATGATCATAAGTTGTGCATGCACAGGTTGAGTTTGGTGATTGAATGTGAAAGTTCAAAATTTTTGTGTATGTGTTGGTCATGCATGGGATTAAACAGGTATACAGGATGTATGTTAGGCTTGCTACGGGTCTCGGCGGCCTTAAGCCGATCTGGATCCTAGCGCCGGTAGCGGTCTGATTTCCGGGTCGTTACAGCACAAAACCTGTTTTTATTTTTCCTTGCTGTTGTGATTTTATTTTTAGGTTAAGCTTTGAGGAGCTTCAAATCTATTAGGATTATCAAATTTCACGTAATGCATCCACGTTGAGCCATCGTTGAAACAATGTTATGTTAAAATATCAACGATCTAAAAATTTATAGTTAATAATGTGTATTTTTTTTGGCACCTATGCTATGATTGTGTTCACTTGAGGAAAAGCTTTACATGTTTACAAGGTGATAACTCATAGAATGTGGGTGTGATTTTCCATTTATCTTTTCTCTAGTTAATGATTCATGGTAAATTGATGTTTGGATTGAATCTACTATGGGAACTAAAAATAGTAGACATGTACTTTTACAGAAGAAATGCTTGTTGAATCTTATTTCCAACTAAGAAATGCATAAATATATACCTCTCTAATAGAGATGCTATACTGAGTCTATTGAGGTATACCATGGAAAGCTGCTTGTTGTGGAGTCATGATAATGATTTTATGTTTCGGAGTTGAAATAGTTTTATGACATGGAGCAACTAGCCTTTTTCTTTGATATGGGCCTTTTTCCCTATATCACATTCTCTTTAATCCAATAAAAAATTTTAATCCTACTTTTATTTAAATTTATTGAGAGAGTAAAAGATTGAATAGGTTTTTTTTTTATCATTTTGCTCCAATTTAATTATTTAAAACAATGATAACAATAAAAATTAAAGTAATTTAAAATGAATTGCAAAGATTTTAATAGGCATTTTTCTTTGACTATTCTCATTTCAAGTTAATTCATTTTTCTTTTAAAAAAAAATATTGTGATTCAATAGGCATTTTTCCTTTAAGTCACTATTTTTTAAAGGAAAAATTACTATGGGCCCCTGGGTTTTAGCCAAATTAAGTAGTTAGTACTTATAATTCTTAGAACCTGTTGAGATTATTTCTGTAAATAGCCTAGATTTGTAGTGGTAATTAGGGATATGATTGTGTGATATGATTGGGATATGATTAGGCTATAATTAGGGAATTAATTTATTTTCTTACCTAGTGTGTACTCTTGTAAGTAGTATATATACCTCAATTGGCTTGAAGGGAATAATCAAGTATTTTCTCTCAAATCTTCTGCTCTCTTTTTCTTCCTTTCATCAAAGTTACAGAACCAATTAAAATATTCTCCATTATCTAAAAATACAACTATTTGGTCCTTCTGTTAATAATTGCTAATAAATCCTTTTAGTTTTGAATGAAAAGTCATAAATACCCTTCTTAATTGAAAATTTTAATTAAAGGTGAGTAGTTAAATTAAAATTGAACCGAATGAATCGAATCGAATCGACTATATGTATATGATCTTAAAGAAACTCTATCTCTATCGATCGCCACCCAACTTGCTCTCATCTCCCTCATCATTCAATTCTTCCCATCCCTTTTTTCTCCCTTAATCTTTTATCGTAAAGCGTCTAAATGCATCTAGAGAGTTGTCTTCATCTTCTTTATCTTTGTTCAACTCTTTTAGATCTCTTCATCTTTCTTATTATCGAATCCTCCAAATATCTTCATCTTCATCGTCGTCTTTATTGTTTGGTTAATGGTTGATGATCACTTTGTTTGCCAATCGTTGTCGTCCTCGCTAAAGGTCACTCTTATACAATGGCCATCCTTTCTTTCAATATGATCGACGGTCGATGGTCAATCTTTTCGTTATTTCATATATTAAGATTTTGGGTTGGTAAGGACTTTGGGATATAGAGTTTTTTAGTGTGGTTATTTGGGTGTGCAATGGGTTTATGGGTTGTTATTTGTAGAGTTTTTGTGTTGATGGATTTTTGCTTGACTGAGATATGATTATGGTTGTTTCTGCATGAATTTGTAGATGTTTAACTTATATTTAATTTATTTATAAGATCTAAAGTTTAGTTTCCTAGATTAGTATTTGTATTGATAATTAATTCCTAATTTATGGGTTTGATTTAATCTATGTCATTTCTTTTGTTCATGATTAATGGTCTTTAACCTTTGATATTTAGCTTTCTGCGCATAAATGTTTTTAGGTTTTTGCTGTTCGTTCATGAGATCAATTTTGATGGACTAAATCGAACCAATTGAACCGTATATGGGTTTTTTTAAAATTTATAAATATTATTTCTTTTGATCAACAATTTCATTCTTTGACTAGCGGAATCTTTAAATGAAGGGGAAAAAAAATAGTTGTAGTTTGAGACAATCACTACAAGAAAATAAAAAAATACCGACACCAAAAGAGTCGTCGGTAATTACCAACATCTTATCAACAATTTAAGGCAAATTAAAAAAATAAAATGCAAAAATTATTTTTGTGATGATACTACTGACGGATTATCAACACACCATTTCCGACAAAACTATTTCGTTGGTAAAGCTATTTCATTGATAAATTTTATGCCAAATATAAACAACACATTTAGCAATAAAAAAATAAAAAATAAATCATCGGTAACATAAAATAAATTTTACCGACACAATGTTTTGTTATAAGTTTAGTATAAATTTTCAATTTAATTTTTTAGGATTTATTATTTTCATTGATAAAATAGATTTATTGATAATTTTATTATAATTTTGAAAGAATTTTTTAAAATAAATTATAATGTACCGATGATCTATTTCCGTCGGTGGTATATTAAAATTTAAAATTAAAAAATTAGATAAAATTGATATCAACGAGATGTTTTTGTTGATAAGTTTAATATGAAATTTTAACTTTAAATTTGTAGTATATATTATTGATACTACATCACAATCACCCAAAATAAATTATAAGTTATCACGAGAAGATAAATCCATGTGGTGGCAAGAATCTAATAAGTAATATGGTTCCACTCGAGGAAAAGAAGATCCGAACATCTCAAACACCCAGTTTGTCATCAAGACTCGCCCTCTCCTGGATAGAACAAGTCTCGATATAAAGTTACCATTAAATAGAGACAGTCCAGCGTATTCTCGTTACGCCTGTAATCGCGGGATCACAAAACTATCAGATGACAATATCCCTTCTCGAGCAGTCGGCCACATCATCTCTAGATTATGGGGAAATGCTATATTTATCTCCACCTTCTTACAGTATAACAAGAGAAGAATCATTGAGGTAAAGGTATGTTATTCTCTTACACTACTCAAGTTCTAAGCAAATCATTGCATTCATCCAATTCTTTAGTATACTGAATTGAGCGTCAGAGTGGTTGCCGTTGGCACCCACCACCATCTCACATTCTCTTTTTTGCAGGTTTTAGCTAATCACAGTACAGCTCTGTTCTGCCTATAACATTTGGTTCCGTTGCTGGGAAATCTATTGAATTCTCTTTGTTCATTTAGATTAAAATCGGTCTCTTGTTTCTTTTCTCTAAAAAAGGATTATCTCCTCTCTATCTCTTAAAATGGCCAAAATTGTACATTTCATTACAGAGGGACCTGATAAGGGAAAAGACAAAACAAGCGTGTAGCAAAAGGCATCCTGTCAGTTGAACACGAACCATGGGCCAAGCAAGAGGTAAGGTTCAACTCCATAGACAAAGCGATTGGATTCTTTCAAAATGACCAACTGGTTATTAAGATCCTCCTGAACAGGTATGAGGTAAAGCGAGTATTGGTGGATACAAGTAGTTCTATTAACCTTCTCATCTTAAAGATTTTTAATAAGTTAGGCTTGGATAAAAATAGTCTTGTTAGAGTTTTCTATCAGTTACTGGGATTAGGAGATAAAACTGTAGCAGTGCTAGACACCATCAACCTTATCTTGGTACTGGGTGACAAAAAATATAGGCGAGAGTTGTATGCAAAGTTTTTAGTGGTAGATATCCCGTTTGCGTACAATGTGATACTCAATCGTCCAGTCTTAAATTGCTATAGTATTGTTATTAACATGGGTGCTATGTGTCTTAATCTACCTGCTCTAGGAGGAATCACTATGGTTCGAGGCAATCTGAGGTTGGCTAAAGAAGGGTACAGAAACCCAGCAAAAAGGCTAAAAAATGCAACAATGCCCATCAAATTTTTGGAGAAATCAAAATCTTACGTAAAGTCAGAGCCGACAGACTCGGTAGAGGAGGTCCCGCTAGGTAAGGATTAAAAGGTATGATTTGATACTGCGTTAACAAGTGAAATAAAGACTCGTCTAATATAATTGCTAAAGAGCCGAGTAACCACTTTCGCTCGGTCTCCAAAAGATGTAACAGGTGCGGGCCCGACTCTCATCACTCAGAAGCTATCTATTGACAAGACTGTCAAACCAGTCCAACAAAAGAAAAGAAAGTTTGCACCAGAGAGGTAGCAGGTGATCAAAGAAGAAGTTGATAAGCTTTTCAGTGCATGATTGATAAAGGAAGTCTAGTATCCCATATGGCTGGCGAATGCGATCCTGGTAAAGAAAGCTAATGAAAAATGGAGAACGTGCATGGATTTTACTGAGTTGAATAAAGCATGTCCAAAAGATCATTGCCCTTTGCCATCCATCAACAGGTTAGCAGACTCGACCTAGGGTCTTATAGTGGTTTCCTTCCCTGATGTCATTTTAGGATGCCACCAAATCATGATGGACACCAAGGACACAGAAAAGACTGCGTTCATAATAGACGAAAAAGTTTACTATTACAAGGTAATGCCTTTCATATTAAAAAATGTAGGGCCAACTTACCAAAGGCTAGTATCTAGAATCTTTAAAGACATGGTGGGGACAACAGTCGAAGTATACATGGATGATATAGTAGTAAAGAGTTTATCCTTGAAAGACCATCCAGAAGATATATGAAAAAGTCTTTGATGTACTAGACAAGGCAGGTATGAAGCTGAACTTTGAGAAGTGTACCTTCGGGGTAAAAGCTGGGAAATTTCTAGGGTATATAATCTCAGAAAGAGGCATAGAGGCAAACCCTAAGAAAATCAATGCCATTCAAAACATGGAAGCACCCAAAACTATTAATGAAGTACGGAGGTTGAAAGGGCAAGTCACTACCTTGGGTCATTTCATATCATGCTCGGGCAGAAGGTGTCTCCTGTTCTTCAAAACCTTAAAAGGCAAAGGAAAGTTTGAATAGGGGGAAGAGTGTACAGAGGCATTTGAAAGTTTAAAAACCTTTTTATCATCTCCTCCATTACTAAGCCCGCCTATTAAAGGTGAAGTTTTATTTCTATGCTTGTGTGTGACACAAAAAACAGTTTGATCGGTACTCGTTCATGAAAACAATGGGGAGTAAAGCCTAATATATTTTGCCAGCCAAGTTTTGAAAGGAGTGGAGCTTAATTACCCTCCTCTTGAAAAGTTGGTATTTGCAGTTCTAATGTCAGCCACAAAGCTACGACTATACTTTGAGTCACACACCATAGAAGTCAGAACAAATTACCTCTATGAAAGGTTCTACACAGGTCAAAGTTGTAAGGGTGATTATCCACTTGGGCAGTAATATTGTCAGCCTATGATATGAGGTATATTTCAAGAAAGGTAATGAAAGCTCAGGTACTAGCCAATTTTATTGCGGAAATGACTCCATCGTTAGAACCTTCGGAGTCCCTGAATTAACTATAGAGGAGTGGAAAGTTTGGGCAGATAGAGCTTGTGGGGCTGCGGGTTCTAAAATTGGGATCTTATTGTAGTCTCAAACTAGTATAAAGCTTCGGTATGCAGAAAAGCTCACCTTCAATGCCACCAATAATATAGTCGAGTACGAGACTATAATAATGGAATCATCAAAGAATTAGGTATACAAAAATCTATTAATTTTAGTGACTCATAATTGGTTGTTAACCAGTGCTAGGAACAATTCAAAGTCTGAGAACCGAATCTTATCAAATACGATAAAAAAGTTCGGTCCTTAATGGAGAGGATCAAAGATGAGCAGGGTAATTGCGAACTTTGGCAGTTGCGAACTTTGGCAAGTGGCTAGGGGCAACAATGAAGAGGCAGATTTTCTAGCCAAGATGGCGGCAGCAGGTGAACAACACTTGACTTAACTGTTTCAATTCGAGGAATTGCACACTCCAGCAATGGAGTGGAAGAATCTTTTTCCATAGAGCAGGAGAAATCATGGATGACGCCTATATATAAATTTTTTATACAAGTTGATCTTCCAGTCGATGAGTTATCAACCAAAAAGGTAATAAAAAAATCTTTTAAATACGCATTAATTGATGGTTGGTTATATAGGAGGTCTTCGATACAGCTATGGCTGCGGTGTGTTATAGAGGAAGAAGGCCAGGAAATCCTAAAGGATATACATGAAGGTGATTGCGGGAGCCATGAGGGAGCTTAGACAATCGCCCGGAAAGCATTCAGACAAGGGTACCACTGGCTGATGATAATGCAAGATGGAAAGTAACTTGTTCAGAAGTGTCGAAGATGTCAAGTACATGCAAACATCCCAAAGATTATGAGAGAAATGCAAGCAGCCATTGGAAGTCCATGGCCTTTCTTTCAGTCGGGGATAGACATCCTTGGCCTATTCCCTAGGGCATCCGGGTTAAGAAATTCATAATCGTGGCGGTAGATCATTTTAGCAAGTGGGTTGAGGCTGAGGCAATGCTGAAATAGTCCAGCCCAAACTTACTCAAATAACTTTTGGACCCACTTTCTACTTGGCCAAAAATGGTTAGCCCAAGTTATTTAATAGTTTTGTGCTAGCTATTATATACAATTTCGATTTTCTGTATTTTGTCGATGTGGGATTCCCACATTAATCAAGCAGCTGACCATTACACTCTCTCCCGCTAAACTTACAACGTTCTCGTCACAACTGAATCGGATACAATTGCTAAGTCAGGACTAAACTCTCGGGTATTGTGGTTCACTAGGACCTCGAGCGGCTCCACCTCGTCTCACACGGGTAGCCCTTTCCTTACAGATCCACTTGCTCTACACAATTTTTCTGATCCAGGGTGGCTCTGATACCAATTAAAATAATCCGACCCAAATTGATCCAAATAACTTTTGGACCCACTTTCTACTTGGCCCAAAATGGTTAACCCAAGTTATTTAGTAGTTTCGTGCTAGCTATTATATACAATTTTAATTTTCCGTATTCCGTCGATTTGGGATTCCCACATTAATCAAGTAGCTGACCATTACAAATGCAGTCCATCACCACCCAACAAACAATTTTCTTCATCAACAAAAACATATTACTCGATTTGGAATACCAAAGATAGTGATCATCGATAATAGAATTCAGTTTGCAAGCTTCAGGTTTAAAGACTTTTGTAAGAAATGGGAGATTGACTTGAGATTCAACTTAGTCTATCACCCCAGATCAATGGTATGACCGAGGTGATAATCAAGACCATCCTACATAGGCTGAAGAAAAGGCTCGACCAAGCTAAGGGCAACTAGGCCTAGGAGTTGCCTCACATACTATGGGCATACAGGACCACCTCCAGGATAGTTACAGGAGAAACGCCCTTTTCCCTTGTATATGGGGCCAAGTGAGTCATCCCCATTGAAATCCAAGCAACTTTAGGACACAACACCCTAAGAGTTTGGAAAATCCCGAAGAAATGCAATTCAATTTGTACCAAGCCGAATTTCTATGAGAAAAGGCCACAATCAGAATGATGGTTTACAGAAACAAAATGTCCCGAATGTTCAACAGTAAGGTCAGACTGCGTGCTTTTAATGTGAGGGATCTAGTCTTTAAAAGAACATATGTAACAAGTGGCAATGCCGGCGGGTCTAGTAAGCTGGGTGAGGACTGGAAAGGACTATTTAGGGTCTTGAAGGTTATTCGCCCGAATTCATACAAGCTGGCCAAGCTAAATGGTCAAGTCATTCCCTATTCCTGAAATGTCTGTAATCTGAGAAAGTTTTATCAATAACAAGTTAATGAGGTATTTTTTTTCATATGTTGTGTTCTTCAGTGATAAGGAACGATGGGATTTTCCATCCTCAAAAAGTCTAAGGTGATAAGAAGAAGGCCACAAGGGGGTTCCACCAGGCCAGGTCACAAGGCGGGTTCCGCTAGACCACAATATGGGTGTTGCTCCCACTAAACAAGGCTACAAGGCAGGTTCTGCCAGGTCAGGTCACAAGGTGGATTCTGCCAGACCATAATCCAGGCATTAGTCCCACTAAACAAGGCCAAAAGGCAGGTTTTGCCACGTTAGGTCACAAGGCGGGTTCTGCCAGACCACAATCCAAGCATTGGTCCCACCAATCAAGTCATCTACGCTAAATAGCCACGAGGCATGTATACCAATCCCCAATCAAGTCATGTCGAACAAGGGTTGGTTCAGGGGTATCTATACCGTGATCATTCTGACACTCTTTGTCCTACATCCCGTCAGATTGGATGGGGACATCCTTTGATAGGTGTGTCAGGCGGCTCATTAATGGTGACAGTTGGCTAACAAATGCAGAGCCGATTACTCTATGTGATAGAGTCAAAATTAGACCCATTTTCTATGTTTATATTTATGTCAATTTACACATTTTCTACCTAACTTTGTGGTTTTTGTCTTATTTTGTAGGAAATGGAGCAAAATGGTAATTTGGCTAAAATGGCCTTAATTCTGCCCAAAAGACAGCAAAAGAGAATAAGCATGGTTGGCCCAACTTGATTGCCCAAGCCAAGGAGAAGCTGAGATAAAGAGGAAAAAGTGATAAAGTATGCTGTCCAGACTGTTTGCCCAAACAGCACTGGGCAAACAGCAAAGAAAGTCAGAAACAGAGCATATGCAGCCAACAGTGATCCCAGACAGCCTGTTTGCCCAAACAGCGACGGGCAAACAGCACCAGCAGGCAAAAAACCAGCAGAATCTGTCAAACTTGCTGACCAAGTCAACACGAATCCCCACGCACTCCAAACACGTGGGACAGCTCAGAAACACCTATTTACACCTCAGCACACTCTCCTACATATTCAGGAAGCCAAGAAATAAAAAGACAAGAATGCCCTCCAAGAATTCAAGACTAAATAGGAAAAAGAGTCCCAAACTAAAAAGGAAAATTAGGGCAGCCTCTTCACCTATAAAAAGGCATGCAAACCAGCAAAGAAGACATCCTGGAATTCGGGGGACTATCCTTGGATCAAGACACCTACGGCAGAAGCTGCACCAGCAGCTGCGCCCTTGCGCCAGCCCTTCTTCTTCCTTTTTCTTGTTTTCTTTCTTTTCTTTTATGTTAGTTTCAGCCATGAGTGGCTGAAACCCTTTTGCTAGTTGAAGAATAAGGTGAAACTTTGGTTGTTCATGGATTGTGAGATCTGAACCTTTGTGTTAATCTTTTATTAATCAATATTTATGCAATTTTGTGCTTAATTAATTGTTGCCTTGTTATCTTAATCAAATTGGCCTATTGATTATTGATTGCAAAGTTATAAATCTGTTTGTTTGGATAATTCTTAGTCCGTAATTGCTGGAATTGTTCACACACAAGAACACTTGGTGTAAAAAACCAAGGAATTGCATAATCTAGCAATATCACCATGCTTATGGGTAGCTAGAATTAGGTCTCTCTTTCTCTTAATGCAATCAACAATTGTTTGTTGCCTATGGCCCAAGGACGTTCCTTGGCAATTTGTTGATTAGTGATTGATTAGAGGACGTTCCCTAATTGATCTAAGCTTAAGGAGGGATTTGGTTGGTGAGAAGCTTCTTCCACCTCCTAAACTAATTTATTGAACCTAATAAAAGAATCTTTTGTGTCAATGATCAATCCCAACAACTAAAGTGGATCCAATTCTTCAACTAGGCTTTTCTCATTATTGATTTCTCTTTACTTTATTACTTGCTTTACTTGCTTGCTTTCAATTCTAGTTTAGACATCAAATCTTCAAAACCCCCAATTTTACTTTTATTGTCTCTTTATTTACTTGGTCTTGATAAGAAGAATAAATAGTATTGATTCCCTGTGGATACGATCCCTTTACCACTATCTACAAGTTATTAAGTTGTTGGTAACCAAAAGGGTTATTTTTGACCGGCCTCGACAACCGACTGTCAAAAATTGGCGCCGTTGCCGGGGAATCAATTTAACTAATCTATTTTTCTTTCATGACCAGGTCTGGACGCAAGGACATTCAACCTTACGATCCAGAAATTGAACGCACATCAAGGCAACTAAAGAAGAGGAACCAAGCCTCAAAAGTATCCACATCAACAGCTGCTGTCCAAACAGCCCCTGTTGAAGCCTCTACTGTCCAAACAAGGGACAGCACATACAAAATCTGCCATAACAGAACTTGGAGTTGCTGTTCGAACAGAACCAGCAACATTCTTAATCACACCAAACCATTGCAGATCTGAATCATGGAGGAGGTAAGTACATCTAATCACCCTTCTCAAATTCCTGACATAACCTCTATTGTGGAAAGATATGTCTTAGCTCTACAGGCTCGAAAACTTCAGCAATCCCAACCATGTAGGATATGTGCATATGTAGGACATCTAACCTCTGAATGTCCTACACTTTATGAGGATGACCAACAAGTAGATGCATTTGGAGGATACTATAGCCAGCCAAGACATGATCCCTACCTTGATACATACAATCCATATTGGGGAGACCATCCGAATTATGATTATGCTGGGGTTGACCACTACCAGAACTACCAAGGAAATCAAGCTCAACCAGCACCTCTAAATTTCAATGACACTCTTGATGAGGTAGTGAAGACTATGCAAATGATGCAACAGCAAATGGATCAAATGGCCACCTCGTTAAGTGCAATCATGTTGAGAAGAGAGCAAGAACTTCAAGATGTATGGGATGATGATGAAAGTCCCCAAGAAACAGAACCTGCTGCTGTCCAAACACCAGCAACTTCTGGAAGTGCCCCAACTGAACCAGAACCTGTTGATGGTTTAGACATCATTGATTATTGGAGCCAAGAAACTTTTGATATAAATCAAAATGATATGCTAACCAATGATTTTTGTAGGGAGGACAGCCAAGAAGATGAAAAGAGCCAAGTGGAGCTGCAACACACAGCAAAGGACTTCTGCCTAGAGCAGACAGACTGTTGTTTGCCCAAACAGACTGGGCAAACAAGCAAACAGGCGGCAGAACATGCAGATGACTGTTTGCCCAAACAACCCGCAAAGGCAAATCAGGCAAGCCTCTGTCTGTCCAAACAGGTTCAGCAGCCAACTGAGACAGAATGCAGACCACCCAAGTCAATTCAGCAAGAAAACCTCAGTTTGCCCACATCAGTTGCCCAAACGGCTGTGGCAGAACACTGTTCACTTGCAAAATCAGCAGAAAAGCAACCATCAAGTTACTGTTTACCCAAACCAGCTGTACAGAAAGAACAAAAAGATTGCAGTTTGCCCAAACAGCAACAACAGGCAGACTCTTGTTTGCCCGAACAACAGCCAGCAAAGGAACATGAGGAAAGTTGTTGTTTGCCCAAACGGCATGAAAAAGGAGAATCCAGCACAACCAGATTTCTGGCACAAGCAAGTTGCTGTTTGCCCGAACCACCAGCAGAGGAAAAGGAGGCAGAAGCTTGTTTGCCCAAACAAGCTATGCAGATTGTACAAGAAAATTGCTGTTTGCCCAAACAGCAAGTCAAGGCAGAATCCTGTTTGCCCAAACAGCAAGTCAAGACAGATTGCTGTTCGCCCAAACAGCAACATAAGGTAGAATTTATTTTGCCCGAATTCGATACTAAATTGCAGCTACCTATGGAGAAAAATGCATTGGAGTTCCAAGTGCTGCCCAATCATCTCAAAAATGCAAACACAAGGGCCAGAAGTACACCTCACCTCAAAGAGGAGGAGCTAATCATGTTACTTCATGAGTACATGAAAGAAATAGGAGGGGTGATGACCAAATCCAAAGGCACGCTACACTTCTTACTCAATGCAGTTGGGACCCTTTTCCCTCCCCCAATTACTTGAGCCTTGATCAAATGGAGAAGGTCCAGCCCGTGACCTTAAACAAGGGCGCACCACACAAACCACACTAAGGGAGTACTCAATTTTCTTTGAACTTTATTTTTCCAATACATGAGCTAGGTGTGGGGGTGCACATTTTTGAATTTTATTTTTAGTCATTTTTAGTTTTAGTTCGAATAGCCACATTTTTGCTTTCAGCTAATAAAAAAAAAAAAAAAAAAAAAAAAACAGAGATATGTCATCGTTTGCCCAAACAGCATGAGCAAACAACCAGGAGTGCAGAAATCAGTACCATAACCCACTTCCAGGTTTTTAGTTATTTTGCAGGTTAAAGTTGGATGACCAACCTGTTTGCCCACACAAGCTGGGCAAACAGCATAGATAACTCAGAAAAAGTTGGCACACTGTATGCCCACACAGCAAGCTACCTGTTCGACCAGCTTGTTTGTCCACACGGCTGGGCAAACAACAAGCCTTCACACAGAATGCTGCAGAAATTCCACCTGTTCTACCAGCCTGTTTGCCCAAACTGACTGGGCCAACACCCAAGGCAGCAACAGCAACAAGGAAGAAATCCTAAACAGGGCAGTACTTTCTTCATCTTTATTCAATATTCTATTATGCCCTTCCCATAACAACTCTTCTTCTTCTCAAAACTTCTTGTTACTGCACAAAATGAACAAAACCTTTGCATTTTCTGCTGTCCCACTGCATGACAGCATGTTTGGGCATCACACAAACAGCACTAGTGGGCCAACCAGCAGCATACCAAGCTGTTTGCCCACACAAGCTGGTCAAACACCTGCAGCAGGTCAGCAAGCAGCCTATATCAGTAGGCCTACCAACCAGCAGTCCACCACCAAACAGCATATCTTGCCACCTGCACGCAGAGACAGCTAGTTCACCCAGCTGTTTGCCCAAACAGCACTGGGCAAACAACCACACCAGGGAAGTACCAGTTTTTCTTTTTGAACTTTAATTTTTCCATACATTGAGGACAATGCATGATTTAGGTGTGGGGGTGCATATCTCTGAATTTTACTTTTAAGTTCATTTTTGTTTTAATCTTTAGTTTGCTTGCATTAGGCAAAATTTTTTTCATTTTTATGCTTTCAATAATACACACACAACCACAACCAACCTTCTTCTTCTTTTTTTTGGTTTGCTTTACTCAAATACATAGGCTATGTTGGATGAGCCTTCTTTCCATGACCCCATTGATGTGATAACTCTTTAAACCTAAGTTGAATCACTTGTAGTGAGTTGCATTCATTTTTGGGAATTTCCTTTTGAATTGAATCCTTGAGCTTGCCATGGTGAAAAATATATTGATGACCCTCAATCGATTGAGAAAAAATTAAATTTGTGTGAATGAACTTAATGTGGCTTGATTTAGCAATTGGTGTTGATTTGCCCAAATCATTGAGAGAAAGAAAATTCAGCAAAGGCAAAGACCTCAAAAGCACAAATTGAAAATTGTTCTAATGGTCAAAAGACTATGAACAAGGCTAGTAGCCACTTGGATAGGTGATCAACTGAAAATCTAAACCTTCAAATCAAAAATAGGTTGGTGACCTTTCCAAGCAAGATCTAAAGTGCAAAAGCCTGAATAAAGTACTTCAAGGTAAGGGCAAGTCAATCCAAAAGCTAGAAAAAGTCTTAACATATAATGTGCATGATCTCTCTTGAGGAAAACAAATCCTAGCCATGGTAAGTAAAGGGAGACAAGGAAAAGAGGAAAGTAACCTTGGTGCATGCACACTTCACTACAATGCTTCAAAGTAGGGGTCTAGGGTATGAGCTTAAGTGGTAATAAGGATCAAGTGGAAAAAGAAGCTTGTTTGACTAAACCTATTTGCTTGAGGACAAGCAAAGGGCTAGGTGTGGGGGTATTTGATAGAGTCAAAATTAGACCCATTTTCTATGTTTATATTTATGTCAATTTACACATTTTCTACCTAACTTTGTGGTTTTTGTCTTCTTTTGTAGGAAATGGAGCAAAATGGTAATTTGACTAAAATGGCCTTAATTCTGCCCAAAAGACAGCAAAAGAGAATAAGCATGGTTTGCCCAACTTGATTGCCCAAGCCAAGGAGAAGCTAAGATAAAGAGGAAAAAGTGATAAAGTATGCTGTCCAGACTGTTTGCCCAAACAGCACTGGGCAAACAGCAAAGAAAGTCAGAAACAGAGCATATGCAGCCAACAGTGATCCCAGACAGCCTGTTTGCCCAAACAGCGACGGGCAAACAGCACCAGCAGGCAAAAAACCAGCAGAATCTGTCAAACTTGCTGACCAAGTCAACACGAATCCCCACGCACTCCAAACACGTGGGACAGCTCAGAAACACCTATTTACACCTCAGCACACTCTCCTACATATTCAGGAAGCCAAGAAATAAAAAGACAAGAATGCCCTCCAAGAATTCAAGACTAAATAGGAAAAAGAGTCCCAAACTAAAAAGGAAAATTAGGGCAGCCTCTTCACCTATAAAAAGGCATGCAAACCAGCAAAGAAGACATCCTGGAATTCGGGGGACTATCCTTGGATCAAGACACCTACGGCAGAAGCTGCACCAGCAGCTGCGCCCTTGCGCCAGCCCTTCTTCTTCCTTTTTCTTGTTTTCTTTCTTTTCTTTTATGTTAGTTTCAGCCATGAGTGGCTGAAACCCTTTTGCTAGTTGAAGAATAAGGTGAAACTTTGGTTGTTCATGGATTGTGAGATCTGAACCTTTGTGTTAATCTTTTATTAATCAATATTTATGCAATTTTGTGCTTAATTAATTGTTGCCTTGTTATCTTAATCAAATTGGCCTATTGATTATTGATTGCAAAGTTATAAATCTGTTTGTTTGGATAATTCTTAGTCCGTAATTGCTGGAATTGTTCACACACAAGAACACTTGGTGTAAAAAACCAAGGAATTGCATAATCTAGCAATATCACCATGCTTATGGGTAGCTAGAATTAGGTCTCTCTTTCTCTTAATGCAATCAACAATTGTTTGTTGCCTATGGCCCAAGGACGTTCCTTGGCAATTTGTTGATTAGTGATTGATTAGAGGACGTTCCCTAATTGATCTAAGCTTAAGGAGGGATTTGGTTGGTGAGAAGCTTCTTCCACCTCCTAAACTAATTTATTGAACCTAATAAAAGAATCTTTTGTGTCAATGATCAATCCCAACAACTAAAGTGGATCCAATTCTTCAACTAGGCTTTTCTCATTATTGATTTCTCTTTACTTTATTACTTGCTTTACTTGCTTGCTTTCAATTCTAGTTTAGACATCAAATCTTCAAAACCCCCAATTTTACTTTTATTGTCTCTTTATTTACTTGGTCTTGATAAGAAGAATAAATAGTATTGATTCCCTGTGGATACGATCCCTTTACCACTATCTACAAGTTATTAAGTTGTTGGTAACCAAAAGGGTTATTTTTGACCGGCCTCGACAACCGACTGTCACTATGCCACATCCTTTTGCCCATGCCACGTCACCCTATTCTATAGCATGCGCATTTATGAACTCGGCAAAGATTAATGGTGCTGACCATTGAAGGTTTGTATATATCTACTGGTCAAATCAAGTTGTATTTGATTTGTCTGACCTTTACCAAAATTGGTTTCCTTAGGTTATTAAGGATCGTCGAACCGTGGACACGTGTCTTAATCAGGGGTATCTTGTATATTATATGTTATCATAACATAAAATGAAATCGCTTAGGAGACTGATTTTTACATAACTTCTTTACTTGCCTTGGAGGGAAACCTATCCCACCAACTATAAATTCTTCACTATAACCTATCTTTAGAGTATTCTTCACTATAACCTATCTTTAGAGTATGAAAAGACGTGCTTTTCGTTCCCACCAATAAGGGAAGATAGTCCCAAATATCTACCATGATTTAGGGGTAGAAAGACATGCAATAGAGTAAATATCTCGTGTCGAAGTTCATATAAGCAATAAGAGCTAAAAAAGATTCCAAATTTTTGAAAGTTTATAGCTTGACCAAATGATGCTTCATAAGTATTCAGAATATCTCTAACCTTCCACATTCTCTCTTATAAACTTTACAAAAGAAAAAAAAAACTATCATCCACAAAATACAAGATATGTGACACTAGGCCCACCATGACAAATTTTAGCCCTATATATATATTTTCATCATTCCGCCCTCTAAAACAAAGCAGATAATCCTTCAAAATACAAAATAAAAAGATAAAGACTAAAAGGATTTCCCAACCTCAATTCTCTTTAAGGAGTAATAGGTCCAAAAGTATCACCATTAACACCAATTAAATATTCCACAAAAGTCACAAATATCATAACAAGGTCCACCATCTTTGTTCAAATCCTATGTGGAGTATAATCCTTCTTAGAAACTCCCCATCAACCTAATGACATACTTATATCAATTTTCAAGGCCACATCCCTTTTTTCCATCTTTTTTTCTTTTCATATAATGAATTATTTCAAAGGCTCCAATTATAATATTAATAATCGACCTTTCTGAAATAAAAGAAAATTGAGGTGGCGATATTACATAAGGTAGAATAAACTTCAATCTATTAGCTAGGACTTTAACGATAGTTTTATAAATAACACTACATGATGAAATAGGCCTTAGATCCTTCATGCAAGTGGGATTTTCCTTCTTAGGGATAGAATAATGTTAGTATTCTTAATGGAAGAAGGAAGAACCCCATCTTGCAACCAACCCTAACCACTGCATCACTTATTATAGCCTAAAGCTTTTGATAAAAAGCTGGATTCGTACCTTCTAACCTTGGAGCTTATCCGAATGCATTTGATAAAAAACCATTTATTGAGATTGACAACCTCAAAATATCTATCAACTGAGGTCTTAAAAAGGTCCTTAAAGTAAATGCATGAGCACCCACTTGATCGGATATCCAATCTCCATTATTGTCCTGTAAAGGTTCAATGCTATTAACTTTCTTCCTGGAAGGTGCCTAGGTATGAAAATATCTAGTATTTTTATCCCCCTCTTCAAGCTAGAAGTTCTTAGCTTGTTGTTTCCAATACAATTCTGTGTTCACCAGAATTTTATTCAAGTTAGCATTCAAGTGATTTTCATAAGCTAAGTACCATCTTCATGACCTCTAAAAAACTCAATCTCTTTATGAATAGTACTAGTTTCCTTCTTAAAATTACCATTGATATTCTACTCCATTTATGCAGTTTAGGAGCACAACAAGCAAGTTTGTCCCTAATTTATTTTCCATATAGTCTTAACAACGATCAAAATACTAGGATATGAGAACTAGAAATTCCCAAACTTAAAACTCTTCTATCCCCGTGTCACCCTAGAGCCATTGGATTAGAGCAAAATAAGAGAATTATAAGAAACAAAGGCATGAAGATTTAATAATTTATTATTTTGGAACAAATCCAACCATTCTTATCTAGTAAAAGCTCAATCAATTGTTTCCTAAACCCAATGCATACTCCTTTTGCCCCTTTCCCAAGTAAATTACTTATTAATTAAAATGAGCTCCCTAAGAGCAGGAAATGCTTGAGAATTTTCAAGATCTCGGCAGTTTCAACTTAAATAACTCATGGCTTTCGGTATGTCTGCAGAGCAAGACCTGCTGTTTTCTCAATAATGGGCATATAAAAAAGTGTTTATTGGAATAGACACACTTGGAGCTGAAGCCTCTGTATCCTCGAGTGATAATCCAACCCACTGCCTTTTCTTGATCTCATTAATAGGAACGGCCAGTTCCTCTCCCAAATCCATCCCATCAAATTGTCCATTATATGATTCTGTGCCATGGTATTGATGTGGTTCCATAGACTTAGTAGCAACTCCTTGTAAACATTAGTGTGTCAGTACTATAAGGGACCACCATGCAAGGTCCCTTGCAAATCTCGGTGGGACCACTTGCTAGAAGAACTTGGAAGTTTTGAAACATCTATCCCCAGCACTGCACCATGACTATCAAGAACTATTAATTTGCAACTGGCGTCCCTTGCCTCGATGTTGGGCAGAGCCATGGACCCCATCCCTTCGATGCAGCCGAATAAGCTCCCTCAAATAGCTTATCACAGTAGGAGTCGTTATGTCTTAGCTATCCATATAGAAAGCAAAAGATATGCAATCGTTCATGCTTGAATGTGACAGTGAACCCCTCTTACCCTTTTATAAGCACTTTCTTACCATGTTTGGAGGAAACTGGACATCCATAGCAACTCTAATTTGCATAAAAGACCTCCAACTACGTCATTACCTGTAGAGTCATTTGAGATAAACTGCCTAAGAAAATCACCCAATAAGCAAGCCACCTTCTTATTGACATAACCCATTGGAATGCCATGCATTTGGACTAAAAATTAAGCAATATACCCAATTGCACTGTCAAAAGATCTTCACCTAGTTGTAGGTGTCGCATAACTAACAATTGATTGTTAAAAGATCGAGGCCCTCCTTCCACCACTTGATGCAAGTCAACAACTTGGAAAAATATGAATAGACAAAGTTTGAGTTTGAGTTCCTGCATAAGGACACCCTTTCTAGGCCTCCAAAATGAAGATAAAGTGTCATAGCACTAAAATTCACCCAACAATCAGTTAGGAGCCTCCAACCAGCGTGAACTCATTGACTTCCATCACAACTAGCACATCCTCTTCTCGAGAACTGGCATCACCATCTCTTTTTCCTCTTAGGTTAATTGTGTAAGATGAGAGTCCATACATTATAAAAAAAAAATAGTAAAATAGTGACCAAAATTTTGGTTGCTATTTTTGAAAATTGATCGCTATTTAGAAATAGCGACCAATTACAACAAAAAAAATTGTCGGTGTTTGGTCAGTCTATTTAGTGACACAATTGGTGTTTGGTCACTAATTTAGCGACCAATCAGCGACCAAGACTTGGTCGTTAATAGGGTGCCACAACAAATTCACTATTAGAAATTTGATTGCTAAATTAGTCGCAAATTAGTCAATATGCGATGGTCGTAAATTGATCGCTAGTTAGTCGTAAATTGATAGGTAAATTGGTCGTAATATGGTCGCTAAATAGAATATAAGTGCTATATTTTTTGTCGCTATTTCATTAGAAATTGGTAGTAAAATTGAAGGTTTGGATTGCCGTTTACAATTTGATCACTAATCGTGGATTATTAATCGTTAAAATGGTCGCTGATAACTGAATCTAAAGCTAATTTGTCTATTTTGTTTCTTAATATATTCATAAATATGTTATAAGAACAATATGTACACATATTTAAATTCATAATTTTGCAATCTAAATACCAAAAATATTAATATAGTCCAATATTAAAAAGCATAAATACTAAAATATATAATAGATTCAAACTATGTTGAGAAATTCAAGTATTTAAGATGTATTAAAAAGTAAAACAATTAAACAAACTCATATCATGGAATATATCAAGTTATTTAGAAGACGGTCTTATCCTAATCAATATGTGAATCACTAGGGGACCTATAGCCTAGATGAACATTAGATGATGACGACATCGATGAGGAAGCCTGTTGTCCCATCTCCACTGCCTGTATTTCTTCACACATTTCAGCTAGCATGCAACTTTGGTCCTCTATGAGTTTCTGTAAACTATTATACTTCTCTTCAATTTTCTTCTTTCATTCTGTTGATTAAGATAATTGGATCAAAAGAGAAGGCGGAAGAGGCAAGACTGTCTACTCCATAAATTCAACTTCCTTGACTTTGCTAGATACTCTACATTTATACTAAAAATACATTACTTTGCTAGATACTCTACATTTATACTAAAAATATATAAAAGGAGAAATTAAAGAAATAGAATAATAAAACATTAATATATAATTTGCATTTTTTATCAAAACATCTATGTAGTAATTATTTTCTAAAAAAGGTACTCTTACTACTTATAAATCTGCCGAAAATTCATCAGAATCTCCTATAGATGTTTCCATTTTTAACAACTACTCTCAACTAATATTTGTTTCAACCTTAGGATTCTTGATCTCACTTACAATTTTACTATTTAATACTACTAAATTAACATCACTCGTGATTTTACCAAATGCTATCTCAAAGGGAAGGAGGACCCAAAACTTTATAAAGGGCATACTAGCCCTATCAAAAACCAATGATGTAATACCCGGCTAGACTCCGGTATCGGAATTTCTACCGTTCGGTGGAATCTCGGATGTCAAAAATCTCTAGAAGGGTAAAACCATGTTTTTATAAAATGTTTTCATGAATTTTATGGTTTTAAGTAAGAAAGAAATTGAGTTTTGAATGAAAAAGACCATAGAGGGAAATCCAGGTTCGGCCGCCGAACATGCATGAGTTTTGGAGTCACCTTCAGCTTCCGAAGGTGGTCTGGCCAGCCACCTATAAAAGGCCCCATGGCCGAAAATGGGCGAAAGCTCGCCCATTTTCGGCCAACGGTGAGTCCATGCCCTCTCATGGTTGGTTTTGATGATTTTCCTCAAATCTTTCAAGTTTTAATAAGTGTTAACTTGGTTTTGAAGATTTTTGAAGCTAAGATCAAGTTTTGGAGCTTGGAGACCCAAGGAGCTAGATTTCTCCCATCTCCAAGTTAGGATCGTCTCTCCTCTCGATCTTCAAGAGGTAAGCTTAGATCCTACCTTTCTTGTATGTTTTAAGCAAGTTTTGAGGGGTGATGGGGTAGAAATGCATGTTTAGGTTAATGTTGAGTTTATGGATAATGTGTGTTGTATGAGTTGCTATATGTATTTGTGTTGGGGTTTAGGTTAGTTTGAGATCCCTATATGCTTATTTGCTTGGGTTTGCATGTTGTAGAATAGCTAAATGCATGTTTGAATGGTTAGGGAGGCAAAGAGTGCATGAGGAGGCTGAGTTCTGCCCCTTTGGAAGAACTCAGGTTCGGCAGCCGAAGGACTTTCGGTCGCCGAACCTGCCTGTGGAGGCAAGCCTTTGGCTGCCGAACCCTGCCCCCGAAAGTTGGATTTTCGGCTCTGGAGGGGAGTTTCGGCCGCCGAACCTGCCGCCGAACATGCACGAGTTTTGGCTCTAGAACCACTTTCAGCCGCCGAAGGTGCCGCCGAAAGTGGCTGAGTTTCAGCTCTGGAGGGACTTTCGGCCGCCGAAAGTGCCCTGTTCAGCCTTCCTTTGCATCATTTCAGTGATTGTTTTAAGGTGTTTTAGGGGATTTTTGGGAAGTTGTTCAGAGTCATGTTCATGTATGTTTGGTCCCTCATTTGAGTCCACCTATGTAGGTTCGGACCCGAGGAACCGAGGACCCCAGCAGTGAGTTAGCTGCTTCAGTGTCTTTTCAGAGCTAGCCTGAGGTGAGTAGAATGACTCTTTATATTGCAAAGTAAATAAATGAATTTTGAGCATGTTCATGCATCACGAATGCCATGAGATATATTAGGTTGATTGCATTAGAATTTACGAATATGTTGCATTGCATAATGTGATGATGATGTGGGTGGATATTGAATGATCATTTAGTCCTCAATATGATGTGATACGATATGATATGGTATGGTATGGAAGTCCAGGTCGAGGCCCATTCTACGCCCCTGGCACTATGTTAAGAGAAAGACCAGGTCGAGGCCCATTCTACGCCCCTGGCATTATTGGAAAGTTATGTTATGTTATGTTATGTTAAGGGAAAGACCAGGTCGAGGCCCATTCTATGCCCCTAGCACTATTGGATTTGTAGAGGACTATTGGTGACAAGTCCATCCTTGATGTGATTTGTTTGTGATGTGATGCATTCCATGAAAGCATATGTTTTAAATTATTGTGTTTTATTCTGCTCACTGGGCTCTAGTAGCTCACCCCATTCCCTAAATCCCCAGGTTTGCAGGTACGGGATAGACCAGGAAGTCAGCAAGAGTAAAGAAGTCATGTTTTATGTAATAGTTAGATGTGGACATGTATTGTAAAATGATTTAATGTGATGAGATGTAAAGAATTGTATTAAGGATAGAATTGTGCTTGGCCCTAGTGTATGTTAATCCCTTTTTGATACATGGTATTGTTAATGAAAGGTTTTAATGGTGTTTATGTAAACCAAGCTTAATATATGATATGTTACCCCATTGGAGCATTTGATGAGGGCTCCAGTGTGGGGTGTGATATTTATGATTATGAGTTGTGCATACACAGGTTAAGCTTGGTGAATGAAAGGAAAAAGTTTAAATTTTTATGTATATGTTTGATCATGTATGGGATTTAACAGGTATACAGGATGTATGTTAGGCTTGCTACGGGTCCCGGCGACCTTATGTCGATCTGGATCCTAGCGCCGGTAGCGGTCCGATTTTCAGGTCGTTACAGATTGGTATCAGAGCCTTAGGTTCATATGGTCGGACCTATAGTGTGTCGGGCTCATAGAGGTTATAGAAGGGCAAGCACAATAGGAAAATCATGTCCACTAGGATAGGATGTAGAGTCCTGTCTTGAATAATAATGTGAAATGCCATGATTTTATGCATGTGCATTGATGATATGTTGTGTATGTGATGCGGGTTCATGTGTTTCCACATGAACCGTCTGATGCTAATGTTTTATGTGATGTATGCTGTTTTTCAGTAAGCAAGATGAGTGGAACTCGTCGATCTGCACGATTGACTGGAGTACCACCTCAGGATGAGGGCACGGATGCCCGTCCTCCTGCATTGCCTAGGGCAATGTCCTGCAGGTCTAGCAGGGAGAGAACGTCAAGGGACCCTAGAAGGTCTTTTGATGTGAGCAGAAGAGGAACAGTTCAAAGTGGAGTGTCAGAAGATGTGCGGGATGATATGGATGTGGATCAGAGGAGGGATGGCAGTCTTGGTGTTAGCATGTCTGAAGAGTGCATGAGGAGGCTGAGTTCTGCCCCTTTGGAAGAACTCAGGTTTGGCAGCTGAAGGACTTTCGGCCGCCGAACCTGCCTGTGGAGGCAAGCCTTTGGCTGCCGAACCCTGCCCCTGAAAGTTAGACTTTCGGCTCTGGAGGGGAGTTTCGGCCGCCGAAGGTGCCGCCGAAAGTGGCTGAGTTTCGACTCTGGAGGGACTTTCGGCCGCCGAACCTGCCACCGAAAGTGCCTTGTTCAACCTTCCTTTGCATGATTTCAGTGATTGTTTTAAGGTGTTTTAGGGGGTTTTTGGGGAGTTGTTCAGAGTCATGTTCATGTATGTTTGGTCCCTCATTTGAGTCCACCTGTGTAGGTTCGGACCCGAGGAACCGAGGACCCCAGCAGTGAGTTAGCTGTTTCAGTGTCTTTTTAGAGCTAGCCTGAGGTGAGTAGAATGACTCTTTATATTGCAAAGTAAATCAATGAATTTTGAGCATGTTCATGCATCACGAATGCCATGAGATATATTAGGTTGATTGCATTAGAATTCACGAATATGTTGTATTGCATAATGTGATGATGATGTGGGTGGATATTGAATGATCATTTAGTCCTCAATATGATGTGATATGATATGATATGGTATGGTATGGAAGTCCAGGTCGAGGCCCATTCTATGCCCCTGGCACTATGTTAAGAGAAAGACCAGGTCGAGGCCCATTCTACGCCCCTGGCATTATTGGAAAGTTATGTTATGTTATGTTATGTTATGTTAAGGGAAAGACCAGGTCGAGGTCCATTCTACGCCCCTGGCATTATTGGATTTGTAGAGGACTATTGGTGACAAGTCCATCCTTGATGTGATTTGTTTGTGATGTGATGCATTCCATGAAAGCATATGTTTTAAATTATTGTGTTTTATTCTGCTCACTGGGCTCTAGTAGCTCACCCCATTCCCTAAATCCCCAGGTTTGCAGGTACGAGATAGACCAGGAAGTCAGCAAGAGTAAAGAAGTCATGTTTTATGTAATAGTTAGATGTGGACATGTATTGTAAAATGATTTAATGTGATGAGATGTAAAGAATTGTATTAAGGATAGAATTGTGCTTGGCCCTAGTGTATGTTAATCCCTTTTTGATACATGGTATTGTTAATGAAAGGTTTTAATGGTGTTTATGTAAACCAAGCTTAATATATGATATGTTACCCCATTGGAGCATTTGATTAGGGCTCCAGTGTGGGGTTTGATATTTATGATTATGAGTTGTGCATACACAGGTTAAGCTTGGTGAATGAAAGGAAAAAGTTTAAATTTTTATGTATATGTTTGATCATGTATGGGATTTAACAGGTATACAGGATGTATGTTAGGCTTGCTACGGGTCCCGGCGACCTTATGTCGATCTGGATCCTAGCGCCGGTAGCGGTCCGGTTTCCGGGTCGTTACAAATGAAAGAATTTAATAGATGCACTACAAGATGCCCACAAACAAATAAATCTAAACTCCAAAATTCTTTTAGAGTTTTAAATTAATAATAACAATAATAATAAAAGGCCACTTCCATCATGAGAATCGTAATCTCTATCCAAGCAAAACTTCTGAGTCTGAAATTAACATCAAAGAAGAAACCCATAACTGAAAATAATGCAACGTTTGCAACAAACTAGAATTCACAAATAGGTGCCAAAAACATAACCATTATGTAAATTATGCATGCCAAAGTTGTAGTGGATGACTATTAGTTTCCATAACGGCTCTTGAGAGTTAAAACAGCATTAAGAAGAATACCTTCACTTCTAAAATCTTCTTTCCTAGCTTTTTTTTGAATTTGAATTCAATTTACACCTATCATTGAATTGCTTTCGAGCCAACCACCTAAGAATTACTGTAAGAGGATATAACTAAAATCTTACATGCATGCAAATCTTAAGAGTAAAAATTAGCTAACTGGAGAATTGTTTACCAGATTGTAAGTATATAATTGCCACTAGCTTATTATAAATATAAACTATGAGGGGCGCAATCAAGTTTTGGACAACTTCCACCCTAACAAAACATACATATAGGTCCTTAAAATTCGTAAGTATTCAAAACCTAGAGCAAACCTTATTATCTGCAAAATCATTTACAGAAAATGCTACATCATATTGAGATATCCACTTCATTAATATATAAGCTTTAGTATGGCAATAAACTACCATTTTACCCATTTGGCAAAAGGAGAGACAGAGAAGAATAAGAAGGAAATATGAACATCAAAACATTAGGCTTGGTTTCTGTAATTAATTAAAAAATATGAACATCACAATATCAGGCTCAGAATTAATTGCAAGTTGGGTTTCAGCAGGTTCAATTAATAAGACAGTCCAATTATCACATGCGTACCACAGTAGAGATCGAAAACGGCAGTGAACCACAGTAGAGATCGGCGACAACACGACTGGATGAGACGGCACGACGCGACAGAAACAACGTTCGCTACACGACTAAATGACTGGATGTGCACCACTGGAGAGACCGGCAATGGCAGTTAACCATAGAAAAGATTGGTGACAACATGACTAGATGAGAACCACACGATGCAATTCAAACAACCTTCACTAGACGATGCCATGACGCAACGACACAACTGGATGCAAACCACAGTAAAGATAGGCGATGGCAGTGAACCATAGCAAAGATCGACAACAACACGACTAGATGCGAATCACACTGTAATATCCGGCTAGACCCCGGCATCGAAATTTCTATTTTCCGGTGGAATCTCGGATGTCGGAAACCTCTAGAAGGGTAAAATCATGTTTTTATAAAATGTTTTTGCATGTTTTATGCTTTGAATGAAGAAAGAAATTGAGTTTTTGAAAGAAAAGCACCAAGGAAGGAAAGCCAGGTTCGGCCGCCGAACATGGTGCAGTTTAGGGAGCACCTTTGGCCCCTGAAGGTGGTCTGGCCAGCCACCTATAAAAGGCCCCATGTCCGAAAATGGGCGAGTTTTCTTCTCCATTTTTGGGCAAAGGTGAATCCATGCCCTTATATGGTTAGTTTTGATATTTTCCTTCAAATCGTTCATGTTTTTAATGAGTTTTAACTTGGTTTTGAAGATTTTTGAGCAAAGAACGAAGTTTGAAGCTTGGAGATCCCGGAGCTCGATTTCCCCCATCTCCGAGTTTGGATCACCTCTCCTCTCGAGTTTTCAAGAGGTAAGAGTAGATCCTACCCTTCTTTCATGTTTTTAGTAAGTTTTGAGGGGGTTTAAAGGGTGTTGGATGTGTGATTAGGTTAGTTGTAAAATGTTAGGATTTATGTGAGTTTAAGGATGAAATGTGTAATACCCGGCTAGAATCCGGCATCGGGATTCCTGCCTTCCGGCGGAATCTAGGGTGTTGGATCTCTCTAGAAGGGTAGAATGTGTTTTCTAAAATGTTTTCACATGATTTCATGGTTTTAAATGAAAATGAATTGAGTTTTGAAGAGAAGAAGGCCAAGGAGGAAGAACCCAGGTTCGGCCGCCGAAGGTGATGTTCGGCCGCCGAACATGAGATGGTTTCGGATGGACTTTTGGCTTCCGAAAGTTGAGTTGGGCAGAAACCAGGTTCGGCTGCCGAACCTCAAGTTCGGCCGCCGAACATGGGGGACTTTAGGGTGCTGGTTTGGCCGCCGAATGTGGCTCAGCCGGTCGCCTATAAAAGGCCTCAGACCGAAAATGGGCGAGTTTTCTCCCCATTCTCGTGCCCAGGTGAGTTCATGTCCTCCCTTGGTCGATTTCACGTTTTCCTTCATCTTCTATGGTTTTTATGAGTTTCATTCTTGGTTTTGAAGAGTTTTAAGCTTGGATCAAGGATTTGGAGCTTGGAGACCCGGAGCTAGTTTCCTCCACATCTCCAAGGTTCGGGTCACACCAACCCTCGATCTCCAAGAGGTTAGTGTAGATCCTTGCTTTTCCTTATGTTTAATGAAGTTTTAAGTATGTTTTATAGAGTTTGATGTTTGAGTTTGGGTAGAAATGCATGTTTAAGGTTTATGTGGGTTTTATACCCAATGTATGTTATGTGATGTTTGTGTTGGGGTTTTAAGTTAGTTTATGCCCTTTATGCATTTTTGGGAGAGAGTATGTAAGGATTTGGGGTGTTTTGAGTTTGGTTTTTGGCTTGGCAGAATCGGACCTGTCGTCCAGAGGGGACCAGGTTCGGCCGCCGAAAGGAGCTTCGGCCGCCGAACCTGCATGAGAGGCAGCCTTTCGGCTGCCGAACGTGCCCCCGAAGGAGGGACTTTCGTTTCTGTCCAGGGGTTTCGGCCGCCGAACCTGCCGCCGAACTTACCCGAGTTTCGTCTCTGGAAGGGACTTTCGACCGCCGAAGGTGCCGCCGAAAGTGCCCTGTCCAGCCGTTTCTTGGGTGTTTCCTATGCATGTTTTAGTGATGTTTAGAGGGGTTTTTGGGGGTATGTTTATGAGTTGTTTAGAGTATGTTTGGCACCTCATTCGAGTCCACCTGTGTAGGATCGGACCCGAGGGACCGAGGAGGCCAGTAGTGCTAGCAGTTGCAGAGTCTGTCAGCGTCTGCCAGGAGGTGAGTAGAACTAAACCTAATCTTTTATTTTAAGGAATTCAAATGCCTAAAGCATATGCATGCATCATGTTTATATGTAATAGGATGATTGCACTAGTTTCACGAATATGACGCATTGCATAAATTGCTGTGTATATGATGTGATGGGTGGACCAAGGCGACCCTCAATAGCCCACAAGTCTGTCAATGAGTCTTTGTCAGTCGGGCAAGTACATGTAGGAAAGCCCTATGAGAGCTCCTTCGGGGCCAAGTTTTGACAGAGGGAATGTTGGGGTCATGTCTAACCCTGAGGGGAAGGACGTTTCGAGAACCCTCTAAAATCACCCGCAAGAGGAAGAGATTGCTAGCGTGAACTCAAGCGGGGAAGAAATGTTTGATGTGTATTCGTTGTGATATGACGCATTTCATGAAAGCATGAAATAAAAGAAAAAATAAAATAAAATGAAATAAAATAAAATAAATAATGAATAATAAAATGAAATCATAATTAATGAACTGTTTTCTCTGTTTCTACTCACTGGGCTCTTGTAGCTCACCCCATTCCCTTAACCCCAGTTTTGCAGGGCCAGAGTAAGTAAGCCAGAGTAAGTCAGATAGAGCTATGGGAAAGAAGAGGTTCAAGCATGGGTTGCCATGTTTGGTTGTAATAGCTTAGCTATGTTTTGTTTATGTTTGAGTAAGGCTTGATGTGTATGTTTATGGTTATAGTGGATGTTATGTAAGGAAGTTGTTAAAGAGATGATATGTTATGTAATGCTATGTATGTTTTGTATGCTTGTTTAGCTTAGTAGTGGACATGATGATAATGATGATATATGGACATGATAGATGGACTTGATGTATGGTCCTTATGTATATAAAGAATATGATGAATGGAAAGAGTAATGAGTATGTTATAAGAGATAGAGCCAAGCTAAGAAAAGTATGTGAGATGTATAGTATAGAGTTGTGCTTTGCCTAGTGTTGGTAAATCCCTTGGTTTTGCAGGATCAATATGAAAGTTAAAGAAATGTTTTAAGAATGTTTTCAAGTTATATGAAATGTTTTAATGGTTTGAAGTATGTATGGCCGTGAGGGAAGAAAGGGTCTCAATCCCTTGACCCAAAGCGGATATGTTTTTACAGCTAGCTTGATGACTCATCTAGTATGAAGTTCTATGTTTCTATACATAGGTCAAGCTGAAATAAAGAAAAAGTTTAAAGGTTTTCTGAAAAAGCTTAAGTTTTTATGAAAATGCTGATCATGTATGGGATTATACCTAGAGTTCAGGATGTCTAGAGGCTTACTACGGGTCCCGGCGGCCTTAAGCCGATCTGGATCCTAGTGCCGAGCAGTTTGGGGCCGTTACAAGAGGTGTACCGGTTTTCGGGCTGTTACAGTTGGTATCAGAGCTTTGGGCCTCGAGAGTACGGTGTGTCGCACATCGGAAAGAGGTTGGCTTAGAGGTCATAGAAGGGCAAGCACAATAGGAGGAATCATGTCCACTAGGATAGGATGTTGAGTCCTGTCTTGTCTTGAATGATGATGTGATATGCCATGATGTTATGCTATGTATGTTATGTATGTGTTGCAGGTTCATGTGTTTTCATATGAACCGTATGATGCTAATGATTGTCTGATTGCTTGTGTGTTGTTCTTCAGAGGAGCCAGAATGCGAGGTGCTCGTCGATCTATGGAATCGACTGGAGTTCCATCTGAGAGGGAAGGTATGGACACCTTTCCCCCTGCTCTGCCAAGAGCGCAATCGTGGGGAGTTAGCAGATGGGGAACATCAAGGGACCCTGGAAGGTCTTTTGATGTAAGCAGAGAAGCAATGGCTCTAAGAAGGATGTCAGCTAGTATGAGGGAAGTAGAGATGGATGTTCAGAGAAGAGATGTTAGTTTGGGAATCAGGGTGTCAGAAGTAGGTATGGGAGTTTTTCAGGAGGATGCTCAGACTCGGGATTCCAGAATCTCAGGTTCAGGAGGGAGTGATCCCTCCACTTTGAGTACAGCCTCCACGAAAAGCAAGAAGTGGGGCAGAGGCCTCAGAAGGTCGAAGAAGAAGTTTTGGCAGAATTTGAAGGCTAATTTGGGTTTTGGTGGCTCAAGCTCTGGCTCAGGCAGTTCAAGGTGCTTGAGGTGCGGAAGGCCGCACAAAGGAGTCTGTCGGGTTGGAACGACAGCTTGTTTTAGGTGTGGACAGGAAGGACACATAGCACGTGAGTGTCCCACTGCACCCAGGTTGGCTCCGTCCCAGCAAGCAGCTTCTGGTAGAGCAGCTCAGCCAGTAGCTCCAGCCGTGTTTCAGGTTAGTGGTCGAGGCAGAGGAAGAGGGTCAGCCCCTCATTCCTCAGGTTTCCGTGGAGAAGATCCGTCAGCTCTGGCTCGGATCTTCACCCAAGCTCAGCAAGAGGCAGACACGTCGAACACAGTGGTGCCAAGTATGCTCACTTTGGAATGTTCTGATGTGTGTTTTTGTGAACTCTGGTGGTTCTCTTTCTTTAGTTGCTCTAGGAGCCGTCGAGAGGTTGAGTTGATAGCTTCTGGGCTAGAGTGTTCTCTTTGGGTCAGTAGACCCGAGTGTGGTCCATCGGTGGCAGAGTCGGTCTGCCGGTCCAGTTCTGTGTCAGTTGAGGGTAGATGCCTTCCACTCGATTTTGAGGTCCTAGACTTGACTGTCTGGACGTCAATCGAGGGATGGATGGGTTTCTGCTCGTGGTGCTATCTTGGTCTGTAGAGACAAGGTAGTCAAGTTCAGAGGACAGGATGGGTCAGAGGTAGTCCGTTGAGGGAACACAGTAGGGATGCCTAGAGGTTTGATGTCAGCCTATCAGGTATCGTAGGGTGCATAGGAGGGATTGTCAGAGGGTTCTAGCTCTTGTTTGAGAGTTTAGCAGTCAGGTCGGGGAACCAGCCTCAGTGCCAGTTGTTAGAGAGAGTTCGTAGATGTCTCCCCAGGCGAGTTGTCAGGTTCACCATCTGTTAGGGAAATGGAGTTGAGTATAGGAGTGGTGTCTGGACGCAGAATCATTTCTGTCCTTCCCTATAGGATGGCACCTGTAGTTGAGAGTTGTCAGAATAGAGGTGAGGCTTGGTAGATAAGGGTTTTATCCGACCTAGTACCTCACTCTGGAGTGTTCCAGTGTGGTTGTGGAAAAAAAAGGATGGATCCCTGAGACTTTGTAACGACTGTAAGCAGTTAAACAAGGTCACTACCAAAAGCAGGTACTCCCATGCAGGATGGATGATCTATTGGGACAGCTAGTAGGAGCTGTTTGTTTTCCAAGATAGATCTGAAATTCGGGTACTACCTGTGAGAGTTAGAGTTAGTTTGGGTTAGCAGTGAGAAGAAGCCAGTTAGTAAAGATGAGAAGAGAAGAGAAGAGTAAGGATCAGAGTAGCGCAGTGGAAGCGTTGAGTTTCAGAGGAAATTGGGTATTGCTAGAGGTGTCTCCTATTGGAAGAGTGTTCTTAGGAGAACCGGGAGTTTTGACTCTGGCAGTGCCGTGTCTCTCTTTTAGGAGAGAGGTTTTTAGGTTTTGCTTGCTTGATCGCTTGCTTGTTTATGTATGATTGATGCTATGTTTCAGATGCCTGTTTGTTTGTGGAACATTCGGGGACGAATGTTCTTGAAGGGGGGAAGAATGTAATACCCGGCTAGAATCCGGCATCGGGATTCCTGCCTTCCGGCGGAATCTAGGGTGTTGGATCTCTCTAGAAGGGTAGAATGTGTTTTCTAAAATGTTTTCACATGATTTCATGGTTTTAAATGAAAATGAATTGAGTTTTGAAGAGAAAAGGCCAAGGAGGAAGAACCCAGGTTCGGCCGCCGAAGGTGATGTTCGGCCGCCGAACATGAGATGGTTTCGGATGGACTTTTGGCTTCCGAAAGTTGAGTTGGGCAGAAACCAGGTTCGGCTGCCGAACCTCAAGTTCGGCCGCCGAACATGGGGGACTTTAGGGTGCTGGTTTGGCCGCCGAATGTGGCTCAGCCGGTCGCCTATAAAAGGCCTCAGACCGAAAATGGGCGAGTTTTCTCCCCATTCTCGTGCCCAGGTGAGTTCATGTCCTCCCTTGGTCGATTTCACGTTTTCCTTCATCTTCTATGGTTTTTATGAGTTTCATTCTTGGTTTTGAAGAGTTTTAAGCTTGGATCAAGGATTTGGAGCTTGGAGACCCCGGAGCTAGTTTCCTCCACATCTCCAAGGTTCGGGTCACACCAACCCTCGATCTCCAAGAGGTTAGTGTAGATCCTTGCTTTTCCTTATGTTTAATGAAGTTTTAAGTAAGTTTTATAGAGTTTGATGTTTGAGTTTGGGTAGAAATGCATGTTTAAGGTTTATGTGGGTTTTATACCCAATGTATGTTATGTGATGTTTGTGTTGAGGAGTTTATGTTAGTTTATGCTCCTTTATGCTTGTGGGAGTGAGTATGCATGATTGGGAGAGAGTATGTGAGGATTTGGGTATATTTGAGTTTGGTTTTTGGCTTGGCAGAATCGGACCTGTCGTCCAGAGGGGACCAGGTTCGGCCGCCGAAAGGAGTTTCGGCCGCCGAACCTGCATGGGAGGCAGTCTTTAGGCTGCCGAACGTGCCCCCGAAGGAGGGACTTTCGTTTCTGTCCAGGGGTTTCGGCCGCCGAACCTGCCGCCGAACTTACCCGAGTTTCGTCTCTGGAAGGGACTTTCGGCCGCCGAAGGTGCCGCCGAAAGTGCCCTGTCCAGCCGTTTCTTGGGTGTTTCCTATGCATGTTTTAGTGATGTTTAGAGGGGTTTTTGGGGGTATGTTTATGAGTTGTTTAGAGTATGTTTGGCACCTCATTCGAGTCCACCTGTGTAGGATCGGACCCGAGGGACCGAGGAGGCCAGTAGTGCTAGCAGTTGCAGAGTCTGTCAGCGTCTGCCAGGAGGTGAGTAGAACTAAACCTAATCTTTTATTTTAAGGAATTCAAATGCCTAAAGCATATGCATGCATCATGTTTATATGTAATAGGATGATTGCACTAGTTTCACGAATATGACGCATTGCATAAATTGCTGTGTATATGATGTGATGGGTGGACCAAGGCGACCCTCAATAGCCCACAAGTCTGTCAATGAGTCTTTGTCAGTCGGGCAAGTACATGTAGGAAAGCCCTATGAGAGCTCCTTCGGGGCCAAGTTTGACAGAGGGAATGTTGGGGTCATGTCTAACCCTGAGGGGAAGGACGTTTCGAGAACCCTCTAAAATCACCCGCAAGAGGAAGAGATTGCTAGCGTGAACTCAAGCGGGGAAGAAATGTTTGATGTGTATTCGTTGTGATATGACGCATTTCATGAAAGCATGAAATAAAAGAAAAAATAAAATAAAATGAAATAAAATAAAATAAATAATGAATAATAAAATGAAATCATAATTAATGAACTGTTTTCTCTGTTTCTACTCACTGGGCTCTTGTAGCTCACCCCATTCCCTTAACCCCAGTTTTGCAGGGCCAGAGTAAGTAAGCCAGAGTAAGTCAGATAGAGCTATGGGAAAGAAGAGGTTCAAGCATGGGTTGCCATGTTTGGTTGTAATAGCTTAGCTATGTTTTGTTTATGTTTGAGTAAGGCTTGATGTGTATGTTTATGGTTATAGTGGATGTTAGGTAAGGAAGTTAATAAAGAGATGATATGTTATGTAATGCTATGTATGTTTTGTATGCTTGTTTAGCTTAGTAGTGGACATGATGATAATGATGATATATGGACATGATAGATGGACTTGATGTATGGTCCTTATGTATATAAAGAATATGATGAATGGAAAGAGTAATGAGTATGTTATAAGAGATAGAGCCAAGCTAAGAAAAGTATGTGAGATGTATAGTATAGAGTTGTGCTTTGCCTAGTGTTGGTAAATCCCTTGGTTTTGCAGGATCAATATGAAAGTTAAAGAAATGTTTTAAGAATGTTTTCAAGTTATATGAAATGTTTTAATGGTTTGAAGTATGTATGGCCGTGAGGGAAGAAAGGGTCTCAATCCCTTGACCCAAAGCGGATATGTTTTTACAGCTAGCTTGATGACTCATCTAGTATGAAGTGCTATGTTTCTATACATAAGTCAAGCTGAAATAAAGAAAAAGTTTAAAGGTTTTCTGAAAAAGCTTAAGTTTTTATGAAAATGCTGATCATGTATGGGATTATACCTAGAGTTCAGGATGTCTAGAGGCTTACTACGGGTCCCGGCGGCCTTAAGCCGATCTGGATTCTAGTGCCGAGCAGTTTGGGGCCGTTACAAGAGGTGTACCGGTTTCCGGGCTGTTACAAAATGCATGTTAAATGTGTTGCTATGTTGATGTTGTTGGGGTATAGGCTAGTTTTATGCCCCTAAATGCTTAAGAATATGTTTATGCATGTTTTTACATGGTTTGGTTTGAGTTTGGAGGGTTTGGGAGGCAAAATGTGCATGAGAGGCTTGAGTTCTCCCATTCTGGAAGAACTCAGGTTCGACTGCCGAAGCCATGTTCGGCCGCCGAACCTGCCTGGGGAGGCAGTTCTGGCTGTCGAACCCTGCCCCCGAAAGTTTGGACTTTCGGCTCTGGAGGGGAGTTTCGGCCGCGAACCTGTCGCCAAAAGTGCATGAGTTTTGGATCTGGAAGGGACTTTCGGCCGCCGAAGGTGTATGGCTTTTGGATCTGGAGGGGGTTTCGGCCGCCGAAGGTGCCGCCGAAAGTCCCCTGTCCAAGCCTTCCTTTGCATGCCTTCTATGATTGTTTTATGATGTTTTAGGGGGTTTTTGGGGAGATGTTTAGAGTTATGTTAGTGTTTGTTTGGTCCTTCATTTGAGTCCACCTGTGTAGGTTCGGACCCGAGGAACCGAGGACCCCAGCAGTGAGATAGCTGCTTCAGAGTCTTTGCAGAGTCAGCCTGAGGTGAGTAGAATGGATCTTTATGTTTCAAAGCAAATAGATTTTGAACATGTTCATACATCACGAATGCCATGATATATACTAGGTTGTTTGCATTAGAAATCACGAATATGTTGCATTGCATTCTATGATGTTGATGTGGATGGATGTTGGATGACCCATTAGCCCTCGATATGATATGATGACGATGATACGATACGAAGTCCAGTGAGGCCCATTCTACGCCCCTGGCACTATGTAAGAGAAAGACCAGTGGGGCCCATTCTATGCCCCCTGGCATATTGGATGTGTTATGTTATGTTATGTTTAAGAGAAAGACCAGTGGGGCCCATTCTACGCCCCCTGGCACCATTGGAATGTGTAGAGGGCTATTGGTGACAAGTCCATCCTTGATGTGAATTATTGTGATGTGATGCATTTCATGAAAGCATAGATTTTAATATATTGCTTTACTATTCTGCTCACTAGGCTCTAGTAGCTCACCCCTTTCCCTTAACCCCCAGATTTGCAGGTTCGGGATAGACCAGGAAGTCAGCAAGAGTAAAAAGTCTTATGTATATAATAGTTAGTTGTGGACATGAAAGTCATTGTAATGTAAAGTATTATACAAAATGTAATGAGTATTAGTATTGTGCTTGACCCTAGTGTGTATGGTTAATCCCTTTTGTTCATGATCATTATGAAATGTTTTGTATGTTGTGATATGTAAACCAAGTTTGATTTATGTAATGTTGACCCAACTAGAGCATTTGATGAGGGCTCTAGTGTGGGGTTTTTATGTATTCAGTTTCAGTGCATGCACAGGTCGAGCTTGGTAGATAAAAAGTGTAACATTTTTATCTAAAATGTATGATCATGTATGAGATTTATCAGGTATGACAGGTTGTATGCTAGGCTTGCTACGGGTTCCGGCGACCTTAAGTCGATCTGGATTCTAGCGCCGGTAGCGGTCCGATTTCGGGTCGTTACACGATGCGACAGACATGTTGCAAACAACCTTCGCTAGACAACGACATGACGCCACGATGCAACGACACGACTAGATGCGAACCACAACGGAGATCACGACGGCAATGAACCACAACCGAAGAACTTTCTTCTTCCCAACAAAAAAATGGCAAGGAAGAACATAATGTGGACTTAGATTGGTTTTCGTTTTGCTCAAGTAAAACGACATCATTTTCCTCAAGAAAATTAAAAATTAATTATTTAAAATCAAATTAAAATTTAATTAAAATAAAAAATTTAAAATATTAAATTGTAATTTAGTGACCAATTATTTGGTCGCTATTTCATCTATCTAAACAAATGATGATGTTTAACTAATGTATATGAAGAAAAGAAAAATCTTTTAGCGACCATATATTATTTGATTGCTAAATTTGTCAATGTTGTTTCCCATCATAATTAGCGACCATCTAAAATTTAGTCACTAATTAGCGACCATCCCGTGATCAATATTTAGTTGCTATGTATTTTTTAAATACAAATCTTATTTTAACATGCATAGTAGCGGAATAGTCGTGAATTGGTCGCTATGTAGCGACCAAAAGAATTAATCGCTAAATTTAGTCACTATTTCTCTATTTTTTTGTAGTGACACTAAAAAAAATTATTACCAAAGAATGAGAGGGAAACAATCAATTAGGGCGACAATTAATTAAAAAAAAGATTCTTAGAGTGTAGAAAATATTTGGTAAGTTTGAATTTCAAAATTTGTACTATGATTATTATTAGTGTCACACCCATTTTCTAACCTGTAGAGACGAATATGACTCGAAAAACTGACAGAATTTTCCCTAAATATGCATGTAATGAATACGTATAATCTATTACAATTTTTAAATATGAAAACATGAAAGAGATGACTGGTGGCTGGTTTAGTTAATTCATAATATATTTACACCACTATTCCCTTTATGAGGATCAAATATATATATATATATACACCAAACAAAATACATCCAGTAGCCTGAACATACAATTTATATATCATCCTCCAAAATTACAAAAAGTTACAAAGGACTTAGGATTGGTCTGACCTCCACTAGACTCTGAAACTGATGAAGTGGAAGAAAGAACAAGACTAGAAGATGTAGACTGCTAGGAGTGGATCACTAAAAAGAATCTGTAATATTAAAAATATAAGGGGTGGGTTTTACTCAGTGAGCGGATAAATAAATAACAAAAGAGAAAAGATAAAGTTTTGATACTTAATAATACCAAATATTAAACTGAATAAAAATTGCTAAGATATCACTGCTGGAATAGTGAATCCAAAACTATAAATGTGATAAATTAAATTTGCATACACCCATAACATACTCTCTGTGGATAATGTTGGCATATCAGGTGTGATAAAATAAAATAATGACAGTCTGAGAGCAATGCTGGCATCTTAGACTCTATGATGACAATATTGGTCCAAGAGCTAATATTGGTCATACACATGTGCAGAACTACCCCCAAAAGGTGACCACCTAACATATACCCAAAAACTGTGTGTATATTAAGCGATGTCCCAAAAATAGTATAAATATATGCTAAGCTGTAAATAAATTACTTTTCATCAGAGTATTATCTGTTTGGTGCATATATAGAGTGTAATCGGCTATTTATTTAGTTATACTTTAAATTTCATTTTCATTAATTCAAGAAATACGAATTCATTTTATCCATTCCCATTTTAAATAAATAAAATAACATATATATAAATATATATTTAAGAAAAATATCAATGTTATACAATTATCCACTCACTCATACCGAGGACAAAATAAACTTAGATCACAGGAGTACCCCTATTATCTATATTGGAAGCTGGATCCTCTCCTAGAATTAAGAAGAAAAATAATGTATCAAGTGATAAATAAATATTCTAGGATGAAAATATAAAACGTAAAATACAAATTTAAAATATTAAGTATATATATATAAGAAAAATTCGGCAGTATTCCGACATAACTAAACCTCCCGAAATTACACAGGCTCAAAAACACTCAATAAACTATAAATATTATTTAGATCAATTTATGAAAATTATTAATCATAAAAATAGAATCCCATTAATTGATCTAACTAAAACTTATCTCCTTTTAATTCTCAAATCACAAAAATAACTATTTAATTGTAGAGAAAATAAATTAAATCGTAATAATCCAAATAAAAGGGATAAAACTCACCTATCCAAATATTGGAGCTTCTGGAAGAAATTATTAAATTTCTGATCATGATATTAGTTTAAATAAGGATCTAGTTGAGAATTTTGAAAATTTATGAATTGATTGGGTTGAGGAGGGGAAGATTTGGTATTAAAAAGGAATTTTTTTTTTAAGAGCAGAGTAAAGCTCTGTTTTGGGGAAGAGGAAAGGCTCTGAGTTCGGGACCCTTCCCGAAACCAGAGCTCTATGTATGTTTTCTTTTTGTTTCAATTTTTTTCATGGGATGCTTTTCTTTTTTTTTTTTTATGGGCTAGGTATGACAATTCTCTCCTCTTGAGAAATTCCGTCCTCGAAATTTTATATACCTGGTGGAGAAAACAAACGTGGGAACTAAATTCACATATCTTCTTCTTTCTCCCAAGTAACTTCTTTATTAGAGTGGTTATTCTATCGAACTTTAACAAGGGGTATTATCTTGTTCCTTAAATCCTTCTCTTCTTTGGCAATAATCTCTACTTATTCTTCTTCTTCATATGTTAAATCTTCTCTCAACTTGATAGGTTATTTCTAGAGGACGTGGGAAGGATCACTTCTGTATCTTCTTAATATAAATTCATGAAAGACATCATGAATCTGTGATAACTCTGGAGGTAGTGCTAAACAATAAGCAACTGGTCCAATTCTCTTTAAAATCTCATATGGTCCTACGCATTGTGGACTCAATTTTTCATGTTTACTAAAATGTATAACCCTTTTCCAAGGAGAGATCTTTAGAAATACCTTGTCACCAACATTATATTGAATATCCCTTCTCTTTATATTTGCATAACTCTTCTGTCTGTCTTGTGCTACTTTTAATCTACTTCTAATCATCTGACTTTTATCTGTATTATGTTGTAATAATTCTGGACCTTCTAATTGTCTTTTTCCTACCTCATTCCAACACAATGATGTTCTGCATCTCCTCCCATATAAAGCTTCATAAGGAGCCATATCGATACTAGCATGATATTCTATCTATCTTGTGCTGCTTTTAATCTACTTCTAATCATCTGACTTTCATCTGTATTGTGTTGTACTAATTCTGGACCTTCTGATTGTCTTTTCCCTACCTCATTCCAACATAATGGTGTTCTATATCTCCTCCCATATAAAGCTTCATAAGGAGCCATATCGATACTAGCATGATAACTATTATTATAAGAAAACTCCATTAAATGCACATACCTATTCCAACTTCCTCTAAACTCCATAACACATGCCTTCAGCATATCCTCCAAAGTCAGAATGGTTCTTTTTTTATTGACCATCTATTTGAGGGTGAAAGGAAGTGCTAAACTTCAACTTGGTGCCTAAAGCATTTTGCAAGCTAGCCAAAATCGAGAAAGTGAATCTTGGATCTCTGTCCGAAACAATGGAAACTAGAGCACCATGGAGTCTTACAATCTCATTGACATAGATCTCAACTAATTTATCCAAAGAATAATCCATCCTGACAGGCAAAAAATACGATGACTTGGTTAATCTATAAACTATGACCCATACTACATTATGTTCATGCGAAGTATGAGGCAATCCAGAAATAAAATCCATAGTAATGTGTTTCCACTTTCATTCCGGAATAGAGAGCGGTTGCAGTTTTCCTGTTGGATGTTGATGTTTTGCTTTAATCTGTTGGCATATTAAGCATGTTGACACAAAGTCAGCTATTTCTTTCTTCATGCTTGGCCACCAATAATTTTATTTAAGATCTCTATACATTTTTGTGCTACCCGGATGCATAGAGTAAGCAGAACAATGAGCTTCCTCCATAATCTCTCTTTTCAACCTTTCCATTTTAGGTACACATAATCTATCACCAAACATTAAAGTTCCATCCTCCCTTAGAGAAAAGTCGATATGGGTGCCATCTCTTACTTCATTATTAATCTTGCTCAACTGCTCATCTTGATTTTGGTCTTTTTTGACTTTTTCTATCAAAACTGGCCAAACTTTGAGAGTTACTAATAATGCTCCTGTATCATCCACTGCTAGTTTTACCCTTAAGGATCTCATCTCTAGTACAAAGGGAAGCCAAACTGTTTTGAGATAAGTTAAATTACTAAAGGACTTGCGACTAAGGGAATCAGCTGCCACACTAATTTTGCCTGGATGATATTCAATGGTGCACTCGTAGTCCTTAAGTAACTCAATCCACCGTCTCTGCTTTAGATTCAACTCCTTCTGTGTGAGAAGATACTTCAAACTCTTGTGATCTATAAAAATCTGGCAAGTCCTGCCATAAAGATAATGCCTCCATGTCTTTAAAGCAAATACAACTGTAGCCAACTCTAGGTCATAGGTAGGATAATTTAATTCATATGGTCTAAACTATCTAGAAGCATAAACTATCACCTTCCCATGTGCATGAGTACACAGTCTAAACACTTGCGAGAAGCATCACTGTACACCACAAATCCACTTGTACCTGAGGGTAAGGTAAAGACTAGAGTTGATGTAAGACATGTCTTAAGCTTCTTGAAGCTCTCTTAACATTCATCTGTCCATTCAAATTTTGCATTCTTCCTAAGGAGTTTAGTCAACGGTGCTATAATGATGGAGAAATGCTGAACAAAGCGACGATAATATCCTGCTAAGCCCAAAAAAACTCCTAACCTCTATAATATTAGTTGGAGGGTCCTAATTGACTATTGCTTCAATCTTCTTAGGATCAACTAAAACTCCATCTGTTGAGATAACATGTCCTAAGAAGACCACCAAATCAAGCCAGAACTCACATTTACTCAATTTAGCATACAATTGCTTATTCCTCAAAATTTGCAATACTATCCATAAATGCATCTCATGCTCTTCCTTGCTACGGAAATACACTAAGATATCATCAATAAATACAATAACAAAGATATCCAAGTAGGGCTTGAACACCCTATTCATGAGATCCATAAAAGCAGCTGGTGCATTAGTTAACCTAAAAGGCATAACGAGAAACTCATAATGCCCATAACAAGTTCTAAAAGTTGTCTTAGGTATTTCGAACTCCTTGATTTTCAATTGATGATACCTAAACCGTAAATCAATCTTAGAGAACACCTTAGCACCTTGGAGCTAATCAAAGAGATCGTCCATGCGGGGTAAAGGATACTTATTTCGCATTGTAACTCGATTTAATTGTCTGTAGTCAATACATAGCCTCAAGAAACCATCCTTCTTATTCACAAACAACATAGGGGCTCCCCAAAGTGAAACACTGGGTCTTATGAAACATTTATCAAGCAACTTTTGCAATTATACTTTTAACTCTTTCAATTCTGCTGGAGCTATTCTATATGGTGCCATAGAAATAGGAGCTGTACCTAGATTTAAATCAATAAGGAATTCAATTTCTCTATTTGGAGGCAACTCGAGAAGCTTTTCAGGGAATACATCAAGAAACTTGCTTATTACTAGTAGATCTTCCAATTTATGTTTTTCTAGGCTACTGTCAATCACATAGGCTAGGTACGCTTGACAATCCTTTCGAAGCATCTGCCTAGTGGTCATGGCATAAATCACATAAGAAGGGAGTAAATGCCTTTCTCTATAAAAGGTGAACTTGGGTCTTTCTGAATTATTAAACACCACCGGTTTCTCAAAGTAATCTATTGTGGCATGATGACGGGATAACCAATCCATACCTAGGATAACATCAAGATCTCATAGATACAAAGGAATCAAATCCACTAACAACTCATGATCGCCCAACTTAACAACACAATCCCTATACACATGTTCACATACAACAAAATCCCCAATTGGAGTACCCACAGCTAATCCACAATCTAAGGGTTTCAATTCTCTATCAGCATGCACAGAGAATGATTGAGATATGAAGGAGTGAGTAGAACCAGGATCTATAAGAATGTGTGCATCTTTATCAAAAATAGTTAACGTACCAGTCACTACTTCTGGAGATGCTCGTGCCTCCTGCTATGCCATAGCAAAAAATCTAGCCTGAGTGCGAGCTCTACCAATTTGTGTCATTGGTCGAGACTGAGAAGTTGAAGTAGCTCCACTGGCTTTGCTAGCACTAGGCCTAACTTGTGTTGTAGGTCCACCCTGTGATGGTGTTGTACCATACTTTAGATTCTAAGGCGCCACTGATCCTTGCTGTGAACCATTGTCTTTAGAAATCAGTAACGTACAATCTTTCTTAAAATGTCCTGAAGAACCACATTCAAAACAACATTTGTCGAATTTTCTACACTCCCCAACATGATATCTACTACAAGTGGCACATTGAGGAAAATGTCTCTTCTTTTGTTCGAACTCAAAATTATATCCTTGCCCTTGCCCCTGTCTTTATGCCCCAAAGGAACTACCCACTGGTTGTGCTACTGAACTCTGACTAAACTGTGGTCGGGTAACTTGCTGCTCTGTATTGACAAAACAACCTCTACCACTACCACTGTATTCAATTTTGGGCTGAAATGAACTACCCTTTATCTGAACCCTTGTGAGGAACCCTACATATGCTTTCTACTCATCTTCTGTTCATACTCTTTCTCTTCTTGCTTAACTTTTTCAACGTTCAAGGTTTATTCCACTAACTCTCTAAAATTATTACCTCTAGACCAGGTCATAGATGATCTGATATTGACATGTAGACCCTGTCTGAATCTATCACATTTAGCTTCCTCATAAAGCAGCATGTCTGAAACAAAGCAATAGACGTCCTCAAACTTGTCAATATACTCTCTTAATGAAAGACTTCCTTGAAACAACCTGAAAAATGCATCATATTTTCCCTTCCTGAAACTTTCTGACAAATACTCCTGACGAAATTCATATACAAATTGATCCCAAGTCAATATGACTCCATGTCTGCGACGTATGCCATCAAACCAGCCATCAGCGTTACCCTGAAGCAATCCATGTACATTATCTACCTTATCTGTATTAATCAACTTCATTAATTCAAACACTTTTATCACTTTCTTTAACCATTTATTTGCAATATCAGCATTAGAAGAACCTTTAAAATCATAAGCCCCCAAACGCTTAGCATAATCCACTATCTCCCACGGATCTCTAGGTTTAGCTGTAACAACTGCTGTAACTACTTGTGCCACAAAAGCACCCAAATTTGTATTTATCTTAAAAGGAATGGCTAGTGCTACAGGTGGAACAAGAGGTGGAGATGCAGGTACAATAGGAGGTGCAATTGCGGGTGCTGGGGGAGGTGGTGGTGTAGCCAGATATACCTCTGATTCAACACCATGAGAAGTAGAATCTCTATGCCCATCTCCACTTTCAGGTAAAACATGATCTAGTAACCCTTCTAGAGGTGGAGGTGTAATTGTAGGATCCCTATGAGGTTGGTCAATATCAGCTAATCTAACTGTATGAACACCACGGACTCGACTTCTATTACCTACTCTAGGCGGCATTGTCCTAGAAATAAAAATAAAAAAGCGTTATCAGAATATAATTAAGAACACTAACTCAATAGAAGTCTACAGAATCTATAAATCTAAGTTATGATACCAAAAATTGTCACACTCACTCTCTAACCTGTAGAGACAAATATGACTTGAAAAACTGATAGAATTTTCCCTAAATATACATGTAATGAATACATATAACCTGCTACAATTTTTAAATATAAAAACATGAAAGAGAGGATTAGTAACTGGTCTAGTTAATTCATAATATATTTACACCACTATTCCCTCTATGAGGATAAAAAAAAATTATATATATATACACCAAACAAAATACATCCAACAGTCTGAGCATACAATTTATATATTATTCTCCAAAATTACAAAAAGTTACAAAGGACTTAGGATTGACCCAACCTCCACTAGACTCTAAAATTGATGAAGTGAAAAAAAGGACAATACTAGAAGATGTAGACTGTTAGGAGTGAATCACAAAAAAAAACTGTAATATTAGGGTAAGTATAATTTACTCAATGACCGGATAAATAAATAACAAAGGGGAAGAGATAAAGTTTTGATACTTAATAGTATCAAATATTAAGCTAAAATAGGTCAGCTGAATAAATATAATTTAATTCAATTAATATAAATTAAACTGAATAAAAATTGTTAATATATCACTGCTGGAATAATGAATTCAAAATTATAACCCATAACATGCTCCCTGTGGATAATGCTGGCATCTCAGGTGTGATGATGAGTTGCAAAACTCACCACTTTTTTCTTATTAAATTCCATAATTTTGCTATAATTTGATATAAATAATTAATTTTTGCTTGAAATTTGATTTTGAACAGATTTTTGAGCGGAAGTTAAGAAAAGGAATGAAAAGAGGCTGAATTGGAAGATTTTCGGACTGAGAGGTTACAGCCTTGACAAGCCTATAGCTCATGGCAATGGACAGCTCTAGAATTCAAAAATTGCCACATCAGCTCGATTTTGCCACCTGAAGGATAAGATCAGTTTTAAGTTGGATCAAATACAATCATATTAGGATAGGGATAAGATAAGAGTAGTAGAATTTATTTTAAATTATTAAATTTTATCTTTTTTTTTTCTATATAAAAGCTCCTAGAATTAAACCTAGACATCATATTTTCTTCTCTCCCCTTCCTCCTCTCTTGGTGTCATCGCCTCCCTCTTTCTTCTTCTCCATCTCTTCTTTTCTTTTCTTCTTCTTTTATCCTTCTTTTCTTTAGTTTTGCAATTTTTCATCTTTTTTTTCTTCTTCTTTTCTCCTTCTTTTCTTTAGTTTTGCAATTTTATTGTGGCCCTAGGCTAAACAATTATTTTCAGTTGAAAGTTAATTTAAATTGAGGTTTTATTCAAGTTGTGAGGTTATGTTCTTCAATTCTTTTCATCTTATTTCTATTTTCTGTTAATTTCTGAATTTGAAAAACACCACCTCCATTGTTATTTTCTTGAGAATTCAAGGGGTCCATAAAATCTCTTGGAAAGACAACATATTGCTAATTAATCCAATTAAATCCGTAATTATTTAATTGGGCAAATAACAAATAGCAATTAACATATTAGTTTATGTTAAGGAATTAGTAGATTTGATTTAAATAAAATGCGTATTTTTATTGATAAAGTTTAAGTTTTTCTCTCTTAATGCAGTTGACTAATTAAATTTACACATGTGGGTTATTAGTTAACTAGAAATTAATTTAAGCGCAAAGCGGATTAATTTAATCATAAGGAAGAATTGTTGGGATTCGCGTGTCTGGCCACTACAACTAAACAATAGATAATAAAATGAATTAATTTTCTAATAGATGATCAACTGTAAAATACCTCAATTTGATTATCTTCAGCTGAATTTTTAATCAATTATTTGTTTCTCAAATTTAATTGCATTATTTTTTTAAAAGTATTTTTGGCTTGCCTAAGGCAGAAAAATCAATTTCATCAAAAACTCTCTTCTTCTCGCTTTTTGTATTAAACTACTCTTTTATTTCAACTAGTCATCTAAATTAAACAGAGTTAAGATCTCTGTGGGATCGATACTCACTTACCCTATCTACAAATTCTTATTAATCAGGAAAGTAAAAATTAAATTTACAGATTTGACATCCATCATGTGATAAAATAAAATAATGACAGGCTGAGAGCAATGCTGACATCTTAGACTATATGATGACAATATTGGCCTATGAGCTAATAAAATACTGGTCATACACATATGCAGAGCTATCCCAAAGGGTGACCACCTGACATAAGCTCCAAAGACTGTGTGTATATCAAGCGTTATCCTAAAAACAGTATAAATATATGCTAGGCTATAAATAAATCACCTGTCATCAGGGTACTATCTGTTTGGTGCATATACATAGTGTAATCGGCTATTTATTCAGTTGTACTTTAAATTCTATTTTTATTAATTCAAGAAATACGAATTCATTTTATCTATTCTCATTTTAAATAAATAAAATAACATATATATAATATATATTTAAGAAAAATATCAATGTTAGACATTTATCCACTCATCTATACTGAGGACAAAATAAGTTTAGATCGCAGGAACACCCCTATTATCTATATTGGAAGCTGGATAATCTTCTAGAATTAAGAAGAAAAATAATGTATCAAGTGATAAACAAATATTCTAGGATGAAAATATAAAATGTGAAATGTGAATTTTAAATATTAAATATATATATATATATTTTAAGAAAAATTCGACAATATTCTAGCATAACTAAACCTCCCAAAATTACACAAGTTCAAAAACACTCAATAAACTATGAATATTATTTAAATCAACTTATAAAAATTATTAATCCTAAAAATAGAATCTCATTAATTGATCTAATTAAAACTTATCTCATTTTAGTTCTAAAATTAAAAAATCACTATTTAATGGTAGAGAAAATAAATTAAATCGTAATAATCCAAATAAAAGGGATAAAACTCACTTATTCAAATATTGGAGTTTCTGGAAGAAATTATCAAATTTTTTATCAGATATTAGTTTAAATAAGAATCTGGCTGAGAATTTTGAAAGGTTATAGATTGATTGGGTTGAGGAGGAGAAGATTTGAGATTAAATATTTTTTTATATAAAGCAGAGCAAAGCTCAGTTTCGGGGAAGAGGAAGGGCTCTGGGTTCAGAACCCTTCCCAAAACTAGAGCTCTATTTATGTTTTTTTTTATTTCAATTTTTTTTCATGGGCTGCTCTTCTTTTTTTTTTTATGGGTCGAGTATGACAATTAGGTTATTGATTGTTGATGGTGAATTTAGTAGGAGTGAGCATTCGGTCGATTCAGTTCAAAATTAAATCGAAGAAACCTAAAATTGAATTGAAGGTATTTACAAAAACTAAATGGAACCAAACAAGGGTAAAATCAAATCAAATCGCATCGGTCTAATTCAGTTCGATTTGCTTAGTTTGAGCTTTTTTTAAATGGGCTTTTTTAATTGGCTATTCTTTTATATATTAATTTTAGTATTTTAAAATTTAATTGAAACATTTTAATCTTGATTTTTTTGCCTCCAAATAACCATTAAACAGTATAAAAAAAATAATATAAAAACTAAAGTCTACTATAAATCAACCACAATTCTCAAACAAATAACTCAAAATAAATGTTCAAAGTAAACAAATAACAATAAATGAAATCTCATGCTGAGTAAATCACTCTTATTGTATCTCATGCTCAATAGCTCACTCCCTGCAAACAAATCAAATTAATGTGATTGGTTGGTGAAAATAGAGTTGTAGACTTGAAGTCATCATATGATTAACCTAGTTATGCTAAATGAGTGTAAGATGATACTGTAAATAAGTGTAATTATGATAAATTGATGAATTCTCAATTTATAATAATTCTTGAGCATGTCCTATTACAAACTTTTTTATTTGTATTGCTGGTGAATGTCGCTTCCATTTACAATGTCTAATCTAATGCCATTCACCAATGTAATATATCCTAGAAATCTGCAAATTTGAGCTATTAATCACCTACCCATACAAAAATATATAGTTTCAGTGAGTGTGCATGGTGGCAGATCATTACCTTCATGTGCGACAATGGCAGCCCAACTGATCCAGTTACAGCACGTATTGATAAAGCTTTAGTTTGGGTTCATCTTTCTAGCCTCCCTATTAAGTATTATGCTCACAGTTTTCTTCTCCATTTGGCTGCGAAAATTGGTTCTCTAATAAAATTGTGTGAGTCTACTCTATAAACTATTAAGGGTAAATATGTAAGGATATATATGGAGATGGACTTATCTTAACCATTGTTGTCGAAGTATGTCTGCATCGTTAGATAAGATGAATTGAATACAAAAGGATTCATCAGGTTTATTTCTCTTGTGGTTGTTATGGTCATAGGGTTGACAACTACTCTTCTAAGGGAAATGTCACTGCTGCTCCTATGGGAGGTGTGCACCCTACAGAGAAGGATACTCAAATTGTGATTTTGGAAAGGCAACAGTTGAATGGCAATGCTCGACTTGCTTCTTTGTTGGAAACTGTGGCAGCTGAGGTAGCTGAAAAGTATGACCCTTAGATGTTGGCGAAAAATCTGCAAAGGAAAACTGGACAATGGGTAGATAGCTAATAGTTCGATTTAAATGTGGATAAATGTACCCCCTATTGATAAGTTTAACGCCTATACTTCTAGCTCTCGATTTTTGGTTCTGCTTAAGGCAGAAGGAAAAGGTTGGCCTATAACTTCTAATGCTCTGGTGTTGGGTTAGGATGTGGTTTCCTCTCTAGCTCATGCTTCCTTAACTGTAACCGTTGTTGGTCACGATGGGTCTTCTAATTTGGAGCCTCCTACTCATAATGATGTTCTTCAACTGAATCCACAGACCGTTGAATTGACTTTGGCATCTATGCCTATTTTGGCATCGAAGATATTATCTGTAAAGGCTCGTCGATCTGCTGTTTTGAGTTTAATTATGGTGCATCAACAACCTAAAAGAAAGAGTATTGTTGCTGCAGCAGTGGGACAACATACAGTGATTACAGGTCGAGCAGGGCTTGGCACAATTAACAGGCCTATGGTTGATGATGATATTGTATCCTAGAAAGTGCACCCCATTCAGCCGTGAAGGTCTTGCATCATCCTCTGCCTTCTGATCCAGGTAGAGTTTTACCTGTCTTCTTACTTTCTGCAGGTGCTGGCTCTTCTTCTGGTTATGACTCAAATAAGGAAAATTTGGATCCAGAGGATCCTAGGTTCTAACTAGTTGTTTATTGACGTCTGCATGGTTTGCATGAGACCTTTTTTCTTTTTGCTGGGTTGTTTAGCTATCTCTGCTCTCTTCTTGTTTATGTCTCTGCTGATTTGGAATATTCAAGGCGCTACGGCTAAGCTTAGCTTGCTTGTCTTTAAGAATTACTATCATCAATACAAACCTTTAATTCTAGTATTGTTGGAACCAAAGGTGTTGGGTCCTCAGTCCGATAGTATTTTCCTTGGCCTGGGGTTTGATGAGTGGGTCTGGGTCAAAGCTATAGGCCTCAGTGGTGGTATTTGGGTTTTTTGGCAATTGGAATTAGGTACACTTATAGTTACTCATACAAATACACAGTTTGTTCATTGTGTTGTCACTAGAATTTCTTTGCCGGTATGGGAGTTCACAGTAGTTTATGTAATACCTGGCTAGACTCTGACGTTAGAATTTCAATCTTCCGACGGAATCTCCGTTGGAATCCGGAATCTCGAAGCTGGAATCTCCTCAGGAAGGGTAAAATAAGGTTTTTATAAAATGAATTTGAAAATTTTAAGGTTTTGAGTTAAAAAGAAAGAAAGAAAATGTTTTGAAGGAAAACCCCAGGTTCGGCCGCCAAACCTTCAAGTTCAGCCGCCGAAGGTGGTGCCGCCGTTGGACCTCCCCTTTCGGCCCCCGAAGGTGGTTTTTCCAGCCACCTATAAGAGGCCTTCAGCCCAAAAATATGAGGGTTTTCTCTCCATTTTCAATCAAAGGTGAGTCCTTGCCCTCCCTTTGTTGTTCTTATTGTTTTTCCTTCAAATCTCTTAGAAAGTTCATGAGTTTTCTCTTGTTTTTGAAGATTTGAGCTTGAATCCAAGTTTTTAAACCTTGAAGACCTTCGCAGGCCGTTTTACCTCATCTTCACGTTGGGGTTGCTGTCACCTTTAGATCTCCAAGAGGTAAGCCTAGATCCTTGCTTTTCTTATATTTTAATCAAGTTTTAAGGAGTAAAGGGTTAAAAATGCATGAAAAGGTTAGATCAAAAGTTTTAGGGTTTGACTTGGGTTATTAATGAATGTTTGCTCTTATGTGTTTTTGTTGTTGCTTGTTGGGGATTAGGCTAGTTTTTATGCCCCTTATGCATGATGAGTGAGTATGTATGTTTTTTAGTTGTTGGGTGTGAGGATTGGAGAGTTGGGTGGCTGTGTCCATAGGGTAGAATCGGGTTCTGCCTGCCCCCGAAAGCATGACTTTCGGATCTGTGATAGGGTTTCGACCGTCGAACCCGCCCCTGAAAGTCCCTAACTTTCGGATCTGTGTGGAGTTTAAACCGCCGAACCTGCCCCCGAAAGTCCCTGAATTTCGAATCTGTGAGGGACCTTCGACCGCCGAACCTGTTGCCGAAAGTCCCTTGTCCAGCCTTCCTTTGCTTATTTTATGTGTATGTTTTATTATGTTTTAGGGGGGGTTTTTGGGAAGTGGTTTAGAGTAATGTAATAGTTATGTTTAGTCCCTCATTTGAGTCCATCTGTGTAGGATCGGACCTGGGAGACCGTAGAGGCCTACAGTAAGATCGTTGCATCAGTATTAAGCGAGCATCAGCCAGAGGTGAGTAGAACTAAACTAATCTATTGTTTTAAAGTAATCAAACTTTTTAAGCATATTCACGCATCACGAATGCCATATTATAATATTAGGATGCTTGCATTAGAATTCATGAATATGATGCATTGCATAATTTACTGTTGATGTGGATGGATATTGGATGACCCACTAGCTCTCGAGATGATATGATATGATATGATATGATACGAAAAGACCAGGGCTGCCCATTCTACGCCCCTGGCACTATGTAAGGGAAAGACCAGGCTGCCATTCTACGCCTCTGGCATTATGGATATGTTATGCTATGTTTAAGAGAAAGTTCTGAGGAGCTCCGTCGAGGGCCGGGCACATTGGAATATGTAGAGGGTTACTGGTGACAAGTCCATCTTGATGTGTATTGTTTGTGTTGTGACGCATTTCATATGAGCATATGTTTATTAAACTATTTTTATGTTCTGCTCATTAGGCTCTTGTAGCTTATCCCTCTCCCCTAACCCCAGGTTTGCAGGATCAAGGATAGCTCGGGGAAGCCGGCATAGTAGCTGGTATAGTCTGATGTAATAGAATAGTTGTGGACATGTATTGTTTAATAGAGTAGAATTTTGCTTTGCCCCAGTTCTCATTTTGTAATCCCTGTTACCATGATCCTTATGTAAAATTTTTAATTAGGAGTTATGTTTGAACCAAGCTTGAGGCATGCAATGTTTACCATACTAGAGCATTTGATGAGGGCTCTAGTATGGGTTTTATGTTTACAGTTTTGATACATGTACAGGTTGAGTTTGGTTTCATGGAATGTTTAAGTTTTTGTTATGATGTATGATCATGTATGGGATTTTTATCAGGTACTCAGGATGTATAGTAGGCTTGCTACGGGTTCCGGCGACCTTAAGTCGATCTGAATTCTAGCGCCGGTAGCGGTCCGATTTCCGGGTCGTTACAGTTTATGCCAATCCTTGTGAATAATATCAAAACCTTTTTTTTTCTCCAGGTTGCTTTTACTAAGAAAATGGGTGGTTCATCTGTGGTTGTTGGCGGGTGATTTTAACACATTTGTGGTAGAGGATGAGACTACAAGTCTTGGAAGTTATGTGTCTCAACGATGTCAACAATTTAAGGACTGGATAAATGCACTTTCTCTTCTTGATTTGGGGTTCTCTAGGTCTAAATTCACTTGGTGGTGGGGTTTTTCTTGTGGTTTTGGGTGCGCTATGCAGCTAGACTGGGCTCTTTATTCAGTTGAGTGGCATTTGGCTTTTCCTTCTGCTGATGTACTACATTTAACACAAGTAGCAATGTATCACTATCCACTTCTGATTCGATTGAATGGTGAAATAGCTAGTGTCATGAGCCATGGGTTTAAATTTCAAGCAACTTAGCTTAAATATCTGAAGTTTATTCCTTTTGTGCGAGAAAATTGGAAGCCAGGGGCATTTGTTGCTTCATTAGCTGATTTAAGCAAATCTCTTGTTGACTGAATAGAGATGTGTTTCTTAATATTTATAAGTAAAAAAGGCAACTAATGGGACAACTTTAGGGTATTCAGACGCGATGGGGGTTTCATAGACATTCTGGGTTAGTTCGGTTGGAGTAGAACTCCAATGTGAGCTGGATTGTGTACTTGCATAGGAGGAGCTATTATGGTTTTAAAAATCTAGAGAATAGTGGATTCTAGATAGTGAATGTAATACTACTATCATACTCATGTTATTATTATAGGGGGAAAGGGGTACATTAGAGGCTTATGACTGAAAAATGGAGATTGGTGTTTTGATCAGGAAATCTTATTGAATATGGTTCTGTCCTTTTACAATCCGTTGTACTCAGATGAGGGCGGTGCTAGTTTGCCTCTTTCTGTGCCGAATCTGTTCACGCCTTTATTGGAGGAGGAATTTTGCTTCTTAGATTCACCTTTCTCTTCGGATGAAGTTCGTACTGCCCTATTTCTCATGGTACCGTATAAACCACCAAGGCCGGATGGTTTCCAGGCTGTATTTTATCAGAAAGTATGGGACATAGTTGGGCCTCAAGTCTCTACTTCTCTTCTTGTCTTCCTTAATAGGGGTGTTCTTATTGAGGGTATATGTGACATTTTGATAACCTTGCTGCCCAAGATTGTTGTTCCTGAGCAGATTTCTCAATTTTCCCTATTAGTCTATGCAATGTGTCTTTTAAGATCATCACAAAAGTCCTAGTGAATAGAATGAAAATGGTTCTGCCAAAATTAGTCTTGCCTATGCAAAGTAGTTTTATTCCTGAAAGGTAGCTTAATGATAATGTTGTAGTTCTACTTGAGATTATTCATTCAATACGACATCATTTAGGATGGGACGGATGGATGGTACTTAAAATTGACTTTGAAAAGGCGTATGATCGTTTGCGATGGAGCCACATTCTAGATTCACTTCGTTGCACTGGCTTTCCGCCGAGGTGGAGTTCAATTGTTTCATAGTGCCTGTTAGCATGTAATATGCGAACCTTATGGAATAAAAAAAGCTTCTTCAAGTTTTAAACCGTCTCGTGGGGTACGACAGAGTGATCCGATTTCCTCGTATTTGTTTGTGCTAGCTATGGAGAGATTGAATCATATTATCCAGCAATCGGAGTCTGCGAATGTTTGGTGTCCTATTTCTTTATCCTGTTGGTGCCCATAGCTATCGCTTATGTTTTTTGTTGATGACCAGTTACTATTTGCGAAGGTGTCCATTGAATAAATCACTGAAATTATGCCATGCTTGCAGAGATTTGGGGTGTATTCAGTTTAAAAAATAAATGCTACTAAATCTAAAATTCTTTTCTCTCCCAATTTAGACCTGGCCATGCGCTCTGCTATCTGTGATGTAGCTGGGATGCAAATGCTGGATGATTTGGGCTCTTACTTGGGTGTTCCAATGGTGCATGGTCGTTTGAATAAGCTATTGTTTGAGCCGTTACTATCGCACATGTCAATTGTAATACCCGGCTAGACCCCGGCATCGGAATTCCCACCTTCCGACGGAATCTCCGTTGGAATCCAGAATTTCTCGAACGTCGGAGCCTTCTAGAAGGGTAAAATAAGGTTTTCATAAAATGTTTTTAATGCTTTTATGGTTTTAATGAAGTAAGAAAATTGAGTTTTGAAAAGAAAAGAGCTTGAGGGAACCAGGTTCGGCCGCCGAAACCATGTTCGGCCGCCGAACCTGCATGGGAGGCAGCCTTTTGGCTGCCTAACATGCCCCCGAAGGCTGGGCTTTGGGATCTGTGAAGGGGTTTCGGCCACCGAACCTGCCCCCGAGAGTGCCTGACTTTCGGATCTAGGGAGAACCTTCGGCCGCCGAACCTGCTTCCGAAAGTGCATGACTTTCGGATCTGGAAGGGACCTTCGGCCACCGAACCTACCACCGAAAGTCTCCTGTCCAGCCCTTCCTTGGGTGTTTTATATGCTTGTTTTATGATATTTTAGGGGGTTTTTGGGGAGTTGTTTAGAGTCATGTTAGAGTATGTTTGGTCCCTCATTTGAGTCCACCTGTGTAGGATCGGACCTGAGGAATCGAGGTGATCAGTAGTGAGATAGCTGCTACAGAGTTAGTTCAGAGTCAGCCAGAGGTGAGTAGAACTAAACTAATATTTTATTTCAAGAAATTAAATGTTTTAAGCATGCTCATGCATCATGTATATGAAATAGGTTGGATGAATTAGATTTCACGAATATGCCGCATTGCATAAATGGTTGTTGATGTGGATGGACAACAAGACGACCCATTAGCCCTCTAGATATTATGTTATGTAATAGAAGTCTTAAGGAGCCCCACCGAGGGCCGGGCACAAAGTACAAGAAAGACCAGGTGTGGTCTGTACTACGCCCCTGGCGCAGAGCTTATGTATGTAATAGAAGTCCTGAGGAGTTCCACCGAGGGCCGGGCACAGAGTAGAGGGATTTTGGGTCAGTCCATCCGTGATGTGAATTGTTTGTGTTGTGATGCATTCCATGAAAGCATATGTTTATAAATTTATTTTTACTGTTCTGCTCACTGGGCTTTTGTAGCTCACCCCTTTCCCCTAACCCCCAGGTTTGCAGGTTCAGGATAGACCGGGAAGTCGTCAAGGTTGAAGGTTGTGTTAAGTGTAATAGATTAGTAGTGGACATGTAATGCAAAATGGTATAATGTAATGTAATGTAGAGATATGTTTCATGGTTTAGTATTGTGCTTGGCCCTAATGTATGGTTAGTCCCTTTTGGTACATGATCTTAATGAAATATTTTAATGATTTCATGTGTTGAACCAGGCTTGACATATGAAATATTGACCCAACTGGAGCATTTGATGAGGGCTCCAATAAGGGGTTTTATGTATACGGTTTTAGTGCATGCACAGGTCAAGCTTGGTATATGAAAAGTTTAAAGTTTTTATGAAAATGTATGATCATGTATGGGATTTTATCAGGTATACAGTATGTATAGTAGGCTTGTTACGGGCCCCGGCGACCTTAAGTCGATCTGGATCCTAGCGCTGGTAGCGGTCCGGTTTCCAGATCGTTACATCAATGCTATCCTTTGCTATTGCATTACTATAGCAAAATTTGTCTTTATGGCACTTCCCAATCATGTCATGCAAACTATGTATCTTTCCAGATCCGTTTACGATGAATATGATAAAAAGATTAGGAATTTTCTCTAGGGTGATCAAAGAGGGAATAAGAAGGTTCATTTGGTGAATTAGGAGTGGTAACACTCCCTGTTATCCGAGGAAGGCTGGGGGCTTCGCACTTGCGAGGAATGAATAATGCCTTCCTTATGAAACTGAGCTAGAGGTTTTCAACATAAGAGAATGCCTTATGGGTGAAGATCTTGAAAGCTAAATATTGTCATGGGCAGTGATGCAGAACCTAGGACCAACATTTAATCAAAAATCCCGTCACACAATGACAAAGAAAAAGACAAAGATATCTTCCAGAAGGTTGCTCTATTACACCTTTAACCAACGGATGTGATTAGAAACATAGATAATAGAGTGAAGGTTGCTCTACCACACTCCTAAGCAACCAATGTGATTAGAAACATAGAGAATGGAGCGAAGGTTGCTCTACTACACCCCTAACCAACTAATGTGATTAAAAACATAGATAATCAAACGATTCCAGCTTCGAGAACGTCACAAAAAATTCTTGATAAGTTAACTAAGCATGAAGGAGATCCGTATTAGAACACCACAAGGTTAAACCTTAATGAGTTGTTAAATAATGGAGAAGAATCAAATATTATTCATAACATGATCTTTATTCATTGGCCAATTGTGGCTGTCACCTTAAGGACGTTTTTATAATCTTCAAAACCCTAAATCTATTGTAGGAAGGTGTAATTACAATATAGGAAGGGTATCTAGTCAAATAGTCAAATCTGGATTACATTAAAAATCATTTTCCTAAATTATCTTGGAGAAATCTACTTCCTAAATGGGCTGCACGAATTTGGCTTCTAATATAGGCCAAATTAATTTAAAACAAATCCCACAAAATACTAAAATACCAAAATAATAAAATTTGCCTAAATGCAATTTGGCCATACATGTATTACATGATCTGAAATTGTGTTGTGCGTCCACTTGTGTTGAAGAGAGTGTGACTTGTTTCCTTATTCTCCCATGCTTCTAAATATAGTTCTCATCTCGTAAGCCTTAAATTAAGCGATGGTAACTTGATTTGTCATGATTTGGAGTTTCCCATTGAAGCATCGTATTATTTCCTTGCTCGTATCATTCTCTCTTTCTTCGAAAAGATTCGTCCTCGAATCTTCAACCATAATGACAAGAAAAGAATTGACAAACTTGGAATCCTCTTTGAATTCAGTATGATATTTTGCGAATAAAACACTAAACTTTGACATCTCTCCTCTTTTTTTCTTTTTTTTTTTTTAAATCAAATAACTGAAACGATTTTTTTACTCTTTTTTTTATCTCACTTTTTTTTAAAAAAAAAACTCGCACTACTAAAACAAAAAAAAAATTTCTTCTTTTTTTTATATAAAAATAACTGAAAATTTTTTCTTTAGTTTTTTTCTTATTTTTTTAGAGAAATTATAAGATAAACTAAAATAAAAAAATAAGATAGAGTAAAAAAATAAAAAAAACTTACGAAATAAATAAATATAGATAAATAGGAATTTATCTATCGTTGTGCTTTGATACCAGCTGATGCGGAATTCAGGATTAACATGTGATCAAAAACCCTGTCACACAATGACAAAGAACAAAACAAAGAATAGATAATGGAGCGAAGATTGCTCTACCACACCCCTAACCAACCAATGTGATTAGAAACATAGATAATGGACCGAAGGTTGCTCTACTACACTCCTAACCAAGTAATGTGATTAGAAACATAGATAATCAAGCGATTCCAGCTTCAAGAACGCCACAAGAAATTCTTGATAAGTTAACTAAGCATGGAGGAGATCCATATTAGAATGCCATAAGGTTAAACCTTGATGAGTTGCTAAATAATGGAGAAGAACCAAATATTGTTCATATTCATTGGCCAATTATGGCTGTCATCTTAAAAGTGTTTTTATAACCTTCAAAACCCTAATTCTATTATAGGAAGATGTAATTGCAATATAGGAAGGGTATCTAGTCAAATAGTTAAACTTGGATTACATTAAAGATCATTTTTCTAAATTATCTTGGAGAAATCTACTTCCTAAATGGGCTGCACGAATTTGGCTTCTAATATAGGCCAAATTAATTTAAAACAAATCCCACAAAATACTAAAATACCAAAATAATAAAACTGGCTAAATGCAATTTGGCCATACATGCATTACACGATCTGAAATTGTGTTGTGCATCCACATGTGTTGAAGAGAGTGTGACTTGTTTCCTTATTCTCCCATGCTTTCAAATATAGTTCTCATCTCGTAAGTCTTGAATTAAGTGATGCTTTCAAAACCCTAATTCTATTATAGGAAGATGTAATTACAATATAGGAAGGATATCTAGTCAAATAGTCAAACCTGGATTACATTAAAGATCATTTTTCTAAATTATCTTGGAGAAATCTACTTCCTAAATGGGCTGCACGAATTTGGCTTCTAATATAGGCCAAATTAATTTAAAAAAAATCCCACAAAAAACTAAAATACCAAAATAATAAAACTGGCTAAATGCAATTTGGCCATACATGCATTACACGATCTAAAATTGTGTTGTGCATCCATATGTGTTAAAGAGTGTGACTTGTTTCCTTATTCTCCCATGCTTCCAAATATAGTTCTCATCTCGTAAGTCTTGAATTAAGCGATGGTAACTTGATTTGTCATGATTTGGAGTTTTCCACTTTAAATATTTGAAGCATCGTATTATTTCCTTGCTCGTATCAGGCGGGCTCACCTCAATTACCTAGGGATGCACTTCGGTTCCTCTTTAATCTAGTGAGGTATTGTTCATACTCTACCATTTCTCCAAAAGAGGCTCTATACGGCTGTATACAATGGTCATCTTTGTAATACCCGGCTAGACTCCGGTATCGGAATTCCTACCGTCCGGTGGAATCTCGGGTGTCGGAGACCTCTAGAAGGGTAAAACCATGTTTTCATAAAATGTTTTAATGAGTTTTATGTTTTAATCAAGAAAGAAAATGAGTTTTTGCATGAAAATAACCTTGGAGGAAAACTCAGTTTCGGCCGCCGAACATGCAGGCGTTTCGGGTGTGCCTTAGGCCCCCGAAGGCATAAGTGAGGGAAACCAGGTTCGGCCGCCGAACCTTATGTTCGGCCGCTGAATATGGCATGCATGCGGGGGCACGTTCGGCTCCCGAATGTGGCCTGGCCAGCCACCTATAAAGGGCTCCCTTAGCCGAAAACGGGCGAGCTTTTCTCCCCATTTTCGGCCAAGGTGAGCTCTCCGCCATCCCTCACCGATCTTGAGTTTCTTCCTTCAAATCTTTCACGATTTTCACAAGTTTTCACTTTGTTTTGAAGAGTTTCGAGTATAAAGCAAGTTTTGGAGCTTTGAAGTTCAAGAAACTCAATCTCTCCCATCTCCGAGCTAGGGTCGTTTTTCTCTCGATCTTCAAGAGGTAAGGGCCGATCTTGAGCTCACTATATGTTTTAAACAAGTTTTAAGTTGTTTCATGGGGTAGAAATGTATGGTTATGTTAGTTGAGCATTGTTAGGTTTCATGTGTTTTATGGACAATGTATGTTGGTTTTGCATGTTTGATGTGTTGTAGATGGGGTTTAGGATAGTTTGAAGCCCCTAGGAGCTGATGTATGTATCTATGCATGTTTTGGATGAGTTGTATGCTTGATTGAAGGTTTTGGGAGGCAAATGTGCATGAGGAGCCGAGTTTCTGCCCTTTTGGCAGAAACCAGGTTCGGCAGCCGAAGGACTTTCGGCCGCCGAACCTACTAGGGAGGCCAGCCTTTCGGCTTCCGAAGCCTGTCCCCGAAAGAGGACTTTCGTCTCTGGAGGGCAGTTTCGGCCGCCGAAAGTGCCGCCGAACATGCATGAGTTTCGTCTCTGTCTGGGAGTTTCGGCCGCCGAAGGTGCCACCGAACCTGCCTGACTTTCGGCCCTGGAGGGACTTTCGGCCGCCGAACCTGCCGCCGAAAGTGCCCTGTTCAGCCTTCCTTTGCATGTTTTGCATGATTGTTTTGAGGTGTTTTAGGGGGGCTTTTGGGGGATGTTTTAGAGTCATGGTTCTAGTATGTTTGGTCCCTCATTTGAGTCCACCTGTGTAGGTTCGGACCCGAGGAACCGAGGACCCCAGCAGTGAGTCAGCTGCTTCAGTCATTGTCAGAGCTAGCTGAGGTGAGTAGAATAAACCTTTATGTTTTAAAGCAAATAAATTATAAAGTTTTGAGCATGTTCATGCATCATGAATGCCATGTGATGATTTAGGTTGTTTGCATTAGAATTCACGAATATGTTGCATTGCATTTTATGATGTTGATGCGGATTGGTTATTGAATGATCCTTTAGTCCTCATATGATATGATATGATGATGATACGGCATGATATGGTATGGAAGTCCGGTTGACCCATTCTACGTCCCGGCACTATGTAAGAGAAAGACCGGTTGACCCATTCTACGTCCCGGCATCTTGGAATGTTATGTTATGATATGTTTAAGAGAAAGACCGGTTGACCCATTCTACGTCCCGGCACTTTGGAATGTAGAGGACTATTGGTGACAATACCATCCTTGATGTGACTAGTTGTAATGTGTTGCATTACATGAGAGCATGAGATTTTAAATGTTTTACTATTCTGCTCACTGGGCTCTAGTAGCTCACCCCTCTCCCTAATCCCCCAGGTTTGCAGGTACGGGCTAGGCAGAGAAGTCAAGATGAGTGAAGTCATGTGTATGTAATAGTTAGAATGTGGACATGATAAATTGTAAAATGATGTAAAAGCTATATGTAGTTATGTCATGTAAATGTTGATTTTGAGATTGAGGTTTAGAAATTGTGCTTGACCGAGTTGTATAGTAATCCCTTTTGTATACATGATCTATGTTTTATGATGTTTATGTTCCACCAAGCTTGTGTATGATGAGAAACCCTATTGGAGTATTTGGTTAGAGCTCCAGTGTGAGGTTTATGTATATGTTTATGTATATGCTTATGTGCATGCACAGGTTGAGCTTGGTAAAAGAAAAGAAAAGTTCAAATTTTTATGTATGCTGTGGATCATGTATGGGATTAAACAGGTTTACAGGATGTATGTCAGGCTTGCTACGGATCCCGGCGGCCTTATGCCGATCTGGATCCTAGCGCCGGTAGCGGTCCGATTTTCGGGTCGTTACAATCTTACAAGTTTTTGGCACGATGTTTGGCTTTGTGATAGACCATTAAGTGAATCAGTTATTAGGCCATCCTTGATGCTATGCAATAGCTATTTGTGGCACACTTTTGGAATGGTCAAGGATGGAAATGGGAGCTATTGCATGACTTGTTACCTAATATTGTGTTACTACGTCTAGAAGCCATTCTCTTATCCTCTGATTATACGGCTGTGAATAGATTCACATGGAAATACACGCCCTGTGGGGGATTTTCAGTAAAATCTACTTATCAGCTTAATCTTTGAGGGCATGGGTGCTCAACCAAATGCTTTATGGCGTATTTTATGGAGGTAATAGGTACCTCAGTGTGTTTGGGTATTCACTTGGTTAGTAATTAATGGGCGGCTTATGACTAATCAGGAGTGACTCAAGCAGAAGTTCACGTCTGACATTTCTTGTCTGCGGTGTGGTCACTCTTGTGAATTAGTTCTGCATGTGCTATAGAACTGTCACTTTGCAAGACGTGTTTGGACTGCTTTATGGAGCTAAGGCTCTACCCTCAAGTTTTTTCACATGTCCTGCTTTGATTGGGTTGTTCATGGTGACACACTTAGGTCGCAATTATCCTTGGATGGACCTTTTTCCACCATTCTCTGGTTTAAGACCTAGTGGCTATGGAAGTGGCGTAATGATTGGATTTTCAGAGGGATATCTTACAATGATAACTCTTCTATAACTAGTATTAAACATCAAGTATACACTAACTTTCATGCTTGGAAGAACTGGATGGACCCTAGTTCGCTATGCAAGCATAATGTTGTTGTTGTCTCATGGTAGCCGCCTCATTCTGGATGTGAAAGCTTAATACTGATGGAGTGTGTAAGGGAAACTCGGGCCGTGGGGGAGGTGGTAGAGTCCTTCTAGATGATCATGACAGGTGGTTATAGGGTTTCTTTGTACGTTTGAAAATTTGCACTTCCATGGAAGCTGAGCTTTGTGCCTTATTATATGGTTTATATATCGCTTTGGGATAGTGGTTGTTGAAAATTAGTAGTTGAGTTGGATTCTCTCACAGTTCTTCATCTTCTCTCCTCAGATGTGAAAATTCATTTGAAGCTAAGTTCATTGCTGTTGCAGTGCAAGCAATTCCTTAGTTGTGATTGGCAAGTCTCTCTTCAACATTGTTTTCAGGAAGCTAACCAGGTAACAGATTGGCTGGCAAATAAGGCTGTAGGTGTTGAATGGGGACTCTACCCTCTCTCACATCCTCCTAGTGAGGTCATGCCTTTCCTTTTGTGGGATTGTCAGGGTCTGTCTACCCCTAGAGTTGTCTAGTAGTTGGCTTGGTTTTCTTTTAGGTATACCCTTATTTTGCATAAAAAAAAGATACTTATTTGATACTCCAAATTCAACACACCCCTGTACACCTAACTACAATTCGTGATTTGATGCTCAAAATTTAAGACACCACTTCATTATCTCAAATAGTCTATTTATCTCAAACAATCTAATACATTTTTCAGATTTTCTTATCTCAAATAGCATATAAGCTTCCATTCATTTTATAATAATCATAATTAACAAAAAATATTTCAATAACTCATTTCAATATTCATTAGCAATTTTTTTAAAAGAAATAAACTCTCTTATATTACAACAGTTGCCCTCTATTTTACAGCAGAGATGAGGCAAACAAATGATGACTGGTTTGCGGTAGAGATGAGTAGACAACAACAACAATGTTACAATAAGCAGAAACGACCAGAGCTGTGTGAAACGACAATGGCAACTGGTAGAGAGGAGTGACAAGTTTATTCTTTAAGATTTCAATGATGATATTAAACCCAAGGAGCAAATAAAGTAAGATGCCAAGATCTTCTCTTGGACGATGACAATGGTGACGTTGAACTAGCAAGATCTTCTCCGATCTGAGGTGAGATTGGAGGAAAGAAGAGGAGAGAGGAGGGATTGGGGAAGGTCTTTGCCAAAGATGTGAGGTGCGTGAGTTGTGGTTAGTGTCGGTATTTTGAGGTGCTGAGGAATTAGATTAGGTCTTTACCAAAACGATGTAATATTGAGTAGTATTCGTTTTAGTTTGATACAATCGAAAATTTTTTAACCAAAATCAAACTGAATAAAAATCACTAACTTTCTTAAAAATCAAAATTGAATCAAACCGAATAAAAAATAAAATCGAACTGAACTTTTAAATTTATTTAATTTAGTAAGCTATTTCGATTTAAAATGAATATTATTTACTCTAGAAATTAAATAAAAATTAGAGTTTGATGAATATATATTAGCAAATTTTTAATCTATGCTATTTTGTATTAAGATTGCAATATTATATTATTACAATTTTAAATCGTGCAGATGTATTATATAATATTTTTAAAGTTTAAAATGACATAATACCTTTTTAATATAATTGAAAGATATATATATATTTCATTTTATTTTTAAATATAAATTAAATATAAAACTCAATTAGATAATAATATGTTGGAATGGAGTGAACGGAAGTTTTAAAGTAAGGTAAAATAAGGTAAGGTTTTAAAACCCAACAATTTAGTGCATTTAAAAAAAGAGAATTTTGAAGATTTGCCATACCTTTTTTCTGTGATTAATCTTTCTCCTAAACAAAGGAATTATGTTAAAAATCATACCTTACTTCCAAATCTTGTGTGAAATTAAATCCTTGTAAAAAAACAATTGACATCCGTCATATGCAACTTGGACCAAACACCACGCCAGGGAGAGAGAGCATATACTTGGTAGAGAGAGATATTGAATAGAAGATGCCGAAGGTGTGGAGAAGGACAGAAAGCAGGTAGTGCCACGTGTTACACTACCTGGCGAACACACATCGCATCTTCGGCTTCCGTTCCATCATCTCCCTCCCTCTTCCTCCCCTCACAGGTTTTTATCCTTGCACCCTCCAAAGCTTTTGCCTGTGGCGGTCTTCGTCTCTTCTTCACCTTATTTTTTTTCTTGCTTTTCCCTTTTTAAACCTTTTTGTTCTCGTCGCCCTAAGAACTGTTTCATTTTCCAGAGAGAGAGAGAACCCAGAGTTCTGAAATTTTGGTTTTCTATGATCAGGTATTTTTTCTTTTAATTATTCTTCTTGTTGGGATCAGAAAATATTTATCTCGTTTTCTGAATTTAGGTCTATTTTAGCTGTTGCATCGAGCCTGGATTCTGCAATTAGAGGAGGAGGTGTTCGTAATTGGAATTTTTATTGATTGAGCTTCGTTTTCTATTTTTATATTAGATTTAGGGTTCTTCTTCTTATTCTTCTTTTTTTTTTTGGGTGGTGGTGCTGGAATTGGCAGCCATGATTGGTATTGGAAGATTTGATTGTTTTAGGTTCTGATGTTGAGCTGCCAAATGAAAATTTTATTTATTTGTTGTTTTGGAATAAGTGAGCAGCCTGGTTATGCAATTTGAGTTCGAAAATATTATTAGCTCTATGTTATGAGAGTGATACCTCCATGTGTAATAAAAACATTGAGTGCTTGAACAAGACTCATAGCCCTGTTGATAGCCAGCAAAACCCTCACCACTTGATGGATATCCCAACATCTGCCGCTTCCACTGGCTCCAACGTGAGTTCATATGATGAAACCCCCCGTGTTAAGTTCTTGTGTAGCTTCCTAGGTAGCATTATGCCTCGACCTCAGGATGGCAAGTTGCGTTATGTGGGTGGAGAGACGAGAATTGTGAGTTTGCCAAGGGATATTTGTTATGAAGAATTGATGAGTAAAATGAGGGAGCTGTATGAAGGGGCAGCGATTTTGAAATATCAACAGCCTGACGAGGATCTTGATGCCTTGGTGTCGGTTGTGAATGATGATGATGTGACTAACATGATGGAGGAGTATGAAAAGTTGGGTTCTGGGGATGGATTCACTAGGCTTAGGATATTTCTATTTTCACATCAGGAACAAGATGCTTCTTCACATTATGTTGATGGAGATGAGAGGGAGTCTGAGAGAAGGTATGTGGATGCACTGAATAATTTGAATGATGGAGCTGATTTTAGACGGCAGCAATCTGAGTCTCCTTCGATTGGTCCAGTTGAAGATATCCATCTACAGGAACAGTTATTTAATCCAATGAATCTTGACAGTGGCCTTCACAGCCAGAGGAATAGTGAGATGTCAATGCTACAGTACAACTTGCATCACATTGCAGTTCCTCAGCGGTTTAGTGAAATGGAAGGTTCATGGAGTCCTGCAATTTATTCTCCTGGGCATCATGGGCAACCTGATCCAAGACCAATAACAGAGTTTCCAAGTTCCCCCCCTTCTCGGTATCGTATGCAGTTTGGGGAATTGCCCGATAGAGGCATGGATAGAATATCTGAAGAATATGCTCGGTCTCAACTAAGTCATCATCCTGCTTTTGACCACCAGCTGCCATATTCCGAGAATGTAATATGGATGCCTTCTGGAGCTATCTCCAGTGACAAGGCTGGTTTTCCTAACAACTTGCTGCATGGTCCCAGTGTTATTGATGGGAACAATGCTTGTGAGCATTGTCGGGTGGCTTTCCAAAGAAATCAACATCATTTGGAGCAACCCAACATAGGAAATGCAGTTCACCAGGTTGCTAATCCTTGTGCTGAGTGCCATCCTAATAGGGATCATTTCATGTTAAATGCGGATGCAAAGGTTCACCACTCATTGTATCCCAAAGATCAGAATGATCCTCGATCCATCTACGGTGAAGCCCATGGCCATGAAAGAGGATGGAATCTGCAACATCAGTCAAGTCCTTGTGCTGATGAAGCAAGAGTACATATCTCTGGAGCTGGAAGATTAAACGAGCACTACATTCTAGATGGTCCTGGCATGAATTATCCTATTGGGCATGCCAATTTGGTGGATGGCCATCATATGTCGTCTAATTATATCCATCATCAAACTGGATATGAATTGGGTAATGAAGTGTTTCATGATCAACCAGTGGCTGCTTCACACCATCTACATGTTCCACTTCCTGATGAACGTGCAGTCCGGTATGGGAATTTTCCTTATGCTTATGGAGCAGATAGTCTTTATCCAATGTCTCATGGACATTCACATCCTCAGAATTTATGGCGAAATGTTCAGAACCCTGTCCATAGTACTCCTTATGAAACATCTGGCACAACCCCACAGGTGAATGGTACTGTTAATCCAGCACTTCTCAGGGGCACAATGGAGGGTGGTCAAAGGGTTGTTACTAGCATGGATAATCAGCACTCTAGGATAGAGTCCTCACCAAAAATTTTAGGTTTTGATGGGACAACTACACCAGACTACTCTTATGGTCATCCTTTGAAATTGGCTCCAAATCATTGTAGTCCAGAGAATAAGCAGTTGCTTGCTCATGAAACCACCCGACCACCCCTTCCACGTGAAATGCATAACTCATCTCCAATTTTGGGTACTTCTGGTTACAATCCAGATTTAAATAGCCGAACAATTGCTGAGGCAGTAAAAATGGATGAAAAAACTGCCCTTAGCATGGACAAAGAAACAAATCATGTAGAAAAGGTTGAAAAATTAGATGTGCCAAACATACCCTGTCCAGATCAAAAAATGATTCCCCATACAAATAGTGATGCTGCATTAGCGGAGTCTGCCCATTCTAATGTTTTGAGGAATACTGAAGGAAGTGGTGACATTGTGAAAGTGGGTGAAAAAGACCCTTCTGCTGTTATGGAAGAAACAAAGCTATCAATTGACCAATTAAGTTTTTTACCTGAGCTTATTGCTACTATGAAAAAAGTAGCACTGGAAGAGGCTGAGGAGGTGAAAGCTATAGTCAAAGAAAATCCTGACTCTGTAGTGCTTAGTTCAATAGGAAAAGAAGCAACTCTTACTGAATCTGAAGTAGTGGTGAGAATGAAGTGGATTTTCTATTTGCTGAAAGAGTATGGTACTGTGCTTTTGCTTGTTATTTTCTAATGCCTTGCGTGTCCTGTAGAATGCTCAAGAAGAAACAGAGTTGGATTCAGACAATGATAATATAAACTCTAACAAAATTGAGCCAACCAAGGCTGAGGCAGAAGCCCTTGAAAGGGGATTACAGGTCCAAATCTGCTGTCTCATTCACATGATCAATATTTTTGTTTTGCTGGTTATGGATGTTCATCTATTAATTCTTGTGTATTATATCATGTCTGTCAACTTGCACTCTGGTTTTAACCACATGCTTGTTTTGTATTCAGACAATAAAAAATGATGATCTGGAGGAGATCCGTGAATTAGGTTCTGGAACATATGGAGCTGTTTATCATGGAAAATGGAAGGGTTCTGATGTTGCTATAAAGAGAATAAAAGCGAGCTGCTTTGCTGGGAAGCCTTCTGAAAGAGAGCGTTTGGTAGTTATCTATATAACCTTCTGATAATTCTTCCTTTTTGGCAACTTGAATTCCCTTAACCTTGTTATGGAGGAGTAACTTAGTATTTCAGAAAAATTTGATGCTTGATCTAATAGTACTCGTAAAGCAGCATCAAAGGAGGTTTGTGATATTCTTGATTCTTCACATCCCATTTGCTGAAGCAGAAAACTATAAGTAGTGGCCTTCAAGATGCTAGCGAGGAAAATCTTGGGTGATAATTAGGTGCATTTAATAGAAGTAAAAAAAATTTGAACCAGAACCTTTTTGGTGGATGAAATGTAACCTTGCTTCTTATATTCCTTTTATGGTTTTTGCCGCCATTGTGTGAAAATTGAGGAATTGAATATATGGTGTGTGATAGGAGTACGTATTCCTCAACATGTTTCTATAGTAACTCAGGTACAAATTGAGGGATATATAATACTAGTTGGTAGCTTCTACATGTTTGACTCATCGGTTACAACTGTACCCAATTCTTCGAACATATTCTTTTTTTTGCTTTTTCTTGTACATTTTTCTTACACCAATCACTTTTGGTATATCCTGGGAGCTCAATAAGTCAGCAATTGTTCAGGGATGATATTCATTCAACTAGCATCATTCAAATGACCGTACATAAATCTGTGATTGCTCATAGCACTGATGTTAGCTCTTACCATATTAGTTTAAATCTACAGGCTAAATCTTAAATGTACTTGAATCTTACAACTCTTGCTTTGAATTTCATGATTCTCGATTCGATTCCACATTCTAGCGATTCAAATCTATAGGGTGAATCGCAAATGTACCTTGAATTCGACTAAGTCTAGAGAATCAATGGTGAATCAGGTGAATTAATACGGATCCACCGATTCTTTACTTGATTCAAGAGATTAATTTTAAAGGCTTGTTAGTTTAAGATTTCATTCTCTTTTGCCATGAGAAGTGCACATAAAACTTCACTTAGCTATTTTTTATCCGCAGCTCATTCTTTTCCATCTCCCTCTTCTTTTTCTTTTTTCTTTTTTTGTTCATTTATTTCTCTAGTTATAATTATCAGGTTATGACATTTTATATTAATATCTTTTAATCATTTGACGTGATGTGTCATCATTTTTTATTATTTAATTATTTGATACAAATTTAAATAAGAGTTTCAGCTCATATGTAATTCATTGTGTACAATTCAAGAGTTTCTAATTTATAATATAAAACTATATAACGTAATAAGAATATGTTATTCTATTATAAAACAATTTTTAATTGCATAAATTATAGTTCTATATTTTTAATATATTTTATTATGATATTTTTATACTTATTTTTTAGAAGATATATTATTTTTAATTAAATTTTAAAAATCTTTAATTGTATAAATTATAATTCTATATTTTTAATATATTTTATTATGATATTTTTATACTTATTTTTTAGAAGATATATTATTTTTAATTAATTTTAAAAATATTTTATTGAACCTTACGATGTAATTTGATTCTCGATTCCTAATGCACAAAATGAATATTTTTTCCTGGTATGAATATAGATTTGACAACTGTGGCTGATAGATGTCTATTAGTTACACTGGTGGAGTTATTTGGTTGTTTGATATATTATGAGCCACCTGGTTGATTATGGACTTGATTATGTAATAATTATTTTTGTATTTATTTTGTAGATTGCAGATTTTTGGAAGGAGGCTTTAATGTTGAGTTCATTACACCATCCAAATGTTGTTTCTTTCTATGGCATAGTTCGTGATGGCCCAGATGGATCTTTAGCAACTGTGACCGAGTTTATGGTTAATGGATCTCTGAAACAGTTTTTGCAGAAGAAAGACAGGTAACCTAGTTGATGATAATGATAATGTGGATTACTGGGTTTGCATTTTCTGAATTTTGTATCATTTGTCGCTAGTTGTTTTGCTTTTAAATTATAAAAGAGTGTTTATGGAAGGCAAAACTTATTGACAAAGAGGGAAAAAAAATAGAGCAAACAATGCAATTTTGGAATGAAGATCTGTAACACTTCAATGTCATTGGACAGAACCATAGATCGTCGTAAGAGACTCATTATAGCTATGGATGCTGCATTTGGGATGGAGTATTTGCATGGGAAGAACATTGTCCATTTTGATTTGAAATGTGAGAACTTGTTAGTAAATATGAGAGATCCACAGCGGCCTGTTTGCAAGGTATGAAGTTGATATAAAAATGCGAGATTCCCAGCTAAACTTGGGTTCAGCTCTTCTTTTGTTAGGTTAATTTAAATTTTACTGAATATTTTGGTAGTTAAAGAAACAAATTAGTGCTGAAGGGAATTGGTTGGCAACTTACATAGTATACATGGTCTCATAGATTGGTGACTTGGGCTTATCAAAGGTGAAACAGCACACCTTGGTGTCAGGTGGTGTACGTGGAACTTTACCCTGGATGGCACCTGAGCTTTTGAGTGGAAAAAGCCACATGGTGTCGGAGAAGGTAAAAAGGTTCATTTCTCCACAGATATTAAATTGGTATAAATATGCTATTTTATATCATGCTATTTTTTGTGCTGTAGATTGATGTATACTCATTTGGGATTGTTATGTGGGAATTACTCACGGGGGAAGAACCTTATGCTGGCATGCATTGCGCCTCCATTATTGGTAAGCACTCTTACATCAGTACACTGCATTGATATATCATTGGAATAACATATTTTCCTCCTCACTGACAAATACTGTATAAACTGATGTGGATCAAGATAAAAATCGGTAAAAAGTAGGGAACATAAGAATCTATCCAGAACAAATTGGAAGGGAAATGGTAATTCTCGAGTATAGTAAATAATACAAATTTGTTCTGGGAAGTGGTAATTATCAAGAATGGTAAATAATACAAAGAAATTTTTCTCAATTACAATCTCTCAAGTTCAAGGGATTCTTAGCACTTTTCCCAGGAAAAAGAAAACAATGAGTCCTGCCCTCTTGCCCAAAGTAATACTGCCACAAATAATTATAGAATTTTGCAATCCTTCTCCTTTCTCCTTTCTCACTGACTCTATTTATAGATTCTTCAACTTTTCAATCTGTTAGAAGAATCTCCAGGATGCATAGTTAGAGATCAAGTTTCTTTAATTTTTGGGATATTGGTATTCTTAGAAATGTTTGTATAAGTGTTAGGTTGTATTAACAGTCTCTATGCGCACTGTGTATATTCTGTTTCTTCTGTACTATGAGCATATACAAAATAGTTTTACAACAATCTAGTGTTAGAGTTTTGAACCTTAATAGAATTAGAAAATTGGGAAAGGAAAGATTCAGAACACTGTTGGAATCATACTATTTTGATTCGATTCAATTCCCCATCTTAGCATTTAAATTTATCGTTTGAATCACAAATGTTCCTGAATTGTGATGGAATAAAAAAAAATTGATAGTGAATTGGATGAATCAATATGAATTTACCATTCGGTTGACTCTTTTTTCTAGAGGATTAGACTCTATAGCTTCGAAATACAGATGTCACTCCATTTAAGTGTAGACTGTAGAATAGATCAAACCTTCCCTGAGGTATTTTTCTTCCATCAGCCATTCTTTTCACACACTTTTTTTTTTTTCTTATTTTTATTTTTATTTTTATTTTTATTTTGTGTTGATTTGCTTATCTAATTATAATTGTCAAATTATAAAATTTTATATTCATATATTCTGACCTTTTAATTTAATCTACCATCATGGTTTTAAATAACGGCTGTTAGGTAACGTAACGACTGTTATTTACAGGTTTTAGAGAAGGCCATGGCCGTTAAAGCCGTTATTTAACGGTAATAAAATTTTGTTAGAGTAACGGCCGTTACATAATGGTCACGGCTTTTACAGGCTGCAACTTAACAGCCATAATGACTGGTACTTTCTTTTCTCTGCTGAAATTTGCAGAGAGTGTTGTCTTCTTGTTGGGACAGCCTTCTTGATGTGATGTTTGAATAATTGAAGGCTTGAAAACTCTCTTTTGAGCCTTATCACTTATCTTTTCCAAGCCAAATTGCCAAAAACTATAAAAAAGAAAAAAATACATGAGATTTCCCTCAATTCTCAAGCTCTCTTTTCAACTTTCTCTTAAATTTCTCTTCAATAATCAAGAACTCTATATTTAGAGTGGTTTCAAAATCTATTGTGCAAAAAAGTTAGTTTAGAATGTCTAAATAAAAATGGTTAGAAGTTAAAATATTTGATAACTTTTATTAAAAGATCAAAGTGGATCTACTCAAGAACCTACTAAATACTCGTTCTGATGGTAATTGAGGTTAATTATCAAGCATGATGTTTAAAAATTGTAAATTTTATGTATTATTAAGTTGTATAACTTAGTTTTAATTGCACCTTTAAATATAGAGTTCCAACACATGCCCTATGATAATCATTGTCGACAATTCAAGAGTCCATATTTATATCATAAAACTATGTATCATAATGAGATTATATTGTTCAATTATAAAGTACACTTCTAATTAGCTAAATGAAAATTCATCATTTGTCAAAATATGTAATTGTGATATGTAACTGATAGAGCAAGAGTGAAACTCCAAGAGAAAACAAGAATGGCAGATAAGTGCTCTTTTCATTTCATTCTTTGACCCCGCCAAAGGCCATAACAACTTTCATAGAATATCTAATATCCTGACATTTTTATAACTAACTATTTATAAATCCTCATTTTGTCATTATTCCCTATTCTCCTAGCAAGGACACTATCCCAAAATCTCTTAATTTGTTCTTAAAAAATTTTGGGAGAAATTTTTTATTCTATTTCAATGGAATTAATCTTTATAAGGTTTGAGTATTTATACACAAAGAATAATCTAAATTAGAAATATTTATAATAAGAATAAAATCTCTTAAATCAAGCCTAATTAGGACCCCAAAGATTTGAATCCTCCTAATTAAGAACCTTCTATGTTGGTCAATACTCCTCCTTGGTGCATAAATATCACACATGCTCAACTTGCAAACCAAGGTATGATAGGTCTTGTTGCTGATTCTTTTGATAAACACATTAGCTAGGTGTTCATTGGAAGTCACATGATCTAACCTCAAAATACAATTTATTAATTTCTCTATGTGCTTCGTTCGGTTATATTGAACTGGATTGTGAGCTATACTAATGGCAGCATTGTTGTCACAGTATGAGAGGAGTTTGTCTCTCTCCAATAGTTTCTATTTCCGTCCTTGCTCATATATCACTTTTGTGCTTCGTTGCTCGTTTATCCCTAGCACATATCGCAGCTCCCTCTACTGTTTCTGCTTACTATTTTCAGTCCTTTGGTATGCGACATCTACTGCTCTGGACTGATGCTATCAAGTCTGAGACCTGCAATGTTTTTTGAGATCTGCTTAAAATTCATTTCTGACGTTTCTTCCATTTCCTTCTTTAAAATGTTATTATTTATTCCCGCTAATGGATCAGCATGGAATCCTAATTTTATTCTTTTTCAAAAGATACTATTTCAGTACCAAAACCTGCCATTGCAAACAGCAGGAAAAATTGTCTGATCTTGTGATATTGATCCCAATTCATACTGAATTCTGAAGTCTGAACCCATTACCTATTTTTCTTGACCCCTTTTATCATCAATATTACATCATCTTTTGTCACTGTTAGAAGAATGTATTTCCCCACTCATACACGTTTATCCAATCTCTGCAAGCCATCCTACAATATAGTACGTAAAATGGTGAAAGCCAAGGTGTTCTGATTATGGTAAATTATGCCAGTTATTTGTTTTATTGTTTCTTTGGCATGCCTTTATGTGTTCTCTCCACTCATTTGCAGGAGGGATTGTGAACAACTCTCTACGTCCACAAATCCCAACATGGTGCGATCCAGAATGGAAGTCATTAATGGAAAGTTGTTGGGCCCCTGATCCGGCAGAGAGGCCATCATTTTCAGAAGTTTCTAAGAAACTGAGAAACATGGCTGCTGCAGTTAATGTAAAATAATTCTGTTCCTGGATCAGTTGATTTCAATTACCTTGCTGGCTGAAAAGGTTCAAAAAATAAATAAATAAATAAATAAAAAATTTAAAAAAATAAAAAAAGGAGAAAAACCACCAAGATTTCTCTTTTTAATGACGTCTACCAGTTTGGAAGCATATTCTGGCTAAAAGGTATTGTTATGGGTTTGATTCATCTTATGTGAAGCTTTTGCCTATATGGGATTTGAGGAGGGGTGGGGAGTGTTTCTTAAGAGTCAACCCATGCATTCTAGGCCGAATTAACCTTGAAGCTACAGGATACATGAAGAGCTGTGGATGTACAATTAAAATGTGAGTTATTTATTTTTTATTTTTTAAAATTATAATTTGTTATTTGGTTATCTATTTTGTTTCTGTGAATCCATGCACAGCCAGTTATGAATTATTTTGGACTCTTCATTTATATTTACTTGGTTTCTTGGTAAAAGTGATTTTTTACTCTACTGGGCAGGTCTTTCGTTATTTTGAGCATGATCAAAATAGCAGTACTAAGAGTGATTTCTACTATCATTTGATATGGGTCCGAGTTCTTTCAAGATGTGTGTTATAACAGATGATATCAGTCGCGATGGTATTTAGGATTTTCTAAGCTTCACATTGGAAGGATGATGAGGAGGAGGAGGATAATCCTTAATACATAAGGATTTCTTATGAAACTTCAGAACTGATCTTGAAATTTTCCCCCTTGTTAAAACCCTTGATTCCTTTCTTTTGATTCTACGTCCGCAGACTTCATGTTTATATATATATATATATATGTGTGTGTGTATGTCTCTGTGCATGTGTGTGTTACATGCACGGGGATGTAAAATGTATATGATTATCATATGAGGAAGTGTGGTAGTACAGTTCAGGCACTCGCTAAGCTACATCAAGATTCTTATGCTCGCAGGCTTTAATGTTTGCTATTTTGTTATTTGAGTTTAATTACTTTCTGAAATATCAACATTAGATTTTGTACAGAAGTGCAAGGAATTGGGTTTACATCGTCGACTTGCTATTAGTTATTTTTTTTTTCAAACAATCAGCGTCGATTATTAATATAAAAAGTATCAATATTCTCATTAAGTAGGCATTTAATATAAGCTAATATTTGTATTGAGAATTACGTGGAATAAGATTAAACTGTGTAATAAGGGTAAAATTAAGAAGAAATAATTGTAAAAGTCGTTGACTCCGTAAGAATTGGGGACTAATAAAAGACCAGTATTATCACATAAAGAAATGTTCGTGTGTTTAAGTGATCACTCACTTATATGGGAACTGACTTTTATGTTTTGATTTATGTAAGAATTTTATGTTTTTATTGAGATATGATTTTTCATTCTAGGTTTCACTTATTTTCTATCATAAAATCAAATTAGCAAATTATATAAGATAGAATAAAATTAGCAAATTAGATTTAGAATTTCATTCCAGAGAACTAAAATTAATATGATTTAATATGGTAAAAGTGAATTAAAACTAATATGATTTAATATAGCAAATAAATTAATAAGTAAATCGGAACATTAATAATAAAAAAAATATTTATTATATTGAAAAATTATGAGGTAAATCAAACTATGGTTGATATTTTAAATATTTGATATTTGAGTAATTTTAATATGTTGCTAAATAATATTATTAATTTTTAAATTAATTAATGAATTAATTATATTTATTGTCAATAAAACTATTACAAACATAAAAAAATATTATGAAAAAATAAAAAATATCATGAAAAAATAAAATGAGAAGTTAAATCAAATAAAATTTATGATATTAAGATAAAATTATAATTTAAAAAGATTATAATTTTGATAATTTAAGTAGAAATTTAATTAAATTTTTTTAAAATAGAGTTTTAGCTATAATTATAATTTATTTATTTAATTAATAAAATAAATAAATAAATATTATTATATCAAAATTTTAGAATTTTAGTAAAAAAAAATCTACAAAAGGCAATTTTGTTTGAGCCACCGGAATTCGCAGAAATTGTTAAGAGCTAACATTTAAAATCTTTTCAATTTTTTAATTCTTAGAATTGATTTAAGGATTGGTCTAAGATTTTTGATTGGTATTCTACGTGGATATCATTAGAGACGGTAAATTTGAACATTTTATATTTTGCAATAACCCAATCGAAACGAATAATCTCACGTCTTACTACAAAGAAAATAAGAGATATTTATTTTCTCTACTTTTATTACTTTATTCATTTAAACTTAATCTATATTGGTGAGAAATATTTTATTTTTCTTATTATTTCTGCTGTTTAATCCGATTAAAATCCAACTTGTAATAGGATTGCTGATATTTTGTATGACGATATTTTTGAAATGGATATTTGACACAATATCACTATGTAATGTGGATCAATTTTTAATTTACACATCATTATTAGTGTTATATATTGTGTAATCCTTTACATAAATTCGAGATGCAAGTTCTTTCATTTTTGTAATTTTCTAAACTTTTCATGCTAATACCATGCCACTATACATTAATGATTTGTAATTGCCTATTATGCTGGCCAACGGAGATGCAATTATCACCGGTGATAATGTTTAAATTAATAATGTTGATCTCTCGTATTGTCCAATATAAATTTCATCTGTATTGAAACTATGCTTTGACGCTTTCATTGAAAACTGCAGGAAGATAAGATTTTTATTCCGGAAATATTTTACTTGTTATCTATGGTAATTGATTTTTCTGCAATTATTTGTTTGTCTTGGAACTTTCAGATATCTATCGCTGCTGTGATTTACATGTGATTTTTTCAGATATCTCATGCCATTTTTAGTACAATCGTGTCCGTTTATTTCCGTTTATTTCACCGAAAACATTTTATGTGAAAATATGTTTTACATTTTTTGATATTTAAAATATCTAAAAAAATTAATAAAAAATATTTTTCATAATTAAAAAAAATTAAGCCATGTTCTATATTTTAAGATTTTTATTAAGGTCTTTATATATAAATTTATTAATATATTTTATATTTTAAATTAAAATTAAACAATAAAAAATAATTTTTTTTTTGAAAAAATTTTTCTATGAAATTAATCATCAACAAAATATTTGGCTTTTGTTATTAATTTATTGCAGTGTTCACTAGCTTTTACTAGTGCCACCAATATTCTTTAGACTTAAAAATGGATAGCACCTTGCAAGGACCTTTCAACTCCATCACACTAATGAGTGCTTCACTTTTGGTGTCACTACTTTGCCGAAATTTGTTGCTACACGTTTGTTTTTAGGCGCTCAATAAAGTCTAAAAATGAAAACGAAGGTAATAAATTTGACAACAATAATTTGAGAAATACCATTGCGATTTTGAGAATCAAATTTACTTTCGTACCTTATTGATATCCGACTTTGCCTTCGCACCATATTTTGTCGCATCAAAAACATTGGACTAAGTTTCACTAGTAAAAGTAAAGAGTAATAGCAAATATATTGTGTAAACATGCACATTAGAATCCATATCTTTTCTTTTTTAAAGGCCCTTCCTGTCTTTCGCTATCTCTTGCCTATATCATTTTAGAAACGTGAGTGCATTTCTCCTATTTTGGAAAGTTTTTTATATGTCAAGCGGCTCATTTAATTGACTCAAAGTTTATTACAGGCTGTAGTGTTAATAATCAAACAATCACACAATTCAAAAATAAGTACGAAAAGAAATCAACACACATATTTAATGTAGTTAATTTTGCTATGTTTACGGCGGCTAGAGTTTTCTTATTTCTCTGTGAGTTTTCAAACAAAATATACTAGGAGAATATTACATATTTATATGTCTAGATAAAATACAAAAAGATAAAATAACCTTTAAAAAAATTTGCGGCTGTAGAGTAAGGTGTATAGTCCATAATATATTATTAGGCTTCATATCTTAACAATTCTCCCACTTGGAGACTAATCTACTCACCCTAACCATTTTCATTCTTCATGCCAATGTATCTAATAAAAATACTTAGCCGCAAACATCTTCCATACTACTGTAGAAGACTAACTGAGGCCTTGCACAACTCTACCTTCCCAGCATCAACACCTTTAGTCAACATGTCTGCTAGATTTTTAGTACCTTAAATTTTCTTCAAACACATTTCACCTTCTTCCATCAAACTGCGAGTGAAATGGTACCTACGTTGGATGTGTTTTGCTTTGAAGTGATACACTGGGTTCTTCACCAACTGTATGACACTCTGACTATCAGTGAAAAAAACATTGTCAAGCTGCTTCTTGCCCACCTCTTCCAAGTAATCAGTCAACCATATAATCTCCTTACCAGCTTCAGCAATTGCAACATATTCAGCCTCTGTAGATAATATAGAGACACACTTCTGAAGTTTAGATATCCAGCTCACTACTGTCCCATCTATAGTGTAGACATACCCAGATGTGTTTTGGCTTGTATCCACATCTCCACTAAGATCAGCATCAACAAAACCTTCTAATACTACCTTGCCATTCCCATAACAAAGTGATGTACTAGTTGTTCCTTTCAAGTATCTCAGAAGCCACTTCATAGCTTACCAATGCTATTTTCCTGTATTTGACATATATCTACTCAAGCTTCTATTGCATGTGCTATACCAGGTCTACTGCAGACCATAGTATACATCAAACTCTCAATTGCAGAAGCATAAGGTACTTTTGCTATGTGATCACGCTCCATAGCTATCTTGGGTGATTGCTCATTTGACAATATGAGATGGTTAGCCAAAGGCATGCTCTTGGGCTTAGCATCATCAACTCTGAACCTGGACAACACCTTCTCAATGTATTGCTCCTAGGACTTATCCCAAAAAATCCTCATTCCTAGAATCTGCTTTGCTGCACCCAAATCCTTCATCTCAAACTCTAATGACAGTCTCCCCTTAAGATTATTGATCTCCTCCATACTTGACCCTGTAATTAACATAGCATCCACATACAAGAGTAAAATAACAAAGAAGTCAATAGACTTCTTAATATAACAACACTGATCCTTTTCGCTCATGTGAAAACCGTTTTTGCACATGAAAGAGTCAAACTTCTTATACCACTGTCTTGGAGCCTGCTTCAACCCATACAAACTCCTCTTAAGCTTGCACATCATGTGTTCCTTACCAGGAACCTCATATCCCTGTGGTTGCTGCATGTAGATCCCTTCCTCCAGATCCTCATGTAAAAACGCTATTTTTACATCCATCTGCTCAAAGTGCAAATTCTCTGCTGCAATAATATTTAGTAAAATTCTGATTGTGGTTGGCTTTACAACAGGAGAGAATACTTTAGTGTAATCAATACCTTTTCTTTGTGAATACCCCTTAACCACCAATTAAGCCTTGAACCCAATTTTACTATCAGTTTCATTATTGATCTTGTAAACCCAGTTGTTCAACAAAGCTTTCTTCCCTCCAGACAACTCAGTTAATTCTCAAGTGTTATTCTTCTCAAGTGACCATATCTCATCATCCATAGCTTGCTCCCACTTAATTGAATCATTCACCTGCAAAGCCTCATCAAAGGATTCTAGTTCCCCTACATCAATCAACAACAAATAATACAGGAAAGGTGAATACCTTTCTGGTGACTTCGTAGCCTTGGTAGATCTCCTCAACACTGGTGCAGGTGTGACTGGTTGCTATTCTGGTTCTACAACAGTGTTTTCTAGATTCTCTTGTGGTCTTACTGCAACATCACTAGGTGAAATTTTCTGAAACTCAATTTCAGCTCTCACTTCTTCTGCATCTTCAGATCGCATCCCAGACTTGTCTTTATACAAGATATTCTCATCAAATGTCACATTACAGTGTCTCAAAATCTTTATGTTCTTGTCATTTCAAAATCTATACGCAAACTGATCCGAACTATACCTAATGAAATAACACTTCAAAGCCTTTGCATTAAGTTTGTCTCTCTTTTCTGAATCAATCTGAACATAGGCAGCGCACCTAAAAGTCCGCGGGTGAGTAAACTTGATCTCCTTACCCGACCAAACTTCTTCTAGAATTATGAAACCTAAAGGAACTGAAGGCCTTCTATGTATCAAATATGCTGTTGTGCTCACTACATCTGTCCAAAACAGTTTTTGCAGCCCATCATGTAGCCTTATGCTTCTTGCTCACTCATTCAACATTCTGTTCATTCTTTCAGCAATCTCATTATGTCTTGCCTTGTCAGGACATGTCCTGGTGCACCTAATTCCCTCATTAGCACATAATTTCTTAAATTTTGTAGAATCATACTCTCCTCCATTATCAGACATTAGACATTTGATCTTTAACCCAGTCTGATTTTCAACTTCAGCCTTCCATCTCCTAAAAGTGGCAAACACATCTAATTTGTGTTTTAGAAAGTAAACTCATACCCTCCTACTGAAGTCATCAATGAAGATAACATAGTATCTCGAACCACTAAGAGAGAAAATTGGGGATGGCCCCCATACATCTGTATGTACTACTTCTAACCATTCTGCATTTGGTTCTCTGATAGCCTTTGTGAATGGAGGCTCAATGAAACTTTTTAAAGACCCTTTGTAAAGGATGGACCTGAGGCCTTATGATAAATTAAAAATTAATTTATTTCAATTTTTTTAATTATTCGTAAGTTGTTTTAAATTATAATTTTTTTCCTCCTTTCTTTTTATGGTATTTAGATTAATTTTTAATCTCTACATTATCCTCTCCTTTCTTGCTTTCCTTACTTTAAATATGCATGTAATTGAATTTACTAAATTAAATAATTTATTTGATATTTTTAAAATTAATTATGCATGTTAGAAATATAATTTTATATGCATTGGAATTATTTTCGCTTTGACATGAAAATAATTAATTAATAAATATCTTTTATGGTAAGTTAACTGCAAAGTGGGTTTAAGTTACTTGTTTAGAAACTCAGTGGACCTATTTTTACTATATAGCCTATATATAACATAAACACCATATATGTGTTAATCGAACGATAGCATAGAATGGAGTTATGAAATCTATGTCTTTTCAAAAAACCGTTAGACTATTTTAATCACTCTGTATCTTTAAAACATTAATATTTAAAACATTAATATTTGAAATGATTAAAATGCCCCTTATCTCCAATTATTTCAATGCATAATTTAATAAACATGATTTTGAAATCACAATTATTTAATCCCATAATTTTAAAATTATAACCATTTGAACTCCTACAATTTCAATTAACAACCATTTAGTTTCTAATTATTCGTTAGAAGGACTAATTATGATTTGAAAAGTTGCGACTAACTAATATATTTTTGGGTTAATGATCCTGTTAGAGTATCAACATAATCTATACATAATTAAAAAAGATTATATAATTGTAGACTAAATGATGCTAATTAATTAATAGATGATTATTAAGTGTTGCCTTAACAATATCTTATAATTTGTATATAAATACATTTACTTTAATAGAGAATACACACAAAACTTTCCAATTATTTTTTGTCTTATTAGATGGCTCAGAGCTTTTGAGTTTTGGGTTTTGGGTTCTTGAGGAATCTATTTGCTTTGGATAACCTAATTCCAGTGATCTGGTTGTGCATTGTCGCCCTAGAAAGATGGACAATCGAGTTTCTGACTATTCCACGAAGATCAGTGATTGGCCGACTCGAGAGTGAAGCTCACGCGTCGTCTTTTCATTTATGCGTTAGATTCACATGCCGGTAAGTGTGAGCACATGGGACGTCCAGCGATCCTCCGATTCCTCCTCTGAAAGTCGCCTCGTCATTTTTTATCATTTTTCGGTGCTTCCCTTCTTAGTTGACGCTGTTGGAGTGGGTATCTAGGTTTTGACTCAATTTGGGTACCACTACAGGTGCTGCTCCTGTTTGCCTCTTGCCCTTTGCTGGTTCAATTTTTTTTTTTTTTTGTCTGCATTTGGTTCTTGGTTTCATCATGTGGTAGAGATATCTGCTAGTGGACTTTTGTAGTATGGGCACAAATACTAAGTCCTATGTTATTGGTAATAATCTTATTTGCCATTGTAACCAACTATCACAATCTCACAGATACTCAAATATCTATATGATAAGTCCCTTTTTAAAAAGAAAAATGAAAAAATCCTTTATCTGTAATAGTTACAGATAGACTGCAAATCTTTTAAATATTATTATCTTATAATAATAAATAATTAATTTTAATAATAATAACATCTTTATTATTATTATACTAATGGGCTTTTAGCCCATTAATATGACATACCACATCAACGACAGTTCTTTTGTGTGTTACCCAATAGGCTCACATTAATTGGCAATAGGCCCAATCCCACAAGGCCCATAAATCATAAGCGGCCTCTAGCAAGACATTATGCCTATCCAATTAATATGAGGATCGATAGTTCGATAAACCCTAATAAACAGAACATGTATTAATCCCTTTGTCACACAATATCTAGTTTGAATATAAGTCATTATCAATGTCAAACTTATAACGGTCAAACTTATAACGTTCAAACTTATTATTTAAGTAGACTGATAAAACCAAATGATATTGATCATACTATCAATTCATTTGAGCACGACCATGCATTTCTCAGTCTCACTTATCGAGGGGCCTAGAAGATATCTCTCACAGAGAGGAACAAATTCTATCTTAATTGTTCAATATCCTCTACAAAATTTTTATTATGCTCAATCATAACCTTTATGATTATCCGATTAAAGACAATATTTGGTTATGTCAAAACATAACAGTCTTTAAGTTGGAAACTATGACAATCTCAAGTCAAAGGATTAAAACATAACTATCTTGAGATTCACTTATGACAATAACCTATGTAGTGATCTCAATATGGGTCCATCCAATACTTTGTTCTCTAACAAGTATCCATGATTATTGAATCATATCAACATACACATAATCATCTCATAGTTATCAATCAATAATCATACTAGTAATATTTCATTATTATCCATAATAATAAGTAACCAGGGATGTTAATCATTATTATGTAACACGCAAATAAATAATAATGATAATAAAACCTCTTTTATTAATAAATAAAATGACATATAAAAAGGTTCAAGATAATGGCCTAGGGCAAAAACACTAACAGAGTTAATCTAGATGGTTCCATAGCAAGGCTTAAGGCCCATCTTGTCACTAAAGGCTATACACAAACCTATGGCGTTGACTATTCTAACACTTTTTCTCTTGTACCAAAATGACCTTGGTTCGCTTATTCATCTCTCTAGCTGCTTCTCAGCTTTGGCCTTTACACCAATTAGATGTCAAGAATACATTTTTATATGGTGACCTCCAAGAGGTGTATATGGAGCAACCACCTGAGTTTGTTGCTTAGGGGGAGTATGGAAAAGTCTGTTGTTTGAAGAAATTTTTGTATGGTTTGAAGCAGAGTCCTTATGTATGGTTTGGCAAGTTCACTGCAGTTGTTCAAGAATTTGAGTTGAAAAAAAAAAGTGTGACCACTTAGTCTTCTACAGAAATTCAGATACTAGTATTATTCTCTTTGTTGTGCATGTTGATGATACTATCATTATAGGGAATGATAGTGTAGAGATCTCTTCTCTCAAATCCTTCTTGCATGCGAGTTTTTATATTAAAAACTTGGGTCAGCTTAAATATTTCTTGGGAGTCGAAGTCTTAAGGAGTAAAAGGGAAATTTTTCCATCTCAAAGAAAGTAATCCTTGACATACTTGCAGAAACTAAGAAGTCGAGAGGTAAACCTTATAGCACATCAATGATTCCTAATATATGTCTAAGAAAGAATGGCGGAAACCCTTATGATGATCCAAAGAGATACGGGAGGTTGGTTGGAAAGTTGAACTATCTTATGGTGATGACTCGACTAAGCTTTTGGAATAAGCGTTGTAAGTCAATTCATGTCTCCTCCTACGGTGAAATATTAGGCTGCTCTAGAACAAATTCTGTGTTATCTAAAAGGGATCCCTAAACTCGGTATACTCTACAGTGATCATAGGTATACTGTAATTGAGTGTTTTTCAGATGTTGATTTGGCAGAACCTAAAAGTGATAGAAGTCGACTACAACCTACTATATATTTGTTGGAGGAAACCTAGTGAATTGGAAAAGTAAGAAGCAAAATATGATATCCAAATCTAGTGCCGAGTCAAAATATATGGTCATAACTCAATCCACTTGTGAAATTCTGTAGATAAGTCATTTGCTGAAAGAAGTTGGTTTAGATGTTACGTCACCTGCAAAACTTTGGTGTGATAATCAGCCTACTTCTCACATTACTTTCAACCCAGTATACCACAAACAGACTAAGCATATTGAAGTTGATTGTCATTTCATCCATGAGAAGGTTTAAAAAAATTTAATGGTTTAAGAAAATTTAATTTTCATCAATTATGTGAAGATAGAAGAGCAAATAGGTGATCTACTCACCAAAACTTTAAATAAGTCTCGAATAGAATATCTTTCTAACAAATTTGACATGATAAATATCTATACTTTAACTTGAAGATAGTGTTATTGTATAAATATAATCTATATATAATTAAAAAATATTACATAATTATAAGCTAATTAATGGAGAATTTTTTGGAATTATCTTTAACAACACTTTATAATCCATGTATAAACACAGGAAAATACATATAAAACTTTCAATTGTTGCTTGTCTTATTGCATATCTATTGAGTTTCAATATGATTTTTTTTATTTGATAAAAAAAAAGGAATTCTGTTTGACTGTTGCATTTTTATTTTTATTACTTATTGAAAAATATTTTTAAAATTAGAAAAACCAAAAATTATAAATATTAATTTTCTTATTATATATTCTACTAAATTATTATTTTTCTTTATTATTTTTATTAAATTATCATTAATAATTTTAAAATTTATTTTTATTAATCAAATATGTTTTTAAATATATATATTCATTCAATAATTTATAAAATATATTTTTATTAAATTATTATAAAAAAATTATTATTTAGTTCTTTGGAGAATTTCATTAATTGATTTTTCCATTTTAAAAATTACATTAAAAAATTCTTTAAATTTTTTAAAAACATACTAATTAGCCCTTATATTAAATTTAATTATTAAATATTTTACTATTTAATTATTTTAATATGAAAAAACTCATTAATGAAACCCTTAATTTTGTAAAAATATCTATTAAGTACTCCCTTTATTTAAGAACATTTTAAACTTTTCACAAGAAAAAATTTACCATTTAATATATTTGATATGAAAAAATCTTATTAATTGATCCTCAATTTTAAAAAAATAAAATAAAACATTTCAAAAATATTAAAAAATATATTAATTAATTTAATTTTAAAATATTTTACTATTTAGTCCATATAATATAAAAATTCATTAATTAATCTATTAATTTTGTAAGATTAGTCTTTTTCAATTAAGGATATTTTAATTTTTTTTACAACACTTAATAATTAAAATTAATATGCGGATTAGTTAATATATTTTAAAATATAAAAAGCATTTTAATATATTTTTAAAAGTTAATAACTTTTTTCTATATTGAAAAAATTAAACAATAAGTTTTTCAAAATTTAACAAAGACTAAATAGTTAATTTTTTAAAACTTTAAAAACATTTCAATACATTTTTTAAAATTAAAATATTAATTAAAATATCACAAAAATCAAATAATAATTTTTTATATACTAATTTATTTTTATTTTTATATGCAATCATTCATAAAATTATTTATATTTTATTTTATTATTAAATATATATTTTATTACTTATTTTCATATAAACGTTTATAAACTTTTTAGAAAACAATTTCTGAGAAATAAATGACAAAAAAAATGTTTTTAATTTGAAAAAATAAAAAACAGGAATCCAAATTCAAATAAAAAATAGAAATCCAAAACAACCCTAAACAGTTTTAGCGAGTAATTTTTCGTTCAAAAAACATATGAAAGACAGCTTTATATTTTTCTGAATACACTAAAATAATTTGTATAATTATTATTTAAATTTTAAAATCCTAAAAAGCATAATCCAAATACGCATGAAATAAACTTCAGACGACTTCCCATGGTATCTTCCAAGAAATGGTCGAGTACATGCCGTCCTGCTTGTGCACCTCAAACAATCTAAAATGGCATGGTCAGTTTTCAATCTTCCCATTAAAAAAATTAAAAATTTATCATTTAATCCTTACACATTATCATTATTTATAAATCAATCCTTTAATTTTTAAAAATTAATTAAAATATTCTTATTTTTCACTTTCATCTGCGTAATGGTTATTTTTTCATACTATTTCTAATATTAAAAATATCTTAAAAAACTAAATTATCCATATTATTTAATTAATTATCCGTATTATTTCTAATATTAAAAATATCTTAAAAAACTAAATTATCTGTATTATCTAAAAATATCTTAGTAAATCTCCGTAAAAAATTTCTCGACTGAATAATAATAATAATAGTATAATAACAATGCCACAATTGCTCCTACACCTAACCTGCTAAATAGACAGGATATGAAGCAGAACATCAATGGAAGGTTGATGAAATTTCTCAAATAAAATTAGGTTTAAAAATAAATTAAGTTGAATAGAGACCCTTGTGTTGCGTCCTCCAAAAGCATTACTCCAATCCATCAAACAAAAACCTTATTCTACACTCTCCAAGTGAAAATCAAACCATATATCTCATGTTCTGCCATTCCACAGGATAGACTGAACTAACATCATTTACATAGTAGGCTTAGATTGCCACCAAGGGGGCAATTGGGTCAGACCAGGCTAAACTAGAATTTTTGGATTTTCATATAACTAGTATTTTGGATCACAGCAGAAATTCCAAAAACAAAGCCTGAAAAGCAACTTTAATGGTAAAGACAATCAAAGGTTCATCAGTCCATACATCAGATAACAAATAATGGGTAATTCCAAAGTTTACAATTATATCAAAGGCAGAATCAAATAATTAATGATGCACTATTGCAGGGGAAGAATTATAATAGAGAAGTAAATTAACCAAAAAAGGAGAGAGGGAAAGAATGGCAAGTGAGAAAAGGCTAAAAGAAAGTTTTATATGCCTTTCACAATAAAAATGAAAGTTCTGCAATCCCATATGATAGACTGAACAGACATCATTACATAGCAGGCACAGATTGCCACTAAGGTGGCAATGGGATCAGATCATGTGAGTCAAAGTAAATTAACTATAGGATAAAATCAAATGATTACTAATAAGATGACAGGGTTTGGCATAGAACATTGATTTTTTATGCTAGTATTTGGACCCTATGGAAATTCCAAAACGGAGACTCAAAAGCAACTTCAGTGGTACAGACAGAGAGGATTCTCATAATAATAATTAAATTCTACCAAATTTCTAGTTTCTAAATGGAGGGAATCTAATTGTGTGAGCATTCAACTTTTATTATGTAAAATTTATTCCAAATGAATCTTTGAAAAGCCTACAAGAGACATCATACAACAAAATATCCACCAACTTTGCAGGTGAAGCAACCTCTAACAATATGGACATTAAACAGATATCAGCCTGCTAAGTACTAGTAAATCTTTTATTAGCCTTAAAATCAACCACCTCAGAACCATTGCAACACTAGGGATAATTATAAGCTTGCTTCCTTCACTCGGTTGATTTAATCAAACTAATATCTATGTCATGTTCAAAAATTTTGAAGAACCAGAGCTTTGGAAATCAAATTCCACTGAGCAAACAAAATCTACCATTTCATCCTCCTTTTCATTTAAATTAAGACCTTTCTGTTTCTACCAATAGAATTTCAAGGTCCGGTCATCAAAATCATTAACCATAAACATTGCAATCAAAGGGAAAAAGGAGAATGACAAGTAATTGAGCCTGGAATTTATTACTTTCCAAATTATTAAAATCAGAAAAGAAAAACTAAATCCTTTCCCTCAGAGGTCAGTCTTATTTTGGCATCTACCTGTCATGAATCTAACAATCAGAATTGTGATTTCATGTTCTCTCCAGAAAAAACCGACGAACAAGAATTATAAACCAAAACCAGAAACGTTGCAAATTCAAAATTCTAAATCAGATATGGTACCAAAACAAAGAGTTTAAATTTGGATCAAGAACTTACAATATCTACCATACTCTAGATTCACTAGTCCAACCAAATCCCCACAGCGGCCTATCCGCCGGAAGAGTCCCCGAATCCAACCAAACCCGTGTCCTACAAACGGGGCAAGCAGAGACCTTAATCAGCCACGCATCTATACACTTCCTATGGAATACATGACCACAAGCGATAAGTTTCCTGCACCATTGGCCTTGCCTTATCCCTTCCAAACAAACCACACAATCGGCTTCGTCCTCAGGTTTCGTTCTTCGAGAAAATTTGAATTGTGGCAGCTTCTTTAGGCCTTTGGGAGACAACCCATCTGCAGAATCAGAAGGCCCAGAGTGACGATGGAAGGCAGCGGTGGCGAGAAGGAGAAGGATGGCAGCGACTCCTAGGAATAAAAAGAAAAGGGTGGTTATGGCAGTCATTATTATGGCTTTGAGAATCATGGAAAGGACTTTTGGGTTTGATTTTGGCGCTAGGGATTGCGGCGAAGCACCACCGTGTGGGCGGTGTTGGTGGTAGTCGTGGAGGTCATGGGGAGGCATATTGGTTGGAATTCAGGAGAGATGGCGGTGGAGGAGGAATTTAGACGAGGTTTGGTAAAACTACTAAAGAGAGATTTTTTCCTTGGCAAAATGGGAAAATAAAGGTGTTGAAGGAACAATGGCTGTGGAATGTGGGCCGTTAATTTCTTGTCAGTGTTGAATTACAATTTTATCCTCGAGCGATGAAGGATAAATGCGAGATGAGGTTTTCTCTCAACGTCTTTTGACTAGAATTAAATAAATTTACGAGATAATTATAAAATATTACTTTATAATTTATATTTTTTTAAAGTAAAATTAGGTCTGTAAATGAGCCAAGCTATTCGTGAACTACTCGAGACTCGACTCGATAAAAACTCGATCGAATTCGGCTCGTTTTTTAAACGAGCCAAGCTCGAACTCAATTTTGAGACTCGTCACTTAAACGAGCTAAGTTTGAGCTCCATAGTATTCGGCTCGTTAAGACTCGCGAGTTGGCTCGTTTTTAGGCTCGCGAGCAGGCTTGTTGAGAAGTCTCGCGAGCAGGTTCGTTGAGAAGCCTCACGAGCAGACTCGTTAAATAGGCTCGTGAGTAATATTGTTTAAATAAATTGATAAATCAATTCGTTAAATAAATTTATGAACAAGTTCATATATTATTAAAAAAATAAAAATAACTATAAAGTTATAAAATTTAAACTATTATAAATACTTAAAAATTATAGTATTGAAAATTATAAATAATTAAGATTAATTATTATAATTAATATTCTTTAAAATTAAATTATAAAAATCTTTTGTATATAATTATTATAATAAGATTTTATAAAATTAATGTATAATCACAAATAATTAATATTAATTATTATAATAAGTATTCTTTAAAATTATAGTATTAAATGATAAATTAAGTTGTAAAAATTATATACATTTTAAAATTAAAATATAATTATAAAATTTTTTTTGTATATAATTACGCATACAATATAAAAGATGATAATAATTATCAAAGTATATTAATAATAATTAATTAAGGTTATATGGATGTTGAAGTTGAAATTCAAGTTAACTAATTGAACAAGCATGAAGATGATTATGAAGATAATTAAATTATATTAGCTTGTTTCAACTGTTGGAAGTTGGAATCAACTTTATTCGTTTGATATTAAACTTTGTGTGTAATCTAATTTTATTATGTTGTTGAATTTATATTTATTTGTGTTATTTTAGTTATAAATTGTGTTACGTAATTTTTTTTATGTACACTCTTTTTTTTTATATTATTTAAATTAATGATGATTAAAAACTGATTAAAGTGTAATTATTAATTCGAGCTCGAGCCTGAACTTGAACTCAAACCAAACTTTTTAATTTTGAGCTCGGTCTCGAGCTTTTTTAACGACTTTCTTAATCGAGTTTTCCGAGTTCGAACTCGAGTTTTATTAACGAGTTTCTTAATAGAGCTTTTCGAGTTCGAGCTCGAATTAGGTTCGTTATTAAATCGAACGAGTCTTTCACGAATCGAACTCGAATCGAGCTCGATTATAATATTTAATTCTCGAGCCGAGCTCGAATTAAATATTAGAGCTCGAGCTTCCAAACTTTTTTAATAAACGAACTTGAACTTTACAAAACTCGGCTCGGCTCGGCTCGATTACACCCCTAAGTAAAATTCTGTAATTTACGAAGAACATTTATAATATAAAAATTTAGGAAGGGAGAGGAGAGAAAGCAAGTGGGGATCGATCGTAAGAGTTTCCGGTCTGTCTTTGTTTCATACGCATGTATAGTCTTGCCTTCAGCGGATAGATAATCGTTTTGGTAGTAAAGTGTGATTTTGCTGTTCCGCCAACGATGATACGCTCCTCTCGTTTGGATGAGATTTTTTTTTTTTTTCTTTTAGCTCTCGAAAATGTATTAAAACATATGTTAGTTTTTTTTTTTTATTTATCCATGATATTTCAAAATCAATAGATAATTTTTAATGGTTGTGGCTTTTCTTTTAATTTATTATTTAGCCATTGATAGAAAAAAATTTATTACTTAATTTTTAGTTTTAAAAAATATATTTAAGATTTTAAAAATTTTAGGCTAAAATATAATTTAAACCCTGATTTTTATATAAAATTGAATTGAGACCTTAATAAATTTTATAAATTATAATTATTTAACTCTTAAATTTTATAAAATATCAATATTTAATTTTTAAATTTTGAAGAGCTTACACCCGTGGAGTTAAATAATTATTTTTTTTATAAAGTTTACATATTAAAAATTAATAATGAAAATATTAGAATCTCAATTGATTTTTTAAATAAAAGTTAGAGACTAAATTATATATTTAATAAAAAATTTATTAATTAATTATTAATTTTAATTGTTAAGTGTATTATTATTGATTTTTTATAATATAAAAAAACTCATTAATTGATTATTCAGTTTTATAAAAGTATTTACTGTTAATTTTTTTATATCGAAGATATTTTTAATTTTTTTATAATATTTAACCGTTAAAATTAATATAAAAATAATTAATAAATTTTTTATAATTTTATAAATATTTTAATATATTTTTTAAATAAAAAACTAATTAATAAATTTTTTATATCTCATAACTTAAATAGTATTTTTTTTCTTTTATTTTTGTTGCACCTAAGTGCATAAACTCTAAGTTGTTGGAGTTAAAAAATACTAATTCTTTTTATAATTTCAATTTATAATAAATTTATTATCGATTAAATCTTGAATTTTTATATCTTTTCTCATATATACTTCATTGCTATCCTCGATGATATATTCTACTCCTGAAATTTTATTTTTAAATGGAAGTGATACAATATAATAATCGCTCAAAATAAGATATGAACTGTCACTATAATATATGGTTACGTGGCAAGGATCTGATATATTGATACGCGATTCCACTCATAGAAAGGAATATTTGAACATTATAGTACTCGGTTCTTCACTAAAACTCATCCTTTCTTGAGCAGGACGAGACTTCACAGAAAGTTACTGCCAACATATATAATCCAGCAGATCCTCATTACACCTATAATCATTGGATCCCTTATCCACTAACCGGTGCCAATCAGATTTTCAGGAGATTTAATAACCAACTCCACTTTCTTATAATATAAAAACCAATATATACAGAGATCAAGGTACGCATTCTTATACACTCATTCTGAGTCCTAAGAAATTTATTACATTCGTCCATCCTATCAGTTTATTGACTTGAACATTGGAGTGGCTGCCCATAGGTACGAACCACCTCACATCTTCTCTTTTGTAGATCAGAGGATGAAGGTTGGAAAATCCTTAAAGATATATCCATGAGGGAGATTGCGAAAGTCATGAAGGTGCTTGATCGATTACCTGAAAAGTGTTCAGGCAAGGATATCACTGGCCAACGATAATGCAAAATGCAAAAGATCTCGTCTGGAAGTGTCATCAATGTCAACTGTATGCGAGCATTCCAAGGACCCATAGAGAGATGCAAGCAGCAATTGGAAGCCCCTGGCCTTTCTTTCAGTGGGAGCTATAAATTCTTAGTTATTTCCCAAAAGTAACTAGGTTAAGGAAGTTTGTGATAATGGCAGTAGATCATTTCAGCAAATGGGCTGAGGCTGAGACAGTTCAGTCCATTACCATCCAACAGGCGATCTCTTTCGTCAGCAAGAACATCTTCACCTAGTTTGAAATTTCAAAGGTAGTAATCACTGAAAATGAAACTCAGTTCACGAGTTCTAAGTTTAAAGAGTTCTATAGGAAATGGGAGATTGACTTAAAATTCAGCTCGACATACCATCCTCAAATCAATGAAATAACTAAGGTGATAAACATGATGGTCCTACAAGGATTAAAGAAAAGACTTGATAAAGCCAAGGGCAACTGGCCCAAGGAATTGCCCCACATACTCTAGACATATAGAACAACCCCGAGAACAGCCATAGGGAAAACCCCATTCTCCGTTATGTATGGGGTCGAGGCAGTAATCCCTGTGGAAATTCTAGTAAGCAGTTTTAGGACATAGCACCCTGAGATTTCAAGAGATCTCGAAGAAATACAATTCAACCTATTTCAAGCTGAATTATTGAGTGAATAAGTTGTAATCAGAATGGCAATCTACAGGAACAAGATATTTAGGATATTCAAAAGTAGAGTGACTGTGCGGTTGTCGAAACTGATAAAAAATAACCTTTTCAATTATCAACAATCTTACAACTGCAGATAGTGGTGAAAGGATCGAATCCATAAGGAATTGATACTTACCTATCTTTCTTATCAAGACCAAGAAAAACAAACTGAAAGTAAAATAAAAGTAAACTGCAAGTAAAGTAAAAAAGGGGGGTTTGAGATTGATTCAATTAAACTAATGATGAAAGCAATAAAGTAAACGAATAATAAAAGTAAAGAGATTCAATAATGAGAAAAGTTCTAGTTGAAGAATTAGATCCACTTCAGTTGTTGGGATTGATCATTGATACTTAGGTTCCTTTGTTTGATTCAATAAATTAGTTATGGAGATGGAAGACGCTTCTCACCACCATATCTCTCCTTAAGCATAAATTAATTAAGGAACGTCCTCTAACCAATCGCTAATCAACAAATTGCCAAGGAACGTCCTTGGGCTTTAGGCATCTAACAACTGTCAATTGCATTAAGAAATAGAGAGACCTAATTCTAGCTACCCAAACGCATGGTGATATCGCTAGATCATGCAATTTCCTTAGTTTTTACACCAAGAGTTACTTGTGTTTGAACAATCCAAGCAATTATGGACTTAAAACTATCCAAACTAACAATTTATTACCTTGTTCAGTTGTTGGAATTGATCATTGATACTTAGGTTCCTTTGTTTGATTCAATAAATTAGTTATGGAGATGGAAGACGCTACTCACCACCATATCTCTCCTTAAGCATAAATTAATTAAGGAACGTCCTCTAACCAATCGCTAATCAACAAGTTGCCAAGGAACGTCCTTGGGCTTTAGGCATCTAACAACTGTCAATTGCATTAAGAAATAGAGAGACCTAATTCTAGCTACCCAAACGCATGGTGATATCGCTAGATCATGCAATTTCCTTAGTTTTTACACCAAGAGTTACTTGTGTTTGAACAATCCAAGTAATTATGGACTTAAAACTATCCAAACTAACAATTTATTACCTTGCAATCAAGAATCAATTGGCCATATTGATCAAAATAACAAAGCAACAATGGAATTAAGCATGAGATTGCATGAATATTGAAAAATAAAAATTAAACAATATGTGTGAATCTCCCAATCCATAAAACAACTAAAGTATCAACCAATCTTCAATTAGAATTAAAGAGTTTTATCCACTCATGGCTGAAACAAAATAAGAAAACAAAGAAAGGAAGAAGGAGAAGAGGTGGCCGAAGCCTTGGAGAAGAAGGAGTGCGCCGGATTGAAGAGAGAGTGTCGGAGGAGAGGAAGAGGATGTGCGGCTGGCTTTAGTGCATCCTTATATAGTCTTTATGTGCTGCCCTAGGTCTTTACTTGCTGCCCAAGTTGGTCTCCTTTGCTGCCCTTGCCGCCCAAGTGCATTGATGGGGTGGAGCCTCTTTTTTAAATTTTGAATTTTGAATTTTGAATTTTGAATGTGCAAGACTTGGGGGGCAAGTATATCTTCTTTGGCTTCCTTAACAAGCTGAATTTTGAATTTCAAATTTTGAATGTGCATCTTCTTGAGATTTGACTTCCTCAATAAGGAAAAGGATTCTTAAAGATTTGAAATTTGAATTTCAAATTGCTCTGCTGAGTGCACTTTCCTTATTTAGCACTTTCCTTAATAAGCTGAATCTTGAATTTTGAATTTTGAATGCTCTTGGAGATTTGAAATTTGAATTTCAAATTACTTTCCTTGTTTATCTCCTCTTCAGTTGCAACTTGGCATGCTTGCTCTCCTTTGTTCCATTTTAGGCAGTTTTAAGAGCATTTTCTTCAAATTACCTCTTTACACCATTTTCTGCAAAATAAGATTAAAATCACAAAATTAGGCAGAAAAAGTATAAATTAACATCAATAATATCATGATAAAATGGTCTAAATTTAGACTGATCATAGAGTCAAATCATGTACCTTTAATGCAGGGGATTTAGCCCTCAAAAGAACTTATGTAATAAGTTATAGTGTCAGGTTTGGTAAGTTGGCGAACATTGGAAGGGACCATTTAAGATCTCGAAGGTTATCTGCCCATGGTCTTATAAGTTGGCAAAGTTAGATGGTCAGGTCCTTCCCCATTCCTGAAACATTTGTAATTTGAGGAAATATTATCAATAACATTTAACGATGTATTTTTTCATATATTATGTTTTTCAGCTATGAGGAACAGTGGGTTGCCTTCTCCAAAAATTAAAGATTATTGATCTAAGGTATTTTTATGACAAGGCCACAAGGTAGGTATCCGCCAGACCCATAACTGGGTGTTAGTCCCATTTAATAAAAATTTCTAAAGGCATTTTTATGCTTGGGCCACAAGGTAGGTATTTGCTAGTCTCATAACCGGATGTTAGTCCCAATTAATAAAATTTATTAAGACATTTTATGCCAATGCCATAAGTCGAGTATCCGCCAGGCTCACAACCGAATGCCAGTCCCAATTGATAAAATTTATTAAGGCATTTTATGCTGAAGCCATAAGGCGGGTATCCGCCAGGCCTGCGACTGGGTGTCAGTCCTAATTAATAAAATTTATTAACGCATTTTATGTCAAGGTCACAAGGCGGTTATCTGCCAAGCTCACGACCAGGTATCAGTCCCAATTGATAAAATTTATTAAGGTATTTTATGCCAAAATCATAAGGCGGATATTCGCCAGACCCATAGCTGGATGTTAGTTCCATTTAATAAAATTTTTTAATCATTCTTTCATGATTGGGTGTTAAGTCCAATTGATTGTTTTCAAGCTATCTAAGCCAAAGCCACAAGGCAAATAATTGCCAGGCTATCAATTGAATGTTAGTCCCTATTAAATGATTTTTTATGAGATATTTAAGTCCTATACGTCATATTGGAAATTAAATTATTATATGTTAGACGATTATTTTTTGCTACTTAGTCGAGTATCGAGCATCAAAAGTGCAAAAGCAAGTAACATAAATAAACTTTCTTATTACAAGGAAATTACAGAGGCGGAACATCTTTGGTCTCCTACTCCCGAGTCTATGTTATATTTTCTTTGTCTATATTTATTACATTTTCAGTAGAGACCCAGTCGACGAGATTGTCTTCAGTATGCTCTTTCTCATGCTCATCCTCCTCCTTCTCTAGACAGATGTCATCAATTCAAGCAAAGTACTCAGTAGGAAAGTACTTAACTAGCTCTTTGTTAATTGAATCTTGTCTTTTAATGAACATCTCTCCTTCCTGAGCCACTATCTCCTGAAGTTCGATCTCTAATTCAATAATTCTGGTGGAGGCGACCCGGTTCTCCTCAGCCTAAGATTGCAACTCTTGGACTTGCCACTGGAGGATAGCCATTTGATCCTCGACACTTTTAGCCCAATTCTTAAGGGCAAGCTTTGAAGTGTTGGCCTCGTACACGTCCGCCTGGAGCTTCTCCACAGACTCCAGTGTCTCTTTTATAGTGCTCTCCACCTCTTCAATCCGAGCTTTCAGCCTCGAGCACTCCTCCTATAGGAGGGTTTTTTTCCATCTCCTGTGTCTTGAACTCTCGCCTTAATGCCTGGTTCTACTTATTGGCCATATAAGCACAGAGGACACTCTCCATCACGGAATGGATAATGTTCTCATAGAGGTCATCCGTCTCGACCTCATTCAAGCAGTGGCGGTTCTTAGGCCTAAGAGTGTTCTTAGGCCTAAGAGTGTTCTTAGCTATAAGGACTGAAAGAAGGGGCTCTTTGAGCAGAGAGATTGTCCGAGTCAGAGCTAGCGCTAGGTGCTCTGAGGCTATGTGGCTCCAACACCGTTCTCCTCCCATGAAGGGTCCGCTTGAATAGGGACTTCTGCGGGATCTTCCCTAGAAGAAGACTTGGGTTGAATGGGGGTTGTTTCCTCGATGGCAAGTGGATGAAGGGGAGGAGAAAGCATGATAATATTTCCCTAGAAGAAGACTTAGCGAGCTTGTTTTGGAGATGGATCGGTGGTTCCAGCAATAGCTTTGCCCTTACAGGCAGCGCATGCTGCCTCGACGAACCTGTTCCTTATTCTGGCCATATCTATATAGAACAAAAGATGAGTAAGTAATGCAGTTTTAAAAGTAAAAGGAGTTAGAAAGAAAAATACCCTACTCGCTAGCATGGAATGTGCTTTCCTAAAGGTTTGAAAGACTGGGCGGGTGAGAAGCCCGAGCCTGGATATCTACTAGTACAAAATGGCGTTCCTCACCACCACAATGATATCAATCCTCTGTGTCAAGGTTATCCTTTAGAAGAGGTTCAAAGACTCTTCCTCGTCCCCCATGGCTGGACCCCATTTTTCTGAAGCTCCACATATGCATTCCAATTAGTTTAGAGCCACCCAAAACCCCCGAATACCCTATGATGTAGGATGAAAAATTTATTCTTCCAACATTTGAGGGAAAAGGGTATCCTATCAAAGAGAGTTTGGCACTTTCTCTCGCTGAAGAATCGAAATTCTTCATTTTTCTAGGTACCTAACTGGTATAGTTGAGAGAAAAGTGCAACACTCAGCTCAATGCTGTTGTTGAAATAGAGGAAGCGGAAAGCCATTAGAATCCTCCAACTATTGGGATGCAGTTGGGTGACTGCAAACTTGTGAAAACAGAGGACATCAATGAAGAACGGATCCATAGGAAATCGAAGACCCGCCTTCAATTGCTCTTCATAAATGATGATTGTGTCTTTCGCAAGAATTCGATTGTCCACCCGAACATGCGAATTGGGGCCCAGAAAATCTCTCGAGAGATTTATAGTGATCGTGAAGGCGGTCCACATTCTTCTCGATCAGCATGGAAGGGACGTCATTCTCCAGGTCACTTTTTTTTATTGTGGACCGTTCTCGGCGAGACAATGAGAGTTGGAGCGCTAATGGGGTCGCTAGAGGAGAAGCTTGAAGTTGGACTTCCACCAGAGGAAGAGGAAGAAGAAGAAGAGTTCCTATTTATATTTATGAAAGAAAACACGAATAGGAATTACCTTGAGTAAGGAAATGTAGGAATGAGAAGCTGAGTGGTTGAGTCTTTTTTAAAGTGCAGAGATCAGTTGTGAGCAAAAGTAAAAATTGAACGAGAAGAAGAGTTGTTATATTACGATTTTGACGGTAGATTCTAAATGCAGATCGAGAAATAAGGTAATCATCATTTATAATTAGGAATAGGCAAAGTGACGCGAGCATGAAGAGCCAATCCATACATGCCATGTGCCCAAGATCATGAAGAAAACTGCAACCTTCAAATATGAAGAATCAAAGACCAGTGGAGGACATCTTATACCACATAATAATCGCCCAAAGTAAGTCATGAGTTGTCACTATAAGACAGGGCTACATGGTAAGGGACTAATAAACTAAACTGATACGCGATCCATCCATAGAAAGAAAGATCTAGACACTGTAACACTCGGTTTTTTTTTTTTTTATCAAAACTCATCCTTTCTTGAGCAGGACTGTAACGATCCAGAAACCGGACCGCTATCGGCGCTAGGGTTCAGATCGACTTAAGGTCACCGGAACCCATAGCAAGCCTACTGTACATCCTGTTATACCTGATAAAATCCCATACATGATCACAAGATATAATAAAAATATAAACATTTCATGAACCATGGCTCGACCTGTGCATGTATCGAAACTGTAAACATAAAACCCATACTAGAGCCCTCATCAAATGATCTAGTATGGTAAACATCACATGCCTCAAGTTTGGTTCAAACATAACTCATCATTAAAATTTTTACATAAGGATCATGTTAACAGGAGCCCTCATCAAATGATCTAGTATAGTAAACATCACATGCCTCAAGCTTGGTTCAAACATAACTCATCATTAAAATTTTTACATAAGGATCATGTTAACAGGGATTGCAAATATAAAACTAGGGCCAAACACAATTCTAATCCATTAAAATTTACATGCTGTAACGACCCCAAAATGGACCGTCACCGGCACTAGGATTCAGGTCGGCTTAAGGCCGCCAGAACCCGTAGCAAGCCTGCTATACTCTCTGGGTACCTGTAAATCTCATACATGATCATACATTTCCTGTGAAAATAAAAACTTTTCTCTGGACCAAGGCTTAACCTGTGCTTGCACTATCTCTGTACGCTGTACCCCTGACTAGAGCTTGCTCTAGATGGGTTAACTCATACCTGTTAAGCCTGGTTTCTCACATCTTCATAAAACTGTTATACAAACAGACCATGTACACAAAAGATTTACAATACCACTGAATCAAGCATATTTCTATCTCTATACAACTATTACATCTCTTTATCTAATTATATGTCCACACTATACTACTACAAAGCTCTTGACTCTTTCTGTACTCTGCTGATCTTCCCCTGTACAACCTGTACACTGAACCTGCAAGACTGGGGTTAAGGAAGTGGGATGAGCTCTATAGCCTAGTGAGTAGAACAGTAAAACAAACATGATCTTATGGAATGCATCATATCACAGACAAATCACATCAAGGGTAAACCTGTCACCAAATAGTCCAGTATCTCATACCAGGGCGTAGTCAAAGGCACCTGGTTTTCCTGTCTCATATATATATATGTGTGTATATAACACCTGTACTTACCATTGTGCCAGGGCGTAGTCAAAGGCTCCTGGACTTCTCTATACCTGCCAGGGCGTAGTCAAAGGCTCCTGGACTTATCTCAGTGACTATTGGATCATTCAGCATTCACCCACATCAACAAATAACTATGCAATGCAACATATTTGTGGATACTAATGCAATCAACCTACTGCATAATCATGGTGCATGAAATATGCTAAAAACATTCCATTTCTCATTTAAAAGAATTAGGTTTAGTTCCACTCACCTCTGGCTATCTGGACTGACTCTGCAAACTCTGACGCAGTACTCACTGCTGCTCCCTTTGGTTCCTCTGGTCTGTGCCTACACAGATGGACTCAAATGAGGGACCAAACTAGCTCAAGAACGACCCTATAAAACTCCCCACGGAATCCCCTTAAACTCCCTAAAACAATCATGCAAAGCAAGCAAAGGACGGCTGGACAGGGCACTTTCGGCGGCAGGTTCGGCGGCCGAAAGTCCTCTCCAGAGTCGAAACTCATGCACCTTCGGCGGCCGAATCTCTACTTTCGGCAGCCGAACCCTTTCGGGGGCAAGTTTCGGGGGCTGAAAGGCACTCCAGAGACGAAAGTCTCTAACCTTCGACGGCCGAAACTCCCCTCCAGAGCCGAAAGTCCAAAGGCTCGGGGGTAAGCTTAGGCAACCGAAGCCACCTCCTCAGCACATTCGGCGGCCGAACCATTCTTCGGCGGCCGAGGCTGGGTTCATCAGTACGGCAAAACCTTGCTCTGCCTCACGCCAAAATGCACCAAACTCTCCCAAACTCAAACACCTCAATTCCTCAACATGCATACACCTAAGCATATGCTCAAAGGGGTCAAAAACTACCTTAAAACCCCAACACCCCAACAAAACAAAACACATAACACATGAACAAGCTTAACTCACAAAAACATCAAAAACTCACTCTTTACCCTATTCATGCAACTCTCCCCCAAAACCTCATAAAACCTTCATGAATCATAAAAATAAGTTCAGGATCTTCACTTACCTCTTGAAATCAAGAAGATGAACGATCCTAACGTGGAGATATGGAGCAACTCTCCTTCAAACTCTCCAAACTTCAAAACTTAATGTTTTTAGCTCAAAACCTTCAAAATAACATAAAAATCAATCAAACCTTTGCAAGATTGGATGAAAACATGAAGAATACTCAAGAAGGACAGGGTCTCACCTCAGAAAGTGAAAGAAACAGGCGATCCTTATCATTTCAACCGACTGAGGGCCTTTTATAGGTGGCTAGCCAGACCACCTTCGGCGGCCATACGTGAAACTGAAAGCCATGCATGTTCGGCGGCCGAATGTCACCTTCGGCGGCAGAACCTGGCTTTTCTGCCTTGGTTCTTTTCTCTCAAAAACTCATTTCATTTTAGCTTTACAACATTAAAACATACTACATTCCTTTAAAAAAAATATAAATCTTACCCGTCTAGAGAATTCTGACATCCTGGATTCCACCGGACGACAGGAATTCCGATGTCAGATTCTAGCCGGGTATTACATTCTCCCCCCCTTAAGAACATTTGTCCTCGAATGTTCCTAAAACAAACAAATAAATCGATATAAGTGAGATCCCCAAGAATCTCCACATCAGGCTCACCAAGAACCTGACCCGGATCCCACACAAATTTCCGTAGCATAGAAACATGAAATACCGGGTGAATTCTCTCCATCGAAGTAGGTAAATCTAGCTTATACGACACATTTCCGATCCTCTGCAAAATCTCAAAGGGTCCAATGTACCGTGGAGCTAGCTTACCCTTTTTCCCAAAACGAACCACTCCTTTCATTGGAGACACCTTCAGCAATACCCAATCACCCTCCTGAAACTCTATCTGTTTCCTGCGAATGTCTGCATAACTTTTCTGTCGACTCTGAGCTGTTCTAATTCTCTCTCTGATCATGGGCACTGTTCTACTGGTAATTTCTACTAATTCTGGCCCTGCAAGAGCCTTCTCTCCTACCTCTTCCAAGCAAACAGGTGATCTGCACTTCCTCCCATATAAAGCTGCATAAGGAGCCATCCCTATACTAGCATAATGGCTGTTATTGTAGGCAAACTCCACCAGAGGTAGATGCTGCCTCCAAGAACCGCCAAAGTCTAACACACACAATCGGAGCATATCCTCTATGGTCTGGATGGTCCTCTCAGACTGTCCATCAGTCTGTGGATGGAAAGCAGTGCTAAAATCTAACCTCGTACCCATCGCACTCTGCAGACTCCGCCAAAATTTGGAGGTGAACTGAGGTCCTCTGTCTGAAACTATAGACACTGGAATTCCATGTAGTCTTACTATCTCATCCAGATATACCTGTGCTAACTTATCCACAGAATAGTTACTCCTAACTGGAATGAAATGAGCAGATTTCGTGAGTCTGTCCACAATCACCCATATAGAGTCTATTCTGTTGGACGCTGCCGGTAAGCCCACTACAAAATCCATAGCTATGTTCTCCCATTTCCACTCTGGAATCGGCAGTGGGTTAAGCATTCCAGCAGGCTTCTGATGTTCTAGTTTCACCCTCTAGCAAACCTCACAGGCTGTCACAAATTGCGCTACTTCTTTCTTCATGGCTGGCCACCAATATACCCTTTTCAGGCCCTGATACATCTTGGTGGCTCCTGGGTGAACACTATATCTCGCATTATGAGCTTTCCTCATAATGTCTTCCTTCAGACTGCTACTATCTGGTACACAAAGTCGACTCCCATAGCGGAGGATCCCTTTGCTGTCAAATCTGAACTCTACACTGTTGCCTGACTGAACAGTCCTGGCAAGTTTCATTAACTCTGGGTCCTCATGCTGTTTCTGAGCTATCTGCTCCAGAAACACTGGTGTCACTCTCATCTGTGCTATCAACGCACCTGTACCAGGCAATTCTAGCTGTAACCCTTCCTCTATGAGCTTGTAAAGCTCCATCACTACCGGTCTCCGCTCTACTGCTATATGGGATAAACTGCCTAGTGACTTCCGACTTAGAGCATCTGCCACAACATTCGCCTTACCCGGATGATACTGGATCTTACAATCATAATCACTGAGCAATTCTACCCATCTTCGCTGCCTCAAATTCAGCTTTCTCTGGCTCAAGATGTACTGTAGACTCTTGTGATCAGTGAAGATCTCGCATTTAACCCCATAAAGGTAATGCCTCCACATCTTGAGTGCAAAGATAACTGCTGCCATCTCTAGGTCATGGGTGGGGTAATTCACCTCGTGCCTCTTCAACTGTCTAGAAGCATACGCAATCACCCTATCATTCTGCATCAAAACACAACCCAATCCCACTCGAGACGCATCATAGAACACTGTGAAATTCTCATTACTAACGGGCAGAGTTAACACCGGTGCCGATGTCAATCTCCTCTTGAGCTCTTCAAAGCTCTCTTCGCACTGATCTGACCAGATAAACTTCTGGTTCTTCTGAGTCAGTTTGGTCATAGGGGCCGCTATCTTTGAGAAGTCCTGAACGAACCTCCTGTAGTAACCTGCCAGTCCCAAAAAACTTTTAATCTCTGTCACTGTAGTGGGTCTGGGCCAGTTAGCTACAGCCTCTATCTTCTTGGGGCCTACCTCAATCCCTTCTGCTGATACTACATGTCCTAAGAAGGAAATGCTCCTTAACCAAAACTCACACTTAGAGAACTTGGCATACAAACCATGTTCTCTCAATGTCTGTAAAACTATCCTCAGATGTTGGGCATGCTCCTCTGCATCTCTGGAATACACTAAAATATCATCAATGAAAACAATGACAAAGTGATCCAGAAACTCACTGAAAACTCTGTTCATGAGATCCATAAATGCTGCAGGGGTGTTAGTCAACCCGAACGGCATTACTAAGAACTCATAATGCCCATATCTGGTCCTGAAAGCTGTCTTTGGCACATCTGCCTCTCTGACTCTCAACTGATAATACCCGGATCTCAGATCTATTTTAGAGAAACAACCTACTCCAGCTAGCTGGTCAAATAGATCATCAATCCTAGGTAGAGGATACCTATTCTTGGTAGTGACCTTGTTCAACTGTCTGTAGTCGATACAAAGTCTGAGGGATCCATCCTTCTTTTTGCCAAAAAGTACTGGAGCACCCCAAGATGAGGTACTAGGGTGGATGAAACCCTTATCTACCAATTCCTGCAACTGTTCTTTCAACTCCTTTAACTCTGCTGGCGCCATCCTGTAGGGAGGAATAGAGATAGGTCTGGTATCAGGCAGTAATTCAATTTCAAACTCTATCTCCCTATCAGGTGGTAGTCCTGGAAGTTCATCTGGGAAAACATCTGGAAATTCTCGAACTACTGGTATCGAGGCTGGTTCCCTAACCTGACTATCTAGCTCCCTCACATGAGCTAGAAACCTCTGACAACCCCTCCTAAGCAAACGACGAGCCTGAAGGGCTGAAATCAAACCTCTGGGTGTACCCCTCCTGTCTCCTCTGAAGACACACTCTGACCCATCCTGGTCTCTGAGACTAACTACCTTGTCTCTACAGTCTAAAGTAGCACCATATGCAGATAGCCAATCCATCCCTAGAATGACATCAAAATCCGTCAAATCTAGAACCACAAGGTCAGCTGGAAGGCATCTACCCTCGACGAACATTGGACTGAAACGACAGACTGACACTGCCACTGATGGATCACATTTGGGTCCACTGACCCAGAGAGGACACTCTAACTCAGAGATCATCAAACCCAACCTCTCTATAGCTCTCGAAGCAATAAAGGAATGAGAAGCACCGGGGTCCATCAAAGCGTATACATCAGAACACCCTATGATGAGATTACCTGACACCACTGTGTTCGACGTGTTTGCTTCCTCTTGAGTCACAGTGAAAATCCGTGCTGGGGCTACCGGATTTCCACCTCGGGAACCTGCTGCTGAAGTAGAGACTCACCCTCTCCCTCTACCTCTGCCACTACTCTGAGATACGGCTGGAGCTGTTGGCTGTACTACACTGCCTGAACTCATCTGCTGGGATGGTGCCACAAAGGTCCTTCCTGTCCACACCTAAAGCAGGCTGAAGATCCCAACTGACAAGCTCCCCTGTGTGGTCTCCCACATCTCCTACAAACTGGACTAGCTGTGCCAAAGCTTGAGCCACTACCCATTCCCAGACTAGACTTGGCTTTACTCCAGAACTTATTCTTCATTCCTTTTACTCTATCCCATCTCTTGCTGCCTGAAGTTCCTGCACTGGGGGCCTTAGAACCCGAAGCCTGTGCCTTTGACTATTTTTGAACATTGGCACTTGCTTCCATTTTCCTGGCTGCGTCCACTATAGAGTGGAAACTCTCCTTCTCTGCTGGAAGAATCAAGGAAGAATACCTGGAATGCAGTCTCATAGTATATCTCCTTGCTTTCTTCTGATCAGTATCATAGGCTTGACCCACATACTGAAGCAAATCCAAGAACTTATCTGTGAATTCATCAACACTCATCTCGTCTGTCTGTCTCAACTGCTCAAATTCTATTACTTTCATCTCCCTGGAACTATCAGGAAAAGCCCACCCTGCAAACTCATTGGCGAACTCTCCCCAAGATATGTTGTCCATCCTGTGTTCCACATAGTTCTTGAACCATTCTTGAGCTTTCTTACACTTAAGTGTAAACCCCGCCATCTCAATGGCTCTACTATCATCAGCTCCCAATTCACTGGTGATCATCCTAACTGATCTGAGGTACTCAAATGGATCGTCTCCCATGTTGTATTTGGGAGCATCCAATTTCAGGTACTCTGTCATTTTCACCTTACTTCCCCCAGATGAGCTACGTTGAGGTATTTGAACAACAGGGACTACTGGTTCTGGTGGAGGTACTGATTCATTTGGTTCTGGGTATGCTGCACTTGGAGGGATAGGTGAAGGTGGATACATGGGATATGGTGGGTAATAATGAGGATAAGGCATATATGGCATGTACGTAGGATATGGAACAAAACTAGAGTACTCCGACGTACCTCCCATCGGATACCCTGGGTCCTGAGGAAAGGATGGATAGCCAAAACCTGAGGTCTGAGCGCCTCCCTGAGACTCTCCCATACCTTCTTCAGATCTACCCATACCCATGCTTTCATCCATAGACTGGTCAATCTCCTCCCTCACTTTTTCTGATCTCTCTCCTCTAACTGTTCCTCTTCTGCTCTCGTCTAAAGACCTTCTAGGGTCTATTGACGTACCTTCCCGGCTAGATCTCTGAGACCTTGCCCTTGGCAATGCAGGAGGACGAGCAGCTATTCTCTCACTATCTGGTGGGACTCCAGTCAATCGAGCTGATCGACGAGTTCCTCTCATTTTAACTCTGAAAAACAACACATAACATAGCATATCAGCATATAATTAACTCATATCAATAATGCACATGCATATCATGGCATTTCATAGCATCAAATAGACAGGACTCAACATCCTATCCTAGTGGACATGATTTCCTATTGTGCTTCACCACCTCTAACCTCTATGAGCCCGATACTCTCTCTATAGGTCCGATCATTTGAAGCTTGGGCTCTGATACCAATCTGTAACGACTCCAAAATGGACCGTCACCGGCGCTAGAATTCAGGTCGGCTTAAGGCCGCCAGAACCCATAGCAAGCCTGCTATACTCTCTGGGTACCTGTAAATCTCATACATGATCATACATTTCCTGTGAAAATAAAAACTTTTCTCTGGACCAAGGCTTAACCTGTGCTTGCACTATCTCTGTACGCTGTACCCCTGACTAGAGCTTGCTCTAGATGGGTTAACTCATACCTCTTAAGCCTGGTTTTTCACATGTTCATAAAACTGTTATACAAACAGACCATGTACACAAAAGATTTACAATAGCACTGAATCAAGCATATTTCTATCTCTATACAACTATTACATCTCTTTATCTAATTACATGTCTACACTATACTACTACAAAGCTCTTTACTCTTTCTGTACTCTGCTGATCTTCCCCTGTACAACATGTACACTGAACCTGCAAGACTGGGGTTAAGGGAGTTGGATGAGCTCTATAGCCCAGTGAGTAGAACAGTAAAACAAACATGATCTTATGGAATGCATCATATCACAGACAAATCACATCAAGGGTAAACCTGTCACCAAATAGTCCCAGTATCTCATACCAGGGCGTAGTCAAAGGCACCTGGTTTTCCTGTCTCATATATATATATATATATGTGTATATAACACCTGTATTTACCATTGTGCCAGGGCGTAGTCAAAGGCTCATGGACTTCTCTATACCTGCCAGGGCGTAGTCAAAGGCTCCTGGACTTATCTCAGTGACTATTGGATCATTCAGCATTCACCCACATCAACAAATAACTATGCAATGCAACATATTCGTGGATACTAATGCAATCAACCTACTGCATAATCATGGTGCATGAAATATGTTAAAAACATTCCATTTCTCATTTAAAAGAATTAGGTTTAGTTCCACTCACCTCTGGCTATCTGGACTGACTCTGCAAACTCTGACGCAGTACTCACTGCTGCTCCCTTTGGTTCCTCTGGTCTATACCTACACAGATGGACTCAAATGAGGGACCAAACTAGCTCAAGAACGACCCTATAAAACTCCCCACAGAATCCCCTTAAACTCCCTAAAACAATCATGCAAAGCAAGCAAAGGAAGGCTGGACAGGGCACTTTCGGTAGCAGGTTCGGCGGCCGAAAGTCCTCTCCAGAGCCGAAACTCATGCACCTTCGGTGGCCGAATCTCTACTTTAGGCAGCCGAACCCTTTCGGGGGCAAGTTTCGGAGGCTGAAAGGCACTCCAGAGACGAAAGTTTCTAACCTTCGGTGGCACCTTCGGCGGCCGAAACTCCCCTCCAGAGCCGAAAGTCCAAAGGCTCGGGGGAAAGCTTAGGCAACCGAAGCCACCTCCTCAGCACATTCGGCGGCCGAAGCTGGGTTCATCAGTACGGCAGAACCTTGCTCTGCCTCACACCAAAATGCACCAAACTCTCCCAAACTCAAACACCTCAATTCCTCAACATGCATACACCTAAGCATATGCTCAAAGGGGTCAAAAACTACCTTAAAACCCCAACACCCCAACAAAACAAAACACATAACACATGAACAAGCTTAACTCACAAAAACATCAAAAACTCACTCTTTACCCTATTCATGCAACTCTCCCCCAAAACCTCATAAAAGCTTCATGAATCATAAAAATAAGTTCAGGATCTTCACTTACCTCTTGAAATCAAGAAGATGAACGATCCTAATGTGGAGATATGGAGCAACTCTCCTTCAAACTCTCCAAACTTCAAAACTTAATGTTTTTAGCTCAAAACCTTCAAAATAACATAAAAATCAATCAAACCTTTGCAAGATTGGATGAAAACATGAAGAATACTCAAGAAGGACAGGGTCTCACCTCAGAAAGTGAAAGAAACAGGCGATCCTTATCCTTTCAACCGACTGAGGGCCTTTTATAGGTGGCTGGCCAGACCACCTTCGGCGGCTATACGTGAAACCGAAAGCCATGCATGTTCGGCGGCCGAATGTCACCTTCGGTGGCCGAACCTGGTGTAACAGCCCAGAAACCGAACTGCTACCGGTGCTAGGATCCAGATCGGCTTAAGGCCACCGGGACCCGTAGCAAGCCTGTTGTGAACTCTGTGTACCTGTGAAATCCCATACATGATCATACATCTTCTGTAAAAATTAAAACTTTTGTTTGCTCCAAGGCTTAACCTGTGCATGCACTAACTCTGTACTATAGAAACCCCTATTAGAGCTCTCATCATTTCTCTAGGCGGGTCAAACTCATAATGTTAAGCCTGGTTTTCTCATATACATAAAATACAAACATGTACATAAACTGACCATGTATATAAAACAGGGATTACTACAAACGGTCAAGCACAATTCTATACATCTTATTACACAATTACTATCTCTTGACAAGTACATGTCCACACTAGCTATTACATAACTCTTCTCCTTCCATACCCTGCTGGACTCCCTCTGGACTCTGAACCTGCAAGACTGGGGTTAGGGGAGAGGGATGAGCTATACAAGCCCAATGAGCAGAACTATAAAATTTGTTATTCAAACATGGTCTCATGGTATGCTTCACATCACAAACATGTCATATCACGGATGGACATGACCACCAAAACTCCCCTCAGTGTTAGGATGCCTGGCCCGGCCAGGTCTTACAACCTCACTATGCCTGGCCCGGCCAGGTCTTACAATATCTGTCTGCCTGGCCCAGCCAGGTCTTACAAGCTCTGTCTGCCTGGCCCAGCCAGGTCTTACAACAGATGGCTGCCTGGCCCGGCCAGGTCTTACAACAGATCTAGGGCTATTGGGGTCGCCATGGTCCATCCACATCATCATATTCATCGTATTATGCAATGCGTCATATTCGTGAAACTAGTGCAATCAACCTACTATAATCATCATGATGCATGTAACATTCTAAAAGCATTTTATTTCTCACATTAAAAAAATTAAGTTTAGTTCCACTCACCTCTGGCTGACTCTGAACTGACTCTGTAGGTTCTGAAGCACTGCTCACTGCCGATCTCCCTGGTTCCTCTGGTCCGTTCCTACACAGGTGGACTCAAATGAGGGACCAAACCAATTCAAGGACAACTCTAAGAAACTCCCCAGAAGCCCTCTAAAACATCCTAAAACTATCACATAAAACATGCATAAGAAAGCTGGACAGGGCACTTTCGGCGGCAGGTTCGGCGGCCGAAAGTCCCGTCCAGAGACGAAACTCAAGCACCTTCGGCGGCCGAACTCCTTCTTTCGGCGGCCGAACCCTTTCGGGAGCAAGGTTCGGGGGCTGAAAGGCCCTCCAGAGACGAAAGTCTCTAACCTTCGGCGGCACCTTCGGCAGCCGAACCTTGCCTCCAGAGACGAAAGTCCACATTTTCGGAGGCAAGCTTTGGCAGCCGAAACTGCCTCCCAAAGGGGTTCGGCGGCCGAACCTCCCTTCGGCGGCCGAACCTCCCTTCGGCGGCCGAACCTCCCTTCGGCGGCCGAACCTGGTTTTGCCCGTTGGGCAGAAACCTACTCTGTTTCATGCAAACTTTACACAAAACTTACCCAACATGCATATCAACTACTCCCAACTAGCATATACCATAGAACATGCATAAAGAGGTCCAAAACTAGCCTAAAACCTCAAACAAACATCTCACACAACATGTAAACATGCTTAGACACAAAATCATAAAAAACCTCCCTTACCCTAAACATGCATAACTACCCATACAACTCCCATAAAACCTTCAAAAATCATGAAAGGAAGTTCAGGATCTTCACTTACCTCTTCCAAACAAGAGAATAAAGGATCCTAACGTGGAGATATGGAGAACTCCTCTCTCAAAGTCTCCAAGCTTCCAAACTTTGCTCTTTTGCTCAAAAACTTCAAAAATACATGAAAATCCATCAAAACCATGAAAGATTTGAGAAAACACATGACTCACTCAAGGAAGATCAAGTCTCACCTCAGCTCGTGCAAATGGAAAGAAAATCTTATCCATTTGACCGACCTAGGGCCTTTTATAGGTGGCTGGCCAGACCACCTTCGGCGGCCAAACGTGAACCCGAAAGCCATGCATGTTCGGCGGCCGAAAGTCATCTTCGGCGGCCGAACCTTGGCATTTCTCCCTTGGTGCTTTTCTTTCCAAAAACTCATTTCCTTTATGCTTAAAACCTTAAAAACTCTTAACAAAACATATAAAACCATAACCCTTACCCTTCTAGAGAGTTCCGTCACCCGAAATTCCTCCGGACGGCAGGAATTTCGATGCCAGACTCTAGCCGGGTATTACATTCTCCCCCCCTTAAGAACATTCGTCCCAGAATGTCATCAAACATCTAAGCACATAAACACATAGAGAGGGAAAACTAACTAACCTCAAAACAGATACGGATATTGCTGGAGTATAGACTCCCGTGTCTCCCAGGTGCACTCCTCTAGATTGTGGTGGTTCCACAGAACTTTTACCATCGGAATCTCCTTGTTTCGTAACTTTCTGATCTGGGTGTCAATGATCCGCACTAGCTGCTCTACATAGAAGAGATCTCCTAGGATCTCTATCTCAGGTTCACTGAGAACCTTTTCTGAATCTGACACAAACTTCCGTAGCATAGAAACATGGAAAACCGGATGGATTCTTTCCATAGAGGCAGGTAAATCCAGCTTGTACGATACATTCCCCATTTTTTGCAAAATTTCAAAGGGACCAATGTATCGTGGAGCTAGCTTACCCTTCCTTCCAAAACGAACCACTCCTTTCATTGGAGACACCTTCAGCAATACCATATCCCCCTCCTGGAATTCTATCTGTTTCCTACGGACGTCTGCATAGCTTTTCTGTCTGCTTATAGCTGTTCTGATCCTCTCTCTGATGATAGGCACTACCCGGCTGGTAATCTCTACGATCTCTGGCCCTGCAAGAGCCTTCTCTCCTACCTCTTCCCAGCAAACAGGTGTTCTGCACTTCCTCCCATATAGAGCTTCGTAAGGAGCCATCCCTATGCTAGCATGATGGCTGTTATTGTAGGCAAACTCCACCAGAGGTAGATGCTGCCTCCAAGAACCGCCAAAGTCTAACACACACATTCTGAGCATATCTTCTATGGTCTGGATGGTTCTCTCTGACTGACCGTCTGTCTGTGGATGGAAAGCAGTGCTGAAATCCAACCTTGTGCCCATAGCAGCTTGCAGACTCCGCCAAAACCTGGAGGTGAACTGAGGTCCTCTATCTGATACTATCGACACAGGAACTCCATGCAGCTTGACTATCTCTTCTACATACACCTGCGCTAGCTTGTCCACAGAATAGTTGCTCCTGACTGGAATGAAGTGAGCAGATTTAGTCAATCTATCCACAATTACCCATATGGAGTCTAGCCTGTTGGACGTCGCCGGTAACCCCACTACAAAATCCATAGCTATGTTCTCCCATTTCCACTCTGGAATCGGCAGTGGGTTAAGCATTCCAGCCGGCTTCTGGTGCTCTAGCTTCACCCTTTGACATGTTTCGCAGGCTGACACAAACTGTGCCATTTCTCTCTTCATGGATGGCCACCAATACACTCTTCTCAAATCTTGATACATCTTGGTGGCTCCAGGGTGAACGCTATACCTTGCATTATGAGCTTCCCTCATAATGTCCTCCTTTAAACTGTTGTCATCTGGTACACATAACCTCTTCCCGTGACGAAGAATCCCCTCACTGTCAAATCTGAACTCTGCACTGTTGCCTGACTGAACAGTCCTGGCAATCTTCACTAACTCAGGGTCCTCGTGCTGTTTCAGAGCCACTTGCTCTAGAAACACGGGTGTAACTCGCATCTGTGCAATCAAAGCACCTGTACCAGATAACTCTAACTGTAGCCCTTCATCCATGAGCTTGTAGAAATCCTTCACCACCGGCCTTCTCTCTGCGGTAATGTGGGAGAAACTGCCAAGTGACTTCTGGCTTAAGGCATCAGCTACTACATTCGCCTTACCCGGATGATACTTGATCTTGCAATCATAATCACTGAGCAATTCTACCCACCGTCTCTGCCTCAAGTTTAGCTCTCTCTGGCTCAAGATGTATTGCAGGCTCTTATGATCTGTGAAAATCTCACACTTTACCCCATAGAGGTAATGCCTCCACATCTTGAGTGCAAAGATAACCGCTGCCATCTCAAGATCGTGTGTCGGGTAGTTCAGCTCGTGCTTCTTCAGCTGTCTAGAAGCATAAGCTATCACTCTGTCTTTCTGCATCAACACACAACCTAATCCCACTCGGGATGCATCACAGAACACTGTGAAGTCGTCATCATTAGTCGGCAGAGCTAACACCGGTGTTGAAGTCAACCGTCTCTTCAGCTCTTCAAAACTCTCATCACATTCCTCTGACCATACAAACTTCTGGTTCTTTCTGGTCAGTTTGGTCATGGGAGCAGAAATCTTCGAGAAGTCCTGAACGAACCTCCTATAATAGCCTGCCAAACCTAGAAAACTCTTGATCTCTATCACTGTGGTGGGTCTTGGCCAGTTGGCTACTGCCTCTACCTTCTTGGGGTCCACTGCTATGCCTTCATCTGATACTACATGCCCCAAGAAAGAAATGCTCCTCAGCCAGAACTCGCATTTGGAGAACTTGGTATACAAGCCATGTTCTCTCAAAGTCTGTAAGACTATCCTCAGATGCTGGGCATGCTCCTCTGCATTCCGGGAGTACACTAAGATATCATCTATAAAGACAATCACAAAGTGATCCAGGTACTCTCTAAAAACTCTGTTCATGAGATCCATGAATGCTGCAGGGGCGTTAGTTAACCCGAACGGCATTACCAGGAACTCATAATGCCCATATCTGGTCCTGAAAGCTGTCTTGGGTACATCCTCTTCCCTGATTCGTAACTGATGGTATCCGGACCTCAAAACTATCTTAGAGAAACAACCTGCTCCTGCTAACTGATCGAATAGATCATCGATCCTGGGTAGAGGATACTTGTTCTTGGTAGTGACCTTGTTCAACTGCCTGTAGTCGACACAAAGTCTAAGAGGTCCATCCTTCTTCCTGACAAACAGTACTGGAGCACCCCAAGGTGAGGTACTCGGGCGGATGAAACCCTTGTCTACCAAATCCTTTAACTGCTCTTTCAACTCTCTTAGCTCTGTTGGTGCCATCCTGTAGGGAGGAATAGAGATCGGTCTAGTATCAGGCATCAACTCTATCTCGAACTCTATTTCTCTATCAGGTGGTAGTCCTGGAAGCTCTTCAGGAAACACATCTGGGAACTCTCTAACAACTGGTACTGAGGATGGTTCCCTAACCTGACTGTCTAGCTCTCTCACATGAGCTAAGAACCCCTGACAACCCTTCCTCAACAACCTACGAGCCTGGAGGGCTGATATCAAACCCTTAGGTGTCCCTCTCCTGTCTCCTCTGAAGACACACTCTGACCCATCCTGGTCTCTGAGACTAACTACCTTGTCCCTGCAGTTCAAGGTAGCATTATAGGTAGATAACCAATCCATCCCTAGAATGACATCAAAATCTATCAACTCTAGAACCACAAGGTCAGTTGGAAGGCATTTATCCTCTATGAACACTGGACTGAACTGACAGACTGACTCTGCCAATGATGGGTCACATCTAGGTCCACTGACCCAGAGAGGACACTCTAACTCGGATACTATCAACCCCAATCTCTCTGCAGCTCTAGAAGCAATGAAAGAGTGAGAAGCACTGGGGTCCATCAAAGCATACACCTCTGAACACCCAATGATGAGATTACCTGACACCACTGTGTTCGACGTGTCTGCTTCCTGTTGAGTCATGGTGAAAATCCGTGCTGGGGCTGACGGACCTGCACCTCGGGAACCCATCCCTGATGAAGAGGCTGCCCCTCTTCCTCAACCTCTGCCACTGCTCTGTGGTACAGCTGAAGCTGCTGGCTGTGCTACACTGCCTGAGGTTATCTGCTGGGATGGTGCAACCAAAGTCGCCTGAGGACATTCTCGAGCATAATGTCCCTCCTGCCCACATCTAAAGCAGGCTGAAGATCCCAAGAGACAAGCTCCTCTGTGCTGTCTCCCACACTTCTTGCACACTGGATTATCTGTGCCAGAGCTGGAGCCGCTACCCATTCCCAGACCTGCCTTAATTCTGTTCCAGAAATTGCCCTTTTTACCTCTTAGTCGGTCCCATCTCTTCTTGCCTCCACTTGCTGTACTCTGTGAGGAGGAAACTGGCTTAGAGCCAAAAGACTGTGCCTTAGTCTATTTAACTGTTCCCTGTATTATGGCACTGGCCTCCATCTTCCTCGCTGCATCCACAATCGAGTGGAAACTCTCTTTCTCTGCTGGAAGAATCAAGGAGAAATACCTAGGGTGAAGTCTCGTGGCATATCTCCTTGCCTTCTTCTGATCAGTATCATACGCCTGACCCACGTATGGTAACAATTCCAGGAACTTATTTGTGTATTCATCCACGCTCATCTCTTCTGTCTGTCTCAACTGCTCAAACTCTACTACCTTTAGCTCCCTGGAACTGTCAGGAAAAGCCCAACCTGCGAACTCATTGGCGAACTCTTCCCATGTCATGCTGTCTATTCTGGGGTCCACATAGTTCTTGAACCATTCTCTAGCTTTCTTGCACTTTAATGTGAACCCTGCCATCTCAATGGCCCTACTATCATCAGCTCCCAACTCACTGGTTATCATTCTGACTGCACTGAGATACTCAAAGGGATCATCTCCTGTATTGAATTTAGGAGCATCCAACTTTAAGTACTCTGTCATCTTCACTTTCTATCCCCCTGAGGAACTAGGTTGCTATGCTTCAACAATAGGGGCTACAGGTTCTAGTGGTGGTGGAGGTACTGTTTCTCTAGATTCAGGGTGTGCTGGACTTGGATGAAAAGGTGGGGGTGGATACATGTGATATGGTGGATAGAAAGAAGGATACGGCATATAAGGCATATAAGGTGGATATGGGGCAAAGCTGGAGAAATTCGACGTACCTCCCATCGGATACCCCGGGTCCTGTTGAAAGGGTGGATAGCCAAACCCCGAGGCCTGTGCGCCTCCTTGGGACTCCCCCATACCTTCTTTCGACCTTCCTATACCCATACTTTCATCTCTGCTCTGACTAACATCCATCGCCTCTCTCTCTTCCTCTGATCCTCCTCCTCTGTCTACTCCTCTTCTGCTCTGGTCAGAAGACCTTCTAGGGTCTCGTGACGTTCCTTCCCTGCTTGACCTGTGAGATCTTGCCCTTGGCAATGCAGGAGGACGAGCAACTGTACCCTCACTTACTGGTGGGACTCCAGTCAATCTCGCTGATCGACGAGTTCCTCGCATCTTAACTCTCTCTGAAAATAGCACAAAGCATAACATCACACATATCAGCAACATATAGTCCATGTGGAAACACATGAACCCACAAGCATACAACACATATAAAAACGCACATGTATGAATCATGGCATTTCACATTAGCATATAGACAAGACTGACATCCTATCCTAGTGGACATGTTTTCCTATGGTGCTTGACTTACTAGACCCTCTATGAGCCCGACTCTCTCTATATAGGTCCGACCATATGAACCTAGGGCTCTGATACCAATCTGTAACAGCCTGGAAACCGAACTGCTACCGGTGCTAGGATCCAGATCGGCTTAAGGCCGCCGGGACCCGTAGCAAGCCTGTTGTGAACTCTGTGTACCTGTGAAATCCCATACATGATCATACATCTTCTGTAAAAATTAAAACTTTTCTTTGCTCCAAGGCTTAACCTGTGCATGCACTAACTCTGTACTATAGAAACCCCTACTAGAGCTCTCATCATTTCTCTAGGCAGGTCAAACTCATAATGTTAAGCCTAGTTTTCTCATATACATAAAATACAAAGATGTACATAAACTGACCATGTATAGAAAACAGGGATTACTACAAACGGTCAAGCACAATTCTATACATCTTATTACACAATTACTATCTCTTGACAAGTACATGTCCACACTAGCTATTACATAACTCTTCTCCTTCCATACCCTGCTGGACTCCCTCTGGACTCTGAACCTGCAAGACTGGGGTTAGGGGAGAGGGATGAGCTATACAAGTCCAATGAGCAGAACTATAAAATGTGTTATTCAAACATGGTCTCATGGTATGCTTCACATCACAAACATGTCATATCACGGATGGACATGACCACCAAAACTCCCCTCAGTGTTAGGATGCCTGGCCCGGCCAGGTCTTACAACTTCAGTATGCCTGGCCCGGCCAGGTCTTACAATATCTGTCTGCCTGGCCCAGCCAGGTCTTACAAGCTCTGTCTGCCTGGCCCAGCCAGGTCTTACAACAGATGGCTGCCTGGCCCGGCCAGGTCTTACAATAGATCTAGGGCTATTGGGGTTGCCTTGGTCCATCCACATCATCATATTCATCGTATTATGCAATGCGTCATATTCGTGAAACTAGTGCAATCAACCTACTATAATCATCATGATGCATGTAACATGCTAAAAGCATTTTATTTCTCACATTAAAAAAATTAAGTTTAGTTCCACTCACCTCTGGCTGACTCTGAACTGACTCTGCAGGTTCTAAAGCAGTGCTCACTGCCGATCTCCCTGGTTCCTCTGGTCCGTTCCTACACAGGTGGACTCAAATGAGGGACCAAACCAATTCAAGGACAACTCTAAGAAACTCCCCAGAAGCCCTCTAAAACATCCTAAAACTATCACATAAAACATGCATAAGAAAGCTGGACAGGGCACTTTCGGCGGCAGGTTCGGCGGCCGAAAGTCCCATCCAGAGACGAAACTCAAGCACCTTCGGCGGCCGAACTCCTTCTTTCGGCGGCCGAACCCTTTCGGCGGCCGAACCCTTTCGGGAGCAAGGTTCGGGGGCTGAAAGGCCCTCCAGAGACGAAAGTCTCTAACCTTCGGAGGCAGGTTCGGCGGCCGAACCTTGCCTCCAGAGACGAAAGTCCACATTTTCGGAGGCAAGCTTTGGCAGCCGAAACTGCCTCCACAAGGGGTTCGGCGGCCGAACCTGGTTTTGCCCGTTGGGCAGAAACCTGCTCTGTTTCATGCAAACTTTACACAAAACTTACCCAACATGCATATCAACTACTCCCAACTAGCATATACTATAGAACATGCATAAAGAGGTCCAAAACTAGCCTAAAACCTCAAACAAACATCTCACACAACATGTAAACATGCTTAGACACAAAATCATCAAAAACCTCCCTTACCCTAAACATGCATAACTACCCATACAACTCCCATAAAACCTTCAAAAATTATGAAAGGAAGTTCAGGATCTTCACTTACCTCTTCCAAACAAGAGAATAAAGGATCCTAACGTGGAGATATGGAGAACTCCTCTCTCAAAGTCTCCAAGCTTCCAAACTTTGCTCTTTTGCTCAAAAACTTCAAAAATACATGAAAATCCATCAAAACCATGAAAGATTTGAGAAAACACATGACTCACTCAAGGAAGATCAAGTCTCACCTCAGCTCGTGCAAATGAAAAGAAAATCTTGTCCATTTGACCGACCTAGGGCCTTTTATAGGTGGCTGGCCAGACCACCTTCGGCGGCCAAACGTGAACCCGAAAGCCATGCATGTTCGGCTGCCGAAAGTCATCTTCGACGGCCGAACCTTGGCATTTCTCCCTTGGTGCTTTTCTTTCCAAAAACTCATTTCCTTTATGCTTAAAACCTTAAAAACTCTTTACAAAACATATAAAACCATAACCCTTACCCTTCTAGAGAGTTCCGTCACCCGGAATTCCACCGGACGGCAGGAATTTCGATGCCAGACTATAGCCGGGTATTACACCTGGCTTTTCTGCCTTGGTTCTTTTCTCTCAAAAACTCATTTCATTTTAGCTTGACAACATTAAAACATACTACATTCCTTTAAAAAAAACATAAATCTTACCCGTCTAGAGAATTCCGACATCCTGGATTCCACTGGACGACAGGAATTCCGATGTCAGATTCTAGCCGGGTATTACACATGCCCACACTATACTATTACATTTGTCTATATCAGTTACTATGCCGATTTTCTGAGCTATCTTTGACCCTGCAAACCTAGGGTTAAGGGAAAGGGATAAGCTACAAAAGCCTAGTGAGCATAACATAAAAACAGTTTAATAAACATATGCTCGTATGAAATGCATCACAACACAAACAATTCACATCAAGATGGATTTGTCACCAGTAACCCTCTACGAATTCCAATAGTGCCCGGCCCTCGATGGAGCTCCTCAGGACTTCCTCTTAAACATAACATAGCATATCCATAATGCCAGGGGCGTAGAATGGGCCTCGACCTGGACTTTCTCTTACATATTGCCAGGGCGTAGAATGGGTCTCGACCTGGACTTCCGTATCATATCATATCATAACATACTCGAGAGCTAGTGGGTCATCCAATATCCATCCACATCACCAGTAAATTATGCAATGCATCATATTCATGAATTCTAATGCAAAACAACCTAATACATATATATGGCCTTCGTGATGCGTGAACATGCTTAAAAAGTTTGATCACTTAAAATAATAAATTAGTTTAGTTCTACTCACCTCTGGCTGACGCTTGCCTAAAACTGGCACAATTATCTCACTGCAGGCCTTTACGGTCTCCCAGGTCCGATCCTACACAGATGGACTCAAATGAAGGACCAAACATAACTATTACATGACTCTAAACAACTTCCCAAGAGCCCCCTAAACATACTAAAACATACATATAAAGCAGGCAGAAGAAGGCTGGGCTGGGGACTTTCGGCGGCAAGTTCAGCGGCCAAAGGTCCTTCACAGATCCGAAAGTCATGGACTTTCGGGGGCAGGTTCGGCGGCCTAAACCCTTCACAGATTTGAAAGTCAGCAACCTTCGGAGGTGGGTTTGGCGGCTTAAACCCCTTCACAGATTTGAAAGTCCATGCTTTCGAGGGCAGGTTAGGCGGCCAAAAGATTGCCTCCACAAGCAGGTTCGGCGGTCAAACCTTGCTTCGGCGGCTGAACCTGGGTTCTCCAGTAAGGAAGAATCCGATTTTGCCCTATGTACACAGCCACCAAATACTCCGATCCTCACACTCAACTCCTCAAAAACCTTCATACTCACTCAACATGCATAAGGGACATAAAAAACTAGCCTAGTCCCCAACAAGCAACAACAAAAATAACACAAGAGCAAACATTCATTAATAACCCAACTCAAACCCTAAAACTTTAGATCTAACCATTTCATGTATTATTAACCCTTAACCCCTTCTTAAAACTTATTTAAAACATAGGAAAAGCAAATATCTACACTTACCTCTTGGAGATCTAAAGGTGACAGCAACCCCAACGTGGAGATGAGGTAAAACGGTCTTCGGAGGTCTCCAAGGTTTAAAAACTTGGATTTTAGCTCAAATCTTCAAAAACAAAAGGAAACTCGTGAATTTCCTAAGAGATTTGAAGGAAAAACAACAAAACCATAAAAGGGAGGACAAGGACTCACTTCTGCCTGAAAATGGAGAGAAAGCTCTCTCATTTTTGGGCTGAAGGCCTCTTATAGGTGGCTGGATAAACCACATTCGAGGGCCGAAAGGGGAGATCCCGCGGCGGTACCACCTTCGGCGGCTGAACTTGAAGGTTCGATGGCCAAACCTGGGATTTTCCTTCAAAACTCTTTTCTTTCTTCTTTTTAACTCAAAACCTTAAAATTTTCAAATTCATTTTATAAAAACCTTATTTTACCCTGCCTAAGGAGATTTCAGCTTCAAGATTTCGGTCCCCAATGGAGATTTCGTCGGCAGATTGAAATTCCGATACTAGAACTTAGCCGGGTATTACATTCTTCCCCCCTTAAGAACATTCATCCCCGAATGTTCAACACATCAAACAAGCAAACATAAACATCAAGAAAACACATGAAAATATAAGACACTTACTTTAAAAGAGATAGGGGTACTGCTGAAGCATGGACTCCCGGATCTCCCAGGTGCACTCTTTCATGTTGTGGTGATTCCAAAGAACTTTCACCATCGTGATTTCCTTGTTCCTCAGCTTTCTGATCTGCGTGTCTACGATGCAAACTGGTTGCTCAACATAGGTGAGATCTCCTAGGATCTCCACATCAGGTTCATTAAGAACCTTGCCTGAATCTGACACGAATTTCCGTAACATGGAAACATGGAAAACCGGATGAATCCTCTCCATTGAAGCAGGTAAATCTAACTTGTAAGATACATTCCCAACCTTTTGCAAAATTTCAAAGGGTCCAATGTACCTTGGAGCTAGTTTACATTTCTTCCCAAAACAAATCACCCCCTTCATAGGAGACACCTTAAGCAACACCGCATCCTCCTCCTGGAGAACAACATGCTTTCTGCGGATGTCTACATAACTCTTTTGTCTGCTCACAGCTGTTCTGATCCTCTCTTTAATGATAGGTACTACTCTGTTGGTGATCTCTACTAACTCTGGCCCTGCCAAGGCCCTTTCTCCTACTTCTTCCCAGCAGAAGGGTGACCTGCACTTCCTCCCATATAGAGCTTCATAAGGAGCCATCCCAATGCTAGCATGGTAACTGTTATTGTAGGCAAACTCCACCAATGGCAGATGTTGCCTCCAAGAACCACCAAAGTCTAGCACACACATTCTTAACATATCTTATATCATTTGGATGGTTCTCTCTGACTGTCCATTAGTTTGTGGATGAAAGGCAGTGCTAAAGTCCAGCCTTGTGCCCATAGCATTTTGCAGACTCCGCCAAAATCTGGAGGTAAACTGGGGTTCCCTATCTGACACTATCGAAACTGGAGCCCCATGCAGCCTGACAATCTCTTCCACATATACCTGCGCCAATTTGTCCACAGAGTAACCACTCCTGACAGGAATAAAGTGAGCAGACTTGGTCAATCTGTCCACTATTACCCATATAGAGTCTAGTCTGTTGGACATTGCTAGTAATCCCACCACGAAATCCATCGCCATATTTTCCCATTTCCATTCTGGAATCGGTAGTGGGTTGAGCATCCTAGCTGGCTTCTAATGTTCTAGTTTCACCCTCTGACATATTTCACAAGCGGACACAAACTGCGCCACTTCCTTCTTCATAGCTGGCCATCAATAAACTCTCTTCAGATCTTGATACATTTTGGTGGCCCTAGAGTGAACACTGTACCTAGCATTATGAGCCTCTCTCATAATGTCTCCCTTCAAACTTATGTCATCTAGTACACATAATCTGTTCCCGTAACGGAAGATCTTTTTTTTGTCGAATCTAAACTCACCATTCTTTTCTGTCTGAACAGTTATCGCAATTTTCACCAACTCGGGGTCCTCGTGCTGTTTCTGAGCCACTTGCTCCAGAAATACCGGTGTCACTTTCATCTGAGCTACCAGTGCACCTGTACCAGACAACTCTAGCTGTAAGCCCTCACTAATGAGCCTGTAAAATTCTCTCACCACCGGTCTTCTCTCTACCGAGATATGGGATAAACTGCCAAGTGATTTCCAGCTGAGAGCATCTGCTACTACATTTGCCTTACCCGGATGATACTGGATTTTGCAATCATAATCACTAAGCAGTTCTACCCATCTTCTCTGCTTCAGATTCAACTCTTTCTAACTCAAGATGTATTGCAAACTCTTATGATCTGTGAAGATCTCACATTTTATCCCATACAAGTAATACCTCCACATCTTGAGTGCAAAGATCACAACTGCTATCTCTAGATCGTGTGTAGGATAATTTAACTCGTGCTTCTTCAGCTGTCTAGAAGCATAAGCAATTACCCTCTCATTCTACATCAACACACAACCTAGTCCCACTCGGGATGCATCACAAAACACTGTAAAATCTTCATTACTTGTAGGCAGAGCTAACGCCAGTGCTGATGTCAGTCTTCTCTTTAGCTCTTCAAAACTTTCCTCACACTGTTCTGACCAAACAAACCTCTGACTCTTTTTGGTCAACCCGGTCATAGGAGCAGCAATTTTTGAGAAATCCTGGACAAACCTCCTGCAGTAACCTGCCAAACCCAAAAAGCTTTTAATCTCTGTTACTGTAGTGGATCTGGATCAGTTAGCTACAGCTTCTACTTTCTTAGGGTCCACCTCGATTCCATTTTCTGACACCACATGCCCAAGAAAGAGATACTCCTCAACCAGAATTCACATTTAGAGAACTTGGCATATAAGCCGTGTTCTCTCAGGATCTGCAACACAATCCTTAGATGATGGGCATGCTCCGCTGCGTTTTTGGAATACACCAAGATATCATCAATAAAAACAATAACAAAGTGATCCAGAAATTGGCTAAAAACTCTGTTCATGAGATCCATGAATGCTGCAGGGGCATTGGTTAACCAAAACGGCATCACTAGGAACTCATAATACCCATATCTGGTCCTGAAAGCTGTTTTGGATACGTCTTCTTCTCTAACTCTCAACTGATGGTACCCAGATCTCAAATCTATCTTGGAAAAACAACCGACTCCTGCTAGCTGGTCAAACAGATCATCGATCCTAGGTAACAGATATTTGTTCTTGGTAGTGACTTTATTCAACTATCTGTAGTTGACATAAAGCCTTAGGGATCCATCCTTCTTTTTCACGAACAAAACCATAGCACCTTAAGGTGAGGTACTAGGTCGGATGAAACCCTTATCTACCAATTTTTGCAACTGTTCTTTCAACTCCTTTAACTCTGCAGGTGCCATCCTATAGAGAGGAATAGAGATGGGTCTAGTTCCGGGCATTACTTCAATTTCAAACTCTATTTCCCTAGCAGGTGGTAAACCTGGTAACTCGTCTGGGAAAACGTCAAGAAACTCTCTAACTACTGGCACTGAAGTTGGTTCCCTAACCTGACCATTAACCTCTCTGACATGAGCAAAAAACCTCTGACAACCCCTCCTAAGCAACTTATGAGCCTGCAGGGCAGATATCAAACCTCTAGGCATACCTACCTTGTCTCCTCTGAAGACGACCTCTGATCCATCTTGTTCTCTGAACCTGACTACCTTGTCCCTGCAGTCCAAGGTAGCACCATGAGTAGAGAGCCAATCCATCCCTAGAATGACGTCAAAATCAGTCAAATCTAGAACCACAAGGTCAGCTGGAAGGCATTTATCCTCAACAAAGACTGGACTAAACCGGCAGACTGACTCTGCCACAGATGGATCACACTTGGACCCATTGACCCAAAGGGAACACTCTAGCCTGGAAGCTATCAAACCCAAACTATCTACGGCTCTCGAAGAAACAAAAGAATGAGAGGCACTAGGGTCCATAAGAGCATACATATTAGAACACCTAATAGTGAGTTTACCTGACACCACTGTATTCGATGTGTTGGCCTCCTGTTGTGTCATGGTGAAGATCCGTGCTGGAGCTGAAGGACCTTCTCCTTGGGAACCTGCTGAAGAAGAGGCCGCCTCTCTCCCTCTACCTCGCCCTCTGCCCTGAGGTGTGGCTAAAGCTGCTGGCTGAGCCACACTGCCAAAAGCCGTCTGTTGGGACTATGCCATCATAGCTGCATTGGGACACTCACATGCCATGTGCCCCTCCTGTCCGCATCTGTAACAAGCTGTAGTCCCAAATCGACAAAGCACTTTGTGCGGCTTACTGCACCTCACACATCCAGAGCTATCAGAATCAGAGCTTGAACCACTACCCATTCCCAGACCAGACTTTAATCTGCTCCAGAACTTGTTCTTCTTCGGCTTCTTAGTGGATCTACTCCACTTTTTACTTTCGGTGGCGGCTGCATTTAGATAGGAGAGATCAAATTTCCCTGTACTCGAGGTTTTGGAACCCGAGGACTGTGCCACCTACTGATTTACTGTCCCCTGTATGATGGCACTAGCCTCCATTTTCCTGGCTGCATCCACAATAGTGTGGAAGCTCTCTCTCTCTACTGCTAAATTCAAGGAGGAATACCTAGAATGGAGTCTCATGGTATACCTTCTAGCCTTCTTCTAGTCAGTGTCATAAGCCTGACCCACAAACTGAAGCAACTCCAGAAACTTTGCCTTCTTCAGTCTGTCTCAACTGCTCAAATTCTATTACCTTCAACTCCCTCGAACTGTCTAGAAAAGTCCACCCTGCAAACTCATTTGCAAACTGTTCCCAAGATAGGCTATCCAGTTTCGGGTCCACGTAATTCTTGAACCATTCCTTTGCCTTCTTGCACTTCAAAGTTAACCCCGCCATCTGAATGGCTCTGCTGTCACTGGCCCCTAACTCATCTGCTATCATCTTCACTGCTATAACGACCCGGAAACCGGACCGCTACCGGCGCTAGGATTCAGATTGACTTAAGGTCGTCGGAACCCGTAGCAAGCCTAACATACATCCTTTCATACCTGATAAATCCCATATATGATCAAACATTTGCATAAAAAATTTAAACTTTTCATACACCAAGCTTGACCTGTGCATGCACCATAACTGTAAACATAAAATCCCATACTAGAGCCCTCATCAAATGCTCTAGTTGGGTCCACATTTCATATATCAAGCTTGGTTCATCAGATAACATCATTAAAAACATTACATAAAGATCATGTACCAAAAGGGATTAACCATACATTAGGGCCAAGCACAATATTAATCCTCATTACGTTACTGTACAATACCTTTCATTACATTACATGTCACTTCATGTCCACTACTAATCTATTACATATACAACGCCTTTACCCTTGCTGACTTCTTATGTTATCTCTGACCCTGCAACCTGGGGGTTAGGGGAACGGGGTGAGCTACAAAAGCCCAGTGAGCAGAACCGTAAAAATAGATTATTGAACACATGCTTTCATGAAATGCATCACATTAGAAATAAATCACATCAAGGATAGATTTATCGCCAATAACCCTCTACTTATCCAATTGTGCCAGGGGCGTAGAATGGGCCTCACTGGGCTTTCTCTCACATCGTGCTAGGGGCGTAGAATAGTGGGCTTTCTCTCACTGGGCTTTCATACCATATCATAACATATCATATCGAGGGCTAGTGGGTCATCCAATATCCATCCACATCAACATCATATTATGCAATGCATCATATTCGTGAATTCTAATGCAAAACAACCTAGTACATATCATGGCATTCGTGATGCATGAACGTGCTAAAAATTTCATTTACTTTAAAACATAGTTCAGTTCTACTCACCTCTGGCTGACGCTGGACTGACTCTGAAACAGCTAACTCTGCTGGCCTCCTCGGTTCCTCGGGTCTGATCCTACACAGGTGGACTCAAATGAGGGACCAAACAAACTCTAACATGACTCTAAACATATTCCCAAAAACCCCTTAAAACACCATCAAAACATGCATAGAAAACTATCAAAGGAAGGCTGGATAGGGGACTTTTGGCAGCAGGTTCGATGGCCGAAGGTCCTTACAAATCAGAAAGTCAGGCACTTTCAGGGGCAGGTTCGGCGGCCGAAGCTTCCTCCAGATCCGAAAGTCCAAACCTTCGGGGACGAGCTTAGGCGGCCAAAACTGCCTCCTTTGGCAGCTTCGGCGGCCGAACCTTGCTTCGGCGGCCGAACCTGGATCCTCCTGGGTGGCAGAACCCGATTCTGCCATCCCACATTCAGCCATCCAAACTTCCCAACACACATTCATCTATTCTAAAACATGCATAAACACATTTTCAAACATATAGGGGCATAAAACTAGCCTATACCCCAACAAACATCACATTTGTCATAAATCTAACATAACTCTAACATTTTACATCTACTCTATACATGCATCAAAACCCTTAATCCCTTCATAAAACTTACTTAAAACATCATAAAACTTACTTAAAACATCATAAAAGGCGTGGATCTACACTTACCTCTTAAAGATCGAAGGTAGGCGTGACCCAAACTTGGAGATGGGGAGAAAACGAGTTTCGAAGGTCTCCAAGCTCCAAAACTTTGATCTTAGCTTAAAAATCTTCAAAACAAGGTAAAAACTCATTAAAAACTTAAAGGATTTGAAGGAAAATATAAAATCAACCAAAGGAGGGCGAAATCTCACCTATGCCCGAAAATAGAGAGAGAAAACTCGCCCATTTTCGGACAAGGGGCCTTTTATAGGTGGCTAGCCAGACCACCTTCGGGGGCCAAAAGAACTTCCGCAAGCTCTCCATGTTCGGCGGTCGAACCTGGGTTTTTCCTCCATGGCTTTTTCTTTCAAAACTCAATTTTCTTTCTTCATTAAAACTATAAAAACATGTAAAAACATTCTATAAAAACATATTTTATCCTTCTAGAGGGCTTCGACATCTGAGATTCCGCCGGAAAGTAAGAATTTCGATGCCGGGGTCTAGCCGGGTATTACATTCTTCCCCCCTTAAGAACATTCGTCCCCGAATGTTCAACACACAAGTATAGCATGGCATAACACACATATCACCAAGGAAGTACATAACAACAAAAACACTAACCTTAAAAGAGATAGGGCTATTGCTGGAGCATAGACTCCCGTGTCTCCCAGGTACATTCTTCTATATTATGGTGATTCCAAAGGACTTTCACCATCGGGATTTCATTGTTTCTCAGCTTTCTGATCTGCGTATCTAGGATCCGCAGTGGCTGCTCAACATAGGTGAGATCTCCTAGGATCTCCACATCAGGCTCATTAAGAACCTTGCCCGGATCTGACATGAACTTCCGTAACATGGAAACATAGAAAACCGGATGGATTCTCTCCATTGAAGCAGGTAGGTCCAGCTTGTACGATACATTCCCAATCTTCTGCAAGATTTCAAAGGGTCCGATGTACCGTGGAGCTAGTTTACCTTTCTTCCTAAAACGAATCACCCTTTCGTCGCATCATTCAGACAATTGATAAGATTCAAACGATCACCTTCCACAATAACTCTATGCCACTCTCTTTCCGCTGTTAGTCTCACTATTTCTCTACAAGCCAATGCTTCGAGAACTAAGGGGTCTGTCATATGTTGGATAACTTAGTTGTTCAATCAATAACCTTCTCTCTAGTATCACGAAAGACTACTACCGCTCTATTTTCACCATTTGGAAGAACTGCAACATTAAAATTGGTTTTTAGAAAATCTTAAGGAGGTGCTTCTCATGTTGTGTAGTTAACCAGCTTCGTTCCTCTCTTAGCTGTGGCGCTTTCGATACTATCCTAATATTCTTCAAATAAGGTGCAGCAATCTCATGAGGATTGGGCGCAACACCATTGAAAACAAAGTTATTTCGAGTTTTTTTTCAATTCATGGATTATAACGAAAATAATTATTAAATCATGCAGAATCTGAAAATGTATTTTCAGATTCTATGTATCAAATGGATGTGTTCGGCAGTATGATTGCCGAACATACTTATTCGATACCATGGGTGCCGAACAAAGAGCAGTTCGACATCCATGGTTTCGAACTGCCATGTGGCCACATGCGAACAAGTGTTCGGATATGTTCTGCATGTCCACAGGGTCCATTCATGCAATACTAATGGGTCAATGCATGCAAGTCACAGGTCTCTGCACGCCCGTTAAGTCACACATGCATGCAAGATGATGAAATATTTTTAGGATTTTAAATTATTATATTTTTTAAAAAATATAATAATTTTATTAATTTTTTAATTATATTTCATTTAAACATGTTAAATTTTATTAAATATTATAAAATATTTAAATAAAACTAAAATATTAAATAAAATTAATACTAATCGATTTATATAATATTATAATATTAAAAATAAAATAATTAATAATTTTAAAATAATTAAAAAAATTAATAAGACGGATGAAATATTAAATTATAATATTTTATTAACTTTTTAAAATATTAAATTTTTTAACTTTTTAAAATATTAAATTTTTTAACTTTTTAAAATATTAAATTTTTTAAAAAAATAATAATTTAAAATCCTAAAATATTTCATCCCTCTTATTAATTTTTTTAATTATTTTAAAATTATTATTTATTTTATTTTTAATATTATAATATTATATAAATAGATTAGTATTAATTTTATTTAATACCACTGTTATCGAACCGAACAAGGCATATGGGTTCAATACTAATGGCATATGAGTTCAATATTAGTGGTATTCGGCACTGCCGAACACATCCGTTTGACACGTGCAATCGAAAATATATTTTCGAATTTTAAATGATTTGATAATTATTTTCGTTCAGTTATTTCTCCCTTTCTAAATGCTCCAAAGGATAAAGGTACGTTGTTGCTTAAGAGTCTCACTGTTATTAAAAGGTGATACTGCTGCAATGAGATTTTCCCAACTCTCCTTCATGGTCATGCTTCTAATGAGTTCTGATCTTAAGTTGAAGGATGTTGAAAACCAAATTGCTCTAGCACATGGACAATCAAAGAAGAGATACAGAAGCATTTCGATCTCCCACAGCTTTGACACAAGTCAGAAATAGAGAAAATGCGAGAATGCATCAAAGCACTGGAAGGAAGCTTCTCCTGCAGGGTCGACACAGAAAAATAGAGAGTTTTGGTGGAAGGTGCATTGACTAAACTTTTTTACAGAAGCTTGAAAAATTCCTTTGTAGATTAGGCCCTAAACCATTTGCACCTCTAGAATTATGTAGGCGTCTCGCAATGTAGTAGCCTGAGCGGACTGTATAGCTTCCATACTTTTCAAAATGACAAACAAGCTTTCGTCCCCATGAAAATAAGGCAGAGGAATTTGCAGAATATTATGAACTTCATCATCCTCAAAAATGCTTCGCAAAGCATCAATGTTCCATCTTTTGCTACTTTGATTAATAAGCTGGCTCATCCAGTTAAGATTATCATTATGGATTGGCTTAATTTTGGGTGCCATAGAAAAAGAGTTGGAAATCCATAAATCTGTGATGGTGTGAGGTTTCATAAGTAGAGTCGATAAATGATTTGTTATTTTTATTGTAACGATGAGGGTGGTGGCTGATTTGATTTTGGAATGGAATTAATAAGGATGTCTAGGGTAAATTTTTATTCTAGGCCCGTAAGCTTGTCTACTACTAGTGGCCAATTATGTTTGGATCATAGGAAGAGGGTATGAATTGCATAAATGGCCTAACGTCCCACAATTGAAGCAAATATTTGGAAGTATTCATACTTAAAGCTTATTTATTCCTATTGAATTCCACGTCGATTTGGAATAGAAAATGTCTTTTTATTTTGTGTTATTTTCGTTTGACTATCTCTCAATGGTGGTTTCACCCCTAATCGGGTGAGGTTTTGTTTTGTTTTTGGCGTGATTTGGTGGATCGCTGATGCTTTCTTGCAGAGGACTTCTGTTTGCAGTCTGTTTGTGGGATTGTTGAGAATCCGCTTTTTGCTCATTGCGAGGCCTTGCATGTGTTAGGGATGACAACTCAAGGCTACGTCCGGTGATACATGCACCTATAGGCGAAGATCGTCACGAGCTATGTCCTCGCCCCTCTCTCTTTGAGTGTTTGTTGTTGCTACTCTAGTTTGTGTCTAATCGCCTTTTTCGAATTTTGGGAGATACTTGTCGATGCAGTTTTTATTAGGCTGCTTTGTTGGTGCCGGTTCTACTCTCTAGCGGTGTGGTTATGCCTTGCTGGCAATGCTGCTTTGTCTTACGCTTTCTGGTGGTGCCGTTTTGACTTGATTTTCCCTGGGTTTGGGTTTGGGTTTGGGTTGGTTTTTTTAGGTTTGATTGATTTTTTGACTTGTCATTTTAGGTTGGGTTCTGATAAGCGCTTGTCTTTTTTAAACTATTATTATAATTTTCAACATGTATCTCTCTTTACCTTCGCGTCTTATAAAATGCAATCATTGGTGTATTGATAAAAAATAAATAAATAAATAAATAAATAGGGTTATTTAAATAATTTTAAATTTTATTTTTATGAAATTTCTCCTAAAATAATGCATAAATGTTAAATTGCAAGTCCACTCATTAATTAAAGATTACAAGTTTCGATGAACATGATAACTAATCTACCCATACCATTTTAATTATTCTCTATATAATTAATTTATTTTATCTATATTAATTTTAAAAATTATGGATATAAAATTTAGATCATATCAGAATCAGTGTAGTTGATTAAATCGAATCAATTAATTGAGTTACACAGATTAATCAGATCGAACCAGTCTTGCAAATCAGATTGGTCAATCAAACTAAACTATTTGTTTGAAGCGAACAAATATCTCAAATCAGATCAGTATATCACATCGAGTAGGAATTTCGAATCAAATTGATCGATTAGGTTGAATCAATATCTCAAATCAAACTAATATATCAAAATTAAATTAAAATATCGAATCAAACCAGTCAATCAACTTATATTATCCTCTCAAATCATATTCATCGATCAAATTGGTTGATCCAAAATCTAAATTTAGTTCGATCTGATTTATAATAAATTGCTAGAAATTATATATATTATATATTATATGTGGGACTTAACATAAAATTACATAGCATAAAATCTTAAAGTAAATTGATTTTATGAACTATATACTATATAAGCGACTTTACTTATAATTTATTTTTATGCCACTTATTTTTAAATTAAAATAACTCTATATATTATCTAATTAAATTAATTATATATACTATATGCGAAGTTTAATCTATAACTTATTTTATATGTCAAGCTCAAATTAAATTATATGATACGTATTATATAATATAGATAATAATTAATTTACGATGATATGATATATTCTTAAATTAAATTAACTCCATATAAAATATACTACCTGTGATGTTTTGTGCTGTTGTATTAGGTTTATCATGTTATTGTTTTATTTCAACATTTTTTTTTCAATTTAAATTTTTATTTATATTCATTTATGAAAGAGTTAGATCGTTAAAGTTGATCCAATTGTACTCTTTCATTATTTGTGCCGTTAAAAATTAACGAAATTGCCATATTGTAATACCCGGCTAGACTCCGGTATCGGAATTCCTACCGTCCGGTGGAATCTCGGATGTCGGAGACCTCTAGAAGGGTAGAATCATGTTTTATAAAATGATTTCATGTATTTTAATGTTTTAAAGTATGAAATTAAATGAGTTTTTGCATGAAAAGTCTTTTGAGGAAAACCCAGGTTCGGCCGCCGAAAGTCAAGTTCGGCCGCCGAACATGCATGCGTTTTGGAGGCACGTTAGGCCCCCGAAAGCATGAGTGAGGGAAGTCAAGGTTCGGCCGCCGAACCTCATGTTCGGCCGCCGAACATTTGCATGAATGCGGAGGCACATTCGGCCCCCGAACGTGGTCTGGCCAGCCACTATAAAAGGGTCCCTTAGCCGAAAACGGGCGAGCTTTTCCCCATTTTCGGCCAAGGTGAGCTTTCCGCCGTCCCTCACCCATTTTTGATGTTCTTCCTCTAAATCTTTCGAGATTTTCACTTGTTTTCACTTGGTTGTGAAGATCTAAGCTTTTGAAACAAGTTTTGGAGCTTTGGGAACTCAGGAGCTCATTTCCGTGGATCTCCAAGTTTAGGTCGTCTTCCTCTCGATCTTCAAGAGGTAAAAGCCGATCTTAAGCTCCTTATGTGTTCTAAATAAGTTTTATGCAAGATCTATGGGTAGAAATGCATGTTAGGTTGCATGTTGAGTTTATGGGTTTTTTGATGATGTTTTGAACAATGTGTGTTGTTTGAGTATGTTTGAAGTGTTGTAGATGGGGTATATGCATGTTTGAGGCCCCTAGGTACTAGTATGCATGCTTTGGTTGAAAAATATGCATGTTTGGAAGGTTTGGAGGCGAAATGTGCAAAGGGAGCCAAGTTTCTGCCCTTTGGCAGAAACCAGGTTCGGCAGCCGAAGGTACTTTCGGCCGCCGAACATGGCTGGGAAGGCAGGCCTTTCGGCTGCCGAAGTTGCCCCCGAAAAGAGACTTTCGTCTCTGTCTGGGACTTTCGGCCGCCGAAGGTGCCGCCGAACCTGCCTGAGTTTCGTCTCTGTCCAGGACTTTCGGCCGCCGAAGGTGCCGCCGAAAGTGCCCTGTTCAGCCATTTCATGCATACCTCTATGTGATTATTTCATGATGTTTTAGGGGGTTTTTGGGGAATATATTAGAGTCATGTTTATATATGTTTGGTCCCTCATTGGAGTCCACCTGTGTAGGTTCGGACCCGAGGAACCGAGGACCCCAGCAGTGAGTTCAGCTGCTTCGGTGTTGTCAGAGTCAGCCAGAGGTGAGTGGAACTAAACTCAATCCTTTAAATTAAATGTTTTACCATGTTTCATGCATCATGATTATGCAGTAGGATGATTGCATTAGTATTCACGAATATGCCGCATTGCATAAATTGTTGTTGATGTGGGTGAATGTTGGATGACCCAATTAGTCCAAGACAGGAAGACCAGGACCCCATGCTACGGCCTGGCACAGAGTAAGAAAGACCAGGCCCCAGTCTACAGGCCTGGCACAGAGTAAAACACAGTTATGGGACTCGAAGACCAGGAGCCCAGAGGAGGCCCTGGAAAATGGTAAGTAATGTATGTATGACAGGAAGACCAGGACCCCATGCTACGGCCTGGCACAGAGTTAACTTGGACTATTTGGTGACAAGTTCACCCAACCCTTATGTGAATTGTTTGTGTTATGATGCATTCCATTTGAGCATAGTGTTAATGTGTTTTACTAGCTCTACTCACTGGGCTTTTAGCTCACCCCTCTCCCTTTTCCCCCAGGCTTACAGGTACAGGATATAGTGCGGGAGTTCGGATAGAGTGAAGAAGTCATGCTTATGTAATAGATAGAAATGGACATGATCAAATTGTAATGTAAAAGTACAGTATAGTTATGTAATGAGTTGTATGGATGTTAGTATGTGCTTGACCATAGATTGTTGTATCCCTTTTATACATGATCTTAGAGATTTTGTTGATGTTTATGCAAACCAACTCAACAGATGTATGTTACCCATTGAGGGCACAGATGAGATCCCACAGAGGGATCAAAGTTATGTTAATGTTATGCACAGGTTGAGTTTGGTTGATGTTCAAAGGAAAGAAAAGTTTTAAATTTTTATGCATATTGTTGATCATGTATGGGATTATACAGGTTTACAGGTTTTATGTCAGGCTTGCTACGGGTCCCGGCGGCCTTAAGTCGACCCGGATCCTAGCGCCGGTAGCGGTCCAATTTTCGGGTCGTTACAGAATGGTATCAGAGCCCTAGGTTCATATGGTCGGACCTAGAGTGTCGGACTCATAGATGTTATAGAAGGTCGAGCACAATAGGAAAAGATCATGTCCACTAGGATAGGATGTGGAGTCCTGTCTTGCATGATGATGTGAAATGCCATGATTTTATGCATGTGCATTAATGATATGCTATGATATGTGATGTATGTGATGAGGGTTCATGTGTGCCCACATGAACCATATGATGCTAATGCTTGCTTGATGTGTACTGTTTTTCAGAAAACAGGATGAGAGGAACTCGTCGATCTGCACGATTGACTGGAGTACCACCTGAGGATGAGGGCATGAGCGCCCGTCCTCCTACATTGCCTAGGGCAATGTCAAGCAGGTCCAACAGGGACAGAGCAATAAGAGACCCTAGAAGGTCTTTGGATCTGGGTAGAAGCAAATCAGTAAGGGGAACAGTGCAGGGAGGAGTGTCTGAGGATATGGAAGTAGATCAGAGGAGGGATGGCAGTCTCGGTGTGAGCATGCCGGAAGAGGGCATGGGAGAATCAGAAGGAGGCATTCAGGCCTCGAGTTATGTCCAGCCACATCACTACCCACCCTATTCACACCATCCAGGGTATTCGATGGGAGGTACATCGGATAACCCTAGTTTTAGCCCTTATCCTTCACATATGCCATACCCACCATACTACCCACCATACTCACAGTATCCCATGTATCCACCTCCACCCTACTATCCAAATCCAGCAAACCCTACCTCAGAAAATGTTGCACCACCTCCACCACCTGCAGAACCAGCAGCCCCAGTTGCTCAACCTCCTAGACCTAGCTCAGCCAGTGGGAGTAAGGTTAAGATGACAGACTATATGAAGCTGGGTGCTCCCCAGTTTGAGACCGGTGATGATCCGTTCGTGTACATGGAGCGGGTCAAGGCAATTACAGATGAGATAGGGGCGGATGACAGTAGAGCCATTCAGATGGCTGGGTTCACGCTTAAGTGCAAGAAGGCACGGGAGTGGTACAAGAATTATGTGAACCCGAGAGTGGACAGCATGACTTGGGAAGAGTTTGCAAACGAGTTTGCAGGATGGGCATTCCCTGATAGTTCAAGGGAATTGAAGATGATAGAATTCGAACAGTTGAGGCAAACTGATGACATGAGTGTAGACGAATATACTGACAGGTTTATGGAGTTGCTGCCATTTGCAGGGCAAGACCTTAGCACAGACCAGAAGAAGTCAAGGAGGTATATCATGAAGCTCCATCCCAGGTATTCCTCCTTGGTACAGTCAGCAGATAGAGAGAGTTTTCACGCCATAGTAGACATGGCTAGGAGAATGGAGGCTAGTGCCATCATTCAGGGGACAGTTAAGCAGACAGTGGCACAAGCTTCTGGTTCTAAAACTCCGGGTGGGGGAAGGTTAGATCCCTCTACCTTGAGTGCAGCAGCTTCAGGCAGTAAAAGATGGAGTAAACCCAAGGGTAAGAAGAACAAGTTCTGGAGTAAAGTCAAGTCCAGTCTGGGATTTGGGAGTGGCTCAAGCTCTGGTGCGGATAATGCAATTTGTGCAAGGTGTGGTAGGCCACACAAGGGAGTATGTCGGTTTGGGACGAACACCTGCTTCAGATGTGGTCAGGAGGGGCATATAGCTCGAGACTGTCCAAGAGCGGCCCCAATGGCTCAGTCCCAGCAGACAGCTTCAGGCAGTGTAGCGCAGCCAGCAGCTCCAGCCATGACTCAGGCCAGTGGCAGAGGCAGAGGGAGAGGAGCAGCCTCTTCTTCAGCGGGTTTCAGAGGTGAAGGTCCATCAGCTCCAGCACGGATCTTCACAATGACACAGCAAGAGGCAGATGCATCTAACACCGTGGTGGCAGGTAACTTAATTATTGGTTGTTCAAATGTATATGCCTTGATGGACCCTGGTGCATCTCATTCATTTATTGCTCCGAGAGCCGTCCAGAGGTTGGGGTTGATGATCTCTGAGTTAGAGTGTCCTCTCTGGGTCAGTGGACCCAAGTGTGATCCATCAGTGGCAGAGTCAGTCTGTCAGTGTAGTCCAGTTTTTGTTGAGGGGAGATGCATGTCCGCCGACCTTGTGGTTCTAGATTTGACAGACTTTGACGTCATTCTAGGGATGGACTGGTTATCTACCCATGGTGCTACCTTGGACTGCAGGGACAAGGTAGTCAGGTTCAGAGGTCAGGATGGATCAGAGGTTGTCTTCAGAGGAGACAGGAGGGGTACACCTAGAGGTATGATCTCAGCTCTTCAGGCTCGTAGGTTGCTTAGGAAAGGATGTCAGGGGTATTTGGCTCATGTGAGAGAGCTAAATAGTCAGGTTAGAGATAAATAGTCAGGTTAGAGAGCCCGCCTCGGTGCCAGTGGTTAGAGAGTTCTTAGATGTGTTCCCAGACGAGTTGCCAGGTTTACCACCTGCTAGGGAGATAGAGTTCGAGATTGAACTGATGCCTGGAACCCGACCGATCTCTATCCCTCCCTACAGGATGTCGCCAGCAGAATTGAAAGAGTTGAAGGAGCAGTTGCAGGAGCTGGTAGACAAGGGCTTCATCCGACCGAGTACCTCACCTTGGGGCGCTCCAGTTTTGTTTGTGAGAAAGAAGGATGGATCCCTTAGGCTTTGTATCTACTACAGGCAGTTGAACAAAGTCACTACCAAGAACAAGTACCCATTGCCAAGGATCGACGATCTATTTGACCAGCTAGCAGGAGCGGGTTGTTTCTCCAAAATAGATCTGAGATCGGGGTACCATCAGTTGAGGATCAGGGAAGAGGACGTACCAAAGACAGCTTTCAGGACCAGATATGGGCATTTTGAGTTCCTTGTGATGCCGTTCGGGTTAACTAACGCCCCTGCAGCATTCATGGACCTCATGAATAGAGTGTTTAGCCAATACCTGGACCACTTCGTTATTGTCTTCATAGATGATATCTTGGTGTATTCCAGGAATGCAGAGGAGCATGCCCATCATCTGAGGTTGGTTCTACAGACCTTGAGGGAACATGGCTTGTATGCCAAGTTCTCTAAATGTGAGTTCTGGCTGAGGAGCATTTCATTCTTGGGGCATGTAGTGTCAGAGAATGGAATAGAGGTAGACCCCAAGAAGACAGAAACTGTGGCTAACTGGCCTAGACCCACTTCAGTGACAGAGATCAGGAGTTTCTTGGGTTTGGCAGGTTACTACAGGAGGTTCGTTCAGGACTTCTCAAAGATAGCAGCTCCTCTGACCAGACTAACCAGGAAGAATCAGAAATTTCTGTGGACCGACCAGTGCGAGGAGAGTTTTGAAGAGCTCAAGAAGAGATTGACTTCAGCCCCGGTGTTAGCTCTGCCATCTAGTGGAGAGGACTTTACAGTCTTTTGTGATGCGTCCCGTGTGGGACTGGGTTGTGTGCTTATGCAGAATGAGAGGGTGATTGCTTATGCTTCTAGGCAGCTAAAGAAGCATGAGTTGAATTACCCCACACATGACCTTGAGATGGCGGCAGTAATCTTTGCACTCAAGATGTGGAGGCACTACCTCTATGGGGTAAAATGTGAGATCTTTACAGATCATAAGAGCCTGCAGTACATCCTGAGTCAAAGAGATTTGAATTTGAGACAGAGGAGATGGGTAGAGTTGCTGAGTGACTATGATTGCAAGATTCAGTATCATCCGGGTAAGGCGAATGTTGTGGCAGACGCCCTAAGCCGGAAGTCACTAGGCAGTCTATCCCACATCGCGGCAGAGAGGAGACCAGTGGTAAAGGAGTTCTACAAGCTTATTGAGGAAGGTTTACAGATGGAGTTGTCTGGTACAGGTGCCTTGGTTGCTCAGATGAAAGTGACACCCGTGTTTCTGGAGCAGGTGGCTCAGAAACAGCATGAGGACCCAGAGTTAGTGAAGATTGCCAGGACTGTTCAGTCAGGCAAAGACAGTGAGTTCAGATTTGACAATAGGGGGATCCTCCGCTATGGGAGTCGATTATGTGTACCAGATGACATTGGGCTAAAAGGAGACATTATGAGAGAGGCTCATAATGCAAGATACAGCATTCACCCCGGAGCCACCAAAATGTATCAGGATCTGAAGAAAGTTTACTGGTGGCCAGCTATGAAGAAAGAAGTGGCACAGTTTGTGTCAGCCTGAGAAGTATGTCAGAGGGTGAAGCTGGAACATCAGAAGCCGGCTGGAATGCTTAACCCGCTACCCATTCCAGAGTGGAAATGGGAGAATATAGCTATGGACTTCGTAGTGGGGTTACCGGCGACGTCCAACAGATTGGACTCCATATGGGTGATTGTGGACAGACTCACCAAATCTGCTCACTTCATCCCTGTCAGGAGTGGCTACTCTGTGGACAGGTTGGCGCAGGTGTATGTTGATGAGATAGTCAGACTGCATGGGGTTCCTGTTTCCATCGTGTCAGATAGAGGGCCCCAGTTCACCTCCAGGTTTTGGCGGAGTCTGCAGAATGCCATGGGTACTAGATTGGATTTTAGCACTGCCTTCCATCCACAGACAGACGGACAGTCAGAGAGGACCATCCAGACCATAGAAGATATGCTGAGAATGTGTGTGCTGGACTTTGGCGGTTCTTGGAGGCAGCATCTACCTTTGGTGGAGTTCGCCTACAATAACAGCCATCATGCTAGCATCGGGATGGCTCCATATGAAGCTTTATATGGAAGGAAGTGCAGGTCACCTGTTTGCTGGGAGGAAGTTGGAGAAAAGGCCTTGGCAGGGCCTGAACTAGTAGAGATCACCAGCAGGGTGGTGCCCATGATCAGAGAAAGAATCAAAATGGCTACAAGCAGACAGAAGAGTTATGCAGACATCCGCAGAAGGCTAGTAGAGTTTCAGGAGGGGGATCTGGTATTGCTTAAGGTGTCTCCAATGAAAGGAGTGGTTCGGTTCGGGAAAAAGGGTAAGCTGGCTCCACGGTACATTGGACCCTTTGAAGTCTTGCAAAAGATTGGGAATGTATCGTACAAGCTGGATTTACCTGCTTCAATGGAGAGAATCCATCCGGTTTTCCATGTTTCTATGTTGAGGAAATTCGTGTCAGATTCGGGCAAGGTTCTTAGTGAGCCTGATATGGAGATCCAAGAGGATCTCACCTATGTTGAGCAGCCGGTACGGATCCTAGACACCCAGATCAGAAAGCTAAGAAATAAGGAAATCCCGATGGTGAAAGTCCTGTGGAACCACCACAATATAGAAGAATGCACTTGGGAGACACGGGAGTCCATGCTCCGGCAATATCCTCATCTCTTTTAAGGTTAGTCTCTATGTGTTTATGTATGTCTGTTATATTGATTGCTATGCATGTACTAGTTGAGGAACATTCGGGGACGAATGTTCTTAAGGGGGGGAGAATGTAATACCCGGCTAAATTCCGGTATCGGAATTCCTACCGTCCGGTGGAATCTCGGATGTCGGAGACCTCTAGAAGGGTAGAATCATGTTTTATAAAATGATTTCATGTATTTTAATGTTTTAAAGTATGAAATTAAATGAGTTTTTGCATGAAAAGTCTTTTGAGGAAAACCCAGGTTCGGCCGCCGAAAGTCAAGTTCGGCCGCCGAACATGCATGCGTTTTGGAGGCACGTTAGGCCCCCGAAAGCATGAGTGAGGGAAGTCAAGGTTCGGCCGCCGAACATTTGCATGAATGCGGAGGCACATTCGGCCCCCGAACGTGGTCTGGCCAGCCACTATAAAAGGGTCCCTTAGCCGAAAACGGGCGAGCTTTTCCCCATTTTCGGCCAAGGTGAGCTTTCCGCCGTCCCTCACCCATTTTTGATGTTCTTCCTCTAAATCTTTCGAGATTTTCACTTGTTTTCACTTGGTTGTGAAGATCTAAGCTTTTGAAACAAGTTTTGGAGCTTTGGGAACTCAGGAGCTCATTTCCGTGGATCTCCAAGTTTAGGTCGTCTTCCTCTCGATCTTCAAGAGGTAAGAGCCGATCTTAAGCTCCTTATGTGTTCTAAATAAGTTTTATGCAAGATCTATGGGTAGAAATGCATGTTAGGTTGCATGTTGAGTTTATGGGTTTTTTGATGATGTTTTGAACAATGTGTGTTGTTTGAGTATGTTTGAAGTGTTGTAGATGGGGTATATGCATGTTTGAGGCCCCTAGGTACTAGTATGCATGCTTTGGTTGAAAAATATGCATGTTTGGAAGGTTTGGAGGCGAAATGTGCAAAGGGAGCCAAGTTTCTGCCCTTTGGCAGAAACCAGGTTCGGCAGCCGAAGGTACTTTCGGCCGCCGAACATGGCTGGGAAGGCAGGCCTTTCGGCTGCCGAAGTTGCCCCCGAAAAGAGACTTTCGTCTCTGTCTGGGACTTTCGGCCGCCGAAGGTGCCGCCGAACCTGCCTGAGTTTCGTCTCTGTCCAGGACTTTCGGCCGCCGAAGGTGCCGCCGAAAGTGCCCTGTTCAGCCATTTCATGCATACCTCTATGTGATTATTTCATGATGTTTTTGGGGGTTTTTGGGGAATATATTAGAGTCATGTTTATATATGTTTGGTCCCTCATTGGAGTCCACCTGTGTAGGTTCGGACCCGAGGAACCGAGGACCCCAGCAGTGAGTTCAGCTGCTTCGGTGTTGTCAGAGTCAGCCAGAGGTGAGTGGAACTAAACTCAATCCTTTAAATTAAATGTTTTACCATGTTTCATGCATCATGATTATGCAGTAGGATGATTGCATTAGTATTCACGAATATGCCGCATTGCATAAATTGTTGTTGATGTGGGTGAATGTTGGATGACCCAATTAGTCCAAGACAGGAAGACCAGGACCCCATGCTACGGCCTGGCACAGAGTAAGAAAGACCAGGCCCCAGTCTACAGGCCTGGCACAGAGTAAAACACAGTTATGGGACTCGAAGACCAGGAGCCCAGAGGAGGCCCTGGAAAATGGTAAGTAATGTATGTATGACAGGAAGACCAGGACCCCATGCTACGGCCTGGCACAGAGTTAACTTGGACTATTTGGTGACAAGTTCACCCAACCCTTATGTGAATTGTTTGTGTTATGATGCATTCCATTTGAGCATAGTGTTAATGTGTTTTACTAGCTCTACTCACTGGGCTTTTAGCTCACCCCTCTCCCTTTTCCCCCAGGCTTACAGGTACAGGATATAGTGCGGGAGTTCGGATAGAGTGAAGAAGTCATGCTTATGTAATAGATAGAAATGGACATGATCAAATTGTAATGTAAAAGTACAGTATAGTTATGTAATGAGTTGTATGGATGTTAGTATGTGCTTGACCATAGATTGTTGTATCCCTTTTATACATGATCTTAGAGATTTTGTTGATGTTTATGCAAACCAACTCAACAGATGTATGTTACCCATTGAGGGCACAGATGAGATCCCACAGAGGGATCAAAGTTATGTTAATGTTATGCACAGGTTGAGTTTGGTTGATGTTCAAAGGAAAGAAAAGTTTTAAATTTTTATGCATATTGTTGATCATGTATGGGATTATACAGGTTTACAGGTTTTATGTCAGGCTTGCTACGGGTCCCGGCGGCCTTAAGTCGACCCGGATCCTAGCGCCGGTAGCGGTGCGATTTTCGGGTCGTTACACATATCACTCGTCACATTAATGCTACATCAGCATGTCATGTCAGCAAATTTGAGTGTACAAATCGATAATAATTTAAAAGTTAAGGTAGAATTGTAACAAAACTAAAATAATAGAATTTTTTTTATAATTATTTCTTTTATTAATAATTTTTTTAGATATAGTGAAATGAAAACTGAATTTATAATTTCAGATAAATTATATATTTTTTTAGGCATTTAACCAAGTCAAACTAAATAATTAAATATTTAATTTATATATTATTAATTTTTTTTAAATTCACTCTAAATATTAATATAATTTTAAAAAATGATGGATTAGTATTATATTTGAGAGTTAAAAAAATAATTCAATGTATCCTAAAAAATTATTTATTATTTTTAATATTTTTAAATTGAATCATGTTAAATATTATTTTAAATTAATTTTTAATACTTCATAACTAATGTATTTAATAAGATTATTTTTTTAATGATAGTTTTAGAAGTAATGCTAAATAACAAGCATATTAGACAGATTCAAGAAAAATCGATTGATAATAATTTTAATCAAAATAAAATTAAGATAAATTATTGTTATAAAATTATTGATAAAAATTAAAAAATAATATAAATAATAATTTTTAAATATATTTAATAATAAAAAAAGTAATTTGGTAATTTTGTAAGTTTCTATCTATATAAGTAACGGTAGAGTTTTAATTGGTAAAAAATAAAAGTACGGTGTGAAATTGCAATAAAAGTAAATTACAAGATTTTTTAGCGATTAATTCTAAGTTTTATTGATGTGACGTGGTGATATCGCATTGACGTGGCAATTTCGTTAATTTTTTGAACGGTATAAGTAACAATAAAGTACAATTAGAACAACTCTAGAAGATCAGATTTTAATTGATAAAAAAAATATAAGATGTAATTGCAATAAAATTAAAAGTAGATGCGTTTTTCAGCGATTAACTATTTATGAAAATGCATGAAGTAGAAATGTAATTTTGAATTGTTTTAAGAATTTTCCTCGACTTTTTATACAATTATGTTGATTATAGAAAAGTAGAGAAAAGTAATATTGTGATGCAAGTTTATTTTGATTTTAATTAAATTAATCGTATATAAAATAAATTGTTCTTAATTTCATTGATTTCATTTATAATTAAAATAAAGTAAATTGATCTCCATTCAATTGATTTGTTTTATATTTTAGAGATTAAAGTAACTTTGTTACATTTCAGGACTTAAATTTTTACACCGTTAGTAATTTGAGAATTCAGTGGCTGATGAGATTAAATATGTTAATGTAACATGCCAATGTTATTATTACGTCTGACATGGCATGCTGATATTATTTTTCACATTTGATGTGGCATGGTATGTGCAAATTTTTAAATTACAAATAAAATAAAAGTTTAAAAGTGTAAAACTTTCAAAATATATAAAAAAATAAAAAAACAATAAATAATTATAAAAAATTAGCCGTAATTTGGTATCTTTTTCAATAGAATCTGTAATTTACTTTGTAATAAAAAGAGTCACGTAATTTTATTTCCTTAGCAAAGTGAAATTTTTTTATCCAACACCGTTAATAAATACTAATCTGGTATTTTAAAATTAATTAAAAATAATTTTTAATGAGGATAAATTACATTTTAATCCTTAAAATTTTATAAACATATAATTTAGTTCATATATTTATTAAATTTAGTTATAAAATTTTGTTTTATAATAAAATAGTCCTTTAGTTATAATTCATTCTTATATTCTTATAAATTAGTCCCTAAATATTATAATTACAAATGAGTACTTGTATGTTTTTACAAATTAATTGAACTTGTTTATTAAATTTAATATCTTATAGTTAGAGATAAATTAATAAAATAAAAATCAAATGAAAAATCTTGACACATTTAGATTCAAGTACAAAGGTTCTTTCTCATTTAACTTTTCTTTTTTAATAATTTTTTATTTAATTAAGATAAAAAGAAAATATTAGATTTTTTATTTTATTATTTTTCACATGTAAAATATTAAAATCTAATATATAGAGAGATTAAATTATAAATACAAAGACTTATTAGTAATTATAATATTTAGAGATCAATCTATAAAAATATAAAGATTAATTTTAATTAAAAATATAAAATTTATGTTAAGAAATTATTTTATTTGCCAAACAAAACGTAATGGATTAAATTCAAAAATATAGGGATTAAAATATAATTTTTACTAAATATTAGAAAGTAAATTATAATTTACCATTGATATTTAATGGTTTAGATGAAAAACCTCACTTTACTAACCGAGCAAAATTACCTAACTCTTTTTATCACAAAATAAATTATAGGACTACTTAAAAAAATTTAAAAAAATCATCAAATCTCAGAATAATTTTTTATAATTATTTGAAAAAAGTTTTTCCCAGCAATATAGGGAAAAATGGCCTTAGAGGCTGGAATATAAATATAAATTCTAAATAGGCTTCAATGAGTTTCTGAAATTCTTTCTTTCCTGAGCTCAATCAATCCCCTTAGCTAATAGATGCTAGATGAGGGGCCATTTACTAAACCTACCCAGTCTAAATAGTTGGGGGTTTGGCTCCGGACTCCAACTCGATCTTGTAGTAGACTGTCCTCCTAAGGGGTGAGGGAGAGAGAGAGACTTAGCGAGATAGAGTGGGAGGAGGGGACAAAGGTAAAACGGTCTCTCTCCTCTAGTACCTCTCTATCTCACTTAGTTTATTTGTCTTTTTTTTTTTTCCGCTGCTCTTATAATATCTCTATATAAGAATAAATGAGAAATTTTAATAAAAAATAAAATGAAAAAGTGAGGTATAAGAAGGTAGAGAGAGACTTTCTCTCTTGCCATTGCCCCTTTCGCCCTCTCCATCTCATGATGTTTCTCTCTCTCCATTCTTTTCTTATTTTTTTCCTGCATTTTGAAATTTTTACATTTTTATCATTAAGAGTTGAAATTTTAATTTAATTTTAAATTGAAATTTTGATTTATTTAAAATTCAAATACTCATACTTTTAAACTTTTCATGTAGGCCATAAAGAGGAATATTGATAACGTGGCAATAACTTTAACATGCTACGTTAATATGCCATTTCAAATGTAAAAAATAATGTTAGCATGCCATATCAAATGTGACAATAACATCGGCATCCCATCTGCCATTGGATCCTTCAATTACTAATTATGTATAAGTTCAGACCTTGAAATTTAATAAAAATAATTTTAGTTTCTAAAGTGCAAAAGCGCAAAAATACACATAACTAAAGTGTATTTTTCTTTTTGTATTTTTTTTATTTTTTTCTTTTCTACCATTTTTATCTTTTTCTTTTCAATTTGTATTATTTTTTCTTTCTTTTTCTCTCATTTTCTCTTTTTTTTTCTCTTCATTTTTCTCTCATTTTCTTTTATTCTTATTTTCTTTTATTTTTCTCTTTTTCACATTTTTTTCATTTTTCTATCATAATTTTCTTCCATCTTCTTTATTTTTACATCATTTTATTTTTTTTTTCTCATTTTCTTTCACTTCTTTATATTTTCTCCTTTTAATTTTGTGATGATTTTTATCATAAATTAATATAATTTAAAATACTAAATTAATATTTTAATATAAAATAAAATAACAAAATCATTAGTTAAAAAATTATATATATATTAAATTAATAACGAATTTAATATCAAATTTTTTTAATAATTTTTTATTTTATAAAATTAGTATCAAATTAGTAATGAATTATAATCCGTTACTAAATATAATAAAAGATTTAATTTTTATAATTTTTATTTTTAAATTTTTTTATAAAAATAAAAATAAAATTTAAATTCATTACTAAATTTTATTACTATTCCGTTATAAAAATAATAATAAATTTAGTAAATATATTACTATTGAATTAATAACGAGAATCATAGTGATGGCCATAAATCCTATACTAATCCATTATTAAAAGTATAATATTAAAAACTTTAAATTATAGACAATAAAATTAAATATTTTATATTTATCAACTAATTTGAATTTTGAAATTGTAATAGTAAATTACAATGTTGTTCTCAAACTAAATATTTTTATTTTAATAATATCTTTTTTTTTCTATCTCGTTGTTTTCTTTATTTTTATTTTTATATAATATATTATACATTAATAAAATTTTAAAATATGAAATAAATTAAAGCATATAATATTTTTTATTTAATATTATTGGTATAAAATTCGATCTTCATATACCTATAATTTATAATGATATTGGATATAATATTTAATGAAATATTTTAATATATAATAAGTCAACTTAGTCTTTGATATTTATACAAAAAGTCAGTTAGTACTATGACCTTGTATCATTAACTTTTAACATTTAAACTTTACAAAAATATCACTATTTAACACGTAAATGTTATAAAATATAACTATTCAATTTTTAAATTTTGTAACTATTTAATCCTGAAAATTCATTGTATGTCAGTTATGTATACATGTACAAGTTAAATTATATTTTTATAATGGCTAAGTGTTAAAGTTACCAATAAAAAAAATCATGATATCAACTTACTTTTTAAATAAAGTTTAAAGCTCAAATTATATATTCTGTCTAATATATATATATATATATTATGTAATAGAAATTCATTTATATAAATATTTATTACGTATATGATATAACACAATAATCACCCAAAATAATTTATAAGTTGTCAAAGTAAGTTATAAGCTGTCACTATAAGATGAAGTCACGTGGCAAGAGTCTGATAAGCCGATATGCGGTCCCACTCGTAGAAAGGAAGACCCGAATACCGTAGCACCCAGTTCCTCATCAATACTCACCCTCTCCTGAATAGATCGAGTCTTCACATTAAATTATCGTTAGTAGGTACAATCTAATATATCTCTATCAATTGGTCTATAATCACGAGATCCTCTATCAATTGGTCGGTACTAATTGGATTTTCAAAAGATGCGATAATTAATTTCATCTTTTTACAGCATAAAATTTAATGATCGTAGAGACCAATGTACGCATTCTTACACAACTACTCTTGAATTCTAAGCAATTTCTTACATTTATCATTTTCTTCAGTTTACTGACTTGAGTGTCTAAGTGGCTGCCATAGGCATCAACCACCTTATGTTCTCTTTCTTGTAGAGTGACCAATCACAGCACAACATCATTTCTATAGGTACCAATGACCTCAAGTTCTCTTTCTTACAGAATGACCAATCGCGGCATAACTTCGTTTATGCAACATCATTTGGTTTTGTTGCTGGGAGATCCATTGAATTCTCTCTGTTCATTTGGATTAAAACCAGTTTCTTATCCTCTTTCTCTTAAAAAGAAATCTTTCTTTCCTCACGAGTTACTGCTAAGGTTGCTACCAATGAGGGCACTATCATTTCTTCTACTCCTGGCAGTGGACAAAACACACTCTCTATGATCATCGAAGCAGATCTCAACAATCTGAATAATAAGCAAATGCTCCAATACATTAAAAGGTTGCAGTCTACTCTCGAGCAATACGAAATTTGGGAGGAGGCATCATTTATGGCTCCCAGGGTAAGGGAGGATGCTTCCATTGATACCCCAAGGACTCGAATAGAAGTGATCAAAGCACAGTCCAAAGGGAAGGCCAAACTGGAGGATGAAGAGTCGTCAAATGAGGCTCCAAAAAATGTCAACTGAAAGTTGGTTCAGGCCGTGTAAAGGTAACAGAAGGATCAGGAGGAGGACTATGTCCTGGACGATGCCTCGCCCCTGTCAAGAGATCTTAGCAAAAACTTTTCTAGCCAAGTTCAAGTTGCTAAGCGTGGACAAATATGATGGAACAATAGATCCCATAAGTCACTTGGCGATCTTTAGGACGACCATGTAGCTTCAAGATGTCAACGACTTCACGTTGTGCTGAGTGTTTCCATCAACACTCACAGGTTTAGCTCAGAAATAGTACCAACATCTGAGCTCAGGTTTTTAGAACTTTACACAATTTGCTATGTTATTAAAATTCAGGTTTATTATTTGTATGCCTCCTAAAAGTCTCTCTTTTGACTTGCGAAAGATCTGCCAAGGAGAGGGCGAGTCTTTAAGGAGTTTTATCTCATAGTTTAATACAGAAGTAATACAGGTGGAGGAATTAAATCATGAGATAGCATGTGAAGCATTAAAGAAAGGAACATGCAATGTTAAGTTCATGGATTCCCTAATCAAGAACCCAACCGCTACGTACCAATAGCTAATGGACAAATCCCAGAAATAAATCAGGCTGGATGACGAAGTCCAAGCGTTGAGAAAAGATAAAAGGATGATTCAAAAGCAAAACCAAAAGCTAAAAAAGTGAGGATAAGAAGGAGACCACAGAAGTTACCCAGTCTCCGGAAGAAGGGATGACCAAAGTAAGTAAGAACTATACTTCATTGAATGACTCATGAACATGTATTCTAATGTGGATCAGGAAAAATGATAAGGAGGTCAGGTGGCCTCCCAAGCTCAACCCTAAGAGAGATGAAAGGCGAGACAGGACCAAGTATTGCAGCTTTCATAAAGACCACGGACATACAAAAAAAGAGTGCTGAAAAATAAAAGATGAGATCGAGAGGTTAATAAGGGACGAAACGCATTGAAAGCTCACTAGAAAGAGTAGGGAAGAACCTAAACCCAAGGCAACAACTTATGGGATCACCCCTGACAGTGAACCTGTAAAGGTTATTCATGCAATTGCAGGAGGACCCAGCGATGGTAAGGGAAAAAATAAATGAGTCGAAGAAGATGTCCTGAATATTCAATAGTAGAGTCAGGTCACGTGTCTTTAATATAGGAGACTTAGTCTTGAAAGAACAGATGTAACAAGTGGTAATATCAAGTCTGGTAAGTTGGGTGGAAACTGAAAAGGACCATTTAGAGTTTCGAAGGTTATTCATCCAGGGTCTTATAAGCTGACCAAGTTAGATGGTCGAGTCATTTCCCACTCCTGCAATATTTGTAATCTGAGAAAATTTTATCAATAATAGTTAACGATGTACTTTTTCATGTGTGGTGTTATTCAGTGACAAGGAATGATGGGGTTGCCTTCTTCAAAAAGATTAAAGAGCATTCATTAAAAGCTACAAGGTGGGTATCTACTAGGCTCCATAATCCGATTTTTAGTCCTACTAAACAAGGCATTTTATGCCAAGGCCACAAGGCAGGTTCCGCCAAGCCACCTAATCTGGGTATTAATCTTGCTAAACAAGGCACCTTATGCTAGGCCATAAGGCGGGTTCCACCAAGCCACCTAATTCGGGTGCTAATCCCGCTAAACAAGGCATCTTATGCTAGGCCACAAGGCAAATTCCGCTAAACCACCTAATCTGGGTGTTAGTCCCACTAAACAAGACATCTTATGCCAGGCCACAAAGCGAGTATCCACTAGGCTACCTAATATGGGTGTTAGTCCCGCTAAACAAGGCATGTTATGCTAGGCCACAAGGCGGGTTCCTCCAGCCCACCTAATCCAAGTGTTAGTCCCGCTAAATAAGATATCTTATGCTAAGGCCACAAGATGGATATTCGCAAGGTCACATGATCGAGTGTTAGTCATGTTTCACAAAAAGTCTTTAAGACATTTCTCGCCCAAGCCACAAGATAGGTATCCACCAGGCCAAAGACCTGGTGTCAGTCTCAATTAATAAAATCCTTAAGCCGTTATCATGATCGAGTGATAAGATCAATTTATTATTTTTTCAATTTATTTATACTATAGCCACAAGGAGAGTATCTGCCAAACCTAATAACCAAGTGTTAGTCCTATTAACTAAGGCATTTTATGCCACGCCATAAGATGGGTATCCGCTAGGCTAAATGACCTGCCTAAAGCACTTTAAACCAAGGCACAAGGTGGGTACCCACCAGGCCTAATGACCGAGTGTTAGCCCCACAGTTATAAGAAATCTTCTAAGGCAGTTCATGCCCAGGCCATAGGATGGGCATCCGCCATACCATATGTCCAGGTGTTGGTCCTATTCTGTAAATTTTTCAAATTATTTATTTTATGGTCACTAGTTAAGCCAGTGACTGAGCGTTATGGTCAGGTGTTAACCCTTTAACAACCTTCTAAAGAGATTATTTAAGTATTGTTTGACGATGGTTGGATGAGGATTATGAACGAGTGCAGAGCATATAAATACTTAGTGAAAATAATGACAAAATATTTTCATTAAAATCATGGAAGATTACATAGGAGGAGGATCTTCAGGTTCCTCCTCCAGAGTCTCCATTACATTAGTATTTTCTACATCTACTACGTAGTCTGTAGAGACCCAATCGATGGGATTGTTCTCAGCTTGTCCCTCCTCCTTTGGTTGTCCTCATCTCCCTTCTCATCAAGGAAGATGTTGTCTATCCAGGTAAAGTCTTCAAAACTGAAAGCTCAGCCTCTAATTCAACAATTCTGTTGGAGGTGGCTCGATTCTCCTCAACCTGATACTGCAGATCCTAGACTTGGCACTGAAGTATGGCTACTTGATCCTTGGCACTCCTTGCCTAATTCACAAGGGCAAGCTTGGAAGCATTGGCCTCATCTATGTTCACCTAGAGCTTGTCTATCGACTCTAGTTTCTCTTTCATGGTACTCTCTATTTCATCAACCTGAGCTTTCAGCCTCGAGCATTCCTCTTGCAGTAGTCCTCTGTCCATCTCTTAGGCTCCAAACTCTCGCCTCAGAGCCTTGTTACGCTCTATGGCCATGTATGTGCAAAGGACACTCTCCATAGTGTGTGCATGATGTTGTCGAAGAGGTCGTCTGTCTCAACCTCATTCTAGCAATGATGATCCCTAGGCCTCAAAGCATTCTTGGCTATTAGGACTGATAGATGGGGTTCCTCAAGAAGAGAGGTCATTCGGGTCAATGCCAGCGCCAGGTGTTGGATGCTACAAGGCTACAAGGACTCAATCCTAGCATTTTCTAGAGTGGGCTCAATAGTGACGGGGACAGATGCAGAGCCACCCCTTGTAGAAGACTCGGGTTGAATAGGGGTTAATTCTTCTATTGTAAGAGGGGGTGGAGGAGGAGGAAAAATGATAATCTCCTCAATACGACGAGCCTGTTTAGGAGGAGGACTGATAGTTCTAATAACTGCTTTGCCCTTGCGAGCGGGCATGCTGCCTCAATAAATTTATTTTTTAATCCAGCCATATCTACATAGAACAAAAAGTGAGTAAGTAAGGAAGTTTGAAATACAAAAAGAGTTGAAAAGAGAAATACCCTGCTTGCTAGCTAGGGAGGTGCCTTCCCCAAGACAGGAAAGTCCGGGCGGGTGAAGACCTCGAGCCTGGTTTGCCTGGAGATGGCTCTGCCAAGATAAAATAGCGTTCCTCACTGCCTTGGTGATGTCTATCTTTTGGACATGGCCATTGTCTGGAGGAAGTCCAAAGCCTCTTCCTTCTTTGTGGCTAGACTCCACCCTTTCTCAGCTCCACATATACGTTTCAGCTTGTTTGAAGAGGACTGAAACCCCCAGACACTCGGTGGCAGAGAATGAAAAATTTATTCTTTTAGCATTTCAAAGATAAAGGGATCCGATCGAAGAGCATCTGATGTTTTCTCCCGTTGAAGAACTAGAACTCCTCATTCTTTTGTGTACCTAGCTGGTACAGTTGGAAAAAAAGCGTAATGCTTGGCTCTATATTATTGTTAAAATAAATGAACCAGAAGGCTACCAAGATCCTTCAGCTGTTAGGATGCACCTGGATGACTGACAACTTATGAAATCGGAGGACTTTCATGAAAAATGGGTCAATGGAAAATCAAATACCCACTTTCAGCTGCTCCTCGTAGACTATGATGGTATCCTCTGCAGGGATCTGGTCATCCATGCGAACGCTCGGAGATGGAGCGAAGACACGGAAGGTTTCTCGAGAGATGTGGTATTGATCGTGCAAACTTATTTTGTAAAAAACGTTTTTAATAAAATATTTTTCAATAAGTAACGTATTTTCCATTATTTGGTTTTAATTTTAAAAATAAAGTATATGACTAAATTTACATTAAATGTTAATAAGTTTTTTTAAAATAAAAAAATACTTTTTTTTAAATTACCAAATATATTAAGAGAAAAAAAAACCATCTATATTCTTTTTAAGGTAAGAAGATTCACAATAGAGCCTGTTGGCTGAGACCAAACATGGAGGCTAGCCTAAGTAACTGGCCTTGCAAGACTATGAGCAATAACATTGGCTTGCTTCCTTACTTAAGACAAGGTCCAATTAGACATCTGAGCGAAAAATAAAATGATAATCTATAACCGTTAGATCAAATTCAGACCAATCATCATATTTTGAAAGACAAACATCTACAACCAATTTCGCATCCATCTCAATATCAATATTACAAAATAAACTACTACGCAATAGGGGTGAGCATTTGGTCGGTTCGGTTCAAAACCGAACCGAACCGAATAAACCGAAAATCGAAATTTTAGTATTTATGAAAATCGAACCGAACCTATTTTGGTCAGAAACCAAATCGAATCGAATTGGTCTGATTTGGTTTGATTCGATTCGGTTTGATCGGTTTCGATTTTTAATAATTTTTTTATTTTTTACACTTTATTTTTAATATTTTAAAATTTAATTAAAATATTTTAATTTTAGTATGATTTAATTTCTCTATATTATTGAAAAAACATATTATTATCACTAATCGGTTCGGTTCGGTTTTTTCTGATCAAAACCGAACCGAACCGAAATTTCTGAAATTAAAAACTAAACCGAACCGAAATGTATAAAAAACTGAATCAAATTTTCAAATCGGTTCGATTCGGTCAGTTTTTTCGATTTGAACCGAATACTGCTCACCCCTACTACGCAACCAACTTAGAACATCCCTTAAAAAAAAAAACTTCAGCTAAAGCAAGCAAAAAGTAACTATTGTAAGTGCCAGACAATCCAAAGATAAACATAGCATTAGAATCCCTAATATCTGCCCCAAAGGAGATACATCTCAAATTTCTATGAACCACAACATCTACATTACATTTCAACCTACCAACCATAGGTTTTTGCCGGCTAGAAAAAATCACAGGGTTAGAAACCCCAAGGCTACTCACTTAGATAGACTGCCATTTAGTTAAAAGGGAAGAGCCCACTCGAACAATATCATCAACACCAACAATCTTTTCTTGCCATACAAGCAAATTTCTATGATACCACATACTTCACATTATAACGGTCACCCTATCCAAAAAGTTGGAATCCTAACAACTCGCTATATGACTAATAAAATTGTGCAAAGAAGAAAAAGGCATCAAATCCACACTCAAATTAAGAAGATTCCAATACTCAACAGCAAGAAAAAAATGCAAAATATATATATATATATATATATATATATATATATATATATATATATATATATATATATATATATATATATATATATATGTAACTCGTCCTCAACCATACTACATCTAGGACAATCTACAGTTAAATTAACAGACATATTGATCAAATTTACTTGAGATGGCAAAACCCCTCTTAAAACTCTCTAAAGGAAATTCTTAACTATAGGGGGAAAATAAAGCTTCCAAATCCTCTTTCACACACCTGACACCACAAACTGAGAGAACTCTTCATCATTCCTGATAACAACATGATACCCAGATTTGATAGAATACTTCCTATCTATAGTAAATTACCAAATCTTTTTATCCATAAAACCAGTCACACTAAGAGAAATTCGAAGGATACTCTGCACATCCTCCATAGTAAAAAGCTTAGAAAGCAAATATTCATTCCAATCTCTACCCCCTTATTAATTAAACCTGACACCCTAAATTCATGCAAACCATCAATCAATGGAGTTTGAATGAAAAAATTATCCTCGTTAGGAAGCCATGGGTCACCCTAAACATTAACTAAAGAGTCATTCCCTATTCTCCATCTAACACCAATATTTAGTAAATTCTTGAATTGCAAGAGACTCCTTCAAATAAAAATAGGATTAGAACCCACTACTGCTAAAAGGAATTCACTATCAGGAAAATATTTAGTTTTGAGAACCCTATAAAAAAGAGTACTTTGGTTAGAAATAAGTCTCTAACCCTACTTTCCAAGCATTGGTCAATTAATAGCAGATAATTTTCTAAACCCATTCCATTTGATTCTTTAGCAACACACATCCTATCAAAGACAGCCAATGGATTTTCCTTTGACCACTACCATTCGAATCCCACAAAAAAGAATTCATCATATGCTAAAGCTCCTCACACAAAGAAGCAGGCAAAAGAAAGACACTTATACAATAAGTTAGAACCGTCTGAGCTATAGATTTGAGTAAAACCTCCTTCCCCGCATGAGATAAAAGTTTACCCTTCTAACTATATATTCTTTTTCATAGCATATCCTTTGAAAAAGCAAAAATCTGCTTTTTAAACCATCCAATAAGTGAAGGTAACCCTAAATACTTGCCATAATTTAATGGACTCCAGAACCTAAAGTAGTATAAGCAACCTGTTTTTAAGAATTAATGTCATTTACACTAAAAAAAAATACTTAACTTCTGAAAATTTATCCAAAAGCAACCTTATAAGTATTCAAAATATTATAGTCCAACACTCATGAGGTGTTATTTAAAAAAAAAAAAAATTGTCATCATGGAAAAGCAAATGAGAGACACTAAGAGTATGTCTAGAGATACGGTGCACAATAAATATTCTTACAATTGCTCTTATTTTAATAAAAAAATATTTTTTATTAACTAAACTTTTAATATCTTAAAATTAAAAAATATTTTGTCATACAAATAGAAAATTATATTTAGAGAGAGACTAAACACTATTGAGAGGTGAACTAAATAAATATTTACAACTTGGTAGTCCTTTTTCTTATAAAGTTTGGCTCAGAATATTTAACATCTCTATGCCCTTTCATGTCTTTCCCAACTTTTGAAGTAAATAAGAAAAGAAGGGTGCATTGATTGTAGTCTCAAATTAATGTAAATTATATAAGTTTGTCACATGAGTCTAATGATTACTCCTTTAGCTGAATCTCCAAAATTTCATCCATCCATCCATAAAAGAGAATAATAAGGTGGCCGCCTATATGCATTTTGAGAAATAATAATCAATCCCATAAGATCTTTTCAATTAACTTCCATCACCTTTTTCTTTTTTACTATTATAGGATTTGATTGGATTAAAACTTAAAATCTCCGGATCGTAAAACCAAATTCAATATCTACTAGTTATAGTGGATGAAATCATCGCTCTTATTTTTTTTATAAACTATTTAGCATCCAAAATTTATTAGTTCGACTAATCCGAATTCGCGCCGGACAGACCCATTAAGAGGGCAAAACACTCCCTTCTAAATTTTTAAAAAAGTTACATGCTCAGGATTTAAACTCGAAATATTATAACTTAGTTTTTGTTTTTAAATATCCTCCCTTTTGATTTTAACATCTACATCTACAGAATATTAATCCTTTCGAATTTATGCTCTCTTCTCCACTAATATTTTTCCTAAAATTCAAAGCAGGCTTTCTACGGATTTTGAGCTAAATAAATATTTATTTTTTAATTAAATAACATATAATTAAAAAATATATAAAAAAAAATTAACTATTTAGTTCTATGATATCACAAGGCTCATTAGACTAGTCCTTTTGATTTGAAAACATGTATTAAAATATTTATAATATTTTAAAAAATCTATTAATTAGTCTTTTCATTAATTTTTATTATTTAGTATTGCAAAAGATTTTAAAATATTTCTAATATGGAAATACGAATTAGTAGAATTTTAAAAAATATGAAAGACTAACTAATGAATTTTTTAAAACCATAGAGACTAAACAATAAAATATTTAATAGTTAAAAAAAACAGAGAAATTAATTAATAAATTTTTTAAAATGTGATATTTTAATATATTTTTTAAAATAAAAAAATTAACGAGTGAGTTTTGTCGTACTATAAAAATTAAATAGTAATTTATACTCTTACTCAAAATTATATATAATATATTTTCTATATTAATAATATTATTATTTTAAAATTTGTGTTATTATTTTTATTATTGCTTTAATATTAAAAATTTAAACTTATTTGTTATTTTAAATAAAAATGAAAATGTTGTAATTTTATATGTAAAAGTCAGATTTAATTAAAATTAAAATTAAAATTAAAATAAAATCAACATAAAAGCAGTGCCCTGTATCGAAATTATTTAGAATTAAATCAAAATTAAAACAGAAGTAAAATTTAAAGTTTAACTCTTAAAAAAAATTAAAATTTTAATTTTAATTTTGATCGAGTGTGTAGAATACCTTCCAATTACACTCAATTTTATCCGTATTCTGAAAATTATTTCTGTTAATTGATATTTCTTTTTAATTTCATAGTGAGTTAAAGAGTTTTTGTTTTTTTATCGAAGAAAAAGTATCTTATTTTTTATATAATTAAATTATTTATTGAAAAGTAATTTTTCAGAAAAAGCTCGAACGACCTTTAACAAAAGGGTATCTGTACCCGAAACCGACATAGGTGGGTAGGTAGAGAATACCTAGGGGTGCGAGACAACTCTCTCTAAGAAATTCGGTAAAATAGCCCCATAACTTCGGGAGAAGGGGTGTCTGCTCGGCCAATTACTCGGATTCCCGATTATTTCAGAAAATAATATATTTAAATTAAATAAAATTAAGGCTTTTTAAGTATTGTATTATTCTAATAAAAGAATGCTCATTACCCTTTATCATATGGTTAGCATCAATCATGCATGTCTACTTCTTTTTATCAATTGCTGGCCCTGATGCATGCTTGCTTATAATGCCTAACAATTCTTGTATCTCTCTCTCTCTCTCTCTCTCCCCATTTCTGTCTCCCTTTTAAGGCTAGTAAGAGGGAGGTTGATGATGTGGTGGCCCTAGACAGCTCTAGTGATTTCTTCATACCCAGCTTGAGTTTATGGTTTTTATTTAAAGATGCAAAAGGAAAGGAGCTCTTGATTCCCTTTATTATTATTATTTTATCCAACACCTATCCACGCTTCTATAATGGTTAGCATGTGTTCCCTTCTAATCAAATCTTGAAGGAACCCTCTTCCAATCAATATCTATTTATCTATAAACTCTTGTAATACATAGTAGGTCCTTCATGTTTCCCAATTCCTTGTTTAATTTACACTTTGACAAGCACCCAATTGTACCCTTTACAACTGTGATAGCTCACCTGTCAAAAACTTTTCACACAAGCCTTTTCTCCTTCTTTTCAGAAAATTATTATTTAGTCTTGTGTATTAGTGAAAATAGCTATTTGGTCCCTGTATTTTAAAATATTTATTACTTAGTCCGTATTCTTTTATTATTAATTATTTAGTCCTTTTGGTTTATTTAAATCGTTATTAATATGCAAAATAATTAAGATAGAGCTAAATATTTATTTATACTCTTATATTAATTGGGATTAATCCATTGAACACGTAAATTAACCTCTTAATCTATTAACAGTTAAATTTATAAAAATTATAATGGTTAATTTATTGATAATTTATTAAAAAAATAAAATTTAGTCACAGATATTATTGACTGCTGATAATTGTGCTCTTATTTTTAAAAAATTTAAGAGCCAAACAGTAAAATTTGAGTATATTTAGTAATGAGTCAATTTTTTTTATTACAAATCATGATTAATATATATTTAATTATTATAATTTTTGTAAGTTTAGATATTCCATAAGTTATAATTTTATTTTATGTATTTAATGGGCTAATATGAAATAATACATCGATATAAATGTAAGGGTGAGCATTCGATAGGTTTGATTTAAAATCGAAACGAATCGAATAAATCAAAAATAAAAATTTTAGTATTTATAAAAATCAAATCGAACCAATTTTGATCAAAAACTGAATCGAACTGAATCGGTCTGATTCAGTTCAATTCGATTTGATTTGATCGATTTCAATTTTTAATAAAAATTTTAAATTTTTAATAAAATATTTTAATTTTAATATGATCAAATTTCTCTATATTATTGAAAAATAACATATTATTATCACTAATTGGTTCGGTTTGGTTTTTTTGATTTTTATATCAAAATTGAACCGAATCAAAATAATCGAAAATTTTAAAATTAAAAATCAAACCGAATTTTTAAATTAATTCAGTTCGGTCGATTTTTCCGATTTGAACCGAATACTGCTCACTCTTATGAATATGTATTTGGCCATTAAAATATAATTTATTTTTTCATATTTGTTCTATGTAATTTTAAATTTATAATTAATGTATGTTTTAAAATAAAAGGAATAAAAAGTTAATTTTACTAAAAGATTAGACAACAAATTTATTTTTTTTGGGTGTGCTTATACATATTTGAACATTTTTCATCTGGGCTTGTACATTTTCACTCTATGGCTACTTCCTAAATGCATATGTAGAGAGTTTATTTATATCTGAGACTTTGTAAAGCCTTCCTCACTCCCAAGCTGATTCAGCCTTTAGTTTCCAAGTATTTGGATGGATCCTGTGATCAAGCTATCGCCCTCTGAGGCACATCCTGAGACAATAGATTTTCTTTCTCGCACTTGGTGCAACTTCGCAGTTCAAGCTCTACAGCCGGAGCTACCAGACCAATCAATCATTCTCCTAGACAACTCAATCAAGAAATTTGATTGTGACGTGAAAGCTCCTTTCTCGGTGAGTCAAAATCTTTTAGCTAGCAAATTGCTTTACCCTTTTTTAGCTTTTCTTTCAAGTTATTGGAAAAATAAAAGAATATGGACTTGTTTTCTTGCAGAAGATGGAAAATAGTGTGAAGATGGATGACACAGACTTCAAGTCTCTACCACCATGGAAATCCAATGATGTGAAGGTAACGTGTGAAAATACATATTAACGCTGCTCCCCTATATATGAATATTATGAACAGCTCTGATTGCTGTTTGAAAAATAAAAAATTTCCTAAATTTTTTTTTTCCCTTCTACTTGCAGTCATGGATATGGATGCAACAAGCAATGCATCCTGAATTAAATTACAGCAGTTTCCTGAAGAAACGGGTATTTGTAAAATATTAGAAGGCAGTGGCCATAGTCCGCTTCCTTATGTCCATAATTTATTATGGAATTATTTAGCAAAATTAATGTAATTTCTTGATGCAGTTTTCATGGAAGATAGCGCCATTGAAGACAATTTCAATCAAGAAATGGTTGAAAGAGATAAAACAAAAGAGAAAGGAAGAAGATAGACTAGTAAAAGCAGAAGTACATGCAGCTATATCAGTAGCAGGGGTAGCTGCAGCGCTAGCTGCAATTGCTGCTGAGAACTCCAGAAAAAATGAATCTGCTGGAACCACCACTGCCAAGGAAGAAGCTGTCGCTTCTGCGGCGGCTTTGGTGGCCGCACAGTGTGCCCAGGTCGCAGAAGCAATGGGAGCTAAGAGAGAGCAGCTTAGCAATGTAATAGGCTCAGCCATAAGTGGTACTTCTGCAAGTGACATTCTAACACTAACTGCAGCTGCCTCTACATGTAATTCTTTCTCCTCTTCCACTTCCTTTGCATTTTAAATAATATAATATTTATTATTTAAATTATTCAAGAAACTAAATTTTTATTCGAAATAATTCAATATTAAAAAGTTATTCTAAAGGTTGACATGAAAATAAAATGATAAATAGGGTTGGGTGATTATTCGGTAAGTTCAATTTATTCAGTTCGATTTAAAATCGAATCAAATCGAATAAATTAAAAATTAAATTTTTAGTATTTATGAAAATTAAATCGAACTAATTTTGATTAAAAATTAAATTAAATTGAATTCGTATCATTCAGTTCGATTCGATTTAGTTTGATCGGTTTGATTTTTTAATAAATTTTTTATTTTTTATACTTTATTTTTATTATTTTAAAATTTAATTAAAATATTTTAATCTTAATACGATCTAATCTCTCTATTATTGAAAATAATATATTATTATTATTAAATCGATTCCGTTTATTTTTTTCTTATTAAAATTGAATCGAATCAAAATAATAAATTTTTAAAATTTAAAATTAAATTAAATCTAAATAAATAAAAAATTAAACTAAAATTTTAAATTAATTTAATTTATTCAATTTTTTATTTAAATTAAATACTGATCCGCCCTAAATTGAACAATATTTTATATAATAATAAATAATAATTATCATTATATTATTTTTTTTTTCAAATGCAAATAAAGCCACATCTAATATTTGGGTTTAAGAATGGAAACAGACTCACAACTGGGCCACTTTCTTGTAGGTCCAGTTTTGTCCAGACTAAATTTAAGTTAAATTAATTATTTAGGCTCTCTTTATTTACGAAAAAAAATATTTGAAAAATATTTTTAATAAAATAATTTATTTTTATTATTTAATTTTAATTTAAAAAATAAAATATATTAAAAATTATTATTATTATAAGTTAATTAATTAATAATGAGTTTTATTGGAATTGATGAAGCAATAAGAGGAGCAACAACTCTTAAAGCAAGAACAGGAATATGCAAGAACAGAATAAACGGGAGTGCACCAGTTCTACCCATAGAGGAAAACGCGCACCTTGATTTCGACTTTCACAAATGTAGATCAATGCTTGCCCATGGTACTCACCTGCACGTTCATACACCAGATGGTATGTATACTCTCCAACACCTTTATTATAATTTTTTACCCTGAATTTTTTAATTTAAAAATTATGAAAATCAAGAATTTAAGTTTTTTATTTTTTAAGCTAAATCACAAAAAAAAAAAATAGCGTAACATCACGAAATTAAAATTTTTAGCCAAAAATATTTTGTAAAACTTAAAAAATTATATACAGGGAATTTCTTATATTTAAAATTTAAAATATTAATAACGTTATTTCAAAGTTGCCACCTGGCATATCTTTTTCTATTATAATTTATATTTTTTATTAGTATGTATCAAATTATTTTTAAAAAATAGGTTAATTAACTTATTTATTCATTAACACTTTAAATAAATTATAATTAATAAGAAATTCTATCAGAAATAAAATTTTATAATATGGTATAAAAATGCAAAATATAAAATATATTTTAAATTATAATATTAGAATAATATTATAAAGAATTAAACAAAACTACTAATAAATAGAGGTAAAATTAAACATTTTTCTTTTATTTTTTTCCACTCTATTTTTATTTTATTTTATTTTATTTTTTCTTAAAACAGGAAATTTTACTGTAAGATCAGTGTCTATTATCCTAAACAGCCAATCCAAGGTTTGCTTCTTTCACATTTATACCTGTATGAGAAAATTTTGCTACGTGAAATTCATTTTTTTCCATTTATAGTAATTCAACCTAACAAATATAACCTTTTTTTTTTTAGAAAAATAGATCAATCGTATAAATCTATTCATTTTTTTAAGTAGAAAAAAAATTTTAAGGAATTAATTTGTAAAAAATGAATATTAGATCAAATATAGAGCCTAAGCTAAAATTCAATAATTTCAATTTAAAAAATAAATAATAAATTTAGCAATGAAAGATTAAGAACTTTTTTTCTGTCACGTTTGAAAGTTTTTTTACTTTAAAATTATCGGTTGGTATGAAATATTAAATATATTTTTTTTATAAGGAATTGAGATTATAAAGATTCGGATTTAAATCTGAATAATATTTTTTTATTCATTATACTAAGTCAAGATGAACTAAATATTAAATATTAATAAAAAAAATCACATTTTAATAAATTTCTTTTTGTAAAAGTTAGGTTTCAAAAGTATAGAAGAGTATAATATCATTGATATGAGGCTAACATGATCAATTTGGATCAAATTTAATTAGTGTTGTGTATTGGATCGGTTCTGTTTAAAATCGAATTGAATAAATTAAAAATTGAACTTTTTGATATTTATGAAAATTGAACTATATTAATTTTAGTCAAAAATCAAATTGAATTAAATTGATTTAATTTTGTTCGATTTGATTTAATTTGACCGATTTAAATTTTTTATAATTTTTTTAATTTTTTATACTTTATTTTCAATATTTTAAAATTTAATTTAAATATTTTAACTTTAGTATGATCTCATTTCTCTATATTATTAAAAATAGTATATTATTATCGCTAATTGATTTGGTTCAATTTTTTTATTTTTTTTATCAAAACAGAATCAAACTGAAATTTTAAAAATTAAAAAACGAATCAAAATGAATAAAAAATTCAACTGAATTTTTCGAATTAATTCGGTTCAATTAATTTTTTCAGTTTGAACTGAATATTACTCGCCTCTAAATTTAACTCATCCTAAAACCCTAAAAGTTATTTTAAAGGGGACGAGTGTCTAAAACTCGTTGATATATTATTATATTCCAAATCAATACCAAATTTAACAGATTGAAGTTGATTTTTATATTAATTTTTGCAGGTTATTCTGCAATTGAGAAAGCTCAATTTATTGAAAAGCAAGAAGGAAAGTATGTTGCCTCTTTTTCTCCCCGGATTTTTCTTCAATTATTCAGCATTAGGGATTTAAATTTTGATTCTATTTATTAATTTGATTTAAAATTATTAATCTGACCCATTTTTTATTTAAATCAATTAATTCAAATTTCAATTTTTTAAAAAATAATTTGACTCCAAAAACTTTGTATTAATTAGCTAGAGAGAATGAAGAATTAATTATGATCTGAAATTGGTATAGGTACTGTAATGGATGTGCATGCTGAGTTGTATAAAGATTCAGAAAAAGCTGATGATGAGGAGAATAATACATGCTATCTTATCGTCTTAACTACTAATCAAGGGATAATCAAGCTAGACATGGGAGATGATTATCATCTTTACAAGACATGGGCTTCAACCATTACTCACATGCTCATGCTTTCTACTTCTTTTTCAAATTATGAGCTTCAATTCTACAGCAACTGAAGCTACTTTCTGATTTATTTTAAAAAATAAAAAATAAAAAAATTGTGATTTGCTGTCTTAATTTTCCATTATTATTTTGTACTTTTACCATGTAATTACTACCGACTCAATCTATAATTTGTCTCCACATTTTTTTTATAGAAATTTATTTTATTCCCTTGTCTTAACATATAAGCTGATTTGGCCGTTCAAAAATAAACTAATTTATTTATTTAAAGTATTTTTTGCACTCATAACATTAACTTTAAAGTCAATTTGATAAAATATTTTACTATATTAATTTTTTTTTTATCAAATACATCAATTATTTATTAGTTTAGAATTCTTTTAACTAAATATATAATTTGAAGAGAGATGGAGAAACATGCCCTTTTGCTTTCTATTCAGGATGTAATGAGATTTACAAGAGAAAGTTATCTGAAATCTGTCTTAGGGGAGCCTATATACCCCTCACGTGGAGTATAACATGTGCTCAGACTTATAAAAGGACAATTATACCCATGAGACAGCAAAGGATATAACAAAACAATACAGCAACAAAATAATATGATTTTTATGATTATTTTGCATTCTCTACACGCCCCCTGCAAGTTGGAACTGGGATGGAGACCAGGGGCAACTTGGAACAAAGGCGGTGATGCTGATCAGAAGATAAGGGCTTGGTGAGCAAGTCTGCAAGTTGAGCAGTAGTGGAAACATGCAAAGGGTGGATGAAGCCCCGCTGAAGCTGCTCACGGACAATATGGCAATCAATTGAAATGTGTTTTGTACGTTCGTGAAAAACCGGGTTAGCGGCAATGTGCAAGGCAGCCTTGTTGTCGCAGTGGAGAGGGATTGGCAGCTGAGTAGGTACCTGCAAGTCTTGAAGAATATAAGAAATCCACAACAATTCACAAACAGTACTAGCCATGGCACGATATTTCGCCTCAGCGGATGATTTTGAGACAGTAGGTTGTTTCTTGGTTTTCCAGGAAACCAATGAGGAACCAAAAAAAATGCAGAATCCAGTGAGAGATTTGCGCGAAAAGGGGCAGGAGGCCCAATCAGAGTCACAGTAAGCTGTGAGAGGCATGGTGGCAGTAACAGGGAAGCATAGCCCTTGATGTATAGTGCCTTTCAAGTAGCGAAGGACATGAACGGCAGCATCCCAATGAGGCTTGCGGGGTTGATGCATGAACTGGCTCAGATGCTGGACAGCATAACTGAGGTCAGGCCGTGTAAGATTAACATAGAGTAACCTCCCAATTAGGCGACTGTAAATATGTGGGTCAGGGAGAATATCTCATGTATCCAGAGAGAGATGCAGGCTTTTAGGTAAGGGAAAGGAGGCTGGTTTGCATGAGTGCATACCAGCATCCCTCAAAATATCAGAAATATACTTGGTCTGGCTTAAAAGAGTAGCAGTAGAGGATCTGGCCACTTCTAGGCCAAGAAAATATTTTAGAAACCCCAAGTCTTTAATGGTGAATTTGGAATGCAAGGCACTTTTAACCTCAGTCATAACAACAGTAGAGGTACCAGTAAGGAGAATGTCATCCACATATATTAACAAGGCCAAAATATAGTCAGTAGTGCATTTAACAAATAAACAGTAGTCATGGGCAGATTGGGTGAAACCTAGTGTTTGCAAAAAGCTTGTAAACTCAAGATTCCATTGCCAAGAGGCCTGTTTAAGCCCATACAAAGATTTCTTGAGGAGGCAGACTTGCCCGGGCAGGGCCTTATCATATCCCTGTGGTGGAAGCATATAGACTTCCTCATCTAAGGTGCCATGCAAGAAAGCATTGTTTATGTCAAGTTGAAAGACAGGCCATTGTTTATGAGTAGCAAGGGCTATGAGAATACGAATTGTAGCCAATTTGGCAACAGGGGAAAAACGGTCTTTATGGTCAAGACCTTCAATTTGGTTGTAACTCTTGGCTACCAACCGGGCTTTGAACCTATCAATTTCACCATTTGGTTTATATTTGACCTTATAGACCCATTTACAACCTATAGCTTTCTTGCCTTTAGGAAGAGTTGTAAGGGTCCAGGTGTTGTTCTGTTCGAGGGCATGCAATTCATGTTGCATTGCATTAACCCAATCTGTATTTTGGGATGCCTGAATGTAGGTGGTAGGTTCTAGAATGCGAGAAATATTCAGGACATATGTTTGATAGGAAGGTGAAAGGTGAATGGTTGAAATAGGAGGATGGACAGTGGTGATTGCCGAGGCAACAAAGTCATCTAACCAAGAAGGTGGTTTAATGACTCTAGAAGACCTTCTAAGGCCAGAGAGTTCAGGGGAAGGCTGAGAAGGTGATGATATAGATGGGGCAGGCTCTGAATCAGGTACTGGAATAGGTAGCATCACAGGGGATTGCGGATATTGTGTGCTAAAAGGAAAAATGTGTTCATAGAACACAACATCACGGCTAACAAAGATAGTACCAGTAGCTAGATCATAGAGTTTGTAAGCTTTATGATTACTGGCATAACTAATGAAGGCTGCCTTAATAGACTTGCTACCAAATTTGTCTTTGTGAGTGTTTGTTTTGGTTGCAAAACAAAGACATCCAAATTTTTTCAGATGGAAGTAATCAGGGGCTTTCCCATAGAGACGCTCATAAGGGCTCTGCCACCCAAATTTGGCCATAGGAAGTTTGTTTATTAGATAGGTGGCAGTAAGGACACATTCGGACCAAAAAGTGTGTGGGACATGAGAATGTATTTTGATAGCTCTAGCCATGTCTAAAAGATGCCTGTGCTTTCTTTCAACAACTCCATTTTGTTGAGGAGTATGAGGGCAAGATCTTTGATGGATTATGCCTTTTTGATTTAACAGTCTAGAGCATTCATTACTAAGAAATTCACATCCGTTATCTGTCCTTATTATCTCGACAGAGGTATTGAAGTGAGTTTGCACCATATTCAGAAATGTAGATAAGATATGGACAGTTTGACTTTTAAGGTGCATTAAAAAGTCCAAGTGGCCCTGGTATTGTCATCAACTAAAGTGAGAAAGTATTTTGCTCCTGTGATACTTTCTATGTTATAAGGGCCCCAAATATCTATGTGGAGGAGATCAAAGGGCTCCTTAGCAATAGTGGTACTAAGGGAAAAAGGTAACCTGGCCTGCTTGGCTTGGGGACAGGTTTGGCACTGTAAAGGAATATCCTTAGTGTGTTCAAGCATAGCAATACGTTTTAGTTTCCCAAGGGATGCATGCCCTAGTCTATCATGCCAATCGACAATATTAGTAGCAGACATATAAGATTCAGTTATAAAAGTATGGCTTTCTTTATTTATTGAATGTGTAGAAAGCATGGTATTTACAAAGGAATGTAATTCAGGCATAGTATTCAGAATAGCAACTAATTGTTTATCAATTTCAATGGGCATAAAACTCATCTAATTCAATCTGTATAAGCCTGCTTCCTCTTTGCCCACAGCAACCACTTTCTTAGTCAGCAGGTCCTGAATAACACAACAAGTAGGAAGAAAAAAACAGCTTAGCTTACAATCTTTGATTAATTTGCTAACAGAAAGGAGATTGTAATTGAACTTTGGAACAAATAAGACATGTTTCAGGTGCATACAATCTGAAAGTGTGATAGAACCAGTGTAGCAGACTTTCATAGTATTGCCATCAGGTAAGTAGACTAAAACTTGCTTATTTAATAGCTCTAACTCATTAAATAATGATTGATTTGAAGACATGTGGTCAGTGGCACCAGTGTCAAGAATCCAATTACAATGCTTATGAATAGATGCACGAGACATAGACTTAGAGTTAGAGGTACCTGCAAAGATAGCTGGATTTGAGTCTGAATGATATTCATTATTGTAGTCAAATTGATGAGTATTTGCTGTGAGTACAGCCTTTTCTTTCATCAGTTTGCTTACCTCCTGTTGTAAGGAGTTCATCATGATATTGAGGTCATTTATCTGAGTAGATGCGTTAGGCATGTCAAGAGGTGTGTCCCTTTTATTTGGGGTGCCCTCAACAGCTGCCACAACCTTTCGTTCATGTCCTATGGTTCTATTTGCTTTAGAAGGTTGTCCATTATTCTTAATTTTCGTTTTAAACCACTCAGGGTATCCTATCAACTTGAAACAACCCTCTCTGACATGTCCATCCATGTCACAGTAGGAGCAATGCCCCCTTTTTTGGTCAGGTCTTTTTTGTCTCCCTTGATATTGTTTATGTGTTCTATTCATCAAGGCTAGAGGTTCATTGTTCCCATTAATACTTCATAGAATATCCTTCTGAGACTCAAATTTCAGTACCATAGAATAGGCTTTATTTACAGAGGGCAGAGGGTCCATCCCCAGGATTTGATCTCTTACGGTTCCGTAGGCATCACTTAAGCCCATAAGAAATTGCATTAGCCTATTTCTATTGTTAATTTCATCAATTGCCTTTGATGCTCCACAGGTGCAAGGAGGAAGGGTCGCCATTGATCCCAATTCATCCCAAAACCCTTTCAATTTAGTAAAATAGACAGATGCAGGGGCATTGTCTTGAGATATCAAGGATATTTTCCTTTGCAACTCATAGATCATGGTTCCATTACACTCACCGAATCTTTCGGTAATTTCAAGCCAGAGATCCCTAGCTGAGGCTGTGTAAATGAAGCCATCGACTAACTCTCTGGATATAGAATTTAAAATCCAGGATATGACTATGAAGTCACATCGCTTCCATTGTTCATAGGAATTAGATCCTTTATCAGGTATTGTAACGGTGCCTTCTATAAATTCGAGTTTCTGTTTGGCTCCTAAGGCTATCCTAATGGCTCTACACCAAGATCTAAAATTTGTCCCTATCAGAGGAGCAGATACTAAAACCATATCTGGATGGTCCGAAGACTGGAGAGTCAGAGGATCTCCAAGATTCTGAGTTTCGATCTGGATTTTGTCCCTCGCCTCCGTGATTTTCCCTTCTTTACTGGTATTCCCTCGCTCTGCCATAATCGACAAGATCTATCCGTTTTAGGCACAGATCGTGGTGTAAACTCTTAGAGCTGACTGAGTTGAGGCCGTCTTAAAAGGAAAAAGGGAGTGATTAACGAGATCTGCTTGTCATGCAAGCCAGATTCGGTGTAGGACCAGTGATGGTGTTCACCTGGCTTGTAAGCCGGCTCTTTTCTGTAAAGGTTGTTTTGAAGGAGAAATGGTCGAGGATGAACGGAGGAGACAGGGAAAGGTACAAACCCTAACCCGCTCTGATACCATGAAGAGAGAGAAGTTGAAACATGCCCTTTTGCTTTCTATTCAGGATGTAATGAGATTTACAAGAGAAAGTTATCTGAAATCTGTCTTAGGGGAGCCTATATACCCCTCACGTGGAGTATAATATGTGCTCAGACTTATAAAAGGACAATTATACTCATGAGACAGCAAAGGATATAACAAAATAATACAGCAACAAAATAATATGATTTTTATGATTATTTTGCATTCTCTACATAATTGATTAAAATTTTAAGTATTTATAAACTTGAAATAATTTTATTACGTATTTATAGACTTAATCTGTAAGTGTATTAGAGTAAATATGAAAAATCTCATAAAAAAAAAAAAAAAACCTTTATAAGCAATGGCAAACAACCTCTTACATCGCTGACTTTCAAATTGTGAAAAGCTTAATTATTGCAACGTGAGAATGAGACCATTATCTTCATTTTAATTTAGAGTTTTTTTTAAGGGATTGATATGTGGATCAACACGTAGAACTCCTCTCAATTAAATTAAATTATATTTATTATTGTTTTATTAATTTTAATTTTTTATAGTTATTTTCATTAATTAGAAATAAAAATATACAATTTAAATTATTATTGCTAATTTGTAATAAGTATTTCAAAATTATTAATAAATTGCCATTATTAAATTTAATATATTTATATTATAAAGTATTATTTTTATGTTTATCATAAATTTTTAATAAGTGCTTGATTATGATTGATATTTAAAAATAATATATATTAAAATTTTTTAAATTGGTACAATAATATCTATTGAAAATATTTATTTTTTAATTGAATTACACTTTAATCTTTAAATTTTAGTATAATTAATGGATTAATACATATATTTTTAAAATTGAATACTTATATTTCTCTATTTTTATTTCGTTTAAATATACAATCTATCTATTCATTTCTCCGTTAATTCAACTGTAAATAGTTGGTCAAAATATCCTTATGGACCATACAACAAATATAAAAACAACTTTTTCTTTCCAAAACCAAAATCTCCTTCTTTTTTCATTCTCCGTGAGCTAGTCAAGTAAAGATCTAGAGGCCTGAAGTAATTGAAGCACTAGTGGTGTCAATTGAAGTGGATAGGCAGCGAAATAGACTTCATGCAGTAAAGGCAATGGCCGAGGATAGAGTTCCTCCTGAAAATGGTGATCCGGCTCTTGCAGTCTCTGTCTTGGATAGATATTACAAATCATTGTCTGAAGGTGTAGTGACTAAAAAGAGGACATTGTTGTCATTTGGAAGACTCCCAACTGCATACAAGGATAAGGACAATGGTTTCTACTTTGAGGCAAATGTCTTGACGATTGATTCAAGCTTTGTAGGCTCAACAAACAAGCTAGAATAGAGGGTTATATGAGGGCTAGACTCGATTTCAATGAGTTGGGTACCAATTTGGCGACACGCTAGCACGTTCCTTGAGTTGGGTATTAATATTTATAAATAAATATTATTGATATAAAAAATTTTAAAATTTTATATTATTTTGTAATTTAGTATAAATATTTAAAAATTAATATAATTTAGTTTAAAATCTCTAAATTTATTTTCCTTCGTTCTCGACTGATTTAATGTAAAAAAATAAATTTTATTTTTTTCTATTTGTTATTAATTTTAACAAAAAGACTTGTGATTTTATGCTATAAACAAAATGAGGATTTCCCTCTAATAACTTTAAATTTTTTAATAAATTATTATTTACTTTTTGATATTAAGTGTTTTGATCTGATTAATAAATTAATACTTTTTAATTGAAATTTTATATTTTTAATTAAAATTAATTTTTATAATTTTATAAATTGATTTTTAAATATTATAATCACTGGTAAGTCTTTATATTTATAAATTAATTTTTTTATTTATTAAATTCTACAATATCTTGAAAATATAAAATAAAAAATTAAATAAAAAATCTATCATTTCCTTTAAATAAAAAAATAATTAATTAAACAGGAAATAATTCATCGGGTTTTAATCTAGATATATATTATACTAAGATTCATAATTTAATTTTTTTATTTTATTATAAAAATAAGATATTAAATTTTGATAAACATGGATATCAGTTTGTAAATAATCCCAAATATTTATTTCTAAGTAACTATAATATTTAGTTATTAATTTATAAAATATAGAAAATTATAATTAAAAGGATTAATTTATTAATAAAAATAAAAGTTTATAATTAAATTTAAAAATATATCGACTAAATTTTATATTTAACTAAATTTTAAGAATTAAAATATAATTTATTCTATTTAAAAATTATTTTAATTGATTTTTAAATATCAAATTTATATTTAAAAATAATATTAGAGAAAAACCCACTTTACCAATAAAATAAAATTATAATTTTTTGTTATAAATTAAATTACGCATCTGCACTTAAAAATCATCAAACCACAAGATAATTTTTTATAATTTTACTATAATTTTACTACAATTGAAGTAAAATTCACTGGTTTCTAGGAAAGAGTTTTATTATGGTTTTCATAAATTCAAGGATTAAAGAAATTAAAATTTAAAATTCTGAAAATTAACAATGATATAATTTTAAATGTCAAGCAAGTTATTGTAAGAAAAATAAAATTTAATTTTTAGAACTGATTTCAGAATAATATAGTTAATTCATAAACTACATGATTTTTTAATCATAACTTTTAGGTCAAGTGAACAGAAAAATCAAATATTTATGTAAATTTTATATTTATTGATGTTATATAATAATTATCTAAAATAAACCATAAACCGTTACTATAAGTTTGAGTCAGATGGTAAGAGTTTGATAAGTTGACATTCAGTTCCATTCATAAAAAGGAAAATCTGGACACCGTAATACCTAAGTCTTCATAAAAACTCATTTTCTCTTGAATAAAGTCGAGTTTTCACATAAAATTACTGTTAGCAGGAAACAATATAGCAGATACCCATTATGCCTCTAAACATAAGATTCCCAATCACTTAACTAGTAAGATTTCCTGTCAATTAGTTAGTGATCTCACCGGATTTTCAGAAGATACAATAATTAACTTTATCTCCTTAAAGTATAAAAACTAATGATCGCAGAGAGCAAAATATGCAATTTTTACACAATTATTTTTGAATTCTATGTAATTCCTTATACTCGCCCTATTTTTTAGTTTACTGACTTGAGCATTGGAGTGGCGACTGTGGGTGCCAACTACCTCACATTCTCTTTCTTGCAGGATTAATCAATCATAGCATAACTCTATTTCGACTATATCATTTGGTTCCGTTGCTGGGAGATGCATTGAATTTTCTGTTCATTTGGATTGAAACCGGTCTCTTATTCCCTATCTCTTAAAAAGAAATATTTCTTTCTCAAAGTCGCTGACAATTTACAAATTGCTGAGGCTATTGCCAACGAGGACGTTATCATTTCTTCCACTTTTGGCAGTGGACAAAATACACCCCTTAATGGACAAATCTCATAAGTACACGAGACTGGATGATAGAGTCCAAACATTAAGAAATGACAAGAGGACGAGTAAACAACAAACCCAAAAGCTGAAAAGGCAAAGATATGAAAAAGACCGTAGGAACTATATAGTATTCCGAGAAAGGGGTGACCAAGGTAAATATAAGAATTACACTCCACTGAATGACTCACAGACACATAGTTTAATGTGAATCAGGAAAAATAACAAGAAAGTCAGACAATCTCCCCAGTTCAACCCTGAGAAAGCTAAAAAGCGAGATAAGATCAAGTACTGTCGTTTTCACAAAGACCACAAACATACAACAGAGGAGTTCTGGCAGCTGAAAGACGAGATTGAGAGATTAATAAGGGACGACTTTCGCCAGAAAGAGTAAAGAAGATAGAAAGCTTGAGCCCGAGATAACAACTCCCGAAACCACCCTTAACAGTGAACCTGTAGGGGTTATTCATATAATTGAAAGAGAACCAAGTGGCAATAAGGATATGTGGAAGTAGAATGTCACAAATATTCATTTCCTGAGTCAAACCCTGAGTTTTTAAATTGGTCGAGTTGGATGACCGAATCTTTAATTATTCTTAAAAAGGATATTTGAAATTATCGTCAATAAAACTGTAACGACCCGAAAATCGGACCGCTACCGGCGCTAGGATCCAGGTCGACTTAAGGTCGCCGGGACCCGTAGCAAGCCTGACATAACCTGTAAACCTGTTTAATCCCATAAATGATCAACAATATACATAAAAATTAAAAATTTTCTTTCATTCATTCTCTCTTATACCAACTCAACCTGTGCATGCACTGAACATAAACATAATCATAAACATTGGCCCCTCTGTGGGACCTCATCAATGCCCCCAATGGGTGGCATAACATGTGTTGAGTTGGTTTACATAAGCATTACAAAACATCTAAGATCATGTATTAAAAGGGATACCATACATATAGGGTCATGCACAATCTCTAATCCTCAATGTCATTATACAATTTGTCATGTCCACATTCTAGCTATTACATATACAAGATTTCATTACTCTTGCCGACCTCCTGGTCTACCCTGTACCTGCAAGCCTGGGGGTTAAGGGAGAGGGGTGAGCTACAAGAGCCCAGTGAGCAGAATAATAAAACATTTAAAATATATGATAACATGAAACGCATCACATCACAGCTAATCACATCAAGGATGAATTTGTCACCAATAGTCCTCTACATGGTCCAACTGTGCCAGGGGCGTAGAATGGGCCTCACTGGTCTTTCTCTTACATAATCATAACATAGCATAACATAACATTCCAACTGTGCCAGGGGCGTAGAATGGGCCTCACTGGTCTTTCTCTTACATGGTGCCAGGGGCGTAGAATGGGCCTCACTGGTCTTCCGTACCGTATCATCATCATATCATAACATATGAGGACTAAAGGATCATTCAACATTCATCCGCATCATCACATATTATGCAATGCAACATATTCGTGAGTTCTAATGCAAGCACCCTATTATATCTCATGGCATTCATGATGCGTGAATCATGCTAAAACTGATTTATTTATTTAAAAGCATAAGAGTTATTCCACTCACCTCTGGCAGAAGCTCTACTGACTCAGAAGCAGCTGAACTCACTGTTGGGGTCCTCGATTCCTCGGGTCCGAACCTACACAGGTGGACTCAAATGAGGGACCAAACAACTAGAACATAACTCCAAAAACATCCCCCAAAAACCCCCTAGAACAACATGAAATAATCATAGAAAATCATGTAAAAGAGGGCTGGACAGGGCACTTTCGGCGGCAGGTTCGGCGGCCGAAAGTCCCTCCAGAGCCGAAAGTCAGGCAGGTTCGGCGGCACCTTCGGCGGCCGAAACTCCCAGACAGAGGCGAAACTCATGCATGTTCGGCGGCACTTTCGGCGGCCGAAACTCCCAGACAGAGACGAAAGTCTCCTTTCGGGGGCAAGCTTCGGCAGCCGAAGGCTACTTCCACAAGCATGTTCGGCGGCCGAAAGTTCCTTCGGCTGTCGAACCTGGTTTCTCCCTTAGTGGCAGAAACTCAGCTCTTCTATGCATAAACGCCTCCCAAACCATCCAAACATGCATAAACCTATTCTACAACACACATACACAAGCATACAAGTTCCTAGGGGCTTCAAACCATCTAAAACCCCATCTACAACACATCAAACATGCATTTGCAAGCCACATTGTTCAAAAACACAACATAAACTCATAAACCTAACCATAAGCTAAACATGCATTCTACCCCATAGATCTTCATAAAACTTACTTAAAACATGCAATGAGCTTAAGATCGGCTCTTACCTCTTGAAGATCGAGAGAGAGACGACCTAATCTTGGAGATGGGAGATTTTCAACTTCCTTGGGTCTCCAAGCTCAAAACTTGCTAAAAACTTGAAAATCTTCAAAACAAGATGAAAACTTGTGAAAATCGTGAAAGATTTGAAGGAAAAACTCAAAGATTGGTGAGAGACGGCGGAGAGCTCACCTTGGCCGACAATGGGGAGAAAAACTCGCCCGTTTTCGGCTAAGGGACCCTTTTATAGTGGCTGGCCAGGCCACGTTCGGGGGCCGAACGTGCCTCCGCATGCATGCCATGTTCGGCGGCCGAACTTGAGGTTCGGCGGCCGAACCTGGACTTCCCTCACTTATGCCTTCGGGGGCCTAAGGCACACCCGAAATGCCTGCATGTTCGGCGGCCGAACCTGGGTTTTCCTCCAAGGTTGTTTTCATGCAAAAACTCATTTCCTTTTTACTTAAAACCATGGAAAACATTAAAACATTTTATGAAAACATGTTTCTACCCTACTAGAGGCTTCCGACATCCGAGATTCCACCGGACGGTAGAAATTCTGACACCGGAGTCTAGCCGGGTATTACAAAAACTATGATGTATTCTTTAATCTCTTTTAATATTTACGTAAGAAACGATGGATAGATGAAAGTGCAAAGAGAAGAAAAAGACCATAAGGTGAGAATCTATCAAGTCATAATCCGAGTGTTAGTCTCACTAAATAAAGTATTTTATACCAAGCCATAATTGGGCTGTTAGTCTCGCTAAACAAGACATCTTATGCTAGGCCACAAGGTGAAAATCAATCAGGCAATAATATTGATATTAGTCTCGCTTCACAAAAAGTTTCTAAAGGTATTAAGGTGAGTGTTAGCCAGGCCACGAGACTAGGTGTTAGTCTTGCTTCATAAAAAGTTTCTAAAGGCATTTTATGCCTAGACCATAAGACGGGTATCCGCTAGGCGAGTCACAAAACAGAAATCTACCAGACACATGACCGGGTATTAGTCCCGATAAATAAAATTTTCAAGGCCACAAGGCGGGTATCTCCTAGGTGAGACATGAGGCAGAAATTCGCCAAGCACATGACAAGGTGTTAGTCTCGATAAAAAAATTTTCCAGGCTACAATGCGAGTATCCGCCAAATGAGTCACAAGATGAAAATCTGCTAGGCACATGACTGGGTGTTAGTCCTGATAAACAAAAGTTTCAAGGTCACAAGGTGGGTAGGCGAGCCAAGAGGCGGGAATTCGCCAGGCAAGCCATAAGGCGGAAACCCGCCAAGCTTATAACCGGGTGCTAGTCTCGATAAATAAAAGTTTCAAGGCCACATAGTTGGTATTCGCTAGGGGAGCCACAAGATGGACATACACATGACTAGGTGTTAGTCCTGATAAATAAAAGTTTCAAGGCCACAAGGCGGATATCTGCCAAGCAAGCCACAAGGTGGGAATCCCCCGAGCGAGCCACAAGGCGGGAATCCGCTTGGTACATGATTGGGTGTTAGTCCCGATAAACAAAAGTTTCAAGGCCACAAGGCAGGTATCCGCTAAGCAAGCCACAAGGCGGGAATTTGCTAAGCATATAACTTGATGTTAGTCCCTATAAACAAAAGTTCAAGGCCACAAGTCGGGTATCCACCAGACAAGCCACTAGGCGGGAATCCGCCAGACACATGATCTGATTTTAATCTCGCTTTACAAGAAGTCTCTAAAAAATTTTATGCTAAGACCACAAAGCGAGTATTCACTAGGCCACATGATCGGGCATTAGATCCAATTCATAAGAAGCCTCCAAGGCACTTTATGCGATGACCATAAGGTGGGTATACACCAAGCCCATGTTCGGGTGTTAGTCCCATATTTATAAATATTAACTAAGACATTTTATGCTAAGCTACAAGGCGTGTATCCGTCAGGCTACGCAACCGGGTGTTAATTCCGCTTCGCAAAAAGTCTCCAAGGTATTTTATGCTCAGACCATAAGGCAAGTGCTAGTCATGCCACACGCTCAGGCTGTAAGGCGAGTGTTAGCCAAGTCATGCGGCCAGGTATTAGTCCCGTTTCACAAAAAAACTTCTAAAGCATTTTTATGCCCAGAGACAAGGTGGGTATTCGGATGTTTTTTTGTCCAATTCTGTAAATGTAATACCCGGCTAGACTCCGGTATCGGAATTCCTACCGTCCGGTGGAATCTCGGATGTCGGAAGCCTCTAGTAGGGTAGAAACATGTTTTCATGAAATGTTTTAATGTTTTTGACGATTTTAAGTAAAGAGGAAATGAGTTTTTGAATAAAAACAACCTTGGAGGAAAGCTCAGGTTCGGCCGCCGAAACTCAATGTTCGGCCGCCGAACATGCATGCATTTCGGGTGGGCTTTAGGCCCCCGAAGGCATAAGTGAGGGAAGTCCAGGTTCGGCCGCCGAACATGGTATGCATGCGGAGGCACATTCGGCCCCCGAACGTGGCCTGGCCAGCCACTATAAAAGGGTCCCTTAGCCGAAAACGGGCGAGCTTTTTCCCCATTTTCGGCCAAGGTGAGCTCTCCGCCGTTCCTCACCAATCTTTGATGTTTTTCCTCTAAATCTTTCAAGATTTTCATCTGTTTTAACTTTGTTTTGAAGATTTGAGCTTTTGAGCAAAGTTTTGGAGCTTGGAGGTTCAAGAACCCACTCTCTCCCACCTCTGAGTTTTAGGTCGTCTCTCTCTCGATCTTCAAGAGGTAAGAGCCGATCTTAAGCTCATTGCATGTTTAAAGTTAGTTTTATGAAGATCTTTGGGGTAGAATGCATGTTTAGCTTATAGTTAGGTTTTTGAGTTTATGTTATATTTTGAGCAATGTATGTTGGATTTGTGTGCTTGATGTGTTGTAGTTGGGGTTTAAGGTAGTTTGAGACCCCTAGGAGCTTGTATGCATGTTTTGGTTAAGCAATGCATGATGGCATGAGTTTGAGGCATTTGTGCATGTTTGAACCAAGTTTCTGCCCTTCGGGAGAAACTAGGTTCGGCAGCCGAAAGGACTTTCGACCGCCGAACCCTCTTGTGGAGGCAGCCTTCGGCTGCCAAAGCTTGCCCCCGAAAGGAGACTTTCGTCTCTGTCTGGGAGTTTCGGCCGCCGAAGGTGCCGCCGAACATGCATGAGTTTCGCCTCTGTCTGGGAGTTTCGGCCGCCGAAGGTGCCGCCGAACCTGCCTGACTTTCGGCTCTGGAGGGACTTTCGGCCGCCGAACCTGCCGCCGAAAGTGCCCTGTCCAGCCTTCTTTTACATGTTTTGCATGATTGTTTCATGATGTTTTAGGGGGTTTTTGGGGAGTAGTTTAGAGTTATGTTCATGTTTGGTTGGTCCCTCATTTGAGTCCACCTGTGTAGGTTCGGACCCGAAGAATCGAGGACCCCAGCAGTGAGTTCAGCTACTTCTGAGTCAGTAGAGCTTCAGCTAGAGGTGAGTAGAATAACTCTTATGCTTTTAAATAAATAAACCCGTTTTAGCATGATTCACGCATCATGAATGCCATGAGGTATTTTAGGTTGTTTGCATTAGAAATCACGAATATGTTGCATTGCATAATATGTTGATGATGTGGATGAATGTTGAATGATCCTTTAGTCCTCGTATGTTATGATATGATGATGATACGGTACGAAAGACCAGTGAGGCCCATTCTACGCCCCTGGCACTATGTAAGAGAAAGACCAGTGAGGCCCATTCTACGCCCCTGGCATTATGGAATGTTATGTCATGCGATGTTATGATTATGTAAGAGAAAGACCAGTGAGGCCCATTCTACGCCCCTGGCATAGTTGGACCATGTAGAGGACTATTGGTGACAAATTCATCCTTGATGTGATTAGCTGTGATGTGATGCATTTCATGTTAGCAAATGTTTCGAATGTTTTATTATTCTGCTCACTGGGCTCTTGTAGCTCACCCCTCTCCCTTAACCCTCAGGCTTGCAGGAACAGGGTAGACCAGGAGGTCAGCAAGAGTAATGAAGTCTTATGCATGTAATAGCTAGAATGTGGACATGACAAATTGTAGAATGATGTAATGTAAAAATACAGTATAGATATGTAATGTAATGATGTTTGAGGATGTTAGAAGTGTGCTTGACCATAATATATTGTGATCCCTTTTGAATACATGATCTTAGATGTTTTATACTGCTTATGTAAATCAACTCAACACATGTTATGCCACCCATTGGGGGCATTGATGAGATCCCATAGAGGGGTTAAGTTTATGATTACGGCTATGTTCAGTGCATGCACAGGTTGAGTTTGGTGTATGAGAAAATGAATGAAAGAAAAGTTTTAATTTTTATGTATGTTGTTGATCATGTATGGGATTAAACAGGTTCACAGGATGTATGTTAGGCTTGCTACGGGTCCCGGCGGCCTTAAGTCGACCCGGATCCTAGCGCCGGTAGCGGTCCGATTTTCGGGTCGTTATAGAATGGTATCAGAGCCCTAGGTTCATATGGTCGGACCTAGAGTGTCAGGCTCATAGATGTTATAGAAGGTCAAGCACAATAGGAAGGTCATGTCCACTAGGATAGGATGTGGAGTCATGTCTTACATGATGATGTGAAATGCCTTGATGATATGCATGTACATTAATGATATACTATGATGTGTGATGCGGGTTCATGTGTGCCCACATGAACCATATGATGCTAATGTTTATGTGATGTGTACTGTTTTTCAGAAAATAGGATGAGAGGAACTCGTCGATCAGCAAGATTGACTGGAGTACCACCTGAGGATGAGGGCACGAGCGCCCGTCCTCCAGCATTGCCTAGGGCAATGTCTAGTAGGTCTAGCAGAGAAAGAGCAGTAAGAGACCCTAGAAGGTCTTTGGATCTGGGTAGAAGCAGATCAGTCAGAGGAACAGTTCAGGGAGGAGCGTCAGAGGACATGGGGGATGATATGGATGTAGAGCAGAGGAGGGATGGCAGTTTGGGAGTTAGCATGTCAGAAGAAGGAATGGGAGAATCCCAAGGAGGCACTCAGGCCTCGGGATTTGTTCAGCCACCTTACTACCCACCCTTCTCACAAAACCCTGGGTATTCGATGGGAGGCACATCGAACTACCACAGCTTTAGCCCTTATCCCACACAGATGCCATACCCACCCTACTACCTACCATATTCACAATACCCAATGTATCCACCCCCATCTTACTATCCAAATCCAGCAAACCCTACCTCAGAAAATGTTGCACCACCTCCTCCTCCAACAGAACCAGCAGCCCCAGCTACTCAACCTCCTAGACCTAGCTCAGCCAGTGGGAGCAAGGTCAAGATGATAGACTACATGAAGTTGGGTGCTCCCCAGTATGAAAAAGGGGATGACCCATTTGTGTATCTTGAAAGGGTTAAGGTGATCACAGATGAGATTGGGGCTGATGATAGTAGAGCCATACAGATGGCTGGGTTCACACTCAAGTGCAAGAAGGCACGAGAGTGGTTCAGGAATTATGTGAACCCGAGAGTGGACAGCATGTCTTGGGAAGAGTTTGCAAACGAGTTTGCAGGATGGGCTTTCCCAGATAGTTCAAGGGAGCTGAAGATGATAGAGTTTCAGCAGTTGAGGCAGACTGATGAGATGAGTGTAGAGGAGTTCACAGACAGATTCTTGGAGCTGTTGCCTTTTGCAGGGCAAAATCTTGACTCGGATCAGAAAAGGTCAAGGAGGTATATCATGAAACTCCACTCCAGATATTCCTCCTTGATCCAGTCAGCAGGTAGGGAGAGCTTCCATGCCATAGTGGATATGGCCCGAAAAATGGAGGCTAGTGCCATCGTTCAGGGGACAGTTAAGCAGTCAATGGTACAGCCTTCTGGTTCTAAGACCCCAGGCTCTTCTTCTTTTAGTGCAGCAGCTTCAGGCAGCAAGAGGTGGAGCAGTACCACCAAGAAGTCGAGGAAGAATAAGTTTTGGAACAAGGTCAAGTCCAGCCTGGGACTGGGGAGTGGCGCGAGTTCTGGTGCGGATAATGCAGTATGCAAGAAGTGTGGGAGACCGCACAAGGGAGTATGTCTGGTTGGGACGACAGCCTGCTTCAGATGTGGGCAGGAGGGACACATGGCTCGGGAGTGTCCTAGGGCAGCTTTTGGAGCATAGTCTCAGCAGACGGCTTCAGGTAGTGTAGCGCAACCAGCAGCTCCAGCCGCGACTCAGGCCAGTGGCAGAGGCAGAGGGAGAGGGTCAGCCTCTTCTTCAGCGGGTTTCAGAGGTGAAGGTCCATCAGCTCCAGCACGGATCTTCACAATGACTCAACAGGAGGCAGATGCATCTAACACCGTGGTGGCAGGTAACTTAGTCATTGGTTGTTCAGATGTGTATGCCTTGATGGACCCTGGTGCATCTCATTCTTTTATTGCTCCGAGAGCCGTTCAGAGGTTGGGGTTGATGATCTCTAAATTAGAGTGTCCTCTCTGGGTCAGTGGACCCAAGTGTGACCCATCAGTGGCAGAGTCAGTCTGCCAGTGCAGTCCAGTCTTTGTTGAGGGAAGATGCCTTTCTGCCGACCTTGTGGTTCTAGACTTGACAGATTTTGACGTCATTCTAGGGATGGACTGGTTATCTACCTATAGTGCTACCTTGGACTGCAGGGACAAGGTAGTCAGGTTCAGAAGTCAGGATGGGTCAGAGGTTGTCTTCAGGGGAGACAGGAGGGGTACACCTAGAGGTCTGATATCAGCTCTTCAGGCTCGTAGGTTGCTTAGGAAGGGATGTCAAGGGTATTTGGCTCATGTGAGAGAGCTTAGCAGTCAGGTTAGAGAACCCGCCTCGGTGCCAGTGGTTAGAGAGTTTCTAGACGTCTTCCCAGACGAGTTGCCAGGTTTACCACCTGCTAGGGAGATAGAGTTCGAGATAGAATTGATGCCTGGAACCCGACCGATCTCTATCCCTCCCTACAGGATGGCTCCAGCTGAGTTGAAGGAATTGAAAGAACAGTTGCAAGAGCTGGTAGAAAAGGGCTTCATCCGACCGAGCACTTCACCTTGGGGTGCACCAGTTTTGTTTGTGAGAAAGAAGGATGGATCCCTTAGACTTTGTATCGACTACAGGCAGTTGAACAAAGTCACTACCAAGAATAAGTACCCATTGCCAAGGATCGACGATCTATTTGACCAGCTAGCTGGAGCAGGTTGTTTCTCCAAAATAGATCTGAGATCGGGGTACCATCAGTTGAGGATCAGAGAAGATGATGTGCTAAAGACAGCTTTCAGGACCAGATATGGGCATTTTGAGTTCCTTGTAATGCCGTTCGGGTTAACCAACGCCCCTGCAGCATTCATGGATCTTATGAACAGAGTGTTTAGCCAGTACCTGGATCACTTCGTTATTGTCTTCATAGATGATATCTTAGTGTATTCTAGGAATGCAGAGGAGCATGCCCATCATCTGCGGTTGGTTTTGCAGACTTTGAGGGAACATGGCTTGTATGCCAAGTTCTCTAAGTGTGAGTTCTGGCTGAGGAGTGTCAGAAAATGGAATAGAAGTGGACCCCAAGAAGGTAGAAGCTGTGGCTAACTGGCCTAGACCCACTTCAGTGACGGAGATCAGGAGTTTCTTGGGTTTGACAGGTTACTACAGGAGGTTCGTTCAGGACTTCTTGAAAATAGCAGCTCCTCTGACCAGCTTGACCAGGAAGAATCAGAAGTTTGTGTGGACCGACCAGTGCGAAGAGAGTTTTGAAGAGCTTAAGAAGAGGTTGACTTCAGCACCAGTGTTAGCTCTGCCATCTAGTGATGAGGACTTTACAGTCTTTTGTGATGCGTCCCGTGTGGGACTGGGTTGTGTACTAATGCAGAACGAGAGGGTGATTGCTTATGCTTTCAGGCAGCTGAAGAAGCACGAGTTGAATTACCCCACACATGACCTAGAGATGGCAGCAGTAATCTTTGCGCTCAAGATGTGGAGGCACTACCTCTATGGGGTAAAATGTGAGATCTTTACAGATCATAAGAGCCTGCAGCACATCTTGAGTCAAAGAGATTTGAACTTGAGACAGAGGAGATGGGTAGAGCTGCTGAGTGATTACAATTGCAAAATTCAGTATCATCCGGGTAAGGCGAATGTTGTGGCAAACGCCCTAAGCCGGAAGTCACTAGGCAGTTTATCCCACATATCGGCAGAGAGGAGACCAGTGGTGAAGGAGTTTTACAAGCTCGTTGAGGAAGGTCTACAGTTGGAGTTGTCTGGTACAGGTGCTTTGGTAGCCCAGATGAGAGTGGCACCCGTGTTTCTGGAGCAGGTGGCTCAGAAACAACATGAGGACCCAGAGTTAGTGAAGATTGCTAGGACTGTTCAGCCAGGTAAAGATAGTGAGTTCAGATTCGACAGCAAAGGGATCCTCCGCTATAGGAGCAGACTATGTGTACCAGATGACATAAGGCTAAAAGGAGACATTATGAGAGAGGCTCATAATGCAAGATACAGCGTTCACCCCGGAGCCACCAAGATGTATCAAGATTTGAAGAAAGTTTATTGGTGGCCAGCGATGAAGAAAGAAGTGGCACAATTTGTGTCAGCCTGCAAAGTGTGTCAGAGGGTGAAGCTGGAACATCAGAAGCCGGCTGGAATGCTTAAGCCGCTACCTATTCCAGAATGGAAATGGGAGAATATAGCTATGGACTTCGTAGTGGGGTTACTGGCGACGTCCAACAGATTGGACTCCATATGGGTGATTGTGGACAGACTCACCAAATCTGCTCACTTCATCCCTATCAGGAGTGGCTATTCTGTGGACAAGTTGGCGCAGGTGTATGTTGATGAGATCGTCAGGCTGCATGGGGTTCCTGTTTCAATAGTGTCTGATAGAGGGCCCCAGTTCACCTCCAGGTTTTGGGGGAGTCTGCAAAATGCCATGGGTACTAGGTTGGATTTCAGTACTGCCTTCCACCCCCAGACTGATGGACAGTCAGAAAGGACCATCCAGACTATCGAGGATATGCTCAGAATGTGTGTGCTGGACTTTGGCGGTTCTTGGAGGCAGCATCTACCTTTGGTGGAGTTTGCCTACAATAACAGCCATCATGCTAGCATCGGGATGGCTCCATATGAAGCTCTATACGGAAGGCAGTGCAGGTCACCTGTTTGCTGTGAAGAAGTTGGAGAAAAGGCCTTGGCAGGGCCTGAACTAGTAGAGATCACCAGCAGGGTGGTAACCATAATCAGAGAGAAGATCAAGACTGTTGCAAGCAGACAGAAGAGTTACGCAGACGTCCGCAGAAGACAAGTAGAGTTTCAGGAGGGGGATCTGGTATTGCTTAAGGTGTCTCCAATGAAAGGAGTGGTTCGCTTTGGGAAGAAAGGTAAACTAGCCCCACGATACATCGGACCCTTTGAAGTCTTGCAAAGGATTGGGAATGTGTCGTACAAGCTGGATTTACCTGCTTCAATGGAAAGAATCCATCCGGTTTTCCATATTTCCATGTTGAGAAAGTTCGTGTCAGATCCGGGCAAGGTTCTTAGTGAGCCTGATGTGGAGATCCAAGAGGATCTCACCTATGTTGAACAGCCAGTACGGATTCTAGACACCCAGATCAGGAAGCTGAGAAACAAGGAAATCCCGATGGTGAAAGTCCTTTGGAACCACCACAATATGGAAGAATGCACTTGGGAGACACGGGAGTCCATGCTCTAGCAATATCCTTATCTTTTCTGAGGTTAGATCCCTATGTGTTTTATGTGCTTTGTATGTATGTTATGTGTATGCCATGCTATATGCTAGTTGAGGAACATTCGGGGACGAATGTTCTTAAGGGGGAGAGAATGTAATACCCGGCTAGACTCCGGTATCGGAATTCCTACCGTCCGGTGGAATCTCGGATGTCGGAAGCCTCTAGTAGGGTAGAAACATGTTTTCATGAAATGTTTTAATGTTTTTGACGATTTTAAGTAAAGAGGAAATGAGTTTTTGAATAAAAACAACCTTGGAGGAAAGCTCAGGTTCGGCCGCCGAAACTCAAAGTTCGGCCGCCGAACATGCATGCATTTCGGGTGTGCTTTAGGCCCCCGAAGGCATAAGTGAGGGAAGTCCAGGTTCGGCCGCCGAACCTCAAGTTCGGCCACCGAACATGGCATGCATGTGGAGGCACATTCGGCCGCCGAACATGGCATGCATGCGGAGGCACATTCGGCCCCCGAACGTGGCCTGGCCAGCCACTATAAAAGGGTCCCTTAGCCGAAAACGGGCGAGCTTTTTCCCCATTTTCGGCCAAGGTGAGCTCTCCGCCGTTCCTCACCAATCTTTGATGTTTTTCCTCTAGATCTTTCAAGATTTTCATCTGTTTTAACTTTGTTTTGAAGATTTGAGCTTTTGAGCAAAGTTTTGGAGCTTGGAGGTTCAAGAACCCACTCTCTCCCACCTTCGAGTTTTAGGTCGTCTCTCTCTCGATCTTTAAGAGGTAAGAGCCGATCTTAAGCTCATTGCATGTTTAAAGTTAGTTTTATGAAGATCTTTGGGGTAGAATGCATGTTTAGCTTATAGTTAGGTTTTTGAGTTTATGTTATGTTTTGAGCAATGTATGTTGGATTTGTGTGCTTGATGTGTTGTAGTTGGGGTTTAAGGTAGTTTGAGACCCCTAGGAGCTTGTATGCATGTTTTGGTTGACCAATGCATGATGGCATGAGTTTGAGGCATTTGTGCATGTTTGAACCAAGTTTCTGCCCTTCGGGAGAAACCAGGTTCGGCAGCCGAAAGGACTTTCGGCCGCCGAACCCTCTTGTGGAGGCAGCCTTCGGCTGCCGAAGCTTGCCCCCGAAAGGAGACTTTCGTCTCTGTCTGGGAGTTTCGGCCGCCGAAGGTGCCGCTGAACATGCATGAGTTTCGCCTCTGTCTGGGAGTTTCGACCGCCGAAGGTACCGCCGAACCTGCCTGACTTTCGGCTCTGGAGGGACTTTCGGCCGCCGAACCTGCCGCCGAAAGTGCCCTGTCCAGCCTTCTTTTACATGTTTTGCATGATTGTTTCATGATGTTTTAGGGGGTTTTTGGGGAGTAGTTTAGAGTTATGTTCATGTTTGGTTGGTCCCTCATTTGAGTCCACCTGTGTAGGTTCGGACCCGAGGAACCGAGGACCCCAGCAGTGAGTTCAACTGCTTCTGAGTCAGTAGAGTTTCAGCTAGAGGTGAGTAGAATAACTCTTATGCTTTTAAATAAATAAACCCGTTTTAGCATGATTCACGCATCATGAATGCCATGAGATATTTTAGGTTGTTTGCATTAGAAATCATGAATATGTTGCATTGCATAATATGTTGATGATGTGGATGAATATTGAATGATCCTTTAGTCCTCGTATGTTATGATATGATGATGATACGGTACGAAAGACTAGTGAGGCCCATTCTACGCCCCTGGCACTATGTAAGAGAAAGACCAGTGAGGCCCATTCTATGCCCCTGGCATTATGGAATGTTATGTCATGCTATGTTATGATTATGTAAGAGAAAGACCAGTGAGGCCCATTCTACGCCCCTGGCACAGTTGGACCATGTAGAGGACTATTGGTGACAAATTCATCCTTGATGTGATTAGCTGTGATGTGATGCATTTCATGTTAGCAAATGTTTCGAATGTTTTATTATTCTGCTCACTGGGCTCTTGTAGCTCACCCCTCTCCCTTAACCCTCAGGCTTGCAGGAACAAGGTAGACCAGGAGGTCAGCAAGAGTAATGAAGTCTTATGCATGTAATAGCTAGAATGTGAACGTGACAAATTGTAGAATGATGTAATGTAAAAATACAGTGTAGATATGTAATGTAATGATGTTTGAGGATGTTAGAAGTGTGCTTGACCATAATATATTGTGATCCCTTTTGAATACATGATCTTAGATGTTTTATACTGCTTATGTAAACCAACTCAACACATGTTATGCCACCCATTGGGGGCATTGATGAGATCCCACAGAGGGGTTAAGTTTATGATTACGGCTATGTTCAGTGCATGCACAGGTTGAGTTTGGTGTATGAGAAAATGAATGAAAGAAAAGTTTTAATTTTTATGTATGTTGTTGATCATGTATGGGATTAAGCAGGTTCACAGGATGTATGTTAGGCTTGCTACGGGTCCCGGCGGCCTTAAGTCGACCCGGATCCTAGCGCCGGTAGCGGTCCGATTTTCGGGTCGTTATAGTAAAATTTTTCAAATTATTTATGGCTACTAATTAGGCTAGGGGCCGGGTGATAAGTTCGGTCAGCAAGCCTGTTTTAGCCACTTTATGGCAAAGGCAATGATTATCAAGTTCTCTTTTGGCCGAGTATTAACCCCTTAGCAATTTTTTTAAAAAAATATTATTTGACTATGGTTGGACGAGGATTATAGTCGAATATCGAGCATGTAAGCACTTAACGAAAATTATGATAGAAAGGAACAGAAGGAAAGAGTCTTCATTAAAAATAGCGCAATCGTCATCTATGGGTAGGGGCAGGCAAACGGCACGAGTATGAAAGACCAATCTAAATAAGCCACGTGTTTCAAATTGTAAAGACAACTATCATCTTCGAATTTGAAAATTTAAAAACTAGCAAGGAACCTCTGATGTTATACAACAATCGATCAAAGTAAGCCATGATCTGTCACTATAAGACAGAGTCATGTGGCAAGAGTGTGATAAGCCGACATTTGGTCCTACCGTGGAAAGAAAGACTCAGATACTGTAATACCCGGTTCTTTATAAAAATCGTCCTCTCCTTAATTAAGTCGAGTCTTCATATAAAATTACCGTTAGTAGGAAATAATCTAGCAGATACTCATTACGCTTGTAATCATAGGATTCCTAATCAATTAGCCGGTAGGATGGATCTCTTGTCAATTAGTTGGTGATCCCACCGAATTTTCAGGAGATGCAATTATTAACTTCATCTATTTACAATATAAAAATTAATGATTGCAAAGATCAAGGTGCACAATTCTTACACAACTACTATTGAGTTCTAAGTAATTCTTTATACTCGCCCCATTCTTTAGTTTATTGACTTGAGCGTCGGAGTGACTGCTGTAGGCGTCAACCACCTCACATTTTCTTTTTTCAGGATTGACTAATCATAACACAACTCTATTTCGCTCATATCATTTATATTTTAATTTTTTTAACTGTAAAATTAAAAATTAATCACAATTTTAACTCCCATAATAAATTGAATTTTAAAAACTAATAGTAAATTACAATAAAATTCTTAAAGTTTATTTGATTAATAAAAAATCTTCTAAAACAAATATACTTATTTAATCATGTACTTATTTATAATTATTAAATTCAACTATATTCTATTTTGTTAATTATATCATTCCCCTTCAATAATTAAAGAATTATGGACCATTTTTAAATTAATTTTCACATATTTTAAATTTTTATTAACAAAAACTAAAACAATAAAGTAATATTTTTAAATTTAATGTTATAGTATTTAAACTATTTTTTATCTATCCAACATGATTTTCAATATTATTGAATATCAATAAAATAAATAATTAAAAGTTTCATTCACTTTTTTTTTTTTTTTGAAATAGGGGTTGAGGGAGTCGAACCTTAGATCTCGCAGGTCTATCAGGATGCACTTTCCATCAGGCTAAGTCTCGGAGTGCAGTTTCATTCACGTTTTAAATTTTAAACTTTAATATTAATGTTACCCACTAACTTTAGATAATTATTATTGGATGGGTAATGTTAACTGTTCACTAATTTAGCTGATAAGGATAAGAATCCATAGTTTAACATTATAATAGCGACTGAACCGTTGAGTACTGAGCAATTACGTTTAATTGGTTAGGTTAGAAATACTTTATACACCAAAATAGTGAGTGTGTTGGAAAATTCTTTGAAGTTTAAATTATAAAATTATAGCTTGGCTGTACAGGGAGATTATATTTTGTGATTTAATTGGAATAAGATAGGAAAAGTGTAGGTATTAAAATCACTAATTTCCTATTCCACACGTACAAAAATTTTTATTTTAATGTCTATATTTACTAGTCTTATTATTAAAGTTATTAAATGTAATTCTATGCACTTCTTCCCACAAGAAGGTTGGAATTTACTATTTAAATATTTGCTAATTGTATAATATATAAATTTAATTATTTTTCTTTGATGTTGGGACTCATAGAGATAAGATTCAATTTTGGAAAGATTTGAAAAGGGAGCAAACGAAAAGTATTCCATATGCATCTGCAATAGGAAGCTTGATGTATGCACTGGACCTGACATTGGATTTACAGTAGGAAGGTTGGGACGATACCAAAGTAATTCAGGAATGGAACATTGTAAAGCTATTAAAAAGGTCATGTGGTACTTACAAGGAACTAAGGATTATATGCTAATCTTCAAGCATACTAGAATTTTGGAGCTGGTTGGCTATTCAGACTCTTATTTTGCAGTTTGTGTAGATACAAGAAAGTTTGGATATATATTCCTTCTTATTAAAGGGGCAGTATTTTGGAGGAGTTGCAAGCAAACAATAGTTACCTCTTCTACTATGGAAGCAGAATTCATTGGCTGCTATGAGGCAATAACACAAGCTTTATGGTTGAAGAATTTTATCACAGATCTTAAAGTTGTTGATTCTATAATAAGGCCTATTTCAATATTTTGTAATAACTCGGCTGCTCTTTTCTTTTCAAAGAATAATAAAAGTGGAAGCAAAGAATATGAGACTCTTTAGCTCTTTGAAGATTTAGCTTCTTGTTGATACTTTAACATGTTTGGATTTTATTTAGTTTTCTACACATAAAGGTATTTTGTGAATTTTTACTAAAATATTTTTTTCTCATATAAAATTTATATGCTTATTTACAAGTGGCTACACAATGTAATAAACAGAAGAAAGTATCTGACCGAAAGGCATAAGCAACGGTAGTATTTATATCATTCTAGATGCGGCTAACTTCCACGAGAAAGTATTTATATCATTCGTAGGTGTGGCTAACTCCTACGAGGTAACTGTATGATATTTCAAGGTTAAAGTGTTCCGAAATCAAAATAAATAAAAACATAATTCCAATGTTTTCAAATTAAATTTAATTTATATATTAAAAAAAATCGTCACCAATCGTAAAGTCGGATTGGCTTTTTTTCACAACTCGAAACTCTTTCAAATAAAGGCAATACACAAATTAAAGGACATATATACGAATCTGTGCCCATTTTCCCTTTGTTTTACAGATCTCACCTTGCTATAAATTAAAGGACAATAAGCTGTTAGGGCACGTTTTAGCTTCATTTTCTACTTAGCTATAAATTAAAGGAGTACATGCATTTTCTTTTTTCCTTTGAGGGACCAAAAAAAAGAATGGAGAATTTGCAGTGTGAGGAGCTTTTCAGGAACATGAATACAGAACATATTGAGAGGACCACATACTACACTTGTATGTCGGAAAGATTTTTGATGCGAGTGGGCTTTCATTTCCTACCCACCAGCAAGAATTTGGTACCAGTTTTGAGTCTGTTTCTTGGCAGTACAGCCATTTCTGCCTTCTAAAACCTGGCAATCCCAACAGAATGTACATTGATAAGACAAAAACATGTTTGATTATGGGCCAAGTTTAATAACGGATGAGTTTCTTGCTGTCAAAAGAAGTGGAGGTTCAAGGAACCAAGACCAACCTCAGAACTCAAGTGTTAAAAGTTAGACAGCTCATAGTTTATAAAAGGGTCTCGATATATATAAGCAAACATGTGGGGTTAAAAACATAAAAAGAAAGAATAGCCTGTCTCCACATAATCCAAAAGAAGTAATGAAGCTTTAATTCTATATTAAAAGCCTAATCAACCTTGCAACTCTTGTCTTATAAGGTTCATAAAGGGTTAGTAAATAATAATATATAAAATATCCAAACTATCATAATATCAACTAGCCTTATACTTTACAGCAGACTTAGACCGGCCTTAATTTTTGCTGCCGACGTCCGATGGAAATCTACGATAACGTTTTAGAAAAGAAATTTCAAGACGCACGATTTTTAAAAGTGACGAGACCCGCAGATCTGTCACAAAATTCGATGTGGAAATTCTATCGTTTAGGGAATAAATTTTGTATTTTAATTATTTTTTTAGATATTTTCGTAATTTTGCATATTAAAGTTTTATTTCTATTATAAATAGTCTTTCTTATCTATTAAAAACTCATTTTTTAAAATTTTAAAAAATTTCAATAAAATTATTCGTTTTTTGACCTATCTTTTCTCTTATATCGTCTTAGCCAAACGATATTAGTTAAAATTTCTGACGGAGTCTAATTAGTCCTTTATCATTTCAATAGTTAAAAATATATATAACTCATATGATAGATTTAAGTTAATTTCGAGTCTCCGCTAATGCGTTAATGGATTGATTCAATATATTAAATCCAACTAATTCAACTTCAACTTCAACTTCTGTTTTTATGTTGGTTTGAATATAATATTACTAAACATATGATATTTCAATTCAATTATTTTAATTTTTAATTTTTAATTTCTGAAAAATTAAAATTAATTATAATGTTACACATGCAACATATTTTTCAAACACATTATATTATTTTTCTGTAATTATTTCAGGTGTTATAATTTTTTAATATATACAAAATTAGAATTTGTCACATTTCTGAAAAAAATAAAATAATGTATATAAATTATTTTATTTTTTAATTTTTATAAAATTAAAATCAGTCACATTTTTTAAAAAGTAAACTGCTGTATAGAAATTATTTTAATTTTTTAATCCGTGCAAAATTTTAAAGTAGCCACATTTCTAAAAAAAATATTAAAATAATGTGAAAAAATATATTTTTAATTTCTATAAAATTAAAATTAGTCACATTTATAAAAAAGTTAAAATAATATCTAAAAATTAATTTAATTTTTTAATTGCTAAAATTTAAAATTAAAGTTATAATTTTTATTTTAAAGTTATTTTTTTAATTTGCAAAATTTAAAAGTGTATAATTTATAAAATTAATAGATGTTTTTTTATTATTTGTTATCTGAAATGTATTTTTTAAATTTAATTATTTTATTTAGTTTTTATGATGCTTTATGATTTATATTTTTAATTGTATTTTTATTATTTTAGCAAATTTACAATTAGACCTGAATAACTTTTCATTGTATTTCATAATTAATATATAATTAATTAGGTAGAATTTATTTTAATAGTTAATGGGTGTGGAGCTATTAGATGGTTTAGTTAATGAATATGATATATAGATCAGATTGAACTGTGGTTGCAACACTAAATAACTATATATATATATTAGTATTACATTGCTAAGAGCAAGCAATATTCGGTTTAAATCGAAAAAATCGATCGAATTGAATTAATTTAAAAATTCAGTTTGATTTTTTTATTTATTTTGGTTCTATTTGATTTTTAATTTCAAAAATTTTAATTATTTCAGTTCAGTTTTGATCAGAAAAAAATTGAAAAAACTGAACCGATCAGTGATAATAGTATATTATTTTTAATAATATAGAGAGATTAAATCATATTAAAATTAAAATATTCTAATTAAATTTTAAAATACTAAAAATAAAGTGTAAAAATAAAAAAAATATATTAAAAATTCAAACCAATTAAATGGAACTGAATCAAATCGAATCAGATCGGTTCGATTCAATTTGATTTTTGATCAAAATCGATTTGGTTTGATTTTTAGAATTTCGGTTTTCAATATGTTCGGTTCCGTTCAATTTTAAACTGAACCGACCAAATACTCACCCCTACACGTTGCTATGGGAAGATTTGATCATGATTTCAAAGTTGCAGCTAACTGATTTTTTGCAGTTTGGCACAAAACTAAATCTAATTTTCTCAATTCAAATTGCTATTGTTATGCTAATGCTAATGGTTGCAATCCCTTCTAATCTAGGTTGAAACTAATTTCAGTTGTTTTTATTTTGAATAATTTATGATATAATATTTTGAGATTTAATAAAATAAAATCCATAACTTAGTTTTCTCTACCATTTTAATGAGAAACAATTTAGTTTTTAAGATTTCATTCTATTAGTAAAATAATTATTTTGTTAAAATTTTCTGTTACACTATGATAACTATAACGTCCATGGAGTTCTAAGATCAATAAATATCTCAAGGAACAACTTCAGCTCTTTGTGCAATTTTGGGTTGAAAGAGGGTTGTCCAAATATGAAAAAATTCATAATGATAATATTAAAAAGTCTAAGTATGTATATAGAATTGGGCTTACAAATTACTTTATTTAGTTTGGGCTTTTGGGATTGTTTTGAGCTTGCTAGTTTTCTTTGTTGTTTTGGATGAATTGAACTTGTTAAAATCATTCTTCTTTTTTTTTTTAAATATATATAAGGTATTAGTTAGATTGTGGTTGATTATTCAATTGCTTCCTAAATTCAATTCCTATTTCATATATTTTTGAACATCTTAACTCGATTAGGATTAAAGGGATTCTCTTTGAATTTCTTTAAGTTCTTTTAGATTGTGTTTTTTGGTGTAAAAATGAATTACTTGGCGGTTTAACTTGCTAATTTGAATTTCGATTTAGAGTTTTAAGATTGTTTGATTGATTTTGGAGTTCTACATCAGTGAGTTCTTATATTCTTCCATCCGTATAAGACACAATAGGCATACGGTCCCATTAGGTCACATCATAGTTCTTGATAAAGATGTCTCAATTAGCTCATTTATTGTTAATAATTTGCTTATATAATAAGCAATCGGTTAGAGATCATCCCTTTCTCTGACGCATGCTAAGTAGGCTTTGATACAATATATGGATTTAAAGCTCTATACCATCTAAGTATAGACTATTTGGTTGCGCGGTTTGGTGCCGCGACCAAAGTTAATATAATCCAGGTTTACCAACAGAGTTATATTTTATATTTCATATGTTATTAAATACCCCTTTACCGAAGATAATCATTTATGGTTATTCTTAGGCATAAATTAGATATTTCATTGTGTTGGACAGCTATATGCTACGAGAACCTAAAGGAATACATATGGTCGCTATTTTGAATTTCAACTAGAGAGCGATAAATGTGATTGGGATTTGGGAGTTCTACTTTGCCATTTCACTTTCTTGCTATTTGCCTGGTTTTGGAATTATCCGACTAGTGTTTTTGTCCCTTCTTTACTCTGCTCTTTATTCTCCCTTAAGAATTCTTCAACTCTAGATACATTACCTTCCTTCAATGGCTCCTTTTTCGAATTTCTAGATGTCGGAGGTATTATTTCAAATGTTACTCCTTCATCCCTTCTTTATGCTCGAGGAGTTGACTGACACCAATATCTTTTATATAAGAATCCCTCGACCGAATGAAAGGATTACTTTGTTTTACTCTGATTATCTTAAGGATCTTGTGATGCACAAAATAGGAAAAAAAATTTATTTGAAACAATATTAAGTATGGGCTGTCATTCTCTTTCACCAATTTCTTTTTAGAGGTTTTTAGTAGTCTCCCAAGATGTTGGTTCCTAATTCTATCCTGTTGATGAAAATATTCAAAACTATTTGTATGGGTTAAAGTTTTGAACTGACTTTGAATCTCTTTAGAGCTTTCTTTAATTGAGTAAATTACCAAATGGGTCTTATGATTTCTACTTGTAAGAATTTTACCCTACCTCGGAATGTCATCAAGTGAGCTTTGGAAGAATTCTTAACAGGCAAGGCTACTATTAAGCTCATGGATGGAATGTTTGGGTCTGCATCTGGCTCTACTAGTATCAATGTCCTCTTGCCCTTCCTAGCCCAATAATTGGAGTAGTTAATGTAAGGGCATATCAATGAGGGATGTCCCCTCCTATTGGCACCCTTATTATTTAGCTGGTTTCTTAAGGACCTTTTTCACTTGCTGGAGTCGCGTCTGAGATTTTTTGAAGAAAGAATTCTAAAAGACTGGCAAGCAAACCTTAGATCCTCCTGCTATGACAAAAAGGAGAGGGCTTATTAAGACCACTAATCTAGCAACTATTGATAAAGGAGGCAATCCTTCTACCACCACTCTCAGACGAGATCCTAATGATCAAGTGAGCCAAGACAAAGGAGATGCAAGTGTTGGACCTGGGCTTACAAGTCTTTAGGGTCAACTATCAACTGAACTCAGAATCTACCTTATCATCCATTGTTGAGATCCTACATAATCACCTCTCCGGGGCTTCTCTTGATGCTTTCTATCCTCATTTCATGACTATGTTTTGTAGCCTCTCAGTTCAATAGTTGCAGCTCCAAGTGTTTTGATGATTTGTTTAAAGACTCAAAGAAACAAATATCTTAGTATATTTGTCTTTATTTCTTGCTCTATTCCTTCGTTTGTGTTTTCATTATTGTTTGTTTTTGTAGATTCTAAGTGCTTTGATAAAATTAGAGGCCAATATGGCTCATACAAAAAAGATTTCTGATCAAGCCAAATTTAGACCCATTTTTCATGTTGATATTAATGTTAATTTACACATTTTCTACCTAATTTTATGGCTTTGATCTTATTTTGCAGAAAATGGTGTAAAAAGGTAATTTGATAAAAATGGCCTTAAAACTGCCCAAAAGAGAATAAAAGAGATCAAGCCTGGTTTACCCACCGTTTGCCCAAACCAAGCTGCAGCTAAAATGGGAGAACGATGATTTGTTGTTTGACCATACTGTTTGCCCAAACAAACTGGGCAAACAGACCCGCAGAACAAAGGTAGAAAAACAAACAGCACCAAGACAGACTATTTGATCGAGTTGTTTGCCCAAACAACCCGGGCAAACAAAGTCTGCGACAGCAGAATCACGGGAAATTCAAATTTTAAATCTTCAAGAAGTCTTTTCCTCTCCAAACACGTGAATACAGCTCAGCAAATCTTCAAGACATCTCAGCATCCCACATAATTAGGAAGTCAAATCTCAAGAAGATCCAATTGCCTTCAAAGAATCCAACTCCAATTGGAAAAATAAATCCAATCCAAACAAGCAAACTTAGGGCTACTCAAATCAATTATAAATAGAGGATTAAACCAGCAAAAGGATAGCTTCATCTTCAGCAAAAACTGCACCAGCAGCCGCGCGCCATTGCCACTGGCCCTTCTTCTTCTTCTTTCTTGTTTTCTTTCTTTATTTTCATGTTAGTTTCAGCCATGAATGGCTGAAACCCTTTTTCTAGTTGAAAATTAAGTGAAACTTCAGTTTGTTTATGGATTGGGAGATTTGAACATATATTTTTTATCATTTATTTATCAATATTTATGCAATTTCATGCTCAATTCTATTGTTGCTTTGTTGTTTAGATCAATAGGCCCCATTGACTCTTGATTGCAAAGTAATAATTTGTTAGTTTGGATAGTTTGAAGTCTGTAATTGCTTGAATTATTCAAACACAAGTAACTCTTGGTGTAAAAACCAAGGAGATTGTATAATGTAGCAAGATCACCATACGTTTGGGTAGCTAGAATTAGGTCTCTCTATTTCTTAATGCAATTGACAGTTGTATGATGCTAAAAGCCCCAAGGACGTTCCTTGGCAACTTGTTGATTAGTGATTAATTAGAGAATGTTTCCTAATTAATCTATGCTTAAGGAGGGATATGGTGGTGAGAAGCGTCTTCCACACCATAACTAATTTATTAAGTCAAATAAAAGAATACAAGTGTCAATGATCAATCCCAACAACTGAAGTGGATTCAATTCTTCAACTAGAGCTTTTCTCATTATTGAATATCCTTTACTTTATTATTTGCTTTATTTAATCACTTTTAATTTCAGTTTAAGATATCAACCTTCAAAACCCCCCCTTCTTATTTATTTTCAGTTTATTACTTAGTCTTGATAAGGAAAATAGGTGAGTATCAATTCCCTGTGGATTCGATTATTTTACCACTATCTACAGTTGTAAAATTATGGATAACCAAAAAGGTTATTTTTGACCGGTTTCGACAACCGCACAGTCAATTTCTAACAGTGAGTTTGAGAGAGTCCAATAGGAGGAAGTTACTCGTGTTACTGCCTCTTTGAAAAAGGAGCACACTGCCAAGTTGAACCACTTGAACAACCTCCTTAAATAGATTTGCATTTGAAATATGATTGCTCACTTAGAGGCTCAATTATATAAGGTGAGGGAGTTGATGAGAGGATTCATGGAGTATTAGCTTATGCAGTGGTTTTGGTAGAGGAGTCTAGCAAAGCAAAAAATGAATTATCAAGTGCTCAAAGTGAGCTGATGAAAGCTCGTAGGGACATTAAGGGCAATAAGTCTTACCTCTTAATAGTAAGTGTAAAGGGTATGAGGAAGCTATCTTAAGGTTGCGCAAGAATTGCTAAGAAGTTTAAGGCCATAGTATTTAATGAGTAAATGTGTTTTTACTCTACTAACTTCAACACTGGCTTAAAATCTTCTCATGATGGTCGAGAAAAGCTTTTGGGTGCTTTTCATATGGTCGAGCATGACTTTGATGGTGATGAGGTGCAATATGTCCCTAACGACCTGTTAATTCAAAAAAATGTCATCTTACTCTTATTCAAGGTACTTTAATGAGCTCTTCAGTTGGTGAAGTTAGTTGTAATACCCGGCTAGACTCCGGTATCGGAATCCCTACCGTCCGGTGGGATCTCGGATGTCGGAGACCTCTAGAAGGGTAAAATCATGTTTTTGTAAAATGTTTTCATGTTTTAATGATTTTAAGTATTAAATTAAATGAGTTTTTGCATGAAAATAGCATTGGAGGAAAACCCAGGTTCGGCCGCCGAAAGTCAAGTTCGGCCGCCGAACATGCATGCGTTTTGGAGGCACGTTAGGCCCCCGAAAGCATGAGTTAGGGAAGTTCAGGTTCGGCCGCCGAAAGTCAAGTTCGGCCGCCGAACATGGCATGGATGCGGAGGCACATTCGGCCCCCGAACGTGGCCTGGCCAGCCACCTATAAAAGGGTCCCTTAGCCGAAAATGGGCGAGCTTTTTCTCCTCATTTCGGCCAAGGTGAGCATTCCGCCATCCTTCCCCAAACTTGAGTTTTTCCTTCCTTTTTCCATGATCTTTACAAGTTTATAACTTTGGTTTTGAAGATCTTTGAGCTTAGAACGAGTTTTGGAGCTCGGAGACCAAAAGTTGGAACTCCTCCCATCTCCAAGTTTAGATCTCCTCAACCCTCGATCTTCAAGAGGTAAGAGCCGATCTTAAGCTCAATGTATGTTTTAAACAAGTTTTATGAAGTTTTAAGGGGTGAAATGCATGTTAGGGTATATGTTGAACCTATGGGTTTTTGATGACTTTTTGAGCAATGTATGTTAATTTTTATGTGTTTGAAGTGTTGTAGTTGGGGTATATGATAGTTTGAGACCCCTAGGTGTATTGTATGTGTGGTATGCATGTTGTAGAATGAGATTATGCATGATTGGAGGTTTTGGGAGGCAAGAGGTTCGTTTGAACCAAGTTTCTGCCCTTCTGGCAGAAACCAGGTTCGGCCGCCGAAGGGAGTTTCGGCCGCCGAACCCCCTTTGTGGAGGCAGCATTCGGCTGCCGAAGTTGCCCCCGAAAAGAGACTTTCGTCTCTGTCTGGGACTTTCGGCCGCCGAAGGTGCCGCCGAAAGTGCCTGACTTTCGGATCTGTCCAGGACTTTCGGCCGCCGAAGGTGCCGCCGAAAGTGCCCTGTTCAGCCATTTCATGCATGTCTCTATGTGATATTTTCAGAATGTTTTAGGGGGTTTTTGGGGAGTATATTAGAGTTGTATTTACGTATGTTTGGTCCCTCATTTGAGTCCACCTGTGTAGGTTCGGACCCGAGGAACCGAGGACCCCAGCAGTGAGTTCAGCTGCTTCGGTGTTGTCAGAGTCAGCCAGAGGTGAGTGGAACTAAACTTAATCTTTTAAATTAAATGTTTTATCATGTATCATGCATCATGATTATGCAATAGGATGATTGCATTAGTTTTCACGAATATGCCGCATCGCATAAATTGTTGTTGATGTGGGTGAATGTTGGATGACCCAATTAGTCCAAGACAGGAAGACCAGGACCCCATGCTACGGCCTGGCACAGAGTAAGAAAGACCAGGCCCCAGTCTACAGGCCTGGCACAGAGTAAGGCACGGTTATGGGACTCGAAGACCAGGAGCCCAGAGGAGGCCCTGGAAAATGGTAAGTAATGTATGTATGACAGGAAGACCAGGACCCCATGCTACGGCCTGGCACAGAGTTAACTTGGACTATTTGGTGACAAGTTCACCCAACCCTTACGTGAATTGTTTGTGTTATGATGCATTCCATTTGAGCATAGTGTTAATGTGTTTTTATTAGCTCTACTCACTGGGCTTTTAGCTCACCCCTCTCCCTTTTCCCCCAGGCTTTCAGGTACAGGATATAGTGCGGGAGTCCGGATAGAGTAAAGAAGTCATGCTTATGTAATAGCTAGCAATGGACATGATCAAATTGTAATGTAAAAGTACAGTATAGTTATGTAATGAGTTTTATGGATGTTAGTATGTGCTTGACCATAGATTGTTGTATCCCTTTTATACATGATCTTAGAGATTTTGCTGATGTTTATGTAAACCAACTCAACAGATGTATGTTACCCATTGAGGGCACAGATGAGATCCCAGGAGAGGGATCAAAGTTATGTTAATGTTATGCACAGGTTGAGTTTGGTTGATGTTCAAAGGAAAGAAAAGTTTTAATTTTTTATGCGTATTGTTGATCATGTATGGGATTATACAGGTTTACAGGTTTTATGTCAGGCTTGCTACGGGTCCCGGCGGCCTTAAGTCGACCCGGATCCTAGCGCCGGTAGCGGTCCGATTTTTGGGTCGTTACAGAATGGTATCAGAGCCCTAGGTTCATATGGTCGGACCTAGAGTGTCGGGCTCATAGATGTTATAGAAGGTCAAGCACAATAGGAAAAGATCATGTCCACTAGGATAGGATGTGGAGTCCTGTCTTGCATGATGATGTGAAATGCCATGTTAATATGCATGTGCATTAATGATATGCTATGATATGTGATGTATGTGATGAGGGTTCATGTGTGCCCACATGAACCATATGATGCTAATGCTTGCTTGATGTGTACTGTTTTTCAGAAAACAGAATGAGAGGAACTCGTCGATCAGCAAGATTGACTGGAGTACCACCTGAGGATGAGGGCATGAGCGCCCGTCCTCCAACATTGCCTAGGGCAATGTCTAGTAGGTCCAACAGAGAAAGAGCAGCAAGAGACCCTAGAAGGTCTTTGGATCTGGGTAGAAGCAGATCAGTCAGAGGAACTGTTCAGGGAGGAGCGTCAGAGGATATGGGGGATGATATGGACGTAGAACAGAGGAGGGATGGCAGTTTGGGAGTCAGTATGTTAGAAGAAGGAATGGGAGAGTCCCAAGGAGGCACTCAGGCCTCGGGATTTGTACAGCCACCTCACTACCCACATTTCTCACAACATCCCGGGTATTCGATGGGAGGTACATCGGATTACCCTAGTTTTAGCCCTTATCCCACACAGATGCCATACCCACCATACTACCCACCATACTCTCAGTACCCAATGTATCCACCTCCACCCTACTATTCAAATCCAGCAAACCCTACCTCAGAAAATGTTGCACCACCTCCACCACCTGCAGAACCAGCAGCCCCAGTTGCTCAACCACCTAGACCTAGCTCAGCCAGTGGGAGCAAGGTTAAGATGACAGACTATATGAAGCTGGGTGCTCCCCAGTTTGAAACCGGTGATGATCCGTTCGTGTACTTGGAGCGGGTCAAGGCAATTACAGACGAGATAGGGGCGGATGACAGTAGAGCCATTCAGATGGCTGGGTTCACGCTTAAGTGCAAGAAGGCACGGGAGTGGTTCAAGAATTATGTGAACCCGAGAGTGGACAGCATGACTTGGGAAGAGTTTGCAAACGAGTTTGCAGGATGGGCTTTCCCTGATAGTTCAAGGGAATTGAAGATGATAGAATTCGAGCAGTTGAGGCAGACTGATGACATGAGTGTAGACGAATATACTGACAGGTTTATGGAGTTGCTGCCATTTGCTGGGCAGGACCTTAGCACAGACCAGAAGAAGTCGAGGAGGTATATCATGAAGCTCCATCCCAGGTATTCCTCCTTGGTACAGTCAGCAGATAAAGAGAGTTTTCACGCCATAGTAGACATGGCTAGGAGAATGGAGGCTAGTGCCATCATTCAGGGGACAGTTAAGCAGACAGTGGCACAAGCTTCTAGTTCTAAAACTCCGGGTGGGGGAAGGTTAGACCCCTCTACCCTGAGTGCAACAGCTTCAGGCAGTAAGAGATGGAGTAAACCCAAGGGTAAGAAGAATAAGTTCTGGAACAAGGTCAAGTCTAGTCTGGGATTTGGGAGTGGCTCAAGCTCTGGTGCGGATAATGCAGTTTGTGCAAGGTGTGGTAGACCACACAAGGGAGTATGTCGGTTTGGGACGAACACCTGCTTCAGATGTGGTCAGGAGGGGCATATAGCTCGAGATTGTCCAAGAGCGGCCCCGATGGCTCAGTCCCAGCAGACAGCTTCAGGCAGTGTAGCGCAGCCAGCAGCTCCAGCCATGACTCAGGCCAGTGGCAGAGGCAGAGGGAGAGGAGCAGCCTCTTCTTCAGCGGGTTTCAGAGGTGAAGGTCCATCAACCCCAGCACGGATCTTCACAATGACACAGCAGGAGGCAGACGCATCCAACACCGTGGTGGCAGGTAATCTCGTCATTGGATGTTCGGATGTGTATGCATTGATGGACCCTGGTGCATCTCATTCTTTTATTGCTCCGAGGGCCGTAGAGAGGTTGGGATTGATGATCTCTGGGTTAGAGTGTCCTCTCTGGGTCAGTGGACCCAAGTGTGATCCATCAGTGGCAGATTCAGTCTGTCAGTGTAGTCCAGTTTTTGTTGAGGGGAGATGCATGTCCGCCGACCTTGTGGTTCTAGATTTGACAGACTTTGACGTCATTCTAGGGATGGACTGGTTATCTACCCATGGTGCTACCTTGGACTGCAGGGACAAGGTAGTCAGGTTCAGAGGTCAGGATGGATCAGAGGTTGTCTTCAGAGGAGACAGGAGGGGTACACCCAGAGGTATGATCTCAGCTCTTCAGGCTCATAGGTTGCTTAGGAAAGGATGTCAGGGGTATTTGGCTCATGTGAGAGAGCTTAATAGTCAGGTTAGAGAGCCCGCCTCGGTGCCAGTGGTTAGAGAGTTCTTAGATGTGTTCCCAGACGAGCTGCCAGGTTTACCACCTGCTAGGGAGATAGAGTTCGAAATAGAACTGACGCCTGGAACTCGACCGATCTCTATCCCTCCCTACAGGATGGCGCCAGCAGAATTGAAAGAGTTGAAGGAGCAGTTACAGGAGCTGGTAGACAAGGGCTTCATCCGACCGAGTACCTCACCCTGGGGTGCTCCCGTGTTGTTTGTGAGAAAGAAGGATGGATCCCTCAGGCTTTGTATCGACTACAGGCAGTTGAACAAAGTCACTACCAAGAACAAGTACCCATTGCCAAGGATCGACGATCTATTCGACCAGCTAGCAGGAGCAGGTTGTTTCTCCAAGATAGATCTGAGATCGGGGTACCATCAGTTGAGGATCAGGGAAGAAGACGTGCCAAAGACAGCTTTCAGGACCAGATATGGGCACTTTGAGTTCCTTGTAATGCCGTTTGGGTTAACTAACGCCCCTGCAGCATTCATGGACCTCATGAACAGAGTGTTTAGCCAGTACCTGGATCACTTCGTTATTGTCTTCATAGATGATATCTTGGTGTATTCCAGGAATGCAGAGGAGCATGCCCATCATCTGAGGTTGGTTCTACAGACCTTGAGGGAACATGGCTTGTATGCCAAGTTCTCTAAATGTGAGTTCTGGCTGAGGAGCATTTCGTTCTTGGGGCATGTAGTGTCAGAGAATGGGATTGAGGTAGACCCCAAGAAGACAGAGACTGTGGCTAACTGGCCTAGACCCACTTCAGTGACAGAGATTAGAAGTTTCTTGGGTTTGGCAGGTTACTACAGGAGGTTCGTTCAGGACTTCTCAAAGATAGCAGCTCCTCTGACCAGACTAACCAGGAAGAATCAGAAGTTTCTGTGGACCGACCAGTGCGAAGAGAGTTTTGAAGAGCTCAAGAAAAAGTTGACTTCAGCACCAGTTTTAGCTCTGCCATCTAGTGGAGAGGACTTTACAGTCTTTTGTGATGCGTCCCGTGTGGGACTGGGTTGTGTGCTTATGCAGAATGAGAGGGTGATTGCTTATGCTTCTAGGCAGCTAAAGAAGCATGAGTTGAATTACCCCACACATGACCTTGAGATGGCAGCAGTAATCTTTGCACTCAAGATGTGGAGGCATTACCTCTATGGGGTAAAATGTGAGATCTTCATCGATCATAAAAGCCTGCAGTACATCCTGAGTCAAAGAGATTTGAATTTGAGACAGAGGAGATGGGTAGAGTTGCTGAGTGACTATGATTGCAAGATTCAGTACCATCCGGGTAAGGCGAATGTCGTGGCAGACGCCCTAAGCCGGAAGTCACTAGGCAGTCTATCCCACATCACGGTAGAGAGGAGACCGGTGGTGAAGGAGTTTTACAAGCTCATTGAGGAAGGTCTACAGTTGGAATTGTCTGGTACAGGTGCCTTGGTCGCTCAGATGAAAGTGACACCCGTGTTTCTGGAGCAGGTGGCTCAGAAACAGCACGAGGACCCAGAGTTAGTGAAGATTGCCAGGACTGTTCAGTCAGGCAAGGACAGTGAGTTCAGATTCGACAATAAGGGGATCCTCCGCTATGGGAGTCGATTGTGTGTACCAGATGACATAGAGCTAAAAGGAGACATTATGAGAGAGGCTCATAATGCAAGATACAGCGTTCACCCCGGAGCCACCAAGATGTATCAAGATCTGAAGAAGGTTTATTGGTGGCCAGCGATGAAGAGGGAAGTGGCACAGTTTGTGTCAGCCTGCGAAGTGTGTCAGAGGGTGAAGCTGGAACATCAGAAGCCGGCTGGAATGCTTAACCCGCTACCTATTCCAGAGTGGAAATGGGAGAATATAGCCATGGACTTCGTAGTGGGGTTACCGGCGACGTCCAACAGATTGGACTCCATATGGGTGATTGTGGACAGACTCACCAAATCTGCTCACTTTATCCCTGTCAGGAGTGGCTATTCTGTGGACAAGTTGGCGCAGGTGTACGTTGATGAGATAGTCAGACTGCACGGGGTTCCCGTTTCTATAATGTCAGATAGAGGGCCCCAGTTCACCTCCAGGTTTTGGCGGAGTCTGCAGAATGCTATGGGTACTAGATTGGATTTCAGCACTGCCTTCCACCCACAGACAGATGGACAGTCAGAGAGGACCATCTAGACCATAGAAGATATGCTCAGAATGTGTGTGCTGGACTTTGGCGGTTCTTGGAGGCAGCATCTACCTTTGGTGGAGTTTGCCTACAATAACAGCCATCATGCTAGCATCGGGATGGCTCCATATGAAGCTTTATATGGAAGGAAGTGCAGATCACCTGTTTGCTGGGAAGAGGTAGGAGAGAGGTCCTTAGCAGGACCCGAGCTAGTAGAGATCACCAGCAGGGTGGTGCCCATGATCAGAGAAAGAATCAAGACAGCTACAAGCAGACAGAAGAGTTATGCAGACATCCGCAGAAGACTAGTAGAGTTTCAGGAGGGGGATCTGGTATTGCTCAAGGTGTCTCCAATGAAAGGAGTGGTTCGGTTCGGGAAAAAGGGTAAGCTGGCTCCGCGGTACATCGGACCCTTTGAAGTCTTGCAAAAGATTGGGAATGTATCGTACAAGCTGGATTTACCTGCTTCAATGGAGAGAATCCATCCGGTTTTCCATATTTCTATGTTGAGGAAATTCGTGTCAGATCCGGGCAAGGTTCTTAGTGAGCCTGATGTGGAGATCCAAGAGGATCTCACCTATGTTGAGCAGCCAGTACGGATCCTAGACACCCAGATCAGAAAGCTGAGAAACAAGGAAATCCCGATGGTGAAAGTCCTGTGGAACCACCACAATATGGAAGAATGCACTTGGGAGACACGGGAGTCTATGCTCCGGCAATATCCTCATCTCTTTTAAGGTTAGTCTTTACGTGTTTTATGTGTATGATATGTTGTATGCCTTGCATGTGCTAGTGAGGAACATTTGGGGACGAATGTTCTTAAGGGGGGGAGAATGTAATACCCGGCTAGACTCCGGTATCGGAATCCCTACCATCCGGTGGGATCTCGGATGTCGGAGACCTCTAGAAGGGTAAAATCATGTTTTTGTAAAATGTTTTCATGTTTTAATGATTTTAAGTATTAAATTAAATGAGTTTTTGCATGAAAATAGCATTGGAGGAAAACCCAGGTTCGGCCGCCGAAAGTCAAGTTCGGCCGCCGAACATGCATGCGTTTTGGAGGCACGTTAGGCCCCCGAAAGCATGAGTTAGGGAAGTTCAGGTTCGGCCGCCGAAAGTCAAGTTCGGCCGCCGAACATGGCATGGATGCGGAGGCACATTCGGCCCCCGAACGTGGCCTGGCCAGCCACCTATAAAAGGGTCCCTTAGCCGAAAATGGGCGAGCTTTTTCTCCTCATTTCGGCCAAGGTGAGCATTCCGCCATCCTTCCCCAAACTTGAGTTTTTCCTTCCTTTTTCCATGATCTTTACAAGTTTATAACTTTGGTTTTGAAGATCTTTGAGCTTAGAACGAGTTTTGGAGCTCGGAGACCAAAAGTTGGAACTCCTCCCATCTCCAAGTTTAGATCTCCTCAACCCTCGATCTTCAAGAGGTAAGAGCCGATCTTAAGCTCAATGTATGTTTTAAACAAGTTTTATGAAGTTTTAAGGGGTGAAATGCATGTTAGGGTATATGTTGAACCTATGGGTTTTTGATGACTTTTTGAGCAATGTATGTTAATTTTTATGTGTTTGAAGTGTTGTAGTTGGGGTATATGATAGTTTGAGACCCCTAGGTGTATTGTATGTGTGGTATGCATGTTGTAGAATGAGATTATGCATGATTGGAGGTTTTGGGAGGCAAGAGGTTCGTTTGAACCAAGTTTCTGCCCTTCTGGCAGAAACCAGGTTCGGCCGCCGAAGGGAGTTTCGGCCGCCGAACCCCCTTTGTGGAGGCAGCATTCGGCTGCCGAAGTTGCCCCCGAAAAGAGACTTTCGTCTCTGTCTGGGACTTTCGGCCGCCGAAGGTGCCGCCGAAAGTGCCTGACTTTCGGATCTGTCCAGGACTTTTGGCCGCCGAAGGTGCCGCCGAAAGTGCCCTGTTCAGCCATTTCATGCATGTCTCTATGTGATATTTTCAGAATGTTTTAGGGGGTTTTTGGGGAGTATATTAGAGTTGTATTTACGTATGTTTGGTCCCTCATTTGAGTCCACCTGTGTAGGTTCGGACCCGAGGAACCGAGGACCCCAGCAGTGAGTTCAGCTGCTTCGGTGTTGTCAGAGTCAGCCAGAGGTGAGTGGAACTAAACTTAATCTTTTAAATTAAATGTTTTATCATGTATCATGCATCATGATTATGCAATAGGATGATTGCATTAGTTTTCACGAATATGCCGCATCGCATAAATTGTTGTTGATGTGGGTGAATGTTGGATGACCCAATTAGTCCAAGACAGGAAGACCAGGACCCCATGCTACGGCCTGGCACAGAGTAAGAAAGACCAGGCCCCAGTCTACAGGCCTGGCACAGAGTAAGGCACGGTTATGGGACTCGAAGACCAGGAGCCCAGAGGAGGCCCTGGAAAATGGTAAGTAATGTATGTATGACAGGAAGACCAGGACCCCATGCTACGGCCTGGCACAGAGTTAACTTGGACTATTTGGTGACAAGTTCACCCAACCCTTACGTGAATTGTTTGTGTTATGATGCATTCCATTTGAGCATAGTGTTAATGTGTTTTTATTAGCTCTACTCACTGGGCTTTTAGCTCACCCCTCTCCCTTTTCCCCCAGGCTTTCAGGTACAGGATATAGTGCGGGAGTCCGGATAGAGTAAAGAAGTCATGCTTATGTAATAGCTAGCAATGGACATGATCAAATTGTAATGTAAAAGTACAGTATAGTTATGTAATGAGTTTTATGGATGTTAGTATGTGCTTGACCATAGATTGTTGTATCCCTTTTATACATGATCTTAGAGATTTTGCTGATGTTTATGTAAACCAACTCAACAGATGTATGTTACCCATTGAGGGCACAGATGAGATCCCAGGAGAGGGATCAAAGTTATGTTAATGTTATGCACAGGTTGAGTTTGGTTGATGTTCAAAGGAAAGAAAAGTTTTAATTTTTTATGCGTATTGTTGATCATGTATGGGATTATACAGGTTTACAGGTTTTATGTCAGGCTTGCTACGGGTCCCGGCGGCCTTAAGTCGACCCGGATCCTAGCGCCGGTAGCGGTCCGATTTTCGGGTCGTTACATTAGTAATGAGGTTGGTTAGATAAACCTTGACTCTTTGGCTCTTGAGGCCATAAATGCTCATAATACTTCTCCTCCAACTTGCGTTGATTCTATTGGTCATACTGAAAGCATCACTTACCTTAACGAAATTACTGGCCTTAAGCCTAACCTGTTCAATGATCTTGCTTCCTTTAATGCCTCTCAAGACTAATTAAGTTTACTTAATTTACTTTTACAAAGAATTCTAGTATTTGCAAGCCTTTATGACCTCAACTATTTTGTATTTTGTTTAAAATGCTCTATAGTTAATTTTTTCCTTCATGTATGAAAGTTAAGCAATTTGTGTTATTCTGTTAATTAATTTACGACCTTTAGTCTTGACAATTGATTAATCTTCATACCTTTCCAAATAGATAATTATGAAATGTGAATTTGATTATTTCTACCACAACTTTTAATTTGAGTTGACTTTTATGAATATATTTAGCCTTGATGGGCCTTACATGACCTCTTAGTCTTGGAGGTCCCGTAAAGGCAACTAGTCTTAAAAGTATTGCAAAGATCGCGTTGGAGCTATGGCCTCCGAAGTCACGTAAAATTTCTTACCATTGATGTCTTATAAGGGTTCTTATAGGCTTGATGTCATGTAAGGGCTCTTTATCAAGGCACTTTTAACCCTAAGGTTGTGTAGTGGCTCTTTAGCCTTGATGTCCCTTTAAGGCACTTCAGCCTTGAGGTCATTTAGGAATTTTTTAGCCCTGATGTTTCATCAGAGTACTTTGAGCCCTAAGGTCATGGGGGGCTCTTTAGCTTGATATTTCATCAGAGCACTTTTGGCCCTAAGGTCGTGTAGGGGCTCTTTAGCCCTGATGTTCCATTTAGGCACTTTGGCCCTAAGGTTGTGTGGGGGCTCTTTAGTCCTAATGTTTCATCAAGGAACTTTTATTTTTGAGGTCGTGCACAAACTAGACCAATGGAGCAAGTGTTGCTACCCAAGCCATTGGATCTATTAGTCTTTTTATTAATGATTTTGTAATATTTTTGAACAGTGTTATGTATATACAAGATGCTTATGTAAACATTATTTTTCTTTCTGGTATGACTATGAATGGATATGAATTTCAATTCATAGATAATACTTGCAATGTTTATTTGCAAAATAAATTTGTTGGTAATGGGTATATAGAAATGGATTATACTATATTAATGGCAAAAAGGTTGCAAATTTTCTAAATAATCTAAGTAAAATTAATCCCATAAAATTAACCAAATCTAATCTAAAACATCATTGAACTTAAGATTGGGAGAATTGAAAAAATTAGGGATTTCATCTTTATTGGGCTGTGAACCTAATCCAATTTGTGAATCATGTCTAAAGGGAAAGATGACCCAAGTACCTTTTGTTGGATTTTAACAAGCACCTGAAGCAAGCACGTCAGGAAACCCTAAGTACCTCCCGAATTAACCTACTAAACTCTTTACTATATTTCAATTTAGTTTCAAACTTTCAATATTCATAGATTGAACTACTAAATTATGCTTTTAACATTTAAAAGTCCATTTTACTTAAGTAAGCATGTCAGATTTTAACAAGCACCTAAAGCGAGCTCGTCGAAAAACCCTAACTACCTTCTAAAAGTGACATGTTTCTGACTCGCTAATCACACTATCTATTTTATTTGTAGATATGTCTGTTTTTTTATTTGAGTTTTCTATGATTCAGTTATTAGAAGTTTAAAGTTATGCTAGCACCTCTCCTAAGTAGCTCGGTGTAAGCTAGCACCTCCTCTAATGCCGCTTGCTCTAATAGTGAAATAGTCTAACCCATAACTAGTGATGTCACTATTCTAACTATGGGTTTGAAGATGTTACATGGAGGGCTATGAAGGACAAATTAAATTTTGCTTTTAAACTTTTTATATTCACAATTTAACCTATTAACTCTTTACCATGTTTCAATTTAGTTTTGAACTTTCAATATTCATAGATTGACCTACTAAATTATACTTTTAGCCTTTAGAAATCTATTTCACTTAGGTAAGCATGTCGGATTTTAACAAACACCTCAAGTGAGTACGTCGAGAAACCCTAAACACCTCCTGAAAGTGACTTGTTTCCAACTCGCTAATCACATTATCTACTCTATTTTTTGATATGCCCGTTTATTTATTTGAGTTTTCTATGATTTAGTTATTAGCAGCTTAGCGTTATATTAGCACTTCCCTAAGTAGTTCGGGGTAAGCTAGTACCTCCCCTAATGCCACTTGTTCTAATAGTGAAATAGCATAATTTATACCTAGTGATGTCACTATTTCTATCTATGGGTTTGAGGATATTACAAACTTAGTAGAAAAATAATTTTCTAATGTAAGTCCAATTAATCAATAATTGAAATTAACCATTGGTCATATGATTTGATGTATTGGGGTTTAAAATTAATGTAATCCTAGCTCGAATTAAGATTATATAAAGAAATGATTTTAATGTAGGATAATTATGATCCAGGTTTAAAAATAATGGATAAATACATTCATTATTAATTGATAGTTATGGTGTGTTATACTAGATGCTAATTATGATTTATAGAAATTTAAAAATTATTTAAAATGTTATTTTGGATTAATAAAAAAGTATTCTTAATTTTATTGCTGATTAACTATAAATCCAAAAGGTGAAACACATAACATCATTTTTCACGAGTTAGATTAATTAATTAATTAAAGAGTTAATTAATTAATTAATCAGTAAAGAAATTTATTTTACAATATGATTACAAAAAGTTTTTAATATGATTTGGACTAAATTCAATATAAATTATGAAATTTAATTTATATTTTCTTCATGTGATGAATAAATTTCGGTATGACACAGAAGAGAAAGAAAAAAAAAAGTAAATATCCCCTAATTTTGATACAAATTCATTAATGTAATTAATGAATTAATTGATTAGTTGATTGATTAATTTAATAGTGATTAAATTAATTTAATCAAAGATTAATGATATGCAATTGTTACATGTGCATTATATTAAAAGAACCCAATTCATTTGTCCTAAATATTCCAAGTATGCTTTATGAGTTTCTAATCCCTAAATGAATATAGAGATAGATTTAGAGATTTGATTTAAGGGTTAGAAATATTTTAGGGTTTAGAGTTTTAAGGATTACTTTAGGGTTAGAGAAAGTAATCCCTAAACCTTAAATATTGGAACTCTATAACAAGGTCTAATAAGCTTTTGACAACTCAAATGTTAAGAGTTATTGTGGCCATACCTCTCTCCTCTCTCTTTTTCCTTGATTTGTAAAGAGGAAGACAAAATGAAGAAGCAATCTTCTTCTTCTTCATTGTGTTGGACCAAAGAGCGAAAATTGTTCTTCTTTCATTGAAGGTCCTAAAGAAAATTTCTAGTTGAGAGCAAAATTGTAGTTTGATCCACCAATTAGATTGTGCTTATCTGGATAGCACTTCTACAATAAGTTATGGCTATTTAAAATATTTCATAAATTTAAAATTCTTATTGATGACCGCTGGGTTTCTCCATCCTGGTCAAGGGTCAAGCCCGCGGTAAGGGCTCATCATCCGAAAGCCCACACATCCTCTGCACTGACAGGTCTGGCCCTTTCGATCCTCGATACCAGGCCCCCTTTGAATTTCTCAACCAGGTCGGTCCAGCCTTCACTGCTCCTCGGGCCGACCCCCTTTGGGCCCAGCTTTGTTCCTATCTTCCGGCCCAGCCCAGAACCAAGAGGAAGATTCATCCACCTGTCTTGTGGGTCCATCTACACACGCACAGGGAGAATCAAAGGCCGTTATGCATGGAGCAGAGATCTGATTTCCTCGTACGTCCGTATCAACGTAGCAGAGACAGGTGGACCAACGATATACATTCTGTTAGCACGTCACTAGCAGACAAAAGGAAACATATAAAAGGAGAAATACTCTCCTCTATGTCCAAACTTTTTCAGTTTTACAGAACCCATTGTAAACCCTATTTCTCTGGATCTCTTTTCATCACTTATAATAAAAAACTATGGATCTCTTTTCATCACTTATAATAAAAAACTATCAAAATAAATTATTATTATTATTATTATTATTATTATTATTATTATTATTTACCTAATATATTTTTAAAAAAAAAATTTTAACTAACCTCAATTGTCATAGCAATGCTGAAAATGTATTTCACGGAGGGAACATGCGCAAATAATTTATGGTGGGATGGAAAATTAACGGAAAAAAACTGAATAGACTTTGTCTATAGAAATCAAATACATAAAAAGAGAGGAATTCGAAACGTCTTTTTTATGAGATAGTATCTGATTTTATTAAAGTGAACATTCGGTCGAATCGGATCAAAATTGAATTGAATCAAATAAATTGAAAATTAAAATTTTGATATTTATGAAAATTGAATCGAACTGATTTTGATTAAAAATCGAATTAAATTGAACTGATTTAATTCAGTTCGATTCAATTTGATTTGAATTTTTAATAAATTTTTTATTTTTTATACTTTATTTTTAATATTTTAAAATTTAATTAAAATATTTTAATTTTAATATGATATAATCTTTTTATATTACTGAAAACAATATATTATTATCACTAATCAGTTCAGTTTCAATTTTTTTTGATTTTTTTTATTAAAATCGAATCGAAATAACTAAAATTTTTAAAATTAAAAATCGAATCGAATCGAATAAAAAACTAAATAAAATTCGTATTGATTATTCTTATATTGTCATCTCTATCCCTACTATTACTACTGTTACTACCAAATTGCAATGTGATATGGAAATATCTTCACCAATTGCTATTGCTACATTTGCTATAGAAGTGAGTTTTTTTTAAATTATATTAAAAAAAATTAAAATCATGCAAATAAAAAAGTTATTTTTAAATTTACGGTATTAAACAAGTTATTGAATAAACTTGTTCGACATTTTGAGTGTAAAATAAAATGTTTGTTCGACACTCAAAATGTGGAACATGTCATGCAAGCAATATTCAACTCTCATAATATTGAACTTACTTAACACATTGATGAATATCACCACGTGAGTTTCTATATGTATATTTCGTATAAGACACTTTATATATTTATATTTTATATTTTTAAAAAAATTACACCAAAAATTTTAAAAAATTTTAATTTTTAATCGGTTTATAAAACTTTAAACAATTTAAATTATAAAATCATCGTTCTATATAAAAATATAAACTGAGTTTAGGAATGCAAGTTAAAATTTTATCAAATTGAGATATCTTTTTATCATTTTCATAATAGTAAAAAAAAAAATTAAATGTCTAAAGTTTTATAGAATGACTAAAAATTAAATTTATAAATTTTTTTATAAATTTTTTATATAATTTTTTAAAATATATAAAATATAAAAATAAAAAATGTCTTAAATTAGATTCATAAATCATGCAAGTTTAAAACTATAAATATCAAATATTGCGAATATGGCATATTCAACGTTCAAAGCATCGAATAAACTTATTCAATGGTGAATGAGTACATTATCAAACAAGCTTGTTTGACTTTGAAAATAATTTTTTAGTTTATAAATTTTTCTTTCTTCCATGATTAAAAAAAAAAAAAAAAAAAAAAAAAAAAAAAAAACTCAACAAAAGCTTGCAGTGTGCTTGAAAGGGTTAAATGGGCAATTTGTAGCTGAAGTCTAATAAATTGTATAGGAGAGAGATTTTCTCGTCTTATACGATGCTCTTTAATGTTTCAAGCCTTCTTTATTGTGGGGCATTAGTGTGATTACTCTCCCTCCAGATAGATAGTTGGCTTATAGATTGTCTGAATTGAATGTTTTTATAAATAATATTTTTCTGCAAGTTATAATTTTATAATATATAAATTTATAGGTAAAAAAATTAAAATACATAAAATTATTATAAAATTTATATAAATCGATATTTTAGAAACATGATTAACATGAGTCGTCAAGACTTAGTGTAATGATAAAATATATAATAAAAATATAAAATGAAATGTATTTTATGGTCGGACTTTTGAGACTCACATTAAAATCGAGTCTTGAAAAAAAGATAAGTCCAAAATCCATTAAAGTCTGTTATGCAATCTGATTCATCATCACACCATTCGATTTGTGATTAAAGTAGGTTGGACTGATCGAAGGTTCGGATTTACTTGTCAGGAAGGAACCTAACTCATTTGATGTGACAAAGAGTAGGAAAGCATGTCCAAGCACGAACGCGTTGAAGGAAAATAAAATGGACTGATTCTGCATAACAACGATAAGTGATACTGAACGACGGTTATATATCACTAGAAAAAAAAAAGAACAAAAGGGAAAATTTGATCCTTTTAAACTAGACTTTTCTATATACCTAGAAATCTATGTCGGCATTAATTTGGAGGTCAAATCTACGTTATAATTTATTTTGGAATTTTAAAGGGTATAAGAATAGTGAAAAACAAATGAACCCACAGCCATCCATATGTGGTCCCACAGTATTCTCAGTGGTTATTTAAAAGAAAATTGCCACACATTTATTAAATCACGGACCGGCTCAGCTGCACACTTCAATTTGAATTTGAATGCTTACTCGATTTTGTTTTTTAACCAGCCAGCATTTATTTTGATAGATGTCCTATTAAATCAAGTGTATTCATCCACCTTTTTCTCTTTTATTTCAATTCACACTATAAATGTATTCATAATAAATTTTTTAGAAAAACGAGAAAAATAATTACTTTTTTATTTATTTTATTTTTTATATATATTAAAAGATATTAATTTTTTTAATAGTATTCATTTTAATATATTAAATTTTATTAAATACTAAGAAATATTTTTTAAAAAATTTAAAAATAAAACAAATTAAATAAAATTATAATAGATAATTTATATTTATTATAATTTTAGAAAGAAATGTGAATAATAATTTTGAAACAACTTTAAAAAATAGATAATAAATATAGGACAGATAGAATAAAAAATAAATAAATATTTTTATTAAATTATTTTAATTTAAAGTTTCATTTGTTTGTAAAAAATAATTTATATTTAAAAAATATTTTCTATAAAAAATATTTTATATAAATATTTTCTGAGATAGTTTATTTTTTATTCTTTATTTTTAATTTGAAATATAAAATTTATTAATAAATTTATAAAGTTTTTAATAAGAATTTTTAGGCGTTTTTCTTAGAATGATTTATTTTTTTTTAACTAGAAAAGTATATTTTTTTTATCTAAATTTTTTAAATGTTCCAAATATTAAAAAATATTTTTTTAATTTTTCATGCTTTTTTTATTTTCTTTCTAAAAGAAGCCAAAAATAATAGTAAAATAATACTTATTTTCCTTAAAATTCTACTTTTTTTTCCTTTTAAAAAAGGAAAAGTGTTTATTTTTTATATTTTTTAGAATGATTTATAATATGGTGTTCGAAATTTAAAAAAATTTATAATTTAGTTTTTATTTTTTAATGATTAAATAAATTAATCTGAATTTTTATTTTATTAATAAATTGTTTTTATATTAAATTTATTATTAATCAATCATAAATTAATGAAGTCATTTCAAATTAAAGTGAATAAATTATTATAAATTACTAAATAAAAAGGAATAAATTATTATATAAAATAAGATTTAAATAATTAAATTATTATAGTTTAATAGTAAAATTTAAAAAAATATATTTTATTATTTGAATCAAACCTTAGAAATTAAATCGTTTTTCATTAAAATGTCCAACACTAAGATCAGTCGAAATTTTTTCGATCCATATAATATGAAATAGTTTATGAATAATTAAATTTATTTATAAGTATAATAAATTTTAATTTAAAATTAAGTTGAAATTTGACTTATTTAAAAAATAAGTAAAATTTAATTAAAATTTTATAAAAATCGCCTCGAATAATTCATAAATATTTTAATTTATTTATATTTTTATAAATGACCCATTGGTTTGTTTTCTATAAGATACTTTTTTTTTTTTTTTATGTTTTATACATTTAAACATGAAATAAATTGGTCAGGATTCAGTCGATTTATTTAAAATTGAATTAAATTGTATAAATTAAAAATTAAAATTTTAATATTTATAAAAATCAAATTAATTTTAAGTAGAAATTAATTTGATTCGAACTGATATAATTTAATTCGGTTTGATTTAACACCGAACAATTTCAAGTTCTTAACTGACTTACCCCTAACTAAATAAAATAGGACCTAATTAAAGAATTAATCACTTTGGAGTTTTAATATCTAAAAAAGGGGAAAAGGAAAAAGAAAAAGACTTTGGAGTTCAAAGTCTATCATTTCAATCATTTGAAACCATATGTGGCAAAAAAACTCATTACTTTAGAAGAACATAAAGAAAAAGCACAATCATAAGAGGAAAATCCATGAATTGTGATTTGGAAACAATCAATTCTGTTTCTTTTCTTAATAGCTACTTTTCTTTGAAACTAGAGTTCAAACATATAATGGAAAAGGAGGAAATTTTCCCAGGAAAAAAAAATATTCCAAGAAATTCAAAAGGCAAAAGACTAAACATCTGGTGTGAATGTTGAGTGAATAACCTTGTTTTGTCTCCCTACAAGCCAAAGCAATGTCCTCCTTGCAAATGAAGGAGTTTTTGCATTACAGATCTGATTCTCCTCATCAAAAATCAACCCACTGCTTCTATTTTCCCATCTTCCAGTTCCAATCTCAGAATTAGTTCTCATTGCACTGCTATTTCCATTCTTTATCTTCAAATCACCATCAGAGACAACATTTTTGTTCACTGGAAATCTAAAGGAGAAGGCTCTTCTTGAAGAATCCCCATTTGATTTTTGCTTCTCCTTGTCCCCTCTAAGCCAAATCTTAGATATAGAAAAGCTCTCTCTTTTGCTTCTATCAACTGAATTCCCATTGCTGTTTGATATACTAGCAGCAAACCCATTAAGTTCAACACTTTTAAGACCTTCAAAGCCACTGAATTCTCTTCTCGATTCGCAATCACATTCAGACATTGCTTGTCTGAGGCCAGGAGTTAATGGCAAAGAAGTCTTCTTGCTTGATTGTTTCTTCGTTGGAGTCTTTATAGCAACTTGTAATGAAGAATTATCATCCATTACATACTCAAATGACCCCATAGAGAAACACCTTCTTTCATCAACATTAGCATTGCTACTTCCTTCACCATTATCCACATTCTTAAACTTTCCTAGCTTAACAGGAACAACTTTCTTCCCTGAATCAACCACTATTGTAGGAACAGAGTCATCTTTTGTCAAAATTTCACATGATTTGTGTAAATTATCTACTCTTGACGATCCCAATTCATTGTCTCCTTGCAAACCCAGATGGGAATTTGTGGTTAAAACTGAACTGGTCCTGCCAATGTTGTTCTCCCTGTCAGTGACAATCTCTCTTGAGCTTTCACTACCAGATTCAAGAAGAAGAACAATGGGAGAGAAGCTGCCATTTGGGGAAAATTCAGGAAGCAAGCTACCTCTACAGAGAGGACAAGTGGAGTGAGACAATAACCAAGTGTCTATACACTCCATGTGAAAGGCATGGCTACATTTTGGAAGCAATCTAAGCTTATCCTCAGGCTCAAATTCACACAAACAAACAGCACAATCAAAAGGGTTCTTCAATCCAATAATGGCTTTGTAGTAGAACACAGGGAGGGTATCTATAAATGATTGGTCAACACCAGAATCATGGAGGTGAAAGAGTTGCTGCAATTGCCCTTGAAGAGCAGTCACATTCTCCAAATCATCCGCATCTCTATTAGGAGGTCTTAATAGAAATCTAACCAGAAGATGAAGCAAGCCAGAAACAAAGAAAATAACAGCTAGGATTATAATGATAAGCAATACACTGGGACTGATTTTGTTGTTGAGATTAAAACCATAGGAATCGAGATTTGGCTGTGGAGGTGGCTGAGGAAGAAGAAAAGGTTGCTGTGAAGGAGAGAAATTGGTACTTTCCTTATTTTGAAGGAAAACCCACTCCATGATTTGTTAAGAATATAGATTAAACAGAACAGAACTTACCAAGATTCCAGCTTTAGTCTTGAACTGTGTGATTTCAAGAACCTCATCTGCTACTACAGACAAATCCAAGCCCCAATGAAGAATCCCCACAAGTTATGTTTAAGCTCTGTACTCTAATGGGAGATGTGGGATACAAAACTTTGGCCCTTGGATGCATTGAAGACTACAGTTTAAGTCCATTTTTCTTTTGCTAAATTACTGTGAAGTCCCCGTTATTACTATTTTTTACTGATTAGTCCTTGTATATAGATAATTACGATTGGTATACCCTTAAGGTTTAATGAATTTCAATATTTTTGTTATTAATTAACTGAAAAAGAGCGCAGCGGATATTTTCCAGAAAGGGATTAAAAAAAAAAGCACATTAATGTCTCTTGTACACGCCCTGCTCCTCCCTTTTCTTTTAATTCAGGGACCACAACAAGTCAAATTTTGAATGGTACATGTGCTAAAGATCTAAATGGATGGGACACAGGTGAGAATTAGACCAGCAATTCAATTTATATTATTAATATTTAAATTTAATTAAAAATTAGTATAAAATATTTAAATTTATTTTAAATTTAATTATTACTATTTAAATAAGACTTAAATTTCTTTAATTTTATATATTTTAATTAATAATTATATAAAAATATTTTTCATTTAAAATTTTAATATTTTTAAAAAACATATTTAAATTTTAATTTTAAATGAAACCAAATAAAATAAATATTATTATAAAATATATTTTTTATGTTAAATTAATTATTTATATAAGTAACTTTAAATCACAATATTTGATTCAATTTCAATTATAATTATTTAATTCATTTTATTAAAACTCCGGATATTCAAAAATATCTTATTTATTACTATCCTTGCATGGTTTAATTTTAACTAAATTGTTAAAAATGAGTTTAAGAGTGTATAGTTAAATTTTAGATGAATTTAAATTTAAAAAATAATAATTGTAATGAATTTAAATAAAAATTAAATTTTACATATTGAGTATCTATAATTTAAAATAGTTTATATAAATAATTAACTTAAATATATAAAATATGTTTTATTATAACAATAATTATATATTTAATATTAAATAATTTAATTTAATTTTTTATGAAATTATTAAAATTTAAAATATAATTTTTTTTTAAAATATATTTTATGTAAATAATTAATTGCAATTTTAAAATTAAAAGAATTTGGGTATTTTTAGATGATAATAATAATAATAATGAGTAATTTAAGATGAATTTTAATTGAATTTATAATGCATTTCAGAACTTAATATTATAGTAATAAATTAATAAAATAATAATAATTAATGGTCATTCACCCATTTTTTGGAAAAAAAAAAATTGTAATTGGATACATTTACTTTTCAGTGTAAGTCTGTAACAGAAACCTGTGCAAGTCGGGGAAGAGAATTCAATATGGCACTTGAAAAGGGCAGAAATGGTGATCGCAGTGCCCATAAGGTCAAGTTTGAATTTTCAAAAGTTGGCAATAAATCTGCCAACAGTGCACAAATAAATGAAATTAGATCTGAGTAGCTACCTCAAAATTGATTGCCAATATTTATTCAAGGTAAGAGTAAAATTATTAAAAATAACAATAATAATAAATAGCACTCACTCGTTTAGTCTGATGATAAATATTTTCGAGTAAATCTGAGAGATTTCAAATTCAATTCCCGCTTTCTATTTTAAAAAAAAAAAGCAATAATGATAAATAGTTTGTTAGAATAGTGTTTCATTATATTTTATTGGAAGGTTTACTGCTTAATTTTTAAATATTATTCTAATTAATAAATTTATCTCTATAATTTTAAAAATTTATTAAACTAGTTTTTATTTTTTTATTAATAAAATAATTTTTTATTTTTCATTAAAAATAAATAAAAAAATTTTAAAATTTAATTTTATCTTTAATAATTTTCCTTTTATTTTTCTTGTTAACCCAATTTTTTCTTCTTTTCATTTTTCCATAATCCAAACTTTTAGAACCAATTTTTTTACTTCTTCCTCAATAATTCAATTTTTCTTTTTCTTCATATCCTTCTTAGAAAAAAGAATGTGGGTTTTAAAGTAATGTTTTGGGATGATTTTAAATCTCCAAATACTTTGAATTTCAACGTGGTGGGTTGAATGTAAATATCTTTAAAAATTCTTTTTCTTAAATAATAAAAAAATAACTTGTATTTAGAAAATATTTTTTATAAAAAAAATATTTTTTAACCAAATAATTTATTTTTTATTATTTAATTTTAATTTAAAAAATAAAATTTATTAATAAATTTACATATAAAGACGTTATAAGAATTTTAAAGTGTAGTGATTTCTTTTTTAAAAAAATATTATTTTTTTAAAATGATTTATTTTTTATTAATTAAATTTTTTTAGTATCTCAAATATAAAAAAATAAAAATATTTTCTGTTAATTTTTTTTTTTCTGAGATCATTTTTTTTCCAAAGGACAAGCACAAGAAATTGAAAGTGTAAAAAGCCTTTGTTATATTGCTTTCAATCAATAAATTTCAGTCATTTATAAATGAATACAAATTAATTAAACTATGGATTTAATAATAAAAAAAAATTATTTATTATTAAATTTTTAGAAGATTCATCACATATGAAAATTATTTATTGATTTACTGTAATATAGTATGAGAAGTAATAAATCTTTTTCTCATTCTCTCCCATGATAGATCTTACTTTCTCCTTAGTCCATCATATGGGAATGGTCAGGGGTCTACCGGAAATGCCCTGGTGGAGACCCTCCGACGTTCAAGTCAGATTTTATGAATAAGAGTAGTATATCTAGACGAGAGTTGCAGAGAGAAAACAAAATGGAGTCCCCCTAGGATAAAAGAAGTAGATCCCTTTAAAGAGAAGACCCTCTTTCTTTTTACCTGCCCCTGTTCCTGTTATTATGCTACCTGTCTATGTCACTCAGACTCGTACGTACGGACGTGTCAAGATCCTTTCTCCACGCCAGGCGGCCATTTAATTCTCCCTATCACGCATGCGAACAGGGTTGGTGAGTAACTGGGTCTGCTTTCCTATTGGGCCTATGCTCGTATCTGATCCGAATTGTCTTGGGTTGCTGGTCCCAGACTTGTGGAATCGAGCCGTCTTTCGAGCGTATGGTCTGACGGGTTTTGGACTTATGACCTTCTTTTGGATCCGTCTTTATTCCTAAACTAGAAAAATCAGGCGGTTATCAAGAAGTATGTAAACTTTAGATTTGTCATCATTAAATAAAAGATTATTGCATCATTGTTTAATTAGGAAGTTTATATTCATTCAAAAGCTTTATAAGATAAAATAAATACTTTATATTTATATTAATTAAAATTTAAAATTTATTCAAAATTAAATTTGATAATATTAAAAAAACTAAAATAACAGTTTTTTTTCTTCAAGTAATTTTAATTTAAAAAGAAAAAAAAAAAAGTAAAGAGGAGGCATAGGATACTGGTATATTTATATATTCTCATAGAAAGTGTCAGTTATTTTGTCTCTTTTGTCAACTTTTTTCATGGAATTTGGTACTTGACTTTTTGCTGTCGTCTCCAGAGAAGTCAGCCCTGGATAACATCAAAAAATCTCAACTTTATGTCCAGCCTTATTTTTTGTCTCTGTATTTTTGTTATTTGGTCAACATAATGTATTATTTTATTCAAAATCTACTAATTTCGTTACAATTTTTTAGCAATGCCTTCAGTAAATTGGTCAACTAACTAGCTCTTTAGTATTTTAGTTTTAATTTAAATTTTATTTTTAATTTATTATTTTAATTTTATTAATATCATTAAATTAATTTTTATCAATATTTTTTTCTATTTAATTAATTAATATTATATATACCAATAATTCAAAATAAATTATTAGTTATCATTACAAAACAGAATCATATAATAAAAATTTAAATTTTATTATTGCACAAATACTAAAAAGTAAATTACCCTAACAAGAATTTAATGACCATGTCATGCAATTGAATAGGCCAGTTCACGACAGTGAGATTAGACTATCAGACAGTTTTTCACATAAAGGTAAGAAATCAATCAACTTGACATGTGATTAGCAGCATTTGTGGGTTAATTTCATCCTTCTATCACCTTTGGCAGTAAATTAGTCAGAATTTAATTTATATTAGTGATATTTTAAATTTATTTTAAATATAATTAAAAATTAATTTAAATTAATTAAATTATTTTAAATTTGATTATTATTATTTAAAAATACTCTAAATAAGTTTATTTTCATATATTTTAATTAATAATTTATATAAAAAATATATTTCATTAATAATTTTTATTTAAAAAATTAATATTTTTTAAAAATATTTAAAATTTATTTTTTAATAAAAATATATAAATATTATTTTAAAATATATAGTTTTATATTAAATTAATTATTTATATAAAGATATTTAAATATCATTCTGCAAAGTTATGGATAACTTTCACTTCTAAGTGTAACAAAGGATCAATGCTCTGTTGCTTATGTGGTGGCAGTCCTCTTGCAAAGAGCTTTTTTTCTTTTGTCGAACCTGCAAAGAGCTGGCTTAGCGAGGCAGATCCAGATCTTGCTGGGGAGTAGGGCTGTAAATGAGCCAAGTTATTCGTGAGCTACTTGAGACTCGACTTCATAAAAGTTCGACCGAGTTCGGCTCGTTTTTTAAACGAGCCAAGTTCGAGCTCAATTTTGAGGCTCGTCACTTAAACGAGCTGAACTTGAGCTTCATAGTATTCGGCTCGTTAAGGCTCGCGAGCTGACTCATTTTAAGGCTCGCGAGCTGACTCATTTTTAGGCTCACGAGCTGGCTCGTTTTTAGGCTCGCGAACTGGCTCGTTGAGAAGGTTCGCGAGCAGGCTCGTTGAGAAGGCTCACGAGCAGACTCGTTAAATAGGCTCGTGAGTAATATTGTTTAAATAAATTGGTGAACCAATTCGTTAAATAAATTTATGAACAAGTTCATATATTATTAAAAAAATAAAAATAACTATAAAGTTATAAAATTTAAACTATTATAAATACTTGAAAATTATAGTATTGAAAATTACAAATAATTAAGATTAATTATTATAATTAATATTCTTTAAAATTAAATTATAAAAATCTTTTGTATATAATTATTATAATAAGATTTTATAAAATTAATGTATAACCACAAATAATTAATATTAATTATTATAATAAGTATTCTTTAAAATTATAGTATTATATGATAAATTGAGTTGTAAAAATTATATACATTTTAAAATTAAAGTATAATTATAAAAAAAATTTTGTATATAATTAAGCATACAATATAAAAGATGATAATAATTATCAAAGTATATTAATAATAATTAATTAAGGTTATATGGATGTTGAAGTTGAAATTCAAGTTAACTAATTGAACAAGCATGAAGATGATTATGAAGATAATTAAATTATATTAGCTTGTTTCAACTGTTGGAAGTTGGAATCAACTTTATTCGTTTGATATTAAACTTTGTGTGTAATCTAATTTTATTATGTTGTTGAATTTATATTTATTTATGTTATTTTAGTTATAAATTGTGTTACGTAATTTTTTTTATGTACACTCTCTTTTTTTTATATTATTTAAATTAATGATGATTAAAAACTGATTAAAGTGTAATTATTAATTCGAGTTCGAGCCTGAACTTGAGCTCGGTCTCGAGCTTTTTTAACGAGTTTCTTAATCGAGCTTTCCGAGTTCGAGTTCGAATTTTATTAACGAGTTTCTTAATCGAGTTTTTCGAGGTCGAACTCGAATTAGACTCGTTATTAAATCGAACGAGTCTTTCACGAGTCGAGCTCGAATCAAGCTCGATTATAATATTTAATTTTCGAGCCGAGCTCGAATCAAATATTAGAGCTCGAGTCGAGCTTGAGCTTCCAAACTTTTTTAATAAACGAGTTTGAGCTTTACAAAACTCGGTTCGGTTCGGCTCGATTACACCCCTAGGGGAGGAAGAGACCTTGAGAAAAGGAGATCTTTGAGATGGAGATAGAAGGTAATTAAAAATAGAAAAAATTAATTTTTTTAATTTTAAATAATATATTAAAATATTTATAATTTTTTTAAAAATTATTTATATAAAAATTATTATTATTTTTTGAAAAATATTTTTTAATTCATTTTATTTGACATTTAACTATTATTATAATAATAAATGCTACATCATGATTTAAAGACTTTTACTTCTATTGCTTTTTGACTTTTCAAATTTATAAAATTACAAAATATTTCCTAATCGACACGTAATTCATCAAATGAGCGAATTCAAATCCCAATTAAAACATGACAAATGGCATTAAGAAGTTGTCCTATATGTCAGATATTTCTCTAGGATCGTCTACAGATTATAAAATAATAACTATTTAAAGCAAAACAAGTCTTCAAGAAAAATAAATATTTTTATTTTAAATGTGAAAATTGATTTGTTGTAAAATTTTTAATTTCAAAATGGGGAAAATTGAAAAGGAAAATTTAGAGCTTGATCATATGAACTCTCCCACTGATTGTTAAAGCAAGTAAAAGGAATTAGGTAATAGTGAATGATTGGGGGAAGGTCAAGGATTTGGTGAGGAGATCAATTAAGGATCTTAATTCAACTAATCTATTTCACAACTTTTCCCACAATCATAATCAACTTTTTGTTCCATATGCTTATAATTTCAAAGGGTTAGTTCTTAATCTAACCAAAATATGAGAAATACAATGTCAAAGGTTTGAAAACCGATTACGAATTAGGGTTTTCTATTTATATTCATAAATTTAATCGAGTATATAAATAATTATTAAAAATTATTAAATAATTTAAATTAATTATTTTGAATTAAGTGAAAAATAGATTCAAAAGTTATTTAATTCAATTTAGAATAGAATGTTATAATTGGTATTAGAGGTATATTGATTCAGAATGTCCGAAATATTAGCGAACTATAATATCCAAAAAAATACAGAGAGTAATCATAACAAAATTAAAAATATAATTTTTTTTTAATTATCTCTTATAAAACCTACAAAATTACCAGTAATTTAAAAAAAAACTCTTTTATAAAATTAATATGTCATATTTATGTATTTCTAAAAGAATTAATATAATTATTTTTAAAAAGAGAAAGATAGGGACAAATAATTTGTAAAAGAAAAATATATAACAAAGAATATATTTATATTTTTGTTTGTCCTAAATAAAATTAATAAAATTAGGTTTTCAAGGAAAAGGAAATATGCATTAACTAGGAAGACGAAAGCTGCTAAAGCTAATGTAAAAAGTGTAAGGGGCTTGGTTTGGCCTCAGCGTTGGATTATCTTTTTATTTTCAATTAAGATTTTATATTTTTATTAACAAAAATAAAAATAATAAATAAAGTATTTTTTATTTCTTTATTATTATTAAAGAAATAAATTTATATATGTTTGATGATCTAATATTCAAAAGAAAATAAGATTTTATTACGTGTGAGTGAACTTAATTTGAATGGTTCACACCTTCTTTCTTTATTTTCTTTTCGACCTACTTTTCTTTCTCTCCATCGTTAGACAGCTATTTAATTTATATAATCTTTTTTATAGTTACTCTCAAAACTTAACAATTGTCGATCACTCCTTAACAACAAGATAAAATTGTTAAAATATAAAATTTTAAGGTATAATTGCAAAAACGAGTAAAGTTTCAAATTTTTTATTATTTTTCTAAAATTATAAATTTATCCTAAGTTTCTATTCATTTTATTCATATCGTGGTATGCTTATAAATTTAAAATAAGTTATATAATGAATTCTTAATTTATATAGACTCTTAGTAGCATTAGCTAACTAGACAAAGAAAATTATATATATATAGTCTAAAGTGCCGAATTGTATGATCTGGGTGCTGATAATCGTATAGCTGAAAAACTGTATAATAGATAGTGTTCCAAAAATATTATATTATTTAGTCTAATAAAGCACAATATTGCTAATTGTATATGATGTGTCGTAATATTATTCTATCTATGACTCTTATTGAAATTTACTAAGGTTAAGATTACATATGTATATATTAAATGTTCATTTAAACCAAAGTGTTCATGTATAAGCTTAACATATTCAAATAAGCTAGCATATCGAATAAAATGATCGTAAGCAAGCATATTAATAAAATTAATTTTAGAAGTATACACGTGTATATAATGGATCATATTCAGTTATAAGTGTATTACCAATTCATTAATAAAACATGTGTAAATTTTTAGTTCATTAAGCTAGCATGTGTATAATGCAAACAGTCAAACAAGCACGTGTATAATTTTGATTGTAAAATTAGCATGCCAATTTCTTTTGATCAATTTTAGATTTGGATTATTTCTACTTGATTTTATATCACATTTTTAGGTATCTTAGAGATAGAATTACACTACGTTATGATTTTATATCACAGTTTAGATTTGGGTTGTTTCTTCATGAAAGTTGTGTGTCTATGTCTTAGCTTTCCAATAAAGTTGGCAAATCTAATTCTAACATTTCTAAGTTAGATTCTGAATTTTTCTTTGTAAGCTGCCCAATCAGGTGCTAATCAGTCTAGAATTGATACTTGTTTTAAGTATAAAAAAAACACATCCATTACATATACTTGCATCTAAATTCAAGTTTAGGTATTTTCTATAAAGTTTTAGATTTATTTCTTAGGTTAATTTGACATAAGTTTTACCTTATTACATTAAGTAGTAACGGGTGTCGAATCCATCAATTTAAAATTTACTTTCTTTTTCTCAATTGGTAAGAGCTTTTAGATAGAGTGAGTGAGTATCGATCCCACAAAAACCTCAATTCTGTTTCATTTAAATGACTAATTTGAAATAGAAAAATAGTTTGATACGAAAAATGAAAAGACAAGAATTTTTTATAAAAGTGATTGTGCCTTGGGCAAGCCAATAAAAATAAAATTAAAAGAAAATAATAATAATAAACAATGCAGTTAAAACTTAAAAAATAAATAAATGGTTAAAACTTTCAGCCGAAAGTAATCAAATTGAGGTGTTTTACAAATGATAATTAGTTAGAAAAAATAATTCATATTATCATCTATTGTTTGGTTACAATGGTCAAACACGCGAATTCCACCAATTCTTCCTTAGATTAATTAGCTATAGGTTATTTTCCCAAGACAATCAATAGGCCTCTTGAATTCTCAAGAAAACAACAATGAAGGTGGTGTCCTCGAAATCAGAAATTGACAAAAAATAGAAATAAGACAAAGAGAATTGAAGTGCATAACCTCACAACTTGAACAAATCTCAATTTAATTTAATTTTCAACTGAAAATAATTATTTAGCCTCTCATGGCCATAATAAAATTATAACAACTAAGTAAAAGAAAAAAAAAAGAAGAAAAGAAGATGGAGAAGAAGGTGGGGGAAGAAGGTGGGGGGCAGTAAGAGAGGAAATGAGAGTGAGAGGTAGCATATGATTTTTCGAAGTTTAATACTAGAAGCCTTTATATAAGCACAAAAAGATAAAATTTAATAATTTAAAATAAAATCTACTATTCATATCTTATTTCTATCATAATCTTTATCTCTATCCTAATATAATTGAATTTGACCCACTTGAAGCTGATCTTATCCTTGCTTAGGTGGCAAAATATATCTTATCTCTCTATCGCCTTGGGTTACAGGTTTGGTCAAGGTTGTAACCTCAAGTGCAAAAATCCTTTAGTTCAACTTTTTTTCGTCCCTTTTTTCAACTTCTGCTCACAAAAGTTTTGCAACTCATCAGATTCCCCACACTTGCACCTTTGCTTGTCCTCAAGCACAGAAATTAAAATGTAACAATAAAACACAGCCCTGTCCTCAACCAATTTGAAATTTAATTTGTCCAAAACAAAGAATCAAATTGTCATGTAATAGGATGATAGCAGAAATAACTTAATTTCACCAAAGTTCACTTCAACAAGTTTCATATTTAAAGCGTGTTTCTCAAGACATAAAGTTGGTCCTCAATTCAATTTCAAGCACATAAAATATTAGAATGTCACATAATATTAAACTGCCCTTTTGAAAGAATGGAATATTAGGAACTCTTGACTAGACCAATAAAATTTAAAAACTTGGAAATTTATTATTTATTATTTACACTTCCTACTATATCTTGTCTAAAACCGATAAAGTAAACATGAAACAAATGGTTACTGAGCCACTTGCCCCAGGTTATTCAGCTTAAGTGGCTATTAGCTCCATTCATGGTTACCTAATAAAAATGTATAAGCGAGTTTTTTAAACGGCCCAAAAGGGGTGATACTTTTCCAAACACCGATTTCTCTATACGGAATCACCTTAAGGGGACACCAAGTAACGCACTACTTGGGCCATTGGATTGGTAGCCAATTGATCAAGCAACTAGAGGAGTGGGCCATAGGAGTGCATTTATTTCTAAATTTTTATTTTTATTTTTTCTTTGATGAACATGCATTCATTACCCAACTATTTAAATAAGGACCATACTTCATGAGCTTTCAAAACAAGACTAACAAAATGAACAATGACGGATTTATTATATTTAAGCTAGCATACAAATGGCATAAGAACTTGTATTCTATGATAAAGGACATACCAATTTCTTATGACAAGTAAGGAGCTATAAAAAAAAATTTATTTATTTATTTATTTATTTTTTATTTTTTATTTTTTGTTTTTTTGAATAAAATGATGCTAATATTGGAAATCATAAAAAATTAAATCTGAGAAACAATTTAGCAAGTGCAAGTATTGAGAAATTGCTGAGAATCATAAAAACAGATCAAATGTTTATAGGCTTGGGCAAACCTTTAGCTCAAACACTAAAAACTCAAAGAAAAATGGCAAAAAAAGAAAAAATTTTCAAAATTTTCAGAATAAAGCAGATATATATGTTCATCAATCATCAATCACAAAAAAAACACTTCAATTTCCATACCACATCTCCCCCCACACTTACTCCTCACATTGTCCTTAATGTGGAAAAAAATTCAATCAAATGGGAAAGTTCACAAAATAAAATAAAAATAAGTCAAAGTAAACTTCCTTGAGGAGTAAGTCGCATAAAACCCAAAATGGTGGTGGTTGGATGCAATTTTCGGTCTTGGAGTTGCTTCATGATCTCAAGTTTCACCTCCTCATCATCATAACTCATCTCATATGCAAACGCTAGTGCGTGGCTGCAACCGGCAAAGAGGTTGACGGCGGCGGAGCGGCAGTGTCGGTGTGGAAGAAGCTAACGACCGGTGAGGAAGGAGCGGCTGGGCTGGCAAGCGGCAGTGAAGATGTCACGATCGGTAAAGGGCGCAGACAAACTTGCAATCGGTGAGGAGAGATGCGCGACTGGTGAGGAAGGTCGGCAGGGAGGGATGTGGCGCGGGAGGTGGCCATCTGCAGTGAAGAAAAGAAAAGAAAAGAAGAAGAAGATGAAGATGATAGGAGAGAGCAAGAATTAGGTTTATTTTATTTTATTTTATTATTATTTTTTAATTTTTTAGTAGAAAATAAGATGAAGTAAAACAAAAATTACCTTTTTTATGGAGCAACAAAAATAATGACTTACCTCTAAAAAGAAAATTCTTTAAATTCTTGAATTGTCCAAAAGGTCTAATCTGCACCAAAAATAATCTAATAAATTAATTAAAACTGAAAAATTAAAAGGAAACTTACTTGTAACTCTACAGGCTTGGGCAAGCTTATAACCTTGGGTTGCCTCTCAAGCAGCACTCTTATTTATTGTCCTAGGCTGGACAGTGGCATGTTATGTTTCATCTACTTCCCTCTTCATATTCATTCAACACTTAAATTAACTTCATTGCTTTTAAAGGATTCAACTTGGAGAAGATTATGAATGGAAGTGTGTTCTTATTTCTTAGGAATACATATTTCAAATACGCAGGAAGTGTTTGCAACTCAATTTTCAGTGCCTTATGGCTTGAAGTGCCCAATGAGCATAATATTTTTTCAATTTCTTCATTGAGTTTAAATTGTAATATCCGGCTAAACTCCGGTATCGGAATTCCTACCGTCCGGTGGAATCTCGGATGTCGGAGACCTCTAGAAGGGGTAGAATCATGTTTTATAAAATGTTTTCATGATTTTAATAGTTTTAAAGTATGAAACTAAATGAGTTTTTGCATGAAAAGTCTTTGGAGGAAAACCCAGGTTCGGCCGCCGAAAGTCCAGTTCGGCCGCCGAACATGCATGCGTTTTGGAGGCACGTTAGGCCCCCGAAAGCATGAGTTAGGGAAGTTCAGGTTCGGCCGCCGAAAGTCAAGTTCGGCCGCCGAACATTTGCATGGATGCGGAGGCACATTCGGCCCCCGAACGTGGCCTGGCCAGCCACCTATAAAAGGGTCCCTTAGCCGAAAATGGGCGAGCTTTTTCTCCCCATTTCGGCCAAGGTGAGCATTCCGCCATCCTTCCCCAATCTTGAGTTTTCCTTCCTTTTTCCATGATCTTTACAAGTTTATAACTTTGGTTTTGAAGATCTTTGAGCTTAGAACGAGTTTTGGAGCTTGGAGACCAAAAGTTGGAACTTCTCCCATCTCCAAGTTTAGATCTCCTCAACCCTCGATCTTCAAGAGGTAAGAGCCGATCTTAAGCTCCTCATGTGTTTTAAGTAAGTTTTAAGTGATTTTATGGGGTAGAATGGCATGTATAGGGTTGTAAGAGTTTTCAAGAAAATGTTAGGTTTTATGTGATTTTTGAGCAATGTGGCATGTTTGAGTATGCTTGAAGTGTTGTAGTTGGGGTATATGTATGTTTGAGGCCCCTAGGAACTTGTATGCATGTTTTGGTTGAAGTATATGCATGATTTGTGGGTTTGGGAGGCAGGAGGTTCATGTGAACCAAGTTTCTGCCCGTTTGGCAGAAACCAGGTTCGGCAGCCGAAGGAAGTTTCGGCCGCCGAACCCCTCTTGTGGAGGCAGCATTCGGCTGCCGAAGGTGCCCCCGAAAAGAGACTTTCGTCTCTGTCTGGGACTTTCGGCCGCCGAAGGTGCCGCCGAACCTAGCTGAGTTTCGTCTCTGTCCAGGACTTTCGGCCGCCGAAGGTGCCGCCGAAAGTGCCCTGTTCAGCCATTTCATGCATATTTTCTATGATATTTTCAGGATGTTTTAGGGGGTTTTTGGGGGATATATTAGAGTTATGTTTATGTAAGTTTGGTCCCTCATTGGAGTCCACCTGTGTAGGTTCGGACCCGAGGAACCAAGGACCCCAGCAGTGAGCCAGCTGCTGCAGAGTTTGTCAGAGTCAGCCAGAGGTGAGTGGAACTAAGCTTAACTTTTTAAATTAAGAAATGAAATGCTTTTATCATGCTTCATGCATCATGATCATATTATAGGATTGTTTGCATTAGAATTCACGACTATGCCGCATTATATTGTTGTGATAGATGATAGTGGATGGACATTAGGATGATTCATTAGCCTTCTATATACGAAGTCCTGTGGTGCCCATAATAGGGCCGGTCAATACGAAGACCTGTGGTGCCCATAATAGGGCCGGGCAATAACTCCGAGTACGAAGTCCTGTGGTGCCCATAATAGGGCCGGGCAATACGAAGTCCTGTGGTGCCCATAATAGGGCCGGGCATGGAGTTGAGGGATTTTTGAATCAGTCCATCCGTGGTGTGATTTATTTGTGCAGTGACGCATTTCATGATAGCATGTTTTAATATTTCTTTTACTGTTCTACTCACTGGGCATCTAGCTCACCCCTCTCCCCTAACCCCCAGGTTTGCAGGTACGGGATAGGTAGAGAAGGCAAGAAGAAATAAAGTCATATGTATGTAATAGTTAGCTTGTGGACATGACAATTGTATTATGATGATATGTAAAAGATTTCAGTATGTATGTAATGAGGTTATTGAGGATAGAGTTGTGCTTGACCATAATGTATTGTTAATCCCTTTTGTATGTACATGATCTTATGTTATAATGTTTATGTAAACTAACTCAACACAGAATGTTTTGCCTTTGAGGCTTGATGAGATCCCATAGAGGGACTATGTTATGTATATGTTCAGAGTATGCACAGGTTGAGTTAGTTGATGACAGTATGTATGAGGAAAAGTTTTAATTTTTATGCATGTTGTTGATCATGTATGGGATTATACAGGTTTACAGGTTATATGTCAGGCTTGCTACGGGTCCCGACGGCCTTAAGTCGACCCGGATCCTAGCGCCGGTAGCGGTCCGGTTTTCCGGGGCGTTACAGAATGGTATCAGAGCCCTAGGTTCATATGGTCGGACCTAGAGTGTTGGGCTCATAGACGTTATAGAAGGTCAAGCACAATAGGAAGGTCATGTCCACTAGGATAGGATGTTGAGTCCTGTCTTGCATGATGATGTGAAATGCCATGATTATATACATGTGCATTAATGATATGATATGCTATGATATGCTTATGTGATGAGGGTTCATGTGTGCCCACATGAACCGTATGATGCTAATGCTTTCTTGATGTGCACTGTTTTTCAGAAAACAGGATGAGAGGAACTCGTCGATCTGCACGATTGACTGGAGTGCCACCTGAGGATGAGGGCACGAGCGCCCGTCCTCCTACATTGCCTAGGGCAATGTCTTGTAGAGCCAACAGAGAGAGAGTGTCAAGGGACCCTAGAAGGTCTTTTGATGCTAGCAGAAGGGGGACTGATAGAGGTGGAAGTTCTTCAGATGTGAGGGAGGTCATGGAAGAGGATCAGAGGAGGGATGGGAACCTGGATGTGAGCATGCAGGAAGAAGGGACAGGGGAGTCACAGGGAGGCGTTCAGGCCTCGGGGTATGGTTTTCCACCCCATTATCCACCCTTCCCACAGGGTTCAGGGTATCCGATGGGAGGTACATCGGATTATTCCAGCTTTAACCCCTACCCTACCTACATGCCTTATCCACCTTTCTATCCACCTTACACACAGTACCCAGCTTATCCACCCTCACCCTTCTATCCAAACCCGGCAAACCCCACCTCGGGGAATGCTGCACCTCCACCTCCACACCTACAGAACCAGCAGCCCCAGTTACTCAACCTCCTAGACCTAGCTCAGTCGATGGGAGCAAGGTAAAGATGACAGACTACCTGAAGCTAGATGCTCCCAAATACAAGTCAGGGGATGACCCTTTTGAGTATCTGAGAGTAGTAAAGACTATAACTGATGAGCTAGGGGCAAGTGACAGCAGGGCCATTCAGATGGCAGGGTTCACTTTAAAGTGCAAGAAGGCACGGGAATGGTTCAAGTGTTATGTGGACCCGAGACTAGACGGTATGACATGGGAAGAATTTGCGAATGAGTTCGCTGGATGGGCTTTTCCAGACAGTTCCAGAGAACTGAAGATGATTGAGTTTGAGCAACTGAGGCAGTCAGAGCACATGAGTGTAGAGGAGTTCACAGATAAATTCTTGGAGCTATTGCCTTTTTCAGGGCAAGCTCTAGATTCAGATACGAAGAAAGCCAAGAAATATGTTATGAAGCTGCATTCCAGGTACTCCTCGTTGGTTCAGTCAGCTGAGAGAGAAAGTTTCCACACTGTGGTGGATATGGCTCGAAGAATGGAGGCAAGTGCTATAGTTGAGGGGTCAGTGAGGCAGTCAGTGACCCAGTCTTCAGGGGTTAAGACCCCAAACAGAGGAGGACCAGGTTTCTCTTCTCAGAGCTCAGGAAAGAAGAGGCGGGATAGCACCACCAAGAAGCCGAAGAAGAATAAGTTTTGGAACAAGTTGAAATCCGGTCTGGGATTTGGCGGTGGCTCGAGCTCAGGCTCAGATGGTATAGAATGCCAGAGATGTGGAAGACCGCACAGGGGAGTGTGTCGAGCTGGGACTAATGCATGTTTCAGATGTGGACAGGAGGGGCACATAGCTCGTGATTGTCCTAGAGCGCCTTTTATGGGCCAACCCCAGCAGACAGCTTCTGGTAGTGTGGCACAGCCAGCAGTTCCAGCCACAACTCAGGGCAGTGGCAGAGGTAGAGGGAGAGGGGCAGCCTCTTCTTCTGGTTCCCGAGGTGAAGGTCCATCAGCTCCAGCCAGGATCTTCACCATGACTCAGCAGGAGGCTAACACATCCAACACCGTGGTGTCAGGTAATCTCGTCATTGGGTGTTCTGATGTGTATGCATTAATGGACCCGGGTGCATCTCATTCATTTATTGCTCCGAGAGCCGTTGAGAGGTTGGGTCTGATAGTCTCTGGGTTAGAGTGTCCCCTATGGGTCAGTGGACCCAAGTGTGACCCGTCAGTGGCAGTGTCAGTCTGCCAGTACAGTCCAGTTTTTATTGAGGGAAGATGCCTCTCCGCCGACCTTGTGGTTCTAGATTTGACAGACTTTGACGTCATTCTAGGGATGGATTGGCTATCTACCCATGGTGCTACCTTGGACTGCAGGGACAAGGTAGTCAAGTTCAGAGATCAGAACGGGTCAGAGGTCGTCTTCAGAGGAGACAAGAGGGGCACACCTAGAGGTCTGATATCAGCTCTTCAGGCTCGTAGGTTGCTTAGGAAGGGATGTCAGGGGTACTTAGCTCATGTGAGAGAGCTAGACAGTCAGGTCAGGGAGCCGGCCTCGGTGCCAGTTGTCAGAGAGTTTCAGGATGTCTTCCCAGATGAGCTTCCAGGTTTACCACCTGCTAGGGAGATAGAGTTCGAGATAGAGTTGGTGCCTGGAGCTAGACCGATCTCTATCCCTCCCTACAGGATGGCTCCAGCTGAGTTAAAGGAGTTGAAAGAACAGTTGCAAGAGCTGGTAGAAAGGGGTTTCATCCGACAGAGTACCTCACCTTGGGGTGCTCCGGTCTTGTTTGTGAGGAAGAAGGATGGATCCCTTAGACTTTGTATCGACTACAGACAGTTGAACAAAGTCACTACCAAAAATAGGTACCCATTGCCTAGGATCGATGATCTATTCGATCAGCTAGCCGGAGCGGGTTGTTTCTCCAAAATAGATCTAAGATCGGGGTACCATCAGCTAAGGATAAGGGATGAGGATGTGCCAAAGACGGCTTTCAGGACCAGATATGGGCATTTTGAGTTCCTTGTGATGCCATTCGGGCTAACTAACGCCCCTGCAGCATTCATGGATCTCATGAACAGAGTGTTTAGCCAGTACCTGGATCACTTTGTTATTGTCTTCATAGATGATATCTTAGTGTATTCCAGGAATGCAGAGGAGCATGCCCATCATCTGCGGTTGGTCTTGCAGACTTTGAGGGAACACGGCTTGTATGCCAAGTTCTCTAAATGTGAGTTCTGGCTGAGGAGCATTTCGTTCTTGGGGCATGTAGTGTCAGAGAATGGTATTGAGGTAGATCCCAAGAAGACAGAAACTGTGGCTAACTGGCCTAGACCCACTTCAGTGACAGAGATTAGAAGTTTCTTGGGTTTGGCAGGTTACTACAGGAGGTTCGTTCAGGACTTCTCGAAGATAGCAGCTCCTCTGACCAGACTGACCAGGAAGAATCAGAAGTTTCTGTGGACCGACCAGTGTGAAGAGAGTTTTGAAGAGCTCAAGAAGAGGTTGACTTCAGCACCAGTGTTAGCTCTGCCATCTAGTGGAGAGGACTTTACAGTCTTTTGTGATGCGTCCCGTGTGGGACTGGGTTGTGTGCTTATGCAGAATGAGAAGGTAATTGCTTATGCTTCTAGGCAGCTAAAGAAGCATGAGTTGAATTACCCCACACATGACCTTGAGATGGCAGCAGTAATCTTTGCACTCAAGATGTGGAGGCATTACCTCTATGGGGTAAAATGTGAGATCTTCACAGATCATAAGAGCCTGCAGTACATCTTGAGTCAGAGGGATCTGAATTTGAGACAGAGGAGATGGGTAGAGTTGCTGAGTGACTATGATTGTAAGATCCAGTATCATCCGGGTAAGGCGAATGTCGTGGTAGACGCCCTAAGCCGGAAGTCACTAGGCAGTCTATCCCACATCACGGCAGAGAGGAGACTAGTGGTGAAGGAGTTCTACAAGCTAATTGAGGAAGGTCTACAGATAGAGTTGTCTGGTACAGGTGCCTTGGTGGCCCAGATGAGAGTGGCACCCGTGTTTCTGGAGCAGGTGGCTCAGAAACAGCATGAGGACCCAGAGTTAGTGAAGATTGCCAGGACTGTTCAGTCATGCAATGATAGCGAGTTCAGATTCGACAGTAAGGGGATCCTCCGCTATGGGAGCAGACTATGTGTACCAGATGACATTGGGCTAAAAGGAGACATTATGAGAGAGGCTCATAATGCAAGATACAGCGTTCACCCCGGAGCCACCAAGATGTATCAGGATCTAAAGAAAGTTTATTGGTGGCCAGCGATGAAGAAAGAAGTGGCACAGTTTGTGTCCGCCTGCGAAGTATGTCAGAGGGTGAAGCTGGAACATCAGAAGCCGGCTGGAATGCTTAACCCGCTACCTATTCCAGAATGGAAATGGGAAAATATAGCTATGGACTTTGTAGTGGGGTTACCGGCGGCGTCCAACAGAGTGGACTCCATATGGGTGATTGTGGACAGACTCACCAAATCTGCTCACTTCATTCCTGTCAGGAGTGGCTACTCTGTGGACAAGTTGGCGCAGGTATACGTGGATGAGATCGTCAGGTTGCATGGGGTTCCTGTGTCGATAGTGTCAGATAGAGGGCCCCAGTTCACCTCCAGGTTTTGGCGGAGTCTGCAGAATGCCATGGGTACTAGATTGGATTTTAGCACTGCCTTCCATCCACAGACAGACGGACAGTCAGAGAGGACCATCCAGACCATAAAAGATATGCTGAGAATGTGTGTGCTGGACTTTGGCGGTTCTTGGAGGCAGCATCTACCTTTGGTGGAGTTTGCCTACAACAACAGCCATCATGCTAGCATCGGGATGGCTCCATATGAAGCTTTGTATGGAAGGAAGTGCAGATCACCTGTTTGCTGGGAAGAAGTTGGAGAAAAGGCCTTGGCAGGGCTTGAGCTAGTAGAGATTACCAGCAGGGTAGTACCCATAATCAGAGAGAGAATCAAGACTGCTGCAAGCAGACAGAAGAGCTATGCAGACGTCCGCAGGAGACAGTTAGAGTTTCAGGAGGGGGATCTGGTATTGCTTAAGGTGTCTCCAATGAAGGGAGTGGTTCGCTTCGGGAAGAAGGGTAAACTAGCCCCACGATACATCGGACCCTTTGAAATCTTGCAAAAGATTGGGAATGTGTCGTACAAGCTAGATTTACCTGTTTCGATGGAGAGAATCCATCCGGTTTTCCATGTTTCAATGTTGAGGAAGTTTGTGTCAGATCCGAGCAAGGTTCTTAGTGAGCCTGATGTAGAGGTCCAAGAGGATCTCACCTATGTTGTACAGCCAGTGCGGATCATCGACACCCAGATCAGAAAGTTAAGAAACAAGGAAATCCCGATGGTGAAAGTCCTGTGGAACCACCACAACTTGGAAGAATGCACTTGGGAGACACGGGAGTCCATGTTCCAGCAATATCCCCATCTCTTTTAAGGTTAGATCTCTTTGTGTTATATGTATGTTATGATGTATGCTATGCATGTACTAGTTGAGGAACATTCGGGGACGAATGTTCTTAAGGGGGGGAGAATGTAATACCCGGCTAGACTCCGGTATCGGAATTCCTACCGTCCGGTGGAATCTCGGATGTCGGAGACCTCTAGAAGGGGTAGAATCATGTTTTATAAAATGTTTTCATGATTTTAATAGTTTTAAAGTATGAAACTAAATGAGTTTTTGCATGAAAAGTCTTTGGAGGAAAACCCAGGTTCGGCCGCCGAAAGTCCAGTTCGGCCGCCGAACATGCATGCGTTTTGGAGGCACGTTAGGCCCCCGAAAGCATGAGTTAGGGAAGTTCAGGTTCGGCCGCCGAAAGTCAAGTTCGGCCGCCGAACATTTGCATGGATGCGGAGGCACATTCGGCCCCCGAACGTGGCCTGGCCAGCCACCTATAAAAGGGTCCCTTAGCCGAAAATGGGCGAGCTTTTTCTCCCCATTTCGGCCAAGGTGAGCATTCCGCCATCCTTCCCCAATCTTGAGTTTTCCTTCCTTTTTCCATGATCTTTACAAGTTTATAACTTTGGTTTTGAAGATCTTTGAGCTTAGAACGAGTTTTGGAGCTTGGAGACCAAAAGTTGGAACTTCTCCCATCTCCAAGTTTAGATCTCCTCAACCCTCGATCTTCAAGAGGTAAGAGCCGATCTTAAGCTCCTCATGTGTTTTAAGTAAGTTTTAAGTGATTTTATGGGGTAGAATGGCATGTATAGGGTTGTAAGAGTTTTCAAGAAAATGTTAGGTTTTATGTGATTTTTGAGCAATGTGGCATGTTTGAGTATGCTTGAAGTGTTGTAGTTGGGGTATATGTATGTTTGAGGCCCCTAGGAACTTGTATGCATGTTTTGGTTGAAGTATATGCATGATTTGTGGGTTTGGGAGGCAGGAGGTTCATGTGAACCAAGTTTCTGCCCGTTTGGCAGAAACCAGGTTCGGCAGCCGAAGGAAGTTTCGGCCGCCGAACCCCTCTTGTGGAGGCAGCATTCGGCTGCCGAAGGTGCCCCCGAAAAGAGACTTTCGTCTCTGTCTGGGACTTTCGGCCGCCGAAGGTGCCGCCGAACCTAGCTGAGTTTCGTCTCTGTCCAGGACTTTCGGCCGCCGAAGGTGCCGCCGAAAGTGCCCTGTTCAGCCATTTCATGCATATTTTCTATGATATTTTCAGGATGTTTTAGGGGGTTTTTGGGGGATATATTAGAGTTATGTTTATGTAAGTTTGGTCCCTCATTGGAGTCCACCTGTGTAGGTTCGGACCCGAGGAACCAAGGACCCCAGCAGTGAGCCAGCTGCTGCAGAGTTTGTCAGAGTCAGCCAGAGGTGAGTGGAACTAAGCTTAACTTTTTAAATTAAGAAATGAAATGCTTTTATCATGCTTCATGCATCATGATCATATTATAGGATTGTTTGCATTAGAATTCACGACTATGCCGCATTATATTGTTGTGATAGATGATAGTGGATGGACATTAGGATGATTCATTAGCCTTCTATATACGAAGTCCTGTGGTGCCCATAATAGGGCCGGGCAATACGAAGACCTGTGGTGCCCATAATAGGGCCGGGCAATAACTCCGAGTACGAAGTCCTGTGGTGCCCATAATAGGGCCGGGCAATACGAAGTCCTGTGGTGCCCATAATAGGGCCGGGCATGGAGTTGAGGGATTTTTGAATCAGTCCATCCGTGGTGTGATTTATTTGTGCAGTGACGCATTTCATGATAGCATGTTTTAATATTTCTTTTACTGTTCTACTCACTGGGCATCTAGCTCACCCCTCTCCCCTAACCCCCAGGTTTGCAGGTACGGGATAGGTAGAGAAGGCAAGAAGAAATAAAGTCATATGTATGTAATAGTTAGCTTGTGGACATGACAATTGTATTATGATGATATGTAAAAGATTTCAGTATGTATGTAATGAGGTTATTGAGGATAGAGTTGTGCTTGACCATAATGTATTGTTAATCCCTTTTGTATGTACATGATCTTATGTTATAATGTTTATGTAAACTAACTCAACACAGAATGTTTTGCCTTTGAGGCTTGATGAGATCCCATAGAGGGACTATGTTATGTATATGTTCAGAGTATGCACAGGTTGAGTTAGTTGATGACAGTATGTATGAGGAAAAGTTTTAATTTTTATGCATGTTGTTGATCATGTATGGGATTATACAGGTTTACAGGTTATATGTCAGGCTTGCTACGGGTCCCGGCGGCCTTAAGTCGACCCGGATCCTAGCGCCGGTAGCGGTCCGGTTTTCCGGGGCGTTACAATAAAATAAAAATAAGTCAAAGTAAACTTCCTTGAGGAGTAAGTCGCATAAAACCCAAAATGGTGGTGGTTGGATGCAATTTTCGGTCTTGGAGTTGCTTCATGATCTCAAGTTTCACCTCCTCATCATCATAACTCATCTCATATGCAAACGCTAGTGCGTGGCTGCAACCGGCAAAGAGGTTGACGGCGGCGGAGCGGTAGTGTCGGTGTGGAAGAAGCTAACGACCGGTGAGGAAGGAGCGGCTGGGCTGACAAGCGGCAGTGAAGATGTCACGATCGGTAAAGGGCGCAGACAAACTTGCAATCGGTGAGGAGAGATGCGCGACTGGTGAGGAAGGTCGGCAGGGAGGGATGTGGCGCGGGAGGTGGCCATCTGCAGTGAAGAAAAGAAAAGAAAAGAAGAAGAAGATGAAGATGATAGGAGAGAGCAAGAATTAGGTTTATTTTATTTTATTTTATTATTATTTTTTATTTTTTTAGTAGAAAATAAGATGAAGTAAAACAAAAATTACCTTTTTTATGGAGCAACAAAAATAATGACTTACCTCTAAAAAGAAAATTCTTTAAATTCTTGAATTGTCCAAAAGGTCTAATCTGCACCAAAAATAATCTAATAAATTAATTAAAACTGAAAAATTAACAGGAAACTTACTTGTAACTCTACAGGCTTGGGCAAGCTTATAACCTTGGGTTGCCTCTCAAGCAGCACTCTTATTTATTGTCCTAGGCTGGACAGTGGCATGTTATGTTTCATCTACTTCCCTCTTCATATTCATTCAACACTTAAATTAACTTCATTGCTTTTAAAGGATTCAACTTGGAGAAGATTATGAATGGAAGTGTGTTCTTATTTCTTAGGAATACATATTTCAAATACGCAGGAAGTGTTTGCAACTCAATTTTCAGTGCCTTATGGCTTGAAGTGCCCAATGAGCATAATATTTTTTCAATTTCTTCATTGAGTTTAAATGTACTATTGTCAAGGCAGTCCAATATCAAGTTTTCAGTTGGAACTACTTCCAACTTGTTTTCCTTGCTTAGTTCAAAGGCTTCTTAAGCGAGAGGGTCAACTACATCTATGCTGCAAAGAGAAAATTTATCATCAGAATACTTCGTTGCATCATAGACATTAAACTTTACCTCTTTTCCATCAAACTCCATTGAAAGCATGCCTTCGTGCACGTCGATATTCGTTCTAGCTATGTTGAGGAATGGTCTTTTTAGCAATAAATCTGTAGAGTTAGATGAATTGTCATCTTCCATATCGAAGACAAAGAAGTCTGCTGGAAAGATTAATTTTTCCACTTGGACCAAAACATCTTTTAACACGCCCTTAGGATAAACTATTGATCTATCGGCGAATTGGAGTGTGACTCCTGTTTGTTTCAAAGGACCTGTATTCAAAGACAAATAAACTGACAGAGGCATAACATTTATAGAAGCTCCTAAATCACACATTGCCTTCTTGATTTCAAGGTTTCAAACTTTACATGATATTGCAAATATGCATTTGTCTTTACATTTTTGTGCAATTTTTCTTTGGAGTACAGTTGACACATTCTCCCCTACTTTAATCTTTTCATGCCCATACGATTTTCTTTTATCAGTGCAAAGGTCTTTTAAAAATTTCGCGTACCTGGGTATTTGCTTTATGATTTCAAGAAGGGGTATGTTTATCTGGACTTTGCGAAAAATCTCCAAGATCTGTTTCTCTTCCTTTTCTCTTTTTGATTGAGCAAATCTTTCAGAAAAAGGTGGACGTATTACCTGTATTGGGGATTGTTCTACCTCTGATTTTTGAGGCTGATTCTCTGCTGGAATTTCTATTTCTGCTTCTGCCTTCAGGTTTGTCGTACTGCCTTGGGCAAGCCTCTTCGGACTGGCATATTCTAACTCCTTCTCACTTCGCAGTATAATTACACTTACGTTCTGTTTTGGATTTGGCATGGTTTGGGAGGGCAGTTTCCTTTGAGATTCCAGCTGTAACGACCCGAAAATCGGACCACTACCGGCGCTAGGATCCAGGTCGACTTAAGGCCGCCGAGACCCGTAGCAAGCCTAACATGCATCCTGTGAACCTGCTTAATCCCATACATGATCAACAACATACATAAAAATTAAAACTTTTCTTTCCATTCATATGCCAACTCAACCTGTGCATGCACTATAACATAATCATAACATTGATCCCTCAGTGGGATCTCATCAGTGCCCCCAATGGGTGACATAACATATGCTGAGTTGGTTTACATAAACATTATAAAAATCTCTACGATCATGTATTAAAAGGGATAACAACATTCTAGGGTCAAGCACACCTCTAATAATCCATAAACATCATTACATAACTATACTGTACTATTACATTACAGCGTTCTACGATTTATCATGTCCACATTCTATCTATTACATAAACAAGCTTTACTCTAACCGACCTCCTCTTCTATCATGTACCTGCAAGCCTGGGGGTAAAAGGGAGAGGGGTGAGCTAAAAGCCCAGTGAGCAGAACTATAAAACATATTAACACTATGCTCCAATGAAATGCATCATAACACAGACAATTCACATAAGGGTTGGGTGAACTTGTCACCAATTAGTCCAAGCTAACTCTGTGCCAGGCCGTAGCATGGGGTCCTGGTCTTCCTGTCATAACATACATTACTTACCATCACCCCAGGGCCTCCTCTGGGCTCCTGGTCTTCGAGTCCCATAACCGTGCCAGGCCGTAGAATGGGGTCCTGGTCTTTCCTTACTCTGTGCCAAGCCGTAGAATGGGGTCCTGGTCTTCCTGTCATGGACTAATTGGGTCATCCAACATTCACCCACATCAACAACAATCAATGCAATGCGACATATTCGTGAAACTAATGCAATCATCCTATTGCATAATCATGATGCATGAAACATGATAAAACATTTAATTTAAAAGATTAAGTTTAGTTCCACTCACCTCTGGCTGACTCTGACAACACCGAAGCAGCTGAACTCACTGCTGGGGTCCTCGGTTCCTCGGGTCCGAACCTACACAGGTGGACTCAAATGAGGGACCAAACATACCTGAACATAACTATAAACTACTCCCCAAAAACCCCCTAAAACATCATAAAACAACCATAGAAAAACATGCAAGGAAGGCCTGGACAGGGCACTTTTGGCGGCAGGTTCGGCGGCCGAAAGTCCCTCCAGAGCCGAAAGTCAGGCAGGTTCGGCGGCCGAAACTCCCAGACAGAGACGAAACTCATGCATGTTCGGCGGCACTTTCGGCGGCCGGAACTGCCAGACAGAGACGAAAGTCTCCCTTTCGGGGGCAAGCTTCGGCAGCCGAAAGGCTGCCTTCCCAGCCATGTTCGGCGGCCGAAAGTCCTTCGGCTGCCGAACCTGGTTTCTGCCAAAGGGCAGAAACTTGGCTCCCTTTGCACATTTCGCCTCCAAACCTTTCCAACATGCATCAAACCTATTCAGCAGGTGGTAAACCTGGCAGCTCGTCTGGGAACACATCTAAGAACTCTCTAACCACTGGCACTGAGGCGGGCTCTCTGACCTGACCGCTAAGCTCTCTCACATGAGCCAAATACCCCTGACATCCCCTCCTGAGCAACCTACGAGCCTGAAGAGCTGATATCAGACCTCTAGGTGTACCTCTCCTGTCTCCTCTGAAGACAACCTCAGACCCATCCTGACCTCTGAACCTGACTACCTTGTCCCTGCAGTCCAAGATAGCACCATGGGTAGATAACCAATCCATCCCTAGAATGACGTCAAAATCTATCAAATCTAGAACCACTAGGTCGGCGGACAAGCATCTTCCCTCAACAAACACAGGACTACACTGGCAGACTGACTCTGCCACAGATGGATCACACTTGGGTCCACTGACCCAGAGAGGACACTCTAACCTAGAAGTCATCAGACCTAACCTCCCCACGGCTCTCGGAGCAATAAAAGAATGAGATGCACCAGGGTCCATCAAGGCATACACATTTGAACAACCAATGATTAAGTTACCTGCCACCACAGTGTTAGATGCATCTGCCTCCTGCTGTGTCATTGTGAAGATCCGTGCTGGAGCTGATGGACCTTCACCTCTGAAACCCGCTGAAGAAGAGGCTGCTCCTCTCCCTCTGCCTCTGCCACTGGCCTGAGTCATGGCTGGAGCTGCTGGCTGCGCTACACTGCCTGAGGCTGTCTGCTGGGACTGAGCCATCGGGACTGTTCTTGGACATTCTCGAGCCATATGCCCCTCCTGACCACATCTGAAACAGGCGTTCGTCCCAAACCGACATACTCCCCTGTGTGGCTTACCACACTTCGCACAAACTGCATTATCCGCACCAGAGCTTGAGCCACTCCCAAATCCCAGACTGGACTTGACTTTATTCCAGAACTTATTCTTCTTACCCTTGGACTTACCCCATCTCTTACTGCCTGAAGCTGCTGCACTCAGGGTAGAAGGATCTAATCTTCCCCCACCCGGAGTTTTAGAACCCGAAGGCTGTGCCACTGCCTGCTTAACTGTCCCCTGAATGATGGCACTGGCCTCCATTTTCCTAGCCATATCTACTATGGCATGGAAGCTCTCCCTGTCCACGGATTGAATCAAGGAGGAATACCTGGAATGAAGTTTCATGACATACCTCCTTGACTTCTTCGAATCTGTATCCAGACTCTGCCCAGCAAAAGGCAACAGCTCCAAGAATCTGTCGGTGTACTCCTCTACACTCATATCCTCTGTCTGCCTCAACTGTTCAAACTCTATCATTTTCAGCTCCCTTGAACTATCGAGAAAAGCCCAACTTGCAAACTCGTTTGCAAACTCTTCCCAGGACATGCTGTCCACTCTCGGGTTCACATAATTCTTGAACCACTCTCGTGCCTTCTTGCACTTAAGCGTGAACCCAGCCATCTGAATGGCTCTACTGTCATCAGCCCCTAACTCCTCTGTAATAGTCTTGACCCTCTCAAGATACACAAACGGGTCATCACCAAACTCAAACTGGGGAGCACCCAGCTTCATGTATTCAGTCATCTTGACCTTGCTCCCACTGGCTGAGCTAGGTCTAGAAGGTTGAGCAACTGGGGCTGTTGGTTCTGTAGGTGGTGGAGGTGGTGCAACATTTTCTGAGGTAGGGTTTGCTGGATTTGGATAGTAAGGTGGGGGTGGATACATTGGGTATTGCGAATATGGTGCGTAGTATGGTGGGTATGGCATCTGTGTGGGATAAGGGGTGAAGCTAGGGTAATCCGATGTACCTCCCATCGAATACCCGGGATGTTGTGAGAAGTGTGGGTAGTGGGGTGGCTGAATAAATCCCGAGGCCTGAGTGTCTCCTTGGGACTCTCCCATACCTTCTTCCGACATGCTAACTCCCAAACTGCCATCCCTCCTCTGCTCTATATCCATCTGGTCCCCCACTTCCTCTGACATTCCGCCCTGAACTGTTCCTCTAACTGATCTGCTCCTACCCAGATCCAAAGACCTCCTAGGGTCTCTTGCTGCTCTTTCTCTGCTAGACCTACTAGACATTGCCCTCGGCAATGCTGGAGGACGGGCGCTCGTGCCCTCATCCTCAGGTGGTACTCCAGTCAATCGTGCAGATCGACGAGTTCCTCTCATCCTGTTTTCTGAAAACAGCACACATAGCACAAACATTAGCACCATATGGTTCATGTGGGCACACATGAACCCGCATCACACATCACATATCATAGCATATCATCATGGCATTTCACATCATTAATCAAGACAGGACTCCATATCCTATCCTAATGGACATGATCTTTCCTATTGTGCTTGACCTTCTATAACATCTATGAGCCCGACACTCTAGGTCCGACCATATGAACCTAGGGCTCTGATACCATTCTGTAACGACCCGAAAATCGGACCGCTACCGGCGCTAGGATCCGGGTCGACTTAAGGCCGCCGGGACCCGTAGCAAGCCTAACATGCATCCTGTGAACCTGCTTAATCCCATACATGATCAACAACATACATAAAAATTAAAACTTTTCTTTCCATTCATATGCCAACTCAACCTGTGCATGCACTATAACATAATCATAACATTGATCCCTCAGTGGGATCTCATCAGTGCCCCCAATGGGTGACATAACATATGCTGAGTTGGTTTACATAAACATCATAAAAATCTCTACGATCATGTATTAAAAGGGATAACAACATTCTAGGGTCAAGCACACCTCTAATAATCCATAAACATCATTACATAACTATACTGTACTATTACATTACAGCGTTCTACGATTTATCATGTCCACATTCTATCTATTACATAAACAAGCTTTACTCTAACCGACCTCCTCTTCTATCCTGTACCTGCAAGCCTGGGGGTAAAAGGGAGAGGGGTGAGCTAAAAGCCCATTGAGCAGAACTATAAAACATATTAACACTATGCTCCAATGAAATGCATCATAACACAGACAATTCACATAAGGGTTGGGTGAACTTGTCACCAATTAGTCCAAGCTAACTCTGTGTCAGGCCGTAGCATGGGGTCCTGGTCTTCCTGTCATAACATACATTACTTACCATCACCCCAGGGCCTCCTCTGGGCTCCTGGTCTTCGAGTCCCATAACCGTGCCAGGCCGTAGAATGGGGTCCTGGTCTTTCCTTACTCTGTGCCAGGCCGTAGAATGGGGTCCTGGTCTTCCTGTCATGGACTAATTGGGTCATCCAATATTCACCCACATCAACAACAATCGATGCAATGCGGCATATTCGTGAAACTAATGCAATCATCCTATTGCATAATCATGATGCATGAAACATGATAAAACATTTAATTTAAAAGATTAAGTTTAGTTCCACTCACCTCTGGCTGACTCTGACAACACCGAAGCAGCTGAACTCACTGCTGGGGTCCTCGGTTCCTCGGGTCCGAACCTACACAGGTGGACTCAAATGAGGGACCAAACATACCTGAACATAACTATAAACTACTCCCCAAAAACCCTCTAAAACATCATGAAACAACCATAGAAAAACATGCAAGGAAGGCCTAGACAGGGCACTTTCGGCGGCAGGTTCGGCGGCCGAAAGTCCCTCCAGAGCCGAAAGTCAGGCAGGTTCGGCGGCACCTTCGGCGGCCGAAACTCCCAGACAGAGACGAAACTCATGCATGTTCGGCGGCACTTTCGGCGGCCGAAACTGCCAGACAGAGACGAAAGTCTCCCTTTCGGGGGCAAGCTTTGGCAGCCGAAAGGCTGCCTTCCCAGCCATGTTCGGCGGCCGAAAGTCCTTCGGCTGCCGAACCTGGTTTCTGCCAAAGGGCAGAAACTTGGCTCCCTTTGCACATTTCGCCTCCAAACCTTTTCAACATGCATCAAACCTATTCTACAACACACAAACATAAGCATACATGTTCCTAGGGGCCTCAAACCAACATAAACCCCATCTACAACACATCAAGAAACTCACATTGTTCATGAACATACATTTATACCCATAAACTCCAAAAACATAACCATAACCTAAACATGCATTCTATCCCATAGATCTACTTAAAACTTACTTAAAACATGCAATGAGCTTAAGATCGGCTCTTACCTCTTGAAGATCGAGAGAGAGACGACCTAAACTCGAAGTTGGGAGAGATTGGGTTCTTGAACCTCCAAGCTCCAAAACTTTGCTCAAAAGCTCAAATCTTCAACACAAAGTTAAAACAAATGAAAATCTTGAAAGATCTAGAGGAAAGGCGTCAAAGATGGGTGAGGGACGGCGGAGACTCACCTTGGCCGAAAATGGGGAAAAAAGCTCGCCCGTTTTCGGCTAAGGGACCCTTTTATAGTGGCTGACCAAACCACGTTCGGGGGCCGAATGTGCCTCTGCATGCATGTCATGTTCGGCGGCCGAACTTGGGTTCGGCGGCCGAACCTGGACTTCCCTCACTTATGCTTTCGAGGGCCTAAAGCACACCCGCAACGCATGCATGTTCGGCAGCCGAACTTGAGGTTCGGCGGCCGAACCTGAGTTTTCCTCCAATGCTATTTTCATGCAAAAACTCATTTTCTTTCATGCTTAAAACATAAAACACATTAAAACATTTCATAAAAACATGGTTTTACCCTACTAGAGGTTTCCGACATCCGAAATTCCACCGGACGATAGGAATTCCGATACCGAAGTCTAGCCGGGTATTACACCAGCTTACTCACTAATGTAGCAAGTTGGCTCATTTGATTCTCCAAGTTCTGTATGCTCGATTTCGTTTCCTGTTAGAAAGCAAGGGTGCTATTAGCAAGGGATTGAACAAGGTCTTCTAGAGACATATATGATTTTGTAGCTTGATAGTTTGCTCTAGGCTGGAAGTTCTATTATCTGTTCCCATAGCTAAGGTTTGGATGATCTCTCCACGCTAGATTGTAGGTACTTGAAAATGTGTCATACTTCCTTTGTTGTTCATTGAATTTTTATCCATTGAATTGTTGTCTATTGAACCCTCCAATGGCGTCTATCTGTTGCTCTCCTTCTTGAAGGATAGGACACATATCTATGGTGATCTGCTTGTTTGCAAATGCCACAAGTTCGTGCATTATTCCCTGCAGCCAATTGTTGAATTGCAACTGTTAGTTGTGAAATTTTAGAATCTAAAGATGCAATACTTACTTCATTGGCATTTCTTGGAATGTCCTCCTCTTGGCCATACTGTCTAGAATTGGCGGCCATTTTTGAGATTATGGTTTTACCTTCTTTAGGTTCCATTTCTGAAATGGCACCTCCACTAGCAGCATCAATTATCCTTCGTTCTAATGGCAAAAGTCCTTCATAGAAGTGAAAGTTAAACTGTTTTGGAGTGATTCCATGTTTTGGACAACTTGCAATTAATTTCTTATACCTTTCCCAATATTCATGTAAAGTTTCATTTTTTTCTTTATTTAATCCACTTATTTCCTTTTTTATTGATGATGCTTTAGTCGCTGGAAAAAATCTTTCTAAGAATAAGTCTCTAATTTGCACTCAAGTGGTGATTGAACTTGGGGGCAAATAGTAGATCTAATCCTTAGCAGATTCAATTAAAGTGAAAGGAAAAGCTACCAGCCTTATTTGTTCGTCAGTTATATCTTGTGATCTCATACTTGAACAAACCACATAAAACTCTTTTCGATGACGATGGGGTCTTCATTCTCCAAAGCTTGAAATTTTGGTAACATATGAATCATACCTGTTCGTAATTCCAAGGGTGCATTCAATACTGGGTATGTGATGCAAAGGGGTTGCTCTTCAGCGGCAGTAGCTGCGGCCATATTGTCTCTTTGGTTTGTGTCAATTGGAGGCTCGGTTGGTATTGAAGATGAGGTCTCTTCGGTGCACAAAGGAGATCGGGCAGATGGTTGAGAGGCTCCAGATTTGGCCTGTTTTTGCAACTTGATTGCTTTTCTCAACCTTTTTGCAGTCTTCTCGATTTCTGGATCAAACTGAATCCTGCTATTCTCAAATCTAGTCATAAAAATAAAAATAAATTGTTAAAGGTCCCCGGCAATGACGCCAAAATTTGACGGGTGTCGAATCTGTCAATTTAAAATTTACTTCTCTTTTCTCAATTGGTAAGAACTTATAGATAGGGTGAGTGAGTATCGATCCCACAGAGACCTCAATTCTGTAAGTGAGAAGACAATAATTTTTTTATACAAGTTATTGTGCCTTGGACAAGCCAATAAAAATAAAATTAAAAGAAAATAATAATAATAAACAATGCAGTTGAAACTTGAGAAACAAATAAATAGTTAAAACTTTCAGCTAAAGGTAATCAAATTGAGGTGTTTTGCAGATAATCATTGGTTAGAAAAAATAATTCATATTATCATCTATTATTTGGTTATAATAGTCAAACACGCGAATCCCACCAATTCTTCCTTATAAATAAATTAATTCGCTTCGCGCTTAAATTAATTCCTACTTAACTAACAACACGAGTGCAGATTTAATTAGTCAACTGCATTAAGAGAAAAGAACCTAAACTTGATCAATAAAAACACGCATTTTATTTAAATCAAATCTGTCAATTTCTTAACATAAACTAATATGTTAATTGCTACTTGTTATTAACTCAATTAAATAATTATGGATTTAATTAGATTAATTAGCTATAGGTTATTTTCCCAATATATTCAATAGGCCTCTTGAATTCTCAAAAAAACAACAACGGAGGTCGTGTTTCTCGAAATTAGAAATTGACAAAAAATAGAAATAAGATGAAAAGAATTGAAGTGCATAACCTCACAACTTGAACAAATCTCAATTTAATTTAACTTTTAACTGAAAATAATTGTTTAGCCTTTCATGACCATAATAAAATTATAACAACTAAGCAAAAGAAGAAGAAAAAGAAAAAAAGATGGAGAAGAAGGTGAGGGGCAACAAGAGAGGAAATGAGAGTGAGAGCTAGAATATGATTTTTCTAGATTTAATACTATGAGCCTTTATATAAACATAAAAAGATAAAATTTAATAATTTAAAATAAAATCTACTATTTCTATATTATCTCTATCCTAATCTTATCTCTATCTTAATTTGATTGAGTTTGCTTCAATTTGACCTACTTGAAGCTGATTTTATCCTTGCTTAGGTGACAAAATCTATCTTATCTCTTTATCGCCTTGGGTTACAGGTTTGGTCAAGGTTGTAACCTCTAGTGCAAAAATCCTTTAATTCTACTTTTTTCCGTCCCTTTTTTCAACTTTTGCTCACAAACCTGTACAAAATTAAATTCAAATTAAAATTAAATATTTATATCAAAATTACAGTAAAATCAAGTAATTAAATGAGGAAAAAATTGTGAATTTTACAATTCATCAAGTAGTGAAATAACTCTAAAAAATTTAGTCTCTAATTGAAGGAATTGGTCACTATTTGAAAATAACGACCAAATAAAATAAGTTTGCATTTAGCCGGCAGCTAAAAGAATAGCAACTTATTGACTTTTGATTGTTGATTTAGCGACGACTAATAAATGGTCACTAATCGGATGCCACAACAAGTTTGCCATAAATTATGATCGATTAATACTTTAGTTGCTATTTTGTCCCAAATAAGTCACCAAATTAGTCACTATTCAATCGCTATATAAAAGCTAAATATCTCTTTTTATTTTTCTTTTAAAAATTTTTATGATTGCTGAATGATCGCTAATTAAAATACACACTATATGATTATTAAGTGGTTATCATTTAATTGCTAATTGATACTTAGATTAGGCTAAATATTTATTATTTGAGTCAAAATTTGTAATTTATCACTATTTTTTTCTAATAATTCATAATCTTACCATCATTTATTTCAATCCATAATTCTTCTATCCAAAATATGAAAACACTATTATAGTTCAATATTGAAAGTATAAATATATAATAGATTCGAGAGGTTTAATAATAAATTCATGACTAGTGTCAGGCTAGGCTTCCTTGGCGCCTTCTTCTACATGTTGAATGAATAAGAAATCACTAACATACGATTTTGGTCTTCACTGATGTAATGGAATTAGGAACGCTTAAAATCTTTGTTTAAACTTATTTGTAGAACTTGATAAGCAAACACATATAAGCTTTATGCAACCTAAACTGCTTGTAAAAATATTGGTGCACTCAACTCTAGTCCAGTTTCTTTATGAAAATATTATTATATCTTATATGTTGTTATGGCGTTTGAATAAGGTTAAGACTTTGGCTGCTCTTGACACACCCAAGCGTTTGCCCTGCAACAGAAATTTTTATCTACCCTTTTTAATTTAAAATTCCAACCTTGCAGTTGATATAAAATAACTTAATTAAAGAAAATTCAAAGGTTTGAAAAGGATACAACATATCACAAATTGAATCTAGGTTCTATAAAAAGAAATGATCAAGTTATAACAATGTGTTATATATCTCATTAAGAAGTACATAATAAACCCAGAAAATTGCACTAATGACAATAATAATATTAGTATCTTCTCGTTGAATGAGAAAAACCACTTAGAATATCAATTAGATGTAGTGAAACATCTTAGAATGTTGTAAAATGCCACCAAAATAAACATCTTAGAATGTCATATTAAGAAGAAATTTTACATGTTCACACATTTTGGTCCTATACAACTATCTTTTAAGTAATGATACTTATCAGAGATTGGTCATGAAAAAGAATAATAAAATTAATTGAATAGATGAAGGAAAATGATAATAAAACCCTGACTTGGATTGAACATCCTTCTTGCCTCCCAATCTTTTCAGGACACAAGATATGCCAGTATTGACATCAGTCATGACGGTGAAGTTGCGAGCTTGTACCAAGGGACCTCCAGATAGAGCCTGTTATCAAAATAAATATTTTTTTATATATAAATAAGTGAAAACCTTGCGTAAAGAGAACTAACATTTTCCAGGAAGGACTATTATTATATTACAAAAGCTAAAAGTTGCAATAATTTTTTACAATAGAAACTGCAACTATGTGGACTTAACCTATAGTATTAATCATGTAACCCTTGTAACCATATTTAAATAAATTAAAATAATCTCACAATGTAAAAAGATTTTATACAATTTGAATTCAACAGCAACATAAGTGCAAAAAAACAAATACGACTACAATAATGCAGTTGGAAGATAACAGTTATCTTATTTAGGCTCTGACAGACTAGATAAATCCCTGTTTCTTATCTCAAATTCTGTAGTTGCAGATTAATTACCAGTTACTGTTTTGAATTGGGTGCTAATTCAACTTTAGCTATTGACATTTCAAGAATCATCATTCCATAGCTATACACATTCGACTTGTATGAAACCCTGCCAAAGTTTGTCATGAATACTTCTGGAGATATCCAGGAGTCCCTCTAGCACCCAGTATTGAAAGTATACTTTGCTTCTTTTTGCATAGCTTTGCAAGTCCAAAAATCTCAAATCTTCATCTAGAAGAACATTTTGAGGTTTTATATCAAAATGCACAATCCTGGTATTACAACTATGATGCAAGTATTCTAGGCCTCTAGCAATGCCAATTGCAATGTCATATAATATTTTTCACCCGAGTTGACAATTTTTTATGCTCAAAAGATTGATCACATATGAACTTATCTAGTGATCCATTTGGTATGTATTCATAGATCAAAGCACTTTTGGTCATTTCATAGCAGAACCCCAAAAGAGAAACTATGTTTACATGGGAAGTTCTACTAATACTTGCAACTTCATTGATAAATTATTCTCTATCACCTGTAGATTTATTTAGGACATTTTCTGTAACAGAACGACCATGTGGCAGATTTCCTTTGTAGACACCTTAAAATCGTCCTTCCCCTAGCTTATGTGTGAATGAGGGACACTAGCTAATAAAACAGTGTCACAGCTTTGATAAGATAATACATCTAAAAACACAGTGTAAACATGAACAGGTACATTGGCTATTTATGTCTTTATCAATGCCTCTTTTTGTTGCTGGGTCAGTTTTCAGGTAGAACAACTTGCATGCCTAAAGCTACTGCATTCTTGCATTCATGTTCCTATTTATATACATAGCCAAGTCTCAAAGATAAATTAAATGGCAAAGTAGTCAGGGCCGATATAGAGCCTTCATCCTTAAACTACCTTCTACAACTCTCTCTTTCTCTCCTCAATTGATCGTAATGGCTTCTATCCCTCATTTCTACTCAGATTATCAGTTTTCTCCTGAAGAATTCTCAGATATTATGTCGATGATTGCTCAAGAACATTCTGGATTTGTGCCTGTGAATGTGGAGAGATATAAAGGTTTGTGTTTAAATATTGTACATAAGATTTAGGTTCTAATGATTTCTAAATTTCACTTTAGGGTACTCAATGCAATCAAATTGGAAACATACATTGTTCATGGGACAATTGACAATGGAAGACTTCTTCATTTATTTCTTAGTAGTAAATGAATACTGTTCATGGCCCGACAATTATATTGCTTATTCAAAATATAAGCACATTAAGCTTTGGACATCTAGAAGGCCTCAAAACTCAGAACACTTTAAGAATGGGGCGTAAATGAGGTAATCACCAAAACAAACAATTCTAAACAGCATCAAATGAATCAGAACCACATAATCCATAAGAAAAAAAATTTTACGCCTAAATTTAATTCCTAAAATATATAAGCAAAACTGGAAGTATAACTTCAGTTGCGAGTTCTACATAAAAAACACACAATCCAGATAAGAAGAGAAGAATAATACCTAAGTGAATCTTGGGGTATGGATGTGAAGAGGCGACGAGATTAGGGCTACGGAGTTGCAATCTATGAGCTGTTTAAGCTTCGGGTTGAGGCTCCTCAGTCATATCAGTAAAAAGTTCCATAAAGAAGGAAAACTTTCAGCTTAGATTTCCAATCTCGTGTATTAATGGTTCAAGATTTTCAAAATCAGAAGGAAAATATCTCCGAGCATGTAAAGCAAAATCTCAAAAGGATCTAAGTTTAAAAATTAATCTTGTGTAATAGAGCAAAAAAAGTTTTCTATTACCTGAATCCTGAACATCGCAATACCTCCATCAACAGCAAATCAGCAGTGAACTAGCGAAGTAGTATCGACAGATTGCTTCTTCTTAGGCGACGGCAACAACACGACCTAGCTTTGCTTCTTCTCAGGTGAGGGCAGAATCAAAACTTTTTTTTTTTTTTTTCTCAAAGAGGAAGGGACTTGACTTGGGAAGAAAAACAACAGGAAGGGATTTGGGATTTAGCTTAGGTCCGGATATCTCCCAAATTAGAAAACGACATAGTTTTGGTTATTTATAAATATTAAAATTTAATTAAAAATAAAATTTAGTAATCTACGGTTACAATTTCCCTCTTTTGTTTAGCGACCACAATATTGGTTGCTAATCAACACCGTGTAGTTTTAGTTATTTATATAGAGTTGAAAAACGCTTTAGTGACAACATGTTGGTCGCTAACAGTTGATCACAACATTTGCTATTTGGTTGGTACCAAACAATGTCCTTTCACTTATTTATACAAGGTTTAAAAAATGCTTTGGCCACCAATAGTTGGTCGCTACTTGTTCAGTAACAGTTGATGCAACTTAGTCTCAAAATAATTGAAAATTATGACATCATCTTTTCGCCAGGAAAACCTCATAATATTATCTCTAATTTCATAGTTGGTATCTTCTCACCATTTATTTCCACTTGGCTAGTGAAACTGAAAAGAATGTGGCCACGCCCAAGTTGTATGATAAGAGTTATCATTAATTTAATTGATCAGTATCACTAATAAGTTAAGAAAAATGATTTAACAATGAGTAAGGATGACTTGTCTCATGCCTTATGCAAATCATGATATCTTATGATAAAAAATTATATTAGTTCACTAATAGGGTGATTTTCTGAGTAAATTCATAACTATTCAATTTGGATAATTATAATGTCTTGCTAGAGACTAATTATAATTTATGAACTTTAAAAATTCATTGCTAACATTGAATAGTCCTACTAGATCGCACACGATGAAATTTGAACAAATGGTACTTTGGTCTTTTCTTTATCGAACTATTAATAAGTGTTTTGTTTAAACATTATCAATGGGCTCATGTGAATTTCAGCACATATTCGCCCACTTAATGGACTTAAGGTTTGATATAGTTAGTTAATAAAAAGGTTTAATTAATTAGTTAGAAGAGAGAGAGAGAGTCCTAATAGGATTATGGCTTATTTTAAGGAAGTTTATCTTAAAATAAATACCAATATCTAATTGGATTTGAATTCAAATTAAATCAAACTTTCTCTCCTAATTTTCTAATTCTTTTGTCCGAATAAGAGTAACTAAAATAGGGAAAAATAAAACCCTAATAGGACTCTCAATTTTCGGCTACATATAAGGGAGAAAAATGAGAAAGAAACTGGAACTCTTCCACCTCCTCTCTTTAGCCAAACTTCTAAAAGAAAAAGAAGAGATTTTTCTCCTACTTACTTTAAAGTTTTTGGCACTAAACACATCAAGGATTGATAGAGATCATATCTCCAATCCTCTACCTAAGCCGAATTCACAAAACTGAAAGGAATAGACAAACATTCAAGGTGCTAGCACACTTTCCTTTGGCCGAGAATTTCAGCGTGTGAAATCATAGAGGGAAATCGCTATTGGGTAGTCCCTTGGTCACATTTTGCTATTAGAGAGGGAGATCAAAAAGGTGATTTTGATTCGTTTCATTTTGGTCTAGTCTTGCAAATAATTCAGCGAAGGTAACTCTTACACCTTTAATGCCATTATTGCATGCATTGACTCTTAGTTGTTCTTATGGCTTAAAATTGTTTTGTTTTTTGCTGAACCAATCTGATATTAAGCTCATAAGATTCTCAGCAAGCAGATCCTGCACTGCCACTCGTTACATCTGTTCTTTTAAGAACTAGGTCCCCCATATTAAAAGCATGTAGCCAGACCTTCGTATTAAACATTCTGGACATTTTATTTCTATAAACCACCATTCTAATTGCGCCCTTTTCTCGCAGGAATTTGGATCCATCCAAAATGAAGTGCATTTCTTTGGGATTTTCTGAAATCTCAGGTTGTTGTGTCCTAAAGCTACTTACTTGGATTTCCACAGGGATGTCTGTCTTGGTCCTATATACAAGAGAAAATGGCGTTTCTCCTGTAGCTGTCCTGAGGGTAGTTCTATATGCCCATAATATGTGAGGTAACTCCTCGTGCCAGTTGCCCTTGGCTTGGTCAAGCCTTTTCTTTAGCCCATTTAGGATGGTCTTGTTTGTCACCTCGGTCATTCCATTGACATGGGGGTGATAGGCTGAGCTGAAATTTAAGTCAATTTCCCATTTTTTACATAAGTCTTTAAACCTAGAGCTTGCACACTGAATTCCATTATCAGTGATTACTATCTTTGGAATTTCAAATCGAGTGAGGATGTTTTTTGCTGACGAAGGAGATCGCTTGTTGGGTAGTGATGGACTGTACTGCCTCAGCCTCGGTCCATTTGCTAAAATGATTTACTACCATAATTACAAACTTTCTTGATCCAGATGCCTTAGGGAACGGGCCAGGGGTTTCCAATTGCTGCTTGCATTTCTCCCGGGGTCCTTGGGATTTTTGCATGTACTTGACATCTTCGACACTTCTTGATAAGCCGCTTTGCATCTTGCATCATCATCGGCCAGTAATACCCTTGTCTGAATGCTTTCTGAGCGATTGTCCAAGCTCCTTCATGGCTCCCGCAATCACCTTTATGGATATCCTTTAAGATTTTCTGACCTTCCTCTTCTATAACACAATGCAGCCATGGCTGTGTTAAGGACCTCTTGTACAATCAACCATCGATTAGTGCATATTTAGAGGACTTTCTTATTACTTGTTTGGTTAATAACTCATTGGCTGAAAGATCATCTTGTGTCAAAAATTTGTATACAGGTATCATCCATGATTCCTCCTCCTCTATAGGAAAAGAATCTTCCATGTCTATCGCTGGAGTATGCAGTTCCTTAAACTAAACTGGTTGAGTCAGGTGCTGTTCACTGGCTGCCGCTATCTTGGCTAGAATATCTGCCTCTTCATTGTTGCCTCTTGCCATGTAGTAAAGCTTGCAGCTGCCTTGCCATCTTTGAATCTCTCCATCAATGACCGAACCTTTTTCTTGTATTTGATAAGATTCAATCTCAGACTTTAAATTGTCCCTGGTACTGATTAATAATAAATTATGAGTCACTGAAAATAGTGAATTTTCATATACCTAATTCCTTGATGATTCTCAGGGCCATTATTATAGCCTTGTACTCGGTTATATTATTGGTGGCATTGAAGGCGAGCTTTCCGCATACCGAAGCTTTATACAGGTTTGAGACTGCAATAGGATCTCGATTTCGAAACCCTCGACCCTACAAGCTCCATCTGCCCAAACCTTTCACTACTCTATGATTGATTCAGGGGACTCCAAAGGCTCTAACGGTGGAGTCATTTGTATGATAAAATCGGCTGGCACCTGGGCTTTCATGGCCTTTCATGGAACATACCTGATATCATAGGCTGATAATATTACCACCTAGGTGGATAATCGCCCTGATAACTCCAGCCTGTATAAAACCTTTCATAGGAGATAATTTGTTCTGACTTCTATGGTGTGTGACTCAAAGTATGGTCGTAGCTTTGTAGCTAACATTTGGACTGTAAATGCCAAATTTTCAAGAGGAGGATAATTCAGTTCTGCGCCCTTCAAAACTTGGTTAGCATAATATACTAGGTTTTGCTCCCCATTGTTTTCACGAATGAATACCGAGCAAATTGTTATCTGTGTCACAGATAAGTATACAAACAAAACTTCACCTTCAACAGGTGGGTTTAGCAACGGAGGAGATGATAAAAAAGTTTTTCAGACTTTCAAATGCCTCTGCACATTCTTTCCCCCATTCAAACTTGCCTTTATCTTTTAAGGCTTTAAAGAACGAGAGACACCTTCTGATCGAGCATGATATGAAACTGTAACGACCTGAAAGCCAGACCGCTACCGGCGCTAGGATCCAGATCGGCTTAAGGCCGCCGGGACCCGTAGTAAGCCTAACATACATCCTGTTGCCTGGTAAAATCTCATACATGATCAAACATAAACATAATAACTTAAACATCTGATGTATACACCGAGCTTGACCTGTATGATACATAACTGTAAATATAAAAGAACCCCATACTAGAGCCCTCATCAAATGCTTTAGCTGGGTCAACATTACATACATCAAGCTTGGATCACATCCGATGAACCAAAACCTAACCTGTGCATGCATCGAAACCATAAACATAAGACCTCCACTAGAGTCCTCATCAAATACTCTAGCGTGGTAAACATTACATGCCATAAGTTTGGTTCACACTCAACTCAACACTAAAACATAACATACATCATGTGCTAAAAAGGGACTAACCAAGCCTTAGGGCCAACCACAACACTAATCCATAAGCATAACTCTACTTTACGTTACATTCCATTACATTATCTTGCAATATATTATATCAATTTACATTACATGTCTACTCTAAAACACTAATCTATTACATAAGCATAACATTACCCTTGACGTCTTTCTGGACTACCTCTGACCTGCAAATCTGGGGGTTAAGGGAATGGGGTGAGCTAAAAAGCCCAGTGAGCAGAACCATAAACAATGTAATAAATCATATGCTATCATGGAATGCGTCATAACACATACAATCCACATCAAGGATGGACTTGTCACCAAGATCCCTCTCAATCTAATGTGCCCGGCCCTCGACAGAGCTCCGCAGGACTTCTATAATCATCACACAATGCCAAGACGCGTGGACATGGGCAGCCCTGGACTTTCATTAATCAGCATACATAAATAGATGCCAGGACGCGTGGACATGGGCAGCCTTGGACTTTCATCAAACATCAGACATATTGAGGGCTAATGGTTCATCCAACTCCATCCACATCAACAGCAAATTATGCAAAGCATCGTATTCGTGAATTCTAATGCAACACAACCTAATATATACATGGCATTCATGATGCATGGAAGCCTGCTAAAAACTTCATTATTTAAACATAGTTCAGTTCTACTCACCTCTGGCAGACACTGGACTGACTCTGCAATAGCTAACACTGCTGGCCTCCTCGGTCCCTCGGGTCTGATCCTCTTGAAGATCGAGGGTTGGTGCGATCCCTAACTTGGAGATGGGAGGAGACAAACTCCTTGGGTCTCCAAGCTCCCAAAACTTGATTTAAGCTTTAAAACTGAGCTCGAGAATGGGGAGAAAACTCGCCTATTTTCGGTCTGAGGGCCTTTTATAGGTGGCCGATCAACCACCTTCGGCGGCCTAAGCTGTCTCCATAGCTCCACCACCTTCGGCAGCCTAACGTGCCTCCTAAACTATGCCATGTTCGGCGGCCAAACTTGAGGTTCGGCGGCCGAACCTGGGTCCTTCCTCCTTGGCCTATTCTTTCAAAACTCAATTTCTCTTCCATTAAAATCATAAAATCAAGTGAAAACATTTTAGAAAACACATGCTTTACCCTTCTAGAGAGTTCCAACATCCAGGATTCAGCCGGACGGTAGGAATTCCGGTGCCAGAGTCTAGCCGGGTATTACAGAAACGATCCAGGGTAGTGACTCGCCCATTCAACCTTTGTACTTCATTAATGGTTTTGGGTGCCCACATATTTTGGATGGAGCTGATCTTCTAAGGGTTGACCTTTATACCTCTCTTTGAGATTATATACCTTAGAAACTTCCCAACTTTTACCCTGAAAGTACACTTTTTAGGATTCAGCTTCATACTCGTCTTATCCAGTATGTTGAAGACTTTTCGAATATCTTTTGGATGGTCTTCCAAGGATCGACCCTTTACTACCATGTCATCCATGTACACTTCGATTGTTGACTCTACCATGTCTTTAAAGATTCCTGACACCAGCCTTTGGTAAGTTGCCCTCGCATTTTTTAATCCGAAAGGTATTACCTTGTAGTAGTAAACTCCTTCATCTGTTATGAACACAGTCTTCTTTGCATCCTTGGTGTCCATCATGATTTGGTGGTAACCTGAAATGATATCAAGGAAGGAAACTACTGCATGACTTGAGGTCGAGTCTACTTCGATAGACGACACCTGGTAATGATCTTTTGGATATGCTTTATTCAAATCAGTAAAATACATTTATATTCTTTATTTCCCATTAGCGTTCTTAACCAGGACTACATTGGTAAGCCATATGGGATACGGGATTTCCTTTATCAACCCTGCACTCAAAAGCTTATCAACCTCTTCTTTGATCACTTGTTGCCTCTCTGGTGCAAACTTTCTTTTCTTTTATTGGATGGATTTGATGATTTTGTCAATAGATAGCTTATGGGTGATGAGAGCCGGGTCCACACCTGCTACATCTTTTGGAGATCAAGCGAAAGTAGTTACTCAGCTCTTTAGCAACTTTATTAGATGAGTCATTATTTCACCGGTTAATATAATACTGAATCATACCTTTTGTTCCTTACCTAGCTGGACCTCCTCTACTGAGTTTGCTAGCTCTGGATTTAAGTGAGATTACAGCTTCTCCAGCAAGTTGATGGGTATTGTAGCTTTTTCGAGGCTTTTTTTCTGGGTGTCCGTAACCTTCTTTAGCCAACCTTGGATTGCCTCGAACCACAGCTATTTCCCTTGGAGCTGGTAGCTTAAAACGCATAGCAACCATGTTAATAACAATACCGTGGCAGTTTAGGATTGGGCGGCCAAGTATCACATTATACGCAAATGGGATATCTATCAACACAAACTCTGTATACAATTCTCGCCTATATTTTTCGTCACCTAGCACTAGGAAAGGTTAATGGTGCCCAGCACTACCACAGTCTTATCTCCTAATCCTACTAGCAGATAGAAAACTCTAACAAGGCCATTTTTATCCAAGCCTAACTTGTTAAAAATATTTAAGGTGAGAAGGTTAACAGAACTATTTGTATCCACCAATACTCACCTTATTTCGTATCTGTTCAAGAGGATCTTGATGACCAGCTGGTCGTTTTGAAAAAAATCTAATCGCTTTGTCTACAGGGTCAAACCTTACCTCCTGCTTAGCCCATAGTTCTTGTTCCACTGACATAATGTCTTTTGCTTGATAAGAGATTTTGCGAACTAATAAATCGGTGATCCCGCAATTACAGGTATAATGGAGTTATATTAGACTGTGTCTAATAACGGTAACTTTATGCGGAGACTCATCTTATCTAAGGGGTAATGGTGAACCGAGTATTAAGGTGTCCGGATCTTCCTTTCCTCAGATGGTACTGCATTGTCCACTTATTAAATATTTATCACGTAGTCTTTCGTGGTGATAGCTCATGACCTTTTTTGAACAATTATTATGTAACATGAAATATTATCACCTAACAGTTTATAGTTAAATTCTAAAGTATTAAATAAAATTTATAATATTTTAAAAAATTTTAAGATATCGTAAAAATACTCGGTTAATATAATATATCTAACTATTACAATAAAATTTAAAAATAAATCTAATTAAATTTCTATACTTTTATTTTGGGGTCAATTAAATTCCTATATTTTTGCTAATGGCAAAATAAGTTCTCATGTTATTTTTTAATAATAAAAGACTATTTTTCATAATAAAAATATTATATTTTAATAATAATTTTTTTTATAATTTTAAAAATTATTTATTATTTCGATGTATTTTTTTAAAAAATTTTAATGTCAATTAAAATACTAAAATTTTGATATTTTAAATTAAAAAAATAATTTTTTTTCTATTTTTTTAAAAAGAAATATTATATGAAGTTAGGATTTATTTGATTTTTTAACTATAAAGGTTAATTAGCTAATAAAATTGAATTGAGCTTATTTAGCCTTGAACAAAAGTAAATAGACTTATTTGGATTTATTTTTTATAAAATTTTGTAAAATTTTACAATTTTTGAAAATTAGTAAATTATAAAAAAATTTAAATACTAAATAGAAAAAATATATATTCAAGGAAATTAAAAAAATACATGGTTTTATTAAAATACTAAAAAAATTAAATAAAATTAATGAGAAATAAAATATTATCATGTAACAACTTATATTTGAATCATAAAATTTCCAAATTTTATGGGACATTTTAATTAATTGTAGAAAACTTAATCTCTTAACATAATTTAACAACTCCTACAATGATATTTTATAAAAATTTACTATTTTCTGTAAAAGTAAATTACAAAAGACTTACAAACAAAATAGAAAAACAATGTCTCTTTGCATAAATTTTAAATATATATATATATATATATATATAATTTTGTTAAAAATCTAATAAAATATATTAAATTAAGTAAATGCAAAATAAAATATTGTTATCACCATTATATGCTTAAATTATATAATCTTAACCCAAATTTAAAAATCTTATAGAAATTTTCATTGTTGAAAAAAACGTTGATTAGGGTGAGTATTCGGTCGGTTTGGTTCAAAATTAAATTGAACTAATAAATCAAAAATTAAAATTTTAGTATTTATAAAAATCAAATTGAATTGATTTTAATCAGAAACTGAATTGAACCGAATCGGCTGATTCAATTTGATTTAGTTCGGTTTAATCAGTTTGAATTTTTAATAAATTTTTTATTTTTTATTTTAAAATTTAATTAAAATATTTTAATCTTAATATGATCTAATCTCTTCTAAAAATAATATATTATTATTACTAATCAATTCAGTTTGATTTTTTTTTAAATTTTTTTAATTAAAATCGAACTGAATTAAAATAATTAAAATTTTTAAAATTAAAAATCAAATCGAACCGAAATGAATAAAAAATCTAATTAAAATTTTAAATTAATTCAATTTTTTTAATTTTTTTAATTTGAATCTAGTCGGTAACTCTTACGAAAACATTCGTAATAAGCTACTATTTTCTGAAAATTAGTAAATTATAAAAAAATTTACAAATTTGACGGAAAATAATATATATTTACATAAATTAAAAAACATTATAAATATTAGGAAAAAAATATTAAACTAAGTAAATACAAAATATAATATTTCACGTGCTTAAATCATAAAATATTAAATTAAATTTATAAATTTTATAGAATATTTTAAAGGATTGTAGAAAAATTAATCGTTTAACTTAATTTTAACAACTCATACAATGATATTTTGTAAAGTTCTATTATTTTTCGTAAAATATTAAATTATAATAAATTTAGAAACTTAACAAAAATTAACATTTTTTAGTAAATTAAAAATATATTTATATTATAAATACTAAAAAAAAAGTTTAAATCACATAATTTCAATTAAAATTTCAAAATTTTATAGAGAAATTTTAAGGGATTGCAAAAAATTTAATTTTTTTATATAATTTATCAATTTTTACAATGATATTTCATAAAAGTCCAATATTTTTAAAATCAAATAATTAAATTTCTCAATAAAAAGGAGATCTTTTCATCTATACTTCTATCGGTCAACAAATTAGAGAGAATAAATATTTTAAATACCTAAAATATTCACATAAACACTAAAATTATTGTTAATATAGGTGAAATATTTTATATTATATAAATTATATTTTAATTCTTGACTTTTAACATAATTAACAAATAGTTTTTATGTTTTTAAAATTAAATTTTTAAATATTTTTATATTTAATCTATTCAAAATTATAATTATTTTATTTATTATAAATATTAATTTAAACATAATGGTGGTCAAACTTTTAAAAATATAATTTCTTTTTAAAATAATTTTTTAAAAATTATTTGATATCATTTTTAAATGATTGAAATTATAAATATTTTTTTGAAAATTTTGAAATTATCCAATATTAAGTTATTTTAATAAATGGAAATTCAAGAGTAAAATATATTAAAAGACATTTAAGTATTCGATTTAAAAATATAGTAATTAATTTATTAATTATATTAAAATTTAAAAATTACTGTATAGTTTATTTATTTAAAAAAAAATAATAAACACAATAAAAAAAATAGATGAAATGATATCTTATTTAGATGATTTAATTATAAAAATATTTAAATATTTAATTTTAAAAATATAAAAACTAGAAAATTATATTAAAATTTAAAAATTAAAATATAATTTATCCTATACTATAAATATTCTAATATTTCCTTGAATAAAAAGGTGACGTATATTTTAATAATAATTTTATATTTTATTTGTTTTATAATTTTTATTTATTTTATTTTTATATATATTAAAAAATATAATTTTTTTATTAATTTTTTCATTATATTTATTTTAAATATATAATATTTTATTAAATATCAATAGATATTTTGAAAGATTTTTAAAAATAATATAAAATTAAATATAATTATATTACTGTAATTAAAAAAAAAATTTTAAAATGATTGACACGAGGTAAATAAAAATTATAACAAGGAGAGAGTATTAATAATATTAAATTAAAATTATACACGTGTCCTATTTGTGTTAGACTTTAAAACTAAGTGAGATTATTTGATTGGTCAGAAAAAAAAAAAGTGAGAGTGAGATTATTTGCTTTTACAGCTGACTAAGGATTTGCCAAAAAATAAAATTTTATCTTTGCCACGTGTATAAGCAAGTAATCTTTACCATTTCACTGAACACAATTGTTTGTTGCTGTATCTTATTTTTCGGATTTCTGTTGGGCACCCTTTTGGTCAATTTTTTTTCGATCGTTATCTGAATTTCCGGGCTGGAGTTGCTTGATCTGGGTTTTTATGGGTCTTGCATATTTGGAGATGAAGATGGGAGATTTTGATTCTTCATTGTAAGTTTGCATGTTGTAGGAGGTAAAATTTGGGACTTGGTATTGGAGATTTTGATTCTTTGAAGAAAATCAGTAAATGGGGATTGGGATTCTGATTATTTAAGAAATGCATGGAAGTGTTACATGGAAGATTATAGTAGAGATCATCATAGGATTAGTAAGTGAGATTTTAAAAATTAAATAGAATTCAAGTTAATTAGTAAATTGTTTCTAAGAGGAAAGTATTCGTTGTGCTTAATTTGGTGAGAGAATGGGCAGCATAGAAAATTGATTGTGGCTTCATTGTTGTTTCTACTGTTTGTTGGGCTTCTTGAAGTTGACGTGATATGCTTAACTAACCTTGAAAGGGGTCGTATTCAGATTGCAATTTACTTTTTTTTTTTTTTTTGGGGTTTAATCACTGATCAGGTGAAGAGAGTCCCTTCTTTTATTCTTTCGTTTGGATGTGAATTGGAGTCTCTCTGTCAGAATTTGCCTTAGGAATCATCAGTAGTCAGTGAAATTCTGAGTGTTGCAACCAATTCTTTGATAACTAAGTGAGCTTTGGGCGGTCGTTAGTTTGGTAAATGCCAAGGGATTTATGTGACCTGATACTAGTGGCCTGCTTTTCCTTTTTTCCATTTTCCACTTCTTCCATTGTCAAGCTTTAAATGGTTTAAGGCTTGAGGATCGAAGACCCTTTTATTGTTCCATTTGATCGAAAGACTTTCCTGTAGAGCTAAAAATCATGAAATTTCTAAGCATGATGGGTAATTCTTTCGGTTGTTCTGCATCCGGGGAGCGTTTAGTTTCTGCAGCAAGAGATGGAGACCTTCTTGAAGCCAAGGCCTTGTTGGAATGTAATCCAAGGCTTGCGAGGTACTCCACAATTGGCGTTCGAAATTCTCCTCTACATTACTCTGCAGCTCAAGGTCATCATGAGGTATTAACATTTTACATTGACTTGGCAAATCTCTTGTATTGAGGTTGAGAGTAATTTTTATATGTTGAGTAAATTTAACTGTGTTCTTGCATTTTTTAGATAGTATCCCTCTTGATTGAGTCTGGAGTTGATATTGACCTACGGAATTATCGGGGTCAGGTAATATTGTCATTGCCTCACTAATGTTTGTACTATTATTACTATTATCATTATTTGCACCACTTTTTTTATTGGCTGTTACTTCAGTTTTCTCCACATTCATTTCACTTTCCGTTAGTTGAAGAAAATTTGAAATAACTTTACCGTTTCTATAAATAATGAAGCACTCTATTTTTCATTTGGGTAAACAGACTGCTTTGATGCAAGCTTGTCAACATGGTCACTGGGAGGTTGTTCTGATTTTGATGCTTTACAAAGCCAATGTATGCATTTTATTCTCAGTTTTTTATCCTTATCATGTTGAGCGTGAATAGTTTAAAGGATTTTGACTATAAGTGCTGGTATATAGATTCACAGATCAGATTATCTTAATGGGGGCACTGCACTCCACTTGGCTTCTTTGAACGGTCACTCTCGTTGCATACGCATCCTTCTTGCAGATTATGTACCTAGTATTGGTGCTTGTTGGAATATATTGAAGGAAAAATCAAATGACAATGGATCAACCTCAGAGTTTGATGAAGGGTACTTTCGACTCTCAGTTCTTTGACTTTCGCTATCTGCATTTTCCCATTTTATGCTGTGTTAATTTGCCATTTTGTGCTATTTTGCTTGCATCAGTGCTCTCCATGAGGTAATCAATAGATCTGCTGATGCAGGCATCACTGCTCTGCATATGGCAGCACTAAATGGGCATCTTGATACTGTTCAATTACTGTTAGACTTGGGAGCTTCCGTTTCTGAGGTCACTGTGGATGATGGAACTACAATTGATCTCATAGGTATTATCCTTATCTTTCACATTGATAATTTTTTTTTCTATTTATAATGAATTTCTTAGTTATTCAGTAAATTTTCAGGATTTAACGGTAACAGAGGCGATGTTTTAGTTGTCATTATTATTTTTTTGTTGGATATTACTTTGAAGTTATACCTTTCTGACTTAGGTACGAGATTAAAAGCTTCACAACCTAACCTTAGTGTTAAAGAATTTCCTTTCCTTGTTTGAATAGTAGTCAGAGGCTTGTTACATGGAATGGATTTTCTAATACATTTCAAGTCATCATTGCAAGGAATCAATTTTAGGGTTATCTTAGTTGAAAAGTAAAATGGTGGGTAATATGTAGGATGACCAATTAGACATGTTTTTTTCTTGCCATATATAGAAAGCGAAATCGCAAACATGGTTGCATAATATCTAATTGTTAAATACATAACTAATTATTAATGTGACATTGTAGTAGAATATGCTACTTGATAAACACATATATGACTTTTTAGGTCTGGCCAACACATGTTTAACTATTGGACAGCTACCTCTTTACTGTTGTTAAAGATGAATACAAGTAAATACCTCTAGGCTACTATTATTCTGGATTGACTCTTTTAGCTTTGCAGTTAAAATATTTTGTAAAGTTGTACGCCTTTTGTTACTTTTCAGGTGCTGGAAGCACACCTCTCCATTATGCTGCATGTGGTGGAAATGCACAGTGTTGTCGAGTATGTTAATTATTAAAGAAGAATAAATCTGAAATCCACTATGATGTTGCAGTTATAATCATTATCATGAAGCTTTACCATCTTCACATCTATTTTTGTCAGATTTTGATTGCCAGGGGTGCCAATCTGACTGCTGAAAATGCAAATGGGTATGCATCTAGTATGTTTACTACTCCCATGTTCAAATCTGCATTTGGTATCCTCTTGCTGTAGAAGTAATCTCCTTTTGTTATGCAACTATGCTGTAGAGAAACCTAATACTGTATTTGCTGAGAGAGTTTTGAGCGGAAGGGGGGGAACTATTAGTGATTTTATTTTATGGAGATTTTTCTTTTGAGGATGAAATAATGATTTAGGTTAAATAAAAAATGGATATCCCCTTCAATAAATCTAACATGTTGGACATCTGGATTGTGGGCATGTTGGAGATTTGCTGGGAAAACAATGATTTAGTTTCCTCCAGCAGAATGATGCTTACTCTGGGTGGAGCCTAACATAAGGCATATGAATTTCTTTTTCTGTGCTTCCTGTTTGATCTTTATGTCTTTATATCTTCACTTTTCTCCATGATATCTTTAATCAGCATGTATACTTTATCCAAGCTTTGTAGTTGACACAATCAGAAATTAATTGCTTAAAAATACATTAGACTATCCTTTCTCCCCCTGCAACCTCAAGTTTAAATATCTACTGTTGAACTTATGTTAGGCTGAAGTAGGTAGAGTGCCAGATGGTGTCCATTAATCCACAAAATCCTTAGCACTAGATGGTACAGGCACCTCTCAAGATAAAGGGTCTGGGGAAAAGTTGACCACGTAGATTCTTGAAAAGAGCATCACAATGTTGTTAAGATTTGCCTTAGGCACATGGATCATAGTGCTTCAATACCAACGTCTCTACTAGTGAAAGTTGGTGAGTTTACATGTTTTACGGTCCTAGCTTCTTTGATAGATTTAGGAACAAAAATACATGGCAAGAAATAAGAAGGCCGAAATCGGAGCTTGTAATTTGTATTAATCAAATAACATTGAGCCTTTACCATACTGTTCACACTCTAAACAGTTATTCTAGCAATAAGGAGAAAGAAGAAATGACCAGGAGAAATCCCCTGAACCAGCTCAAGCTAGCCCCAGCAATAGCTGATAAATTAAATACAGAAAACCATAGCTTTTCTAGCTTTTTTTTTTTTTTTTTTTTTTTTTAATTTCTTTATTTACAGACATCGTAAGGATCACTCATTTCCCATGTGGTCAGCTCCTAATATTGATTCTAACAGTATAACTTCCTACTCATATTCTTCTAGTTATCCCATTCTAGAATATTCTTCTCCTTCCTTGCCACCTGCTCCCTTCTTTCTGAAATTCCGTCTGTAGTGCACCTTTCAGAGGCTTAGGATCTCCCTTTTTGCTATCATTGCCCTGTTCTTCAAAAGCATCCTTCTCCTCAAGGCTGATATAAGGAAATTAATTTATAACATCAATACAAGGCATTCATGTAGCTCTGAGCCTTCTTCAACTGTTTTACCTTTCCATTTGATCAGAACTTCAGTAACCCATTTGCATTCTTCAATTGATATCGTGTTTGCAATACTGATCCAGGTTCAATTAATTCCTTTTTCACTTCTGTTCCCACTAATAATTCCTGAGTAATAGTATGGTTCCTTATCATTTGTTGAGCTGAGATGAATGAAATATGGGGTGAATTTTAAACCCATCAGGTAATTGCAAGCAGTAAGAACAGGCCCTATCCTTTAAACAATTGCAAAAGGACCAAAATATCTTGCTGCCAGCTTGGAATGGATAAATTGCTTAAAAGTAGACTGTTGATGTGGTCTCAATTTAAGGAAAACAAAATCACCAACATTAAAATGAACATCTCACCTGTTTTATGTGCTGCTTTAATCATGCTTTGTTGTGCCTTGGTAAATTGAGCTGCAATTGGCGATGCAATTCATCTCGAGTAGCTAGATCTTGTGCCATGGTCTCCACCTTTGTTTCACCCAGCATATATTGGTGTAAAGTCGGAGGGATCTCCCATACACGCCTCAAAAGGTGTCATTCCGCTGCTGTATGATAACTTGTATTCTGCCAATATCCTACCCTAGGAAGCCAGCAACACCAATGCTTGGACAGTTTAGAAGTAGAGCTATGCAAATAAGTCTCAAATGCGCTGTTCAGAACTTCAGTTTGGCCATTTGTTTCCAGGTGATATGCAATACTCATCTTCAGTTGAGTCTCCTGTACTGTGAATAATTCTGACAAAAAACGACAGATAAATTAAGGATCTCGGTCACTTACAATTGTTCTTGGCATTCCATGGAGCCTAATTATCTCCGTAGCAAACACCTCTACTATTTTCTTTGTTGTATATGGATGCTTGATAGAAAGGAAGTGGTCATGTTTTGACAAACAATCAACTATAACCAATATAGCATCCATGTCATTGGATCGAGGAGACCTTGTTACGTATCGAAGGAAAGATATAAGAATAGGGCTGGGTAAGCACTGTAATTGGAGGGAAAAGTTGTTAGAGATAGTTATAACTACTGAAGTAGTTAGAGCAGTTATTTTAGGAGGGAAATCTTGTATAAAAGAGCTGGAACTATGTATAGATTCATTGAGAATTCTTGAAGAATCATTAATAATTCTCCCCTCCCTTGTTCTCTTTCTCTCTCTCTCTCTCTCTCTCATCTTCTTTATCTCCTCTCTACTCCTATTCTTCTATCTCTCTTTTCTGTTCTCTATTCTCACAAAATTCTGAGTTAGGCTTCTATGTAACAGACCTCTAATAAAGTCCAACGAAATCTCTTTCCAAATTACGTTTGTAATTGGAAGAGGTTGGATCAAACCTGCTGGTAGATAGCTTCATATCATCATTTTTGCTTTTTTGACTGATCAAACATTTAGAGACAAAGTGCTGAATCTCTTAATCTTACCATGACAATAGAGATTAGAAGCGTGGGATTTATATGTTCGAAAAGCTCTCAAATGTCTTATGGAGGGAGAAGAGTGAAATTTCTGCTAATAACTTTGGGTGCACTAAGATGTCTGGTAGGACCACCCTCCCTTTGAAGAACAACCTTTATGAACCAATGAATAATTTGGATGTGAGGCTGGGTTCAATTGAATGTCTTGAATTATTTGTTGAAGATGACAATCAGCTTGGATTTCCTTTTCAATGAGATCCCAATCTAACCAATAGGAGGAACTAATAACAACAATTTCAAAATCTCCATCATGTCTAAATCATAGCCCAATAATTTTGCCCGAGAACTGGTCTTTCCAGGTTTATACATGATTACAAAATCGTAGCCCAATAATTTTGCACCCACTGTTGCTGAGCTGGGGTTGCTATTTGTTGCTGCAATAGATGCCTCATACTTTTGTGATTTGTCTGCACAGTAAACTTCCGGCCCAGCAGGTAAAGTTGTTAGTACCAAAGCCATCGGCTTTTTTTCACTAGCGAACTGATAATATTCAAAGGAGATAAAGCTTTACTGAAGTAGGCAATGGGCCTATACTCTTGCATCAATACAATTCCTAGCCTAGAAAACTAGAAGCATCACATTTGATTATGAATTTCTTTGAGAAATCAGGTTAGGGAAGAGATCAAAGATTGTCTTCAAGCGAAGCAGCATGTCCTCTGTATGGGGCTTACATAATGGTTGGAACAAAGACACATTTGGTTATCAATTCCAATGTGGCAGGTAAAGGCATATATCCGCATCGCCAAATCAATAGTCCAGTCTGCTTCAAAGTCACAGATGCTTGCTGGGCTTGAGGCGTCCAACTGATTTTCCTCTGATTCTCCTTCTTCAATAGTGGGGTTAAGGGCGGTGCCACTGACGATAGCCTTTGATACACTGGTGGTAATAACCTGCCAACTCAAGGAATCCTAAAACTCCTTTCAACGACTTTGGTTGAGGCCAATTCATAACAATTGAGACTTTTGAAGGATCCATCTCTACCCCATGGTTTTACTAGAGGTGCTTTCCTTTTGGCTAACCCTAAAGCAATGTTGAGACAATAGTTGCAACACAACTTTTAAATGCTTCAAATGATCCTGCCAACTTCAACTGTAAACCAGAATATCATTGAAAAAAAAAAACCAAAATGAAATGCTGCAAATGTGGTTTTAACATATTGGTGGTTGTAGCTTGGAAAGTTGATGGTGCATTAGTCAATCTGAATGGCAAATGAATTCATAATGGCCATGGTGGGTGGGGAAGGCTGTTTTGGGACATAGTTATTAAAGGCTCAATGTGCACCAAGGGGTCTTGGAGCCTAGGTCCAAAGCATAGGCACACACCTGAGCAAAGTGAGGCACCAAAAAAATTCACAAAAATAAGTTATATACACACTATAAATTTAGTTAATATAATATTAGTTACATATAAAAATATACATAATCTACTATTTCATTACTTGTTTTTTTTTTTTTTTAATTTTATTGCACTACTAACATTATCAATTAAAGTACCTTGTATGAGTGAAAATTATTATTAAAATACATTATACTACTTTCATTTTTAATTAAATATAATATCAAAATGATAATTTTAATTTTCTAGTGTATTAAAATTTTACATTTTCTAAATGTTTAACAATAACATAATTTCAGATTATTTTTAAATGAATTTTATAAATTTATTATGAATAACTATATATTTAATTTTAAAAAATTATATTGAATATTTGTTTCATGCAAAATATTGAAACCACATGAAATTTGAAAATGCATTAATAAGCATCAGCACATTATATTGGACACTTTGCATGTTATCAATAATTCACACATGACCCTTTTGCATGTTAATACAAAGCTGGCTGCAGAGAAAAAAAAAAACAGAGTAACAGGCGAGCTTGTATTAATCAAATAAACGGCCAGCCTTTACAATATCTCTTCGCACTCTAAACTGTAATTCTAAAATAAGGAGAAAGAAGAGATAACTAGGAAAATCTCCTGGATCACCTCAAGCTAGCCCGGCAGTAGCCGATAGTACAGAAAACTATAGCTTTTCCAGCTAAAATCTGTTTATTATGTACAATGTAAGGACCACTCATTTCCGATTTGGTCAGCTCCCATAATTTACTCTAACGCTATGAGTTCCTTCTCATATTCTTCCAGCTTCCCATTGTAGAATATTCTCTTTCTTTCTTGCCACCTGCTCCCTTCTTTCTGAAATTCTTGCTGTAGTACACCTTCAGAGGCTTAGGATCTCCCTTGTTGCTATTATTCTTGTTCTAGGTGCACTGCTTGCTCTCTATCGCATCCTCTTACCCAAAGCCCATGGTTTTATATTAGTAAGTTAAATAATAATTTTGATTACACTTGATTACATCTGGATTTACTATTTTTTCATAAGTAGGGGAAGTCGCATATATGTTGTATGTTACTTATCCCAAACTAGCTTGTCAAACTTTGAACTGGAACTATTGATTGGTTCATTGGCTTAACTCGTGTCGGAACCTATGTTCCAGTCTGGTTGGAAACTTTTTTGTTAAAAAAATGGGTATTTTAATTAAGACTCTATTTGTTTGTGAAAAATAACTTCTATGTGAAAAATATTTTCTAAAAAAGTAACTTATTTTCCATTATTTGATTATAATATAAAAAATAAATGATAGTAATAAATTTATATATAATAGTGTTAAGAAGATTCTCAAACTCTGGAAAAATTACTCCTTTTGAAAAGGGAAAATTATTTTCCTTAAAAGTCTCAATTTTCCTTTTGTCCAGGAAAATATTTTCGGATGACTAATTTTGCTAGTATCCCAAATGTTAGAAATGTAGAATATTTTCATCATTAAATAAATGGAGGCTAAATTGAAAAATTAAGGATACTTTATATATAAGGTGTATTTGTTTGATTAACATGCAAACCATTGAAGGAAAAAATAATTACATCGGCAACATAATTGGCCTTTTAGGTGCTAGTTCAGGTGTTCAGAAGATCATTTCATTTTGACGTCATATTCTTGGGGACAGATATGTGTCCTGGAAGCTGGGAATGAAACCCAGTTATCACTTCATATTTTGGGTCCAATTCATGCAGACCATTGAGTTGTATCTTAATTTTTATGGGAGTAAGCATATTGTTTGTGCGCTTTTTATCTTTATTAATTGAAAGTGGTTGACTTATTTTTCTCTTTGGTGCTTTTTCTTTTTTCCGGTTCAAGCCGTACTCCTTTGATGATTGCGCATTTGTGGCATAGAAATGAACTTGAGGAAATACTTAGCATGCAGCCAGAACGCCAACCCCAAATGTGTCCTTCACCATATCTATGTCTTCCACTAATGAGCATTTTCAAAATTGCCAAGTGAGTATGGTTTGACTGTCATATTGCTTTGGTTTTATACTGCATCAAGCAATGCTATGTCATATAACTTGCCATATGAACATTGAATTTTTTATCCTCAACTTGAACTCTTAGAGTTTCGAACACTTCCCTTACTAGTATTTTACATCCTAGCATGCATTTTATTTAGTGAATTGGTCAGTATAGGACCATGGTTCTAAATTGCAGTTGCAGCTGCTTTTACGGTCACAATTGCAGTAACAGATAATGGAAACAGCATGTAATGGCTGTAATGTAACAGTAAATGCCTGTTGCTATGCATTTTTTTTCTAAATTTACAAAATTCGTGACATGAATAAATACTCAAAAGATTTAATTAAAATTAAGATATCTAGCTTAATAATAAGCATAAATATAAAAAATAAAGATCAAAATGATCAATCTAAAACCAAAGAAACTATGTAGATAGTAAAAAATTACCTATTTATTCCTGAAAATTAAATAACTAGGTTAATAACCTAAGCATTTGATTGAAAACTAGGTTTCAAACTTACTATTTAATTTGGGATAATTAGTCTCAAGAGTTTATTATGTATTTTTCCTAAACTTTAACTTGCTGAAACTTAAATTTATACTTATCAAATATTATTAAAGCCTAAAACTTTCTTTGATATATATATATTTTTTGGATGAATTTACCTAAAAATGATTGAAAAAATAGCTACAAATTAGGAAAAGAAAACAATAAATCACTTTACTCTTCTTTGCTTCAAAACCGTCTTGTCTATTTGATGATGTATGCTATTGAACTCAAAAAAATTTGCAGTGATTTAAGGATTTCACTTAAGTTGATTGTGGAAGGAATTGAGAGAGTTGAGAGAAAATGGCTTAGTTGCCTAGAAAGAAAATGAAGAGCTAAAATGAATAAGTCAGTTTTCTGCCCAAAAAAGGTGCTCTTTGCTGCCTTCGGTATAAACAATGTTAAAAAAAGATAGATTATGAGCTGGGAAAAGAATGGCTGTTATGCCTTTAAATAATGGTCTGTAATAGCCGTTACTAAAAATCCCTTTTAAATAAAAGTGGTAATGGTAACGGTAAGCTAAACACAACGGCTGATATTTAAAAATCACCATAGGACAGGACAATGTAATAGCCCATTTTTTATGCACCAATTAGTCAAACAAAGAGTTGATGCTTGTCCTTTCCAGTCCTTGGTTTTCTGTCCATTCACTTTTCGTGCAGTACCTTAATATAAAAAATCTAATATTTTTAAAAACTTGATAAGATAACAATATAAAAACTATTAAATATCTTGAACATCATTAATGCATAGATTTTTTTTTTTTCTGAAATATTCTTATTTTTTATCACTTATACATTGAAATACTCGTATTTAATATTATTTATATATCATTAATTTATTGTGTTGAATGTATTTATTTAATTAATATAATACTTATATATTTCAAAATATCAAAAATGATTTTATATAACTAATTTGTCTTCTCCATAAAATATACCAAACACAAGGCAATCTGTCTTATATATATATATATATTTATTCCATATTGTCATATATCTTGCACCAAGTGCACACTTAGTGCCTTTATGAACTTTTTCTCTTATGGCCCAAGTGAAATGTGAGTCAAAAAGCTGAGAGGCAAGTAAAAGCTTTTGCACTTTGGTTAGCACTAATTCATGAAGAGATCATTTAAAGGAGAGTATAGTATCATTCTACGCCTATATGCTCTTTGATGACAAGTGATTTTTTTTTTTTTTTGGACTGTTTCCAGGGAATGTGGATGGAGGGATGAGGCTTTTCTACCCAAATGTCAGGATCCTTGTGTCGTTTGTTTGGAAAGGAAATGCACAGTTGCTGCAGAAGGCAAGTTACTTTTAATAGCTAATACTGTCCAACATTCCATTATGATTCTAAGAATAATATCATTAGACTGCATAATTTATGAGAAGAGACGTTATTTTAACACACAACTTGAGATCTATATTTTATCATGGTCATTGTCTACTGCTCTATTGAACATCCTGAGATTGCAAAAATTAGGTTGTAGGTTTGTTTGTGCCTTAATAGTAGCCACTTAATTCAAAAAGTGCTGAAGAGTAGGAGATTCTTGGGATCAGTTCTCAGGGATTTTCTTTCATGTGATTTTTGTTGTATATTTTGGTCTGCATCTATTTTATTTGGGCTAATAATCTAATATGTCATAAGTTTTTGTGAGCCTTTTCACCTTCTCATAATGTTTCCCTTTTCTCTTTTTTTATCAAATTTGGTTTATTAGTTGCTGATTTTGTATCATTTGTGTATTATGTGTCTAGACTCTAGAGTGTGTGCACATTCCAAAGTTTGTTGGGATGGAAGGCAAATATGCACAAGTTGTTGATTGGAAGTAGTCCCTCCTAAGCTCTAAAGCCACGAAACAGTGGCATTTGCCAAAGTGGCAACTCTATACTGAAGTAACATAAATTTGTTATTTACTTTGTCCTTTTTCTTTTTAATTGAGCTGGTAATGTACTTAAATCACCAAAGTGGCTTTAGAGTACAAGGTTAGCCCAGGGCAGCTTAAAGAGCAGAAAAATTTGGTGCACATAAAAATTTAGTGGGTGACTGAAAGTACGAGGAAGGGAAATCATATTTTCATATCTAAGATTATTCGATATCTGACATTATAAAACTGATTTATATAAGTTGTCCATTAATGAGAGCTGCAAGTAAAACAATTGTACAGGCCAGTGTGTGATTATAGTAATTTTGTTTGGTTTAACCTAATGCTTTTTGTTTTTAATAAATTATTTATATGAATTTTTATTTTGTTTTAGAAAATGCAATAAAAAGATACATTTCATAAATATATGGATTTTGTGGCATATGAGAATAGGAAAAGACAATTATAAGAATGATCATATTTTTTGTTTTCATAAAATGTAAATTTTTTCTTTTTAAATAATTCTTTCTCCGACTAATCAAACGTTTGTTTGTTCCTTGAGCTGATGGAAAAGAGTCTTGGTTTAGGGAACATGTGCACATTCTTTCATAAGCATTTGTGAACTCAAAAGAGCTTATATTTTGCTTTCCACTGATACGTTAATTTCTATAAATCCTCCCAAAACTCTATTTTCAGAATAGTCATTGAACCTTTGATTGGTTATCTTGTCTGTTATTGTTGAATATTCCTAGTATGCATAATTCCAAGGACCACCAGAATAAAAGGATGTGATGTTTAATGATGCAGGTTGTGGTCATGAATTCTGCACATGGTGTGCTTTGTATCTCTGTTCTACTTTTTGCTCCACCTCAGTAGTTTCTCAAGGTCCTCCTGGATCAGTCGCCTGTCCTCTCTGCCGGCATGGCATAGTTTCATTTAGGAAGCTCCCAGGAACTAGGCCAGCGGTGAAGCCAATTTCCAGAGCAAGTTTGTCGCTGTCCTTCTGTACATGTTCTGGTGAGGAGTCTGAGCCGTCTTCCATGATAAGTGCAGTCTGGAAGCCAGATATTGGATGCACCAGAATTTCCCCTCTTTCTTCTTCTTTCCGCTCTTTAAGTTGCCAGAAGTTCCCATCTGTGATATTCAATGCCAGGGGTTGCATGGGAAATCCAGAGACATGTCCTTCTTTGGTTCCTTGCACGATTGATCAGAATCTACGCAAACAATTGGTGAGATGTCCAAGGCCAAGTTGGACAATCTACTTCTAACTATGCCGCAGTGCGCAGGAGGTCATGGCTAGCTGCAGTGAGTAAGCATGCAACAATAGGATCTGGAAGGTGAGATTTATTGAATATTGTTTTGTTTTCTATTTTCACCAATCTTTTTGTTTGATACAATTGGTTATTTGAATTTGAGATCTCAGTTCTGGAGCGGACACTAGTAGAACTGAGCTAAACTATTGGTTGTTTCCATTTGTTCTTGTTAATAATTCAAGCTTGCAATCTTGGTTGTACATATGAAAAGTATCTGCAATCATATATATAGAATAAATCTCTGGATTTACCTTTTCCATCCAATAGGATTTTATTATTTTAAACTCAGTTGAGGAATCTATCATGATTTTAGCTAATGTCTTTTTTTTTTACGCCGATTGAGTGTATACATTTGGTTATATACATAAAAGTGCATGTAAGAATTAAGAAATCTTTATGTATTGAACTTCGTAATTTGCAAGACCAATCAATAATTGAACCAGAAGAATCTCTTGCAACAACAGCTACTGCTCCATAATTCCCTTGTCTATAGATTGCAACATCAAAATTTAACTTTAGAACACCTGGAGGTGGAGGTATCCACGCGGCGGCTACAGATTAGCTTCCTGGATTTTAACAATCAGTAAGTGAACTTGAAGCAAAGTTTACATGTGGAGATTGAAAAAAATTATTGAAGACTGCTTGATTTCGACTCTTTCATATAAACTAGAGAATTATGGCAGTCAAAAGGATAAAATACTGTTCATCTCCATGACCTTTGAAGGCTGTCACAATATCTTTCCAACAATCCAGTGCATTGGGATGGCTAAGCGTAGATGATCTTAAACGAATAGGTGAATTTATCCAGATGGCCGGTGGGCATTCAAAGAAAAGGTGTTTGCTATGTTCATTATCACCATAAAAATTGCAATCAGGGCTGTGAGTTGGTATCCGACGGTGAAGATCAAAGCTGGTTGGAAGTTTATTCTTGAACAAAGACCACAAGAAGAAAGAAACCTTCCTAAGTAATTTTAAATTCAAAAATTCGTTCCAAAAAGTACAAGCATTCTGGGTAGTGGAAGGGCCCGAGTCACCATGTTTTGAAACGGTGGTGGCCATCTTGAGATGAGAAGCTATCATATACCCTGATTTCACCGTGTATTCTCCATATCTTCCATAGTGCCAAACCAGAAGATCTTACCTATTAAAGAGATTATAAGGAATGGATAAAATATGCTGGATATCCTCATCCACAAAGTTTTGCTGTAAGACCCTCCTATTCCAAGTTCGAGTAAAAGGTCTAATAATTAGGATATCCAAATAATATTCTCATCATGATTTTCTTTTAGTTGAGTACAATGAGGGAAGATAGGACCGCTTTGATAAGAACTTCACGACCTCCCTTTGATAAAAGACTTTCCTTCCACCCTGCAGTGCGATTACTAAGCTTGTCTTTAATAAAAGTGAACACTTGTTGTTTTAATATGGGAATTTCCTTTGGTAAGCTTAAGAACTTATCATTCACATCGATATTATTTATTTGGAGATGTGTGGCAATTCATGTCTTTAAGTCATGAGGAGTGTTGGGGCTAAAGTATATAGCTGATTTACAGAAATTAACATTTGCCAAGAAAGCATGAGAAAAAACGATGGCATCATCACCAAAAAGTGAGATATTGAAGGGCCAACTCTAGAGATTGATATACCATGTAACTTAGAGTGTTTGATGGCATGTGAAAAACCCTCTATGCACATCAAGAAAAGATAGGGTGATAGTGGATCACCTTGGCGGAGGCTCTGTGATGGCTGGATAAAACCATTTATATGCCCATTAATTTGGATAGAGTACAAGATTGTACATACACATTGTATAACCCAATCTATCCATTTTGAATGAAAACCTAGCTTTTAGAGCATATGATAGAGAAAAGGCCATTCAACACAATCATAGGCCTTGCTGATGTTGAGTTTTATTACCACATCAATATGTTTTCCTTTCTTTCTATTCTTCAGATGATGCATAAGCTCATGATTAATGAGAATATTGTCCGAAATGAGACGACCCTTAATGAAGGCACTTTGTTCAATTCCAAAAATAGAGTTCATGAAGGGCTGCAACCTATTCATCATAATCTTTACAATGATCTTATACACAATGTTGCATAAGCCAATAAGACGTAGGTCCTTCATGTACTGTACTTTTTTAACTTTGGGAATCAGAGTGATGACTGTGTGGTTTATATTTCTGAGCATTCTTCCTGTGGTGAAGAAATTTGTAATTGCTGCACAAACATCAATTTCAGTTATACTCTACTACTTCTGAAAGAAGTGACTGGTCATGCTATCTTCCTCGGGTGCTTTACTGGGGTTAATTGCAAAAACTACACTCCTAATTTCTTGGTTAGAAATATTATTTATTAGAGAGACATTCATCTCCCTTGTAACACGAGGAAGTAATTGTGCAGTGACATTGTGGAAATTAGTAGGAGTCATAGAAGCATAAATACCATGAAAATAGTCTGAGGCAATACTTTGAATTGCAGGTAAGGATGAATGCCATCTGCCAGAATTGTTAAAAAGGCCCTGGATTCTATTCCTTCTCCTCCATTGGATTGTTTTGGCATGAAAAAAGGAGGTATTTCGATCGCCCAATTTTAACCATTAAACCCATGATTTTTGTGCCCAGAAAGATTCTTGTTTTAAAATTTCACAGGTTAGGTCCCTTTTAATGTTCCTAATTTTCTCAGTATCTCAATTACTCATATGTTTTCTTTTTTTTCATGAAGAACATTTTGGAGATGAGCAATACGCTTAGCTGAGTTGCTATTAGCTTTTCTGTTCCATTGCATCAGCGCATGACAATAGGCTTTCATCTTATGGAAAACATTATAGAGAGAAGTGTAATACTCGGCTAGACTCTGGTATCGGAATTTCTACCGTCCGGTGGAACCTCGGATGTCGAAGACCTCTAGAAGGGTAAAACCATGTTTTCTTAAAATGTTTTGATGTAATTTATGGTTTTTAATGAAAATAAATCCAAGTTTTGAGTGGAGAGGGCCTTGGAGACTTTGCCAGGTTCGGCCGCCGAAAGTCATGTTCGGCCGCCGAACATGAGGAGGTTTTGGGAGCGCTTTAGGCCTCCGAAAGCCTTGTTTGAATCAGCCAAGGTTCGGCCGCCGAACCTCATGTTCGGCCGCCGAACTTGCATGCGCTGTGGGGGCACGTTAGGCCGCCGAAAGGTGGTAAGGACAGCCCTATAAAAGGACCCCATGGCCGAAACGGGCAAGCTTTTCTTCCCGTTTTCGGCCAATGTGAGTTCTCCACCGCCCCTCCTCTGTTTTGAGCTTCTCCCTTCGAGTTTTCATGTTTTTCTTATGAGTTTTCACCTTGTTTTGAAGATTTTCAAGTTTAAAGTAAGTTTTGGAGCTTTGAGGTTCAAGAACTCAAATCTCTCCCATCTTCGAGCTAGGGTCGTTTTCCTCTCGATCTTCAAGAGGTAAGGGCCGATCTTGAGCTCACTATATGTTTTTAACAAGTTTTAAGTTGATTCTTGAAGTAGAAATGCATGTGTAGGGTTTTATAAGTTTTTGGGTTTTTATTGGATTATGGGAAATGTATGTTGGATTTGTGTTGTTTGATGTGTTGTAGATGGGGTTTTAGTTGGTTTGAAGCCCCTAGGAACTTGTATGCTTGAGTATGTGTGTTGTAGAATAGGATTATGCATATTTATAAGGTTTGGGAGGCATTGGAGGCAAGAGGAGCCAAGTTTCTGCCCTTTGGCAGAAACCAGGTTCGGCAGCCGAAGGACTTTCGGCCGCCAAACATGGCTGGGGAGGCAAGCCTTTCGGCTGCTGAAGCCTGCCCCCGAAAAGAGACTTTCGTCTCTGTCTGAGACTTTCGGCCGCCGAAGGTGCCGCCGAACCTGCCTGGGTTTCGGCTCTGGAGGGACTTTCGGCCGCCGAAGGTGCCGCCGAACCTGCCTGGGTTTCGGCTCTGGAGGGACTTTCGGCCGCCGAAGGTGCCGCCGAACCTGCCCTGTTCAGCCTTCCTTTGCATGTTTTTGCATGATTGTTTTGAGGTGTTTTAGAGGGTTTTTGGGGGATGTTTTTAGAATTATGTTCTAGTTGGTTGGTCCCTCATTTGAGTCCACCTGTGTAGGTTCGGACCCGAGGAACCGATGACCCCAGCAGTGAGTTAGCTGCATCAGTCTTTGTCGGAGCTAGCCAAGAGGTGAGTACAATAAACCTTTACGATTTAAAGCAAATAAATTATAAAGTTTTGAGCATGTTCATGCATCATGAATGCCATGTGATGAATTAGGTTGTTTGCATTAGAATTCACGAATATGTTGCATTGCATTTATGATGTTGATGTGGATTGGTTATTGGATGATCCCTTAGTCCTCATATGGTATGATGATGTTACGGCATGATATGGTATGGAAGTCCAGGTTGTACCCATTCTACGTCCCTGGCACTATGTAAGAGAAAGTCCAGGTTGTACCCATTCTACGTCCCTGGCACATTGGAATGTTATGATGTGTTATGTTAAGAGAAAGACCGGTTGTACCCATTCTACGTTCCGGCACTTTGGAAATGTAGAGGACTATTGGTGACAATACCATCCGAGATGTGATTTGTTGTGATGTGTTGCATTACATGATGGCATGAGATTTTTAAATGTTGTTTTCTATTATTCTGCTCACTGGGCTCTAGTAGCTCACCCCTTTTCCCTAATCCCCCAGGATTGCAGGTACGGGCTAGACAGAGAAGTCAAGAAGAGTAAAATTATGTGTTTGTAATAGATAGAAAGTGGACATGATAAATTGTAAGATGATGTAAAGTTTGAATAGTCATGTTATGTATAATGATATTAAGGATTAGAAGTTGTGCTTGACCCTATGGATATTGTGATCCCTTTTATTACATGATCTTAGATGTTTTATGATGTAGATGTAAACCAACTCAACACATGTTATGCCACCCATTGGGGGCATTGATGAGATCCCACAGAGGGGTTAAGTTTACGATTATGACTATGTTCAGTGCATGCACAGGTTGAGTTTAGTGTATGATAGAATGTATGAAAGAAAAGTTTTAATTTTTATGAATGTTGTTGATCATGTATGGGATTAAACAGGTTTACAGGTTATATGTTAGGCTTGCTACGGGTCCCGGCGGCCTTAAGCCGATCTGGATCCTAGCGCCGGTAGCGGTCCGATTTTCGGGTCGTTACAGAATGGTATCAGAGGCCTAGGTTCATATGGTCGGACCTAGAGTGACGGGCTCATAGATGTTATAGAAGGTCAAGCACAATAGGAAGATCATGTCCACTAGGATAGGATGTAGAGTCCTGTCTTGCATGATGTTGTGAAATGCCATGATTATATGCATGTGCATTAATGATATGTGATGTATGTGATGAGGGTTCATGTGTGCCCACATGAACCATATGATGCTAATGTTTGCTTGTTATGTGCTGCCTTTCAGAAAACAGGATGAGAGGAACTCGTCGATCTGCACGATTGACTGGAGTGCCACCTGAGGATGAGGGCATGAGCGCCCGTCCTCCTACATTGCGTAGGGCAATGTCTAGTAGGTCTAACAGAGAAAGAGCAGCAAGAGACCCTAGAAGGTCTCTGGATCTGGGTAGGAGCAGATTAGTGAGGGGAACAGTTCAGGGAGGAATGTCAGAAGACATGGGGGATGATATGGATGTAGAGCAGAGAAGGGATGGCAGTCTGGGAGTTAGCATGTCAGAAGAGGGAATGGGACACTCAGGCCTCGGGATTTGTTCAGCCACCCTACTACCCACACTTCTTACAAAATCCCGGGTATTCGATGGGAGGTACATCGGATTACCCTAGCTTCACCCCTTATCCCACACAGATGCCATATCCACCCTACTACCCACCATATTCACAATACCCAATGTATCCACCCCCACCTTACTATCCAAATCCAGCAAACCCTACCTCAGAAAATGTTGCACCACCTCCACCACCTACAGAACCAGCAGCCCCAGTTACTCAACCTTCTAGACCTAGCTCAGCCAGTGGGAATAAGGTCAAGATGACCGACTACATGAAATTGGGTGCTCCTCAGTATGAAAAAGGGGATGACCCATTTGTGTATCTTGAAAGGGTTAAGGTGATCACAGATGAGATTGGGGCTGATGACAGTAGAGCCATTCAGATGGCTGGGTTCACTCTTAAGTGCAAGAAGGCACGAGAGTGGTTCAAGAATTATGTCAACCCGAAAGTGGATAGCATGTCTTGGGAGGAGTTTGCAAACGAGTTTGCAGGATGGGTGTAGAGGAATTCACAGATAGATTCTTGGAGCTGTTGCCATTTGCAGGGCAAAACCTTGACTCAGACCAGAAAAGGTCAAGGAGGTATATCATGAAACTCCACTCCAGATATTCCTCTTTGATCCAGTCAGCAGTTAGGGAGAGCTTCCATGCCATAGTGGATATGGCCCGGAAAATGGAGGCCAGTGCCATCGTTCAGGGAACAGTCAGACAGTCTGTGGCACAGCCTTCTGGTTTCAAGACCCCAGGCTCTTCTTCTCTGAGTGCAGCAGCTTCAGGTAGCAAAAAGTGGAGTAACACCACTAGGAAGCCCAAGAAGAACAAGTTTTGGAACAAGGTCAAGTCCAGTCTGGGACTAGGGAGTGGCTCGAGCTCTGGTGCGGATAATGCAGTTTGTGCAAAGTGTAGTAGGCCACACAGGGGAGTTTGCCGGGCTGGGACAGCAGCCTGTTTCAGATGCGGGCAAGAGGGACACATGGCTCGGGAGTGTCCTAGGGCAGCTTTTGGAGCACAGTCTCAGCAGACAGCTTCTGGTAGTGTGGCTCAGCCAGCAGCTCCAGCCGTGACTCAGGCCAGTGGCAGAGGCAGAGGGAGAGGGGCAGCCTCTTCTTCAGCGGGTTTCAGAGGTGAAGGTCCATCAGCTCCAGCACGGATCTTCACAATGACTCAACAGGAGGCAGATGCATCTAACACCGTGGTGGCAGGTAACTTAGTCATTGGTTGTTCAAATGTGTATGCCTTGATGGACCCTGGTGCATCTCATTCTTTTATTGCTCCGAGAGCCGTCCAGAGGTTGGGGTTGATGATCTCTGAGTTAGAGTGTCCTCTCTGGGTCAGTGGACCCAAGTGTGATCCATCAGTGGCAGAGTCAGTCTGCCAGTGCAGTCCAGTCTTTGTTGAGGGAAGATGCCTTTCCGCCGACCTTGTGGTTCTAGACTTGACAGATTTTGACGTCATTCTAGGGATGGACTGGTTATCTACCCATGGTGCTACCTTGGACTGCAGGGACAAGGTAGTCAGGCTTAGAGGTCAGGATGGGTCAGAGGTTGTCTTCAGGGGAGACAGGAGGGGTACACCTAGAGGTCTGATATCAGCTCTTCAGGCTCGTAGGTTGCTTAGGAAGGGATGTCAGGGGTATTTGGCTCATGTGAGAGAGCTTAGCAGTCAGGTTAGAGAGCCCGCCTCGGTGCCAGTGGTTAGAGAGTTTCTAGACGTCTTCCCAGACGAGCTGCCAGGTTTACCACCTGCTAGGGAGATAGAGTTCGAGATAGAATTGATGCCTGGAACCCGACCGATCTCTATCCCTCCCTACAGGATGGCTCCAGCCGAGTTGAAAGAATTGAAAGAATAGTTGCAAGAGCTGGTAGAAAAGGGTTTCATCCGACCGAGCACCTCACCTTGGGGTGCACCAGTTTTGTTTGTGAAAAAGAAGGATGGATCCCTTAGGCTTTGTATCGACTACAGGCAGTTGAACAAAGTCACTACCAAGAATAAATACCCATTGCCAATGATCGACGATCTATTCTACCAGCTAGCAGGAGCGGGTTGTTTCTCCAAAATAGATCTGAGATCTGGGTATCATCAGCTGAGGATCAGAGAAGAATATGTGCCAAAGACAGCTTTCAGGACCAGATATGAGCATTTTGAGTTCCTTGTAATGCCGTTCGGGTTAACCAACGCCCCTGCAGCATTCATGGATCTCATGAACAGAGTGTTTAGCCAATACTTGGATCACTTTGTTATTGTCTTCATAGATGATATCTTAGTGTATTCCAGGAATGCAGAGGAGCATGCCCATCATCTGAGGTTAGTTCTGCAGACCTTGAGGGAACATGGCTTGTATGCCAAGTTCTCTAAGTGTGAGTTCTGGCTGAGGAGCATCTCATTCTTGGGGCATGTAGTGTCAGAGAATGGGATTGAGGTGGACCCCAAGAAGGTAGAAGCTGTGGCTAACTGGCCTAGACCCACTTCAGTGACAGAGATCAGGAGTTTCTTGGGTTTGGCAGATTACTACAGGAGGTTCGTTCAGGACTTCTCGAAAATTGCAGCCCCTCTAACCAGACTAACCAGGAAGAATCAGAAGTTTGTGTGGACCGACCAATGCGAAGAGAGTTTTGAAGAGCTTAAGCAGAGGTTGACTTCAGCACTAGTGTTAACTCTGCCATCTAGTGATGAGGACTTTACAGTCTTTTGTGATGCGTCCCGTATGGGACTGGGTTGTGTACTGATGCAGAATGAGAGGGTGATTGCTTATACTTCTAGGCAGCTGAAGAAGCATGAGTTGAATTACCCCACACATGACCTTGAGATGGCAGCAGTAATCTTTGCACTCAAGATGTGGAGGCACTACCTCTATGGGGTAAAATGTGAGATCTTTACAGATCATAAGAGCCTGCAGTAAATCCTGAGTCAAAGAGATTTGAACTTGAGACAAAGAAGGTGGGTAGAGCTGCTGAGTGACTATAATTGCAAGATTCAGTATCATCCGGGTAAGGCGAATGTCGTGGCAGACGCCCTAAGCTGGAAGTCACTAGGCAGTCTATCCCACATTACGGCAGAGAGGAGACCAGTGGTGAAGGAGTTTTACAAGCTCATTGATGAAGGTCTACAGTTGGAGTTGTCTGGTACAGGTGCTTTAGTGGCCCAGATGAGAGTGACACCTGTGTTTCTGGAGCAAGTGGCTCAGAAACAGCATGAGGACCCAGAGTTAGTGAAGATTGCCAGGACTATTCAGTCAGGCAAGGACAGTGAGTTCAGATTTGACAGTAAGGGGATCCTCCGCTATGGGAGTCGATTGTGTGTACCAGATGACATAGGGCTAAAAGGAGACATTATGAGGGAGGCTCATAATGCAAGATACAGCGTTCACCCCGGAGCCACCAAGATGTATCAAGATCTGAGGAAAGTTTATTGGTGGCCAGCAATGAAGAAAGAAGCGGCACAATTTGTGTCAGCCTGCGAAGTGTGTCAGAGGGTGAAGCTGGAACATCAGAAGCCGGCTGGAATGCTTAACCCGCTACCTATTCCAGAATGGAAATGGGAGAATATAACTATGGACTTCGTAGTGGGGTTACCGGCGACGTCCAACAGATTGGACTCCATATGGGTGGTTGTGGACAGACTCACCAAATCTGCTCACTTCATCCCTGTCAGGAGTGGCTATTCTGTGGACAAGTTGGCGCAGGTGTATGTAGATGAGATCGTCAGGCTGCATGGGGTTCCTGTTTCAATAGTGTCTGATAGAGGGCCCCAGTTCACCTCCAGGTTTTGGCGGAGTCTGCAGAATGCCATGGGTACCAGGTTGGATTTCAGTACTGCCTTCCACCCCCAGACGGACGGACAGTCCGAAAGGACCATCCAGACTATCGAGGATATGCTCAGAATGTGTGTGCTGGACTTTGGCGGTTCTTGGAGGCAGAATCTACCTTTGGTGGAGTTTGCCTACAATAACAGCCATCATGCTAGCATCGGGATGGCTCCATATGAAGCTTTATATGGAAGGAAGTGCAGGTCACCTGTTTGCTGGGAAGAAGTTGGAGAAAAGGCCTTGGCAGGGCCTGAGCTAGTAGAGATTACCAGCAGGGTGGTACCCATAATCAGAGAAGGGATCAAGACTGCTGTAAGCAGACAGAAGAGTTATGCAGACATCCGCAGACGACAAGTAGAGTTTCAGGAGGGGGATCTGGTATTGCTCAAAGTGTCTCCTATGAAAGGAGTGGTTCGCTTTGGGGAGAAAGGTAAACTAGCCCCACGATACACTGGACCCTTTGAAATCTTGCAGAAGATTGGGAATGTGTCGTACAAGCTAGATTTGCCTGCTTCAATGGAAAGAATCCATTCGGTTTTCCATGTTTCCATGTTGAGGAAGTTCGTGTCAGATCCGGGCAAGGTTCTTAGTGAGCCTGATGTGGAGATCCAAGAAGATCTCACCTATGTTGAGTAGCCAGTGCGGATCATAGACATCCAGATCAGAAAGCTGAGAAACAAGGAAATCCCGATGGTGAAAGTCCTGTGGAACCACCACAATATGGAAGAATGCACTTGGGAGACACGGGAGTCCATGCTCCAGCAATACCCTTATCTTTTCTGAGGTTTTTTCCTTGTGAGTTTTATGTGCTTTGTATGTATGATATGTGTATGCCATGCTATGTGCTAGTTGAGGAACATTCGAGGATGAATGTTCTTAAGGGGGGAGAATGTAATACCCGGCTAGACTCCAGTATCGGAATTTCTACCGTCCGGTGGAATCTCGGATGTCGGAGACCTCTAGAAGGGTAAAACCATGTTTTATTAAAATTTTTTGATGTAATTTATGGTTTTTAATGAAAATAAATCCAAGTTTTGAGTGGAGAGGGCCTTGGAGACTTTGCCAGGTTCAGCCGCCGAAAGTCATGTTCGGCCGCCGAACGTGAGGAGGTTTTGGGAGCGCTTTAGGCCTCCGAAAGCCTTGTTTGAATCAGCCAAGGTTTGGCCGCCGAACCTCATGTTCGGCTGCCGAACTTGCATGCGCTGTGGGGGCACGTTAGGCCGCCGAAAGGTGGTAAGGACAGCCCTATAAAAGGACCCCATGGCCGAAACGGGCAAGCTTTTCTTCCCGTTTTCGGCCAAGGTGAGTTCTCCACCGCCCCTCCTCTGTTTTGAGCTTCTCCCTTTGAGTTTTCATGTTTTTCTTATGAGTTTTCACCTTGTTTTGAAGATTTTCGAGTTTAAAGCAAGTTTTGGAGCTTTGAGGTTCAAGAACTCAAATCTCTTCCATCTTCGAGCTAGGGTCGTTTTCCTCTCGATCTTCAAGAGGTAAGGGCCGATCTTGAGCTCACTATATGTTTTTAACAAGTTTTAAGTTGATTCTTGAAGTAGAAATGCATGTGTAGGGTTTTATGAGTTTTTGGGTTTTTGTTGGATTATGGGAACTGTATGTTAGATTTGTGTTGTTTGATGTGTTGTAGATGGGGTTTTAGTTGGTTTGAAGCCCCTAGGAACTTGTATGCTTGAGTATGTGTGTTGTAGAATAGGATTATGCATGTTTATAAGGTTTGGGAGGCATTGGAGGCAAGAGAAGCCAAGTTTCTGCCCTTTGGCAGAAACCAGGTTCGGCAGCCGAAGGACTTTCGGCCTCCGAACATGGCTGGGGAGGCAAGCCTTTCGGCTGCCGAAGCCTGCCCCCGAAAAGAGACTTTCGTCTCTGTTTGGGACTTTCGGCCGCCGAAGGTGCCGCCGAACCTGCCCTGTTTAGCCTTCCTTTGCATGTTTTTGCATGATTGTTTTGAGGTGTTTTAGAGGGTTTTTGAAGGATGTTTTTAGAATTATATTCTAGTTAATTGGTCCCTCATTTGAGTCCACCTGTGTAGGTTCGGACCCGAGGAACCGAGGACCCCAGCAGTGAGTTAGCTGCATCAGTCTTTGTCGGAGCTAGCCAAGAGGTGAGTAGAATAAACCTTTACGATTTAAAGCAAATAAATTATAAAGTTTTGAGCATGTTCATGCATCATGAATGCCATGTGATGAATTAGGTTGTTTGGATTAGAATTCACGAATATGTTGCATTGAATTTATGATGTTTATGTGGATTGGTTATTGGATGATCCCTTAGTCCTCATATGGTATGATGATGTTACGGCATGATATGGTATGGAAGTCCAGGTTGTACCCATTCTACGTCCCTGACACTATGTAAGAGAAAGTCCAGGTTGTACCCATTCTACGTCCCTGGCACATTGGAATGTTATGATATGTTATGTTAAGAGAAAGACCGGTTGTACCCATTCTACGTCCCGGCACTTTGGAAATGTAGAGGACTATTGGTGACAATACCATCCGAGATGTGATTTGTTGTGATGTGTTGCATTACATGATGGCATGAGATTTTTAAATGTTGTTTTCTATTATTCTGCTCACTGGGCTCTAGTAGCTCACCCCTTTTCCCTAATCCCCCAGGATTGCAGGTACGGGCTAGACAGAGAAGTCAAGAAGAGTAAAGTCATGTGTTTGTAATGGATAGAAAGTGGACATGATAAATTGTAAGATGATGTAAAGTTTGAATAGTCATGTTATGTATAATGATATTAAGGATTAGAAGTTGTGCTTGACCCTATGGATATTGTGATCCATTTTATTACATGATCTTAGATGTTTTATGATGTAGATGTAAACCAACTCAACACATGTTATGCCACCCATTGGGAGCATTGATGAGATCCCACAGAGGGGTCAAGTTTACGATTATGACTATGTTCAGTGCCTGCACAGGTTGAGTTTGGTGTATGATAGAATGTATGAAAGAAAAGTTTTAATTTTTATGAATGTTGTTGATCATGTATGGGATTAAACAGGTTTACAGGTTATATGTCAGGCTTGCTACGGGTGCCGGTGGCCTTAAGCCGATCTGGATCCTAGCGCCGGTAGCGGTCCGATTTTTGGGTCGTTACAAGAAGAACCACTATGATTGGTGGCCCATGCCTTTGGAATAATCTGTAGAGCCTGTAGATTTCCATTCCACTGCCAACCAAAATAGAAATGTCTCTTCAATTTCTCATAATAAGTGGTTGTTTGCAAGAGTAGAGGGCGGTGATTCGAATCCATATCTTCTACATGAATAAGATTAGTACCAGGATAATTCAGGAACCAACCCATTGAAAAAAGGCAGTGATCAAGTCACTCTTGAATGCAAAAAGAACCAGATCTTCTATTATTACATGTCATTAAGTCTCCAAAAAAGCCAATATTAAGAGTATTCATGGAGTTAATGAAGTTTCTGAAAGAAAGTGATTTACTGTCCAAAGAAATGTCTCCACCTCTTTTCTCACTAGAGTTTAGGATGACACTGAAATCACCAATAAAAATAAAATTAGCATTGACAGATTGCCTATAACCCAAAAGAAAATTGAATTGATCAAGTCTGATTATATCATCACAGCTTGTATATATGAACAAAAGATTCTAGGATAATTGCAAGATGTTATAAAAGCCATTTACATGAATAAAGAAGGGTGCCATTTTGATAATATTTATAGTACAATATGTTTTCTAAGCAAGAGCAAGGCCCTCTGAAGAACCTCTAGGATCAATAGAAACAAAATCAACAAACCACATTTGTTAAGCACCCTTCTAATTTTAACATTCATATTCTTTGTTTCCATCATGAACAAAAGGTCTAGGGATTGAAATTGGTAGAGTCCTTTAAGATGATGAACTGTCAGGGAGTTCCACACCCTGACAGTTCCAACTGAGGAGTCTCATGATTCTTGGTGGGGCCAATTAAGGCTGGCTTTCTCCTCCTTTGAAGAGAGAATAAAGTCTTGTTGGGTAGTAGTAGTATTTCCACTAAGAGAAGTATGAGAACCATCAAAGCATGACTTCTTACTCAGTTCCAGGTTTCCATCTCTTACCTTCTTATTTGAAGTTTTTCTTTTTCTCTGAGCTAGAGCTGTCTGAAGTTCTTCTCCAATAGATAGGTCATTTGACACCTCCCGTATGACAATACCAGAGTTAACATTTCCCATAGAATGAGCAAGTCTTTTCTAGTGTCTAGTTGTCATTTGTTGTTCCTTGGGTATCAAAGGCTGATAAAGAGATAGTTTTGGTTTGTTTGCTGAGGAAGAAAAGAGAGTAACTGCCATATGTACCAAATCATCAAAAGGAAGTGAATACTAAATGTTTGTATTCTTTTCAGGGATTTGAAGAGGTTGGCATTTTTCTTGAAAGAATTTTTTCAGAGAGAGCCATGGGGATGCTTTTCCTTGTAGATAAGAAGAAGGTTCACAAGAAACAACCTTTTGACTGAGAGGGGGGGTGGGCTCTTCGGTCTGGTTGAACAGGTTATAAGTTTTAAGGGCCTCTGAAGGGATGTTCATGGGCTTGGAGAGAAGAGGAATGGGTCCTCATTCAAAATGGGTTAGGCTGGATGAAAAAGGGGCCCCAAATTGCTGGTATTCTTTTTTTTTTTTTCTAATATAAAGAGTAAGAGGGGGGATCGCTGTCCATGCTATCAACACCAAAATGATTAGGGTAAATGAGTGCATTAAATGCAGCCGTTTGGAAAAGATTGATCATATAGGGAAAGGTATGGAAGAAATTTTCAGCATTGCAGTCTTTTAGGCCTGAATTCCAGAGATATTGGATAAAAAGCTAAGTGATGGTCTCTAAGGGAAAAAGGTTGGCAGGTGATGATGGATGTTTGTTAGGTACAACGTTCGAGGTTTCACCAAACTGGTAAGTGGTTTTTGTAGATAGAAAAGTGGTTCTGGATCTAGAGAAGTGGTTTCTAGGGGTTGGTTTTGGTTTCTAAAAAGTTGATGTTGGAATTAAGAATGTGTTTGTGGTGGTCTTAGTAGCAAGAATTGGGTGAATAGGAGGAGGGAAAGTATTATCATGGATCAACAAAGGTTTAGGCAATTTTGAGAGACACACACAAGATGTTGAGACTTTTCAAGAGCATTTTAAGATTCAAAATGGAGGAATCAGAAACAGATTGCAAGAGAGGTTTTTGGTGTTTTGGGGAAGAGACCTTGAGCCAAGGGCCATAACCTTTCTTGTGATGTTCCACTTTCTTCAAAGGGGAAAGGCAATCTCTATTCAAATGGCCAATAACGCCACAGTTAAAGCAAAGATCAGGAAGTTTTTCATATTTGATATTAATCCATGTAATGTTGCTATCCATCCACTTCTTATGGAAACCGGTAATCAAAGTGATGCTATATGAGACTCGCCCAAAGTAGACAGTGAGGTGTCACCATAAGACAAGGCCACATGGAAAGAATCTGATAAATCAATACGCGGTCTCACTCATAAAAAAGAAGATCCTGGCACTTCAGATCGGCGTTAGGTCAGACAGACTCGCCCTCTCAACTTTAGGGCGAGATTCCATAAGGAAGTTACCATTAACAGCTACAATCCAATAGATTTTCTTTACGCCTGTAATCACGAAATTCCTAACCAATTAGCCGGTGAAGATCCCTTACCAACAAGTCGGTGAAGGTCCCTTACCAATAAGCCGGCCACATCATTGCCGGATTATCAGGAAATGCTATATTTATTCTCACCTTCTTATAGTATAAATGGGGAACGATCATAAAGGCAAAGGTATGCTATTCTACCTCTCAAATACTCTCGAGTTCTTCATTTACTATTTTTTTCAGTTTATTGACTTGAGCGTTGGAGTGGCTGTTGTGGGCACCCACCACCTCACTTTCTCTATCTTGTAGGATTAGCTAATCACAGCACTGCTTCATCTCGACCACCTCATCACTTTGATTTCAGCAATATCATTTCATTTTGTAGCCAAGAAATTCATTGAATTCTCTCCATTCATTTGGATTAAGATCGGTCTCTTATTCCATTTCTCTTAAAAAGAAATCTCACATTTCTCTATCGACATGGCTGGAAATTCTCAGGTTGCTGCTAAGGTTGTTACCAATGAGGATGCTATTATTTCTTCCATCTCTAGTAGTGGACAAAACACACTCTCGATGGTCAATAAAGTAGATTTCAATAATCTGAGCATTGAGCAAATGCTCTAGTACATCAGAAGGTCACAGGTTAATAAAGCTCAGGAGGAGGCGTCGCTCATGGCTCTTAGGGGAAGGGAGGAAGCCTCTGTTGATACCTCAAGGCCCTAGACAGGGGCAATCCAAATGGAGTCCATAGGAAAAGACAAGTTCAAGGAAGGAGAATCCTCAGACGATGCTCCAAAAAACGTCGACTGTAAGCCAATACGGACTGCCCAAAGGTACTAGGAAGATGGCAAAAGGATGAGCCAAAAGCAAGACCAGAAGCTAGAGAAGCAAGGAGAAGAGGGAGAACCCAAAAGTTACCTAGTCTCTCGAAGAAGGAATGACCAAGGTAAGTATAAGAATTATACTCCCCTGAATGACTCTCATATACATATTTTAGTGTGGATAAGGAAAAATGACAAGGAAGTTAGATGGCCTCCTAAACTCAACCCTAAGAAAGCTGGGAGGCGAGATAAGACCAAGTACTGTTATTTTCATGAAGATCACAAACATACAACGGAGGAGTGCCGGCAGCTAAAAGACGAGATCAAGAGGTTAATAAGAAATGACACACTTTGGAAGTTAATCAGAAAGAGTAGAAAAGATAAGAGGCCTGAGCTCGAGGTAACAATTTCAGAAACTACCACTGACAGTAAACCTGTGGGGATTATTCATAGCAGTGCAGGAGGACTGAGTGTTAATAGGGATGGCAATAAGGAGAATGCTACAGATGTTCAGCTCCTGGATTGGACTCCGAGTTTTGAAAATAGTCAAGTTAGACGATCGAGTCTTTTATTTTATCCTTAGAAAAAAATTTGTGATTTATGAAAATGTTATAAAACTAGGATGCATTCTTCAAACTTCTTTTTTTATAGGAAAGTCAGAAACGTTGGATGGATGAAAATGTGGAGACAAGAACAAAGGCCACAAGGCGAGAATTCGCCAGGCCATCCGGGCCACATAACGAGACATCTCATGCCAGGCCATAAGTCAGAAATCCGTCAGGTTAGAAGACTAGATTTTAGTCCCACTAAAATAAGGTCATAAGTCGAAGATCTATCAGACCAAAAGATAGGGTGTTAGTCCCACTAAAATAAGGCCATAAGTTGGGAATCCGTCAAGCTAAAAGACCGAATGTTAGTCCCACTAAAATAAGGCCATAAGTCGAGAATCCGTCAGGCCAGAAAATTGAGTATTAGTCCCACTAAAACAAAGGCCATAAGTCGAGGGCCCGTTAAGCCAAAAGATCGAGTGCTAGCCTCGCTTCACAAGGTGTTTCTAAAGCATTTCATGATAGGCCTCAAGGTGAGAATATGCCAAACTGACCGACCGGGTATCAGTCCCATTTCACGAGAAATTTCTAAGGCATTTAATGCTAGGCTACATGGCAGATATATGTCAGGCCGACCAACCTAGTGTTAGTCCTGTTTCACGAGAAATTTCTAAGACATTTAATGCTAGGCCACAAGGCGGATATACATCAAGCCAATCAGCTCGTAAGGGCTAAAAGATGCCCAGATGATCCTTAGGGCTGGTTGGTGCTAGAGAGAGCCCATAATTTGTTAGGCCAAAAGACTGAGTGTTAGTCCCACTAAAACAAAGGCCATAAGTCGGGAACCCGTCAGACCAGAAGATCGGGTGTTAGCCCCGCTTCACAAAGTATTTTTAAAGCATTTCATAATAGGCCTCAAGGTAGGAATACGCTAGACCGACCAACCGGATGTCAGTCTCATTTCACGAGAAATATCCAAGGCATTTAATGCTAGGCTGTAGGGCAGGTATACGCCAGGCTGACCAACTGGGTGTCAGTCCCATTTCACAAGAAGTTTCTAAGAAATTTAATGTCAGGCCGCAAGGCGGGCATACGTCAGGCCGACCAGCTCGTAAGGGCTAAAAGATGCCTAGATGATCCCTAGGGCTGGTTGGTGCTAGAGAGAGCTCAGAAACTCGTCAATGCATTACTATATCACTCGGATCAATTTTTGCCAGGCAAGATCTTGGACTTGACTGGTCGATAGGGCAAGTAAGAAGAAAGCAAGGACATCGTGCGCTTAGTCCGGACAAACAAGCCATATGACCTAGATCATGAAGACAGTTGTCACCTTCGTATCTAAAGAATCAAAAACTAGCTAGGGGACCTCTGATGCTACATGGGACTTGTACAAAGTAGGCAGTGAGCTATCACCATAAGACAAGGCCACGTGGCAAGGATCTGATAAATCAATAAATGGTCCCACCCATAAAAACGAAGACTCAGACGCTTCAAGTCGGCCTCAGGTTGGATAGACTCGCCCTTTCAACTTTAGGATGATGCTCCATAAGGAAGTTACCCTTAACAGCTACAATCCAGCAGATTCCCTTTATGCCTACAATCGCGGAATTCCCAACCAATTAGCCGATGAAGATCCCTTACCAATAAGTCGGTGGGGATCCCTTACTAATAAACCAGCCACATCATTGCCTTATTATCAGGAAATACTATATTTATTCCTACTTTCTTACAGTATAAATGGGAAACGATCACTGAGGCAAATGTACGCTATTCTCCCACACAAATACTCTCAAGTTTTTCAGTCACAATTTTCTCCAGTTTACTAACTTGAGTGTCGGGATGGCTACCATGGGCACCCACCACCTCACTTTCTCTGTCTTGCAGGATTAGTCAATCACAGCACTGCTCCATTCCTGCCACCTCATCAATTTGATTTCAGTAACATTACAAAGGTTTGATGATATTGATTTTCGCTCTTGAATGAAGGAAAGAGAAGAAACTTGTTTGGTCATTAGGAATATCATCAACTTGAAGAAAGCCTCCAAGAAAGTTACCAATAGTTGTATCATTCTTTGCGGTCTATCTATCGGGAGGTAGCCCATGCACTTGCGTCCAAAAACGGCTAATGTTAAAAGTTAGTTCATCAAAAGCCAAAACAGAAGGCCATTCTCGCACTATCACAAGTTGGTTATGAATAGACCATGGTCTATGTTGCATAACATAATCCATATTTTGGGCATTGCTGAAAGTGAAAAGATAAGTATTGTGCCGTTCCACAGAAACTAAGAAGCTTTCTTGTGTTCTCTATGATTTAACAAGCACTGCTTTAATTGTATTTGGAGTAAAGGATTTGGTTGAGATGAGTCTTCCCACTAAGAGACAGTTTGCATTTCTGTCCTTGCGAAGGAGTTGATTCCAGCTCCAATATAAACTCAGTGCATCGTCAATTTTGGGTTTTGTTGATAAGGTCATAGACAAAGGGTTCAATTTCAGACATGGTGATGATTAAGAATATGTTGAAAAAATAGATATGGAGAGTGGAAGTAGAAAAAAGAAGAATAAAAGGATTAAGAAGGGGTAGAAGATACAGTTCATAGAAAAACAGGTTCGGGGCAAGGAGCCTCAGAGAAAGGGGACATGCTCCAGATTTGGTTTCGAGTTTCGATTTTTGAGATATCTTACTAGTCGAGCTACCCTTCCCTAATTTATTCTAAACTTATTGTATTACTGTGTTTAATGTAACTTCAATTTATATTATAAGACTTTTTAAATTTGAGTTGAGTATCTTTTCTTAAACATTTTAGCTATTTAGTTTTAATTGTTTATCAAAATGGTACTATAATTAAATTAAAATTATAGTCAAAAATTAATTTTATGTATATATTTTTTAATAATTTTAATAATTTTAATAATTTTGCACTCCGAAACTTAGTCTGGTGGAAAGTGCATCCTGATAGACCGGAGAGGTCTAAGGTTCGACTCCCCCAACCCATATTTCAAAAAAAAAAAATAATTTTAATAATTTTAATAATATATTTTCATATACTATATGGTGTAAATATCAATTTATATATTTATATGCAATATATGAAATAATTTTTTTTTACCAAAATTATATTTTTCTATTTAAAGAATTGAAGTCCTAATTTATGTTAAATAAAATATAGTACAAAATTATAAATAAATAAGATTTTAAATAAATTAAATTATTAGTAAATTATTCAAAATTTAATTTAATTTTTTTTATATTTAATATTATCTACATACTTTCATAGATTAAATTAAAATAATTTAAATATCAACTTTTTCTATTAACTATTAAATAGTTTAAACTAACCCTATATTCTAGTTAACTATTAAAGATATCTATCTATATAATTTAATAATTTTTATTAAATTTTCAAATGTAATATAGTATAAAATTTTAATGTTTAATACATTAAAACATTTTATTTTTCTTAGTATATTAGAACACCATTACCTTTTACTAATATTATTATAAATATTTTAATACTTTTTACAAATCTATTTAAATTAAAAGGAAAAAAATAATTTTTTTTATATTTTTAGAAACATTTATATTCCACATTTTTTTGAAAAATTTTGAATTATAATAAAAATAATTATACGAACTTAAACATAAAAATATTAAGATTTTGAAATTTATATAAATTCTACTTAATTCAATTAATACATTTTAAATTAATTTAATTTTGATATGTAATTAACTTTAAATATTTTATTATGATGATTTGAGATTCAGAAAGTAGGATTTTACAAGGGTTGAGTAAATTTAGTCTGAGTCCTCCTCTCCTTTTATTCCTTTCCTTTATCTGCCAGTGATGTGTAACGGCCTCACTGCCATTGGGCTACCTGTCTCTGCCATATGGATACGAACGTACGAGAATATCATATCTCTGCTTCATGCGTAACGGCCATTTAATTCTCTCCTGACACGCATGTGGATGGACCCACTAGGCGGATGGGCTGGCTACTTCTTCTCCTTCGAACTGGGCTGGAGGATGAGATTAAAACTAAAGTCCAGGAGAGGTCTGATCTTAGGGCCGAACGGATTGGGCCGACCCATTAAGAAGATTTAGAAGCCTTAAAATGGAGACTGCCGTTATGAGTCCGGCCTCGTAACGGGATGGTAAAATCCAACTGTCATCATATTATAATAATATTATATCACTAAAATTATAATTAGAAATCTTTTTTATTTTTATTTAGAGTATAGATTTATTTATATAGTATGTCATGACTGAAATTTAATTATGAATTAGTTTGACACTATAACTTAAATTTAAATAAAAACTCAAAATCTCGCAGCACGCCTAATATTAACTCAACCTAAAACTAAAGCCCACTGAAGAGTTAATATTAACTCAATTTGCCTTTTATATAGACTTACTCAAAACGAATTCGGATAGATCAAGTCAACCTGCTTATTCCATAACCATTCTTAATATTATGCTATTTTTCTTATAAATTATTTTTTTATTTATAAGTCTTTTTTTAATACTCTAAAAATTATAGAATAAATAATATATTTAAAAAAATATTTTTCATGAAATAACTGGAGGTTTTTAAATTTGCACTCTAAAAGAAAAGAAAGATAATCTTATCTGTAAAAGTTTATGACACACAGCTGGAATAGCTCAGTTGGTTAGAGCGTGTGGCTGTTAACCACAAGGTCGGAGGTTCAAGCCCTCCTTCTAGCGTATGTTTATCTTTTTTTTTTTTTTTTTTTTTTAATTATGGAAATAATTATTTTCTAATCTCAAATGAAAATCAACATATTTTAAGATTTTTCTTTTTCGAATTACTAATTTAAACTTCTATTTATACTTAAATTATAAAGAATAATAAGAATAATTTTATTTTTTTTCATGGAAATAATTATTTTCTAATCACAAATGAAAATCAACATATTTTGAGATTTTTCTTTTTCAATTTTCTAATTTCAACTTCTATTTATACTTAAATTATAAAGAATAATTTATAAAAAGTCTCTGAGATAAAATCAAATCACATTTTGGTTCCTTAATTATGTTTTGATAATAAGTTGGTTTCTGAATTTAATTTTCAATTCAATATATTAATCTTTATATTAAAATTCAATATTTTTTAATATAAAAAATACTCTTCGCGATCGTACTATTCTCTCTATTTATAAGAAATATTATATAAATGCATATAACTCAAATTTTACAATTAATAAAAATTACATCATAAAAAATCACTCGTTATTCAAGAAAAATATACTATGTAATATTTTAATTTCATACTGATAAAAATAAAATTCGCTGTAATAAATCAACGTTTCTTTGAAAAAATTCATTAATTAATAATATTAAATTTTTTTAATAATAGATATATTTATTTTATTAGATAGCACTCACGTACGGTGTATATGTCTTTCATAATTTAATTATTATTGATAAAAAATTCATTGGAGTGAGAAGAAATAGAAACAAATAATAAATTAGCAAAGGAAGTGTTATTCTTTGACCTCAGAATCTATAGTGGGATCTGAAAACTGAAGAGAAATGCCTAATTCAACAAAGTCACAGCCTGATATTTTCTAAATCCCTAACCATCCATCATCGAGAAACATAGGCAGTTATGTTAGGTGTTTTCCTTTATTAATTATAAAAGTTTTATTTACTTTTTTTCTCTAATTTCTATAATAAACGGAAAAATTAAATAATTAATAATGTAAAAAGATACTGACTATTTAAAAATAAAAATTATATAATTATGAGACAATATTAGCAATGAAGATCTTGGTATGTTTTTCACAATAGATTGCAGATTAATTTACTTGTTATTCTATTATTATTGCATCAAATAAAAGTTTATTTAGCAAAAAATATTTAATGAATAAAATAATAAATTTAATACTAAATATGATCAAATTTGCAACGGACTTACAATTAGCTATAGAATTTTAAGATGAATATTAAAATTTAGCAATGAAATTACAACAGAGCTATGGTGTCGCTAAATTTAGCGATTATTTCATCGCATGAAATAATAGCTAACGCTACTGATACAGATAAATTTCAATTGTGTCCCCGATGGGAACATACCTGTTTTCAATCTGTCATTTAAGGTTTTGTGACGAAAACCACCTCAGCGATGGAAAATTTTTGTAGTATATTTTGTTATAAACTCTTGCTTTCTTATAGTATATTTTGCATATAAATAAAGTTAGTGATATGAACTTTTATTTGAATTGATCAACTTAAATATATATTTGGTTTTATAGATTAGTTCGACACTATAACTTAAATTTAATTATGGATTAGTTCAATACTATAACTTAAATTTAAATAAACCCGCAGCAAGACTCGACCTAAAATTAAAGTCCACCTGAAAGGCTCAAAGTCAAAAAAATAAATAAATAGAGACGGCCATAACTTGGACATCTTGGGAGAAAATTCACTCAACCTACACATGCAATTAATCTAACAAATGTATAGTTTACCCTCACAATCCATAAACTAAAGAAATATAATAATGAGAAATTCAAATCAACCCAAAATCTATAATAAAACCCAACATCACAATGGGAAGTTCAGCTGACGCTAAATGAAATGCCATTTAACGTATTAAGTTAAATAAATTATTTTTAAAAAATAAGTATTACTCCGATAGTGTTGGTAATTTTTGTGATAGTGTTGCTGATCTCTATGAGATCGAGAAATCTTAATATCTAACCTTTGTAAGATTGTTGGCAATACATGTGAGAGAGAGAAAAGAATTGATTTTAATTTTTGAGGATTTAAATATGAGAAAAACTCAAACTCCTTTCATATCTCTCTATGAGAGAGAATCAGATCCTCATGTAGCTTGACAAAAATATCTTAATAATCATTTAGGCACGCATTTAAAACTCAAACTTGGTTTCTTGCTTGCTCAGGCATGTATTCAAATTCATTCTTTGGCATATGATATATATATGTGTTTTGGAAATGACACGTATATTTTCATTACACAATTTGATACGTTGAATTAGAGATACTTGGCCCTGGTAAACTTAGTAGGAGTCAAAGGTTAGCTTAATGATATGGCATGCCATATATATACATATATAGAATTTGCAATACTATTACTATTATATGATCTATATTTGAGGTTACATATCATGTGTCTCATAAGCACGGCCACAGAGTCTTATTCACAGTATTAGTCTTTGAGCCTACCGTTTGGCACCCTGTGCCTATCGTTATAACTCTTTATCTACCTAGTTGATCTACTACATGTTTATAAGGGCTGAGATCTTAATTAAGATTTGGCACCAGGTTTTGTGAATTTATCAATGAATATTGACATGTTTGCATCTATTGCATATTTTAAGCCATGATAATTTGCTATAGATATAAAATGTGTAATTATGGCAAAAGATGATGGTCTATTGATTCTGAAGAAAAGATTTGACATGCATAAGGATGCTCATTTGTACTTGTATCTTAAACTAGAATTTTAACAAGTTGCTATATACTATGTCAAATATTACACTTTAGATGCTTGTAATTGTTTACTTAATAATACATGAATATGCTTACTCTATATTGTCACATGTATTGCAATCACCCACTGGGTATAAGCTCATCGTGTTGATTTTTACTTCATGAAGGTTGTAGATAAAGTAATCACTATAGAGGTGACCAGAGATCAACATCAAACATCAAGGTCTTTATTATAGCTGGTTATTTTGAGTTTTTGAGTTACTGTACAATTATATTTTGGCATGTACATATTAAATAGAGTTAGTTGTAAAGGTTATGTAAATTAAAATAATATAATTATGTATGCATCCAAATACAGTTAAACATTTGCATGTGATGATAATTACGAAAAAATGAGGAATGATATTGTGTTGAAATATGTGCTGAACTAATAAATTGTATGACATCAAATGAAAGATGAGAGTATAATTATAAATTTATTTTTCATATGTATCATAGGTTGATGCTGATAAAATAGGGAAAACTCTGCTAAAATTTTTGTTTAAAATCTTTCACATTTTCTTTATTCATATTATGAAATTTATATGAACTACTTAATAACTTGATTCTTACAGATATTAAATATATGGTTTAGTTTTGAAATGTCTAAGAAAGTATAGCTTGTGACAGTCTTTACTCAGTCTACACCTGGATGTTAGTGTATATGCCCTAGGCTATTATCTTGGACCTTTTTGTATGTCGTTTTGGTTATTAATAAAGAGGTTTTATCATTATTATTTGTTTGCATGTTACATAATAATGATTATCATCCCTGATTACTTATTATTATGTTGATAATAATAAAACATAGCTAGTATGATTATTGATTGATAATCATGAGATGATTATGTATATGTTGATATAATTCAATAATCATAGATACTTGTTAGAGAACAAAGTATCGGATGGACCCGCGTTGAGATAATTACATGGGTTATTGTCATAAGTGAATCTCAAAGTAGTTATGTTTTAATCATTTGACTTGAGATTGTCATAGTTTCCAACATAAGGACTATTATATTTTGACATAACCAAACATTGTCTTTAATCGGACAATCATAAAGGTTATGATTGAGCATAATATAAATGATGTAGAGGATAATGAACAATCAAAATAAGATTTGTCCCTCTCTCTGAGAAAGATATCTTCTGGGCCCCTCGATAAGTGAGATTGAGAAATGCATGGCTGTGCTCAAATGAATTGATAGTGTGATTAATATCATTTGAATTTATCCGTCTACTTAGAGATCGAAAAATCATAAGTTTGAACATTATAAGTTTGAACATTATAAGTTTGACATTGACCATGACTTATGTTCAAACTAGATATCGTATGACAAAGGGATTAATACATGTTCTATTTATTAGGCTTTTTCAGACTATTGATCCTCATATTAGTTGGGTAGTCATAATGTCTTGCTAGATGCCACTTATGACTTATGGGTCTTGTGGGACTGGGTCTATTGCCAATTAATGTGAGCCTATTGGGTTACATACAAAATAACATTGTTGATGTGCTATGACATATTAATGGGCTAAAAGCCCATTAATATAATTAATAATAATAAAGTGTTATTATTATTAATAATATTAATTATTAATTATTTATTATGAGATAATAATATTTAAAATATCTGTAAATTTATCTGTAACTGTTACAGATAAAGGACTATATCACATAAGATATTTGAGTATATGCGAGATTGTGATAGTGGGTTCTGAACACAACTCTTTTGGGAAAAGAGTTGTGGGAAAACAAAAGACTGAAACATATAAATAATCCTTCTACGAATTGTGGAGAAGATGTTAATTTTTAGAAAAAAATTCAGTCTAACAGTTGCAGATTGTGGAGCACATAATCTATCCATCTTTGAGAGAGCTAGCACTCTAGAAGGATAGAAGACGTTCGTGTGGATACCATAGAAGGTGTTCGTTTAAAAAAGCAGCACCATCAGTCTGCCATTGTATCTTTTGGACGAGATTAACAAGTTAGTCTCATATTCTTCTTATGAAATAAACGAAGCACTCAGATTCTGGGAAAGGAAATCCGAGATTTTATTTTTTCGCTGCGCAATTTGGGTTGCAATAATCTCGAGATTTACCAACACTGGACGGGGTAGAGGGTGTTACAATTAGTGGTATCAGAGCAAAGGCTTAGGTGATTCTAGGTCATAACATATAAGTGAATAAGTGTAGTTACATCTATGATATGGTTCTGATATAGATCTCTTCTTTGTTTTTTTAGGCTTGTTAAAAGAGGCTTGTTAAAAGATGTCATTGGCGTTATAGAGAGCTTTAGATGAAGAGATAAAGAGTTATGCTACCTTTAAGGTAATTAGACCTACTGCTACTCCTCCACCTGTTGTTGTGGGCAAACTAGGGCAAGAGACATTGTTTCAACAAATAGTTTAGATGCTTAGGAGGGTTACACAACATGTGACAAAGGTACCACTTTCACCACCACCACTTGTGTAACAGCCCGAAAACCGGTACCCCTCCGTAACGACCCGAACCATCACTGGCACTAGGATCCAGATCGGCTTAAGGCCGCCGGGACCCGTAGCAAGCCGACTATACTCTCTGTGTACCTGATAAAGCCCATACATGATCAAAAATACTCAACAATCCTGTAAAACTACCAGGCTTAACTATTGCTACTCAGATATGCAAATCTGAAACGGCCCTCAGGGCCTATACCAGTGACTACTAACTGCTGTGGGTCAAGGGATTAAAACCCTTTCTTCCCTCACTGTTATGCTCCTGGGTCAAGGGATTTGATACCCTTTCTTCCCAACACAACACACTGGCGTCTCACCAAAGCCATACATTAAGCCTGGTTTCACACATTTCTCATCAAGAAATGCAAAACAGGATCCATGTACAAAAGGATTAATCATACACCACACTAGGGCAAAGACACTAGGGTAAAGCACAATTCTATCCATTTATATAACAGTATATATATCTATACATTACATTACAAACTAATCCTTTAATTACATCATGTCCACTACTCTATGACATACATACAACCATGCAGAACTGTACTCTTTACTCTTGCTGACTCTGACTTCCCACAGCTATCTCGGAACCTGCAAAACTGGGGTTAAGGGAGTGGGATGAGCTACTACAGCCCAGTGAGGAGGAACAGTAAAACAGTTCATTAATTACATGCTTTCATGAAATGCATCACATCACAAACATATCATCTCAAGGATGAACTTGTCACCATAGCCCTCTACATACATAGTAGTATGTCCAACTGCGCCAGGGGCGATTAGGCCTCACCTGGACTTCTCTTAACTGACTCATATCATAACATGTCCAACTGTGCCAGGGGCGATTAGGCCTCACCTGGACTTCTCTTAACTGACTAACTCATAGTACCAGGAGCGACCTGATCTATAGTGCCAGGAGCGACCTGGTATGGCTATCTCATGCCATATCTCATCTCATCTCATAGTATCTCATCTCATATCAAGGGCTAAGGATCATCCAACATTCATCCACATGAACAACATCTTATGCAATGCATCATATTCGTGAATTCTAATGCAACACAACCTAATACATAACATGGCATTCTATGATGCATGGATCATGCTAGAAGCATTTCAGTTCTCAATGTAAAATATTAAGTTTAGTTCCACTCACCTGTAGCCAATGCTTGGCTAACTCTAGGCCACCTCTAACTCTGAAGCAGCTACTTCTGCTTAACACCTCGGTTCCTCGGGTCTAAACCTACAATGGAGGACTCAAATGAGGCACCAAACATACTCTAAACAACTCATAAACAACTCTTAACACTTCCCCAAAAACCCTCTAAAACATCCTAGAACAATTATAGAAATCATGCAAAGGAAGGCTGAACAGAGCATCTTCGGCGGCACCTTCGGCGGCCGAATGCTCCTTCCAGAGCCGAACCTCAGGCATGTTCGGCGGCACCTTCGGCGGCCGAACCTCTCCTCCAGAGCCGAAAGTCCAAACTTTCGGGGGCAAGCTTGAGCAAGCTTAGGCAGCCGAAGCCACCTCCTCAGCACGTTCGGCGGCCGAATCCTCCTTCGGCTGCCGAACCTGAGTTCATCCAGAACTCAGCTTCGTGCACAACCTGCCTCTCAAACCTCTAAACCCTCAACACATGCAACCAACTTCTCTAAAACATGCATAACTCCTACAACAAGCATATAGGAGCTTAAGACAACTTAAACTCCACCAAACAAACTCATTAAGCAAACATAAAGCATAAAGGGTCCATAAACCCTAATATGCACAACTCATGCAAACTCATCCATAAACTCCCTTTTCCCTTCACAAAATTCATGTAAAACATCATAAAAACCAAGGATCTACACTTACCTCTTGAAGAACAAAGGCTGGTGTGATCCAAACGTAGAGCTATGGAGGATCTAAGCTCCAAACTTTCCAAAACCTTGCTCAAAGTACAAAACCTTCAAAACAAGGATAAAACTCACTTAACTTTGAAAGATTTAATGAAAAACTATGAAAACCATCCAAGGGGAACAAGAACTCACCTCTGGTAGTGAAACGGAAGCAAAACTGATCCATTTCACCGACTGAGGACCCTTTATAGGCGGCTGACCGCTTCAGCTTTGGCGGCCAAACCTGCATGCAAAACTATGCAACGTTTGGTGGCCGAACTTGGAGGTTCGGGGGCCAAACCTAAGGCACTTTCGGCGGCCGAACACCACTTTCGGCGGCCGAACCCGCACTTTGTTTCCTTGGTCTTTTCTCTTCAAAACTCAAATCCTTTCTCGTTTAAAACTTTCAAACACGTAAAAAGATTGTAGAAAACCTGTCTCTTACCCTTCTAGCACCCTCCGACATCCTCAAATTCTAGATTCCAACGGAGATTCTGCCGGAAAGTAGGAATTCTGATGCCGGTGTCTAGCCGGGTATTACATTCTACCCCCCTTACAAAAACATTCGTCCCCGAATGTTAACAAACAAACAAACAAACAAACAAAATCTGCTCTCCAAAGAGAAACACAGATATCGCTAGAGTAAGAACTCTCGGGTCTCCTATCCATATGATACTCTTAGGGTGATTCTAAGGGACTTCCCTTATCAGATCTTCCTGTTCTTCTATTCTGCGAGTTGAGTGTGTATGAGCCGCTCTAACTATACTATACAGGTGAGATTCTCTGAGAACTCCACCTCTGGTGCATACAGAACCTCTGTCGGATCCAACACTACTCCAGAACAAAAGAAACAAGGAAACCAAATGGTTCTCCTTTTAGAAGCAGGTAAACTTAACTGGTAAAATACCTCTTAGTACCCACATTTCAGATCTAGCTTGGACGACAACTGGCTCCTGCCAGCTGATCCAATCGATCATTAATCCGAAGTACTACCTGTGCCTATAGGATAAACTGGTAAGCGACTTCCGACTGAGGGCAGCTAACGTCTCATCTGCCGCACTCAATAGATACTGGTTCGGCAACGCAGAGTCGCTAAGCAGTTCTACCTATTTCCTCTGTTTCACACGCATTACTGCAAACTCCTTTGATTGATAAAGATCTCATCTCTTACCCCATACGGTATTACTTCCACATCTCGAATCAACTACTATCTCTAGACCATGTGTAGGATAATTCAACTTATGCTTCGTTAGCTGCCTAGAAACATAAGTAATTACCCTGCCATTTACCTTATTACTGGTAGCTCGAGCTACTACTGGTACTGTACTGACGTCAGTTTTTTTTTTACTTCCGTGCTCTTCGGGTCTTTCTTGATCATTAGAGTGACAACTTCTCGAGATGTCGTGGACTGGCCTCTCTGTAGCAATCTGCCAAACCCAAGAACTATTCATCTGTCACTGAGATGGGTCTAAGCCAATTGCTATAACTTTTACTTTCTTGGGGTCTACTTCAATTCCTTTTTCTGATACTGACCTACTCCTTACCGAACCACTTCTCCACTAGAACTCACACCTGAAGAACTTGGCATATAAGCCATGTTCTCTCAAGGTCTACAACACCATTTCCTGCTAATGGGCACTCTCCTCTGTAGTTCTGGAACTCCTCACGGTATTCTCAATACCGGAGTGATTCAGACTCGCATTAAAACCTCTGCTTATGAGAGTCATGACTGCTATAGGGCATGACTAGCCCGTAACCCATAGTACCCATACTTCTTCCTCGACACTGTCCTCACTTTCTTGATTACTCTCATCCTAACGGATAGTACCTGGATTTCAGATCTATCTTAGAAAGACCATTGGCTATTACTAGTTGGTCTCACGTAGATCGTCGATCCAAGGTAACAGATACGTACTGGTAGTGACTTTGTCCAACAAAGTCTCACGGATTCATCTTTCTTTTCCCATCACAACACTGGAACATTCTAGGGTGAGGTACTAAGTCAGATACAATCCTTGTCTACCAACTCAAACAATTACTCGTCTGGCTTTTACTCTTTATCTCACTCTGCTAGTGCCATCCTGTAGAGAAGGATAGAAATGGTTCTGGGTCCAGACACCACTCCTATTTCACCCTCTAATCTCCTAGCAGGTGATAAACCTGGCAACTTGTCTGGGACTACATCTAATAATTCTCTGCCTGCGGGCACTGAAACTGGTTCCCCCCCTGATCTGACTAACTACGATACTCTCTGACATGAGCAAGAAACCTCTGACAATCTCTCCTGAACAGCCTAAGAGCCTATAGGGCTGATATCAAACCTCCAGGCATCTCTACACTGTCCCCTCAAAAGACTACTGTTGATCCATCCTGATCTCTACGCATGCCTACTCTGCCTCTGCTATCTAAGGCAATACTCTGAGTAGCTCGCCCATCCACCCCTAGAATGACATCAAACAATCACTCTAGAACCACTAGGTCAGTTGGAAGGCATCTACTCACAACTCGCACTAAACTCATCTGGCAGACTGACTCTGCCACTGATGGATCACACTTGGGTCCACTGGCCCAAAGAGGACACTCTAATCCCGGAAGCTATCAAACCCATACTCTCTATGGCTCTCAAAGCCCTAAGGAAAGCGAAACATCAGGGTCTCTAACAGCAGACACATCAAAACATATGGAAGTGAAAAGTACCTGTCACCGCCATGTCCGATGTGTGAGCCTCCTGCTGCGTCAAGGCGAAGATCCGTGCTGGCACTGATGGACCTTCACTTTGGGAACCTGTGGAAGAAGGAGTGATCTCGCTCCCTCTGCCTCTGCCCTGCGCCATGGCTAGCACTCCTGGCTGAGCTACTTTGTCTGAGACTGTCTGTTGGGACTGTGTTATCAAAGTCGCGGTGGAACACTCACGTGCTATGTGCCCCTCCTGTTCGCACCTGAAACAGGCTGTTGTCCCTACCAGACAGACTCCCTTGTGCGGCCTACCGCACCTCGAACATCTGGAGTTGTCCAAACCAGAGCTCGATCCATCACCTATTCCCAGACCAGACTTTATCTGATTCCAGACCTTATTCTTCTTTGATCTCCTGAGGCCTTTGCCTCCCTTCTTCCTCTCTGTACCCACTTCGTGCAGAGGGGAGAGATGAACATCACTTGTCCCTGCAAGTTTGGCACTAGCCTCCATCTTCCGTGCCATATCCACTATAACATGGAAACTCTCCCTTTCTGCTGACTGTGTCAAGGAAGAATACCTCGAGTGAAGTCTCATGGTATACCTCTGAACTCTTTTCTGCTCTGTATCACATGTTTGCCCCACGTACTGAAGCAACTCAAGGAACTTCTCTGTGTATTCATCTACACTCATGTTCTCTGTCTGCCTTAGTTGCTCAAACTCAATCGCCTTAAGCTCCCTTGACCTGTCTGGAAAAACCCATCCTACAAACTCATGAGCAAACTGCTCCCAGGATAAGCTTTCCATCCTCGGGTCCACATAATGTTTGAACCATTCCCTTGCCTTCTTACATTTCAATGTGAACCCTGCCATCTGAATGGCTCTACTCTCACTGGCTCCCAACTCATCAGTTATCATCTTTACTGTTCTAAGATACTCACAAGGGTCATCACCTGTCTCAAACTTGGGAACATCCAATCGCAAATAGTCCGTCAACTTTACCTTACTTCCTTCAGGTGACCTAGGCTTAGGTGTTTGGACAACTGGGGCTACTGGTTCTATTGGTGGTGGAGGAGCTGTAACATTCCCTAGGTTAGGGTTTGCTAAACTTGGGTAACAAAATACGGGTGGAAACATGGTATACTGTGGATATGGCGGGTAAAAGGGAGGATAGGGCATAACGGTGGGATATGGGTTATATCGAGGGAAATCCGCTGTACCATCCATCGAGTACCCTGACCCCCACGGGTAGGGTGGATACTAAGGTGGAACAAATCCTGAGACCTGAGTACCTTCTTGAGACTCACCCATATCCTCTCCTAACATACTCATGCCCAAACTACCATCTCTTCTCTGTTCATCCTCCTCTACTTCCCTCATATCCGCTGACATACCACCCTGAGCTGCTCCCCTTCTACTCTCATCAAAAGACCTTCTAGGGTCCCTTGATGTACCTTCTCCACTTAATCTACCTGACGTTGCCCTTTGCAGAACAGGGAGATGGGCATCCATGCCCTCATTCTCTGGCGGAGCTCCAGTCAATCTAGCAGATCTACGAGTTCCTCTCATCCTGTTTCTGAAAAGCACAACATCACACAAAACATCAAATGAGCCATATGAGAACACATGAATCCACAACACATATAGCAATAGTGCAAATGCATCTCATCATGGCATTCCACATCATCATGCAAACAGGACTCCACATCCTATCCTAGTGGACATGATTTTGCCTATTGAGCTTACCCTCCCATACAAGACAACACCTCTTTCCGATGTGGGATATCTCTCTTCCTTGAGCATCCTTCCTCAACACATCGTACTCTTGAGGCCCTATGCTCTGATACTAATCTGTAACAGCCCGAAAACTGGTACCCCTCTGTAACGGCCCGAACAATCACTAGCACTAGGATCCAGATCGGCTTAAGGCCGCCGGGACCCGTAGCAAGCCGACTATACTCTCTGTGTACCTGATAAAGCCCATACATGATCAAAAATACTCAACAATCCTGTAAAACTACCAGGCTTAACTACTGCTACTCAGATATGCAAATCTGAAACGGCCCTCAGGGCCTATACCAGTGACTACTGACTGCTGTGGGTCAAGGGATTGAAACCCTTTCTTCCCTCACTGTTATGCTCTTGGATCAAGGGATTTGATACCCTTTCTTCCCAACACAACACACTGGCGTCTCACCAAAGCCATACATTAAGCCTGGTTTCACACATTTCTCATCAAGAAACGCAAAACAGGATCCATGTACAAAAGGATTAATCATGCACCACACTAGGGCAAAGACACTAGGGTAAAGCACAATTCTATCCATTTATATAACAGTATATATATCTATACATTACATTACAAACTAATCCTTTAATTACATCATGTCCACTACTCTATGACATACATACAACCATGCAGAACTGTACTCTTTACTCTTGCTGACTCTGACTTCCCACAGCTATCTCGGAACCTGCAAAACTGGGGTTAAGGGAGTGGGATGAGCTACTACAGCCCAGTGAGGAGGAACAGTAAAACAGTTCATTAATTACATGCTTTCATGAAATGCATCACATCACAAACATATCATCTCAAGGATGAACTTGTCACCATAGCCCTCTACATACATAGTAGTATGTCCAACTGCGCCAGGGGCGATTAGGCCTCACCTGGACTTCTCTTAACTGACTCATATCATAACATGTCCAACTGTGCCAGGGGCGATTAGGCCTCACCTGGACTTCTCTTAACTGACTAACTCATAGTACCAGGAGCGACCTGATCTATAGTGCCAGGAGCGATCTGGTATGGCTATCTCATGCCATATCTCATCTCATCTCATAGTATCTCATCTCATATCAAGGGCTAAGTATCATCCAACATTCATCCACATGAACAACATCTTATGCAATGCATCATATTCGTGAATTCTAATGCAACACAGCCTAATACATAACATGGCATTCTATGATGCATGGATCATGCTAGAAGCATTTCAATTCTCAATGTAAAATATTAAGTTTAGTTCCACTCACCTGTAGCCAATGCTTGGCTAACTCTAGGCCACCTCTAACTCTGAAGCAGCTACTTCTGCTTAACACCTCGGTTCCTCGGGTCCAAACCTACAATGGAGGACTCAAATGAGGCACCAAACATACTCTAAACAACTCATAAACAACTCCTAACACTTCTCCAAAAACCCTCTAAAACATCCTAGAACAATTATAGAAATCATGCAAAGGAAGGCTGAACAGAGCATCTTCGGCGGCACCTTCGGTGGCCGAACCTCTCCTCCAGAGCTGAAAGTCCAAACTTTCGGGGGCAAGCTTGAGCAAGCTTAGGCAGCCGAAGCCATCTCCTCAGCACGTTCGGCGGCCGAATCCTCCTTCGACTGCCGAACCTGAGTTCATCCAGAACTCAGCTTCGTGCACAACCTACCTCTCAAACCTCCAAACCCTCAACACATGCAACCAACTTCTCTAAAACATGCATAACTCCTACAACAAGCATATAGGAACTTAAGACAACTTAAACTCCACCAAACAAACTCATTAAGCAAACATAAAGCATAAAGGGTCCACAAACCCTAATATGAACAACTCATGCAAACTCATGCATAAACTCCCTTTTCCCTTCACAAAATTCATGTAAATCATCATAAAAACCAAGGATCTACACTTACCTCTTGAAGAACAAAGGCTGGTGTGATCCAAACGTAGAGCTATGGAGGATCTAAGCTCCAAACTTTCCAAAACCTTGCTCAAAGTACAAAACCTTCAAAACAAGGATAAAACTCACTTAACTTTGAAAGATTTAATGAAAAACTATGAAAACCATCCAAGGGGAACAAGAACTCACCTCTGGTAGTGAAAAGGAAGCAAAACTGATCCATTTCACCGACTGAGGACCCTTTATAGGCGGCTGACTGCCTCAACTTCGGCAGCCAAACTTGCATGCAAAACCATGCAACGTTCGGCGGCCGAAATTGGAGGTTCGGGGGCCAAACCTAAGGCACTTTCAGCGGCCGAACACCACTTTCGGCGGCCGAACCCGCACTTTGTTCCCTTGGTATTTTCTCTTCAAAACTCAAATCCTTTCTCGTTTAAAACCTTCAAACACGTAAAAAGATTGTAGAAAACCTGTCTCTTACCCTTCTAGCACCCTCCGACATCCTCAAATTCTAGATTTCAATGGAGATTCCGCCGAAAAGTAGGAATTCTGATGCCGGCGTCTAGCCGGGTATTACAACTTGTAGTAGTCTAGGTACCCTTACCTATTGTAGCCCAGGTACCACCTAGACCTCTATTAGAAAAACTTAGAAAGTATGGTGCTATAGAGTTTAAAAGGAAAATGGAAGATGATCCTCCAACTGCAGAATTCTGGTTAGAAAGTGCAAAAAGGTTTTACAGCAACTACAGTGTTCACCAGTAGAGAGTTGAATGTGTGCAATATTCTAGTTAAAAGATGAAGCCTACAGATGGTGGACTATATTAGTACAAACATTTTGACTAGAGTGGTAGACTTATGAATTCTTTTTGACAGAATTTAAGAAGAAATATTGTTATGACCTTATACTTAGAGAAAAGAAGGAGGAAGTTCTTATACCTAAGACAGGGCAGGCTTACAGTAAATGAGTATGAGCGAGAGTTCATCAGACTTAGTAAATATGCAATAGAGATAGTTCCTACAAAGGAAGAAAGATGTAAGTGTATTTCCTGAAGAGTTAGTAGGGTTACCTGTAGAAAGGGAAGTAGATTTTACTACAGAAGTTGCACAAAACACTGCATCTATTTCTATTTCTCCTTACATAATAGCTCCTACGGAATTGAAAGAGTTGAAAATACAGTTACAAGAGTTACTTGATAAGGGTTTCCTTCGGCCTAGTGTTTCACCTTCGGATGCACCAGTACTATTTGTTAAAAAGAAAAATGGATCTCTTCGACTATGCATAGGTTATAGACAATTGAATAAGGTAATTATAAAGAATAAATATCCACATCCTAGAATAGATGATTTGTTTATTAGTTGAAAGGGGCTAATGTATTCTCCAAGATAGATATAAGATTAGGTTACTATCAGTTGAGAGTTAAAGGGACAGATGTGCCTAAAACTGCATTCAGGACATGACATGAACATTATGAATTTCTGGTTATGTCATTTGGATTAACAAATGCACCTACAAGATTTATGGATCTAATGAATCATATCTTCCATCCATATTTAGATCAGTTTGTTGTAGTGTTCATTGATGATATTTTGGTATACTCTAAAAGTAGGGAAGATCATGATAGACACTTGAGAGTAGTATTGTAGATTCTGAGGAAAAAGCAACTTTATGCCAAGTTTAGTAAATGTGACTTCTAGCTAAATGAAATAGCATTTTCGGACATGTAGTGTCATAGAAAGGAATTAGGGTAGATACATATAAAATTAAAGTTGTTCTTGATTGGAAGCCACCAAAGAATATTGCAGAGGCTAGGAGATTCTTAAGTCTAGCTGGATACTGTAGATAGTTTGAAAAAGGCTTTTCACTTATAGTAGCTCCAGTAACTAAGTTACTACATAAGAATGTTAAGTATGTTTGGGATGATAGATGCCAAACAAGCTTTGACATATTGAAGACTATGCTTACTAAGGCACCCGTACTTACCCAACTTGTCTCTAGTAAGGAATTTGTGATTTACAGTGATGCTTTTTGTAACACCCGGCTAGACTCCGGTATCGGAATTCCTACCGTCCGGTGGAATCTCGGATGTCGGAAACTTCTAGAAGGGTGAAAGCATGTTTTTATGAAATGTTTTCATGTTTTTAATGTTTTTAAGTTCAAAATTAAATGAGTTTTGCATGAGTAATCTTTTGAGGAAAACCCAGGTTCGGCCGCCGAAAGTCAAGTTCGGCCGCCGAACATGCATGCATTTTGGAGGCACGTTAGGCCCACGAAAGCATGAGTGAGGGGGGTGCAGGTTCGGCCGCCGAACCTCATGTTCGGCCGCCGAACATTTGCATGGATGCGGAGGCACATTCGGCCCCCGAACGTGGCCTGGCCAGCCACTATAAAAGGGTCCCTTTGGTCCGCACGGGCGAGCTTTTTCTCTCCCATTGTCGGCCAAGGTGAGTCTCCACCGCTCCTCCCTCAATCTTGAGTGTTTTCTTTAGATCTTTCATGGTTTTCACGAGTTTTAACTTCTATTTTGAAGATTTGTGAGCAAAGAGCAAGTTTTGGGTGCTTGGAGGTTCAAGGAGCTCAATCTCTTCATCTCCAAGCTAGGATCGTCTTCCCTCTCGTTTCTTCAAGAGGTAAGCTCGGATCCACCCTTATTATGCGTTTTAAACAAGTTTTATGAAGTTTTAAGGGGTAGAATGCATGTTAGGGTATATGTTGAGCTTATGGGTTTTTGATGCTTTAATGAACAATGTGGCTTGATTGTGTGTGTTTGGAGTGTTGTAGATGGGGTATATGTTTGTTTGAGGCCCCTAGGAGCTTGTATGCATGTTTTGGTTGAGTCATATGCATGATTTATGGTTTTGGGAGGCAGGGGGTTCATTTGAACCGAGTTTCTGCCCGTTTGGCAGAAACCAGGTTCGGCAGCCGAAGGAAGTTTCGGCCGCCGAACCCCTCTTGTGGAGGCAGCATTCGGCTGCCGAAGGTGCCCCCGAAAAGAGACTTTCGTCTCTGTCTGGCACTTTCGGCCGCCGAAGGTGCCGCCGAACCTGCCTGACTTTCGTCTCTGTCTGGGACTTTCGGCCGCCGAACCTGCCGCCGAAAGTGCCCTGTCCAGCCATTTCATGCCTGTTTTCCTATGAGCTTTTCATGATGTTTTAGGGGGTTTTTGGGGAGTATATTAGAGTCTTGTTTAAGTATGTTTGGTCCCTCATTTGAGTCCACCTGTGTAGGTTCGGACCCGAGGAACCGAGGACCCCAGCAGTGATAGCTGCTTCAGAGTATTGTTAGAGCTAGCCAGAGGTGAGTGGAATAAACCTAAATTTTTAATTAATGAAAATGTGAATTTTGAGCATGACCCATGCATCATGAATGCCATGTGAATATAATAGGTTGCTGCATTAGTTCACGAATATGTTGCATTGCATACTTGATGATGATGTGGATGGGCATTGAATGATCCTTTAGTCCTTGATATGTTATGATGAGATATGGTATGGTGTGTTTGCCGGTTGACCCATTCTACGTCCCGGCCAGAATAAGAGAAAGACCAGGTTGACCCATTCTACGTCCCTGGCATATTGGAATGTTATGTTATGTATGTTATGTAAGAGAAAGACCGGTTGACCCATTCTACGTCCCGGCACTTTGGATTGTAGAGGACTAGAGGTGACAATACCATCCTTATGTGATTTGTTTGTGATGTGTTGCATTTCATGTAAGCATGAAACTTTAATGATGTTTTTCTCTATTCTGCTCACTGGGCTTTCTAGCTCACCCCTCTCCCCTAACCCCAGATGTGCAGGTACAGGGTAGATCAGAAGGTTAGCCAGAGTACGGAAGAGATGTTATGTAATAGTTAGAATGTGGACATGACAAATATTTTGATGTAATGTAAAAGTATTGAACAGTTATGTAATGTTATGTATGATATTGAGGATTAGAAATGTGCTTGACCCTATATGTATAGTTGTCCCTCTTATACACATGATCTATAGAGTTGTTTACGAGATATGACCTTATGATAGTCCAAGCTTTATGTAATGATGAGACACCCCATGGGAGCATTTGATGAGGGCTCCAGTGGAGGTTTATGTCTATAGTTATGTGCATGCACAGGTTGAGCTTGAAAAAGAAAGAAAAATGTTTACAGTTTTATGTATGTTGTTGATCATGTATGGGACTATACAGGTATACAGGTTGTATGTCAGGCTTGCTACGGGTCCCGGCGGCCTTACGCCGATCTGGATCCTAGCGCCGGTAGCGGTCCGGATTTCCGGGGCGTTACACTTTTCACAATGGACTTGGATGTGTTTTGATGCAAGAAGGTAAAATGGTTGCCTATGCTTCTAGACTACTAAAGCCACATGGAAGAACTATCCTATGCATGATCTAGAGTTGGTTGCCATAGTTTTTACACTAAAAATATAGAGGCCTTACTTATATGGTGAGAAATGTTAATCATAAATGTAACGACCCGAAAATCGGACCGCTACCGGCGCTAGGATCCGGGTCGACTTAAGGCCGCCGGGACCCGTAGCAAGCCAAACATACATCCTGGAAATCTGTTTAATCCCATACATGATCAAGAACATACATAAAAATTAAAACTTTTCTTTCATACATTCTATCATACGCCAAACTCAACCTGTGCATGCACTGAACATATACATAATCATATCTTGACCCCTCTGTGGGATCTCATCAATGCCCCCAATGGGTGGCATAACATATGTTGAGTTGGCTAAACATAGTCATCATAAAACCTCTAAGATCATGTATTAAAAGGGATAACAACATCCATAGGGTCAAGCACATATTCTAATCCTCAATATCTTTATACATAACATGACTGTTCAACTTTACATCATTATACAATTTATCATGTCCACTTTCTAACTATTACAAACATAAGACTTTACTCTTCTTGACTTCTCTGTCTAGCCCGTACCTGCAATCCTGGGGGATTAGGGAAAAGGGGTGAGCTACTAGAGCCCAGTGAGCAGAATAATAGAAAACAATATTTAAATCTCATGCCATTATGTAATGCAACACATCACAACTAATCACATCTCGGATGGTATTGTCACTAATAGTCCTCTACATTCCAAAGTGCCGGGACGTAGAATGGGTACAACCGGTCTTTCTCTTAACATAGCATATCATACATACCAATGTGCCAGGGACGTAGAATGGGTACAACCTGGACTTTCTCTTACATAGTGCTAGGGACGTAGAATGGGTACAACCTGGACTTCCATACCATCTCATGCCGTAGTATCATCATACCATATGAGGACTAAAGGATCATTCAATGACCAATCCACATCAACATCATAAATGCAATGCAACATATTCGTGAATTCTAATGCAAACAACCTAATTCATCACATGGCATTCATGATGCATGAACATGCTCAACTTTATAATTTATTTGCTTAAAAACATAAAGGTTTATTCTACTCACCTCTGGCAAATATACATGCATATAACTCATCCAAATCATGCAAATATACATACATTGGCTCCTAGGGGTTTCAAACTAACTTTAACCCCAACTACAACACACAACAACAACTCAAATCCAACATACATTGCTCAAAACATAACATTAACTCAAAAACCTAACTATGAGCTAAACATGCATTCTACCCCATAGATCTTGCATAAAACTTACTTTAAACATGAAATGAGCTTAAGATTGGCTCTTACCTCTTGAAGATCGAGAGAGAGACGTTCTAAACTCGAAGGTGGGAGATTTTTGAGTTCTTGAACCTCAAAGCTCCAAAACTTGCTTTAAACTCGAAAATCTTCAAAACAACGTAAAAACTTGTGAAAATCTTGAAAGATTTGAAGGAAAGAACTCAAGGATGGTGAGGAATGGCGAAAGGACTCACCTTAGCCGAAAATGGGGAAAAGCTCGCCCGTTTTCGGCTAAGGGACCCTTTTATAGCGGCTGGCCAGGCCACGTTCGGGGGCCGAAAGTGCCTCCGCATGCATGCCATGTTCGGCGGCCGAACTTGAGGTTCGGCGGCCGAACCTAGACTTTCCTCACTTAGGCCTTCGGGGGCCTAAAGCACTCCCGAAGTGTATGCATGTTCGGCGGCCGAACTTGAGTTTCGGCGGCCGAACCTGAGTTTCCTCCAAGGGTGTTTTTATTCCAGAAACTCATTTCCTCTTTACTTAAAATCATCGAAAACATTAGAACATTTTATGAAAACATGGTTTTACCCTTCTAGAGGTCTCCGACATCTGAAATTCCACCGGACGGTAGGAATTCCGATACCGGAGTCTAGCCGGGTATTACAATAAAAGTCCCAAATACTTTTCCATATAGAAAGGGCTAAACTTGAGACAGAGAAGATGGTTGGAGTTACTGAAAGCTTATGATTACATTATAGTTTATCACCCAGGCAAAGTTAATTTAGTAGCAGATGCACTCAATAGGAAATTCTTATTTTCTTTAAGAGAAATGAATGCTCAGTTAACTCTAGCAAATGATAGAGCTATCATAGAAGAATTAAAAATCAAACCCAGTTTACTACAACAAGTTAAAGAAGTACAAAAAGAAGATACAAAGATAGCCTTATGGACTAGACAAGTACAAAAGGGAAAGAAGCAGAAGCATGTGATTAGTGGTGATGGCTACTTGTATTATGGTAATAGAATATGGGTGTACCTAACACTGGAGAGTTGAAACAGAGCATTCTTATAGAGGCACACAACAGTCCATATGTTATGCATCCAGGTAGTATTGAGATGTATCAGGATATGAAGATGCACTATTGGTGGCCAGGTATGAAAAGAGAGATAGTTAAATTTGTTACCAAATATTTGATACGTGAATAGGTAAAATTAGAACATCAGGTTCCACTAGAGTTATTTCAACTTATCTCTATACCAGAATGGAAATGGGATAGACATACTATGGATTTTATAATAGGACTACCACTCACACCAAGAAAGAAAGATGCCATTTGGGTAATAGTTGATAGGTTAACTAAATCAACACATTTCTTGCTAGTCAAAACTGACTATATACTAGAAAACTGTATAAAATTGTACATTAATAAAATTGTGAGACTGCATGGTGTTCCTATCCTTATCATATCATATATGTAATACTCGGCTAGACTCCGGTATCGGAATTCCTACCGTCCGGTGGAATCTCGGATGTTGGAAACCTCTAGAAGGGTAAAAACTTGTTTATATAAAATGTTTTCATGTATTTTATGGTTTTAAATAAGAAAGAAATTGAGTTTTGAATGAAAAAGACCATAGAGGGAAATCCAGGTTCGGCCGCCGAACCTCATATTTGGTCGCCGAACTTGCATGAGTTTTGGAAGCACTTTAGGCTTCCGAAGGTGGCCTGGCCAGCCCCTATAAGAAGCCCCATGGCCGAAAATGGGTGAGTTTCTTCCCCATTTCCGGCCAGAGGTGAGTCCATGCCCTCCCATGGTTGGTTTTGATGATTTTTCTCAAATCTTTCAAGTTTTAACAAGTTTTAACTTGGGTTTGAAGATTTTTGAAGCTTAGAGCAAGTTTTGGAGTTTGGAGGTCCAAGGAGCTAGATCTCTCCCATCTCCAAGTTAGGATCGTCTTTCCTCTCGATCTTCAAGAGGTAAGCCTAGATCCTACCTTTCTGGTATGTTTTAAACAAGTTTTGAGGAGTTATGGGGTAGAAATGCATGTTTAAGTTAATTGTTTGTTGTTAGGGTAAATGTTGAGTTTATGAGTAATGTATGTTGGTTGAGTTGCTTTATGTGTTTGTGTTGGGGTTTAGGATAGTTTGAGACCCCCAAATGCTTGTTAGCTTGTGTATGCATGTTGTAGAATAGCTAAATACATGTTTGAATGGTTTGGGAGGCAAAATGTGCATGAGGAGGCTGAGTTCTGCCCTTTGGAAGAACTCAGGTTCGGCAGCCAAAGGACTTTCTGCCGCCGAACCTGCCTGTGGAGGCAAGCTTTCGGCTGCCGAACCCGCCTGTGGAGGCAAGCTTTCGGCTGCCGAACCCTGCCCCTGAAAGTTGGACTTTCGGCTCTGGAAGGGAGTTTCAGCCGCCGAACATGCATGAGTTTCGGCTCTGGAACCACTTTCGGCCGCCGAAGGTGCCGCCGAAAGTGGCTGAGTTTCGGCTCTGGAGGGACTTTCGGCCACCGAACCTGCCACCGAAAGTGCCATATTCAGCCTTCCTTTGCATGTTTTCTATGATTGTTTTAAGGTATTTTAGGGGGTTTTTGGGGAGTTGTTTAGAGTCATGTTCATGTATGTTTGGTCCCTCAATTGAGTCCACCTGTGTAGGTTTGGATCCGAGGAACCGAGGACCCCAGTAGTGAGATAGCTGCTTCAGTGTCTTTTCAGAGCTAGCTTGAGGTGAGTAGAATAACTCTTTATGTTTCAAAGTAAATAAATCAAATTTTGAGCATGTTCATGCATCACCAATGCCATGAGATATATTAGGTTGTTTGCATTAGAATTCACGAATATGTTGCATTGCATAATATGATGATGATGTGGATGAGTATTGGATGATCCTTTAGTCCTCGTATGATATGATGTGACGTGATATGATATGGTATGGTATGGAAGTCCAGGTCGAGGCCCATTCTACGCCCCTGGCACTATGTTAAGAGAAAGACCAGGTCGAGGCCCATTCTACGCCCCTGACATTATTGGAATGTAATGTTATGCTATGTTATGTTAAGAGAAAGACCAGGTCGAGGCCCATTCTACGCCCCTGGCACTAATGGATATGTAGAGGACTATTGGTGACAAGACCATCCTTGATTGTGATTTGTTTGTGATGTGATGCATTCCATGAGATCATATGTTTTAAATACAATGTTTTATTATTCTGCTCACTGGACTCTAGTAGCTCACCCCATTCCCTAAATCCCCAGGTTTGCAGGTACGGGATAGACCAGGAAGTCAGCAAGAGTAAAGAAGTCATGTTTTATGTAATAGTTAGATGTGGACATGTATTGTAAAATGATTTAATGTGATGTAATGTAAAGAATAGTATTAAGAATAGAATTGTGCTTGGCCCTAGTGTATGTTAATTCTCTTTTGATACATGATCTTGTTAATGAAAGGTTTTAATGATGTTTATGTAAACCAAGCTTAATGTATAATATGTTACCCCATTGGAGCATTTGATGAGGGCTCCAATGTGGGGTTTTATGTTTATGAGTTTGTGCATGCACAGGTTAAGCTTGGTGAATGAAAGGAAAAAGTTTAAATTTTTATGTATATGTTTGATCATGTATGGGATTTAACAGGTATACCGGATGTATGTTAAGCTTGCTACGGGTCTCGGCGGCCTTATGCCGATCTGGATCCTAACGCTGGTAGCGGTCCGGTTTTCGGGTCGTTACAATATAGGGATCTAGGATTGACATCAAGATTTTGGAAAAAGCCTAAACTGAATTTTAGTACAATTTTTCATCCTTAGACAGATAGTCAGTCAAAGAGTTTTAGAAGATATGCTCAGGAATTGTGTAATTTAATAGTAGCTAGGAAGACATATCCTAATATAATTTGTTTACAACAATAGTTATCAGGCTAATATTAAGATGGCTCCTTATACAGCATTATATGGTAGAAAATGCAGAACCTCATTATTCTGGACAACACTTAGTGAAGCTAAACTTGAAGGCCCAGAGTTAATAAGACAAATTGAGGAGAAAGTTAAAATTATCAAAGAAAGATTGAAAGTTACAACAAATAGACAAAAATCCTATATAAATTTGAGGAGAAAAGATATAGAATTTGCTATTAGGAATAAAGTATTTTTAAAAGTTTCTCCATGCATAAAGTGTTAAAATTTAGTAAAAAGGGTAAACTAAGCCTAGGTTTATTAGTCCATATGAAATAATTGAATGTGTGGGTCCAATAGCCTATAGGCTAGCTTTACTTTCAGAGTTAGACAAAATATATAATGTCTTTCATGTATCTATATTAAGAAGATACATATCTGACCCTTAATATGTTATTTCAGTAGAAACCATTGATGTACAACCTGATTTAACTTATGAAGAAGAGCTAGTGAAAATTTTAGCAAGGGAAATAAATGAGTTAAAAAAAAAAAGAAGATCTCCTTAGTTAAAGTGTTGTGGAGAAATCATAGGGTAGAAGAAGTTACTTGGGAGAGTGAAGAAGTAATGAAACAACGGTAACCATAGTTATTCAAGGTAGGTAAAATTTCAAGGTAGAAATTTCTTAAGAGAGGAAGAATTCTCACATCCTCAAACGCATAACTAGAAATAGTGACACCACTAGATATGAGTTAGGCTATTTCACAATTATAGTAAGTGGCATTAGGGGAGGTACTAACTTAATTCTGAGCTGTTTGACACAAAAAATACCCATAAATAGAGTATCAAAAGTTGTGCTTAGAGGTCATTTTTGCATTGCATATAGAGATAAATATATTAAAATAGAACTAAAGTAAAAATGATCTTTAATAATATTTTTATATTTTTAAGACTTAATAAATGAACTATAGAAAGTTCAAGTAAAGAAATAGATGTATGTAAAAATAAATCAAACAGTGTGATCAACGAGTTAGAGACAAGTCACTTTCGAGAGGTGCTTAATGATTTCCTGACATACTAGTTTGAGGTGTTTGTCCAATGTGCTTACCTAAATGGAAAGGACTTTTAAAGGCTGTAGGAAAGTAATATTTCTTGTGTCCATTACAATAAAGATTACAACATATTTATATATAAAAAACCTATCTAGAAAGGAAAGGGAATTCTTTTATCAAGTCTATGATCATGCAATCCCTAAGATAAAGAAATTAACAAATCTATCCATATTTACTTCTTCTATTAACATATTTACTTCCTATTACACTCCCCTTAAGTTGGAGCATAGATGTTAATCATGCCCAACTTATTATATATGTAATCAACTCGAGTCCCATTTAGAGTTTTAGTGAAGATATTCCCTAATTGTTCTCTAGCTCTAATATGTCCTATTGAGATTATCTTTTGTTGGACCTTTTCACGAATGAAATGATAGTCAATCTCGATATGTTTGGTCCTCTCATAAAATACTAGATTAGTGGCAATGTGGATAGTTGCTTGATTATCACACCACAACTTAACAGGCACCAAATTTGTGAACCCAACCTCTTCCAGTAGTTGACGCACCCATAAGACTTCACATACGGCTTGTGTCATAGCTTGAGATTCAGATTCAGTACTAGAATGAGAGACTATATTTTGCTTCTTACTTTTCTATGAGACCAGGTTACCTCCCACAAAAATATAATATTCAGTGGTTGAACTCCTATCAACCTTTAAACTTACCCAATTAGCAGTAGAAAAAACATTCAATGTTTGAGTGCCCATGATTACCATAGAAGAGGCCATTTCCTGGAGCCCCTTTTAAGTAGCAAAGGATCCATCCCAAAGCATCCCACTGAGCAATAGTAGGAAAAGACATAAACTGACTTACTGAATATGCAGTATCAGGACGAGTCACCATCAAATAATTTAACTTGCCAATTAATCTTCTACACATTTTAAGATTTGTAAATGGCTCACTGTCTTTTGTGGTAAGTTGAAGATTAGGGGTCATTGGTGCACTATAAGGCTTAACATCCAATTTTTCTATTTTCATCAAGAAATCAAGAACATATTTTCTTTGAGATAAGAAAAATTCCTTTCTTACATCGCATAACTTCAATGCCCAAAAAATATTTCAAGGAGCCTAAATCTATTATATGAAACTGTGTTTTGAGAAATTCTTTTAAAGATGTAATGCTAGCAACATCACTTCCTGTGATAACAATATTATCTACATATACTACAAGTAGAATTACTCCACTATCAGAATTTCTATAAAACGCTGAGTGATCACACTTACTCATCTGTATTCCAAACTATTGGACCACCTCACTAAACTTGCCAAACCATACCCGATGACTCTATTTCAAGCCATAGAGGGATTTTCAAAGTCTGCAAACCTTGCCTAACTCCCCTTGAGTAATAAAACTAAGTGATTACTCAATATAAACTTTCTCCTAAAGGTTATCATGGAGAAAAGTATTTTTAATATCTAGTTGATACAAAAGCCGATCATGTGTAGCTGCCAAGAAAATAAACAATCAAACAGATTCATACAACTGTCAATTGTATTAAGAAATAAAGAGACCTAATTCTAGCTACCTAAATGTATGGGGGTGGAAGAAGCTTTAGATTAACTAGGAAACGTTATCTAATTAATCACTAATCAACAAGTTGCCAAGGAACGTCCTTGGGGCTTTAGATTCATACAACTGTCAATTGCATTAAGAAATAGAGAGACCTAATTCTAGCTACCCAAACGTATGGTGATATTGCTAGATTATGCAATCTCCTTGGTTTTTACACCAAGAGTTACTTATGTTTGAATAATTCAAGCAATTACGGACTTAAACTACCCAAACTAACAAATTATCACTTTGCAATCAAGAATCAATGGGCCCTATTGATCTAAACAATAAAGTAACAATAGAATTAAACATGAAATCGCATAAATATTGATAAATAAAAGATGAACATCATAGGTTCATATCTCCCAATCCATTAACAAATTGAAGTTTTACCTAATCTTCAACTAGAAAAAGGGATTTCAGCCATGAGCATTAAATCAAAGAAAGAAAGCAAGAATGGCCAATCGGGCTGGCTGGGTGGCTGCTAAAGTGTGCAGCTGCTGGTGTGGTGATCTCCCGAAAAGAATTCTCTTCTTTGTTGCTGGATGGCTCTCTATTTATATCTGAATGTGAAGCCCTAGGTGTAACATCCTCAAACCCATAGGTAGAGTAGTGCCATCGTTAGGCTATTTCATTCCTAGAGTAAGGGGCATTAGGGGAGGTGCTAGCTTAACTCTAATCTGCTAATAACTGAATCATAGAAAACGTAATAAAAGAAACGGACATATCCAGAAATAAAGCAGACAGTGTGATTAGCGAGTCGGGAACGAGTCACTTTCGGGAGGTGCTTAGGGTTTCCCGACGTCCTTGCTTGAGGTGCTTGTTTATATCCGTCATGCTTGCTTAAGTGAAAAGGGCTTCTAACGGCTATATGTATAGTTTAGTAGGTCAATCTATGATTATTGAAAGTTTAAAAACTAAATTGAAACATGGTAAAGAGTTTAGTAGGTCAAAGTATAAATATGGAAAGTTAAAACATAAAATTCATATTTACTTTCCATATGTCACCTAAGTAAGGAAAGAAGAAATGACAAAGCAAGTTAAAAAGGGATTGCCTTCTTTCTTTCATTCATGTTGCCGTAGCTCACCATTGAAGAACCAAGAATTTGTTTTGTTTTTCTTCCACCAAAGCCAAGCCAAACTTCACCAAATCAACTTCTTCCTTTAACCAAAATTTATCCTAAGACCAAGAGCTAAAGGAACAGCCATATATTGAAGGAATTGAAGAAGAAACGTTTAGGGTTCCATATACACCAAGCTTGAAAATCAAAGGTAAGCTTAGAAAGGTGTAGGAAATAACATCTACTCATTTCTTCATGCATGAATTTGACTTATAAAGCTTTAATTTACAATTTATTCAATCCTTCCCTAAGATATAAATTGACATAGGTGAAGGAACATCAAAAGGAAAGGAGATAGCTAGAGAATAGAAGAGGAAAAGAAAGAGGAATTCAAGAAAGGTTTGGTGTTTCTTTGATTTTCTGTTTTCCTTTGATTCTGCCATGAATAAGTGAAATTAGGGGTTAATTTTACTTGCTGGAAATGTTTCTTTGATTGTATAAATATGTTATATGAATGTTAAAATGATGTTTGAAAGGCTTGGAGTAAAGAAATTTAACATGGGAGCTAAAAGTGTAAATTTGGCAGAATAGGTTGTACCAGGGCAGCTTGTGTTTACAACATTATAACTTATTGTGTAAATATTTAAATTAGGCCTAAGATATACCAAATGAAAGCTAAGACAAATAGATAAAACTTTCATGAATTGACCAAATTCTGAATCTGTGGGTAAGATGATGAAAATTGCAAGTGAACCTAAACTGGACACAGTAGTAGTGCATCCGGAACAGAGTCTATTGATTATACCATAACTAATTACATACTCAGTGAAATTTGGTAAGACCAGTGCCAAATGAATCTTAAGAAGTATACCTAAAACTTTGTAGAAGATACTTAAGCTTGAATTCGTATGGAAATGCATGAATCTGATAAGTTTTGTGATACTATAAACAAGTACCAATACTGGACTGATTAAGACCTTATTGAGCAGCTTGTAAAGAAAAATTCATAACTTAAGCTAGGATGATCAGATTTGCATGAAACATACCTTGTTGGAAAGATAAGACATAAATATACATTTCTTATGTAGAACCTGAAGTCAAATTGTCACTCTAAACTGCTTGAAAAGTTTATGCAATATATGGCAGAATGTAGTTTTCTATATTGAAATACTAAGTCAATAAAGTTTTGCACTATTTGCCATGAGTTTTCCATATTGTAAACCTTGGCATATGATATATGTACTTTGGAAAATGAATTCAAATAGCTTCACATGATGTGCATTTACATTGAATTAATGATACTTGGCCCTGGTAAACGTAATAGGAGTCGAGGTTAGCTTAAGGGTATGGCATGCCATATAAACATACAGAGTTCGCAGTACTGCTACCGATACATGATCTATATTTGAGGTTACATATCTGGTACCTCATAAACATGGCCACAGAGCCCTGCTATCACAGTTTTGGCCTCTGAGCCTACCGTTCGGCACCCTGTGCCTACCGTTAGAACTCCTTATCTACCTAGTCGATCCTACTATGTGTTTATAAGGGCTAAGATCTTAATTAGGATTGATACTTGATTTTGGTGAACTTATTAGTGAGTGTTAATATGTTTGCATCTACTAGCTTGTACTTGTTTACCTGATTATCTATATAAGTGAACTTGTTTACTCTATTTTGTTATTTGTTTGCTATCACCCACTGAGCATTAGCTCAGCGTGTTGGTTTTTACCTCACGCAGGTTGTAGATAGAGTAGGCACGCGAAGTTCATCAGAGGTCTACATCAGATATCAAGGCCATTATCATAGCTGGTTGTTTTGAGTCTCTGAGGCATAGTATAGTTTTATTTTGGCATGTACATATTAAATAGAGTGAGTTATGAAGGTCATGTAAATCAAAGAATAGTAGGATGTCAAATAACAGTTGATAATGTTGCATGTGTTTTTCATATATGCTATAGGGTAAAATGTGGATGAGCGTTTACATCTTTCTTCCTCTGTAGGAACTATCTCTGTGGCATACTTACTAAGTCTGACAAATTCTCGCTCGTACTCAGTTACTGTAAGCCTGCCCTGTCTGAGGTATAAGAACTCCCTCCTTCTCTCCTCTATATATAAGGCCCCAACATACTTCTTCTTAAACTCTGACAAAAAGAATTCCCAAGTCTGGCGCTCTGGTCGAACCATCTGTGTTAAAGTTGTCCACCATCGATACGCTTCATCTTTTAGCAATGATACTGCACACATCAAGCTATCTACTGGTGAACACTGTAGCTGCTGTAAAACCCTTTCTGTACTTTCTAACCAGAATTCTGCAGCTGAAGGATCATCTTCCTTTTTACCTCTAAAATCTGTTGCACCATACTTTCTGAGTTTTTCTATTGGAGGCCTAGCTACCACAGGTGGGGGAACCTGGACTGCTACAGGTGGTGGTGGTGGTACCTCTGGTACATTTTGTGTAACCCTCCTAAGCAACTCAGCGATTTGCTGAAATAATGCATCCTGCCCTAGTCCGCCAGCAGCAGCAGGTGGAGGAGTAGCAGCAGGTGCAGCTGCCTCAGAGGGAGCATGACTCTCTACCTCCTCATCTATTGCTCTCTGTGAGTCAGATGACATCTTATATACGACCTAAACACAAAAAGAAGAGATTTACATCAGAACCATATCATAGCTGTAACTCATTTTGGCATGTACATATACTATGCATCTACACATACATACTATGACCTAGAACCGCCTAAACCTATGCTCTGATACCACTAATTGTAACACCCCTTACCCTATCAAGTGTAGATAAAGCAAGGTCTGTCACAAACTATACCTTTTAGACATATCAAGACTAAACAATTTTCTTTATCTGTAAATACCAAGTTTTAGATAGTCCAAGTAAATTTTATAAAGCGATTAAGGTAAATGTTTAAACCAAAATTTTTGCAGAGTCTCCTCTTTTTCATTTATCCTAAGACCAAGAGCTAAAGGAACAGCCATATATTGAAGGAATTGAAGAAGAAACGTTTAGGGTTCCATATACACCAAGCTTGAAAATCAAAGGTAAGCTTAGAAAGGTGTAGGAAATAACATCTACTCATTTCTTCATGCATGAATTTGACTTATAAAGCTTTAATTTACAATTTATTCAATCCTTACCTAAGATATAAATTGACATAGGTGAAGGAACATCAAAAGGAAAGGAGATAGCTAGAGAATAGAAGAGGAAAAGAAAGAGGAATTCAAGAAAGGTTTGGTGTTTCTTTGATTTTCTGTTTTCCTTTGATTCTGCCATGAATAAGTGAAATTAGGGGTTAATTTTACTTGCTGGAAATGTTGCTTTGATTGTATAAATATGTTATATGAATGTTAAAATGATGTTTGAAAGGCTTGGAGTAAAGAAATTTAACATGGGAGCTAAAAGTGTAAATCTGGCAGAATAGGTTGTACCAGGGCAGCTTGTGTTTACAACGTTATAACTTATTGTGTAAATATTTAAATTAGTCCTAAGATATACCAAATGAAAGCTAAGACAAAGAGATAAAACTTTCATGAATTGACAAAATTCTGAATCTGTGGGTAAGATGATGAAAATTGCAAGTGAACCTAAACTGGACACAGTAGTAGTGCATCCGGAACAGAGTCTATTGATTATACCATAACTAATTACATACTCAGTGAAATTTGGTAAGACCAGTGCCAAATGAATCTTAAGAAGTATACCTAAAACTTTGTAGAAGATACTTAAGCTTGAATTTGTATGGAAATGCATGAATCTGATAAGTTTTGTGATACTATAAACAAGTACCAATACTGGACTGATTAAGACCTTATTGAGCAGCTTGTAAAGAAAAATTCATAACTTAAGCTAGGATGATCAGATTTGTATGAACCATACCTTGTTGGAAAGATAAGACATAAATATACATTTCTTATGTAGAACCTGAAGTCAAATTGTCACTCTAACTGCTTGAAAAGTTTATGCAATATATGGCAGAATGTAGTTTTCTATATTGAAATGCTAAGTCAATAAAGTTTTGCACTATTTGCCATGAGTTTTCCATATTGTAAACCTTGGCATATGATATATGTACTTTGGAAAATGAATTCAAATAGCTTCACATGATGTGCATTTACATTGAATTAATGATACTTGGCCCTGGTAAACGTAATAGGAGTCGAGGTTAGCTTAAGGGTATGGCATGCCATATAAACATACAGAGTTCGCAGTACTGCTACCGATACATGATCTATATTTGAGGTTACATATCTGGTACCTCATAAACATGGCCACAGAGCCCTGCTATCACAGTTTTGGCCTCTGAGCCTACCGTTCGGCACCCTGTGCCTACCGTTATAACTCCTTATCTACCTAGTCGATCCTACTATGTGTTTATAAGGGCTAAGATCTTAATTAAGATTGATACTTGATTTTGGTGAACTTATTAGTGAGTGTTAATATGTTTGCATCTACTAGCTTGTACTTGTTTACCTGATTATCTATATAAGTGAACTTGTTTACTCTATTTTGTTATTTATTTGCTATCACCCACTGAGCATTAGCTCAGCGTGTTGGTTTTTACCTCACGCAGGTTGTAAATAGAGTAGGCACGCGAAGTTCATCAGAGGTCTACATCAGATATCAAGGCCATTATCATAGCTGGTTGTTTTGAGTCTCTGAGGCATAGTATAGTTTTATTTTGGCATGTACATATTAAATAGAGTGAGTTATGAAGGTCATGTAAATCAAAGAATAGGAGGATGTCAAATAACAGTTGATAATGTTGCATGTGTTTTTCATATATGCTACAGGGTAAAATGTGGATGAAAAAGAGGAGACTCTGCAAAAATTTTGGTTTAAACATTTACCTTAATCGCTTTATAAAATTTACTTGGACTATCTAAAACTTGGTATTTACAGATAAAGAAAATTGTTTAGTCTTGATATGTCTAAAAGGTATAGTTTGTGACAGACCTTGCTTTATCTACACTTGATAGGGTAAGGGGTGTTACACTAGGTTCCCTTGATTTGATGGAGTTATTTTCCAATTTGGATTTGGATTCCTTTTGGCAATTGAATTTCCTTGCGATTTGGACTCCTTGATGGGTAGGATTTGGTTGCTGAGCTGTCCTTGTGAGTTGCTGAGGTGTCTTTAAGTGTTTGGAATAGGATAGACTTATGAAAGTTTGAATTTTTGGTTTCTCGCTTTTCTACTGTTTTCAGTTGTAAAATTTGTTTGCCTGACTATTTGGGCAAACAGCCAGTCAAACAATCTGTTCTGTGCTGTCTGTCATTCTGCATCTGTTCAACGGGATTTGTTTGTCTAGTTGTTTGGGCAAATAGCTGGTCAAACAACAAGTCTGCGCTATTCTTCATCCTTCTTCCGTTTCTGCTGCCACTTGGTTTGGGCTGTCGTTTGGGCAAACTGAGCTTGGTAAACCAAACTTGATCTCTTCCTTTCTCTTTGGGCAGTTTTTAGGTTATTTTTCACCAAATCACCATTTTACACCATTTTTTGCAAAATAAGATCAAAACCACAAAATTAGATAGAAAATATGTAATTTAACATTAATAATAAAATGAAAAATGGGCCTAATTTTGGGTTGATTAATTAGCTATGTGCTCCAAATCTGCACCACAGAAAATGATCAGTAAAGCTCTCCTCACGCTTTCTATAAAGCTCTCAAAGAAGGTGTTTTCTGTTCACTCATTTTCTCTAAAAAACTTTTCGTTTTCACACTTTTCTTTTGATAAAAGAGTTATTGTAACGACCCGAAAATCGGACCGCTATCGGCGCTAGGATCCAGGTCGGCTTAAGGCCGCCGGGACCCGTAGCAAGCCTAACATGCAACTTGAAAACCTGTTTAATCCCATACATGATCAAGAAAATACATAAAAATTTAAAACTTTTCTTTCGTTCATACACCAAACTCAACCTGTGCATGCACTGTACATAAACATAATCATAATCATGACCCCTCTGTGGGATCTCACCAATGCCCCAATGGGCGATACATCATAAGTTGAGTTGGTTTGCATAATCATCATAAAATATCTAAGATCATGTATTAAAAGGGATATCTTATACATATAGTCAAGCACAACCTCTAATCCTCAAAGTCATTACATGACTAAAACTGTACTTTTACATAACATTAATACATTTATCATGTCCACACTATCTATTCCATACACATGACTTCATTACTCTTACGGACCTCCCGGTCTACCCTGTACCTGCAATCCTGGGGGAAAATGGGAGAGGGGTGAGCTACTAGAGCCCAGTGAGCAGAATAATAAAAATATTTAAATCATATGGCATCATGCAATGCATCACATCACAGCTAATCACATCAAGGATGAACTTGTCACCAATAGCCCTCTACAAGTCCAACTGTGCCAGAACGTAGAATGGGTCCTGGTCTTTCCCTTACATAACATAGCATAATGTAACAGTCCAACCGTGCCAGAACGTAGAATGGGTCCTGGTCTTTCCCTTACATGGTGCCAGCGAACGTAGAATGGGTCCCACTGGTCTTACATTCCGTACTGTACATGTAACAGCCCGGACGTGATCCCCGGCACTGTTACCGCTCACGGCCCAAGGCTATCCCTCGCCTGGCCTCTTGCCACCTCGGGCTTTCCACTGGCGTCGTGAGCAGCTCTTAACATCCCTTCACCCTCACGGGTTCCGGGCAGGATTTGTCCCCTTGGGTTCTCGTCAAACGCATCCTTCCCCAAGTGGATTTGGCCTAAATTTCCCTTTGGAAATTAGGTCGCCTCCCCCACTGCTCGAACCCTTGACCTGAGAACCTTGCCCGGATCTGACACGAACTTTCTCAACATGGAAACATGGAAAACCGGATGGATTCTCTCCATAGAAGCAGGCAAGTCCAGCTTGTACGACGCATTCCCAACCTTTTGCAGGACCTCAAAGGGTCCAATGTACCGTGGAGCTAGCTTACCTTTCTTCCCAAACCGAACCACCCCTTTTATTGGAGACACCTTGAGTAAAACAAGATCCCCCTCTTGAAACTCTACCTGTTTCCTGCGGATGTCTGCATAACTCTTTTCAGATCTTGATACATCTTGGTGGCTCCAGGGTGAACACTGTATCTTGCATTATGAGCCTCTCTCATAATGTCTCCTTTTAGCCCGATGTCATCTGGTACACATAGTCTATTCCCATAACGGAGGACCCCTTTGCTGTCAAATCAGAACTCACTGTCCTTGCCTGACTGAACAGTCCTGGCAATCTTCACTAGCTCTGGGTCCTCATGCTGTTTCTGAGCCACCTGCTCTAGAAACACTGGTGTCACTTTCATCTGGGCTATCAAAGCACCTGTACCAGACAACTCCATCTGTAGACCTTCATCAATGAGCTTATAAAACTCCTTCACCACCGGTCTTCTCTCTGCTGTGATGTGGGAGAGACTGCCAAGTGATTTCCGGCTTAAGGCATCTGCAACTACATTAGCCTTACCCGGATGGTACTGAATCTTGCAATCATAGTCACTGAGCAGCTCTACCCATCTCCGCTGTCTCAAATTCAGCTCTCTCTGGCTCAAGATGTGCTGAAGGCTCTTATGATCGGTGAAGATCTCACACTTTACCCCATAGAGGTAATGCCTCCACATCTTGAGTGCAAAGATAACTGCTGCCATCTCCAGGTCGTGTGTGGGGTAATTCAACTCATGCCTCTTCAACTGTTTAGAAGCATAAGCTATCACCCTTCCATTCTGCATTAGCACACAACCCAAGCCTACTCTGGATGCATCACAGAACACTGTGAAGTCCTCATTGCTGGTTGGCAGAGCTAACACTGGTGCTGAAGTCAACCTCTTCTTGAGCTCCTCAAAGCTCTCCTCACACTGATCGGTCCACTCGAACCTCTGATTCTTTCTGGTTAATCTGGTTAGAGGAGCTGCAATTTTGGAGAAGTCCTGAACGAACCTCCTGTAGTAACCAGCCAAACCCAAGAAACTTCTGATCTCTGTCACGGAGGTGGGTCTTGGCCAGTTAGTCACAGCTTCAACCTTCTTGGGGTCCACCTCTATCCCATTCTCTGACACTATATGCCCCAAGAATGATATGCTCCTTAACCAGAACTCACACTTGGAGAACTTGGCATACAAGCCATGTTCCCTCAAGGTCTGCAGAACTATCCTCAGATGATGGGCATGCTCCTCTGCATTCCTGGAATACACTAAGATATCGTCTATGAAGACAATGACAAAGTGATCCAGGTACGGTCTAAACACTCTGTTCATGAGATCCATGAATGCTGCAGGGGCGTTAGTTAACCCGAACGGCATCACAAGGAACTCATAGTGCCCATATCTGGTCCTAAAAGCTGTCTTCGGTATGTCTTCTTCTCTTATCCTCAGCTGATGGTACCCTGATCTCAGATCTATCTTGGAGAAACAACCCGCTCCTGCTAGCTGGTCGAATAGATCGTCGATCCTTGGCAATGGGTACTTGTTCTTGGTAGTGACTTTGTTCAACTGCCTGTAGTCGATACAAAGTCTGAGGGATCCATCCTTCTTTCTCACAAATAGCACTGGAGCACCCCAAGGTGAGGTACTCGGCCGGATGAAGCCCTTATCTACCAGATCTTGCAACTGCTCTTTCAATTCTTTCAATTCCGCTGGTGCCATCCTGTAGGGAGGGATAGAGATCGGTCTAGTTCCAGGCATTAGTTCAATCTCGAACTCTATCTCCCTAGTAGGTGGTAGTCCTGGAAGCTCTTCTGGAAAGACATCCAGAAATTCTCTAACAACTGGCACTGAGGCCGGCTCCCTGAGCTGACTGTCTAGCTCTCTCACATGAGCTACATACCCCTGACATCCCTTCCTAAGCAGCCTTCGAGCCTGTAGGGCCGATATCAGACCTCTAGGCGTACCCCTCTTGTCTCCTCTGAAGACAACCTCTGACCCGTTCTGATCTCTGAACCTGACTACCTTGTCCCTGCAGTCCAAGGTAGCACCATGGGTAGACAGCCAATCCATCCCTAGAATGACGTCAAAATCTGTCAAGTCTAGAACCACAAGGTCGGCGGAGAGGCATCTTCCCTCAACAAAAACTGGACTGTATCGGCAGACTGACTCTGCCACTGACGGGTCACACTTGGGTCCACTGACCCATAGGGGACACTCTAACCCAGAGACCATCAACCCTAATCTCTCAACTGCCCTCGGAGCAATAAAGGAATGAGATGCACCCGGGTCCATTAATGCATACACATCAGAACACCCAATGATGAGATTACCTGACACCACGGTGTTGGATGTGTTCGCCTCCTGCTGAGTCATGGTGAAGATCCTAGCTGGAGCTGATGGACCTTCACCTCGGGAACCAGAAGAAGAGGCTGCTCCTCTCCCTCTACCTCTGCCACTGCCCTGTGTTGTGGCTGGAGCTGCTGGCTGTGCCACACTACCCGAAGCTGTCTGTTGGGGCTGGCCCATGAAAGGCGCTCTAGGACAATCCCGAGCCATGTGTCCCTCCTGGCCACATCTGAAACACGCATTGGTCCCTAATCGACACCCCCCTTTGTGTGGTCTTCCACATCTCTGGCATTCTGTACCATCTGAGCCTGAGCTCGAGCCACCGCCAAATCCCAGACCGGATTTCAGCTTATTCCATAACTTGTTCTTCTTGGGCTTCTTGGTGTTACTCCATCTCTTACTACCTGAACTCTGAGTAGAGGGTCCTGGCCCTCCTCTGCCTGGGGTCTTAACCCCTGAAGACTGGGTCACCGACTGCTTCACTGACCCCTCAATTATAGCACTGGCCTCCATTCTTCGCGCCATATCTACCACAGTGTGAAAACTTTCCCTCTCAGCTGATTGAATCAATGAGGAGTACCTGGACTGTAATTTCATGACATATCTCCTGGCCTTCTTTGCATCTGTATCTAGAGCTTGCCCTGAGAAGGGTAATAGCTCCAGAAATTTATCTGTGTACTCCTCTATGCTCATGTCTTCTGTCTGTCTCAGTTGCTCAAACTCAATCATCTTTAGCTCTCTGGAACTATCTGGAAAGGCCCATCCAGCAAACTCATTGGAAAATTCCTCCCATGTCATACTGTTTAATCTCGGGTCCACATAACACTTGAACCATTCTCGTGCTTTCTTGCACTTTAAGGTGAACCCTGCCATCTCAATGGCTCTTCTGTCATCTGCCCCTAGCTCGTCAGTGATCATCTTCACTGCTCTCAGGTATTCAAAGGGGTCATCCCCTGACTTGTATTTGGGAGCATCTAGCTTGAGGTAATCTGTCATCTTTACCTTGCTCCCATCAGTTGAGCTAGGTCTAGGAGGTTGAGTAACTGGGGCTGCTGGTTCTGTAGGTGGTGGAGGTGGAGGTGCAGCATTCCCCGAGGTGGGGTTTGCCGGGTTTGGGTAAAAAGGTGAGGGTGGATAAGCTGGGTACTGTGGGTAAGGTGGATAGAAATGTGGATAAGGCATGTGAGTAGGGTAGGGGTTAAAGCTGGAGTAATCCGATGTACTTCCCATCGGATACCCGGGACTCTGTGCATAGGGTGGATAATAGGGTGGAAAGCCATACCCCGAGGCCTGAGTGCCTCCTTGTGACTCCCCTGTCCCTTCTTCTGACATGCTAACATCCAGATTCCCATCCCTTCTCTGATCTTCTTCCATAACCTCCCTCACATCTGAAGAACTTCCTCCTCTATCTGTCCCCCTTCTGCTAGTATCAAAAGACCTTCTAGGGTCCCTTGACACTCTTTCTCTGTTTACTCTGCATGACATTGCCCTAGGCAATGTGGGAGGACGGGCGCTCGTGCCCTCATCCTCTGGTGGGACTCCTGTCAATCGTGCAGATCGACGAGTTCCTCTCATCCTGTTTTCTCTGAAAAACCAGCACATAACCCAACAAGCATTAGCATCACATGGTTCATGTGGGCACACATGAACCCTCATCACATACATAGCAAACATAGCATATCATTTATGCACATGCATATAGTCATGGCATCACATCATCATCAAGACAGGACTCTACATCCTATCCTAGTGGACATGACTTTTCCTATTGTGCTTGACCTTCTATAACATCTATGAGCCCGATACTCTAGGTCCGACCATATGAACCTAGGGCTCTGATACCACTCTGTAACGACCCGAAAATCCGGACCGCTACCGGCGCTAGGATCCAGATCGGCATAAGGCCGCCGGGACCCGTAGCAAGCCTAACATAACCTGTAAACCTGTTTAATCCCATACATGATCAACCATATACATAAAAAGATAAAACTTTTCTTCATACATACTGTCATCAACTAACTCAACCTGTGCATACTCTGAACATATACATAACATAGTCCCTCTGTGGGACCTCATCAAGCCTCAAAGGCAAAACAACCTGTGTTGAGTTAGTTTACATAAACATCATAACATAAGATCATGTACATACAAAAGGGATTAACAATATACTGTGGTCAAGCACAACTCTATCCTCAATGACCTCATTACATAACATACTGAATATTTTTACATTTCATCATAATACAATTGTCATGTCCACAATCTAACTATTACATACATATGACTTTTTCTCTTCTTGTCCTCTCTATCTATCCCGCACCTGCAAGCCTGGGGGTTAGGGGAGAGGGGTGAGCTAGATGCCCAGTGAGTAGAACTATATAAAAAAATATTTAAAACATGCTGTTATGAAATGCGTCACTGCACAAACAAATCACACCACGGATGGACTGATTCAAAAATCCCTCAGCTCCGTGCCCGGCCCTATTATGGGCACCACAGGACTTCGTATTGCCCGGCCCTATTATGGGCACCACAGGACTTCGTATCTCGAAGCTATTGCCCGGCCCTATTATGGGCACCACAGGACTTCGTACTCAGAGGCTAATGAATCATCCTAATGTCCATCCACTATCATCTATCACAATAATGCAATGCGGCAGATTCGTGAATTCTAATGCAAACATCCTATAGTAGAATCATGATGCATGAAGCATGATAAAAACATTTAATTTCTTAATTTAAAAGATTAAGTTTAGTTCCACTCACCTCTGGCTGACTCTGATAAACTCTGTAGCAGCTGGCTCACTGCTGGGGTCCTTGGTTCCTCGGGTCCGAACCTACACAGGTAGACTCCAATGAGGGACCAAACATACATAAACATTACTCTAATATATCCCCCAAAACCCCCCTAAAATGTCATGAAAACATCACATGAAAATATGCATGAAATGGCTGAACAGGGCACTTTCGGCGGCACCTTCGGCGGCCGAAAGTCCCAGACAGAGACGAAACTCAGGTAGGTTCGGCGGCACCTTCGGCGGCCGAAAGTGCCAGACAGAGACGAAAGTCTCTGTTCGGGGGCAACTTCGGCAGCCGAAAGGCCTGCCTCCCCAGCCATGTTCGGCGGCCGAAAGTACCTTCGGCTGCCGAACCTGGTTTCTGCCAAAGGGCAGAAACTTGGCTCCCTTTGCACATTTCGCCTCCAAACCTTCCAAACATGCATATTTTTCAACCAAAGCATGCATACAAGTTCCTAGGGGCCTCAAACATGCATATACCCCATCTACAACACTTCAATCACACACAATCAAGCTACATTGTTCAAAATCACAACATATACCCATAAACCTAACCATGAACTAAACATGCATTCTACCCCATAGATCTTACTCAAAGCTTGTTTAAAACATAAAAAGAGTTCAAGATCGACCCTTACCTCTTGAAGAAACGAGAGGAAAACGACCTTGACTCGAAGATGGGAGGATTGAGCTCCTTGAACCTCAAAGTTCCAAAACGTGCTTAAAACTTGTAAATCTTCAAAACAAATGTTATAAACTTGTAAAAATCATGGAAAAAGGAAGGAAAATCTCAAGATTGAGCAAAGATGGCGGAGAGCTCACCTTGGCCGAAATGGGGAGAAAAAGCTCGCCCGTTTTCGGCTAAGGGACCCTTTTATAGTGGCTGGCCAGGCCACGTTCGGGGGCCGAATGTGCCTCCGCATCCTTGCAATGTTCGGCGGCCGAACTTGACTTTCGGTGGCCGAACCTGAACTTCCCTCGCTCATGCTTTCGGGGGCCTAACGTGCCTCTAAACGCATGCATGTTCGGCGGCCGAACTTAACTTTCGGCGGCCGAACCTGGGTTTTCCTCCAAAACTTTTCATGCAAAAACACATTAAATTTCATACTTAAAACATTAAAAACATGAAAACATTTTATAAAAACATGCTTTTACCCTTCTAGAGGTTTCCGACATCCAAATTCCACCGGACGGTAGGAATTCCGATACCGGAGTCTAGCCGGGTATTACACTTATCCTTAGCTGATGGTACCCCGATCTTAGATCTATTTTGGAGAAACAACCCGCTCCTGCTAGCTGGTCGAATAGATCATCGATCCTTGGCAGAGGGTACCTATTTTTGGTAGTGACTTTGTTCAACTGCCTGTAGTCGATACAAAGTCTGAGGGACCCATCCTTCTTCTTTACAAACAAGACTGGAGCACCCCAAGGTGAGGTACTCTGTCGGATGAAGACCTTTTCTACCAGCTCTTGCAACTGCTCTTTCAACTCCTTCAACTCAGCTGGGGCCATCCTGTAGGGAGGGATAGAGATCGGTCTAGTTCCAGGCACCAACTCTATCTCGAACTCTATCTCCCTAGCAGGTGGTAAACCTGGAAGCTCGTCTGGAAAGACATCCTGAAACTCTCTGACAACTGGCACCGAGGCTGGCTCCCTGACCTGACTACTAAGCTCTCTCACATGAGCCAAATACCCCTGACATCCCTTCCTAAGCAACCTACGAGCCTGAAGAGCTGATATCAGACCTCTAGGTGTACCCCTCTTGTCTCCTCTGAAGACGACCTCTGACCCGTTCTGATCTCTGAACCTGACTACCTTGTCCCTGCAGTCCAAGGTAGCACTGTAACGACCCGAAAATCAGACCGCTACCGGCGCTAGGATCGAGGTCGGCTTAAGGCCGCGGGGACCCGTAGCAAGCCTAACATGCAACCTGAAAACCTGTTTAATCCCATACATGATTCAGAAAAATACATAAAAATTTAAAACCTTTCTTTCGTTCACACACCAAACTCAACCTGTGCATGCACTGTACATAAACATAATCATGACCCCCTCTGTGGGATCTCATCAATGCCCCAATGGGCGATACATCATAAGTTGAGTTGGTTGCATAATCATCATAAAATATCTAAGATCATGTATTGAAAGCGATATCTAATACATATAGTCAAGCACAACCTTTAATCCTCAAAGTCATTACAAGACTAAAACTGTACTTTTACAAAACATCAATACATTTATCATGTCCACACTATCTATTACATACACATGCCTTCATTACTCTTACAGACCTCCTGGTCTACCCTGTACCTGCAATCCTGGGGAAAGGTGGGAGAGGGGTGAGCTACTAGAGCCCAGTGAGCAGAATAATAAAAACATTTAGATCATATGGCATCATGGAATGCATCACATCACAGCTAATCACATCAAGGATGAACTTGTCACCAATAGCCCTCTACATAGTCCAACTGTGCCAGAACGTATAATGGGTCCTGGTCTTTCTCTTACATAACATAGCATAACATAACAGTCCAACTGTGCCAGAATGTAGAATGGGTCCTGATCTTTTCCTTACATGGTGCCAGCGAACGTAGAATGGGTCCCACTGGTCTTACATTCCGTACCGTACATATCACATCATCACATCATAGATTGAGGGCTATGGATCATCCAACGTTCATCCACATCAACCAACAATAAAGTATGCAATGCAACATATTCGTGAATTCTAATGCAAACAACCTAGTACATCTCATGGCGTTCATGATGCGTGAAACATGCTAAAAAGTCCATTATTTGCTTTAAAACATAATGAGTTATACCACTCACCTCTGGGTAGTTCTGACCAGACACTGGCGCAGCTGACTCACTGCTGGGGTCCTCAGTTCCTCGGGTCCGAACCTACACAGGTGGACTCAAATGAGGGACCAAACAAACATTAACATAACTCTAAACTACTCCCCAAAAACCCCCTAAAACATCATGAAACAATCATAGAAAAACATGCAAGAGAGGGCTGGACAGGGCACTTTCAGCGGCAGGTTCGGCGGCCGAAAGTCCCTCCAGAGCCGAAAGTCAGGCAGGTTCGGCGGCACCTTCGGCGGCCGAAACTCCCAGACAGAGGCGAAACTCATGCATGTTTGGCGGCACTTTCGGCGGCCGAAACTCCCAGATAGAGACGAAAGTCTCCTTTCGGGGGCAAGCTTCGGCAGCCGAAGGCTGCCTCCACAAGCATGTTCGGCGGCCGAAAGTTCCTTCGGCTGCCGAACCTGGTTTCTCCCTTAGTGGCAGAAACTCAGCTCTTCTATGCACATTTGCCTCCAAAAGTACCCAATCAAGCATAAACCTATTCTACAACATTCCCAAACATACACAAACAAGCATACAAGTTCCTAGGGGCATCAAACCAAGAAAAACCCCAACTACAACACAACAAGCAACTCACATTGTTCAAAAACACATATAAAACCCATAAACCTAACCATGAGCTAAACATGCATTCTACCCAATAGATCTACTTAAAACCTACTTAAAACATGCAAGGAGCTTAAGATCGGCTCTTACCTCATGGAGATCGAGAGAGAGACGACCTAAACTCGGAGATGGGAGGGGTTGAGTTCCCTTGAACCTCAAAGCTCCAAAACTTTGCTCAAAGCTTGAAAATCTTCAAAACAAAGTAAAAACTCATGAAAATCGAGTAGGATTGGAAGGAAAGAACTCAAAATCGGTGAGGGACGGCGGAGAGCTCACCTTGGCCCAAAATGGGGAAAAAGCTCGCCCATTTTCGGCTAAGGAACCCTTTTATAGTGGCTGGCCAGGCCACGTTCGGGGGCCGAACGTGCCTCCGCATACATGCCATGTTCGGCGGCCGAACTTGAGGTTCGGCGGCCGAACCTGGACTTTCCTCACTTATGCTTTCAGGGGCCTAAAGGCGCTCCCGAAGGCATGCATGTTCGGCGGCCAAACCTGAGTTTTCCTTCAAAGTTGTTTTTATGCAAAAACTCATTTCCATTTTACTTAAAACCATGAAATACCTTAAAACATTTTATGAAAACATGTTTCTACCATACTAGAGGCTTCCGACATCCGAGATTCCACCGGACGGTAGGAATTCCGATACCGGAGTCTAGCCGGGTATTACATTCTCCCCCCTTAAGAACATTCGTCCCCGAATGTTCCTCAACTAGCACATAGCATAGCATAAAACATAACATACATACATAGCACATAAACACATAGAGATCTAACCTTAGAAGAGATGAGGGTACTGCTGGAGCATAGACTCCCGTGTCTCCCAAGTGCATTCTTCCAAATTGTGGTGGTTCCACAGGACTTTCACCATCGGGATTTCCTTGTTTCTTAGCTTTCTGATCTGGGTGTCTATGATCCGTACTGGCTGTTCAACATAGGTGAGATCCTCTTGGACCTCCACATTAGGCTCACTAAGAACCTTGCTCGGATCTGACACAAACTTCCTCAACATTGAAACATGGAAAACCAGATGGATTCTTTCCATTGAAGCAGGTAAATCCAGCTTGTACGACACATTCCCAATCTTTTGCAAGATTTCAAAGGGTCTGATGTATCGTGGGGCTAGTTTACCTTTCTTTCCGAAGCGAACCACTCCTTTCATAGGAGACACCTTGAGCAATACCAGATAGCCCTCCTGAAACTCGACCTACCATCTTCGGATGTCTGCTTGCAGCAGTTTTGATCCTTTCTCTGATTATGGGTACTACCCTGCTGGTAATCTCTACTAGCTCAGGCCCTGCCAAGGCCTTTTCTCCAACCTCTTCCCAGCAAACAGGTGATCTGCACTTCCTTCCATATAAAGCTTCATATGGGGCCATCCCGATGCTAGCATGATGGCTGTTATTGTAGGCAAACTCCACCAAAGGTAGATGCTGCCTCCAAGAACCGCCAAAGTCCAGCACACACATTCTGAGCATATCCTCTATGGTCTGGATGGTCCTTTCTGATTGTCCGTCTGTCTGTGGATGGAAAGCAGTGCTAAAATTCAACCTGGTACCCATGGCATTCTGCAGAATCCGCCAAAATCTGGAGGTGAACTGGGGCCCTCTATCGGACACTATCGAAACAGGAACCCCATGCAGCCTGACGATCTCATCGACATACACCTGCGCCAACTTGTCCACAGAATAGCCACTCCTGACAGGGATGAAGTGAGCAGATTTGGTGAGTCTGTCCACAATCACCCATATGGAGTCCAATCTGTTGGACGCCGCCGGTAACCCCACTACGAAGTCCATAGCAATATTTTTCCATTTCCACTCTGGAATAGGTAGCGGGTTAAGCATTCCAGCCTGCTTCTGATGTTCCAGCTTCACCCTCTGACACACTTCGCAGGCTGACACAAACTGTGCCACTTCTTTCTTCATAGCTGGCCACCAAAAAACCTTCTTCAGATCTTGATACATCTTGGTGGCTCCGGGGTAAACGCTGTATCTTGCATTATGAGCCTCTCTCATAATGTCTCCTTTTAGCCCTATGTCATCTGGTACACATAGTCTGCTCCCATAGCGGAGGATCCCTTTGCTGTCGAATCTGAACTCACTATCTTTGCCTGACTGAACAGTCCTGGCAATCTTCACTAACTCTGGATCCTCATGCTGTTTCTGAGCCACCTGCTCTAGAAACACGGGTGCCACTCTCATCTGGGCTACCAAGGCACCTGTACCAGACAACTCCATCTGTAGACCTTCCTCAATGAGCTTGTAAAACTCGTTCACCACTGGCCTCCTCTCTGCCGATATGTGGGATAAACTGCCGAGTGATTTTCGGCTTAAGGCGTCTGCCACAACATTCGCCTTACCCGGATGGTACTGAATCTTGCAATCATAGTCACTCAGCAGCTCCACCCATCTTCTCTGTCTCAAGTTCAAATCTCTTTGACTCAGGATGTACTGCAGGCTCTTATGATCTGTGAAGATCTCACATTTAACCCCATAGAGGTAGTGCCTCCACATCTTGAGTGCAAAGATTACTGCTGCCATCTCCAGGTCATGTGTGGGGTAATTCAACTCATGCTTCTTCAGCTGCCTAGAAGCATAAGCAATCACCCTCTCATTCTGCATTAGTACACAACCCAGTCCCACACGGGACGCATCACAAAAGACTGTAAAGTCTTCATCACTAGATGGCAGAGCTAACACTGGTGCCGAAGTCAACCTCCTCTTAAGCTCTTCAAAACTCTCTTTGCACTGGTCGGTCCACACAAACTTCTGATTCTTCCTGGTTAACCTGGTCAGAGGAGCTGCAATTTTTGAGAAGTTCTGAACGAACCTCCTGTAGTAACCTGCCAAACCCAAGAAACTCCTGATCTCCGTCACTGAAGTGGGTCTAGACCAGTTAGCCACAGCTTCTACCTTCTTGGGGTCCACCTCTATCCCATTCTCTGATACTACATGCCCCAAGAACGAAATGCTCCTCAGCCAGAACTCACACTTAGAGAACTTGGCATACAAGCCATGTTCCCTCAAGGTCTGCAGAACCAACCTCAGATGATGGGCATGCTCCTCTGCGTTCGTGGAATACACTAAGATATCATATATGAAGACAATAACAAAGTGATCCAGATATTGGCTAAATACTCTGTTCATGAGATCCATGAATGCTGCAGGGGCGTTGGTTAACCCGAACGGCATCACAAGGAACTCAAAATGCCCATATCTGGTCTTGAAAGTTGTCTTTGGCACATCTTCATCCCTTATCCTTAGCTGATGGTACCCAGATCTCAAATCTATCTTGGAGAAACAACCCGCTCCGGCTAGCTGGTCGAATAGATCATCGATCCTTGGCAGAGGGTACCTATTTTTGGTAGTGACTTTGTTCAACTATCTGTAGTCGATACAAAGTCTGAGGGACCCATCCTTCTTCTTTACAAACAAGACTGGAGCACCCCAAGGTGAGGTACTCTGTCGGATGAAGCCCTTTTCTACCAGCTCTTGCAACTGCTCTTTCAACTCCTTCAACTCAGCTGGGGCCATCCTGTAGGGAGGGATAGAGATCGGTCTAGTTCCAGGCACCAACTCTATCTCGAACTCTATCTCCCTAGCAGGTGGTAAATCTAGAAGCTCGTCTGGAAAGACATCATGAAACTCTCTGACAACTGGCACCGAGGCTGGCTCCCTGACCTAACTACTAAGCTCTCTCACATGAGCCAAATACCCCTGACATCCCTTCCTAAGCAACCTACGAGCCTGAAGAGCTGATATCAGACCTCTAGGTGTACCCCTCTTGTCTCCTCTGAAGACGACCTCTGACCCGTTCTGATCTCTGAACCTGACTACCTTGTCCCTGCAGTCCAAGGTAGCACCATGGGTAGATAGCCAATCCATCCCTAGAATGACGTCAAAGTCTGTCAAATCTAGAACCACAAGGTCGGCGGAGAGGCATCTTCCCTCAACGAAAACTGGACTGTACTGGCAGACTGACTCTGCCACTGACGGGTCACACTTGGGTCCACTGACCCATAGGGGACACTCTAACCCAGAGACTATCAGACCCAACCTCTCAACGGCTCGCGGAGCAATAAATGAATGAGATGCACCCAGGTCCATTAATGCATACACATCAGAACACCCAATGACGAGATTACCTGACAGTACGGTGTTGGATGTGTTAGCCTCCTGCTGAGTCATGGTGAAGATCCTGGCTGGAGCTGATGGACCTTCACCTCGGGAATCAGAAGAAGAGGCTGCCCCTCTCCCTCTACCTCTGCCACTGCCCTGAGTTGTGGCTGGAGTTGCTGGCTGTGCCACACTACCAGAAGTTGTCTGCTGGGGCTGGCCCATAAAAGGTGCTCTAGGACACTCCCGAGCCATGTGTCCCTCCTGTCCACATCTGAAACATGAATTGGTCCCAGCTCGACACACTCCTCTGTGCGGCCTCCCACACTTTTGGCATTCTGTACCGTCTGAACCTGAGCTCGAGCCACCGCCGAATCCCAGACCAGATTTCAACTTACTCCAAAACTTGTTCTTCTTCGATTTCTTGGTGGTGTTATTCCACCTCTTGCTACTTGATCCCTGAGAAGAGAGACCTGGCCCTCCTCTGCCTGGGGTCTTAACCCCTGAAGACTGGGTCACTGACTGCTTCACTGACCCCTCAACTATAGCACTCGCCTCCATCCTTCGAGCCATATCCACCACAGTGTGGAAACTTTCCCTCTCAACTGACTGAATCAATGAGGAGTACCTAGAATGCAGCTTCATAACATATCTCTTGGCTTTCTTCGTATCTGTATCTAGAGCTTGCCCTGAAAAAGGCAATAGCTCCAAGAATTTATCTATGAACTCCTCCACACTCATGTGTTCTATCTGCCTCAGCTGTTCAAACTCAATCATCTTCAGTTCTCTGGAACTGTCTGGAAAAGCCCATCCTGCGAACTCATTCGCAAATTCCTCCCATGTCATGCCGTCTAGTCTCGGGTCCACATAACACTTGAACCATTCCCGTGCCTTCTTGCACTTTAAGGTGAACCCTGCCATCTGAATGGCCCTGCTATCATCCGCCCCTAGCTCATCAGTTATTGTCTTCACTACTCTCAGATACTCAAAGGGGTCATCCCCTTACTTGTATTTGGGAGCATCCAACTTAAGGTAATCTGTCATCTTTACCTTGCTCCCACCGGCTGAGCTAGGTCTGGGAGGTTGAGTAACTGGGGCTGCTGGTTCTGTAGATGGTGGAGGTGGGGGTGCAGTATTCCCCGAGGTGGGGTTTGCCGGGTTTGGATAGAAGGGTGAGGGTGGATAAGCTGGGTACTATGTGTAAGGTGGATAGAAAGGTGGATAAGGCATGTAGGTAGGATAGGGGTTAAAGCTGGAATAATCCGACGTACCTCCCATCGGATACCCTGAACCCTGTGGGAAGGGTGGATAATGGGGTGGAAAACCATACCCCGAGGCCTGAACGCCTCCCTGCGACTCCTCTGTCCCCTCTTCCTCCATGCTAACATCCAGATTCCCATCTTCCTCTGATCCTCTTCCATAACCTCCCTTACATTTGAAGAACTTCCTCCTCTATCTGTCCCTCTTCTGCTAGCATCAAAAGACCTTCTAGGGTCCCTTGACACTCTTTCTCTGTTTGCTCTACAGGACATTGCCTTAGGCAATGTAGGAGGACGGGCGCTCGTGCCCTCATCCTCAGGTGGCACTCCAGTCAATCTTGCAGATCGACGGGTTCCTCTCATCCTTTTTTCTGAAAAACAGTACACATCACACAAACATTAGCATCATATGGTTCATGTGGGCACACATGAACCCTCATCACATATACAACATTCATATCATAGCATCAATGCACATGTATATAATCATGGCATTTCATATCATCATACAAGACAGGACTCCACATCCTATCCTAGTGGACATGATCTTTCCTATTGTGCTTGAACTTCTATAACATCTATGAGCCCGACACTCTAGGTTTGATCCTATGAACCTAGGGCTCTGATACCATTCTGTAATGACCCGAAAATCGGACCGCTACCGTCGCTAGGATCCAGGTCGGCTTAAGGCCGCCGGGACCCGTAGCAAGCCTAACATGCAACCTGAAAACCTGTTTAATCCCATACATGATTTAAAAAAATACATAAAAATTTAAAATCTTGCTTTCGTTCACACACCGAACTCAACCTGTGCATGCACTGTACATAAACATAATCATGACCCCCTCTTTGGGATCTCATCAATGCCCCAATGGGTGATACATCATAAGTTGAGTTGGTTGCATAATCATCATAAAATATCTAAGATCATGTATTGAAAGGGATATCTAATACATATAGTCAAGCACAACCTCTAATCCTCAAAGTCATTACAAGACTAAAACTGTACTTTTACAAAACATCAATACATTTATCATGTCCACACTATCTATTACATACACATGCCTTCATTACTCTTACGGACCTCCTGGTCTACCCTGTACCTGCAATCCTGGGGAAAGGTGGGAGAGGGGTGAGCTACTAGAGCCCAGTGAGCAGAATAATAAAAACATTTAGATCATATGGCATCATGGAATGCATCACATCACAGCTAATCACATCAAGGATGAACTTGTCACCAATAGCCCTCTACATAGTCCAACTGTGCCAGAACGTAGAATGGGTCCTGGTCTTTCCCTTACATGGTGCCAGCGAACGTAGAATGGGTCCCACTGGTCTTACATTCCGTACCGTACATATCACATCGTCACATCATAGATTGAGGGCTATGGATCATCCAACTTTCATCCACATCAACCAACAATAAAGTATGCAATGCAACATATTCGTGAATTCTAATGCAAACAACCTAGTACATCTTATGGCATTCATGATGCGTGAAACATGCTAAAAAGTCCATTATTTGCTTTAAAACATAATGAGTTATTCCACTCACCTCTGGGTAGTTCTGACCAGACACTGGAGCAGCTGACTCACTGCTGGGGTCCTCGGTTCCTCGAGTCCGAACCTACACAGGTGGACTCAAATGAGGGACCAAACAAACATGAACATAACTCTAAACTACTCCCCAAAAACCCCCTAAAATATCATGAAACAATCATAGAAAAACATGCAAGAGAGGGCTGGACAGGGCACTTTCGGCGGCAGGTTCGGCGGCCGAAAGTCCCTCCAGAGCCGAAAGTCAGGCAGGTTCGGCGGCACCTTCGGCGGCCGAAACTCCCAGACAGAGGCGAAACTCATGCATGTTCGGTGGCACTTTCGGCTGCCGAAACTCCCAGACAGAGACGAAAGTCTCCTTTCGGGGGCAAGCTACGGCAGCCGAAGGCTGCCTCCACAAGCATGTTCGGTGGCCGAAAGTTCCTTCGGCTGCCGAACCTGGTTTCTCCCTTAGTGGCAGAAACTCAGCTCTTCTATGCACATTTGCCTCCAAAACTACCCAATCATGCATAAACCTATTCTACAACATTCCCAAACATACACAAACAAGCATACAAGTTCCTAGGGGCATCAAACCAACCAAAACCCCAACTACAACACAACAAGCAACTCACATTGTTCAAAAACACATATAAAACCCATAAACCTAACCATGAACTAAACATGCATTCTACCCCATAGATCTACTTAAAACCTACTTAAAACATGCAATGAGCTTAAGATCGGCTCTTACCTCGTGGAGATCGAGAGAGAGATGACCTAAACTCGGAGATGGGAAGGGTTGAGTTCCCTTGAACCTCAAAGCTCCAAAACTTTGCTCAAAGCTTGAAAATCTTCAAAACAAAGTAAAAACTCATGAAAATCGAGTAGGATTGGAAGGAAAGAACTCAAAATCGGTGAGGGACGGCGGAGAGCTCACCTTGGCCCAAAATAGGGAAAAAGCTCGCCCGTTTTCGGCTAAGGGACCCTTTTATAGTGGCTGGCCAGGCCACGTTCGGGGGTCGAACGTGCCTCCGCATGCATGCCATGTTCGGCGGCCGAACTTGAGGTTCGGCGGCCGAACTTGGACTTTCCTCACTTATGCTTTCGGGGGCCTAAAGGCGCTCCCGAAGGCATACATGTTCGGCGGCCGAACTTGAGGTTCGGCCGCCAAACCTGAGGTTCGGCGGCCAAACCTGAGTAAAAACTCATTTCCATTTTACTTAAAACCATGAAATACCTTAAAACATTTTATGAAAACATGTTTCTACCCTACTAGAGGCTTCCGACATCCGAGATTCCACCGGACGGTAGGAATTCCGATACCGGAGTCTAGCCGGGTATTACAAGCACCATGGGTAGATAGCCAATCCATCCCTAGAATGACGTCAAAGTCTGTCAAATCTAGAACCACAAGGTCGGCGGAGAGGCATCTTCCCTCAACAAAAACTGGACTGTACTGGCAGACTGACTCTGCCACTGACGGGTCACACTTGGGTTCACTGACCCATAGGGGACACTCTAACCCAGAGACTATCAGACCCAACCTCTCGACGGCTCTCGGAGAAATAAATGAATGAGATGCACCCGGGTCCATTAATGTATACACATCAGAACACCCAATGACGAGATTACCTGACACCACGGTGTTGGATGTGTTAGCCTCCTGCTGCGTCATGGTGAAGATCCTGGCTGGAGCTGATGGACCTTCACCTCGGGAACCAGAAGAAGAGGCTGCCCCTCTCCCTCTACCTCTGCCACTGCCCTGAGTTGTGGCTGGAGCTGCTGGCTGTGCCACACTACCAGAAGCTGTCTGCTGGGGCTGGCCCATAAAAGGTGCTCTAGGACACTCTGGAGCCATGTGTCCCTCCTGTCCACATCTGAAACATGAATTGGTCCCAGCTCGACACACTCCTTTGTGCGGCCTCCCACACCTTTGGCATTCTGTACCGTCTGAACCTGAGCTCGAGCCACCACTGAATCCTAGATCGGATTTCAACTTACTCCAAAACTTATTCTTCTTCGGTTTCTTGGTGGTGTTATTCCACCTCTTGCTACTTGAGCCCTGAGAAGAGAGACCTGGCCCTCCTCTGCCTGGGGTCTTAACCCCTGAGGACTGGGTCACTGACTGCTTCACTGACCCCTCAACTATAGCACTCGCCTCCATCCTTCGAGCCATATCCACCACAGTGTGGAAACTTTCCCTCTCAACTGACTGAATCAACGAGGAGTACCTGGAATGCAGCTTCATAACATATCTCTTGGCTTTCTTCGAATCGGTATCTAGAGCTTGCCCTGAAAAAGGCAATAGCTCCAAGAATTTATCCGTGAACTCCTCCACACTCATGTGTTCTGTCTGCCTCAGCTGTTCAAACTCAATCATCTTCAGTTCTCTGGAACTGTCTGGAAAAGCCCATCCAGCGAACTCATTTGCAAATTCTTCCCATGTCATGCCGTCTAGTCTTGGGTCCACATAACACTTGAACCATTCCCGTGCCTTCTTGCACTTTAAGGTGAACCCTGCCATCTGAATGGCCCTGCTATCATCCGCCCCTAGCTCATCAGTTATTGTCTTCACTACTCTCAGATACTCAAAGGGGTCATCCCCTGACTTGTATTTGGGATCATCCAGCTTAAGGTAATCTGTCATCTTTACCTTGCTCCCACCGGCTGAGCTAGGTCTGGGAGGTTGAGTAACTGGGGCTACTGGTTCTGTAGGTGGTGGAGGTGGGGGTGCAGCATTCCCCGAGGTGGGGTTTGCCGGGTTTGGATAGAAGGGTGAGGGTGGATAAGGTGGGTACTGTGTGTAAGGTGGATAGAAAGGTGGATAAGGCATGTAGGTAGGATAGGGGTTAAAGCTGGAATAATCCGATGTACCTCCCATCGGATACCTTGAACCCTGTGGGAAGGGTGGATAATGTGGTGGAAAACCATACCCCGAGGCCTGAACGCCTCCTTGAGACTCCCCTGTCCCCTCTTCCTCCATGCTAACTGTAACAACCCGAAAATCGGACCGCTACCGGCGCTAGGATCCAGATCGGCTTAAGGCCGCCGGGACCCGTAGCAAGCCTGACGTCTAACCTGTAAACCTGTATAATCCCATACATGATCAAAAACATACATAAAAAATAAAACTTTTCTTTCCATATACATCAACCATACTCAACCTGTGCATGCACTGTATATAACATAAATCATAAACATTGATCCCTCTGTGGGATCTCATCAGTGCCCCCAAATGGGTGACATAACATATGTTGAGTTGGTTTACATAAACATCATAAAATCTCTAAGATCATGTAATAAAAGGGATAACAACCATCTATGGTCAAGCACACCTCTAACATCCATAAACATCATTACATAACTATACTGTACTTTTACATTACATCGTACTACGATTTGTCATGTCCACATTCTATCTATTACACAAAACGCTTTACTCTAACCAACCTCCTCTTCTATCCTGTACCTGCAAGCCTGGGGGTAAAAGGGAGAGGGGTGAGCTAAAAGCCCAGTGAGTTGAACTATAAAACATAATAACACTATGCTCCAATGAGATGCATCATAACACAGACAATTCACATAAGGGTTGGGTGAACTTGTCACCAATTAGTCCAAGCTAACTCTGTGCCAGGCCGTAGCATGGGGTCCTAGTCTTCCTGTCATACATACATTACTTACCATTATCCCAGGGCCTCCTCTGGGCTCCTGGTCTTCGAGTCCCATTACCGTGCCAGGCCGTAGAATGGGGTCCTGGTCTTTCCTTACTCTGTGCCAGGCCGTAGAATGGGGTCCTGGTCTTCCTGTCATGGACTAATTGGGTCATCCAACATTCACCCACATCGATAACAATCGATGCAATACGGCATATTCGTGAACACTAATGCAATCATCCTATTGCATAATCATGATGCATGAAACATGATAAAACATTTAATTTAAAAGATTAAGTTTAGTTCCACTCACCTCTGGCTGACTCTGACAACATCGAAGCAGCTGAACTCACTGCTGGGGTCCTCGGTTCCTCGGGTCCAAACCTACACAGGTGGACTCAAATGAGGGACCAAACACACCTGAACATAACTATAAACTACTCCCCAAAAACCCCCTAAAACATCATGAAACAACCATACAAAATCATGCAAAGGAGGCCTGAAAAGGGAACTTTCGGCGGTAGGTTCGGCGGTCGAAAGTCCCTCCAGAGCCGAAAGTCAGGCAGGTTCGGCAGCACCTTCGGCGGCCGAAACTCCCAGACAGAGACGAAACTCATGCATGTTCGGCGGCACTTTCGGCGGCCGAAACTGCCAGACAGAGACGAAAGTCTCCCTTTCGGGGGCAAGCTTCGGCAGCCAAAAGGCTGCCTTCCCAGCCATGTTCGGCGGCCGAAAATCCTTCGGCTGCCGAACCTGGTTTCTGCCAAAGGGCAGAAACTTGGCTCCCTTTGCACATTTCACCTCCAAACTTGTCAAACATGCATCAAACCTATTCTACAACACACAAACACAAGCATACATGTTCCTAGGGGCCTCAAACCAACATAAACCCCATCTACAACACATCAAGTAACTCACATTGTTCATGAACATACATTTATACCCATAAACTCAAAAAACATAACCATAACCTAAACATGCATTCTATCCCATAGATCTACTTAAAACTTACTTAAAACATGCAATGAGCTTGAGATCGGCTCTTACCTCTTGAAGATCGAGAGAGAGACGACCTAAACTCGAAGTTGGGAGAGATTGGGTTCTTGAACCTCCAAGCTCCAAAACTTTGCTCAAAAGCTTTAATCTTCAAAATAAAGTTGAAACAAATGAAAATCTTGAAAGATTTAGAGGAAAATCATCAAAGATGGGTGAGGGACGGCGAAGAGCTCACCTTGGCCGAAAATGGGGAAAAGCTCGCCCGTTTTCGGCTAAGGGACCCTTTTATAGTGGCTGGTCAGACCACGTTCGGGGGCCGAATGTGCCTCCGCATGCATGCCATGTTCGGCGGCCGAACTTGGGGTTCGGCGGCCGAACCTGGACTTCCCTCACTTATGCTTTCGGGGGCCTAAAGCACACCAGCAACGCATGCATGTTCGGCGGCCGAACCTGAGTTTTCCTCTAATGCTATTTTCATGCAAAAACTCATTTTCTTTCATGCTTAAAACATAAAACACATTAAAACATTTCATAAAAACATGGTTTTACCCTACTAGAGGCTTCCGACATCCGAGATTCTACCGGACGGTAGGAATTCCGATACCGAAGTCTAGCCGGGTATTACACTAACATCCAGATTCCCATCCCTCCTCTGATCCTCCTCCATAACCTCCCTCACATCTGAAGAACTTCCTCCTCTATCTGTCCCCCTTCTGCTAGCATCAAAAGACCTTCTAGGGTCCCTTGACACTCTTTCTCTGTTTACTCTACAAGATATTGCCCTAGCTAATGTAGGAGGATGGGCGCTCGTGCCCTCATCCTCATGTGGTACTCCAGTCAATCTTGCAGATCGACGGGTTCCTCTCATCCTATTTTCTGAAAAACAGAACACATCACACAAACATTAGCATCATATGGTTCATGTGGGCACACATGAACCCTCATCACATATACATCATTCATATCATAACATCAATGCACATGTATATAATCATGGCATTTCACATCATCATACAAGACAGGACTCCACATCCTATCCTAGTGGACATGATCTTCCTATTGTGCTTGACTTTCTAGAAAATCTATGAGCCCGACACTCTAGGTCCGATCCTATGAACCTAGGGCTCTGATACCATTTTGTAACGACCCGAAAATCGGACCGCTACCGGCGCTAGGATCCAGGTCGGCTTAAGGCCGCCGGGACCCGTAGCAAGCCTAACATGCAACCTGAAAACCTGTTTAATCCCATACATGATCAAGAAAATACATAAAAATTTAAAACTTTTCTTTTGTTCATACACCAAACTCAACCTGTGCATGCACTGTACATAAACATAATCATAATCATAACCCCTCTGTGGGATCTCACCAATGCCCCAATGGGCGATACATCATAAGTTGAGTTGGTTTGCATAATCATCATAAAATATCTAAGATCATGTATTAAAAGGGATATCTTATACATATAGTCAAGCACAACCTCTAATCCTCAAAGTCATTACATACTAAAACTGTACTTTTACATAACATTAATACATTTATCATGTCCACACTATCTATTACATACACATGACTTCATTACTCTTACGGACCTCCCGGTCTACCCTGTACCTGCAATCCTGGGGGAAAATGGGAGAGGGGTGAGCTACTAGAGCCCAGTGAGCAGAATAATAAAAACATTTAAATCATATGGCATCATGCAATGCATCACATCACAGCTAATCACATCAAGGATGAACTTGTCACCAATAGCCCTCTACAAGTCCAACTGTGCCAGAAAGTAGAATGGGTCCTGGTCTTTCCCTTACATAACATAGCATAATGTAACAGTCCAACTGTGCCAGAACGTAGAATGGGTCCTGGTCTTTCCCTTACATGGTGCCAGCGAACGTAGAATGGGTCCCACTGGTCTTACATTCCATACTGTACATATCACATCGTCACATCATAGATTGAGGGCTATGGATCATCCAACGTTCATCCACATCAATCAACAATAAAGTATGCAATGCAACATATTCGTGAATTCTAATGCAAACAACCTAGTACATCTCATGGTATTCATGATGCGTGAAACATGCTAAAAAGTCCATTATTTGCTTTAAAACATAATGAGTTATTCCACTCACCTCTGGGTAGCATGACCAGACACTGGAGCAGCTGACTCACTGCTAGGGTCCTCGGTTCCTCGGGTCCGAACCTACACAGGTGGACTCAAATGAGGGACCAAACAAACATGAACATAACTCTAAACTACTCCCCAAAAACCCCCTAAAACATCATAAAACAATCATAGAAAAACATGCAAGAGAGGGCTGGACAGGGCACTTTCGGCGGCAGGTTCGGCGGCCGAAAGTCCCTCCAGAGCCGAAAGTCAGGCAGGTTCGGCGGCACCTTCGGCGGCCGAAACTCCCAGACAGAGGCGAAACTCATGCATGTTCGGCGGCACTTTCGGCGGCCGAAACTCCCAGACAGAGACGAAAGTCCTCTTTCGGGGGCAAGCTTCGGCAGCCGAAGGCTGCCTCCACAAGCATGTTCGGCGGCCGAAAGTTCCTTCGGCGGCCGAAAGTTCCTTCGGCTGCCGAACCTGGTTTCTCCCTTAGTGGCAGAAACTCAGCTCTTCTATGCACATTTGCCTCCAAAACTATCTAATCAAGCATAAACCTATTCTACAACATTCCCAATCACACACAAACAAGCATACAAGTTCCTAGGGGCATCAAACCAACAAAAACCCCAACTACAACACAACAAGCAACTCACATTGTTCATAAACACATATAAAACCCATAAACCTAACCATGAGCTAAACATGCATTCTACCCCATAGATCCACTTAAAACCTACTTAAAACATGCAATGAGCTTAAGATCGGCTCTTACCTCGTGGAGATCGAGAGAGAGACGACCTAAACTTGGAGATGGGAGGGGTTGAGTTCCCTTGAACCACAAAGCTCCAAAACTTTGCTCAAAGCTTGAAAATCTTCAAAACAAAGTAAAAACTCATGAAAATCGAGTAGGATTGGAAGGAAAGAACTCAAGATCGGTGAGGGACGGCGGAGAGCTCACCTTGGCCGAAAATGGGGAAAAAGCTCGCCCGTTTTCGGCTAAGGGACCCTTTTATAGTGGCTGGCCAGGCCACGTTCGGGGGCCGAACGTGCCTCCGCATGCATGCCATGTTCGGCGGCCGAACTTGAGGTTCGGCAGCCGAACCTGGACTTTCCTCACTTATGCTTTTGGGGGCCTAAAGGCGCTCCCGAAGGCATGCATGTTCGTCGGCCGAACCTGAGTTTTCCTCCAAGGTTGTTTTTATGCAAAAACTCATTTCCATTTTACTTAAAACCATGAAATACCTTAAAACATTTTATGAAAACATGTTTCTACCCTACTAGAGGCTTCCGACATCCGAGATTCCACCGGACGGTGGGAATTCCGATACCGGAGTCTAGCTGGGTATTACAGTTATGGTAATCATAACAGGCACACAATCGCAGATACCAATATATCTGTGCGATAAGTCATTTTTAAAAGAAAATAAAAAGACCTTTTATCAGTAACCGTTACAGATAGGCTACAGATATTATTATCTTATAATAATTATAAATAATTAATATTAATAATAATAACATCTTTATTAATATTATTATTAATTATAATAATGAGCTCTTAGCCCATTAATACGACATAGCATATCAATGACGTTCTATTGTGTGTGACTTAATAAGCTCACATTAATTGGCAATAGGTCTAGTCCAACAAGGCTCATAAATCATAAGCGGCCTCTAGCAAGATGTTATAACTATCCAATTAATATGAGGATCGATAGTCCGATAAAGCCTAAAAATAGAGCATGTATTAATCTCTTTATTATACAATATCTAGTTTGAACATAAGTCATAGTCTATGTCAAACTTATAATGTTTAAACTTATGATTTCTCGATCTCTAAGTAGACTAATAAAACTAAATGATATTGATCACATTATCAATTAATTTGAGCATGGTCATGCATTTCTCAGTTTCACTTATAGAGGGGCGAAAAGATATCTCTCTAAAAGAGAATGATAACTTCTATCTTGACTGTTCAATATCCTCTACATAATTTCTATTATGCTCAATCATAATCTTTATGATTATCCGATTAAAGACAATATTTGGTTATGTCAAAACATAACAGTCCTTATGTTGGAAACTATGACAATCTCAAGTCAAAGGATTAAAACATAACTATTTTGAGATTCACTTATGACAATAACCCATGTAGTGATCTCAATATGGGTCCATCCGATACTTTATTTTCTAACAAGTATCTATGGTTATTGATTTATATCAATATACACATAATCATTTCATGATTATCAATCAATAATCATATTAGTCATATTTTATTATTATCATCATAATAATAAGTAACCAGGGATGTTAATTATTATTATATAATATGCAAACAAATAATAATGATAATAAAACCTCTTTTATTAATAAACAAAATGACATACAAAAGGTGCAAGATAATGGACTAGGAAAAATACACTAACAATAAATTTGAGCAAAACTTATCATTCTTTACTTGTTAGTGGTATGAAATGCAAGAAGTAAATTAATTTGATGCACTATTGGAATGCTAAGTCGACAAAGTTCTGCACTATTTGCCATGATTTTCTAATCTTGTTAACCTTGGAATATGATATATGTATTTTGAAAATGATTTCAAATAGTTTTAAATGACTTCTATTTACGTTAAACAAATTGATACATTGAATTAATGATAATTTGTCATGGTAAACTTCATAGGAATCGGGGTTAGCTTAAGGATATGATATACCATATAAATATACGGAGTCCACAGTACTGCTACCGATACATGATCTATATTTGAGGTTACATATCAAGTACCTCATAAGCATGGCCATGGAGTCCTACTATCACAGTTTTGGTTTTTGAGCCTACCGTTCGATACCGTGTGCCCACCATTATAACTCCTTACCTACCTAGTCGACCCTACTATGTGTTTATAAGGGCTAAGAATCTAATTAAGATTGATGCTCGATTTTTATGAAATTATCAATGAATATTAACTTGTTTGCACCTATTGCATGCACAAAACTATGGTGATTTGCTATGAATATAAATTGTACAATAGTGGCAAAAGAAGATGCTTTATTGAATATGAGGAAAATTCTTGACGTGCACAAGGATATATATTGCACTTATATCTTATACTAAGAAGTCTGACAAGTATGCTTTGTATCATGTTAACTACACTTTACATGCTTGTAATTATTTACTTCATTATCTATATACATGAATATGCTTGCTCTATTTTGTTATTTGTTTGGAATCACCCACTGAGCATTAGCTCAACATGCTGGTTCTTACCTCACGCAGGTTGCAGATAAAGTAATCACTATAGAGGTCGTCAGATATCAATATCAGGCATCAAGACCATTATCATAGCTAGTTGTTTTGAATCTCTGAATCACACTACAATTATATTTTGGCATGTACATATGAAATAGAGTAGGTTATGAAGGTTATGTAAGTTAAAATAATGTAATCATGTATGGATAAGGAAAAAGAGCTAAATGTTTGCATGTGATGATATTTATGAAAAATAAGGGATGATGTTATTATGAAATATGTGCTAAATTAAAGAATAGTAAGATATCAAATGATAATTGATAATATAATTATAAATATATTTTTCATATGTACTATAGGTTGAAATGCTGAGAAAATAGAGGAAACTCTTGCCAAAATTTTAGTTTAAAATCTTACATTTACTTTACTCACTTTATGAAATTTTTATGAACTACCTAATAACTTGGTAATTACACATAAAGGAAATAGTTTAGCCTTAAAATATCCAAAAAAGTATAGTTTGTGATAATTCTTGCTCTGTCTACACCTTGACAGGGTAAGGATTGTTACATGCTGGCACTCCTCTCCTATCTCATTTTTAGGCTTTCTTAGGGTTGAGTTTGAGAGGGCACCTAATCTTTTTGTCATTTTTCTTAATCCACATTAGGATATGCATTTGTGAGTCATTTAATGGGGTATATTTCTTATACTTACCTCGGCCATTCCTTCCTCGGGAGACTGGATAACTTCTATGGTCTTCCTCATACCTTGGCTTCTCCGGCTTTTGGCCTTGCTTTTGACTTGTCCTTTTGTTCTCTTTCCATCCTTTCCGGCACCTTTGAGCAACATGTACCCGCTTTTAGCCAGCGTCCTTTGAAATATCATCTGATGGCTCCTCTTTCCTAGACTTGTTCTTCCCTTTAGACTGCGTCTAGTTTTCCCCTGTTTGACTCATTGAGGTATCTACAGGGACTTTCTCCCTTTCCTTGAAAGCTATGAGTGATGCCTCTTTCCAAGCTTTATATTGCTAAAAAAATAACTTGCAATCTTTGGACATACTGGAGTATTTGCTTAATGCTCAGATTGTTGGGATCTGCTTCATCAGTAGTGACCTTAGCAACAGATTGTTAATTGTTGGCCATTTCGAGAGATGAAAGAGAGATTTCTTTTTAAGAGAGCAGGGATAAGAGACTGGTTTTAATCCAAGCGAATGGATAGAATTCAATGGATTTACCGACAATGGAACCCAATCATGTTGCTGAAACTAAAATGATGATGTGGCCGGAATGGAGCTGTGCTGTGATTGGCTATTCTTGCAAGACAGAGAAAGTGAGGTGGTGAGTGTCCACGACAGCCACTCCGACGCTCAAGTCAGTAAACTGGAGAAAATGGTGAATGAAGAACTTGAGAGTATTTGTGTGGGAGAATAGCGTACATTTACCTCTATGGTCACTCTCCATTTATATTGTAAGAAGGTGGGGATAAATATAGCATTTTTTGATAATTTGAAAATAATGTGGCTAACTTGTTGGTAAGGAATCTTCACCAGTTAATTGGACGAGAATCCCGTGATCGCAGGCATAAAGGGAATCTACTGAATTGTAGCTGTTAATGGTAACTTCCTTATGGAGCCTTGCCCTAAAGTTAAGAGGGTGAGTTTGTCTGACGTAAGACCGACCTGAAGCGACCGGGTCTTCCTTTCTACAGGTGGGACCGTGTATAGGTTTATCAGATCCTTGCCACATGACTCTGTCTTATGGTGATAGCATATTGTCTGCTTTGGGAGAGTTTTATGTAGTATCAGTTAGCTCCATGGGTCAATCTGGTGGCATAATAATGATCTGGAATAAGATCAGATGGCTTTATGGGAAGAATTAAAAATATACTTAGCAACATAAATGAATTTGTTCTTTTAATGGGTGATTTTAACCAAGTGCTCAATCCAATAGAAAGGAAAAGCATATATTTCTCAAGAACAGGGATGACAAATTCTCAATCTTTCATTATTGCTTTAGAGTTGATAGAAGTTACACTCATGAGAAATGACACATTTGGCGAAATGGAACATCAATGAGCAAGATTGACAAAGCTTTTGTGACTTTTCAATGGATGTAATTCTTCTGAATACAACTGAGCTTAATTAGGGGCCAAAACTTGTGCGATTCTTAGACACTTAGTGGATCTTGCCCGATTTTATTGACGTGGTCAAAAGCTTTTGATCTCAATTTCATAGTGTTAGTGTATTTGTCCTAGACCATTATCTTGAACCTTTTTGTATGTCATTTTGGTTATTAATAAAAGATGTTTTATTATCATTATTATTTATTTACATGTTACATAATAATGATTAACATCTCTGGTTACTTATTATTATAGTAATAATAATAAAATATAACTAGTATGATTATTGATTGATAATCATGAGATGATTATGTATATGTTGATATAATTCAATAATCATAGATACTTGTTAGAGAATAAAGTATTGGATGGACCCACATTGAGATTACTACATGGGTTATTGTCATAAGTGAATATCAAGATAGTTATGTTTTAATCCTTTGACTTGAGATTGTCATAGTTTCCAACATAAGGACTGTTATATGTCAACAACATAAGGACTGTTATATTTTGACATAATCAAACATTGTCTTTAATCGGATAATCATAAAGGTTATGATTGAGCATAATAGAAATTATGTAGATGATATTGAATAATCAAGATAGAATTTGTCCTTCTCTTTGATAGAGATATTTTCTGGGCCCCTCGATAAGTGAGACTGAAAAATGCATGGCCGTGCTTAAATGAATTGATAGTGTGATCAATATCATTTGGTTTTATCAGTCTACTTAGAGATCGAGAAATCATAAGTTTGAATATTATAAGTTTGAATATTATAAGTTTGACATTGACTATGACTTATGTTCAAACTAGATATTGTGTGATAAAGAGATTAATACATACTCTATTTATTAGGTTTTATTGGACTATCGATCCTCATATTAATTGGGTAGTCATAATGTCTTGCTAGATGCCGCTTATGATTTATGAGTCTTGTGGAACTGGGCCTATTACCAATAAATGTGAGCCTATTGGGTCACACAAAAAAATATTGTTGATGTGCTATGTCATATTAGTAGGCTAAAAGCCCATTAGTATAATTAATAATAATAAAAATATTATTATTAATATTAATTATTTATTATTATAAGATAATAATATTTAAAAGATCTGCAGTCTATCTGTAACTGTTACAGATAAAGAATTTTTCGCTTATGATTTATGAGTCTTGTGGGACTGAGCATATTGCCAATAAATGTGAGCCTATTAGGTCACACAAAAAAACGTCGTTGATGTGCTATGTCATATTAGTAGGCTAAAAGCCCATTAGTATAATTAATAATAATAAAGATATTGTTATTAATATTAATTATTTATTATTATAAAATAATAATATTTAAAAGATCTGCAGTCTATCTGTAACTGTTACAGATAAAGAATTTTTTGATTTTCCTTTTCAAAATGGACTTATTACATAGATATTTGAGTATCTGCAAGATTGTGATAGTTGGTTATGAACACAACTCTTTTACGAAAAGAAGTGTGGAAAAACAAAAAGACTGAAAAACAAATAAAAGACCTTCTTTCAATTGCGGGAGTAAGGTTTTTAGAGTAATCATTTTTCTGGATTGCAGATTGGGGAGCACATAGCTTATCCATCTCTTGAGAGATAGCACTCTAGACGGAAACGTTCGTATGGATACCATTGAGGGTGTTCGTTTCAGAAGCAGTACCATCAGTCCGGAATTGTTTCTTATCATCAAGTTCAAAAGGTTAGTCTCCTATCCTTCCTTTCGAATTAAACGAAGCACTCGGATCCTGAAAAGGAAAAATAGATTTTTATTTTTCGCTGCGCAGTTTTGGATTGCAGTAATCTCTGGATTTCCTAACACATAGGACCATGACTCTCTCCCTAATTTTTTGGGATAAAGACTAAAAATCTAGAATAAGGAGGTCTTTAGGCTCATAGATAACAAATTATTCTTCTTGAGATCAATTTTAGATGACTGAAAAACGTTGCGAAAATAAGAACTCTCTCAAACACTGAAAATAAATAGTGAATACCCCTCCTTATCTTGGCTTAGATGAAGTGTTGATGCTTCTTCACTAGAATCAAATGAAGTTGAATGCATAACTATCCAGAAAGCCTTACAAATTTCAAAAGACTTTCTTGATGATTACTGCTCACATGATCAACTTATTATTGAATCTGTTTCAAAGAATGCTACTTTTTGGCAAAGCATGGTATATATCTGAAACAGCTTGGCCCAAACTGACCCAAATAACTTTTGGACCCACTTTCCACTTGACCCAAAATGGTTAATCCAAGTTATTTATTAGTTTCGTACTAGCTATTATATACAATTCGGAATTGCCGTAATCTGCCGATGTGGGACGTTCCACATCAACTAGCAAGTGATTCTCACACTCTCCCCTGCTAAATTTGCAACGTCCTCATCGCAACTGAATCAGATATAATTGTTAAACCAAGACCGGACCCTTGGGTATTGTGGTTCACTACGCAACTGAATCGGATACAATTGCTAAACCAGGACCGGACCCTTGGGTATTGTGGTTCGCTAGTACCTCAGGCGGCTCCACCTCGTCTCACACGGGTAGCCCTTTCCTCGCAGGTCCACTAGCTCGCACAATTTGTCTGACCCAGGGTGGCTTTGATACCAATTGAAATAGCCCGGACTAAACTAGCCCAAATAACTTTTGGACTCACTTTCCACTTGACTCAAAATGGTTAACCCAAATTATTTAGTAGTTTTGTGCTAGCTATTATATACAATTCGAAATTGCTGTAATCCTCTGATGTGGGACGTTCCACATCAAGCTAGCAGGTGACTCTCATAATATCGTACTGAAATTTTGTGGCAAGTCTTTAATAGGATAGTATTTTTGAGTTAATTTTGTAATCTTATGTTTGTTTTCTTTGTTTCTTTGGGAACATTTACCTTGGTCTTGTTGCTTGTTTTCTTTTGCAATGTACCATGTTTTTGTCACTCACCAGAATTTTTATCTTATCATACCACATTTTAAGTTGAGTGTTTTGGGTCGATCTGCTGATCGGGATTAGTATGGATATATCCATGCTAAGTTTTTCCTATTTATAAATAAAATAAATATTTAATAATAATTTATTAGGCATATTGAGTAAAAGAAAGATATAATATTCTTAATGATGGTGATTAATTTGCCAAAACTCTCCCATTATCTACCTTAACCAACCATAAAAGTATCGTTATTAATGTAGTTGAGTTGTTAAATTGAGTAAAGGAGTTGGTACTTGTCCATTGTGCAAACATGCATTGGGTTATCTTAAATCATCAGAGAATGGATGAGCATATATGCCTCCAGAGCACTGCAACATATATTAGATGAATACTATAGGAAGTTGGATACAAGATCCACTGGTTCATTAGAGCATTAGTGAAATATCTTGTGCATTGGGTGAGGTTTAATATGAGGGAATCTAAAGTCGGAAGCATGTGGTTTAAAGCTGACAGTTAGTTTAATCGATATGGAGGGAGAATATTTCTCTCTTTTATTTGTAGTGATAAACGATAATAAATTTAATTTCTCACAAGGAGTAATTTTGTTATTTTATCAAAATTAATAATAAATTCAAAATTATTTCAGTTTGTTATATGCTTAGAATGTAGAATTTAACCTTAATGACTCAACTCCTTAAAAACTTTTCCCTCTCTCTTGTTTTAGGGAGAGTTTTTTCTTTGTGAGGGTTCACCTCATTTTTTCAGGTTCTCGCCAACTTCTGTGCCTCGTTTGGGAAGTTTTCTTCTGCCTCTTCGGGCGGAGGGAAACCTCTCTATGTTCGACGGTGGGTTGCCTCTCCACCGCCAAGTGGAGATGTAGATATAGAGTTTTGTTTTTTCTTTTCTTTTGGGTGGCAGCAATACTTTTATGGAGGCTTTTTCTTGGGCTGCCGTTTATTTTCTATTCTTCTTTGTGTGTGTTTGTATGATTTTTTTTGCAGATCTGAAGTCTTCCCATTTGGGTTTTAAATGGTTTTTAAATCGGAGAAGGGAGGGTGACTAATAATGGTGATCTATGGAGTTCTTTGGTCACTGAGAAGTTTTTCTCTCTCCTCCCGATGCTTTTTTCTTGGGTTGAGCTCTTCTAGCCAAGGCGGTGGAGTCTAGCTGTGATTGTAGAAGTATTCTTCTCTTTTTGGGACGACTAGATCTGTCGTTGGTGGCCTTTTTCTGCTGTTGTATGGATCTTCATTAGTTAAGCGGCTTCTCCTTTGACGGTGATAGTCTCCTATTTCTGTTTGTGGGTGTTTTCTCCTTATTCTTCACTAGATTGATATGGCTTTTGATTATTGTTTTCGGAGAAACCGCGCCTCGCAATGGTGGCCGAAACTGATTTGAGGTGGAGTGGTGTTTCTAGAAACACTGTCGAGTCTGCAACTGAGTCTTGGGTCTAGGGTTCTTTTTCGGAGTTTATTTGATTTTATATTATTTTATAATGGACCTTAGCTTTTCTCTCTATTTTATGGGCTTAAGTTGTATTACATTGAGCAATTTATCTTTGAAAAAAAAAAAAAAAACTACTCATCTATTATCAAAATTTTAATTAAGAATTAATTAGTGATTTTTACCAAATTATGGTAAGTCTCACAAATTAACAAATTCTCATTAAATAGGTGTATAAACATGTTAATGTTGGTAAGAAATTTCCTTATCTAAACCTGGCAGAGCTCGTAAGCCCTTATAATAAATTTTCAAAACCTAGCTAAGCTCATAAGCCCCTATAATTAATTTTCAACATTTAAGCGTATTACATATATACAACGGCATGAATCTCCATCACCGCCGCCTCTCTCTCTCTTCATATACGCACACATACAGAGATTCAGTATATTTGCACGTATCAATCAAAACTCTCCTGAGAAACCACAAAAAGGATACACTTCTTTTGAAAATAATATTACGTAGGACTGTTATATAAACAAAGATTAAATATTAATCATTAATTTTGGCAGTACCCAGTGGCAAAGCCATGAATAATGGAAGGAGAGCAATTGCCCACTTTCTTTTTAATTTATTTTTAGGTCTTATAATTTAAAATTAATATTTGTCCCCTTCTCTTAAAAATTTAAAAATATTTTTTCTCTTTTCTATAAAATAAAATTTAAAAATTAAAACAAAGAAATAAACACAATTTATATCTCTTAATGTGTGAGTTCATAATTTAAATATTTGAGCTTATTTACCATAATTGTATTCATTAAAAAAATATTTTCTATGATGAAAATGGTAATAATTAATTGTATAAAAAAATTGTTATTAATAGTTTGTTAAATATTATCTAATTATATATTAAAAAGATATTTTTTAATAAGATTAGCAAGTAAATTATAATGTAAAGTTATTAAAGCATAAAAATTCATAGTGTATTGTTTTTTTAATTTTATTAACATAAAAGATAACATAAATATTTGATATTAACATATTATTTTATTAATTTTTATGCTATGAGTTATTTTATTTATAAGAAAACACTTTCTTCCATAAAAATATGTTTATTTTTATTTTTTATTATTTAAAAAATATAATTAATATAGTTAAAAATTATAAATATTATTTGGTATTTCATGATATATTCTTTGTTTATACTACATTAAAATTAAATAACTCATGATACAAAAATAATTAAAATGGAAGAGTTATTTTTTAATATATATTAAATAAGAGTATATTAGTAAATTAATAAATAAAATATATTTTTTAAAAAATATAGTAACTTATAATTTAAAACGAATAAAAACTAAAATTTATATTTATTAGATAGAAAATACTAAAAACTTACCCCTTAAAATAAAATCTTAGTTTTACCACCGATAATACCTGTATAAGACCTAGTTATGATAAGCCATTATGCAGGGAAGTAATAAAATTTCCCCAAATTGCAAGTCAAGGGCTGGAAAAACCAGTAATTAGAGTTTTGACACTGTTCCTCGCATGCAAAACATGGAAGAATCCAGGATTATAAGAAATTTATCTTGCTTTCCTTGTTTGATCATTCATCCACATTCAAGAAAACTGGAAGTTTATCTGTCATGATAATGGAGATCGATACATGTCCTGTGCAGGACATCTACCATACAAACACTCTTTCTCTATTCTTTCTGCCATTTACAAGCTCAGTTTGGAAATCTAAACAAGAGAAACTTCAGACAACATATGTAAACAAGAGAAATATTCATAAATCAGAATGAAACCATTACATTAGGAAACCCAAATCATGGAGTTTTACTGACTAATAATTTCTTTTAAACACAGCTCAGGATGGATAGATATTATAAAAAGATATGAACTAAATTGCTTACTAAAAAAGTTATATTTTAGGTACAAATAAAATAGGAAACGGCTATTATAAGAATGCAAAACACTCAAAGTCTTGCAAGGTCAAGAAAAAAAAAAGAAGAATAGCTCGGTTAGGATAGCACCGTTAGCACTCTGGCTTTTGCTTTATTCTCCATTTATGGTGGATGCTCCAGTGCTGGATATTTACTTGATTCAATGGAAAAGAACCCCTTGACACATGAGGGACGAAGACCATGTATGTGAGAAAGAAAAGACAAGCAGAGAAGGGGGTGACAGGAAGATGTGGTGCGAAGTGATAGAAAACGGCAAGAAGAGATTGGTTATTGAAGAGATGGATGGAGCTTATATAGGAGAGAAGGAGAAGGAAATAAATGACATAAAGTACTGACATTCCAAAGGTAAGTTTAGTTCAAGTTAAATATTTTACAATTATTATATGAATCCTATTATAAATTTATGTTTTAGATTTAATAAAACCAATGTAGCCAACTTTTTCTCAAAAGAAACCTAAACATTATAATATAAATATTTAATATAAGAATTATTAAAATCATTCTAATACGTACCCTTGATTTCTTTCCATCTATAGACTTGTGAGAAAGTGTAGGATTATCAGCAACAGGACAATGAAGATTGATGTGAGAGAAGGAAGTGGCATGGAGAAGTACAAAGTGGAAATAACGTGACTTAAACCTATCACTAACACATCCTTCTCTCTGTCTCTATCATCTGTGTCACATCTTTTGCCCTCTCAGATACGTTAATTCCATAGAATAAGAAGCATAGGGACTCGAATTTTCAAGTTATTTGATATTGAAAATGGGAAAAGTGAGAAACAGTATGGGGGTGGAATTGAATACGTATAAAACACAATATGGTAACATGCAGTCTCCCTGTGTCTTTCTCTTCCAGTTTCCTCTCCTGTACAAGGCTTTTCTCTCCTTTTGACTTGTGGTCTTCTTGCAAATTTCTTCTACAATATATAATACTCACTGCTATTGTAATTTTTAATGTATAGACACTTAATAATAAAAATTTATTACATTGTAATTTTTGAATTTTAATACAAATTTAAATATGATTCACTATGATTTAGGACAAATTTCAATACTCAAGATATATGAACTTTTAAGTTATTATTATTAAAATACATCAACTTTAATTTATAACATAGAAGAATGATTACAGTATTTTCAAAAATACATGTGATCTGTAACACTTGATTTACTGATTACACGGTAATGTGAACTATTTTAGTGTGTTTCGTCAAAAAATTTTAGAAAAAGTATAAAAAAATATTTCAATTTAAAATTCATACCACATTATATATATGTAGCTCGACTCGCTCTCGATTTATATATTTTTTCTTAGAAATTTAACATATGTACAAATCAAAAAATTTGATTATAGGAATCTGTTAGCTTAAAGATAGAGGTTCAATTCGGTTCAAAATTGAAATTTTAGTATTTCTAAAAATCAAACTGATTTTAATCAGAAATTGAATCGAACCAAATCGATCTTATTCAGTTCGATTCGATTCGGTTTGATCGGTTTAAATTTTAATAAATTTTTTATTTTTTACATTTTATTTTTAATATTTTAAAATTTAATTAAAATATTTTAATTTTAATATAATCTAATCTTTTTATATTATTAAAAATAATATATTATTATCACTGATCGGTTCGGTTTAATTTTTTTTCTAATTAAAATTGAATCAAATCGAAATAAATAAAATTTTTAAAATTAAAAATTGAATCGAATCAAAATGAATAAAAAATTAAATTTAAATTTTAAATTAATTTAATTCGATTAATTTTTTTTATTTTAAACTGATTTACATAAGAAAGGATTTTGTTATTCTATTCACACCCCATCCACGTAGCGCCTTGTTGTGTAGACTCGCCCGCCATCCATTTTTCTACTATTGCGCTTTAGTACCCGCTGCTGTTGTGCTTAGCACAAGCCTTCATATAACCTCGTCTTTGATTTTTATTAGTTAATTCAAAATGTTAATATCTCATAAATATTTATAAAAAATCACAAAATAGATGCAGTGAATTTTTATTTTATTAATTGGCATCTTCAATTTGTTTTTATTAGTCTTTAATTAATTCATATATTGTAATTTAAATTTAAAATTAAAAGAAGACATAAAAAAATTTAATAATATAGAAAAAAAAACTAATAGTCTTATGTGCACTCGACCTAAGTAAGAAGCTATATAGGCGAGCCTCCTCCATACTCCACGCACTCATTCCATCTAAGATTATGTAATCTTTAGAGCTCTACTGTAGGCAGAATGCTTTCTTTTTTCTTTCTTTCTAAAACGTGAAACCAAGAATAATGAACACATACACACATTATCCAATGTTGGATAGACTGCCAACTGACTGGCCATATCTTTAGATGCCTTTTATTGGATAAGAAAAAAACAAAACAGCTTTATTAGATAACAAAAGCTTCCTACGAACAAAGAATAGGTTTTGTCTCTCTTTATTTTCCCCAGATTTTTTCTCTTAAAAAATATTGTTTAATGAAACAGAAGAGCTAGTTTACGTGTCATTGCAACTAGGAGATAGCCTGATAGTGTTTCTCCAGTGAGTTGTTGCTTCAGTTTTGGGGATGGAGTTGGCAAAGAGGAATTATTCCAGTGAGACAAATGATAATGCAAGTGGGAAACTTCTTCATCTTTCACACTTCACCAAAACCAGTATGCTATTTTCTTTTCTTCGTTTTTCTTTTCTTCACTAAGTTATTCAATATTTAAATCCCATCAATTCGATTTATTTATATTCATACAGTCTAATTCACTAAATGAGCTAAATTTTTTATAAAATTTTAAAAATATTTTGATAACCGCTAAATTTTTTATATTTTAAAATTGAATAATGTTAAAAATTAAAATTATAGAAAATAAATAATAATTAGTTAAACAATAGCATTTAAATAGTATATATCTGAATGAAATAATTAGATAAAATCAATGATTTACCCTAAGTTTTTCACCTTTGGAAATTAAATGGAGTGGGTAACAACATTGATCACGAAGCGTGAGGGAAAATGCATGGAGGATAGAATCTTTCACTGCTCAGCTTTTAATCTTAATAATTACCACAGCCTTCTGGACGTGACCATACATTGCTCTTCTCTTCAAACTGTCAGTCCCTTTCTCTCCCTAAATTAACCCTTTCCTTTTCCTCCTTTGTCTTTATCGCTCTCTCCATTTTGCAGAAAGTCTTACAACGGACAAAGCTATGAAAGTTCTGTACTGTGCTGAGCACAACTCTTGTACCAGGACACGGTGACCCATCTCAACCCAAAATTAAATCTAATTAATTTATAATTAAAATTAATTTAGAATTAGTTTGAACGAGATTTTTTTTTTTTAAAAAAGTTATTATTTAATTTGTCCAGTTCAAAATGTCAATGTCATTAATTATTTATTTATTTTTATTTTAAAAAATGTATTAATAATAAATCCAGTTTTCTTATCTGGTTTACTTTTAATCCTTCCTTATTCTTGTAAATTGTTACCTTTAATTTACATCCGTTTTTTTAATTTAAAAAATATAACTATATGATTTAGTCCCCCTAACATATTATATCTCCAAAAGAAATCACCAAATAATAGTATTTTATTATTTTAAATCGGATTAACAACCATTATAGGTAAAAGAAAAGCAAGACGGGGGAAAAGTAATCTTGGAGCATACACTCTTCACTACAATATTTCAAATTAAGGGTCTAAGATAATAACTTAAGTGGAAATAAAGAATCAAGTAGAAAAGAAAACTTGTTTGACTAAGTTTATTTGCTTGGGGACAAGCAAATGGGTAGGTGTGGGGGTATTTGATCAAGTCAAAATTAGACCCATTTTTTATATTGTTATTAATGTTAATTTACACATTTTCTTCTTAATTTTGTGGTTTTGATATTATTTTGCAGAAAATGGTGTAAAATGGTGATTTGATGAAAAATGACCTTAAAACTATCCAAAGAGAGTAGAAGAGTTGAAGCCTGACTTGCCCAAGCCAGTTTGTCCAAACCAAGCTGCAGCTGAAATAGGAGAAGGATGAAGAACAACACAGACTTGCCGTTTGACCAAATTGTTTGTTTAAGCAACCTGGGCAAACAGACTCCGCAGAATAGAAGCAGAGTGACAGACAGTACCAAAACAGACTGTTCGACCAAATTATTTGCCCAAGCAAACTGGATAAACAGACCTCGCAACAGCAGAAACGCGGACTCAAAATTCAAACCTTCAAGAAGTCTACCATTCCCCAAACACGTAAAGACAACTCAGCTGTAATACCCGGCTAGAATCCGGCACCGGAATTTCTGTTGTCTGGTGGAATCCGGGGTGTTGGGATTCTATATACGGGTAGGAGTTATGTTGTCTCAGTGTTATGATGTGTTTTATGGTTTTACAGTTCGATAGTTTTGAGTTTTGCAGAAAACATGGTTCATGGAGACTTTAGCCAAGTTCGGCCGCCGAAGGTAAGTTCGGCCGCCGAAAGTGCCCAATATTCGGCTTCCGAATTCAGGTTCGGCCCCCGAATGTTGCATGGTTTTGCATGCGATCCGACAGCCGAAGCTGAGTTGCTTAGCCAGCAGTTTTGTATCCCTTAGTCAGCATTTTGGACAGGAGTTATGTCCAACTTGTTGCCAGAAGTTTGGCCACGTCTCCTCTGGTTTATTTGCTGAGTTTGAGCAGCTCTTGCAGAGTGTTTTGATAAGTCACAAGGTTTTGACTGTTATGAAGCAAAAAGCTCCGTTTGTGCGAGTTTGCGCGTTTGAGGAGAGTTGGTCCGTTTTCCTTAGTTCAGAGTGTTCAGCTTCTTGTTACAGGAGGTAAGTAATGCTCTTGAACCTGTTTATGTGTTTTCTGAAGGTTTTATGGAAGTTAAGGGAGAGAGATGCATGTTTAAGTGAGAAGTCGTGGTTTTGATGAGTTATGCATGTATACATGTTTCTGTGTTATGTTTGCTTTGTTGTTTGGGGTTATTAGATAGTTTTGGACCCCTGTGATCATATACGTGAGTATATGTGTGTTGAGGAGTTGGAGTATATATGGTTTAAGTGGTTGAAGGGAAGGAGAAGATGGTTTGCCGTTGAAGCTGAGTTCTGGATGAACTCAGGTTCGGCAGCCGAAGGTTCATTCGGCCGCCGAACCTCTTGCATGGTGGCTTGGCTGCCACAGCCTGTTTTGCATGTTCGACTCTGTTTGGGGGATTCGGCCGCCGAAGGTGCCGCCGAAGGTGTGAGACTTTCGTCTCTGGAGTGAGTTTTGGCCCCCGAAGCTTGCCCCCGAAAGGGTTCGGTCGCCGAAGATTGAGTTTCGGCCGCCGAAGGTGCTTGAGTTTCGTCTCTGGAGAGGACTTTCGGCCGCCGAACCTGCCGCCGAAAGTGTCCTGTCCAGCGTTCTTTTGCATGCTTTGCATGGATAGTTGAGTGAGTTTAAGGGGATTCTTGGGGAAGTTTAAGAGAGTTATTTCGACGCTTGTTTGGTCCCTCATTTGAGTCCATCTGTATAGGTACAGACCAGAGGAACCAGAGAGAGCAGCAGTGAGTACTGCTCCAGAGGTTCAGAGCCTGCAGAGTCAGTCAGTCCAGATAGCCAGAGGTGAGTGGAACTAAACTTATGACTTTTAATTGAACCACAAACTGCTTTTAGCATATCTCATGCATCATGTTTATGCCATAGGTTGATTGCATTAGTATTCACGAATCTGTTGCATTGCATCGTTATTTGGTGATGTGAGTGAATGCTGAATGATCCAATATTCTCAGACAGGAAGTCCAGGAGCCTTTGACTACGCCCTGGCAGGTATAGCAAAGTCCAGGAGCCTTTGACTACGCCCTGGCAATGGTAAGTACAGAGGTGTTATATACACATATACATATATGACAGGAAGACCAGGTGCTCGATTCTACGCCCTGGCACAGAGTTACTGGGACTATGTGGTGACAGGTTTACTCTTGATGTGGCTTGTCTGTGATATGGTGCATTCCATGAGATCATATTTTACTGAGATGTTTTACTGTTCTACTCACTGGGCTATAGAGCTCATCCCACTCCCTTAACCCCAGTTTTGCAGGTTCAGTGTACAGTGTACAGGGACAGTCCAGCAGAGTACAGGAAAAGTAAAGAGATCGGTAATAGCTTAGAGTGGACATGTAATATTAAAGAGATGTAATAGTTGTTGCTTGACCTAGTGATGTATGTTTTGTACATGATCTGTATATGTATATATGTTTTCTTGTATGTGAAAACCAGGCTTAACAGGTATGAGTTAACCCATCTAGAGCAAGCTCTAGTCAGGGATACAGAGTACAGAGTACATGAGTACAGAGTACAGAGATAGTGCATGCACAGGTTAAGCCTTGGTTCAGAAAAGAGTTTTATATTCACAGAAAATGTATGATCATGTATGAGGTTTACAGGTACACAGAGAGTATAGCAGGCTTGCTACGGGTTCTGGCGGCCTTAAGCCGACCTGAATCCTAGCGCCGGTGATGGTCCATTTTGGGGTAGTTACAGATTGGTATCAGAGCCCTAGGTTCACATGATCGGACCTATAGAGACAGTGTTGGGCTCAGACAGGTTAGAAGTGGTCAAGCACAATAGGAAATCATGTCCACTAGGATAGGGTCTTGAGTCCTATCTGCTATGATATGCCATGAGTGTTGTATGTGTATGATTGATATGTGATGTTTATGTGCTAAAGTGGTATGTTATATGTTGTGTTTCCAGAGTAAAGATGCGAGGAACTCGTCGATCAGCTCGATTGACTGGAGTCCCACCAGAGAATGAGAGACCAGCTGCTCGTCCTCCTGCATTGCCAAGGGCAAGGTCTCAGAGATCTAGCAGGGAAGGTACGTCAATAGACCCTAGAAGGTCTGTCGACGAGAGCAGAAGAGGAACAGCTAGGGGAGGAAGATCAGGGGAAAGGAGGGAAGCTATGGAGATTGATCAGTCTAGAGATGATAGCATGGGTATAGGCAGTTTTGAGGAAGGTATGGGAGAGTCGCAGGGAGGTGCTCAGACCTCAGGTTTTGGCTATCCAGAGTATCCGATGGGAGGTATGTCGGAGTACTCGAGTTTTGTGCCATATCCTCCTTATATGCCTTATATGCCTTATCCTTACTATCCACCATATCCTATGTATCCCTCTTCCCCTACCCATCCAAGTGCAGCACACCTAGAGCCAAATGAACCAGTACTACGACCAGAACCAGTAGCCCCTGTTGTTGACAGACATGAACCTAGCTCATCTGGAGGTAAAGTCCAAATGACGGAGTACTTGAAATTGGATGCTCCTAAATACAACACGGGAGATGATCCATTTGATTATCTCAGAGCAGTTAGGATGATAACCAGTGAATTGGGAGCAGATGATAGGAGAGCCATTGAGATGGCAGGTTTCACATTAAAATGCAAGAAAGCCAGAGAATGGTTTAAGAATTATGTGGAGCCTAGAATGGACAACATGTCATGGGGAGAGTTCGCCAATGAGTTTGCAGGGTGGGCTTTTCCTGACAGTTCGAGGGAGATGAAAGTAATAGAGTTTGAACAGTTGAGACAGACAGATGAGATGAGTGTTGATGAATTCACAGATAAGTTCCTGGATCTGCTTCAGTACGTGGGTCAAGCCTATGATACTGATCAGAAGAAAGCAAGGAGATATACTATGAGACTGCATCCCAGGTATGCTTTCTTGATTCTTCCAGCAGAAAAGGAGAGTTTCCATACCATAGTAGACGCAGCTAGGAAAATGGAAGCTAGTGCCAATATTCAGAAACAGTCAAAGGCACAGGCTTCGGGTTCTAAAGCCCCCACACCAAGCAGTAAAAGATGGGATAGAGCAAAAGGAACAAAGAGTAAGTTCTGGAGTAAAGTCAAGTCAGGTCTGGGAATAGGTAATGGCTCAAGCTCTGGCACAGCTCCAGTCTGCAGACGATGCGGAAAACCACATGGAGGAGTTTGTCGGTTGGGATCTACAGCTTGTTTTCGATGTGGACAGGAAGGGCATATTGCTCGGGATTGTCCGCAGATGACTTTTGCACCATCCCAGCAGATGAGTTCAGGCAGTGTGGTACAGCCAGTTGTACGGCCAGCAGCTCCAGTCATGCCTCAGACTAGTGGCAGAGGTAGAGGGAGAGGGGTAGCCTCTACTTCAGCAGCAGGTTCCCGAGGTGGAAATCCGGTAGCCCCAGCACGGATTTTCACAGTGACACAGGAGGAGGCTAACACGTCGAACACAGTGGTGTCAGGTAATCTCATCATTGGGTGTTCAGATGTGTATGCTTTGATGGACCCCGGTGCTTCTCATTCCTTTATTGCTTCGAGAGCCATAGAGCGATTGGGTTTGATCAGTTCTGAGTTAGAGTATCCTCTCTGGGTCAGTGGACCTAGATGTGACCCATCAGTGGCAGTGTCAGTCTGTCGTTTCAGTCCAGTGTTTCTCGAGGGTAGATACCTTCCAGCTGACCTTGTGGTTCTAGATTTGACGGATTTTGATGTCATTCTAGGGATGGATTGGTTATCTACATATAGTGCTACGTTGGACTGTCGAGAGAAGCTAGTGAGTCTCAGAAACCAGGATGGGTCAGAGTGTGTTTTCAGAGGAGACAGGAGAGGTACACCCAGAGGTCTGATTTCAGCCCTTCAGGCTCGTCGTTTGCTTAGGAGGGGTTGTCAGGGGTTTCTAGCTCATGTGAGAGAGCTAGATAGTCAGGTGAGGGAACCAGCCACAGTACCAGTAGTCCGCGAGTTTCTCGATGTGTTCCCAGACGATTTGCCAGGACTACCACCTGATAGGGAGATAGGGTTTGAAATTGAATTACTTCCAGGTACCAGACCTATCTCTATTCCTCCCTACAGGATGGCGCCAGCTGAGTTAACAGAGGTGAAAGAACAGTTGCAGGACTTGGTAGATAAGGGTTTCATCCGCTCTAGTACCTCACCTTGGGGTGCTCCAGTGCTCTTTGTCAGAAAGAAGGATGGATCCCTCAGACTTTGTATCGACTACAGACAGTTGAACAAGGTCACTATCAAGAATAGGTATCCCTTACCTCGGATTGATGATCTATTTGACCAGCTAGCTGGAGCAGGTTATTTCTCGAAAATAGATCTGAGATCTGGGTATCATTAGTTGAGAGTCAGAGAGGCAGATGTGCCTAAGACAGCTTTCCGGACCAGATATGGGCATTATGAGTTCTTAGTGATGCCGTTCGGGTTGACTAACGCCCCTGCAGCATTTATGGATCTCATGAACAGGGTATTTAGTGAGTTTCTGGATCACTTTGTCATTGTGTTTATCGATGATATCTTAGTGTATTCCAGAGATGCAGAGGAGCATGCCCAGCATCTGAGGATCGTTCTGCAGACACTGAGAGAGCATGGTTTATATGCCAAGTTCTCGAAGTGTGAGTTTTGGTTACGGAGCATTGCCTTCTTGGGACATGTGGTATCAGCAGAGGGTATTGAGGTAGACCCCAAGAAGATAGAGGCTGTAGCTAACTGGCCCAGACCCACGACAGTAACTGAGATTAAAAGCTTTCTGGGACTGGCAGGTTACTACAGGAGGTTCGTTCAGAACTTCTCAAAGATAGCAGCTCCTATGACCAAATTGACTCAGAAGAACCAGAAGTTTATCTGGTCAGACCAGTGTGAAGAGAGCTTTGAGGAGCTCAAGAGGAGATTGACAACAGCACCAGTGTTAGCTCTGCCTGTCAGTAATGAAGAGTTCACAGTGTTCTGTGATGCATCTCGAGTGGGATTGGGTTGTGTATTGATGCAGAGTGATAGAGTAATAGCTTATGCTTCTAGACAGTTGAAGAAGCACGAGTTGAATTACCCTACCCATGACCTAGAGATGGCAGCAGTTATCTTTGCACTTAAGATGTGGCGGCATTACCTCTACGGGGTTAAATGCGAGATCTTCACCGATCACAAGAGTTTACAGTACATCTTAAGTCAGAGAGAGCTGAATTTGCGGCAGAGAAGGTGGGTCGAATTGCTCAGTGATTATGATTGTAAAATCCAGTATCATCCGGGTAAGGCGAATGTTGTTGCAGACGCCCTAAGCCGGAAGTCACTAGGCAGTTTATCCCATATAGCAGCAGAGCGGAGACCAGTTGTGATGGAGCTTTATAAGCTCTTTGACGAGGGATTACAGCTAGAGTTGTCTGGTACAGGTGCGTTGATAGCACAAATGAGAATGACACCTGTGTTTCTGGAGCAGATAGCTCAGAGACAGCATGAGGACCCTGAGTTGATGAAAATTGCCAGGACTGTTCAGTCAGGCAATAGTGTAGCGTTCAGATTTGACAGTTAAGGGATCCTTTGCTATGGGAGTCGACTTTGTGTACCAGATAGGGGCAGTGTGAAGGAAGACATTATGAGGGAAGCGCATAATGCGAGGTATAGTGTTCACCCAGGAGCCACCAAGATGTATCAGGATCTAAAAAGGGTCTATTGGTGGCCAGCCATGAAGAAAGAAGTGGCGCAGTTCGTGACAGCCTGTGAGGTTTGTCAGAGGGTGAAATTAGAGCATCAGAAACCAGCCGGAATGCTTAACCCATTACCGATTCCAGAGTGGAAATGGGAGAACATAGCCATGGATTTTGTAGTGGGTTTACCAGTAGCGGCCAACAGGATAGACTCGATATGGGTGATTGTGGACAGACTCACGAAATCTGCTCATTTTCTTCCAGTACGGAGTAACTATGCTGTGGATAAGTTGGCACAGGTCTATCTGGATGAGATAGTGAGATTACATGGAGTTCCAGTGTCTATAGTTTCAGACAGAGGACCTCAGTTTACCTCCCGCTTTTGGCGGAGTCTGCAAAGTGCGATGGGCACGAGATTGGATTTTAGTACTGCTTTCCACCCACAGACTGATGGACAGTCAGAAAGGACCATCCAGACCATAGAGGATATGCTTCGACTATGTGTGTTAGACTTTGGCGGTTCTTGGAGGCAGCATCTACCTTTGGTGGAGTTTGCCTACAATAACAGCCATCATGCGAGCATCGGGATGGCTCCTTATGAAGCTTTGTATGGGAGGAAGTGCAGATCCCCTGTTTGCTGGGAAGAGGTAGGAGAGAAGGCTCTTGCAGGGCCAGAGTTAGTAGACATTACCAGTAGAATGGTGCCCATGATCAGAGAGAGAATCAGAACAGCTCAGAGTAGACAGAAAAGTTATGCAGACGTTCGCAGAAAGCAGTTAGAGTTTCAAGAGGGTAATTGGGTATTGCTAAAAGTGTCTCCAATGAAAGGAGTGGTTCGTTTTGGAAAGAAAGGTAAATTGGCTCCACGGTACATTGGACCCTTTGAGGTGTTGCAGAGGATCGGAAATGTGTCGTATAAGCTGGATTTACCTGCTTCTATGGAGAGAATTCACCCGGTATTTCATGTTTCTATGCTACGACAGTTTGTGTCAGATCCGAATCAGGTTCTGAGTGAGCCTGAGGTGGAGATTCATACGGATCTCACCTATATAGAGCAGCCAGTGCAGATTCTGGACACGCAGATCAGACAGCTATGGAACAAGGAGATTCCGATGGTGAAAGTTCTATGGAACCACCATAATCTAGAAGAGTGCACCTGAGAGACGCGGGAGTCTATGCTCCAGCAGTATCCATATTTGTTTTGAGGTTCGTTTTCTCCGTTTCGTTTCATGTGTTAATTGTGTGTTTTGGGAACCTTCGAGGACGAATGTTCTTAAGGGGGGAGAGACAGTGTTGGGCTCAGACAGTGTTGGGCTCAGACAGTGTTGGGCTCAGACAGTGCCGGGTATTACATTCTCCCCCCCTTAAGAACATTAGTCCTCGAAGGTTCCTAAAACACACAATTAACACATGAAACGGAAAAAACGAACCTCAAAACAAATATGGATACTGCTGGAGCATAGACTCCCACGTCTCCCAGGTGCACTCTTCTAGATTATGGTGGTTCCATAGAACTTTCACCATCGGAATCTCCTTGTTCCTTAGCTGTCTGATCTGCGTGTCCAGAATCTGCACTGGCTGCTCTATATAGGTGAGATCCGTATGAATCTCCACCTCAGGCTCACTCAGAACCTGATTCGGATCTGACATAAACTGTCGTAGCATAGAAACATGAAATACCGGGTGAATTCTCTCCATAGAAGCAGGTAAATCCAGCTTATACGACACATTTCCGATCCTCTGCAACACCTCAAAGGGTCCAATGTACCGTGGAGCCAATTTACCTTTCTTTCCAAAACGAACCACTCCTTTCATTGGAGACACTTTTAGCAATACCCAATTACCCTCTTGAAACTCTAACTGCTTTCTGCGAACGTCTGCATAACTTTTCTGTCTACTCTGAGCTGTTCTGATTCTCTCTCTGATCATGGGCACCATTCTACTGGTAATGTCTACTAACTCTGGCCCTGTAAGAGCCTTCTCTCCTACCTCTTCCCAGCAAACAGGGGATCTGCACTTCCTCCCATACAAAGCTTCATAAGGAGCCATCCCGATGCTCGCATGATGGCTGTTATTGTAGGCAAACTCCACCAAAGGTAGATGCTGCCTCCAAGAACCGCCAAAGTCTAACACACATAGTCGAAGCATATCCTCTATGGTCTGGATGGTCCTTTCTGACTGTCCATCAGTCTGTGGGTGAAAAGCAGTACTAAAATCCAATCTCGTGCCCATCGCACTTTGCAGACTCCGCCAAAAGCGGGAGGTAAACTGAGGTCCTCTGTCTGAAACTATAGACACTGGAACTCCATGTAATCTCACTATCTCATCCAGATAGACCTGTGCCAACTTATCCACAGCATAGTTACTCCGTACTGGAAGAAAATGAGCAGATTTCGTGAGTCTGTCCACAATCACCCATATCGAGTCTATCCTGTTGGCCGCTACTGGTAAACCCACTACAAAATCCATGGCTATGTTCTCCCATTTCCACTCTAGAATCGGTAATGGGTTAAGCATTCCGGCTGGTTTCTGATGCTCTAATTTCACCCTCTGACAAACCTCACAGGCTGTCACGAACTGCGCCACTTCTTTCTTCATGGCTGGCCACCAATAGACCATTTTTAGATCCTGATACATCTTGGTGGCTCCTGGGTGAACACTATACCTCGCATTATGCGCTTCCCTCATAATGTCTTCCTTCACACTGCCCCTATCTGGTACACAAAGTCGACTCCCATAGCGAAGGATCCCTTTACTGTCAAATCTGAACGCTACACTATTGCCTGACTGAACAGTTCTGGCAATTTTCATCAACTCAGGGTCCTCATGCTGTCTCTGAGCTATCTGCTCCAGAAACACAGGTGTCACTCTCATTTGTGCTATCAACGCACCTGTACCAGACAACTCTAGCTGTAATCCCTCGTCAAAGAGCTTATAAAGCTCCATCACAACTGGTCTCCGCTCTGCTGCTATATGGGATAAACTGCCTAGTGACTTCCGGCTTAGGGCGTCTGCAACAACATTCGCCTTACCCGGATGATACTGGATTTTACAATCATAATCACTGAGCAATTCGACCCACCTTCTCTGCCGCAAATTCAGCTCTCTCTGACTTAAGATGTACTGTAAACTCTTGTGATCGGTGAAGATCTCGCATTTAACCCCGTAGAGGTAATGCCGCCACATCTTAAGTGCAAAGATAACTGCTGCCATCTCTAGGTCATGGGTAGGGTAATTCAACTCGTGCTTCTTCAACTGTCTAGAAGCATAAGCTATTACTCTATCACTCTGCATCAATACACAACCCAATCCCACTCGAGATGCATCACAGAACACTGTGAACTCTTCATTACTGACAGGCAGAGCTAACACTGGTGCTGTTGTCAATCTCCTCTTGAGCTCCTCAAAGCTCTCTTCACACTGGTTTGACCAGATAAACTTCTGGTTCTTCTGAGTCAATTTGGTCATAGGAGCTGCTATCTTTGAGAAGTTCTGAACGAACCTCCTGTAGTAACCTGCCAGTCCCAGAAAGCTTTTAATCTCAGTTACTGTCGTGGGTCTGGGCCAGTTAGCTACAGCCTCTATCTTCTTGGGGTCTACCTCAATACCCTCTGCTGATACCACATGTCCCAAGAAGGCAATGCTCCGTAACCAAAACTCACACTTCGAGAACTTGGCATATAAACCATGCTCTCTCAGTGTCTGCAGAACGATCCTCAGATGCTGGGCATGCGCCTCTGCATCTCTAGAATACACTAAGATATCATCGATAAACACAATGACAAAGTGATCCAGAAACTCACTAAATACCCTGTTCATGAGATCCATAAATGCTGCAGGGGCGTTAGTCAACCCGAACGGCATCACTAAGAACTCATAATGCCCATATCTGGTCCGGAAAGCTGTCTTAGGCACATCTGCCTCTCTGACTCTCAACTGATGATACCCAGATCTCAGATCTATTTTTGAGAAACAACCTACTCCAGCTAGCTGGTCAAATAGATCATCAATCCGAGGTAAGGGATACCTATTCTTGATAGTGACCTTGTTCAACTGTCTGTAGTCGATACAAAGTCTGAGGGATCCATCCTTCTTTCTGACAAAGAGCACTGGAGCACCCCAAGGTGAGGTACTAGGGCGGATGAAACCCTTATCTACCAAGTCCTGCAACTGTTCTTTCAACTCTGTTAACTCAGCTGGCGCCATCCTGTAGGGAGGAATAGAGATAGGTCTGGTACCTGGCAGTAATTCAATTTCAAACCCTATCTCCCTATCAGGTGGTAGTCCTGGCAAATCGTCTGGGAACACATCGAGAAACTCGCGGACTACTGGTACTGTGGCTGGTTCCCTCACCTGACTATCTAGCTCTCTCACATGAGCTAGAAACCCCTGACAACCCCTCCTAAGCAAACGACGAGCCTGAAGGGCTGAAATCATACCTCTGGGTGTACCTCTCCTGTCTCCTCGGAAGACACACTCTGACCCATCCTGGTCTCTGAGACTCACTAGCTTCTCTCGACAGTCCAACGTAGCACTATATGTAGATAACCAATCCATCCCTAGAATGACATCAAAATCCGTCAAATCTAGAACCACAAGGTCAGCTGGAAGGTATCTACCCTCGATAAACACTGGAGTGAAACGACAGACTGACACTGCCACTGATGGGTCACATCTAGGTCCACTGACCTAGAGAGGATACTCTAACTCAGAACTGATCAAACCCAATCGCTCTATGGCTCTCGAAGCAATAAAGGAATGAGAAGCACCGGGGTCCATCAAAGCATACACATCTGAACACCCAATGATGAGATTACCTGACACCACTGTGTTCGACGTGTTAGCCTCCTCCTGTGTCACTGTGAAAATCCGTGCTGGGGCTACCGGATTTCCACCTCGGGAACCTGCTGCTGAAGTAGAGGCTACCCCTCTCCCTCTACCTCTGCCACTAGTCTGAGGCATGACTGGAGCTGCTGGCCGTACAACTGGCTGTACCACACTGCCTGAACTCATCTGCTGGGATGGTGCAAAAGTCATCTGCGGACAATCTCGAGCAATATGCCCTTCCTGTCCACATCGAAAACAAGCTGTAGATCCCAACCGACAAACTCCTCCATGTGGTTTTCCGCATCGTCTGCAGACTGGAGCTGTGCCAGAGCTTGAGCCATTACCTATTCCCAGACCTGACTTGACTTTACTCCAGAACTTACTCTTTGTTCCTTTTGCTCTATCCCATCTTTTACTGCTTGGTGTGGGGGCTTTAGAACCCGAAGCCTGTGCCTTTGACTGTTTCTGAATATTGGCACTAGCTTCCATTTTCCTAGCTGCGTCTACTATGGTATGGAAACTCTCCTTTTCTGCTGGAAGAATCAAGGAAGCATACCTGGGATGCAGTCTCATAGTATATCTCCTTGCTTTCTTCTGATCAGTATCATAGGCTTGACCCACGTACTGAAGCAGATCCAGGAACTTATCTGTGAATTCATCAACACTCATCTCATCTGTCTGTCTCAACTGTTCAAACTCTATTACTTTCATCTCCCTCGAACTGTTAGGAAAAGCCCACCCTGCAAACTCATTGGCGAACTCTCCCCATGACATGTTGTCCATTCTAGGCTCCACATAATTCTTAAACCATTCTCTGGCTTTCTTGCATTTTAATGTGAAACCTGCCATCTCAATGGCTCTCCTATCATCTGCTCCCAATTCACTGGTTATCATCCTAACTGCTTTGAGGTAATCAAATGGATCATCTCCCGTGTTGTATTTAGGCGCATCCAATTTCAAGTACTCCGTCATTTGGACTTTACCTCCAGATGAGCTAGGTTCATGTCTGTCAACAACAGGGGCTACTGGTTCTAGTGGTAGTACTGGTTCATTTGGCTCTAGGTGTGCTGCACTTGGATGGGTAGGGGAAGAGGGATACATAGGATATGGTGGATAGTAAGGATAAGGCATATAAGGCATATAAGGAGGATATGGCACAAAACTCGAGTACTCCGACATACCTCCCATCGGATACTCTGGATAGCCAAAACCTGAGGTCTGAGCACCTCCCTGCGACTCTCCCATACCTTCCTCAAAACTGCCTATACCCATGCTATCATCTCTAGACTGATCAATCTCCATAGCTTCCCTCCTTTCCTCTGATCTTCCTCCCCTAGCTGTTCCTCTTCTGCTCTCGTCGACAGACCTTCTAGGGTCTATTGACGTACCTTCCCTGCTAGATCTCTGAGACCTTGCCCTTGGCAATGCAGGAGGACGAGCAGCTGGTCTCTCATTCTCTGGTGGGACTCCAGTCAATCGAGCGGATCGACGAGTTCCTCGCATCTTTACTTTGGAAACACAACATATAACATACCACTTTAGCACATAAACATCACATATCAATCATACACATACAACACTCATGGCATATCATAGCAGATAGGACTCAAGACCCTATCCTAGTGGACATGATTTCCTATTGTGCTTGACCACTTCTAACCTGTCTGAGCCCAACACTGTCTCTATAGGTCCGATCATGTGAACCTAGGGCTCTGATACCAATCTGTAACGACCCCAAAATGGACCGTCACCGGCGCTAGGATTCAGGTCGGCTTAAGGCCGCCAGAACCCGTAGCAAGCCTGCTATACTCTCTGTGTACCTGTAAACCTCATACATGATCATACATTTTCTGTGAATATAAAACTCTTTTCTGAACCAAGGCTTAACCTGTGCATGCACTATCTCTGTACTCTGTACTCATGTACTCTGTACTCTGTATCCCTGACTAGAGCTTGCTCTAGATGGGTTAACTCATACCTGTTAAGCCTGATATACATATACAGATCATGTACAAAACATACATCACTAGGTCAAGCAACAACTATTACATCTCTTTAATATTACATGTCCACTCTAAGCTATTACAGATCTCTTTACTTTTCCTGTACTCTGCTGGACTGTCCCTGTACACTGTACACTGAACCTGCAAAACTGGGGTTAAGGGAGTGGGATGAGCTCTATAGCCCAGTGAGTAGAACAGTAAAACATCTCAGTAAAATATGATCTCATGGAATGCACCATATCACAGACAAGCCACATCAAGAGTAAACCTGTCACCACATAGGAAAGAAAGGTAAATTGGCTCCACGGTACATTGGACCCTTTGAGGTGTTGTAGAGGATCGGAAATGTGTCGTATAAGCTGGATTTACCTGCTTCTATGGAGAGAATTCACCCGGTATTTCATGTTTCTATGCTACGACAGTTTGTGTCAGATCCGAATCAGGTTCTGAGTGAGCCTGAGGTGGAGATTCATACGGATCTCACCTATATAGAGCAGCCAGTGCAGATTCTGGACACGCAGATCAGACAGCTAAGGAACAAGGAGATTCCGATGGTGAAAGTTCTATGGAACCACCATAATCTAGAAGAGTGCACCTGGGAGACGCGGGAGTCTATGCTCCAGCAGTATCCATATTTGTTTTGAGGTTTGTTTTTTCCGTTTCATGTGTTAATTGTGTGTTTTAGGAACCTTCGAGGACGAATGTTCTTAAGGGGGGGAGAATGTAATAATCTAGCAACACTCATGGCATATCATAGCAGATAGGACTCAAGACCCTATCCTAGTGGACATGATTTCCTATTGTGCTTGACCACTTCTAACCTGTCTGAGCCCAACACTGTCTCTATAGGTCCGATCATGTGAACCTAGGGCTCTGATACCAATCTGTAACGACCCCAAAATGGACCGTCACCGGCGCTAGGATTCAGGTCGGCTTAAGGCCGCCAGAACCCGTAGCAAGTCTGCTATACTCTCTGTGTACTTGTAAACCTCATACATGATCATACATTTTCTGTGAATATAAAACTCTTTTCTGAACCAAGGCTTAACCTGTGCATGCACTATCTCTGTACTCTGTACTCATGTACTCTGTACTCTGTATCCTTGACTAGAGCTTGCTCTAGATGGGTTAACTCATACCTGTTAAGCCTGGTTTTCACATACAAGAAAACATATATACATATACAGATCATGTACAAAACATACATCACTAGGTCAAGCAACAACTATTACATCTCTTTAATATTACATGTCCACTCTAAGCTATTACCGATCTCTTTACTTTTCCTGTACTCTGCTGGACTGTCCCTGTACACTGTACACTGAACCTGCAAAACTGGGGTTAAGGGAGTGGGATGAGCTCTATAGCCCAGTGAGTAGAACAGTAAAACATCTCAGTAAAATATGATCTCATGGAATGCACCATATCACAGACAAGCCACATCAAGAGTAAACCTGTCACCACATAGTCCCAGTAACTCTGTGCCAGGGCGTAGAATCGAGCACCTGGTCTTCCTGTCATATATGTATATGTGTATATAACACCTCTGTACTTACCATTGCCAGGGCGTAGTCAAAGGCTCCTGGACTTTGCTATACCTGCCAGGGCGTAGTCAAAGGCTCCTGGACTTCGCTATACCTGCCAGGGCGTAGTCAAAGGCTCCTGGACTTCCTGTCTGAGACTATTGGATCATTCAGCATTCACTCACATCACCAAATAACGATGCAATGCAACAGATTCGTGAATACTAATGCAATCAACCTATGGCATAAACATGATGTATGAGATATGCTAAAAGCAGTTTGTGGTTCAATTAAAAGTCATAAGTTTAGTTCCACTCACCTCTGGCTATCTGGACTGACTGACTCTGCAGGCTCTGAACCTCTGGAGCAGTACTCACTGCTGCTCTCTCTGGTTCCTCTGGTCTGTACCTATACAGATGGACTCAAATGAGGGACCAAACAAGCGTCGAAATAACTCTCTTAAACTTCCCCAAGAATCCCCTTAAACTCACTCAACTATCCATGCAAAGCATGCAAAAGAACGCTGGACAGGACACTTTCGGCGGCAGGTTCGGCGGCCGAAAGTCCTCTCCAGAGACGAAACTCAAGCACCTTCGGCGGCCGAAACTCAATCTTCGGCGACCGAACCCTTTCGGGGGCAAGCTTCGGGGGCCAAAACTCACTCCAGAGACGAAAGTCTCACACCTTCGGCGGCACCTTCGGTGGCCGAATCCCCCAAACAGAGCTGAACATGCAAAACAGGTTGTGGCAGCCAAGCCACCATGCAAGAGGTTCGGCGGCCGAATGAACCTTCGGCTGCCGAACCTGAGTTCATCCAGAACTCAGCTTCAACGGCAAACCATCTTCTCCTTCCCTTCAACCACTCAAACCATATATACTCCAACTCCTCAACACACATATACTCACGTATATGATCACAGGGGTCCAAAACTATCTAATAACCCCAAACAACAAAGCAAACATAACACAGAAACATGTATACATGCATAACTCATCAAAACCACGACTTCTCACTTAAACATGCATCTCTCTCCCTTAACTTCCATAAAACCTTCAGAAAACACATAAACAGGTTCAAGAGCATTACTTACCTCCTGTAACAAGAAGCTGAACACTCTGAACTAAGGAAAACGGACCAACTCTCCTCAAACGCGCAAACTCGCACAAACGGAGCTTTTTGCTTCATAACAGTCAAAACCTTGTGACTTATCAAAACACTCTGCAAGAGCTGCTCAAACTCAGCAAATAAACCAGCGGAGACGTGGCCAAACTTCTGGCAACAAGTTGGACATAACACCTGTCCAAAATGCTGACTAAGGGATACAAAACTGCTGGCTAAGCAACTCAGCTTCGGCTGTCGGATCGCATGCAAAACCATGCAACATTCGAGGGCCGAACCTGAATTCGGAAGCCGAATATTGGGCACTTTCGGCGGCCGAACTTACCTTCGGCGGCCGAACTTGGCTAAAGTCTCCATGAACCATGTTTTCTGCAAAACTCAAAACTATCGAACTGTAAAACCATAAAACACATCATAACACTGAGACAACATAACTCCTACCCGTATATAGAATCCCAACACCCCAGATTCCACCAGACAACAGAAATTCCGGTGCCGGATTCTAGCCGGGTATTACATTCTCCCCCCCTTAAGAACATTCGTCCTCGAAGGTTCCTAAAACACACAATTAACACATGAAACGAAACGGAGAAAACGAACCTCAAAACAAATATGGATACTGCTGGAGCATAGACTCCCGCGTCTCCCAGGTGCACTCTTCTAGATTATGGTGGTTCCATAGAACTTTCACCATCGGAATCTCCTTGTTCCTTAGCTGTCTGATCTGCGTGTCCAGAATCTGCACTGGCTGCTCTATATAGGTGAGATCCGTATGAATCTCCACCTCAGGCTCACTCAGAACCTGATTCGGATCTGACACAAACTGTCGTAGCATAGAAACATGAAATACCGGGTAAATTCTCTCCATAGAAGCAGGTAAATCCAGCTTATACGACACATTTCCGATCCTCTGCAACACCTCAAAGGGTCCAATGTACCGTGGAGCCAATTTACCTTTCTTTCCAAAACGAACCACTCCTTTCATTGGAGACACTTTTAGCAATACCCTTGGGTTTGATCAGTTCTGAGTTAGAGTATCCTCTCTGGGTCAGTGGACCTAGATGTGACCCATCAGTGGCAGTGTCAGTCTGTCGTTTCAGTCCAGTGTTTATCGAGGGTAGATACCTTCCAGCTGACCTTGTGGTTCTAGATTTGACGGATTTTGATGTCATTCTAGGGATGGATTGGTTATCTACATATAGTGCTACGTTGGACTGTCGAGAGAAGCTAGTGAGTCTCAGAAACCAGGATGGGTCAGAGTGTGTTTTCAGAGGAGACAGGAGAGGTACACCCAGAGGTCTGATTTCAGCCCTTCAGGCTCGTCGTTTGCTTAGGAGGGGTTGTCAGGGGTTTCTAGCTCATGTGAGAGAGCTAGATAGTCAGGTGAGGGAACCAGCCACAGTACCAGTAGTCCGCGAGTTTCTCGATGTGTTCCCAGACGATTTGCTAGGACTACCACCTGATAGGGAGATAGGGTTTGAAATTGAATTACTGCCAGGTACCAGACCTATCTCTATTCCTCCCTACAGGATGGCGCCAGCTGAGTTAACAGAGGTGAAAGAACAGTTGCAGGACTTGGTAGATAAGGGTTTCATCCGCCCTAGTACCTCACCTTGGGGTGCTCCAGTGCTCTTTGTCAGAAAGAAGGATGGATCCCTCAGACTTTGTATCGACTACAGACAGTTGAACAAGGTCACTATCAAGAATAGGTATCCCTTACCTCGGATTGATGATCTATTTGACCAGCTAGCTGGAGCAGGTTGTTTCTCGAAAATAGATCTGAGATCTGGGTATCATCAGTTGAGAGTCAGAGAGGCAGATGTGCCTAAGACAGCTTTCCGGACCAGATATGGGCATTATGAGTTCTTAGTGATGCCGTTCGGGTTGACTAACGCCCCTGCAGCATGTATGGATCTCATGAACAGGGTATTTAGTGAGTTTCTGGATCACTTTGTCATTGTGTTTATCGATGATATCTTAGTGTATTCCAGAGATGCAGAGGAGCATGCCCAGCATCTGAGGATCGTTCTGCAGACACCGAGAGAGCATGGTTTATATGCCAAGTTCTCGAAGTGTGAGTTTTGGTTACGGAGCATTGCCTTCTTGGGACATGTGGTATCAGCAGAGGGTATTGAGGTAGACCCCAAGAAGATAGAGGCTGTAGCTAACTGGCCCAGACCCACGACAGTAACTGAGATTAAAAGCTTTCTGGGACTGGCAGGTTACTACAGGAGGTTCGTTCAGAACTTCTCAAAGATAGCAACTCCTATGACCAAATTGACTCAGAAGAACAAGAAGTTTATCTGGTCAGACCAGTGTGAAGAGAGCTTTGAGGAGCTCAAGATGAGATTGACAACAGCACCAGTGTTAGCTCTGCCTGTCAGTAATGAAGAGTTCACAGTGTTCTGTGATGCATCTCGAGTGGGATTGGGTTGTGTATTGATGCAGAGTGATAGAGTAATAGCTTATGCTTCTAGACAGTTGAAGAAGCACGAGTTGAATTACCCTACCCATGACCTAGAGATGGCAGCAGTTATCTTTGCACTTAAGATGTGGCGGCATTACCTCTACGGGGTTAAATGCGAGATCTTCACCGATCACAAGAGTTTACAGTACATCTTAAGTCAGAGAGAGCTGAATTTGCGGCAGAGAAGGTGGGTCGAATTGCTCAGTGATTATGATTGTAAAATCCAATATCATCCGGGTAAGGCGAATGTTGTTGCAGACGCCCTAAGCCGGAAGTCACTAGGCAGTTTATCCCATATAGCAGCAGAGCGGAGACCAGTTGTGATGGAGCTTTATAAGCTCTTTGACGAGGGATTACAGCTAGAGTTGTCTGGTACAGGTGCGTTGATAGCACAAATGAGAATGACACCTGTGTTTCTGGAGCAGATAGCTCAGAGACAGCATGAGGACCCTGAGTTGATGAAAATTGCCAGGACTGTTCAGTCAGGCAATAGTGTAGCGTTCAGATTTGACAGTAAAGGGATCCTTTGCTATGGGAGTCGACTTTGTGTACCAGATAGGGGCAGTGTGAAGGAAGACATTATGAGGGAAGCGCATAATGCGAGGTATAGTGTTCACCCAAGAGCCACCAAGATATATCAGGATCTAAAAAGGGTCTATTGGTGGCCAGCCATGAAGAAAGAAGTGGCGCAGTTCGTGACAGCCTGTGAGGTTTGTCAGAGGGTGAAATTAGAGCATCAGAAACCAGCCAGAATGCTTAACCCATTACCGATTCCAGAGTGGAAATGGGAGAACATAGCCATGGATTTTGTAGTGGGTTTACCAGTAGCGGCCAACAGGATAGACTCGATGTGGGTGATTGTGGACAGACTCACGAAATATGCTCATTTTCTTCCAGTACGGAGTAACTATGCTGTGGATAAGTTGGCACAGGTCTATCTGGATGAGATAGTGAGATTACATGGAGTTCCAGTGTCTATAGTTTCAGACAGAGGACCTCAGTTTACCTCCCGCTTTTGGCGGAGTCTGCAAAGTGCGATGGGCACGAGATTGGATTTTAGTACTGCTTTCCACCCACAGACTGATGGACAGTCAGAAAGGACCATCCAGACCATAGAGGATATGCTTCGACTATGTGTGTTAGACTTTGGCGGTTCTTGGAGGCAGCATCTACCTTTGGTGGAGTTTGCCTACAATAACAGCCATCATGCGAGCATCGGGATGGCTCCTTATGAAGCTTTGTATGGGAGGAAGTGCAGATCCCCTGTTTGCTGGGAAGAGGTAGGAGAGAAGGCTCTTGCAGGGTGAATTCTCTGGCTTTCTTGCATTTTAATGTGAAACCTGCCATCTCAATGGCTCTCCTATCATCTGCTCCCAATTCACTGGTTATCATCCTAACTGCTCTGAGGTAATCAAATGGATCATCTCCCATGTTGTATTTAGGCGCATCCAATTTCAAGTACTCCGTCATTTGGACTTTACCTCCAGATGAGCTAGGTTCATGTCTGTCAACAACAGGGGCTACTGGTTCTGGTCGTAGTACTGGTTCATTTGGCTCTAGGTGTGCTGCACTTGGATGGGTAGGGGAAGAGGGATACATAGGATATGGTGGATAGTAAGGATAAGGCATATAAGGCATATAAAGAGGATATGGCACAAAACTCGAGTACTCCGACATACCTCCCATCGGATACTCTGGATAGCCAAAACCTGAGGTCTGAGCACCTCCCTGCGACTCTCCCATACCTTCCTCAAAACTGCCTATACCCATGCTATCATCTCTAGACTGATCAATCTCCATAGCTTCCCTCCTTTCCTCTGATCTTCCTCCCCTAGCTGTTCCTCTTCTGCTCTCGTCGACAGACCTTCTAGGGTCTATTGACGTACCTTCCCTGCTAGATCTCTGAGACCTTGCCCTTGGCAATGCAGGAGGACGAGCAGCTGGTCTCTCATTCTCTGGTGGGACTCCAGTCAATCGATCTGATCGACGAGTTCCTCGCATCTTTACTCTAGAAACACAACATATAACATACCACTTTAGCACATAAACATCACATATCAATCATACACATACAACACTCATGGCATATCATAGCAGATAGGACTCAAGACCCTATCCTAGTGGACATGATTTCCTATTGTGCTTGACCACTTCTAACCTGTCTGAGCCCAACACTGTCTCTATAGGTCCGATCATGTGAACCTAGGGCTCTGATACCAATCTGTAACGACCCCAAAATGGACCGTCACCGGCGCTAGGATTCAGGTCGGCTTAAGGCCGCCAGAACCCGTAGCAAGCCTGCTATACTCTCTGTGTACCTGTAAACCTCATACATGATCATACATTTTCTGTGAAAATAAAACTCTTTTCTGAACCAAGGCTTAACCTGTGTATGCACTATCTCTGTACTCTGTACTCATGTACTCTGTACTCTGTATCCCTGACTAGAGCTTGCTCTAGATGGGTTAACTCATACCTGTTAAGCCTGATATACATATACAGATCATGTACAAAACATACATCACTAGGTCAAGCAACAACTATTACATCTCTTTAATATTACATGTCCACTCTAAGCTATTACAGATCTCTTTACTTTTCCTGTACTCTGCTGGACTGTCCCTGTACACTGTACACTGAACCTGCAAAACTGGGGTTAAGGGAGTGGGATGAGCTCTATAGCCCAGTGAGTAGAACAGTAAAACATCTCAGTAAAATATGATCTCATGGAATGCACCATATCACAGACAAGCCACATCAAGAGTAAACCTGTCACCACATAGTCCCAGTAACTCTGTGCCAGGGCGTAGAATCGAGCACCTGGTCTTCCTGTCATATATGTATATGTGTATATAACACCTCTGTACTTACCATTGCCAGGGCGTAGTCAAAGGCTCCTGGACTTTGCTATACCTACCAGGGCGTAGTCAAAGGCTCCTGGACTTCGCTATACCTGCCAGGGCGTAGTCAAAGGCTCCTGGACTTCCTGTCTGAGACTATTGGATCATTCAGCATTCACTCACATCACCAAATAACGATGCAATGCAACAGATTCGTGAATACTAATGCAATCAACCTATGGCATAAACATGATGCATGAGATATGCTAAAAGCAGTTTGTGGTTCAATTAAAAGTCATAAGTTTAGTTCCACTCACCTCTGGCTATCTGGACTGACTGACTCTGCAGGCTCTGAACCTCTGGAGCAGTACTCACTGCTGCTCTCTCTGGTTCCTCTGGTCTGTACCTATACAGATGGACTCAAATGAGGGACCAAACAAGCGTCGAAATAACTCTCTTAAACTTCCCCAAGAATCCCCTTAACCTCACTCAACTATCCATGCAAAGCATGCAAAAGAAAGCTGGACAGGACACTTTCGGCGGCAGGTTCGGCGGCCGAAAGTCCTCTCTAGAGACGAAACTCAAGCACCTTCGGCGGCCGAAACTCAATCTTCGGCGGCCGAACCCTTTCGGGGGCAAGCTTCGGGGGCCAAAACTCACTCCAGAGACGAAAGTCTCACACCTTCGGCAGCACCTTCGGCGGCCGAATCCCCCAAACAGAGCCGAACATGCAAAACAGGCTGTGGCAGCCAAGCCACCATGCAAGAGGTTCGGCGGCCGAATGAACCTTCGGCTGCCGAACCTGAGTTCATCCAGAACTCAGCTTCAACGGCAAACCATCTTCTCCTTCCCTTCAACCACTCAAACCATATATACTCCAACTCCTCAACACACATATACTCACGTATATGATCACAAGGGTCCAAAACTATCTAATAACCCCAAACAACAAAGCAAACATAACACAGAAACATGTATACATGCATAACTCATCAAAACCACGACTTCTCACTTAAACATGCATCTCTCTCCCTTAACTTCCATAAAACCTTCAGAAAACACATAAACAGGTTCAAGAGCATTACTTACCTCCTGTAACAAGAAGCTGAACACTCTGAACTAAGGAAAACAGACCAACTCTCCTCAAACTCTCAAACTCGCACAAACGGAGCTTTTTGCTTCAAAAGTTTATTTTCCCTTCAAAACTTTCCACACCTGTGAAACCCTTAGCCTGAGCAGCTCAAAGCGTGCAGATAAAGCATGGGAGATGTGACCAACTTCTGGACATGATCTGGTGATAACACCTGTCCAAAATGCTGACTAAGGGATACAAAACTGCTGGCTAAGCAACTCAGCTTCGGCTGTCGGATCGCATGCAAAACCATGCAACATTCGGGGGCCAAACCTGAATTCGGAAGCCGAATATTGGGCACTTTCGGCGGCCGAACTTACCTTCGGCGGCCGAACTTGGCTCCTCTGCCTTGGTTCATTTCAACTCAAAACTTGGTTCCATTTACCTGTAACACAATAAACCACACAACATTCATGAGAAACTCATATCTCCTACCCTCTAGAGGATTCCGACATCCCGGAGTCCACCGGACGACAAGAATTCCGGTGCCGGACTCTAGCCGGGTATTACATTTCAGGTTCGGCAGCCGAAGGTTCATTCGGCCACCGAACCTCTTGCATGGTGGCTTGGCTGCCACAGCCTGTTTTGCATGTTCGGCTCTGTTTGGGGGATTCGGCCGCCGAAGGTGCCGCCGAAGGTGTGAGACTTTCGTCTCTGGAGTGAGTTTTGGCCCCCGAAGCTTGCCCCCGAAAGGGTTCGATCGCCGAAGATTGAGTTTCGGCCGCCGAAGGTGCTTGAGTTTCGTCTCTGGAGAGGACTTTCGGCCGCCGAACCTGCCGCCGAAAGTGTCCTGTCCAGCGTTCTTTTGCATGCTTTGCATGGATAGTTGAGTGAGTTTAAGGGGATTCTTGGGGAAGTTTAAGAGAGTTATTTCGACGCTTGTTTGGTCCCTCATTTGAGTCCATCTGTATAGGTACAGACCAGAGGAACCAGAGAGAGCAGCAGTGAGTACTGCTCCAGAGGTTCAGAGCCTGCAGAGTCAGTCAGTCCAGATAGCCAGAGGTGAGTGGAACTAAACTTATGACTTTTAATTGAACCACAAACTGCTTTTAGCATATCTCATGCATCATGTTTATGCCATAGGTTGATTGCATTAGTATTCACGAATCTGTTGCATTGCATCGTTATTTGGTGATGTGAGTGAATGCTGAATGATCCAATAGTCTCAGACAGGAAGTCCAGGAGCCTTTGACTACGCCCTGGCAGGTATAGCGAAGTCCAGGAGCCTTTGACTACGCCCTGGTAGGTATAGCAAAGTCCAGGAGCCTTTGACTACGCCCTGGCAATGGTAAGTACAGAGGTGTTATATACACATATACATATATGACAGGAAGACCAGGTGCTCGATTCTACGCCCTGGCACAGAGTTACTGGGACTATGTGGTGACAGGTTTACTCTTGATGTGGCTTGTCTGTGATATGGTGCATTCCATGAGATCATATTTTACTGAGATGTTTTACTGTTCTACTCACTGGGCTATAGAGCTCATCCCACTCCCTTAACCCCAGTTTTGCAGGTTCAGTGTACAGTGTACAGGGACAGTCCAGCAGAGTACAGGAAAAGTAAAGAGATCGGTAATAGCTTAGAGTGGACATGTAATATTAAAGAGATGTAATAGTTGTTGCTTGACCTAGTGATGTATGTTTTGTACATGATCTGTATATGTATATATGTTTTCTTGTATGTGAAAACCAGGCTTAACAGGTATGAGTTAACCCATCTAGAGCAAGCTCTAGTCAGGGATACAGAGTACAGAGTACATGAGTACAGAGTACAGAGATAGTGCATGCACAGGTTAAGCCTTGGTTCAGAAAAGAGTTTTATATTCACAGAAAATGTATGATCATGTATGAGGTTTACAGGTACACAGAGAGTATAGCAGGCTTGCTACGGGTTCTGGCGGCCTTAAGCCAACCTGAATCCTAGCGCCAGTGACGGTCCATTTTGGGGTCGTTACATCAGCAACTCTTCAAAATAGCTCAGCACCCTATCCCGCCTATCAAGAAAGTCAAATCTCAAAACAGACTGTTCGACCAAATTGTTTGCCCAAGCAAACTGGGCAAACAGACCTCGCGACAGCAGACAGCAGAAACGCGGGAAACTCAAAATTCAAACCTTCAAGAAGTCTACCATTCCCTAAACATGTAAAGACAACTCAGCAACTCTTCAAAACAGCTCAGCACCCTATCCCGCCTATCAAGGAAGTCAAATCTCAATAAGATTCAATTGTCTTCAAAGAATCCAACTCCAAATAGGAAAGAACTCCATCAAATTAAGGAAACTTAGGGCAGCATATTCAGCTATAAATAAAGAGCCAAACCAGCAACAAAGGGAACTTGATCTTGGAAATTCAAGACAACAACCGCACGCCACAGCCGCTGCCCTATCGGCCCCTCTTCTTCTTCTTTCTTGTTTTTTTTTCTTTAATTTCTATTTTAATTTCAGCCATGAGTGACTGAAACCCCATTTTTCTAGTTCAAAATTAGGTGAAACTTCAGTTTTTTTATAGATTGTGAGATCTGAACTTATTATGTTCTTTTATTTATTAATATTTATGCAATTTCATGCTTAATTCTATTGTTACTTTGTTGTTTAGATCAATAGGGCCCATTGATTCTTTGATTGCAAAGTGATAATTTGTTAGTTTGGATAGTTTGGATAGTTTGGAGTCCGTAATTGATTGAATTATTCAAACACAAATAACTCTTGGTATAAAAACTAAGGAGATTGCATAATCTAACAAGATCACCGTACATTTGGGTAGCTAAAATTAGGTCTCTCTATTTCTTAATGCAATTGATAGTTGAATGAATCTAAAGCCCCAAGGATGTTCCTTGGCAACTTGTTGATTAGTGATTAATTAGAGAACATTTCCTAATTAATCTATGCTTAAGGAGGAATATAGTGGTGAGAAGTGTCTTCCACCCCATAACTAATTTATTGAGTCAAATAAAAGAATATAAGTGTCAATGATCAATCCCAACAACTGAAGTAGATCCAATTCTTCAACTAGACTTTTATCATTATTGAATTCTCTTTACTTTATTATTTGCTTCACTTGCTATTTTTAATTCTAGTTTAGCTCAACAATCTTAAAACCCTCCTTTTTATTTTATTTTCAGTTTATTTACTTGGTCTTGATAAGAAAAATAGGCGAGTATCAATTTCCTGCGGTTTCGATCCTTTTACTACTATCTACAGTTGTAAAATTGTGGATAACCAAAAAGGTTATTTTTGACCGGTTTCGACAACCGCACAGTCACCTATATAAACAGAACATTGAGAATAGCCTCAGAACACATATTCTGGACAGCATCGAATCTGCTTCTTCTCTTCTTTTCTCTTTTATATTTTCTTTCAAAAACTATGAGTGGGGCTAAATAATTTTTTTTTTCTAGTTGAAGTTAGGGTGAAATTTCAGTTTATATAGGAATTAGGAGATCTAAACTCAATTGTTCATCCTTTATTCTTTAATATTTATGCAAATTATGTTCTTCATAATATTATGACTTTGTTATTTAAGACTCGTTGTTCTTAATTTCAAAGTATATATTGTTAGTTTGAATGCTTGAAATCCGTAATTGCTTAAGTTATTCAAACACAAGTAACAATTAGTGTAAAAACTAAGAAGTTGCATAATCTAACTCAAACACATCATGTGGCTGGTCAATTAGAATTAGGTCTCTCTAATATTCAAAGCAATTGATAAATTAAAATTTTAAAAACGTTCTTTGGGCTATTTATTGACTAAAAATTAATTAGCGAATGTTTCATAATTAATTTAAAACCTAAAGAAAGATTGATTACATGAAGCATCTTTCATAACTATAACTAATTTCTTGAAATGAATAAAAATATTTTTGTATTGATGATCAATTCCTAAACTGAAATGGATCCTACACTTCAACTAGAACTTGTTTATGTTGATTTATTTCTCTTTTAATTATTGTTTTCTTTAATTATTTTGATTTTGATTTTTACTCATTATTAAAATCCTCCTTTTATTTTTATCGTTTATTTTTCCTAGTCATTATTTATAAATTCTTAGTTTCAATTCCTTGTGGATTCAATCCTATTATCACTATACGCAATTCATACTTTGTTGATATTTAATAGGTCAAGTTGATTTATTTCTCTTTTAATTATTGTTTTCTTTAATTATTTTGATTTTGATTTTTACTCATTATTAAAATCCTCTTATTTTTATTGTTTATTTTTCCTAGTCATTATTTAGAAATTCTTAGTTTCAATTCCTTGTGGATTCAATCCTATTATCACTATACACAATTCATACTTTGTTGATATTTAATAGGTTATTTTCGGTGGTTTCGACACTCATCAACAACATATTACTAATTAACTCAAGTAAATACGTAATTGTTTGATTGGATTAATACAAGTAGTCGTTAGCATATCTATTTACGTTAAGGAATTGATTGATTTGGTTTAAATAGTTCACTTACGATTATTGATCAAGTTTGGATTCTTGTCTTTTTAAATCAATTAATTAATTAAATCTATACGCTTGATGAATTAGGAATTAATTTAACACTTTGCAAATTAATTTAATTTTAAGAAAAAATTGGTGAGATTTGCTTATTTGAACATTATAACCAAACAATGAAAAATTAAATGCATTATTTTTTAATCAATGATTAACTGAAAACCTTTTAACCTTGATTACCTTCGGCTGAACTTTTAATTTGATTATTTATTTCATTATCCAATCGCATTAATTTTCTTCTTTAATCTTTTTTAAAATCAACTTCTCCAATAAAAAGATTCTTTTTCTCCCTTTCATTTTAAATAATTATTCTTTTATTTTTTATTGCACATTCACCCTAACTATAATAGCTATTAAATCGGAAAAAAAAGTATTAATTTTAATTGATGAATTCGACCCATCAAGAAAACACTGGAATCATTAAGAAAATGCAGAACAGAGTGGTGACAAAAAGCACCCAACTCTAAATTGCACCCACAACCCTAAATAACACCCCCTTTTGGTTCATTATAATTTATTCATGCAAGAAATGACACATCAAAGGAGAAGGAGAAGGAGATGTAAAATGGAGAAAAGTTGAATGAAAAAAAAATACAACTGGATTGTGCAGGTGTAAAGATGGTGCAGGAGAAGGATTGAACGTTGCGTTTGCTGAAGGAACAACATTGCATCGATCATATAGCAGTGAGGACAATATGGACGAGAATAACAGGAGACAAATGTAGAGAGGAAAAAAATAACTGAAGTTTATAGCTGTGAGAATGATGAAGAAGAAGAGCTAAATACATCATTTGTTGGAAGGACAGTGCATATTGTTGGGGAGCTAATCAGGATCACAAGAAGCAAAAAAAAAGGGTGAGCCTTCATGAAAAGTATTGCCATTTTGATAGGAAGACACAGGTCCATCGAGGCCAAGCAAAGTAAGTGGTTTGAGGAAGGAGAAAACTAATCAGTGACGCTCCACACAAGGTAAAAACGACATCGTCCTAATAAGTGGACACAAGTCCACCGAAGGCAAACAAAACAAATAGTTTGAGAAAGAAAAATCAATCAATCAACAAAGCCCAGAGCAAAGGAAATTACAGTGTAGGCAGGGAGGTGATTTTACCGTTTTCAATTAATTATTGTGCAATTAAAGATCACACTTCTTAGTGAAGTCCCATACAAATTGAAAACAATATTATTTTGACAAGGGGACATAGGTCTAGCGAAGGAAATCAGAACAAATGGTTTAAGAAAGAAAAACAATCAATCAACAAAAGCCCACACAATTTAAAGCAAAAGAAATTACAGCGTGGGAAGCAAAGTGATTTCACGATTTTCAATAAAATATTATGCGATTGAGGATCACACTTTATTATATATAACTTTATTATATATATATAGACACAAATATTCTTATGCTTCAAATTTAGAAACAAGAAAAATTGATGAGAAAATATCAATTTGTATTACTTTGATAAGCGAAACATGATACGATCTTTAATGAGAAATTCCTTCAAATGAAAAAAAAAATTGATCTTTTAATAATTTTCTTTAGAATATTGGATTCAAGAGTGTCAAAATTTACCTGTGAGTTAGATTGGTACTAAAACTTATGTCCAATGTTGTTGGTGCATTTTATTAGTATTTCTATTATTTTGAGTTATGTTTTTTCATAACACTATCATAGATCCGTGACTTTTATTCATCTCATGAAAGTTGGAGCATAGACTGGAGATTACTATCCGAATGATAACCGAGATGAAATAAAAAATGTGAATTACAACTCACATCTAGTAGAGGTTCATTAACTTTCATGATTTTATAAGCCTATTTACCTTAGATTAAGAATAGAGAATACGAAGAATAGAAGGTGTTAGACACTCCTCGCTGCACTCTTTACATGCATTTCTTATAATCTGCCTTATTATATTCATTGTGAAATTGTAAACATGTAAATGCAAATTTTATTATTAAACACATGAATGCAAAGCAAACAACTATCCATTTCATACTCATACAAATTGACTAAACATACGAGAGTTTTTACTTTATTTTGGTGATGGTTTTATCTAGTTCCCCTAACACATGTTGCTATTTCCAAATTTCATGTATAAGTTTCGGTTAGCATATAAATGCGTACCTTTATAAATTCTGGTTAGCATATAAATGTATACCTAACATATACATTTCTAAGTTTGGTTCAACTATATAACAAATAAAAAAGGTTTATAGGTTTGTAGCATGTCTTCAACCCATTAATTCACTTTTAGATCATGTTGCCTTGGGAAAATTACTACTGCACAATTTCATGGCATTGATGAGAAGCACCTCCTAAGTATGCATTCCCATATGTTTATATATATTTTAGGTGAGAAAAGCAAGATATATCATACATATAGAATGAAAGTGTAACAGTCCGGCTCAAATTAACTCGAATAACTTTTGAAGTTATTTTCCTATAAATAACTTAAGTTAAGTAGTAGTTAACTTAAGTTAATCATTTGACTCAAAATGATTAACTTAAGTTAGTAGTTTTTGCTAATTATTTATAAACCCATCAATTTTCCTATAAATAATGGATGTGGAACACTATGAACTATAACCATCATACAACTAAAAGAATGGAGGAGAAAAAAAGATTAAAACTTTTAAAACCTATAGCTAAAAGAAAAGAGGAAGGATAAAGAAATTACAAGCCCATTCAAAATCCTACAACTAAATGGAATAAAAATAAAACATCTATCTATTTCAAGGCCATTGGACCGATCATTCCATGTAAGAGACATTCAAAAGTGGGCTTCAAAACATGATTAGGCTTTAACCACCTCTTGGGACATCATGAGCAAAAGTATTCACGGATTAGACCATGTGAAAAAGGGTGGAATGCAAATGTTCTTGGCTGTCCACCTATCAGAAACCTTTACTTCCTCCATTTTTTGCTCCATTCCATAGGTTTCTTCCTTTATTTTTATCATTACTTACCATATTTATTTTCCAATTCTTTAATCATAATAAAGACACATAAAAGAGCATAAAATAATTCAAAGAAAATAGATAAAAATAAATAAATAGGCACACACTAAAAGGGGGAAAGAAATCACTACTCTATTTCTAATGATATATAGTTATTGGGGTTGGTAAAACCCAAGTCACCACTTCCTTTCTCCTTTATATCCACACACAAACTCAATTAGGCAGTAATAGATAAGAAAAAAAGCATAAAAAATTTCTCTTATGGTTGCCCTTAATGCTATTGATTTTTAGACTTGGACATATATCTTACTAATTACAATTAAAACAGTTCATATTAACATATCACATATGGATTCTCCATAAACGTACCTCCAAACTAATTTTGCTGCAAAGGATGGCTTTAGCTCAAAATTGTTAACCAATATAGTAAACTTTGTTGGCTTGGCCTAAATTTTCTAAAATTTGAGATTGCATAATTTTTCATTTTGAGTTGATTTTATTGCTTGGATGACTACTTTTGAATTATCTCTTTTTCCTTATTTTTTTCTTTTTCTTACTTCATCTCTATTTAGATTAAAGCAACAATATAGTTAAGTGTCTAAATTAATAAAACAATTAATTGTTTGATATCAAGCACCATTTCTCGACACATCGCTAAAAACATGTAATAGAAAATCACAAATCTTACCAAGTAATATACCTATGAAGAGAGTATTGTTCCTACAAAGATTGCGGTTAAGTGCCAAAACTATAACTATTATAATTATTTAGGCGATTAAAATGTAGTAGTAAAACTAAGGTAAAGCTAATGTAAATAAAACAAGCTATTAAGATATTAATTCAAACACTCGTGTATAAAAACATTCTGGAGTTTGGGATTTACACGTTCATTGAACATAAATATTACTTTAACCTTTCAATAATATGGAAATTATGCTTTGAAGGAGATTAATCTTAAATTATTCTCAAGTCCTCTCTCATAGTACTTAAGATTATGTTCTAATTAAATTAACACTTATTTTCATGGTATTTGATATTCTGAGATCCAGAAAATAGGGTTTTTCAGTGGGTGTGGAAGTTTGGCCGGAGAAGAAGACGTTCCTCTCCTTTTATCTTTTTTCCTTTTATCTGCTAGTGACGTCTAACTGCTTTTCTGTTACGGTGCCACTTATCCCTGCCACTTAGGACCATACGTACGGACGTATCAGAGTACCCCTCCATGCCAGACAGCCATTTAATTCTCCCAGCGCGCGTGCTAATAGGGCTGCGAAGTGACTGAACTTGCTTTCCTACTTCTTGTCACGTCACCGGGCTAGGCTTTCTTCAAATGGGTCCACGCGTGTAACCTGTCCGGCCTGCTTCATGCCACCGGACTGGGGTACGCAACGTGAGGCTAGTTTGCTTTGAGAAAGGTTTGATGGGCCTTAGACTTGTATTCTTATTTAGGGCCTGGTCTTGCCCCCAGGTGTAAGAAACCCGGCAGTTATCAATATTAAACTAACTAAAACTTATTGAGATCTATGATCAATCAGTAGAATTTATTCTTTTTTAACTAACAAAATTTTTAATTTTTAAACATACGAAATCATGCATAATTTTGTTAGAATTCATTTAAATTCTTTTCTTATAAAATAAATCATACTAAATTGAGGATAAAAGAAATCTAGACATAAGAGAAGTTGAATTAATGAAACGCAGAAAGGAAATTCCAAATTTAGACTTGTGGAACTTCAGCTAAAATCTCCCTTGAAGAGTTTTTAGTCTCTCCTCTTAGATATTCTTTCTTGCCCCGGAAGCTTAGTTAAATTCAGTTCACCTTGGATTCTTTTGTCCTAATCAATATACAGTCTAAGAAAGAACCCTTATTTGATTTCCAAGTAGCTTAAAAAATATTCATGGACTAATAGGAATAGAGAAGATGTATTCTAAATAAGTAAAACAATAAAGTTGACACGACTTGTCTAATTATATTGTACTGTCATTGAGCACCTCAACCTGTATTTTGCATAGAAATATGACACGGCTTAAGCAATTTACAGGGGTCAAAACTGCCTAATTTAAGCTTTTTATTTAATTATGAGTTTGAGTGAAACAGCCTTAACACTAGTTGACCGATTGCCTTGTGTCGTCTGCTACGTCCTTGCACCACAAATCAGCTTCTCCTTAAAAACTTGAACTCCAAGGAATTAAAAAGGTGAAATCAAACCAACAACTAATAAATTTAACTAAACCATGCTAAAAATTATAAAAATCTATATGAACTAACTATTACATAGATTCATTACCTTAAACTACTACTAAAACATGGTTATATCAATACATGTGTATAAAAGGCAAAGGTTCTGTGAAGACAAATGATAGAAAATGTTTAACGTAGAATTTATATAAATTACATAAAAATGTATATCTTTGAAACGGTTAAAAAATATTAAGAATTAACTTGAAGTAAAAGAAATTATATGCTATTTAATAGTGTGATATGGAGTGCTAACTGTTATATTCTTATAAATATAACTTAAGAACTTTGTAAACTAGCATAAAAAGAAAAGGAGATAAGTTAAAGCTTAAAGCTACTAAAGCAAAGAGAAAAAAAGCCTTTTATACCCTAAATGTATATCATAAAATGGGGACAAGGAAAAATAAAAGCAATTGGAGCCATATGACTCTCTCTCTCTCTCTCTAGTTTAGCTAGAGATAGGTTTCTTTTATTTGCCCCCTCTGTCTCTCCATTTTCTTGTAGTGTCAAGCAATCGCTCTTGCCCCTCCCAAATAATGGGGACATCCTCTTCCCTTTCTCTAGGGACTGGGTTTTTTCTTCTCCACCTTTGAGTAGGTTGTATGTGTTTTTTACTCTTTGATGATAACTTCTGATAGATCCATTTAGATTTGAGAGGGAACCCTTTAATCTATGTAGCCTAGTAGTCTTCGATTCACCTATAATTGATAGTGCCTTTGAGATTACCCTAGGCTAGTTTTTCTCTCCTTACAGCTACGTTTTAGTTTATGTGTATCTTTTTGCTGTGGGTTTTTTGGTTTTCTTCCTTGCTATAAGTTTAAGTGAAGATCTAGATCTATGCTTGTTTTACCTACATTTGACGAAGGGCATAAAATGCATGCAAAGGTGGTAGAACATTGCGTAAGAGGAATACAAAAGGCACGAGAAAGACACCAAAAAGTTATACCCTGGTACTGGAAACATGTGGACCTAGCCCTCCTTGAACTTATTGCTTCAGCTATTGCCTTAGTTTGGTTATCTTCCTTGTGTTTGAGTTCTTAATTAATTTTCTTTTGTGGATTGATCTATTAAGGAGGATGACTCCAGTTCTATTTTATAAAACTATTACCTAATCCATAAGCAGAGAACTTTAGTGGCACCGAGGGCGACTGGCTTCGGTTGTGTCCACTGTAGGTGTTTCTCTCTTAGGGTTTATTGTGGGCCTTGGCCCTTGTATTTGTTCTAGGCTTCACCATCAAGATTATTGCTTGTGTACTAGGCTTGTAAATTATTTGTTTAAAGGCCGATTTGAGTCTATGATACGTTTGTACTATGTTTGGGCCTGAAACCCATGTTTAATAAATTCTTCTTCCTTCATAAAATACAGATTAAAAGCAATTCATCTAGTAGAGTTGAAGTAGCATTGCTGCCAAAGAAAGTTTAATGAACAGTGGAAAAGAGCAGCACATTTAAGAAAGAACAAAGAGAGTAGCTTTCACTACTAGAGTTGTGCAACTATTCTTACAATTAAAGAATATATAGAATTTCACTTTTGAAGGTTAAACACTGAGGTTCATTTATATTTGTGTTTCCCCTATGCTCAATGTTGCACAAAAGGATACAAAGCTAGTAAATAACTAATTTCTAAAAATTATAACAAAGGAAAATGAATGGAAGTGGAGCACAATAAAAAAGAAAAAAAAGTTAAATTTACAAATGAATTTATCTATTTATAAATTATAAAATTTTATTTGTAATTTGATTTATAAACGAATCATAAATCGACTTTTTTTCATTTGTGTAAATCTTGTTTGTAAGTTTTGTTTAAACAAAAAATATTCACAAATAGAATATCCATTTATAATGTAAAAGGATTTGGTATGCGGTTGTATCTTCCCTTTACATATTCTCTTATTTACAAATAGAATTGCATATACAAATAAACAAATAGAATATCCATTTATAATATAAAAGGATTTAGTATCCGATTGTATCTTTCATTTGCATATTCTCTTATTTACAAATAGAATTGTATATACAAATCGATAATTTATTTGTAAATCTATTTATAATGTAAACTATTGTTTTATTTATAATTTATTTGTGAATCCATTTGTAATACAAACGGTTAATTTATTTATAAATTCATTTGAGATTTAAATAGTTAGGATATAATCGAACTGAGCCGATATTTTTTAATATTCAAACTTGTTTATTCAAAAATTTTATAAGTTCAAACTCAATTCGTGAAATATTTAATGAACTCGAGTTTGATTCAAACTCAACTCCTGATGAGCTCCTATTTAACATCGATTATTAACTAGAGCTAAAAAATAATTTAAAAATAAAATTAAATAAAAAATATTTTAAAATTAAAATATTTAAACTTTCTCATAAAATCCGTATAAAGGTTCCATAACATGATAAGAAGTATGTACTAATACTGAAAGAAGGAGGGGCATTCCCTTTTTATAGGGGTGGAGAACTCCTCATCCTTATAATTTATCGATACGAAATTAAAATTAAATGGATACAAACAGATTTACAAATAGACATAAAATCTATTTGTAAAATTAAATGAATACAAGCGACTTCTCAAACAGACGTATAAAATCCATTTAGAAAATTAAATGGATACAAATGGATACATAATTAGATGTGTAATCAATTTATAAAACTAAATGGATACAAATGAATTTACAAATGGATGTGTAATCAACTTATAAAATTAAATTGATACAATTGGATTCACAAATATACATGTAACCCATTTCTAAAATTAAATAGCATATTCAACTTCTCAAACGCTTGTTTAGTTCATTTGTAAAATTAATTTGATATAAACGAATTCAAAATGCTTTTATAAAATTAAATAAACGCAAACAGATTCACAAACAGATATATAATTCGTTTGAAAAATTAAATAGACACATATTGTTTCTCAAACGGATGTGTAATCCATTTGTAAAATTAAATGGGCACAAACAAACTCGTCAACAAACATATAATTTGTTTATAAAATTAAATAGATAAAAATATATTCAAATAGACATGTAATCTATTCGTAAAATTAAATGGATACAAGTGAACTTATAGATAAACGTTTAATCCATTTATAAAATTAAACATATACAAATAAATTTATAAATGAACATGTAATCCGTTTATAAAATTAAATGATTTTTCAAACAGATAGGTAATCTATTTATAAAATTAAATAAATACAAATAGATTTGCAAACGAACATATAATCCATTTATAAAATTAAATGAATACAAATGGACGTATAATCTGCTTATAAAATTAAATGGATACAAACGAATTCATAAATGAATATAGGTTTGTAAAATTAAATAGATATAAATATATTCGTAAATTGATATTAATCCGTTTATAATATTAAATTGATACAAATAAATTCACAAACGGACGTAAAATCAGTTTGTAAAAATAATATTTTTACAATACCCATTAATAAAATTGATACAGTTACAAATATATTTATTTTGTTTATAAATTCTCTATATATTTAATTAAATTCTTGTAGTGTAGAAATAAAGAAAAATATCATAATATATCTCATTAGCAAGAGAAATCACGTAAAGGAGTATAACGAGCTATAATAGCTTTACTAATAAAATTACATATAAAAAATGAAAAAAAATTATTTTTGAGTCTATGAGATTTAGCATAATTAACACTTCTATCCTCCTATTTTTGCGATCCAACACTTAAGTCCCTCATCTTCTCTTCCGTCCAAATTCGTAGTCTTTCCGTCTAAAATAATCATTTAGTCAGAGAGTTAAAAGTGAGAAGTGAGAATTTTTTTCAAAATTACCCTTAATAAATTTATTAATCCCATCAATGTGAAACCATCCATCTTTTTCTCTTTGGTAGCTTTGTTCTCTCTCTTTTCTCTCATTCTTCTCCTTTCGTATCTTCTCTATTATTTGTTTTTTTGGCATTGATGATTTTTTTTTTTTTCTCTCTTTTCTCTTCTTCTTGACCTTGTGGCAGGTTGGTCAATGGCAGCATTTAAGAGATAATTCATTAGGCTGCAGCTGCCCTTACTCCTTAATAATTAATATTAATCCGTATCATTTTGTCTTACAAGGAAAAGGACTATCATAATGGTCTCTCTGCTAGTGCTTGCTTGACAATTCGAGAAGACTTGAAGATTTCTTCAAGATTTTTTTTCCTACAATTAAAACGTCGGGGTAAAAGAGTGAAATTGACCAAAAACAATATTTAAAAAAAAAAATTGATTGATATTCAACTGTGATATTTTATATATAATTGATTTCAATTTGATTAAAAGTTCTAATTCAATAATTAGTTTTTTAATTTAATAATAAGCTAATTTTTTACTATTCTTAAAAATTTTATTCTAACTGTAATAATTAAAGTTATATACCTACTGTGGTCTTCCATACAATTATATGCCTACTGTGGTCTCATGTGACACATTATATACCTACTGTGGTCTTCCATACAATTAACTAAGAATTAACCTTAAACGTAATTAAAAAAGAATTAAAAGAAAACCCTTAACCCCAAAAAAATTAAACCCCTAAATTGTTCTGCTGGTTGAAGAAAGTTGAATCTTTCTTATTGCAACCTCCCTTCTCTTCTCCTTAAAATCTCAGATCCATTTTCCATATTCTCATAATTTTCCATGTCCATTGGTTTAAGATTTCAACTGGAAATTTCCGCCTTTCTGATTATAATTTATTTTGATTGGATTATTGTTGTTGCATGTAAGAAAAATTTGGTGCAATGTTTGGTCATTTTGTCTGGGTTTGCTTGAATTCGAAGCATGATCTTTTATTTTTTGCTGCTTGATTTTATTGTGTTAATGGGAGTTGAGATTAAATTTTGTTGGCATCGCATTGGAAAGGAATTAATGCTTAGCTAACTCGAGTTGATTTGAGTTAGATTTTCTTATTTATAATTACCGATATGTTATATAAATTTTTTAAATAATATAAGTTGATTAGGCGATATACTCTATAATTTTTATTAAAAATTAAATTTATAAGTCTTTTAATTTATATTCAAAATCAAATTTACCATAGTCTTAAAAAATTTTATTATGCCAAAATTAAAATGTGTGGATTAAAACCTAAATGCATGGGTTAAGATTTTTTTACGTGAAAAGCCTTAATAATAAAATAATTTTTTATATTCTACGGTCACTTTGGCTAACCTAATCAAACGAAAGCAAGATATTAAGACAGCACAGACTTGGATTCTATGAATGGTCCAATCTATTTGACTAGTGCTGTCTTATGGCTACTCCTTTCATCTTGATTGTTTTCTTTCTTATTAGATCACCTTCATCTGCATCTTCTTCATCTTCAACTTTTCCTACTGGTTCTATCATTTTAAACCAAAGATCATCTCTCTCCGTAGAGAGGCCAGGCCATGTTCTGACTTCACCTAATGCCATTTTCACTGCCGGCTTTTACCCAGTCGGGGATAATGCTTATTCCTTCGCTATATGGTTCACTGAACCTTCTTGCTCTAATAGTTGCACTGTAGTCTGGATGGCAAACCGAGATCTGCCCGTTAATGGAAGAAACTCAAAGCTGTCTCTGCTTAAAAATGGAAATCTCATATTGACAGATGCTGGTAAATCCGTTGTTTGGGAATCCAACACTTTCTCTCTCTCTTCATCTTATTTACAGCTTTATGATACTGGAAATCTTGTTCTAATTACTAGTAGAGAGCGTGTCATTCTATGGCAAAGCTTTGATTCACCTACAGATACCCTTCTTCCACTGCAACCGCTCACCAGAGACTCTCTTCTTGTTTCTTCAAGAAGCTTGACAAACTTTTCTTCTGGTTTCTACAAGCTATCTTTCCATGATGATAATGTTCTTCGTCTTGTTTATGATGGTCCTGAATTTTCAAGTGCTTTCTGGCCAGACGATTGGCTTTTGAGCCGGGAAGCTGGCAGATCATCTTACAACAGCACCAGAATCGCTTTACTGGACTCCTTTGGTAAATTTACTTCATCAGATAATTTCAGTTTCTTTTCTGCAGATTATGGACAGCAACTTCAGCGAAGATTGACCCTTGATTTTGATGGTAATCTTCGCTTGTATAGCAGAGAGAATGGAAATGGGAGTTGGGTAATTTCAGTGCAAGTCTTTTCTCAACCGTGCAAGATCCATGGAGCATGCGGACCTAATAGTGTGTGTAAACATGTCCCTAGCTTTGGTAGGAAATGTTCTTGCCTTCCAGGATATAAAATTAAAAATCCTGCTGATTTGTCTTTAGGCTGCGAACCAGAGATTATGGTTTCTAGTGTTGAGACCGAGGCTACCTTCATTCGATTACCTCACGTTGAAATGTACGGCTATGATTTTAGTCGCTTTGAAAATTATTCTCTGAAGAACTGTGAGAAAGTGTGCCTGGGAATATATGATTGTAAAGGGTTTGTATTCAGATTCTTCTATCCTAACCGCCCTGACAATATTCCTTATTGTTTCCTAAAGTTACAATTGGTAAATGGGCAGATTAAGCCCAATTTCAAAGGAGATTTATATTTGAAAGTGCCGAAAATCAGTCCTTCCAAACACTGGTCAGCTAAAGAGCTCACTCTAATTTGTCCTGCTGGAGCTGCTAAGCAGCTTGACAGAAGGTATGTTAAATCAGATGGAAAGAGGTCCTTAAAGTTCTTGCTTGGTTTTGTTATTGCAATTGGGATAGTTGAGATCCTTTCCATGGTTTTGGTGTGGCTTTATTTCATTAAAAGCCGGCAAATGATAGCTGCAACTTCTGAAGAATACTTTCTTGCTGCTACTGGCTTCAGAAGATTTAGCTACTCAGAACTTAAAGAAGCAACAAGAAATTTCATCGAAGAAATTGGTAGAGGAGCTACTGGAATAGTTTATAAAGGGGTATTAGCAGATCAAAGAGTTGCAGCAATCAAACGATTAAACAATGCAAGCCAAGGAGAAGCCGAATTTCTAGCAGAAGTAAGCACTGTTGGGAAGCTTAATCACATGAACTTAATAGAGATGTGGGGTTACTGTGCAGACAAAAAGCACAGGCTTTTGGTCTATGAGAATATGGAGAAAGGATCATTGGCTAAAAACCTCTCTTCCATGGAACTTGATTGGGAAAAGAGGTTCAAAATCGCATTGGGCACTGCTAAAGGGCTAGCTTATTTGCATGAAGAATGCTTGGAGTGGGTTCTGCATTGTGACGTAAAGCCACAAAATATACTATTGGATGCTAATTATGAACCTAAAGTATCAGATTTTGGTCTATCTCGGCTACTAAGCAGAGGTCACGAGCTTCACAATTCAAGCTTCTCAAAGATAAGAGGAACAAGAGGTTACATGGCTCCAGAGTGGATCTTTAATCTGCCCATCACCTCCAAAGTGGATGTCTACAGCTATGGGGTGGTGGTGTTAGAGATAGTGACCGGAAGGAGCCCATCAATGGATGGCCATGATGCTGAAAATGGTTGTGGAGTGGCGGAGAACAAAAGGGTAGTCGAATGGGTGAGGAAGAAGAAACTTGAAGCTTCTACAAGTAGTTGCTGGGTTGAAGAGATCATAGATCCTGCCATCGGAGTGGACTATGATAGAAGAAAATTGGAAGTTCTTGTTGGAGTGGCATTGAAATGCGTGGAGGAATGCAAAGATGATAGGCCCACCATGAGCCAAGTGGTTGAGCTGCTTCAAAAGCTTGATGATCATTAATTAGCCAAATTAATCAAACTTCCTCTAGAGAAAAATTGGCATAATTAGTATGTTTTATCTGCAATTTCGTTGACAGCTTTAATGCATTTACTTAGTAATAAATTAATTTAAATAAATTACTTTAATTTAATATGATGTGTAGTGGAAGCTCTTATATACATAATTTTTCTTTATAATTTATATTAACTTCTTAATATATCAATATTTAATATGTTTTTAAAAAAATTATTAGTTTTAAAATTTTTTTAGTAATATAATAATATGAGTGAATAATATATTAAGAAATACAAAATAAAATTTATTACTTCAACTATATTAAATACATTTTTTAAAACTTTCGAGTTTCTCTCAGTGGTACTTTTGTAACTCAATACTCTCGCCTTTTTCTTCTTCTTAAACCTAACTTTTTCTTCTCCCTTCCCCATGGAAAACGATATGCGTCAATTGATTATCGATGAAAAAGAAGATGTTGTTATCCCTATTAAAAGCTCCAAAGATATACCGATCGTCATTTATGATTTCTATATGGTGAGGATATTTCTCACATACAATCCAATAAATTTTCAGAATATGCAGACCTTTTTGGCAGATTTATAGTATTCTTTAGAGGGTTATCTATTATGGAATTAGAGGCAAAAAGATATTTGTTTCGGTTTTTTAATAATGTTGATTTTGAAAATATAGGGAATGGGGGCCCTTGGTTGTACAATTGATTACTGCTTGTTTAAAAGGAGATACAATATAATGAAAATTTTCTCCATATCCCTCCAACTCATTCTGATTTTTGGATTCTGATTAAAGACCTCCTTTCTTATTATAACGAGACGTTGGCTAAATTGGTCGAAGATTTTGTTGGCCACTATAAAGAGTATGATATGAAAAATGCTTCAATTATGTCGCTGGAAACCTTTAATAATTTATACTCTAGAGATGAGAAAGAAGGAGGAGCATCTTTGCCAAATTATCTTATGCAGGGGTTTAGACAGGCACTTGAGGAGCATTTTTGCCAAATTATCCTATGCAGGGGTTTGATTTTGAATGATTGTAAATCTTTGTTATACTTTAGAACTGATATTTCTGTTAGATGGATTCGTCGTAATGCTACTTTAACTGCTCATACTTTGGCTAAACAATCTATTAGACATGGTCGTCTCTCTGTTTGAGATGATATCCTTCTTTTTTTGACGAAATTTTATTAATACAATCAGTAATTTTGCTTTAAAAATAAATAAATTTTTTAAATCAAGTAAGAAATAAACTACACAACAGATTTTATGAGGAAAAAAAAAAGTAACTTTTAATGTTCAACTAAATTTCCATTTAAAAAAAATATTAAACTAAATTTAGCAGTTAATTGTGATAATTAGTATTTTTTTTGTCATCTTATTATTATCCATATATATTAAATGAAAGAATGACGACAAAAAAATTATTAACACTTGATTTTATTTTAAAATTTTATATGAGCAAAATATAAAAAGATTCTAATATAATCAAGTTTACATCTATTTAAAATAAAGAATAATGACAAAAAAATTTTAATTATTTTTATATTTATAATTATATTTCAAATTATAAAATTTAATTAAAATACTTTAAATTAACCACCTAAATTTATTGATATCTTATAATAAAATTTAACCGTTAGATTTAATGAAAATATCACGTTATCGTTCTAGTAAACGCGAATAGATAATTATCAAAAAATTTTAAATTTTATTAATTTTAATAATTATATTTTCAAATTATTTTTAATTAATATATTCTAAATTAATTTATTTAATTTGTTTAATTTTTAATTTTGATTTGATTTACTTATATTTTAAATAACATCTTTATAAAAGCCAATAACTCATTTTCTATCTTTTTCTTTTGTATTGACTACTACAACTTTTACATAGTTTTTTTTTTTAAATAGACAACTTTTACATAGTTATCGATTATAAGTATTGTGATAATAATGCCACTAATATGTCACACCTATTCTCTAATCTGTAGAGACGGATATAACTCGAAAACTGATAGAATTTCTCCTGAATATATATATGTATGTATGAATACGTATAATCTGCTACAATTTTAAAATATTAAAACATAGAAAAAAGGACTAATGGTTGATCTAGTCAATTCATAATATATTTACCCCAAACAAAATACATCCAGCACTTGAATATACAATTTATATATTATCTTCCAAAATTACAAAAAATTATAAAAGACTTAGGATTAGTCCGACTTCCACTAGATTCTGAGCGGACGAAGTGGAAGAAAAGACAAAACTAAAAGATGTAGACGGCTAGGAGTGGATCACAAAAAAAAAATGTAATATTAAAAGTATAAAATGTGAGTACAATTTACTAAGTGAGCGGATAAATAAAAAATAAAGGAGAAAAGATAAAGTTTAGGTACTTAATAGTACCAAATATTTAGCTAAAATAGATTAGTTGAATAAATACAACTTAATTTAATTAATATAAATTAAGCTGAATACAAATTACTAAGATATTACTGCTGCAATAATGAATCCAAAAATTATAAATGTGATAAATAAAATCCGCATACACTCAGAACATACTTTCTGGATAATGTTGGCATCTCATGTGTGATAAAATAAAATAATGACAGTCTGAAAGCAATGCTGGCATCTTAGGCTCTATGATGACAATATTGACGCAAGAGCTAATAAAATATTGGTCATACATATGTACAGAGTTACCTCCAGAGGGTGACCACCTGACATATGCCCCAAAGGCTGTGTGTATATCAAGCGTTATCGCAAAAACAGTATAAATATATGCTAAGCTGAAAATAAATCACTTGTTATCAAGGTGTTATATGTTCGGTGCATATATAAAGTGAAATCGGCTATTTATTCAGTTGTGCTTTAAATTCAATTTTCATTAATTCAAAAAATACGAATTCATTTTATTTATTCCCATTTTAGATAAATAAAATAGCATATATATAAATATATATTTAAAAAAATTACCAATGTTATATGTTTATCCACTCACTTGTACTGAGCACAAAATAATCTTTAGATCGCATGAACACCCCTATTATCTATACTGGAAGCTGGATCATCTCCTAGAATTAAGAAGAAAAATAATATATCAAGTGATAAACAAATATTCTAGGATAAAAATATAAAATGTGAAATGCGAATTTTAACTATATATATTTTTAAGAAAAATTTTGTAATATTCCGGTATAACTAGACCTCTCAAAATTACACAGGCTCAAAAAAAAAAACACACAATTAACTATAAATATTATTTGGATCAACTTATGAAAATTATTAATCCAAAAAAATAGAATCTATTAATTGATATAACTAAACCTTATCTCTTTTTAATTCTCAAATCACAAAAATTACTATTTAATGGTAGAGAAGATAAATTATATCGTAATAATTCAAATAAAAGGGATAAAACTCACCTATCCAAATATTGGAGATTCTAAAAGAAATTATTGAATTTCTGGTCAGGACATTGATTTAAATGAGGATCTACCTGAAAATTTTGAAAGTTTATGGATTGATTGAGTTGAAGAGGAGAAGATTTGGATTAAAAAGGAATTTTTTTTTATAAATAACAGAGCTTTACCCTGTTTTCTTTGAAATGAAGAAGAAAGTGATTTGGTTTTGGACCCTTCCCGAAACCAGAGCTCTTAATATTTTATTTTTATTATTATTTTTATTGATTATTATTATTTTTTTTTAATTTTATTTTAATTTTTTATATATATAAGTTTATGGGCTTTTTTTTTTTCTTTTTAATGGGTCGGGTATAGTAATTCTCTCCTCCTAAAAGAAATTTCATCCTCCAAATTTTACATACATGGTGAAGAGAATAAATGTGAGAATTGAATTCGCATATTCTCTTTTTTTTTTCCAAGTAGCTTCTTTAATAGAGTGGTTACTCTATCGAACTTTAACTAAGGGTATTATCTTGCTTCTTAGAACCTTTTCTTCTTTGGCAATGATTTCTACTGGCTCTTTTTCATATGTTAAATCTTCTCTCAACTCGATAGGTTATTTCTGGAGTATGTGGGAATGATCACTTCTGTATCTTCTTAACATTGATACATGAAAGACATCATGAATCTGTAATAGCTCTGCAAGTAGTGCTAAACGATAAGCAACTGGTCCAATTATCTCTAAAATCTCATATTGGTCCTATGAATCATGGACTCAATTTTCCACATTTACCAAAACGTACAACCCCTTTCCAAGAAGAGATCTTTAGAAATACCTTGTCACCAACATTATATTCAATATTCTTTCTCTTTAGATATGCATAACTCTTCTGTTTGTCTTGTGCTGCTTTTAATCTACTTCTAATCGCCTGAATTTTATCTGTAGTGTGTTGCACTAATTTTGGACCTTCTAATTATCTTTTCCCTACCTCATTCCAACACAATGGTGTTCTGCATCTCCTTCCATATAAAGCTTCATAAGGAGCTATGCCGATACTAGCATGATAACTATTATTATAAGAAAACTCCATTAAATGCACATACCTATCCCAACTTCCTCTAAACTCCATCACACAAGTCCTCAGGATATCCTCCAAGGTCTGAATAGTTCTTTCTGATTGACTATCTGTCTGAGGGTGAAAGGAAGTGCTAAATTTCAACTTGGTGCCTAAAGCATTTTGCAAGCTAGGCCAAAATAGAGAAGTGAATCTTGGATCTCTATCTGAAACTGTAACGACCCGGAATCCGGACCGCTACCGGCGCTAGGATCCAGATCGGCTTAAGGCCCCCGGGACCCGTAGCAAGCCAAACATTCATCCTATGAACCTATTTAATCCCATACATGATCAACACATACATAAAAAATTTTGAACTTTCTTTTCACTCAATCACCAAACTCAACTTGTGCATGCACTATTCATAAACATAAACATCAACCCCACACTGGAGTCCTCAACAATGCTCCAATGGGGTAACATACATACATTAAGTTTGGTTTACATAGGTATCATTAAACCATTACATTTGAAAGATCATGTAACCAAAAAGGGATTAACAACATACTATGGTCAAGCACGATTCTAAACCTCAATACTCATCATTACATTACATAGTTGTTCAACACTTTACAATTCATCATGTCCACATCTAACTATTACATAAACATTACTTTACTCTTCTAGACCTCCTGGCCTATCCCGTACCTGCACATCTGAGGAAATGGGGTGAGCTACAAGAGCCCAGTGAGTAGAATAATAAAACATTTAAAACATATGCTATAATGGAATGCATCACATCACAGACAAATCACATCAAGGATGGACCTGTCACCAGTAATCCTCTACATAATCCAACTATGCCAGGGGCGTAGACTGGGCCTCACTGGTCTTTCTCTTACATATCATAACATAACATAACATTCCAACTGTGTCAGGGGCATAGAATGGGCCTCACTGGTCTTTCTCTTACATTGTGCCAGGGGCGTAGAATGGGCCTCACTGGTCTTCCATACCGTATCATCATCATATCATATCATACAAGGACTAAAGGATCATCCAACATCCATCCACATCAACATCAAATAATGTAATGGAACATATTCGTGAATTCTAATGCAAACAACCTAGAATATCTCATGGCATTCATGATGCGTGAATCATGCTAGAACTTTCATTAATTTAAAACATGAAGGTTTATTCTACTCACCTCTGGTAGACTCTGAAGCAGCTAGCTTACTGCTGGGGTCCTCGGTTCCTCGGGTCCGAACCTACACAGGTGGACTCAAATGAGGGACCAAACATCCAAGAACATGACTCTAAAATACTCCCCAAAAACCCCCTAAAATACCTTAAAACAATCACATAAATCATGCAAAGGAAGGCTGAACAGGGCACTTTCGGTGGCAAGTTCGGCGGCCGAAAGTCCCTCCAGAGCTGAAAGTCATGCACCTTCGGCGGCACTTTCGGCGGCCGAAGGTTCTCTCCAGAGACGAAACTCATGCATGTTCGGCAGCACATTCGGCGGCCAAAACTTCCTTCCAGAGCCGAAAGTCCACTTTCGGGGGCAGGGTTCGGCAGCCGATACATGCTACCACAGGCAGGTTCGGCGACCGAAAGAGCCTTCAGCTGCCGAACCTGAGTTCCTCCAAAGGGCAGAAACTCAGCCTCTTTTATACACAAAGCCTCCCAACTCATTCAAACATGCATTTACCTATTCTACAACAAGCAAACTCAAACCAACAAGCCTATAGGGGTCTCAAACTATCCTAAACCTCTACTACAACACATCAAACATACATAAACATCATACATTGCCCAAAACCTCAACATAAACCCATAAACTCAAAAATAACCTAAACATGCATTTCTACCCCATAAATCTTCATATAACTTGCTTAAAACATAAAATGAGCTAAAGATCTACTCTTACCTCTTGAAGATCGAGAGGAGAGGCGATCTAACTCGGAGATGACAGAGATTTCGCTCCTTCGGTCTCCAAGCTCCAAAACTTGCTCTTTTGCTAAAAAATCTTCAAACCAAGTCAAAACTCATAAGAAATCATGAAAACTCGAAGGAAGAAGCTCAAAATCAACAAGGAACGGTGGAGAGCTCACCTTGGCCGAAAATGGGGAGAAAAGCTCGCCCGTTTCGGACAAGGGACCCCTTTATAGGTGGCTGGCTAGGCCACTTTCGGGGGCCTAACGTGCCTCCGCATGCATGCCATGTTCGGCGGCCGAACCTGGACTTTCCTCACTTATGCCTTCGGGGGCCTAAAGCACTCCCGAAGCGCATGCATGTTCGGCAGCCAAACTTGAGGTTCGGCGGCCGAACCTGAATCTTCCTCCAAGGTTATTTTTATGGAAAACTCATTTCTTTCCTGCTTAAAACCATAAAATACATTAAAATGTTTTATAAAAACATGATTTTACCCTTCTAGAGGTTTTCGACATCCGAGATTCCACCGGACGGTAGGAATTCCGATACCGGAGTCTAGCCGGGTATTACATTCTTCCCCCCTTAAGAACATTCATCCCCGAATGTTCACCAAACAACACATGCATAGCATAAAACATGAACATACATACAAGGCACAAAAAACTCACCTTAGAAGAGATGAGGATATTGCTGGAGCATGGACTCTCGTGTCTCCCAGGTACACTCCTCAAAGTTGTGGTGATTCCAAAGGACTTTCACCATCGGGATTTCCTTGTTTCTCAACTTTCTGATCTGGGTGTCTATGATCTGCACTGGCTGCTCAACATAGGTGAGATCTTCTTGGATCTCCACATCAGGCTCACTAAGAACCTTGCCCGGATCTGACACGAACTTTCTTAACATGGAAACATGGAAAACCGGATGGATTCTCTCCATTGAAGCAGGTAAATCCAGCTTATACGATACATTCCCGATCTTCTACAAGACCTCAAAGGGTCTGATGTACCGTGGAGCTAGCTTACCTTTCTTCCCGAACCGAATCACCCCTTTCATTGGAGACACTTTAAGCAATACCAAATCCCCCTCCTGAAACTCTACTTGCTTTCTGCGGATGTCTGCATAACTCTTCTGTCTGCTCGCAGCAGTCTTGATCCTTTCTCTAATTATGGGCACCACCCTGCTGGTGATCTCTATTAACTCAGGCCCTGCTAAGGCCTTTTTCCTAACTTCTTCCCAACAGACAGGCGACCTGCACTTCCTTCCATACAAAGCTTCATATGGGGCCATCCCTATGCTAGCATGATGGTTGTTATTGTAGGAAAACTCCACCAAAGGTAGATGCTGCCTCCAAGAACCTCCAAAATCCAGCACACACATTTTGAGCATATCCTCTATTGTCTGGATGGTCCTCTCTGACTGTCCGTCCGTCTGTGGATGGAAAGCAGTGCTAAAATCCAACCTGGTACCCATAGCATTCTGCAGACTCCGCCAAAACCTGGAGGTGAACTGGGGTCCTCTATTAGATACTATTGAAATAGGAACCCCATGCAGCCTGACAATCTCATCAACGTACACCTGCGCCAACTTGTCCACAGAATAGCCACTCCTGACGGGGATGAAGTGAGCAGATTTGGTCAGTCTGTCCACAATCACCCATATGGAGTCCAATCTGTTGGACACCGCCGGTAACTCCACCACGAAGTCCATAGCTATATTCTCCCATTTCCACTCTGGAATAGGTAGTGGGTTAAGCATTTCAGCCGGCTTCTGATGTTCCAGCTTCACCCTCTGACATACTTCGCAGGCTGACACGAACTGTGCCACTTTTCTCTTCATAGCTGGCCACCAATAAACTCTCTTGAGATCTTGATACATCTTGGTGGCTCCGGGGTGAACGCTGTATCTGGCATTATGAGCCTCTCTCATAATGTCTCCCTTCAGAGCTACGTCATCTGGTACACATAATCTATTCCCATAGTGGAGAATCCCCTTGCTGTCAAATCTGAACTCTTCATTCTTGCCTGACTGAACAGTCCTGGCAATCTTTACTAACTCTGGGTCCTCGTGCTGTTTCTGAGCCACCTGCTCCAGAAACACAGGTGTCACCCTCATCTAGGCTATCAAAGCACCTGTACCAGACAACTCCAACTGCAAACCTTCATTGATGAGCTCGAAAAACTGCCTCACTACTGGTCTCCTCTCTGCTGAGATGTGGGACAAACTGCCAAGTGATTTATGGCTTAAGGCGTCTACCACAACATTCGCCTTACCCGGATGGTACTGAATTTTGCAATCATAATCCCTAAGCAGTTCTACCCATCTCCTTTGCCTCAGATTTAACTCCCTCTGACTCAAGATGTACTGCAGGCTTTTATGATCGGTGAAGATCTCACATTTTACCCCATAAAGATAATGCCTCCACATCTTGAGCGCAAAGATCACCGCTGCCATCTCTAGGTCATGTGTAGGGTAATTCAACTCGTGCTTCTTTAGCTGCCTAGAAGCATAAGCAATCACCCTTTCATTCTGCATCAGTACACAACCCAGTCCCACACGGGACACATCACAATACACTGAGAAGTCTTCATTACTAGATGGCAGAGCTAACACTGATGCTGATGTAATACCCGGCTAGACTCCGGTATCGGAATTCCTACCGTCCGGTGGAATCTCGGATGTCAGAGACCTCTAGAAGGGTAAAACCATGTTTTCATAAAATGTTTTATGGTTTTTAAGAGAAATAAATCCAAGTTTTGAGTGTGGAGGGCTTTGGAGACTTTGCCAGGTTCGGCCGCCGAACGTGGGGAGGTTTTGGGAGCGCTTTAGGCCTCCGAAAGCCTTGTTTAAATCAGCCAAGGTTCGGCCGCCGAACTTGCATGCGTTGTGGGGGCACGTTAGGCCGCCGAAAGGTGGCAAGGATAGCCCTATAAAAGGACCCCATGGCCGAAACGGGCAAGCTTTTCTTCCCATTTTCGGCCAAGGTGAGTTCTCCACTGCCCCTCCTCTGTTTTGAGCTTCTCCCTTCGAGATTTCATGTTTTTCTTATGAGTTTTCACCTTGTTTTGAAGATTTTCGAGTTTAAAGCGAGTTTTGGAGCTTTGAGGTTCAAGAACTCAAATCTCTCCCATCTCCGAGCTAGGGTCGTTTTCCTCTCGATCTACAAGAGGTAAGGGCCGATCTTGAGCTCACTACATGTTTTTAACAAGTTTTAAGTTGATTCTTGAAGTAGAAATGCATGTGTAGGGTTTTATGAGTTTTTGGGTTTATAGGCAATGTATGTTAGATTTGTGTTGTTTGGTGTGTTGTAGATGGGGTTTAAGATGGTTTGAAGCCCCTAGGAGCTTGTATGCTTGAGTATGTGTGTTGTAGAATAGGATTATGCATGATTGGAAGTTTTGGAGGCAAATGTGCATAGAGGAGCCAAGTTTCTGCCCTTTGGCAGAAACCAGGTTCGGCAGCCGAAGGACTTTCGGCCGCCGAACATGGCTGGGGAGGCAAGCCTTTCGGCTGCCGAAGCCTGCCCCCGAAAAGAGACTTTCGTCTCTGTCTGGGACTTTCGGCCGCCGAAGGTGCCGCCGAACCTGCCTGGGTTTCGGCTCTGGAGGGACTTTCTGCCGCCGAAGGTGCCGCCGAACCTGCCCTGTTCAGCCTTCCTTTGCATGTTTTTACATGGTTATTTTGAGGTGTTTTGGGGGGGGTTTTGGGGGATGTTTTTAGAGTTATGTTCTAGTTGGTTGGTCCCTTATTTGAGTCCACCTGTGTAGATTCGGACCCGAGGAACCGAGGACCCCAGCAGTGAGTCAGCTGCTTCAGTCATTGTCAGTAGAGCTTCTGCCAGAGGTGAGTAGAATAAACCTTTACGATTTGAAGTAAATAAATTATAAAGTTTTTAGCATGTTCATGCATCATGAATGCCATGTGATGAATTAGGTTGTTTGCATTAGAATTCACGAATATGTTGCATTGCATTTATGATGTTGATGTGGATGGGTTATTGGATGATCCTTTAGTCCTCATATGGTATGATGATGTTACGGCATGATATGGTATGGAAGTCCAGGTTGTACCCATTCTACGTCCCTGGCACTATGTAAGAGAAAGTCCAGGTTGTACCCATTCTACGTCCCTGGCACGTTGGAATGTTATGATATGTTATGTTAAGAGAAAGACCGGTTGTACCCATTCTACGTCCCGACACTTTGGAATGTAGAGGACTATTGGTGACAATACCATCCGAGATGTGATTTGTTGTGATGTGTTGCATTACATGATGGCATGAGAATTTAAATGTTGTTTTTCATTATTCTGCTCACTGGGCTCTAGTAGCTCACCCCTTTTCCCTAATCCCCCAGGATTGCAGGTACAGGCTAGACAGAGAAGTCAAGAAGAGTAAAGTCATATGTTTGTAATAGATAGAAAGTGGACATGATAAATTGTAAGATGATGTAAAGTTGAATAGTCATGTTATGTATATTGATATTGAGGATTAGAAGTTGTGCTTGACCCTATGGATGTTGTTATCCCTTTTAATACATGAACTTAGATGTTTTATGATGTAAATGTTAACCAACTCAACACATGTTATGCCGCCCATTGGGGGCATTGATGAGATCCCACAGAGGGGTCAAGTTTATGATTAGGACTATGTTCAGTGCATGCACAGGTTGAGTTTGGTGTATGAGATAATGAATGTAAGAAAAGTTTTAATTTTTATGTATGATTGTTGATCATGTATGGGACGAAACAGGTTTACAGGTTATGTTAGGCTTGCTACGGGTCCCGGCGACCTTAAGTCGACCTGGATCCTAGCGCCAGTGGTCCGGATTTTCGGGTCGTTACATAATGGTATCAGAGCCCTAGGTTCATATGGTCGGACCTAGATTGTCGGGCTCATAGATGTTATAGAAGGTCAAGCACCATAGGAAAATCATGTCCACTAGGATAGGATGTGAAGTCCTGTCTTGAATAATGATATGAAATGCCATGATTATATACATGTGCATTAATGCTATGATGTGAATGATATGTGATGTATGTGATGAGGGTTCATGTGTGCCCACATGAACCATATGATGCTAATGTTTGCTTGTTGTGTGCTGCCTTTCAGAAAATAGGATGAGGGGAACTCGTCGATCAACAAGATTGACTGGAGTGCCACCTGAGGATGAGGGCACGAGCGCCCGTCCTCCTGCATTGCCTAGGGCAATGTCATGTAGATCAAGCAGAGAAAGAGTGTCAAGGGACCCTAGAAGGTCTTTTGATGCTAGCAGAAGGGGGACAGATAGAGGAGGTAGTTCTTCAGATGTGAGGGAGGTTATGAAAGAGGACTAGAGGAGGGATGGGAATCTGGATGTCAGCATGTCGGATGAAGGGACAGGGGAGTCTTAGGGAGGCGTTCAGGCCTCGGGGTATGGTTTTCCACCCCATTATCCACCCTTCCCACAGGGTTCAGGATATCCGATGGGAGGCACATCGGATTACTCCAGCTTTAACCCCTACCCTACCTACATGCCTTATCCACCTTTCTATCCACCTCACCCCCAGTACCCAGCTTATCCACCCTCACCCTTTTATCCTTACCCGGCAAACCCCACCTCGGGGAATGCTGCACCTCCACCTCCACCACCTACAGAACCAGCAGCCCCAGTTACTCAACCTCCTAGACCTAGCTCAGCCAGTGGGAGTAAGGTCAAGATGACCGACTACATGAAACTGGGTGCTCCTCAGTATGAAAAAGGGGATGACCCATTTGTGTATCTTGAAAGGGTTAAGGTGATCACTAATGAGATTGGGGCTGATGACAGTAGAGCCATTCAGATTGCTGGGTTCACGCTTAAGTGCAAGAAGGCACGAGAGTGGTTCAAGAATTATGTGAACCCGAGAGTAGACAGCATGTCTTGGGAGGAGTTTACAAACGAGTTTGCAGGATGGGCTTTTCCCGATAGTTCAAGGGAGCTGAAGATGTTAGAGTTTGAGCAGTTGAGGCAGACCGATGATATGAGTGTAGAGGAGTTCACGGACAGATTCTTGGAGCTGTTGCCATTTGCAGGGCAAAATCTTGACTCAGACCAGAAAAGGTCAAGGAGGTATATTATGAAACTCCACTCCAGATATTCCTCCTTGATCCAATCAGCAGATAGGGAGAGCTTCCATGCCATAGTGGATATGGCCCGAAAAATGGAGGCCAGTGCCATTATTCAGGGGATAGTTAAGCAGTCAGTGGCATAGCCTTCTGGTTCCAAGACCCCAGGCTCTTCTTCTCTGAGTGCAGCAGCTTCAGGTAGCAAAAGGTGGAGTAACACCACTAGGAAGCCCAAGAAGAATAAGTTTTGGAATAAGGTCAAATCCAGTATGGGACTAGGGAGTGGCTCGAGCTCTGGTGCGGATAATGCAGTTTGTGCAAAGTGTAGTAGGCCACACAGGGGAGTTTGTCGGGCTGGGACAGCAGCCTGCTTCAGATGCGGGCAAGTGGGACACATGGCTCGGGAGTGTCCTAGGGCAGCTTTTGGAGCACAGTCTCAGCAGACAGCTTCTGGTAGTGTAGCTCAGCCAGCAGCTCCAGCCATGACTCAGGCCAGTGGCAGAGGCAGAGGGAGAGGGGCAGCCTCTTCTTCAGCGGGTTTCAGAGGTGAAGGTCTATCAGCTCCAGCACAGATCTTCACAATGACTCAACAGGAGGCAGATGCATCTAACACCATGGTGGCAGGTAATTTAGTCATTGGTTGTTTAGATGTGTATGCCTTGATGGACCCTGGTGCATCTCATTCTTTTATTGCTCCGAGAGCCGTCCAGAGGTTGGGGTTGATGATCTCTGAGTTAGAGTGTCCTCTCTGGGTCAGTGGGCCTAAGTGTGATCCATCAGTGGCAGAGTCAGTCTGCCAGTGTAGTCTTGTGTTTGTTGAGGGAAGATGCCTTTCCGCCGACCTTATGGTTCTAGACTTGACAGATTTTGACGTCATTCTAGGGATGGACTGGTTATCTACCCATGGTGCTACCTTGGACTGCAGGGAAAAGGTAGGCAGGTTCAGAGGTCAGGATGGGTCAGAGGTTGTCTTCAGGGGAGACAGGAGGGGTACACCTAGAGGTCTGATATCAGCTCTTCAGGCTCGTAGGTTGCTTAGGAAGGGATGTCAGGGGTATTTGGCTCATGTGAGAGAGCTTAGCAATCAGGTTAGAGAGCCCGCCTCGGTGCCAGTGGTTAGAGAGTTTCTAGACGTCTTCCCAGACGAGCTGCCAGGTTTACCACCTGCTAGGGAGATAGAGTTCGAGATAGAACTGATGCCTGGAACCCGACCGATCTCTATCCCTCCCTACAGGATGGGTCCAACCGAGTTGAAGGAATTGAAGGAACAGTTGCAAGAGCTGGTAGAAAAGGGCTTCATCCGACCGAGTACCTCACCTTGGGGTGCACCAGTCTTGTTTGTGAGAAAGAAGGATGGATCCCTTAGACTTTGTATCGACTACAGGCAGTTGAACAAAGTCACTACCAAGAATAAGTACCCGTTGCCTAGGATCGACGATCTATTTGACCAGCTAGCCGGAGCAGGTTGTTTCTCCAAAATAGATCTGAGATCGGGGTACCATCAGCTGAGGATTAGAGAAGAAGATGTGCCAAAGACAGCTTTCAGGACCAGATATGGGCATTTTGAGTTCCTTGTAATGCCGTTCAGGTTAACCAACGCCCCTGCAGCATTCATGGATCTCATGAACAGAGTGTTTAGCCGATACTTGGATCACTTTGTTATTGTCTTCATAGATGATATCTTAGTGTATTCTAGGAATGCAGAGGAGCATGCCCATCATCTGAGGTTGGTTCTGCAGACCTTGAGGGAACATGACTTGTATGCCAAGTTCTCCAAGTGTGAGTTCTGGCTGAGGAGCATTTCATTCTTGGGGCATGTGGTGTCGGAAAATGGGATAGAGGTGGACCCCAAGAAGGTAGAAGCTATGGCTAACTGGCCTAGACCCACTTCAGTGACAGAAATCAGGAGTTTCTTGGGTTTGGCAGGTTACTACAGGAGGTTCGTTCAGGACTTCTCAAAGATTGCAGCTCCTCTGACCAGGTTAACCAGGAAGAATCAGAAGTTTGTGTGGACCGACCAGTGCGAAGAGAGTTTTGAAGAGCTTAAGAAGAGGTTGACTTCAGCACCAGTGTTAGCCCTGCCATCTAGTGATGAAGACTTTACAGTCTTTTGTGATGCGTCCCGTGTGGGACTGGGTTGTGTACTAATGCAGAATGAAAGGGTGATTGCTTATGCTTCTAGACAGCTGAAAAAGCACGAGTTAAATTACCCCACGCATGACCTAGAGATGGCAGCAGTAATCTTTGCACTCAAGATGTGGAGGCACTACCTCTATGGGGTAAAATGTGAGATCTTCACAGATCATAAGAGCCTGCAGTACATCCTGAGTCAAAGAGATTTGAACTTGAGACAGAGAAGGTGGGTAGAGCTGCTGAGTGACTATGATTGCAAGATTCAGTATCATCCGGGTAAGGCGAATGTCGTGGCAGACGCCCTAAGCCGGAAGTCACTAGGCAGTTTATTCCACATCTCGGCAAAGAGGAGACCAATGGTGAAGGATTTTTACAAGCTCATTAATGAAGGTCTACAGTTGGAGTTGTCTGGTACAGGTGCTTTAGTGGCCCAGATGAGAGTGACACCTGTGTTTCTGGAGCAAGTGGCTCAGAAACAGCATGAGGACCCAGAGTTAGTGAAGATTGCCAGGACTGTTCAGTCGGGCAAGGACAGTGAGTTCAGATTTGACAGTAAGGGGATCCTCCGCTATGAGAGTCGATTATGTGTACCAGATGACATAGGGCTAAAAGGAGACATTATGAGGGAGGCTCATAATGCAAGATACAGCGTTCACCCCGGAGCCACCAAAATGTATCAAGATCTGAAGAAAGTTTATTGGTGGCCAGCGATGAAGAAAGAAGTGGCACAGTTTGTGTCAGCCTGCGAAGTATGTCAGAGGGTGAAGCTGGAACATCAGAAGCCGGCTGGAATGCTTAACCCACTACCTATTCCAGAGTGGAAATGGGAGAATATAGCTATGGACTTCGTAGTGGGGTTACCGGCGACGTCCAATAGATTGGACTCCATATGGGTGATTGTGGACAGACTCACCAAATCTGCTCACTTCATCCCTGTCAGGAGTGGCTATTCTGTGGACAAGTTGGCGCAGGTGTATGTAGATGAGATCGTCAGGCTGCATGGGGTTCCTGTTTCAATAGTGTCTGATAGAGGGCCCCAGTTCACCTCCAGGTTTTGGCGGAGTCTGCAAAATGCCATGGGTACCAGGTTGGATTTCAGTACTGCCTTCCACCCCCAGACGAACGGACAGTCCGAAAGGACCATCCAGACTATCGAGGATATGCTCAGAATATGTGTGCTGGATTTTGGCGGTTCTTGGAGGCAGCATCTACCTTTGGTGGAGTTTGCCTACAATAACAGCCATCATGCTAGCATCGGGATGGCTCCATATGAAGCTTTATATGGAAGGAAGTGCAGGTCACCTGTTTGCTGGGAGGAAGTTGGAGAGAAGGCCTTGGCAGGGCCTGAGCTAGTAGAGATTACCAGCAGGGTGGTACCCATAATCAGAGAAAGGATCAAGACTGCTGCAAGCAGACAGAAGAGTTATGCAGACATCCGCAGGCGACAAGTAGAGTTTCAGGAGGGGGATCTGGTATTGCTCAAGGTGTCTCCAATGAAAGGAGTGGTTCGCTTTGGGAAGAAAGGTAAACTAGCCCCACGATACATCGTACCCTTTGAAATCTTGCAGAAGATTGGGAATGTATCTTACAAGCTGGATTTACCTGCTTTCATGGAAAGAATCCATCCGGTTTTCCATGTTTCGATGTTGAGAAAGTTCGTGTCGGATCCGGGCAAGGTTCTTAGTGAGCCTGATGTGGAGATCCACGAAGATCTCACCTATGTTGAACAGCCAGTACGGATCATAGACACTCAGATCAGAAAGCTAAGGAACAAGGAAATCCCGATGGTGAAAGTCCTTTGGAACCACCACAATATGGAAGAGTGCACTTGGGAGACACGGGAGTCCATGCTCCAGCAATATCCTTATCTTTTCTGAGGTTAGTTCCTTGTGAGTTTATGTGCTTTGTATGTATGATATGTGTATGCCATGCTACGTGCTAGTTGAGGAACATTCGGGGACGAATGTTCTTAAGGGGGGGAGAATGTAATACCCGGCTAGACTCCGGTATCGGAATTCCTACCGTCCGGTGGAATCTCAGATGTCGGAGACCTCTAGAAGGGTAAAACCATGTTTTCATAAAATGTTTTATGGTTTTTAAGAGAAATAAATCCAAGTTTTGAGTGTGGAGGGCTTTGGAGACTTTGCCAGGTTCGGCCGCCGAAAGTCATGTTCGGCCGCCGAACGTGGGGAGGTTTTGGGAGCGCTTTAGGCCTCCGAAAGCCTTGTTTAAATCAGCCAAGGTTCGGCCGCCGAACCTCATGTTCGGCCGCCAAACTTGCATGCGTTGTGGGGGCACGTTAGGCCGCCGAAAGGTGGCAAGGACAGCCCTATAAAAGGACCCCATGGCCGAAACGGGCAAGCTTTTCTTCCCATTTTCGGCCAAGGTGAGTTCTCCACTGCCCCTCCTCTGTTTTGAGCTTCTCCCTTCGAGATTTCATGTTTTTCTTATGAGTTTTCACCTTGTTTTGAAGATTTTCGAGTTTAAAGCGAGTTTTGGAGCTTTGAGGTTCAAGAACTCAAATCTCTCCCATCTCCGAGCTAGGGTCGTTTTCCTCTCGATCTACAAGAGGTAAGGGCCGATCTTGAGCTCACTACATGTTTTTAACAAGTTTTAAGTTGATTCTTGAAGTAGAAATGCATGTGTAGGGTTTTATGAGTTTTTGGGTTTATGGGCAATGTATGTTAGATTTGTGTTGTTTGGTGTGTTGTAGATGGGGTTTAAGATGGTTTGAAGCCCCTAGGAGCTTGTATGCTTGAGTATGTGTGTTGTAGAATAGGATTATGCATGATTGGAAGTTTTGGAGGCAAATGTGCATAGAGGAGCCAAGTTTCTGCCCTTTGGCAGAAACCAGGTTCGGCAGCCGAAGGACTTTCGGCCGCCGAACATGGCTGGGGAGGCAAGCCTTTCGGCTGCCGAAGCCTGCCCCCGAAAAGAGACTTTCGTCTCTGTCTGGGACTTTCGGCCGCCGAAGGTGCCGCCGAACCTGCCTGGGTTTCGGCTCTGGAGGGACTTTCTGCCGCCGAAGGTGCCGCCGAACCTGCCCTGTTCAGCCTTCCTTTGCATGTTTTTGCATGGTTATTTTGAGGTGTTTTGGGGGGGTTTTGGGAGATGTTTTTAGAGTTATGTTCTAGTTGGTTGGTCCCTTATTTGAGTCCACCTGTGTAGGTTCGGACCCGAGGAACCGAGGACCCCAGCAGTGAGTCAGCTGCTTCAGTCATTGTCAGTAGAGCTTCTGCCAGAGGTGAGTAGAATAAACCTTTACGATTTAAAGTAAATAAATTATAAAGTTTTTAGCATGTTCATGCATCATGAATGCCATGTGATGAATTAGGTTGTTTGCATTAGAATTCACGAATATGTTGCATTGCATTTATGATGTTGATGTGGATGGGTTATTGGATGATCCTTTAGTCCTCATATGGTATGATGATGTTACGGCATGATATGGTATGGAAGTCCAGGTTGTACCCATTCTACGTCCCTGGCACTATGTAAGAGAAAGTCCAGGTTGTACCCATTCTACGTCCCTGGCACGTTGGAATGTTATGATATGTTATGTTAAGAGAAAGACCGGTTGTACCCATTCTACGTCCCAGCACTTTAGAATGTAGAGGACTATTGGTGACAATACCATCCGAGATGTGATTTGTTGTGATGTGTTGCATTACATGATGGCATGAGAATTTAAATGTTGTTTTTCATTATTCTGCTCACTGGGCTCTAGTAGCTCACCCCTTTTCCCTAATCCCCCAGGATTGCAGGTACGGGCTAGACAGAGAAGTCAAGAAGAGTAAAGTCATATGTTTGTAATAGGTAGAAAGTGGACATGATAAATTGTAAGATGATGTAAAGTTGAATAGTCATGTTATGTATATTGATATTGAGGATCAGAAGTTGTGCTTGACCCTATGGATGTTGTTATCCCTTTTAATACATGAACTTAGATGTTTTATGATGTAAATGTTAACCAACTCAACGCATGTTATGCCGCCCATTGGGGGCATTGATGAGATCCCACAGAGGGGTCAAGTTTATGATTAGGACTATGTTCAGTGCATGCACAGGTTGAGTTTGGTGTATGAGATAATGAATGTAAGAAAAGTTTTAATTTTTATGTATGATTGTTGATCATGTATGGGACGAAACAGGTTTACAGGTTATGTTAGGCTTGCTACGGGTCCCGGCGACCTTAAGTCGATCTGGATCCTAGCGCCGGTAGCGGTCCGGATTTTCGGGTCGTTACAGCTGACGTCAACCTCTTCTTTAGTTCTTCAAAGCTCTCTTCACACTGGTCGGTCCACATGAATCTTTGATTCTTCTTAGTCAGTCTGGTCATAGGAGCTGCAATCTTAGAAAAGTCTTGAACGAACCTCCTGTAGTAACCTGCCAAACCCAAGAAGCTCTTGATCTCTATCACTGTAGTGGGTCTAGGCCAGTTAGCTACGGCTTCCACTTTCTTGGGGTCCACCTCGATTCCATTTTCTGACACAACATGCCCCAAGAAGGAAATGCTCCTCAGCCAGAATTCACACTTGGAGAACTTGGCATATAAGCTGTGTTCCCTCAAGGTCTGCAGAACTAACCTCAGATGATGGGCATGCTCCTCTGCATTCCTGGAATACACTAAGATATCATCTATAAAGACAATAACGAAGTGATCCAGGTATTGACTGAAAACTCTGTTCATGAGATCCATGAATGCTGCAGGGGCATTGGTTAACCCGAACGGCATAACAAGGAACTCATAGTGCCCATATCTGGTTTTGAACGCCGTCTTCGGTACATCCTCTTCCCTTATCCTCAACTGATGGTACCCTGATCTCAGATCTATCTTGGAGAAACAACCTGCTACTGCTAGCTGGTCGAATAGATCGTCGATCCTCGGCAACGGGTACCTATTCTTGGTAGTGACTTTGTTCAACTGCCTGTAGTCGATACAAAGTCTAAGGGTTCCATCTTTCTTTTTCACAAATAGCACTGGAGCACCCTAAGGTGAGGTACTTGGTCGGATGAAGCCCTTATCTACCAACTCTTGCAACTGCTCCTTAAGCTCCTTCAATTCAGCTGGTGCCATCCTGTAGGGAGGGATAGAGATCGGTCTAGTTCCAGGCATCAATTCAATTTTGAACTCTATCTCCCTAGCAGGTGGTAAACCTAGCAGCTTGTCTGGAAAAATATCTAAAAACTCTCTGACCACGGGCATTGAGGCGGATTCTCTGACATGACTATCCAGCTCTATCACATGAGCTAGAAAACCCTGACAACCCCTCCTGAGTAGCCTACGAGCCTGTAGGGCTGATATCAAACCTCTAGGTGTACCCCTCCTGTCTCCTCTGAAGACAACCTCTGACCCATCCTGACATCTGAACCTGACTATCTTGTCTCTGCAATCCAAGGTAGCACTATGGGTAGATAGCCAATCCATCCCTAGAATGACGTCAAAATCTGTCAAATCTAGAACCACAAGGTCGGCAGAAAGGCATCTCCCCCCAACAAAAACTGGACTACACTGGCAGACTGACTCTGCCACTGACGGGTCACACTTGGGTCCACTGACCCATAGGGGACACTCTAACCCAGAGACCATCAACCCCAACCTCTCGACGGCCCTCAGAGCAATAAAAGAATGCGATGCACCAGGGTCCATTAAGGCATAAACATCAGAACAACCAATGATGAGATTACCTGACACCACTGTGTTTGATGCATTCGCCTCCTGCTGGGTCATAGTGAAGATCCGTGCTGGAGCTGATGGACCTTCACCTCTGAAACCCGCTGAAGAAGAGGTTGCCCCTCTCCCTCGGCCTCTGCCACTAGCCTGAGTCGCAGCTGGAGCTACTGGCTGAGCCACACTACCAAAAGCTGTCTGCTGAGACTGTGCCACAAAAGCTGCCATAGGACACTCCCGTGCCATGTGTCCCTCCTGCCCACATCTAAAGCAGGCTGTCGTCCCAAACCGACATACTCCCTTGTGCGGCTTTCCGCACTTCATGCATACTGCATTATCTGCACCTGAGCTTGAGCCACTTTCTAATCCCAGACCTGACTTGATCTTATTCCAGAACTTGTTCTTCTTTGACTTCTTAGTGGTACTGCTCCACCTCTTACTGCCTGAACTCAGAGAAGAAGGGTCTAATCTTCCCCCACCCGGGGTCTTGGAACCAGAAGGCTGTGCTACTGACTACTTAACTTTCCCTTCGATGATTGCACTAGCCTCCATTCTCCGGGCCATATCCACTATGGCATGGAAACTCTCCCTCTCTGCTAACTGGATCAAGGAGGAATACCTGGAATGGAGCTTCATGATATACCTCCTTGACTTCTTCTGATCTGTATCCAGATTCTGCCCAGCAAACGGCAACAGCTCCAAGAATCTGTCCGTATACTCATCCACACTCATCTCCTCTAACTACCTTAACTGCTCAAATTCGATCATCTTCAATTCCCTTGAACTGTCAGGGAATGCCCATCCAGCGAACTCATTTGCAAACTCTTCCCATGAAAGATTATCCACCCTCGGGCTCACATAATTTTTAAACCACTCTCGGGCCTTCTTGCACTTCAGTATGAACCCAGCCATCTGAATGGCTCTACTGTCATTATCTCCTATCTCATCTATAATCATCTTGACCCTCTCAAGGTACACAAACGGGTCATCACCTGTTTCAAACTGGGGAGCACCCAGCTTCATGTAATCGGTCATCTTGACCTTGCTCCCTCCAGATGAGCTAGGCTTAGGCACTTGGGTTTCTGGGACAGTAGGTGCTGCTGGTGGTGAAGGAGGTACAACATCCCCTGGAGTAGAGTTTGCTGCACCTGGGTAGAAAGATGGGGGTGGGTACATAGGGTACTGTGGGTATGGTGGGTAGAAAGGTGGGTATGGCATGTGAGAGTGATAAGGGTTAAAACTGGGGTAATCCGATGCACCTCCCATCGAATACCCGAGATTTTGTGAACAGGGTGGGTACTGGGGTGGCTGAACGAATCCCGAGGTCTGAGTGCCTCCTTGAGACTCTCCCATTCCCTCTTCAGACATACTCACTCCGAGACTGTCATCCCTCCTCTGATCCACATCCATATCATCCCCCACATCCTCTGATATTCCTCCTTGCACTGTCCCTCTTCTGCTCACATCAAAAGACCTTCTAGGGTCCCTTGATGTTCTCTCCCTGCTTGACCTGCAGGACATCGCCCTAGGCAATGCAGGAGGACGGGCATCCGTGCCCTCGTCCTAGGGTGGTACTCCAGTCAATCGTGCAGATCGACGAGTTCCTCTCATCTTGCTTACTGAAAAACAGCACACATCACATAAACATTAGCATCAAATGGTTCAAGTGCAAACACATGAACCCGCATCACATACATCACATACATAGCATATAATCAATGCACATGCATATAATCATGGCATTTCACATTATCATTCAAGACAGGACTCTACATCCTATCCTAGTGGACATGATTTTCCTATTGTGCTTGACCTTCTAGAACATCTATGAGCCCGACACTCTAGGTCCGACCATATGAACCTAGGGCTCTGATACCAATCTGTAACGACCCGGAATCCGGACCGCTACCGGCGCTAGGATCCAGATCGGCTTAAGGCCGCCGGGACCCGTAGCAAGCCAAACATTCATCCTATGAACCTGTTTAATCCCATACATGATCAACACATACATAAAAAATTTTAAACTTTCTTTTCACTCAATCACCAAACTCAACTTGTGCATGCACTATTCATAAACATAAACATCAACCCCACACTGGAGTCCTCAACAATGCTCCAATGGGGTAACATACATACATTAAGTTTGGTTTACATAGGCATCATTAAACAATTACATCTGAAAGATCATGTAACCAAAAAGGGATTAACAACATACTATGGTCAAGCACGATTCTAAACCTCAATACTCATCATTACATTACATAGTTGTTCAACACTTTACAATTCATCATGTCCACATCTAACTTTTACATAAACATTACTTTACTCTTCTAGACCTCCTGGCCTATCCCGTACCTGCACATCTGGGGAAATGGGGAAATGGAGTGAGCTACAAGAGCCCAGTGAGCAGAATAATAAAACATTTAAAACATATGCTATAATGGAATGCATCACATCACAGACAAATCACATCAAGGATGTACCTGTCACCAGTAGTCCTCTACATAGTCCAACTGTGCCAAGGGTGTAGACTGGGCCTCACTGGTCTTTCTCTTACATAACATAACATAACATAACATTCCAACTGTGCCAGGGGCGTAAAATGGGCCTCACTGGTCTTTCTCTTACATTGTGCCAGGGGCGTAGAATGGGCCTCACTGGTCTTCCATACCGTATCATCATCATATCATATCATACGAGGACTAAAGGATCATCCAACATCCATCCACATCAACATCAAATAATGCAATGCAACATATTCGTGAATTCTAATGCAAACAACCTAGAATATCTCATGGCATTCATGATGCGTGAATCATGCTAGAACTTTCATTAATTTAAAACATGAAGGTTTATTCTACTCACCTCTGGTAGACTCTGAAGCAGCTAGCTTACTGCTGGGGTTCTCGGTTCCTCGGGTCCGAACCTACATAGGTGGACTCAAATGAGGGACTGATAGAGCATAAATTAGTCCATTTTATATTAATATTATTGATAAATATTTATATGATTTCTGCTTAATTTATTGCTTTTAATATTATTTTGCAGAAAATGGTGTAAAATGACAATTTGGAGAAAAACCCCCTAAAACTGCCTTATTTAGAGCCAAGAAATAATTGGGCAGCAAAAGGACACTTGGGCCTGCACATAGCAGCCCATGGATGCTTATGGACCAGCCCCAAACGCGCAGATGGACCCGCCAGTGCCCTACACCGTGGAACGCACCATGGATCAGTCAACTTGGGCCCACGAAAGCATTTCAACGCCCACTCCACCGTGGACAGCCCATTCACGTGAGAGGACCGAATTCACGCACCCGCGCACTCCTTCACCATGGACCACTCGGCAGATGGGCTTCGCATGGACCAGTTACGTGGACCGAGCTCCTCAATTCATCTCATCAATTCAAACAACAGGCCCGCTCATACTCGTCCAGCTTCAAGTGGACCACCAGCACTTCCAAGCTCCTCACGTGGGCCCGCGCCGTCTCCAAACTGCCCAAGCACCAAACACATGCACATGGGCCCCGCCAAATTCACTCCACCATTTCACCTCACGTGGAACATGGCCCGCTTCATCACTCTCTCACGCAAACCAAATTCTTCACGCGGACCGCGCCTCAGCCCAAGCGCTTCACGCCAAGGGGGCCCGCCGAAGCACTCCCTCACGTGGACCTAGGCCATCTCCTCACGTGGACCACAGATCGCGCGCTCCAGGCTCCGCACGTCCACTCGCCGTTCCAGCACATCACCGCACCTGATCCACGCTTGCACATGACCGCGACCAATTTTCCTGAATAGGGCGCACACCTCCTCTGCTCTATTTAAAGAACCATCAGTGGCCGACAATTGGAGAATCCGAATTCTCGGCAATTTCCGCCGCTCTAAGCGCAAGGCAGAATTCCATCCTTCGGTTTTTATTTCTTTTCCCTTTTATTTATTCTCTGTTTTTAATTTAGCCAATGAGTGGCTAATTTCCCTAATTCTAGTTGAGGATTGGTTGAAACTAAAGTTGTTTAATGGGTTGTGAGATCTGAACATAAATTATTGTATTTGGTTTTGTTCAATATTTATGCAATTGATGCTTTAATTACATGATTACTTTGTTGTTTTGATCAAATTGGCCACTTGATTTTAATTACAAAGTTAATTGATTGTTAGTTGGGATTATTTTTAGTCCGTAATTGCTGGAAATATTCTGACCTTAGAACACTTGGCGTAAAAATCAAGGAATTGCATGATCTAGCATTATCTCCATACGTTTGGGTAGCTAGGATTGGATCTCTCTATTTCTTTATGCAATTGACAATTGTTTTGATGCCTATGGCCCAAGGACGTTCCTTGGCAATTTGTTAATTAGTAATTGATTAGAGGACGTTCTCTAATTAATTTAATCATAAGGAGAGACATGGTGGTGAGAAGCGTCTTCCACCCCAATAACTAATCTATTGAACCAATCAAGATAATCTAAGTTTCAATGATCAACCCAAACAACCAAAGTGGATCCATATCTTCAACTAGGCTTTTCTCATATTGATTTACTCTTTTATTTTAATTATTTGCTTTCTATTATTACTCTCATTATTAGTTACTACAATCAATCTCAAACCCCCTCCATTTTACTTTTATTGCAATTTATTTTTATTCTGTTTCCAGTTTATCTCATTTGATCCCACTTTCAGTCTTTTATCTCATCTTTAATTTATTATTGTTTTAGTTTATTTTATTGGTCTTGTTGAGAAAAATAAATAGGTAATCAATTCTCTATGGATTCGATCCTTTCACCACTATCTGCAGTTGTAAAATTGTTGATAACCAGAAAGGTTATTTTTGACCGGCCTCAACAACCGCGAGTCAAAAATTGGTGCCGTTGCCGGGGACTTGATTTAACTCATTTGTTTTTCTTTCATGACCAGATCTGAACACAGGGACACACTGCCCTTTGATCCAGAAATTGAACGCACTCTCAGAAGACTTAGAAAGCAAGCCGCAGAAGCTTCATCTGAAGCAACCGAATTTTACCAACAAGCTGCACCAATGGCTGAACATAATCCACAAGATGCTGCCCCAAATGGACTTGCTGTCCAGAACCAAATAGTTCAAGAAAATCTAGCAGTTAGGCCACAAGCACAAAGGGAAAGAACCATGAGGGAGTTAGCAACTCCCATAGGTGATTATGCTCCACTTTGCATCACCTATCCACCTCTTACAGTTCCCTTTGAACTGAAATCAGGTTTGATTCATCATCTCCCTAAATTTAGAGGTTTGCAAAATGAAAATCCACATAAGCACTTAAAAGAATTTAAAATTATTTGCTCATCCATGAGACCTCAAGGGATCTCTGAAGATCAAGTTAAACTAAGAGCCTTCCCTTTTTCATTAGATGACCATGCTAAGGATTGGTTATTTTATTTGCCACCTGGATCTATAACTTCTTGGGATGATATGGTCCAAGCCTTTTTGGACAAATACTTCCCATCATCTAAATCAATTGGCATAATAAGAGAAATCACTAGCATAAGGCAAAAACCAACTGAGGACTTATATGATTATTGGGAAAGGTTTGAAAGACTATGTACAGGTTGTCCACAACATGATATGTCAGACAAAGTCCTCATTCAGTTCTTCTATGGAGGATTGATTCCATCAGAAAGGAAACTCATAAATGTAGCCTGTGGAGGATCTATCTTAGACAAGACACCAAGGGAGATGAAGGAACTAATATCCAATCTTGCAGCTTCATCTAAGCAATATGAAGAAGAGGGGCAAACGCAAAGAGGAATCTATGAGGTAAGAACATCCTCTGTTGAATCTCAAATTTCAAAACTAACATCTCTTGTGGAAAAGATCGCCCTTGGCCAAGTGCAACAGATTCAAGCACCCCAGCCTCCTAGGCCATGTGAGATCTGCTTACATGTAGGACACCCCACTGATCAATGTCCTACTCTCCAAGAAGATCATCACCAAGTCAATGCTATTGGGAGGTACAACAACCAACCTAGATATGATCCATACTCCAATACATACAATCCAGGTTGGAAAGATCACCCCAATTTTAGCTATGGAAAGAGCAATAGTGATCAGAACTACCAAAGTTACCAAAGAAATCAAGCCCAACCAGCACCTTCAACTCCAAATCAGAACCTTGAGAAGATCATGCAAACAATGATGGAAACAATGGTGAGCACCATGCAAGGCGTGCGACAAGACCTAGGCCAAATGACCACATCTATGCAAGGCGTGCGACAGGACCTAAGCCAAATGGCCACCTCTATAGGCCAACTGCAATCCCAAGGTAAGCTCCCTTCTCAAACTGAAACCAACCCCAGACAGAATGTTAGTGCGATTACTTTGAGAAGTGGCAAAAAGCTTCGAGATACTAATCATGAGCCAAAGCCACCTGAAGCCTCTCCATCGCAATCCGCAGCTCCTCCTGCGCAAAAGACTGACCTAAAGGTAAGCTTTCACATTCCACCTCCTTTTCCCAAGAGATTTGAAAGAACACAAAAAGAAAAGGAAGAAAAGGAGATCCTTGACACTTTCAGAAAAGTACAAATCAATATACCTCTGCTAGATGCTGTTAAGCAGATTCCCAGGTACGCTAAATTTCTGAAAGAACTTTGCACTAATAGGAGAAAGCTTGCAGAGAGAGAAAAAGTAAGTGTAGGTGAGGTTGTGACTGCTGTTATTAAAAGAGAACTCCCTACTAAATGCAAAGACAAAGGTATGTTTGCTATCTCTTGCAAGATAGGGAATGTTGGTATAAGGAAAGCCATGTGTGATCTTGGTGCATCCATAAATGTCATGCCTCTCTCCATCTATAAATCTCTCAATGCATGTGCACTCAAAGAAACAAGAGTTGTGATTCAACTAGCTGATAGATCTGTGGTATATCCCATAGGTGTTCTAGAAGATGTGTTAGTTCAAGTAAATGAACTAGTCTTTCCTGCTGATTTTTATGTGATTGATACTAAGGAAGATAGTTATAATACTAGTTCTGATATCCTTCTTGGACGTCCTTTCTTGAGTACTGCTAGAACTAAGATTGATGTGCATGATGGTACTCTCACTATGGAGTTTGAGGGGGAAGTCATTAAATATAATGTCTATGATTCCATGAAATATCCACATGATATATCCCCTGTTTATGGTCTTGATATTGTTGACTGCTTAAGCCAGGAAATTTTTAATGAAAATCAAGATGATATTCTTAACAGTGATTTCTGCAGAGATACTGATCAGGTACAGATTAAGAAGGAGCCAAAACCTAAGGAAACGGTTTGTAGCATCCAACAGATAGTTCGCAGTCAAGCGCAGATTGGAGAAAACTCAGTTGCACCACTTCAGAATGGTGTGCAGACCCTTCTTGCGCAAAAAGAGGCACCTGAAGACCTCTTAGGCGCATCCTTTCAGCCTCCCATGCAAAACAGCTCCATTCTGCCTCCCTTTCAGTATACTCCTGCGCAAGAAGAACCACCTGAAAGCCTTTCAAGCACATCATCTCAGTCCCAACCTCAAATCTCTCCCACTCTCTATCCAACGCAGACAAGCCAAGCACGAATGGAAAAAGAAGAGCCTAGTTCAGTCAGAAATCCATCTCAGAAAATCTCAGAATCAGATCTGAAGCCTCTTCCAGGCCATCTAAAATACATATACTTAGGAGCTGACAAGACACTACCAGTAATAGTGTCCAATGAATTGAACCAACATGAAGAAGCAAGCCTCCTGAAAGTACTGCAGAAACACAAAGGAGCCATAGGATGGACCATTGATGACATAAAAGGTATTTCTCCTTCTACATGCATGCATAGAATTCACATGGAAGATGAGTGCAAGCCAGTTCGAGATGCTCAAAGAAGACTGAATCCACCCATGATGGAAGTAGTAAAAAAAGAAATAGTCAAGCTCCTTGATGCAGGTATCATCTACCCAATCTCTGATAGCAAATGGGTGAGTCCTGTGCATGTAGTCCCAAAGAAAACTGGGATCACCATTGTTCCAAATGCTGAAGGAGAACTTGTTCCCACTAGAGTTCAAAATGGATGGAGAGTATGCATGGACTATAGGAAGCTCAATGCTGCAACAAGGAAGGACCACTTCCCATTGCCTTTCATTGATCAGATGCTAGAAAGGCTTGCAGGTAAAACTCACTATTGTTGTCTTGATGGTTATTCAGGTTTCTATCAAATTCCAGTTGCCCCAGAAGACCAAGAGAAAACCACCTTCACTTGTCCCTTTGGCACTTTTGCCTTTAGAAGAATGCCATTTGGACTATGCAATGCACCTGCCACTTTTCAACGGTGCATGATGAGCATATTTTCTGACTATGTGGGTAAGACAATTGAGGTATTTATGGATGACTTCACAGTTCATGGAAATTCTTTTGATGAATGCCTTACCAATTTAGAAAAGATCTTGCAAAGATGCATTGAGACTAACCTTGTGCTTAATTATGAAAAATGCCATTTTATGGTTAATCAAGGTATGGTCTTAGGTCATGTTGTTTCAGCTAAAGGCATTGAAGTGGACAAAGCGAAGGTGGATACCATCAAAAATCTGCCTTATCCCACAACTGTTAAAGACATCCGATCATTCCTTGGCCATGCAGGATTCTATAGAAGAATTCATCAAAGATTTCTCAAAAATCACTTTGCCATTATGCAGATTGCTCCAACAGGATGTAACCTTTGATTTTGATGCAGACTGCAAAAAGGCATTTGACTTGATTAAAGAATTGCTTGTGACTGCCCCAATTATTCAAGGACCTGACTAGAACTTGCCTTTTGAAATCATGTGTGATGCAAGCAATTATGCAGTGGGAGCAGTCTTAGGGCAACGTGTGGGAAACTCACCCCACGTCATTCACTATGCCTCTTGCACACTGGATGCTGCACAAAGCAATTACACAACAACTGAAAAAGAACTCTTGGCAGTTGTGTTTGCTTTGGAAAAATTCAGACCCTACCTCTTGGATACCAAAGTCATTATCTATTCTGACCATGCAGCTCTGCGATATCTGATCAAGAAAAAGGAAGCCAAGCCAAGACTAATTAGGTGGATTCTTCTCCTACAAGAATTTGATCTAGAGATAAGAGACAAAAAAGGCAAGGAAAATCTTGTGGCTGATCACCTCAGTCGGCTTCCATCCAGTTCTACGCCTTGCCCAGTTGAGGAAGCCTTCCCAGACGAACATCTGTTCGTCACTCACTCTGCCTAAGAAGATCATGCCATGCACACCACACCCCAGGGGAGTACTCAGTTTCCTTTGTTCTCTTTTTCTCTCTTCTTTTACATTAAGGACAATGCATGATTTAAGTGTGGGGGTGCATATCTCTTCTTCCTCCTCTCTTTCTTTCTATCTTCTTCTTCTGTCTTTTGCAATTTCTCCTTTCAGATTTTTCAAAAAAAAAAAAAAATCTTTCAGTTATGCGATTTATGCTTTCAGTTTTCTTTTAGTATATTTTTGCTTTCAATAATACACACACAACCACAACCATCTTCTTCTTTTTGTTTTGCTCTACTCAAAACTGATGAACTATGTTGAATGAGTCTTTCTTTCCATGACCCCATTGATGTGAAAACTCTTTAAACTTATGTTCAATCACTTGCAGTGGGTTATATTCATGCTTGAGAATTGCCTTTTGAATTGAATCTTTGAGTTTGCTACGGTGAAAAATATATTGATGACCCTCAATTGATTGAGAATAAATTAAAATTGTGTGAATGAACTTAATGTGACTTGATTTAGCAATTGGTGTTGATTTGCCCAAATCATTGAGAGAAAGAAAATTCAGCAAAGGCAAAGACCTCAAAAGCACAAATTGAAAATTGTTCCAATAGTCAAAAGACTATGAACAAGGCAAGTAGCCACTTGGATAGGTGACCAACTGAAAAATATAAACCTTCAAATCAAAAATAGGTTGGTGACCTTTCCAAGCGAGATCTAAAGTGCAAAAGTCTGAATAAAGTACTTCAAGGTAAGGGCAAGTCAATCCAAAAGCTAGAAAAAAGTCTTAACAAAAATGTGCATGTATGGTCTCTCTTAAGGAAAACAAATCCTAGCCATGGTAAGTAAAGGGAAACAAGGAAAGAAGGTGAGTAATCTTCATGCATATATTCTTCACTGCAATGATTCAAAATAGGGGTCTAGAGTAAGAGCTTAAGTGGAAACAAGGATCTAGAGTGAGAAAGCTTGTTTGACTATGTTTATTTGTTTGAGGACAAGCAAAAGGCTAAGTGTGGGGGTATTTGATAGAGCATAAATTAGTCCATTTTATATTAATATTATTGATAAATATTTATATGATTTCTGCTTAATTTATTGCTTTTAATATTATTTTGTAGAAAATGGTGTAAAAGGACAATTTGGAGAAAAACCCCCTAAAACTGCCTTATTTAGAGCCAAGAAATAATTGGGCAGCAAAAGGACACTTGGGCCTGCACATAGCAGCCCATGGATGCTTATGGACCAGCCCCAAACGCGCAGATGGACCCGCCAGTGCCCTGCACCGTGGAACGCACCATGGATCAGTCAACTTGGGCCCACGAAAGCATTTCAACGCCCACTCCACCGTGGACAGCCCATTCACGTGAGAGGACCGAATTCACGCACCCGCGCACTCCTTCACCATGGACCACTCGGCAGATGGGCTTCGCATGGACCAGTTACGTGGATCGAGCTCCTCAATTCATCTCATCAATTCACGCAACAGGCCCGCTCATACACGTCCAGCTTCAAGTGGACCACCAGCACTTCCAAGCTCCTCACGTGGGCCCGCGCCGTCTCCAAACTGCCCAAGCACCAAACACATGCACATGGGCCCTGCCAAATTCACTCCACCATTTCACCTCACGTGGAACATGGCCCGCTTCATCACTCTCTCACGCAAACCAAATTCTTCACGCGAACCGCGCCTCAGCCCAAGCGCTTCACGCCAAGGGGGCCCGCCGAAGCACTCCCTCACGTGGGCCTAGGCCATCTCCTCACGTGGACCACAGATCACGCGCTCCAGGCTCCGCACGTCCACTCGCCGTTCCAGCACATCACCGCACCTGATCCACGCTTGCACATGACCGCGACCAATTTTCCTGAATAGGGCGCACACTTCCTCTGCTCTATTTAAAGAACCATCAGTGGCCGACAATTGGAGAATCCGAATTCTCGGCAATTTCCGCCGCTCCAAGCGCAAGGCAGAATTCCATCCTTCGGTTTTTATTTCTTTTCCCTTTTATTTATTCTCTGTTTTTAATTTAGACAATGAGTGGCTAATTTTCCTAATTCTAGTTGAGGATTGGTTGAAACCAAGGTTGTTTAATGGGTTGTGAGATCTGAACATAAATTATTGTCTTTGGTTTTGTTCGCGTAAAAACCAATGAATTGCATGATCTAGCATTATCTCCATACGTTTGGGTAGCTAGGATTGGATCTCTCTATTTCTTTATGCAATTGACAATTGTTTTGATGCCTATGGCCCAAGGACGTTCCTTGGCAATTTGTTAATTAGTAATTGATTAGAGGACGTTCCCTAATTAATTTAATCATAAGGAGAGACATGGTGGTGAGAAGCGTCTTCCACCCCCATAACTAATCTATTGAACCAATCAAGATAATCTAAGTTTCAATGATCAACCCAAACAACTAAAGTGGATCCATATCTTCAACTAGGCTTTTCTCATATTGATTTACTCTTTTATTTTAATTATTTGCTTTCTATTATTACTCTCATTATTAGTTACTACAATCAATCTCAAACCCCCCCATTTACTTTTATTGCAATTTATTTTTATTCTGTTTCCAGTTTATCTCATTTGATCCCACTTTCAGTCTTTTATCTCATCTTTAATTTATTATTGTTTCAGTTTATTTTATTGGTCTTGTTGAGAAAAATAAATAGGTAATCAATTCTCTGTGGATTCGATCCTTTCACCACTATCTGCAGTTGTAAAATTGTTGATAACTAGAAAGGTTATTTTTGACCGGCCTCGACAACCGCGAGTCAGGGACCAAACATCCAAGAACATGACTCTAAAATACTTCCCAAAAACCCCCTAAAACACCTTAAAACAGTCACATAAATCATGCAAAGGAAGGCTGAACAGGGCACTTTCAACGGCAGGTTCGGCGGTCGAAAGTCCCTCCAGAGCCGAAAGTCATGCACCTTCGGCGGCACTTTTGGCGGCCGAAGGTTCTCTCCAGAGACGAAACTCATGTATGTTCAGCGGCACATTCGGCGGCCGAAACTCCCTTTCAGAGCCGAAAGTCCACTTTCGGGGGCAGGGTTCGGCAGCCGATACATGCTACCACAGGCAGGTTCGACGGCCGAAAGAGCTTTCGGCTCCCAAACCTGAGTTCCTCCAAAGGGCAGAAACTCAGCCTCTTTTATGCACAAAGCCTCCCAACTCATTCAAACATGCATTTACCTATTCTACAACAAGCAAACTCAAGCCAACAAGCCTATAGGGGTCTCAAACTGTCCTAAACCCCTACTACAACACATCAAACATACATAAACATCATACATTGCCCAAAACCTCAACATAAACCCATAAACTCAAAAATAACCTAAACATGCATTTCTACCCCATAAATCTTCATAGAACTTGCTTAAAACATAAAATGAGCTAAAGATCTACTCTTACCTCTTGAAGATCAAGAGGAGAGGCGATCTAACTCGGAGATGGGAGAGATTTCGCTCCTTTGGTCTCCAAGCTCCAAAACTTGCTCTTTTGCTCAAAAATCTTCAAACCAAGTCAAAACTCATAAGAAATCATGAAAACTCGAAGGAAGAAGCTCAAAATCAATAAGGGACGGCAGAGAGCTCACCTTGGCCGAAAATGGGGAGAAAAGCTCGCCCGTTTCGGACAAGGGACCCCTTTATAGGTGGCTGGCCAGGCCACTTTCGGGGGCCTAACGTGCCTCCGCATGCATGCCATGTTCGGCGGCCGAACATAAGGTTCGGCGGCCGAACCTGGACTTCCCTCACTTATGCCTTTGGGGCCTAAAGCACTCCCGAAGCGCATGCATGTTCGGCAGCTGAACTTGAGGTTCGGCGGCCAAACCTGAATCTTCCTCCAAGGTTATTTTTATGGAAAACTCATTTCTTTCTTGCTTAAAACCATAAAATACATTAAAACATTTTATAAAAACATGATTTTACCCTTCTAGAGGTTTCCGACATCTGAGATTCCATCGGACGGTAGGAATTTCGATACCGGAGTCTAGCCGGGTATTACTGAAATAATGAAAACTGGAGCACCATGGAGTCTTACAATCTCATTGACATAGATTTCTGCTAATTTGTCCAAAGAATAATCCATCCTGACAGGCAAAAAGTGTGCTGACTTGGTTAATCCATCAACTATCATCCATACTCCATTATGTCCACATGAAGTACGAGGCAACCCATAAATAAAATCCATAGTAATGTGTTCCCACTTCCATTCTGAAATAGAGAGCAGTTGCAGCTTTCCTATTGGATGTTGATGTTCTACTTTAATCTGTTGGCATACTAAGCATGTGGACACAAAGTCAGCTATTTCTTTCTTCATGTCTGGCCACCAATAATTTTCCTTAAGATCTCTATACATTTTTGTACTATCCGGATGCATAGAGTAAGCAGAACAATGAGCTTTCTCCATAATCTCTCTCTTCAAGCTTTCCACTTTGGGTACACATAATCTATCACCAAACATTAAAGTCCTATCCTCCCTTAGGGAAAATTCGGTATGGGTGCCATCTCTTACTTCATTATTGATCTTACTCAACTGCTCATCTTGATTTTGGGCTTTTCTGACTTTTTCTATCAAAACTGATCAAATTTTGAGAGTTTCCAATAATGCTCTCGCATTATCCATTGCTAGTTCTACCCTTAAGGATATGATCTCTAGTAATAAGGGAAGCTGAACTGTTTTGAGATAAGCTAAATTACTAAAGGAATTGCGACTAAGTGCATCAACTACTACGTTAGCTTTGCTTGGATAATATTCAATGGTAAAGTCGTAGTACTTAAGTAACTCAATCCACCATCTCTGCCTTAAATTCAACTCCTTCTTTGTGAGAAGATACTTCAAACTCTTGTGATCTGTAAAAACCTGGTAAGTCCCGCCATAAAGATAATGCCTCCATGTCTTTAATGCAAACACAACTGCAACTAATTCTAAGTCATGGGTAGGATAATTTAATTCATGTGGTCTAAGCTGTCTAGAAGCATAAGCTATCCCCTTCCCATGTTGCATGAGTACACAGCCTAAACCCTTGCGAGAAGCATTACTGTACACCACAAATCCACTTGTAACTGAGGGTAAGGTAAGGACTGGAGTTGATGTAAGACATGTCTTAAGCTTCTCGAAGCTCTCTTAACATTCATCTGTCCATTCAGACTTTGCGTTCTTTCTAAGAAATTTAGTCATTAGTGCTGCAATGATAGAGAAATCTTGAACAAAGTGACTATAATACCCTGCTGATCCCAGAAAACTCCTAACCTCTGTAACATTAGTTGGAGGGTCCCAATTGACTACTGCTTCAATCTTCTTAGGATCAACCAAAACTCCATCTGCTGAGATAACATGTCCTAAGAAAACCACCCAATCAAGCCAAAACTCACATTTACTCAATTTAGCATACAGTTGCCTATTCCACAAAATTTGAAGTACTATCCGTAAATGCATCTCATGCTCTTCCTTGCTACGGGAATACACTAAGATGTCATCAATAAATACAATAACAAAGCTATCCAAGTAGGGCTTGAACACCTAATTCATGAGATCCATAAAAGCAGCAGGTGCATTAGTTAACCCAAAAGGTATAACGAGAAACTCATAATGCACATAACGAGTTCTAAAAGTTGTCTTAGGTATTTCAGACTCCTTGATCTTCAATTGATGATATCCAAACCGCAAATCAATCTTAGAGAACACCTTAGCACCTTGGAGCTGATAAAAAAGATCATCAATACGGAGTAAGGATACTTATTTCGCATTGTGACTCGATTTAATTGTCTGTAGTCAATACATAGCCTTAAGGAACCATCCTTCTTCTTCACAAATAACTCAGGAGCTCCCCAAGGTGAAACACTGGTGATAGAGAATAATTTAGACCATTTTATCATGATATTATTATGTTCATTTACACTTTTTCTGGCTAATTTTGTGGTTTTGGTCTTATTTTGCAGAAAATAGGTGTAAAGAGACAATCTGGTGAAAATGCTCTTAAAACTGCCCAAAAAATGCCAAATATGGAAAGTTTCAAATAAGGAAAGTGTCAAATAAGGAAAGTGCAGAAGTAAAAACAGATAAGGAAAGCACAGTCAACAGATTATTTGAAATTCAAATTGCAGATCTTTCTTTCCTTGTTTAAAGATGTGCAGACACCTCAGCAGTCAATTCTTCCTATTCAAGAAGCGAGATCTCAAGAAGATGCACTTGCCTCTCATGCATTCAGTATTCAAAATTTGAAATTCAAAAGAATGCTCCACCTAAAAAGGAAAGTTTGGACAGCACCTCTTTCCTTTTGAAAGCCTTGCCGCGCGCCTCCTTCCTTCTGAAAGCCTTGTTGCGTGCCTCCTTCCTTTTCAGACACAATGTGGGCAGCAAGCAGCCTCTTGGGCAGCAAGTAAGGACCTAGGGCCACACTTTTAACTATAAAAAGACACATAAGGAGCCTCCCCATGCTTTTCTACTCTCCCTTGGATACACCTACGGGATTGCAAGTGGCATCATCTCTTCTTCTTCCTTTCTTTATTTTTTTGTTTTTATTTCAGCCATGAGTGGCTGAAACCTTTTTTCTAGTTGAAGATTGGTCGAAATTTAAGTTATTTTATGGATTGTGAGATCTGAACATACATTGTTTGTCTTTGGTTTATTCAATATTCATACAATTTCATGCTTGATTCCATTATTGCTTTGTTATTTTGATCAATGTGGCAACTTGATTCTTGATTGCAAGGTAATATATTCTTAGTTTGGATAATTTTGAGTTCGTAATTGCTTGGTGACTCGCGGTTGTCGAAGCCGATCAAAAATAATCTTTCCGGTTATCAACAATATTACTACTGCAGATAGTGGTAAAGGATCGAATCCACAGAGAATTGAAAACTAATCTATTTTTCTCAACAAAATCAAGAGAATTAACTAAAAGCGCAACTGAAAGCAAAATAAAAGTAAAGTGCAATAAAAGAAAAATGGAGGGTTTTGAGATTGATTTGATTAGCAACTACTGAAAGCAATTAAATAAGCAGAATGATAAAATAAAAGGGAAATCAAATATGAGAAAGTTCTAGTTGAAGAGATGGATCCACTTTGGTTGTTTGTATTGATCATTGAAACTTATGTTCTTTTGATTGATTCAATAGATTAGTTATGGAGATGAAAAACGCTTCTCACCACCATGTCTCTCCTTATAATTAAACCAATTAGGGAACGTCCTCTAATTAATTACTAATTAACAAATTGCCAAGGAATGTCCTTGGGCCTTAGGCATCAAACATTTGTTAATTGCATGAAGAAAGAGAGAGATCCAATCCTAACTACTCAAACGCATGAGATGTTACTAGATCATACAATTCCTTAGTTGTTACACCAAGTGTTCTTATGTTTGAACAATTCAAGCAATTACGAACTTAAAATTATGTAAACTAACAATTAATTACCTTGAATCAAGAATCAAGTGGCCAATTTGATCAAAACAACAAAGTAATAATAGAATTCAAGCATGAACTGTATGAATATTGAATAACCAAAAGACAAACAATATGTGTTCAAATCTCACAATCCATAAAACAACCTTAGTTTCAACCAATCTTTAAATAGATAAAAAGGTTTCAGCCACTCATGGCTAAACCAAAACCAAAAATAAAAGAAAGGAAGAAGAAGATGAACAGAAGATGGAGCCGGATGAGAGTCTTACGCTGGAGGAGTTGCAAAAACGTGGAGAGAGAGTCGGCTGGCCTTTAAGGAGTCTTTAAATAGGTTTTAGATGCTGACCTTGCTGCCTAAGAGGTGCTTGCTACCCAAGTTGTGTCCGGAAAGGAAATAATCGCGTTGAATGGACTGGAGAGGGAAGGTGGGCGCGCGGCATGCATGTGCAGAAGGAAAAGTGAATCTGTCCAGTCTTTCCTTTTTAGGTGGAGCTTTCGTTTGAATTTTGAATGCTGAACGCAGAAGAGGCAAGTGTACCTTCATGAAATCTTGCTGCCTAACTAGGAAGATATGACTGCTGCAGTGTGTGCACATCTTTGAACAAGGAAAGAAAGATCTACGATTTGAATTTCAAATAATCTTCAGACTGAGCTTTCCTTATTTGCTTTTGCTTCTGCACTTTCCTTATTTGAAAACTTTCCTTTTCTGAAAACTTTCCTTATTTGAAAACTTTCCTTTTTTGGCACTTTCCATTTTTGGCACTTTTTGGCAGTTTTAATAGCATTTTCTCTGGATTGTCTCTTTACACCTAATATCTGCAAAACATGATTAAAACCACAAAATTAGGCAGAAAAGATGCAAATAAACATCAAGAACATAATGATAAAATGGACTAAAATATGCTCTATCAAATATCCCCACACCTAGCCTTTTGCTTGTCCTCAAGCAAATAAACATAGTCGAACAAGCTCTCTTTGCTTTTGATCCTTTATGTCCACTTAAGTCTTACTCTAGACCCCTATTTTGAATCATTGCAGTGAAGAATATATGCATGAAGATTACTCACCTTCTTTCCTTGTTTCCCTTTATTTACCATGGCTAGGATCTTTTTTACTCAAAAGAGAGATTATACATGCACTTGTTCTTATTCAGTTAAGACTTTTTCTATCTTTCAGAGTGATTTGCCCTTACCTTGAAGTACTTTATTCAGCCTTTTGCACGTAAGTTTTGCTTGAAAAAGTCACCAACCTTTTGACGTGAAGGTATATATTGGTGATACCCACCTCCAGTTACTCAGTTGGTCACCTGTCCAAGTGGCTACTAGCTCTGTTCATATTCTTTCAACCATTGGAACAGTTTTCAATTGTGCTTATGAAGTCTAAGCCTTTGCTGAATTTCTTTAATCAATGCATTGGACAAATCAATACCAATTGCTAAATCAAGTCATGTTAAGTTCATTCACACAAATTTCATTCATCCTCTCTAATGAGTGTCATCAATATATTTTTCACCATGGCAAGCTCAAAGATTCAATTCAAAAGGCAATTCTCAAACATGAATATAACTCACTGCAATTGATTCAACATAAGTTTAAAGAGTCATCACATCAATGGGGTCATGGAAAGAAAAACTCATTCAACATAGTTTATCAGTTTGAGTAGAGCAAATCAAAAAGAAAAGAAGGTTGTGGTTGTGTGTGTTATTGAAAGCATAAATGAAAACAAACTAAAGGAAAACTGAAAACAAAAAAAATCGCATGAACTGAAACAAAAGAAAGCAAAAATCGCAAATCTGAAAGGAAAAAGAAAAAAAATTGCACAGAACTGAAAGGAATAAGGAAAATCGCAAAACTGAAAGGAAAGAGAAGAAGAAAAGAAGAAGAAGAAGAGAGGTATGCACCCCCACACCTAAACCATGCATTGTCCTCAATGTATAAAAAACATAAAAGAACAAAGGAAACTGAGTACTCCCCTGAGGTGTGGTGTGCATGGTGTGATCACTTAGGCTGAATGAGTGACAAACAGATGTTCGTCTGGGAAGTTTTCCTTGACTGGACATGGCGTAGAGCTAGATGGAAGCCGGCTCAAGTGATCAGCCACTAGATTCTCCTTTCCTTTCTTGTCCCTTATTTCTAGATCGAATTCTTGTAGCAACAGAATCCACCGAATGAGTCTCGATTTTGCTTCCTTTTTCTTGATCAGATATTGCAGAGCTGCATGGTCAGAATAAACAATGACTTTGGTCCCCAAGAGATATGGTCTTAATTTCTCTAAAGCAAATACAACAGCAAAGAGCTCCTTTTCTGTTGTTGAGTAGTTGCTTTGTACAACATCCAGTGTGCGAGAGGCATAGTGAATGACGTGGGGTGAGTTTCCCACACGTTGCCCCAAGACTGCTCCCACTGCATAGTTGCTTGCATCACACATGATTTCAAACGGCAAGTTCCAATCAGGTGCTTGAATAATTGGGGCAGTCACAAGCAATTTCTTTATCAGGTCAAATGCTGTTTTGCAACCTGCATCAAAATCAAATGTCACATCTTGTTGGAGCAATTTACATAAGGGCTGTGTGATTTTGGAGAAATCTTTTATGAATCTCCTGTAGAATCCTACATGACCAAGGAAAGAACGGACTTCTTTAACATTCATAGGATAAGGTAGATTTTTAATTGTGTCTACCTTAGCATTGTCTACTTCAATACCTTTAGCTGAAACAACATGTCCCAAAACCATACCTTGATTAACCATAAAATGATATTTTTCATAATTAAGTACAAGGTTAGACTCAAGGCATCTCTGTAGGATCTTTTCCAAGTTGGCAAGGCATTCTTCAAAGGAGTTGCCATGCACTGTGAAATCATCCATGAACACTTCAATTGTCTTACCCACATAGTCAGAGAATATGCTCATCATGCATCGCTGAAAGGTGGCAGGTGCATTGCATAGTCCAAATGGCATTCTTCTAAAGGCAAAAGTGCCAAAAGGACAAGTGAAGGTGGTCTTCTCTTGGTCCTCTAGAGCAACTGGAATCTGATAAAAACCTGAATAACTATCAAGACAACAGTAATGGGACTTACCTGCAAGCCTTTCTAGCATCTGATCAATGAAAGGCAGTGGAAAGTGGTCTTTTCTTGTGGCTGCATTTAGCTTCCTATAGTCCATGCATACTCTCCATCCATTCTGAATTCTGGTGGGAACAAGTTCTCCTTCAGCATTTAGAACAATGGTGATTCCAGTCTTTTTGGGGACTACATGCACAGGACTCACCCATTTGCTGGAGATTGGGTAGATGATACCTGCATCAAGGAGCTTAACTATTTCTTTCTTTACTACCTCCATCATAGGTGGATTCAGTCTTCTTTGAGCATCTCTGACTGGTTTGCACTCCTCTTTCATGTGTATTCTATGCATGCATGTGGAAGGAGAAATACCTTTTATGTCATCTATGGTCCATCCTATGGCTCCTTTGTGTTTCTGCAGTACTCTCAGGAGGCTTACTTCTTCATGTTGGCTCAATTCATTGGACACTATTACTGGTAGTGTCTTGTCAGCTCCCAAGTATATGTATTTCAGATGGCCTAGAAGAGGCTTCAGATCTGATTCTGAAACTTTCTGATCTGCAGTATGTGGTTTGGGCAAGCAAGGAGGTGTCTGTGTTGACTGTCTGGCAGAACTGGATTCAGGAACATCCTTCTGCATAGGACTTGATTGAAAGAAAGGCCGAAGATAGCTGATTTGCTTTGGAAGCTGAGGAGATGCGCTTGAAAGGCTTTCAGGTGCCTCTTCCTGTGCAGGAATGGTCTGCACACCATTCTGGAGTGGCGCAACTGGTTTCTGTACTTCCTGTGGTTGTCTGCAATTCACCTGTTGGATGCTGCAGACTGTTTCCTTCAGTTTTGGCTCTTTCTGACTTTCTATCTGTACCTGGTCAGTATCCCTGCAAAAATTATTGTTCAGAATATCATCTTGATTTTTGTCAAAAATTTCCTGGCTCAAGCAGTAAAAAATATCAAGACCATAAACAGGGGACATATCATGTGGATATTTCATAGCATCATAGACATTAAATTTATTGACTTCCCCTTCAAACTCCATAGTCAATGTACCATCATGCACATCGATCTTAGTCCTAGCAGTACTCAAGAAAGGACGTCCAAGAAGGATGTCAGAACTAGTATTGCAACTGTCTTCCTTAGTATCAATCACATAAAAATCTGCAGGAAAGATAAGTTCATCTACTTAAACTAACACATCTTCTAGAACACCTATGGGATGTACCACAGATCTATCAGCTAATTGTATCACAACTCTTGTGTCTTTTAGTGCACATGCATTCAGAGAATTATAGATGGAAAAAGGCATAACATTTATAGATGCACCAAGATTACACATAGCTTTCTTAATTCCAACATTCCCTATTTTACAACAAATTGCAAACATACATTTATCTTTGCATTTAGCGGGGAGCTCTCTTTTAATTACAGCAGTAACTACTTCACCTACACTTACTTTCTCTCTCTCAGCAAGCTCTCTTCTATTGGTGCAAAGCTCTTTCAGAAATTTTGCATACCTGGGAATCTGCTTAACAGCATCTAGTAGAGGTATGTTGATTTTCACCTTTCTGAAAGTCTCAAGAATCTCCTTTTCTTCTTTTTTTTTCTGAGTTCTTTCAAATCTTTTTGGAAAAGGAGGTGGGATCTGAAAACATACCTAGTGATCAGCTTTCTGTGCAGGCTGACCGGCTCATGCAGGTGGTGCACAAGAATGGTTTCAGTTTGCACAGGCTTTGTTTCAGCCTGTGCAGGCTCTTGTGCCACTTGCTTCTCTTTCTCATATCTGGCATCTTGAAGCTCCTTTCCACTTCTCAAGGTAATGGCACTAACATTCTGTCTATGATTAGTTTCAGTTTGAGAAGGGAGCTTACCTTGGGATTCAGATCTGCTCATAGATGCAATCAGCTGTCCTATGTCCTGTCGCATGCTTTGCATGGAACTTACCATTGTTTCCATCATCTTTTCAAGGTGCTGGATGGAATTTGGAGGTGCTGGTTGGGCTTGATTCCTTTGATAGTTCTTATAGTTCTGGTTTCTGTTGGCCCTTCCATAGCTGAGATTGGGGTGGTCTCTCCAACCTGGGTTGTAAGTGTTGGAATATGGATCATGTCTAGGTTGGTTGTTGTATCCTCCAATGGCATTCACTTGCTAACTGTCTTCTTGAAGGGTAGGACATTGATCAGTTGGATGTTCTACATATGCACAGATCCCACATGGCCTAGTTGGCTGGGTTTGTTGAGGTTGGCCTACGAAGAAATTTGTCATGGCAGAGGTTAGTGTAGAAATCTGAGAGGAAAGGTTAGATGTACTTACCTCATTGGATTCTCTCTGCAGTTGTTTCTCTTCTCCATATTGCCTAGATGAGGCTGCAAGGGTTGAGATCAACTCTCTCATCTCCCTAGGCATCTTGTCTGCAATGGAGCCTCCATAGGCTACATCAATGAATCTTCTTTCTGAAGAAAGCAGGCCTCCATAGAAAAATTCTATGAGTGCCTTATATGAAATCTCATGTTGAGGACAGCCTGTACACAACCTTTTAAATCTTTCCCAGTAATCATATAAATCTTCAGATGGTTGCTATCTAATGCTTGAGATTTCTCTTCTTACACCAATAGCCTTATGAGTTGGCAAATATTTATTTAAGAAAGTTGTTACCATGTCATCCCAAGAAGTAATAGATCCAGGTGGTAAGTAAAATAGCCAATCCTTAGCATAATCATCAAGTGAAAAAGGAAAAGCTCTTAACTTAATATGATCTTCAGAAATACCTTGAGGTCTCATAGATGAACAGACAATATTGAATTCTTTCAAGTGCTTGTGTGGACTTTGATTCTCTAGACCTCTAAACTTAGGGAGAAGATGGATCAAACCTGTTTTTAGTTCAAAGGAAACTGTCAGAGGTGGATAGGTGATGCAAAGTGGTGCTTGATCACCTACAGGTGTTGCCAATTCTCTCATGGTCCTTTCCCTTGGCACTGGGGCTCTCATGGCTGGATTTTGGTGTATAATTTCTTCATGAACAGCATGTTGATTGTGGACAGTAGGTTGTGCCACGTTTTCTGCCATTTCAAGAGTTGAGTGGTGCGTGGGAAGTGTTTCAGGTGATGGTTCTGCACAAGAAGGCTCTTCAGGCACAGGTTCGGCTTTAGATAGTTTTTCAGGCCGAATTGCTTACTTTCCTAGTCTCCTGATGGTGCGTTCAATTTTTGAATCGTAAGGCAGAGTGTTCCTACGTTCAGATCTGGTCATGAAAGAAAAACAAATAAGTTAAATCAATTCCCCGGCAACGGTGCCAATTTTTGACTCATGGTTGTCGAAACCGGTCAAAAATAACCTTTCCGGTTATCAACAATATTACTACTGCAGATAGTGGTAAATGATCGAATCCACAGAGAATTGAAAACTAATCTATTTTTCTCAACAAGACCAAGAGAATTAACTAAAAGCGCATCTGAAAGCGGAATAAAAGTAAAGTGCAATAAAAGTAAAATGGGAGGTTTTGAGATTGATTTGATTAGCAACTACTAAAAGCAATTAAATAAGCATAATAATAAAATAAAAGGGAAATCAAATAAGAGAAAGGTCTATTTGAAGAGATGGATCCACTTTGGTTGTTTAGATTGATCATTGAAACTTACGTTCTTTTGATTGATTCAATAGATTAGTTATGGAGATGAAAAACGCTTCTCACCACCATATCTCTCCTTATGATTAAACCAATTAAGGAACGTCCTCTAATTAATTACTAATTAACAAATTTCCAAGGAATGTCATTGGGCCTTAGGCATCAAACATTTGTTAATTGCATGAAGAAAGAGAGAGATCCAATCCTAACTACTCAAACGCATGAGATGTTGCTAGATCATACAATTTCTTAGTTGTTACACCAAGTGTTCTTATGTTTGAACAATTCAAGCAATTACAGACTTAAAATTATCTAAACTAACAATTAATTACCTTGCAATCAAGAATCAAGTGGCCAATTTGATCAAAACAACAAAGTAATAATAGAATTCAAGCATGAACTGTATGAATATTGAATAACCAAAAGACAAACAATATGTGTTTAGATCTCACAATCCATAAAACAACCTTAGTTGCAACCAATCTTCAACTAGATAAAAAGGTTTCAACCACTCATGGCTGAACCAAAACCAAAAATAAAAGAAAGGAAGAAGAATATGAACAGAAGATGGAGCCGGATGAGAGTCTTGCACCGGAGGAGTTGCAAAAACGTGGAGAGAGAGTCCATTGGCCTTTAAGGAGTCTTTAAATAGGTTTTAGATGTTGACCTTGCTACCCAAGAAGTGCTTGCTGCCCAAGTTGTGTCCGAAAAGGAAAGAATCGCGTTGAATGGACTGGAGAGGGAAGGTGGCGCGCGGATGCTCTTCAGAGGGAAGGTGGGCCCGCGGCATGCATGTGCAGAAGGGAAAGTGAAACTGTCCAGTCTTTCCTTTTTAGGTGGAGCCTTCGTTTGAATTTTGAATGCTAAATGCAGAAGAGGCAAGTGCGCCTTCATGAAATCTTGCTGCCTAAATAGGAAGATATGACTGCTGCAGTGTGTGCACATCTTTGAACAAGGAAAGAAAGATCTGCGATTTGAATTTCAAATAATCTTCGGACTGAGCTTTCCTTATTTTCTTTTGCTTCTGTACTTTCCTTATTTGAAAACTTTCCTTTTCTGAAAACTTTCCTTATTTGAAAACTTTCCCTTTTTGGCACTTTCCATATTTGGCACTTTTTGGCAGTTTTAAGAGCATTTTCTCCGGATTGTCTCTTTACACATAATATCTGCAAAATGTGATTAAAATCACAAAATTAGACAGAAAAGATGCAAATAAACATCAAGAACATAATGATAAAATGGAATAAAATATGCTCTATCACTTGGATTGTTCAAAAATAAGAACACTTGGTGTAAAGACTAAGGAAATTGTATGATCTAGCAACATCTCATGCGTTTGAGTAGCTAGGATTGGCTCTCTCTATCTCTTAATGCAATTGACAGTTGTTTTGATGCCTAAGACCCAAGGATGTTCCTTGGCAACTTATTAATTAGTAATTAATTAGAGGACATTCCCTAATCGGTTTATAATTAAGGAGAGACATGGTGGTGAGAAGTGTTTTCCATCTCCATAACTAATTTATTGAATCAATCAAAAGAATATAAGTTTCAATGATCAATCCCAACAACTGAAGTGAATCTGATTCTTCAACTAGAGCTTTTTCATTATTGAATTCACTTTATTTTAATTATTCGCTTTACTTTTACTGCTTTCAGAATTAGATCAATTAAATCAATCTCAAAACCCCCCATTTTACTTTCAGTTTATTCGCTTTCAGTTTACTTCTCTTTTAGTTATTTACTTTCAGTTAATTCTTTTGGTCTTGTTAAGAAAGATAGATAAGTTTTTAATTCTCTGTGGATTTGATCCTTTACCACTATCTGCAGTAGTAATATTATTGATAATCGGAAAGGTTATTTTTGACCGGCTTCAATAACCGCGAGTCAAAAATTGGCGCCGTTGCCGGGAAATTGATTTAACTTATTTGTTTTTCTTTCAGGAAAAAATCAGGAACAAAGCACCATCGAATCTGCCTCTGAAGACGCCACCATCGCAGATCCCACCTCTAAAATATCTCCATCACACATCTCACCTTCTCTTCACCATTCGGATTGCCCATCCTCTCACCAAAGCAAGTCACCATCGCAGATCTGAATCATGGATGAGGTAAGTACATCTGTTCTCTATTCTCAACTTTCTGAACTCACATCTGTTATGAAAGATTTTTCCATAGGACTAGCTCAACAAGCTCAAGCATCCCAGCCACCTAGGCCATGTAGGATCTGTGCATATGTGGGACACCCAACTGATCAATGTCCTACACTTTATGAGTATGACCAACCAGTGCATGCATTTGAAAGATTCAATACTCAGCAAGTACATGAATTTGGAGGATTCAATAGTCAGCCTAGATATGCATTTGAAGGATTCAATAGCCAGCCTAAACATGACCCATACTATAACACATACAATCCAGGCTGGAGAGACTATCCAGACTTCAGTTATGCAGGGGCTAACGACTACCAGGATTATCAAGGATATCAAGCCCAACCAGTACCTCCAAGTTCCAACCAGCACCTTGAGAAGATGATAGAGACAATGGCAATTTCTGTACAAAGCCTCCAACAGCAGGTGGATCAAATGACCACCTCAATGAGTGCAATCATGTTAAGAAGAGAGGAAGAGTTTCAAGATGCCAAGGCTGATGATGAAAGCTCACAAGTACAAGAACAAGCTGCTGAAGAGAATCAACCAGAATACTATTTGTCCAAACAAACTAGTCAAACAGAACCTGTTGATAGCTTAGATATCATTGATTGTTTGAGAAAAGATGTTTTTGATATAAATCAAGATGATATTCTGAACAATGATCTTTGCAGGGAAGAGAGCCAAAAAGAGCCAGAACTAAAGGACACTGTCTGTTGCATCCAACAGGTGGACTGCAACCATGTGCAGAATAAGGGAGAGCCAATCGCACCTCTTCGGATCAGCCTTGCGCAGACAGAGGGAACTCCAACCGAACCACCTTAGCTTGGATCGCAGGACAATCCTGCAACACTTCCCATTGCACCTATTCAGCTTCCATCGCATGAAACTCCTTCCAGCCTTCCATTGCATATCAATCTTGCGCAGAAGGAGCAAACTCAAACCAATTCAACCATACAGCCAATGCAAACAGTCCATGCGCACATGGAACAAATGGTATTCCAAGCACCTAAACCAAAGGACCATGCGGATCAATGCCTGCTCAAACCTCCGGATAAGGTAGAGTTTGTTTTGCCTGAATTCAGTACTAGATTGCAACTAGCCATGGAGAAACATGAATTGGAGTTCAAAGTATTGCCCAATCATCTCAAAAATGCAAACATAAGGGCTAGAGGCACACCTCACCTGAAAGAGGAGAAGCTAATCATGTTGCTTCATGAGTACATGAAAAAAATAGGATGGGATATGACCAAATCAAAAGGAGTGCTACACTTTTCACTCAATTCAGTTGGGACCCTTTTCCCTTCCCCAATTACTTGAGCCTTGATCAAATGGATCGCACCATGCGCACCACACCCAGGGGAGTAATCAGTTTTCTTTTGCATTTTAATTTTTCCAAGACATTGAGGACAATGCATGATTTAGGTGTGGGGTGCATATTTTTGAATCTTTATTTTTGTTTATTTTTCCTTTGATTTTCAGTTTGAATTTTTGTTTTTGTTTTCATTGTGATTTTTTTCAATTTTTCGTTTCTGTTTTCAATAATACACACAACCACAGTCTTCTTCCTTTTTGTGTTCCGATTTGCTTCGCTTAAACTGATAGACTATGTTGGATGAGCTTTCTTTCCATGACCCCATTGATGTGATGACTCTTTAAACTTATGTTGAATCAATTGCAGTGAGTTGTATTCATTTTGGGAATTGCCTTTTGAATTGAATCTTTGAGCTTGCCATGGTGAAAAATATATTGATGACACTCATTAGAGAGAATGAATTGAAAATTGTGTGAATGAACTTAACATGACTTGTTTTAGCGATTGGTGTTGATTTGCCCAAATCATTGAGAAAGAAAATTCGGCAAAGGCCTAGACTTCATGAGCACAAATTGAAAACTGTTCCAATGGTTGAAAGACTATGAACAGAGCTAGTAGCCACTTGGACAGGTGACCAACTAAGTAACTGGAGGTGGGTATCACCAATATGTACCTTCACGTCAAAAGGTTGGTGACTTTTTCAAGCAAGATTAAGTGCAAAAAGTTGAATAAGTACTTCAAGGTAAGGGCAAATCACTATGAAAGCTAGAAAGAGTCTTAATTGAACAAATAAAATGTGCATGTGTAATCTCTCTCTTGAGGAAAACTAATCCTAGCCATGGTAAGTAAAGGGAAATAAGGAAAGAAGGTGAGTAACCTTGATGCATATATTCTTCACTGCAATGATTCAAAATAGGGGTTTAGAGTAAGAGCTTAAATGGACATAAAGGATCAAAAGCAAAGAGAGCTTGTTGGACTAAGTTTATTTGCTTGAGGACAAGCAAAAGGCTAGGTGTGGGGGTATTTGATAGAGCATAATTTAGACCATTTTATCATGATATTATTGATGTTCATTTACACTTTTTCTGTCTAATTTTGTGGTTTTGGTCTTGTTTTGCAGAAAATAGGTGTAAAGAGACAATCTGGTGAAAATGCTCTTAAAACTGTCAAAAAGTGCCAAATATGGAAAGTTTCAAATAAGAAAAGTGTCAAATAAGGAAAGTGCAGAAGCAAAAACAGATAAGGAAAGCGCAGTCAGCAGATTATTTGAAATTCAAATTGCAGATCTTTCTTTCCTTGTTTAAAGATATGCAGACACCTCAACAGTCAATTCTTCCTATTCAGGAAGCGAGATCTCAAGAAGATGCACTTGCCTCTCATGCATTCAGTATTCAAAATTTGAAATTCAAAAGAAGGATCCACCTAAAAAGGAAAGTTTGGACAACATCTCTTTCCTTCTGAAAGCCTTGCCACACGCGTCCTTCCTTTTCAGACACAACTTGGACAGCAAGCAGCCTCTTGGGCAGCAAGTAATGTAACGACCCGAAAATCGGACCGCTACCGGCGCTAGGATCCAGATCGGCTTAAGGCCGCCGGGACCCGTAGCAAGCCTGACCTACAACCTGTAAACCTGTTTAATCCCATACATGATCAACAACATACATAAAAATTTGAACTTTTCTTTACTTTTACCAAGCTCAACCTGTGCATGCACATAAACATAGACATAAACATAAACATAAACCCTACACCGGAGCTCTCAACATACGCTCCAATGGGGCATCTCATCATACACAAGCTTGGAAGGACATAAGCATTTTAAACATAGATCATGTTTACAAAGGGATTACTATACAAACTCGGTCAAGCACAATTCTAAACCTCAATCTCAAAATCAACATTTACCAAATATAATTATTCTTAACTTTACATCATTATACAATTTATCATGTCCACATCCTAACTATTACAATTCAAGACTTCATTCACCTTAACTCCTCTGACTAGCCTGTACCTGCAACCCTGGGGGATTAGGGAAAAGGGGTGAGCTACTAGAGCCCAGTGAGCAGAATAATAAAAACATTTAAATCATATGCCATTATGGTATTGTCACCAATAGTCCTCTACATTCCAAAGTGCCGGGACGTAGAATGGGTTAACCGGTCTTTCTCTTAACATAACATAACATAACATTCCAATGTGCCAGGGATGTAGAATGGGTACAACCTGGACTTTCTCTTACATAGTGCCAAGGACGTAGAATGGGTACAACCTGGACTTCCGTACCATACCGTATCATATCACATCGCATCATATCGAGGACTAAGGATCATCCAATAACCATCCACATCATCATCAAATTATGCAATGCAACATATTCGTGAATTCTAATGTAAACAACCTAAATCATCACATGACATTCATGATGCATGAACATGCTCTAACTTTATAATTTATTTGCTTTAAAACATAAAGGTTTATTCTACTCACCTCAGCTAGCTCTGACAAAGACTGAAGCAGCTGACTCACTGCTGGGGTCCTCGGTTCCTCTAGTCCGAACCTACACAGGTGGACTCAAATGAGGGACTGATAGAGCATAATTTTGTCCAATTTATATTAATATTATTGATGAATATTTACATGATTTCTGCTTAATTTATTATTTTTAATATTATTTTGCAGAAAATTATGAAAAATGACATTTTGGAGAAAATCTCCCTAAAACTGCCTTATTTGGAGCCAAGAAATAATTGGGCAGCAAAGGACACCCGATCCGCTTCACAATGGACCCGTCAACACACTTGGAAGCCCACTCACGCAGCCCACCAAGCACTACATGAGCAGCCCACTCACGCCTCAACAAGTTCCCACACATGGGCAGCTCATCACTTCATCCTTACACGCACGTGGACCACATCAGCGCAACATGGACCATTTCACCATGGACAAATACCCACACGTGGCCCCACCAGACGCTCAACACCCACGAACAGCCCAAGTCCCCGCACATGGACCACTCCGCGCATTCCCGCACATGACCCGCGCGCTCCTTCACCTTGGATCAAGCCCAATCACATGGCCAGCACTCCACCGTGGACAGCCCACTCATGCGTGAGGACCAAGTTCACGCACAATCACAAGCACATGGGCCCGCGCATCCTTCACATGGTCCGAGCACACTCACGCACGCACAAGCTCAAGCACACAGACAACAGTTCACCATTTTGCGCGCACGTGAGAGCTAGGTCACGCACTCCTCTCGTCCTATTTAAGGACTCTTAAGTGGACAATCACAGTAACTCCATCACTCGGTAATTTCCGCAAAGCTTCTGGGCGGTTCCTTATTTTCTTTTCTTTCTTTTTTTCCTATTTATTTTTACATTTTTAATTCAGCCAATGAGTGGTTGATTTCTTTATCTAGTTGAATATTGGTTGAAACTTTAGTTGGTTAATGGGTTGTGAGACTTGATCAAATATTGTTTAATTTTGGGAATTCAATATTCATGCAATTTCATATTTAATTCTCATATTATTTTGTTATTGAGATCTACGTTGATTTTTTATTGCAAAATAATTATTTGTTAGTTTGAATAATTTAAGTCCGTAATTGCTTGGGTTATTCTTACATGAAAACACTTGGGATAAAACCCAAGGAAATTGCATGATCTAGCATTATCTCCATACGTTTGGGTAGCTAGGATTAGATCTCTCTATTTCTTAATGCAATTAACAATTGTTTTGATGCCTAAGGCCCAAGGACGTTCCTTGGCAATTTGTTAATTAGTAATTAATTAGAGGACGTTCCCTAATTGGTTTCATCATAAGGAGAGATAATGGTGGTGAGAAGCGTCTTCCATCTCCATGAACTAATCTATCGAATCAACCCAAAAGAACAAAGTGTCTGTGATCAATCCCAACAACTAAAGTGGATCCAATACTTCAACTAGAACTTTCTTATTATTGATTACTCTTTATTTTATTACTTGCTTTCCTTTATTATTCTCAATTTTAGTTTACTACAATCAATCTCAAACCCCCCTGTTATTTTGTTGACAGTTTTTGATCCCAATTTTCAGTTTATCTCATTTGATCCCACTTTCAGTTTTTATCTCATTTTTTGTTTATTGTTATTTCAGTTAATTCTCTTGGTCTTGTTGAGAAAAATAAATAAGTTTTCAATTCTTTGTGGATTCGATCCTTTCACCACTATCTGCAGTTGTAAATTGTTGATAACCAGAAAGGTTATTTTTGACCGGCTTCGACAACCGAGAGTTAAAAATTGGCGCCGTTGCCAGGGAATTGATTTTACTTGTTTAATTTTCTTTTCATGACCAGATCTGAACGCAGGGACACACTGCCCTTTGATCCAGAAATTGCACGCACTCTCAGAAGACTTAGAAAGCAAGCCACAGAAGCTTCATCTGAAGCAACCGAATTTTACCAACAAGCCTCACTAATGGCTGAACCTAATCCACAACTTGTTGCCAATAATGGACATGACCAAATAATTCAAGAAAATCCAGCAGTTAGGCCCCAAGAACAAAGAGAAAGAACCATGAGGGAGTTAGCAACACCCATAGGTGATCATGCACCACTTTGCATCGCCTACCCGCCTCTAACAGTTCCCTTTGAACTAAAATCAGGTTTGATTCATCATCTCCCTAAATTTAGAGGTTTGCAAAATGAAAATCCACACAAGCACTTGAAAGAATTCAACATTGTCTGTTCATCTATGACACCTCAAGGTGTTTCTGAAGATCATGTTAAATTAAGAACTTTCCCTTTTTCATTAGATGACTATGCTAAAGATTGGTTATTTTATTTGCCACCTAGATCTATAACTTCATGGGCTGATATGGTCCAAACCTTTTTGGACAAATACTTTCCCCCATCTAAATCAATTGGCATAATAAGAGAAATCACTAGCATAAAACAAAAACCAACTGAAGACTTATATGATTATTGGGAAAGGTTTGAAAGACTTTGCACAGGTTGTCCACAACATGATATGTCAGACAGGTCACTTATACAATTCTTCTATGGAGGATTAACCCCTTCAGAAAGGAGATATATTGACGTAGCTTGTGGAGGATCCATTGCAGGCAAAACACCAAGAGAGATGAAAGAACTAATCTCCACTCTTGCAGCCTCATCTAAGCAATATGAAGAAGAGGGGCAAACGCAAAGAGGAATCTATGAGGTAAGTACATCCTCTGTTGAATCTCAAATTTCAAAACTAACTTCTCTTGTGGAAAAGATCGCCCTTGGCCAAGTCCAACAAATGCAAGCAATTCCACCACCTAGGCCATGTGAGATCTGTGCTTATGTAGGACACCCAACTGATCAATGTCCCACACTCCAAGAAGATCATCACCAAGTCAATGCCATTGGAGGGTACCACAACTAGCCTAGACATGATCCGTACTCCAATACATACAATTCAGGTTGGAGAGACCATCCCAATTTCAGCTATGGAAGGGCCAACAATAGTCAGAATTACCAAATTCTCCAAAGAAGTCAAGCCCAACCAACACCTTCAAATCCAAATCAGCACCTTGAAAAGATGATGGAATCCATGGCAAGCGCTATACAAAGTCTCAATCAGCGCATGGATCTACTGACCACATCAAGAGGCAATTCTGAAACTCAAGGTAAGCTCCCTTCTCAAACTGAAACTAATCCCAGACAAAATTTCAGTGCCATTACTTTGAGAAGTGGAAAAGAGCTTCAAGAGGCCAAGATTGATGAAAGAACATGTAATACCCGGCTAGATTCAGACATCGGAATTTCTACCGTCCGGTGGAATGCGAGGATGTCAGAGGTTTCTAGAAGGGTAAGCGAAAGGTTTTCTAAAATGTTTTCAAGTGTTTTAAAGGTTTAGAATGGAAACGGCTTAAGTTTTGAAGAGAAAAGACCAAGGAGGATTTGGCCAGGTTCGGCCGCCGAAGTGAAGTTCGGCAGCCGAAAGTGCCTTAGATTCGGCTTTCGAAACTCCAAGTTCGGCCGCTGAACGTTGCATGGTTTTGCATGCAGGTTCGGCAGCCGAAGGAGAGGCGGTTTGCGACCTATATCATGCCTCCAGTCGGTGAAATGGATAAGAATAGCTTATCTTTTCACTGCCAGAGGTAAGGTTCCGTCCTCCATGAGTATTTTTTAGGATTTTATCAAAGCTTGCCTAGGTTTGATTGGTTTTCATTGTGTTTTGAAGGTTTTAAGCTAAAAAGAGAAGTTTTGTGTGTTGGAGAGTTTGAAGGAGAGTTGCTCTAGTTCAGATTGTTCCTCTTCTTGTATTCAAGAGGTAAGTGAAGATCTTGAACTTCTTTTACTGATTTATAGAGGTTTTATGGAGGTTTTGGGTAGAGTTGAATGATTAGGGTAAAAGTATGTGTTTTGGTATTTTATGGGTGAAAGCTTGTATAGGTGTTATGTTTGTTGTTTTTGTTGGGGTTTTAAGTTAGTTTTGGACCCCTTGGTGCATATACTAGAGTATATGTATGTTGAGGAGGGAGTTTTGCATGTTTTTGGGCGTGAGGAAGGAGGAGGAGCTTGTTGCCGTCGGGGATGACTTCTGGATGAACTCAGGTTCGGCAGCCGAAGGTACATTCAGCCGCCGAACCCCTGAAGAGGTGGCTTCGGCTGCCACAGCTTACCCCTGAGCGTTTTGAGTTTCAGCTCTGGAAGGGGGATTCGGCCGCCGAAGGTGCCGCCGAAGGTTAGAGACTTTCGTCTCTGGAGTGTGTGACAGGAGCGGTTGTCGAAGCCGGTCAAAAATAACCTACTTGGTTACCTACAATTTACAACTGTAGACAGTGGTGAAGGATCGTATCCACAGAGAATTGATACCTATTTATTTATCTCAATCAAGACCAATAGAACTAATTGAAAACACAATAGAAAGCAAGTAATCGCAAATAGAGTAAAAGTAAAATGCAAGGAAAGTAAAAAGGGGGGTTTTGAGATTGATTTGTCTAATAACTATTGAAAGCAATTAAAACAGCAAGTAATCTAAAATAAGAGAGAAATCAATAAGAGAAAGGTCTAGTTGAAGATATGGATCCACTTTGGTTGTTTGGGTTGATCATTGAAACATGGTTACCTTGATTGATTCAATAGGTTGGTTATGGGGGTGGAAGACGCTTCTCACCACCATGTCTTTCCTTATGAACAAACTGATTAGGGAACGTCCTCTAACCAATTACTAATCAACAAATTGCCAAGGAACGTCCTTGGGCCAAAGGCATCAAAACAATTGCCAATTGCATGAAGAACAAGAAAGATCCAAACCCTAACTACTCAAACGCATGAGATGATGTTAGATCATGCAATTCCTTGGATTTTTACACCAAGTGTTCTTAGATCAGAATATTTCCAACAATTACGGACTAAAAAATATCCTAATCCAATAATTAATTAACTTTGCAATCAAGAATCAAGTGGCCAATTTGATCAAAACAACAAAGCAATCTTGGAATTAAGCACAATTGCATGAATATTGAATAAAATCAAAGACAAAAGTTTCTGTTCAGATCTCACAACCTTTTAAACAACCTTAGTTTCAACCAATCCTCAACTAGAAAGAGGGTTTCAGCCACTCATGGCTGAACCAAAACAGAAAATAAAAGAAAAGAAGAAGATGGAAGAACCGGTGGTGGCACAAGTGGTGGAGGAGTGGCGGCCAAACCTTGGAGAGGTTGGGAGATTCAAAATCTGTCTTTCTTGTCTTCTTGAAGCCTTTAAATAGATCTTGAGAGGCTGCCTAGGGTTTCATGAAAGTCCAAGAGACTTTTTAGAGGCTGTCCAAAGTGTCCTTAGTGTTGCATGTGCCTTGTTTGTGCATGTATGAAGGCAAAAACGAGTTGCATGTGATGGAAGGCAAGTGGGGGCTCTTTGGTCTTTTTACTTGCTGCCCAAGGTCTCCAAGATGTTTCCTAAAGAGTTAAGAGACTGCCCATGCACTAATAAGGAAGGTGGAGCCTCCTTTTAAATTTTGAATGTGCATGGCACTAAGTAGGAAGCATGTGATCTTTGGATTTTCTTTCCTTAATAAGGGGGATCTTGAAATCCAATAATTGAATGTGAATATTGAAGATTTGGATCTCAAGATATTTTCCTTATTTGGCTCCTCAAATATGGCAACTTGGGATATGGCTTTTTGAACAAGGAAAGAGTGCATTGAAGGTGATTTTCGGCTGCCTAAAATGAGTTTCAGAGGCTGGACTTTCGGCTCTGGACGCAAGGTTCGGCGGCCGAAGGTGCCCCTGAAAGTGGTGGAGTTTCGCCTCTGGACTTAACTTTAGGCCGCCGAAAGTGCCCCCGAAAGTGGGTGACTTTCGGCTTCCGAAAGTGCTTCCGAAAGTGCTTCCGAAGGTGCTTCCGAAAGTGGCTGTTTTTTGGCATTCTTTGGCACTTTTAAGAGCATTTTCTCCAATTTGTTTCTTCACACCTAATATTTGCAAAACATGATTAAAATCACAAAATTAGGTAGAATAGGTGCAAATAAACATTAATAAGATCATGAAAATATGGGCTAAAACATGCTCTATCAAATACCCCAACACTTAAGCTTTTGCTTGTTCTCAAGCAAATAAACATAGTCAAATAAGTTCTCTTCCTCTAGATCCTTATTACCACTTAAGCTCATACTCTAGACACTTATTTTGAAGCATTGCAGTGAAGAATATATGCATGAAGATTACTTACCCCCTTTCCTTGTTTCCCTTTGCTTACCATGGCTAGGATTTGTTTTCCTCAAGAGAGACATGCACATTAATTTGTTAAGACTTTTTCTAACTTTTGGATTGACTTGCCCTTACCTTGAAGTACTTTATTCAGGCTTTTTCACTTTAGATCTTGCTTGGAAAGATCACCAACCTATTTTTGATTTGGAGGTTTATATTTTTCAGTTGGTCACCTATCCAAGTGGCTACTTGCCTTGTTCATAGTCTTTTGACCATTGAAACAATTTTCAATTTGTGCTTTTGAGGTCTTTGCCTTTGCTGAATTTTCTTTCTCTCAATGATTTGGGCAAATCAACACCAATTGCTAAATCAAGTCATGTTAAGTTCATTCACACAATTTTAATTTATTCTCAATCGATTGAGGGTCATCAATATATTTTTCACCATAGTAAACTCGAAGATTCAATTCAAAAGGCAATTCTCAAGCATGAATACAACTCACTGCAATTGATTCAACATAAGTTTAAAGAGTTATCACATCAATGGGGTCTTGGAAAGAAAAACTCATCTAACATAGTTCATCAGTTTGAGTAGAGCAAAACAAAAAGAAGAAGAAGAAGGTTGTGGTTGTGTGTGTTTTATTGAAAGCATAAACAAATTAAAATTTAACTGTGGCTAATTAACTTAAGACTGAAAGGAAAAAGAAAAGAAAAAGAAAAATTTGCAATCTGAAAGCATGAGAAAATCGCAGAAGAAGAGAAGAAGAAGAAGAAGCTATATGCACCCCCACACTTAAATTATGCATTGTCCTCAATGTAAAAGAAGGAAAAAAGAGAACAAAGGAATCTGAATACTCCCCTGGGGTGTGGTGTGCATGGCATGATCCTCTAGGCAGAAGGATGTTGTAGTGGAATTTCTTCCACTACTTGTACTGCGAACCCTTCAAAGTATGGTTTAAGACGATGTCCATTAACCTTGAAGATTTTTCCAGTTTCTATGCTTCGGATGTCTACAGCTCCATGTGGGTATGCATGTTCTACAATGAATGGTCCAATCCACCTAGATCGTAGCTTTCCTGGGAACAGTTTCAGGCGAGAGTCAAAAAGTAAGACTTTATCACCAACCTCAAATTGTTTTCTTAAAAGATGATTGTCATGGGAGGCTTTGGTCTTTGTTTTGTAGTTCCAAGAGTTCTCATATGCATCTCGTCTTATTTCCTCAAGTTCTTGCAGTTGTAACTTATGATGGTGTCCGGCTTCTTTGAGGTCCATGTTGCAGTTCTTTACAGCCCAATATGCTTTGTGCTCAAGCTCAACTGGGAGGTGACAAGCTTTTCCATAGACAAGTCTATAAGGAGACATACCTATGGGAGTCTTGTAGGTTGTTCTGTAGGCCCATAAGGCATCCTCTAATCTTGAGCTCCAATCCTTTCGGTTGGGAGAAACTGTCTTTTCAAGGATGGCTTTGATTTCTCTGTTGGACACTTCAGCTTGTCCATTCGTCTGAGGGTGGTAGGCTGTGGATGTTCTGTGGATGACATTGTGTTTTCTAAGAAGGCTTTCCACTACCCTATTGCAAAAATGGGTCCCTTTATCACTGATGATTGCTTTTGGTACTCCATGTCTGGCAAAGATGTTGGTTTTCACAAAGTCTATCACTGCCTTGGCATCATCAGTCTTAGTTGCTCTAGCCTCCACCCACTTGGATACATAATCCACTGCAAAGATGATATAAGTGTATCCAAAGGATGGTGGGAATGGTCCCATGAAGTCTATGCCCCAAACATCAAATACCTCACAAACCATGATGGGGTTTTGTGGCATTTGATTTCTTTTGTTCAGATTTCCAGTCTGTTGACACCTAGCACATGTCCTGCAAAACAGAAAAGCATCTCGAAACATGGTGGGCCAAAATAGGCCACTTTCAAGTATCTTATGAGCAGTTTTCCTTGGACCAAAGTGTCCTCCACAACTATATGAATGACAAAAAGTAAGTACAGAGGTTATTTCTTGATCAGGAATGCATCTTCTTATCATTTGGTCAGCACAATATTTCCACAAATATGGCTCATCCCAAACATAGTATTTGGCATCCTTTTTTATTTTATCCTTAGTGTGCTTGGGCATATCAGAAGGTAAGTTACCTGTGGCCAAGTAGTTTACCATATCGGCGTACCATGGCTCATTAGACTGGGTAAGGAAGATTTGTTCAAGGAGGTCTTCCTTGGTTTCTTCAGATTCAGGAAGGCATGCTTGCAGTGGATTCTGCTGGGAGAGGTTCGGCGGCCGAAAAGGTGCTGGGTTCGGCGGCCGAAGTTCTTCAACTTGCGGAATGAGCTTTGGCGATGGATTCGGCTTCCGCAAGTCAGTGAGGTTCGGCAGCCGAAAGATGTTCGGCGGCCGAAGAATGTCTTCTTTCCGAGCAATGTTTTCCTGAAGTGGTGCGACAGAAGGTGGTGTCTGAAGGTCAGTGGAGTTCGGCGGCCGAAAGTGAGCTATGTTCGGCGGCCGAAGATCTTCTGTCTGCTTGATCTCAACTTGCTGAATGCTGCAGATTGTTTCTTTTAGTTTCAGGTTTTCAATCCTGCAAAGATCATCATCTAAAACAGAATCTTGATTTTCATTAAACACATCTTGGCTCAAACAATCAATAATATCAAGACCATAAACAGGGAACATATCATGAGGATATTTCATGGCTTCATAAACATTGTACTTGATTACTTCCCCTTCAAACTCCATGGTAAGAGTACCATCATGCACATCAATTTTAGTTCTAGCAGTACTCAAGAAAGGACGTCCAAGAAGAATGTCAGAACTAGTATTGCAACTGTCTTCCTTGGTATCAATCACATAAAAGTCAACAGGAAAGACAAGTTCACCTACTTGGACTAAGACATCTTCTAAAACACCTATGGGATATACCACAGATCTATCAGCCAATTGTATCACAACCCTTGTTTCTTTTAGTGCACATGCATTGAGAGATTTATAGATGGAGAGAGGCATGACATTAATGGATGCACCAAGATCACACATGGCTTTCTTGATACCAACATTCCCAATTTTACAAGAGATAGCAAATATACCTTTGTCCTTGCATTTGGTGGGGAGTTCTCTTTTAATAACAGCAGTAACTACCTCACCTACACTTACTTTCTCTCTTTCAGCAAGCTTTCTTCTGTTGGTGCACAATTCTTTCAGAAATTTGGCATATCTAGGAATTTGCTTGACAGCATCTAGCAGTGGTATGTTGATCTCCACTTTTCTAAATGTCTCAAGGATCTCCTTTTCCTCTTTTTCTTTTTGCGTTCTTTCAAATCTTTTTGGAAAAGGTGGTGGGATGTGGAAACTTCCCTTTGGATAAGCTTTGTGCGCATGAGGTGGTTCAGATTGAGATGGAGAGGCTTCAGGTGGCCTTGGTTCAACTTCCTTTTCTTGCTCATGATTAGCATCTTGAAGTTCTTTGCCACTTCTCAAAGTAATAGCACTGACATTTTGTCTAGGGTTAGTTTCAGTTTGAGAAGGGAGCTTACCTTGGGTTTGCAGTTGGCCTATAGAGGTGGCCATTTGGCTTAGGTCTTGTCGCACGCTTTGCATGGTGTTCACCATGGTTTCCATCATTGTTTGCATGATCTTCTCAAGGTTCTGATTTGGATTTGAGGGTGCTGGTTGAGCTTGATTTCTTTGGTAACTTTGGTAATTCTGATTATTGTCGGTCTTTCCATAGCTGAAGTTGGGGTGGTCCCTCCAACCTGGATTGTACGTACTGGAATAGGGATCATGTCTAGGTTGGTTGTTGTACCTCCCAATTGCATTGGCTTGCTGATGGTCTTCTTGGAGTGTGGGACATTGATCAGTTGGGTGTCCCACACCTAAACAAATCTCACATGGCCTAGGAGGCTGGGGTGCTTGATTTTGTTGGATCTGGCCAAGGGCGATCTTTTCCACAAGAGAAGTTAGTTTTGAAATTTGAGATTCAACAGAGGATATACTTACCTCATAGGTTCCTCTTTGCGTTTGCCCCTCTTCTTCATATTGCTTAGATGAAGCTGCAAGGTTGGATATGAGTTCCTTCATCTCCCTAGGTGTCTTGTCTAGGATAGATCCTCCACAGGCTACAGTTATGAGTTTCCTTTCTGATGGAGTCAATCCTTCATAGAAGAACTGAATGAGGGCCTTGTCTGACATATCATGTTGTGGACAACCTGTATAAAGTCTTTCAAACCTTTCCCAATAATCATATAAGTCCTCAGTTGGTCTTTGCTTTATGCTAGTGATTTCTCTTATTATGCCAATTGATTTAGATGGTGGGAAGTATTTGTCCAAAAAGGTTTGGACCATATCATCCCAAGAAGTTATAGATCCAGATGGCAAATAAAATAACCAATCCTTAGCATGGTCATCTAATGAAAAAGGGAAGGCTCTTAGTTTAACATGATCTTCAGAGATCCCTTGAGGTCTCATGGATGAGCAAATAATTTTAAATTCTTTTAAGTGCTTATGTGGATTTTCATTTGGTAAACCTCTAAATTTAGGGAGTTGATGAATCAAACCTGATTTCAGTTCAAAGGGAACTATTAGAGGTGGATAGGTGATGCAAAGTGGAGCATAATCACCTATAGGAGTTGCTAACTCCCTCATGGTTCTCTCCCTTTGTGCTTGTGGCCTATTTGCTGGATTTTCTTGAACTATCTGGCCTTGGACAGCATGTCCATCATGGGCAGCAGCTGGTGCTTGAGGTTCTGCCATTGGCGCAAGATTGGGTTGCTGGAGTGTCGGACTTTCGGCGGCCGAATGTGGGTTGGGTTCGGCGGCCGAATGTTGGGCAGAAGGTTCTGCGGCTTGCTTTCCAAGTCTTCTGAGAGTGCGTTCGATTTCTGGATCAAAGGGCAGTGTGTCCCTACTTTCAGATCTGGTCATGAAAGAAAAATAAACAAGTGAAATCAGTTCCCCGGCAACGGCGCCAATTTTTCACAGGAGCGGTTGTCGAAGCCGGTCAAAAATAACCTTCTTGGTTACCTACAATTTACAACTGTAGACAGTGGTGAAGGATCGTATCCACAGAGAATTGATACCTATTTATTTATCTCAATCAAGACCAATAGAACTAATTGAAAACACAATAGAAAGCAAGTAATCGCAAATAGAGTAAAAGTAAAATGCAAGGAAAGTAAAAAGGGGGGTTTTGAGATTGATTTGTCTAATAACTATTGAAAGCAATTAAAACAGCAAGTAATCTAAAATAAGAGAGAAATCAATAAGAGAAAAGTATAGTTGAAGATATGGATCCACTTTGGTTGTTTGGGTTGATCATTGAAACATGGTTATCTTGATTGATTCAATAGGTTGGTTATGGGAGTGGAAGACGCTTCTCACCACCATGTCTTTCCTTATGAACAAATTGATTAGGGAACATCGTCTAACCAATTACTAATCAACAAATTGCCAAGGAACGTCCTTGGGCCATAGGCATCAAAACAATTGCCAATTGCATGAAGAACAAGAAAGATCCAAACCTTAACTACTCAAACGCATGAGATGATGTTAGATCATGCAATTCCTTGGATTTTTACACCAAGTGTTCTTAGATCAAAATATTTCCAGCAATTACGGACTAACAAATATCCTAATCCAACAATTAATTAACTTTGCAATCAAGAATCAAGTGGCCAATTTGATCAAAACAACAAAGCAATCTTGGAATTAAGCATAATTGCATGAATATTGAATAAAATCAAAGACAAAAGTTTCTATTCAGATCTCACAACCTTTTAAACAACCTTAGTTTCAATCAATCCTCAACTAGAAAGAGGGTTTCAGCCACTCATGGCTGAACCAAAACAGAAAATAAAAGAAAAGAAGAAGATGGAAGAACCGGTGGTGGCACAAGTGGTGGAGGAGTGGCGGCCAAACCTTGGAGAGGTTGGGAGATTCAAAATCTGCCTTTCTTGTCTTCTTGAAGCCTTTAAATAGATCTTGAGAGGCTGCCTAGGGTTTCATGGAAGTCCAGGAGACTTTTTAGAGGCTGTCCAAAGTGTCCTTGGTGTTGCATGTGCCTTGTTTGTGCATGTATGAAGGCAAAAACGAGTTGTATGTGATGGAAGGCAAGTGGGGGCTCTTTGGTCTTTTTACTTGCTGCCCAAGGTCTCCAAGATGTTGCCTAAAGAGTTAAGAGGCTGCCCATGCACTAATAAGGAAGGTGGAGCCTCCTTTTAAATTTTGAATGTGCATGGCACTAAGTAGGAAGCATGTGATCTTTGGATTTTCTTTCCTTAATAAGGGGGATCTTGAAATCCAATAATTGAATGTGAATATTGAAGATTTGGATCTCAAGATATTTCCCTTATTTGGCTCCTCAAATATGGCAACTTGGGATATGGCTTCTTGAACAAGGAAAGAGTGCATTGAAGGTGATTTTCGGCTGCCTAAAATGAGTTTCGGAGGCTGGACTTTCGGCTCTGGACGCAAGGTTCGGCGGCAGAAGGTGCCCCCGAAAGTGGTGGAGTTTCGCCTCTGGACTTGACTTTAGGCCGCCGAAAGTGCCCCCGAAAGTGGGTGACTTTCGGCTTCCGAAAGTGGTTCCGAAAGTGGTTCCGAAGGTGGGTGACTTTTGGCTTTCGAAAGTGCTTCCGAAGGTGCTTCCGAAAGTGGCTGTTTTTTGGCATTCTTTGGCACTTTTAAGAGCATTTTCTCCAATTTGTTTCTTCACACCTAATATTTGCAAAACATGATTAAAACCACAAAATTAGGTAGAATAGGTGCAAATAAACATTAATAAGATCATGAAAATATGGGCTAAAATATGCTCTATCAGTGTGTTTCAGCCCCCGAACTTTGCCCCCGAAAGGATTCGGCTGTCGAAAGTAGAGATTCGGCCACCGAAGGTGCTTGAGTTTCGGCTCTGGAGAGGACATTCGGCCGCCGAACCTGCCGCCGAAAGTGTTCTGTCCAGCCTTCTTTTGCATGCTTTATGTGATTGTTCTAAGAGCTTTTTAAGGGGTTTATGGGGAATTCTATAGAGTGATTGTTGAGCTAGTTTGACACCTCATTCGAGTCCACTTGTGTAGGTTTGGACCCGAGAGATCGAGGAAGTCGTCAGTGTTAGTGCTTACAGAGTCAGTTCAGTATCTTCTTGAGGAGCAGAGGTGAGTAGAACTAAACTTAATATTTTAACTTGAGAAATGACACGGTTCTAGCATGATTCATGCATCATAAAATGCCATGTTATGTATTAGGATGTGTTGCAGTAGAATTCACGAATATGATGCATTGCATAAGATGTTATTTGTGAGGATGAATGTTGGATGATCCTTAGCCCTTGATAAGAGATCAGATACACAGAGATGAGAGTTGGCTATGTGATAGCCATACCAGGTCGCTCCTGGATAGTCCAGGTCGCTCCTGGTACTATGAGTTAGACAGTCAGCCTGTCAGATCAGAGATAAGAGTAGTCCAGGTGATGACCTAGTCTCCTTGGCACAGTGGGACATATTGTGACATGTAGTTGAGGGCTATTGGTGACAAGTTCATCTATGAGATGATATGTTTGTGATGTGATGCATTTCATGAAAACATGTAATTAATGAATTGTTTTATTGTTCCTCCTCACTGGGCTCTAGAGCTCATCCCACTCCCTTAACCCCAGTTTTGCAGGTTCTGAGATAGCTATGGGAAGTCAGAGTCAGCAAGAATAAAGAAAGATATGCATGAATGTATGTTTGTAATAGCATAGTAGACATGATGTAATTAAAAGATTAGTTGTAATGTAATGTATAGATATGTACTGTCATATACTGGATAGACTTGTGCTTTCCCTAGTGTATTTACTGTAGTGTGGTGTATGATTAATCCCTTGTTATATGAAATCCTGTTTTACGTTTCTTGATGAGAAATGTGTGAATCAGGCTTAATGTATGGCTTTGATAAGATACCAGTGGATTGTGTTATAGATTAAAAGGGTTTCAATCCCTTGACCCACAGCAGTTAGTAGTCACTGGTATAGGCCCTTAGGGCCATTTCAGATTGGCATATCTGAGTAGCAGTAGTTAAGCCTGGAGAGTTTGACAGGATTGTTGAGTATTTTTATCATGTATGGGATCTATCAGGTACACAGCGAGTATAGTTGGCTTACTACGGGTCCCGGCGGCCTTACGCCGATCTGGATCCTAGTGCCGGTGATAGTTCGAGCCGTTACGGAGAGGTACTGATTTTCGGGCTGTTACAGAACACCTCCTACACAATCTGAAAGGGAGATCTATGCGCAAGAACCAACTGCAGAAGAGCACATTGCGCAAAGACCCATCCCGAAAGTCACTCCTGCGCAAACTGAAGTTCCCCCTACGCAAAAGACTAATCCCAAGGTAAGTTTCCACATTCCACCTCCTTTTCCCAAGAGATTTGAAAGAACACAAAAAGAAAAGGAAGAAAAGGAGATTCTTGACACTTTCAGAAAAGTGCAAATCAATATACCTCTGCTAGATGCTGTTAAGCAGATTCCCAGGTACGCTAAATTTCTGAAAGAACTTTGCACTAATAGAAGGAAGCTTGCTGAAAGAGAAAAAGTAAGTGTAGGTGAGGTAGTGACTGCTGTTATTAAAAGAGAACTCCCTACTAAATGCAAGGACAAAGGTATGTTTGCTATCTCTTGCAAGATTGGGAATGTTGGTATAAAGAAAGCCATGTGTGATCTTGGTGCATCCATTAATGTCATGCCTCTCTCCATCTATAAATCTCTCAATGCATGTGCACTCAAAGAAACAAGAGTTGTGATTCAGCTAGCTGATAGATCTGTGGTATATCCCATAGGTGTTCTAGAAGATGTGTTAGTCCAAGTAAATGAACTTGTCTTTCCTGCTGATTTTTATGTGATTGATACTAAGGAAGATAATTGCAATGCTAGTTCTGATATACTTCTTGGACGTCCTTTCTTGAGTACTGCTAGGACTAAGATTGATGTGCATGATGGTACTCTCACTATGGAATTTGAAGGGGAAGTGATTAAATATAATGTCTATGCTTCCATGAAATATCCACATGATATATCCCCTGTTTATGGTCTTGATATTGTTGACTGCTTGAGTCAGGAAATTTTTGATGAAAATCAAGATGATATTCTTAACAGTGATTTATGCAGAAATACTGATCACATACATACTGAGAGCCAAAAAGAGCCAGAACTTAAGGAAACGGTCTGTAGCATCCAACAGATAGGTTGCAGTCAAGCACAGATTGAAGAAAACTAAGTGGCACCACTTCAGAATGGTGTTCAGACCCTACCTGCGCAAAAAGAGGCACCTGAAAGCCTCTCAGGCGCATCCTTTCAGCCCCGATCTCAGATCTCTCCCACTCTTTATCCAACGCAGACAAGCCACGCAAGAATGGAAAAAGGAGAGCCAAGTTCAGCCAAAATTCCACCTCAAAAAATCTCAGAATCAGATCTGAAGCCTCTTCCAGGCCATCTGAAATACATGTACTTGGGGACTAACAAGACACTACCAGTAATAATGTCCAATGAATTGAACCAACATGAAGAAGCAAGCCTCCTAAAAGTACTGCAGAAACACAAAGGAGCCATAGGATGGACCATTGATCACATAAAAGGTATTTCTTCTTCCACATGCATGCATAGGATTCACATGGAGGATGAATGCAAGCCAGTCAGAGATGCTCAAAGAAGACTGAATCCACCTATGATGGAAGTAGTGAAGAAAGAAATAGTCAAGCTCCTTGATGCAGGTATTATCTACCCTATCTCTGATAGCAAATGGGTGAGTCCGGTGCATGTAGTTTCAAAGAAAACTGGAATTACCATTGTTCCAAATGCTGAAGGGGAACTTGTCCCCACTAGAGTTCAAAATGGATGGAGAGTATGCATGGACTATAGGAAGCTCAATGCTGCAACAAGGAAAGACCATTTCCCTCTTCCTTTCATTGATCAAATGCTAGAAAGGCTTGCAGGTAAGTCCCATTACTGTTGTCTTGATGGTTATTCAGGTTTTTATCAGATTCCAGTTGCTCTTGAGGACCAAGAGAAGACCACCTTCAATTGTCCTTTTGGCACTTTTGCCTTTAGGAGAATGCCATTTGGACTATGCAATGCACCTGCCACCTTTCAGCGATGCATGATGAGTATATTTTCCGATTATGTGGGTAAGACAATTGAAGTGTTCATGGATGATTTCACAGTGCATGGTAACTCTTTTGAGGAATGCCTTGCCAACTTGGAAAAGATCTTGCAAAGATACATTGAGACTAACCTTGTGCTTAATTATGAAAAATGTCATTTTATGGTTAATCAAGGTATGGTTTTAGGTCATGTTGTTTCAGCTAAAGGCATTGAAGTGGATAAGGATAAAGTAGATACCATTAAAAATCTGCCTTACCCCACTAATGTTAGAGAAATTTGATCATTCCTTGGCCATGCAGGATTCTATAGAAGATTCATCAAAGATTTCTCAAAAATTACTTTGCCATTATGCAGATTGCTCCAACAGGATGTAATATTTGATTTTGATGCAGATTGCAAAAAGGCATTTGATTTGATTAAAGAATTACTTGTGACTGCCCCAATCATTCAGGGACCTGACTGGAGCTTGCCCTTTGAAATCATGTGTGATGCAAGCAATTATGCAGTTGGAGCAGTCTTGGGGCAACGTGTGGGAAACTCACCCGACGTCATCCACTATGCCTCTCGCACCCTGGATGCTGCACAGAGCAACTACACAACAACTGAAAAAGAACTCTTGGCAGTTGTATTCGCCTTGGAAAAGTTCAAACCCTATCTTTTGGGAACCAAAGTAATTGTCTATTCTGACCATGCAGCCTTGCGATATTTGATCAAGAAAAAGGAAGCAAAACCAAGACTCATTCGATGGATCCTCCTATTGCAAGAATTTGATTTAGAAATAAGAGACAAGAAAGGGAAAGAAAATCTTGTGGCAGACCACCTCAGCCGGCTTCCATCCACTTTCGCGCCTTGTCCAGTTGAGGAAGCCTTCCCAGACGAACATCTGTTCGTCACTCTTTCTGCCTAGATGATCATGCCATACACACCACACCCTAGGGGAGTACTCAGTTTCATTTGTTCTCTTCTCTTCTCTTCTCTTTTTCTCTTTTTTTCTTTTACATTGAGGACAATGCATGATTTAAGTGTGGGGGTGCATATCTCTTCTTCTCCTTCTCTTTCTCTTTCTTTTTATCTTCTTCTTCTCTCTTTTGCAATTTCCCCTTTCAGATTTTTCAAAAAAAAAAAAAATTTCAGTTATGCGATTTACGCTTTTAGTTTTCTTTCAGTTTATTTTTGTTTTCAATAATACACACACAACCACAACCATCTTCTTCTTTTTGTTTTGCTCTACTCAAAATTGATGAACTATGTTGGATGAGCTTTTCTTTCCATGACCCCATTGATGTTATGACTCTTTAAACTTATGTTGAATCAATTGCAGTGAGTTATATTCATGCTTGAGAATTGCCTTTTGAATTGAATCTTTGAGTTTGCCATGGTGAAAAATATATTGATGACCCTCAATTGATTAAGAATAAATTAAAATTGTGTGAATGAACTTAATGTGACTTGATTTAGCGATTGGTGTTGATTTGCCCAAATCATTGAGAGAAAGAAAATTCAGCAAAAGCAAAGACCTCAAAAGCACAAATTGAAAATTGTTCCAATGGTCAAAAGACTATGAACAAGGCAAGTAGCCACTTGGATAGGTGACCAACTGAAAAATATAAACCTTCAAATCAAAAATAGGTTGGTGACCTTTCCAAGCAAGATCTAAAGTGCAAAAGCCTGAATAAAGTACTTCAAGATAAGGGCAAGTCAATTCAAAAGCTAGAAAAAGTCTTAAACAAATTAATGTGCATGTCTCTCTTGAGGAAAACAAATCCTAGCCATGGTGAGTAAAGGGAAACAAGGAGAAAGGTGAGTAATCTTCATGCATATATTCTTCACTGCAATGATTCAAAATAGGTGTCTAGAGTAAGAGTTTAAGAGGAAATAAGGATCTAGAGTGAGAAGAGCTTATTTGACTATGTTTATTTGCTTGAGTACAAGCAAAAGGCTAGGTGTGGGGGTATTTGATAGAGCATAATTTAGTCCAATTTATATTAATATTATTGATGAATATTTACATGATTTCTGCTTAATTTATTATTTTTAATATTATTTTGCAGAAAATTATGAAAAATGACATTTTGAAGAAAATCTCCCTAAAACTGCCTTATTTGGAGCCAAAAAATAATTGGGCAGCAAAGGACACTCGATCCGCTTCACAATGGACCCGTCAACACACTTGGAAGCCCACTCACGCAGCCCACCAAGCACTACATGAGCAGCCCACTCACGCCTCAACAAGTTCCCACACATGGGCAGCTCATCACTTCACCCTTACGCGCACGTGGACCACATCAGCGCAACATGGACCATTTCACCATGGACAAATACCCACACGTGGCCCCACCAGACGCTCAACACCCACGAACAGCCCAAGTCCCCGCACATGGACCACTCCTCGCATTCCCGCACGTGACCCACGCGCTCCTTCACCTTGGATCAAGCCCAAGCACATGGCCAGCACTCCACCGTGGACAGCCCACTCACGCGTGAGGACCAAGTTCACGCACAATCACAAGCACATGGGCCCGCGCATCCTTTACATGGTCCGAGCACACTCTCGCACGCACAAGCTCAAGCACACGGACAGCAGTTCACCATTTTGCGCGCACGTGAGAGCTAGGTCACGCACTCCTCTCGTCCTATTTAAGGACTCTTAAGTGGACAATCACAGTAACTCCATCACTCGGTAATTTCCGCAAAGCTTCTGGGCGGTTCCTTATTTTCTTTTCTTTCTTTTTTTCCTATTTATTTTTATATTTTTAATTCAGCCAATGAGTGGCTGATTTCTTCATCTAGTTGAATATTGGTTGAAATTTTAGTTGGTTAATAGGTTGTGAGACTTGATCAAATATTGTTTAATTTTGGGAATTCAATATTCATGCAATTTCATATTTAATTCTCATATTATTTTGTTATTGAGATCTACGTTGATTTTTTATTACAAAATAATTATTTGTTAGTTTGAATAATTTAAATCCGTAATTATTTGGATTATTCTTACATGAGAACACTTGGGATAAAACCCAAGGAAATTGCATGATCTAGCATTATCTCCATACGTTTGGGTAGCTAGGATTGGATCTCTCTATTTCTTAATGCAATTAACAATTGTTTTGATGCCTAAGGCCCAAGGACGTTCCTTGACAATTTGTTAATTAGTAATTAATTAGAGGACGTTCCCTAATTGGTTTCATCATAAGGAGAGATAATGGTGGTGAGAAGCGTCTTCCATCTCCATGAACTAATCTATCGAATCAACCCAAAAGAACAAAGTGTCTGTGATCAATCCGAACAACTAAAGTGGATCCAATACTTCAACTAGAACTTTCTCATTATTGATTACTCATTATTTTATTACTTGCTTTCCTTTATTATTCTCAATTTTAGTTTACTACAATCAATCTCAAACCCCCCTGTTATTTTGTTGACAGTTTTTGATCCCAATTTTCAGTTTATCTCATTTGATCCCACTTTCAGTTTTTATCTCATTTTTTGTTTATTGTTATTTCAGTTAATTCTCTTGGTCTTGTTGAGAAAAATAAATAAGTTTTCAATTCTCTGTGAATTCGATCCTTTTGTAAATTGTTGATAACCAGAAAGGTTATTTTTGACCGGTTTCGACAACCGCGAGTCAGGGACCAAACAACTAGAACATGACTCTAAAAACATCCCCCAAAAACCCCCTAAAACACCTCAAAACAATCATGCAAAACATGCAAAGGAAGGCTGAACAGGGCACTTTCGGCGGCAGGTTCGGCAGCCGAAAGTCCCTCTAGAGCCGAAAGTCAGGTAGGTTCGGCGGCACCTTTGGCGGCCGAAACTCCCAGACAGAGACGAAAGTCTCCTTTCGGGGGCAAGCTTCGGCAGCCGAAAGGCTTGCCTCCCAGGCAGGTTCGGCGGCCGAAAGTCCTTCGGCTGCCGAACCTGGTTTCTGCCAAAAGGGCAGAAACTTGGCTCCTCATGCACATTTGCCTCCCAAAACCTTCAATCACGCATTTTCCTATTCTACAACATGCATACCCAAGCATAACAGCTCCTAGGGGCTTCAAACTATCCTAAGCCCCATCTACAACACATCAAACATGCATATCCAACATACATTGTTCACACATGCACAGTAAACCATAAACTCCATAAAACCCTACACATGCATTTCTACTTCAAGAATCTTTACAAAACTTGTTTAAAACATAAAGTGAGCTCAAGATCGGCCCTTACCTCTTGAAGATCGAGAGGAAAACGACCCTAGCTCGGAGATGGGAGAGATTTGAGTTCTTGAACCTCAAAGCTCTAAAACTTGCTTTATACTCGAAAATCTTCAAAACAAAGTGAAAACTTGTGAAAATCGTGAAAGATTTGAAGGAAGAAACTCAAGATCTGTAATACCCGACTAGACTCCAGTATCGGAATTCCTACCGTCCGGTGGAATCTCGGGTGTCGGAAGCCTCTAGTAGGGTAGAAACATGTTTTCATAAAATATTTTAATGTATTTCATGGTTTTAATTAAAAAGGAAATGAGTTTTTGCATGAAAACAACCTTGGAGGAAAACTCAGGTTCGGCCGCCGAACATGCATGCGCTTCAGGTGTGCCTTAGGCCCCCGAAAGCATAAGTGAGGGAAGTCCAGGTTCGGCCGCCGAACCTCAAGTTCGGCCGCCGAACATGGCATGCATGCGGAGGCACTTTCGGCTCCCGAACGTGGCCTGGCCAGCCACCTATAAAGGGGTCCCTTAGCCGAAAACGGGCAAGCTTTTCTCCCCATTTTCGACCAAGGTGAGCTCTCCGCCGTCCCCCACCGATCTTGAGTTTCTTCCTTCCATTCTTCATGATTTTTATGAGTTTGCAACTTTGTTTTAAAGGTTTTGAGCATTTGAGCAAGTTTTAGAGCTTGGAGGTTCAAGGAACTCTCTCTCTCCCATTTTCCGAGCTAGGGTCGTTCTTCTCTCGATCTTCAAGAGGTAAGGGCCGATCTTGAGCTTATAGTATGTTTTAAGCAAGTTTTAAGTAGATCTATGGGGAAGAATGCATGTTTAGCTCTTGGTTAGGTTTATGGGTTCATGTTATGCTTATGATCAATGTGAGTTGTTTGATGTGTTGTAGTTGGGGTTTTTGATGGTTTGAAGCCCCTAGGAACTTGTATGCTTGCTTGTGTATGTTTGGGAGTGTTGTAGAATAGGTTTATGCATGTTTGAAAATTTTGGGAGGCATTTGTGCATGAGGAACCAAGTTTCTGCCCTTTGGCGGAAACCAGGTTCGGCAGCCGAAGGACTTTCGGCCGTCGAACCTGCCTGGGAGGCCAGCCTTACGGCTGCCGAAGCCTGCCCCCGAAAGGAGACTTTCGTCTCTGTCTGGGAGTTTCGGCCGCCGAAAGTGCCGCCGAACATGCATGAGTTTCGTCTCTGTCTGGGAGTTTCGGCCGCCGAAGGTGCCGCCGAACCTGCCTGACTTTCGGCTCTGGAGGGACTTTCGGCCGCCGAACCTGCCGTCGAAAGTGCCCTGTCCAGCCTTCCTTTGCATGTTTTTGCATGGATGTTTTGAGGAGTTTTAGAGGGTTTTTGGGGGATGTTTTTAGAGTTATATTCTAGTTGTTTGGTCTCTCATTTGAGTCCACCTGTGTAGGTTCGGACCCGAGGAACTGAGGACCCCAGCAGTGAGTCAGCTGCTCCAGTGTCTAGTCAGAGCTATCCAGAGATGAGTAGAATAAACCTTTACGTTTTAAAGCAAATCAATTGTAAAGTTTTGAGCATGTTCATTTATCATAAATGCCATGTGATGTTTTAGGTTGTTTGCATTAGAATTCATGAATATGTTGCATTGCATATTTTAATGTTGTTATGGATGAATGTTGGATGATCCATAGCCCTCGATCTATAATGTGACGATGTGATATGTACGGTACGGAATGTAAGACCAGTGGCACCCATTCTACGTTCGCTGGCACTATGTTAGAGAAAGACCAGGACCCATTCTACGTTCTGGCACAGTTGGACTATGTAGAGGGCTATTGGTGACAAGTTCATCCTTGATGTGATTAGTTGTGATGTGATGCATTCCATGTTATCATATGTTTTGAATGTTTTATTATTCTGCTCACTGGGCTCTAGTAGCTCACCCCTCTCCCAAATTCCCCAAGTTTGCAGATACAGGGTAGACCAGGAGGTCCGCAAGAGTAATGAAGTCGTGTGTTTGTAATAGATAGAGTGGACATGATAAATGTATTTGATGTTATGTAAAAGTATAGTTAGACATGAAATGTAATAAGGCTTATGGATGATAGAGGTGTGCTTGACCATAAAGAGTTGTTATCCCTTTAATACATGATCTTAGATATTTTATGATGTTTATGTAAACCAACTCAACATATGTTGTACCGCCCATTGGGGCATTGATGAGATCCCACAGAGGGGTCATAGTTATGATTATGATTATGTTCAGTGCATGCACAGGTTGAGTTTGGTGTATGAAATAAAAGTTTTAAATTTTTATGTATATTCTTGATCATGTATGGGATTAAGCAGGTTTGTAGGATGTATGTTGGGCTTGCTACGGGTCCCGGCGGCCTTAAGCCGACTTGGATCCTAGCGCCGGTAGCGGCCCGATTTTCGGGTCGTTACAAAATGGTATCAGAGCCTGGGCCTCATGAGTACGGTGTGCTGAGCGAGGACGCTCAGGCCTTATGGGGGGAAGGAACCCCATGAGGTGGATTAAAAGTATCCCACATCGGAAAGAGGTAAGGAGGGGGGAAGCCTTATAAGGGCAAGCCCCAAGAGACCCCAGTGGACGCGTTTTGGGAAGACAGGGTAGTAAATCCCTTGACCCAGAAACAAACCCATGAGGGGAAGGACGATGGGCATGAACCCAAAGCGGACAATAATCACTGGTGTGGGCCCAAAGGCTGTTACAATTGGTATTAGAGCCCTAGGATCATAGGATCGGACCTAGAGTGTCGGGCTCATAGATGTTCTAGAAGGTCAAGCACAATAGGAAGATCATGTCCACTAGGATAGGATGTTGAGTCCTGTCTTGTATGATGATGTGAAATGCCATGATCATATACATGTGCATTGATGCTATGATATGGATGGTGTATATGTGATGCGGGTTCATGTGTTTTCACATGAACCATATGATGCTAATGTTTGTGTGATGTGTACTGTTTTTCAGAAAACAGGATGAGAGGAACCCGTCGATCTGCAAGATTGACTGGAGTACCACCAGAGGATGAGGGCACGAGCGCCCGTCCTCCTACATTGCCTAGGGCAATGTCATGTAGAGCAAGCAGAGAAAGAGTGTCAAGGGACCCTAGAAGGTCTTTTGATGCTAGCAGAAGGGGGACTGATAGAGGAGGAAGTTCTTCAGATGTGAGGGAGGTTATGGAAGAGGATCAGAGGAGGGATGGGAATCTGGATGTCAGCATGGCAGAAGAAGGGACAGGGGAGTCACAAGGAGGCGCTCAGGCCTCGGGGTATGGTTTTCCACCCCATTATCCACCCTTCCCACAGGGTTTAGGGTATCCGATGGGAGGCACATCGGATTACTCCAGCTTTAACCCCTACCCTACCTACATGCCTTATCCACCTTTCTATCCACCTCACCCCAAGTACCCAGCTTATCCACCCTCACCCTTTTATCCTCACCCGGCAAACCCCACCTCGGGGAATGCTGCACCCCCACCTCCACCACCTACAGAACCAGCAGCCCCAGTTACTCAACCTTCTAGACCTAGCTCAGCCAGTGGGAGCAAAGTAAAGATGACAGATTACCTTAAGTTGGATGCTCCCAAATACAAGTCAGGGGGTGATCCCTTTGAGTACCTGAGAGTAGTGAAGACAATAACCGATGAGCTAGGGGCAGACGACAGCAGGGCCATTCAGATGGCGGGGTTCACCCTAAAGTGCAAAAAGGCACGGGAATGGTTCAAGTGTTATGTGGACCCGAGACTAGACGGCATGACATGGGAAGAATTTGCAAATGAGTTCGCTGGATGGGCTTTTCCAGACAGTTCTAGAGAACTGAAGATGATTGAGTTTGAACAGCTGAGGCAGACATAACACATGAGTGTAGAGGAGTTCACGGATAAATTCTTGGAGCTATTGCCTTTTTCAGGGCAAGCTCTAGATACAGATTCGAAGAAAGCCAAGAGATATGTTATGAAGCTACATTCTAGGTACTCCTCTTTGATTCAGTCAGTTGAGAGGGAAAGTTTCCACACTGTGGTGGATATGGCTCGAAGGATGGAGGCGAGTGCTATAGTTGAGGGGTCAGTGAAGCAGTCAGTGACCCAATCTTCAGGGGTTAAGACCCCAGGCAGAGGAGGGCCAGGTCTCTCTTCTCAGAGCTCAGGTAGCAAGAGGTGGAATAACACCACCAAGAAGCCGAAGAAGAACAAGTTCTGGAATAAGTTGAAGTCCGGTTTGGGTTTAGGCGGTGGTTCGAGCTCAGGCTCAGATGGTACAGAATGCCTAAGGTGTGGGAAGCCACACAAGGGAGTGTGTCGGGCTGGGACTAATACGTGTTTCAGATGTGAAAAGGAGGGACACATGGCTCGGGAGTGTCCTAGAGCATCTTTTATGGGCCAGCCCCAGCAGACAGCTTCTGGTAGTGTGGCACAGCCAGCAGCTCCAGCCACAACTCAGGGCAGTGGCAGAGGTAGAGGGAGAGGGGCAGCCTCTTCTCCTGCTTCCCGAGGTGAAGGTCCATCAGCTCCAGCCAGGATCTTCACCATGACTCAGCAGGAGGCTAACACATCCAACACCGTGGTGTCAGGTAATCTCATCATTGGGTGTTCTGATGTGTATGCATTAATGGACCCGGGTGCATCTCATTCTTTTATTGCTCCGAGAGCCGTTGAGAGGTTGGGTCTGATAGTCTCTGGGTTAGAGTGTCCCCTATGGGTCAGTGTGACCTGTCAGTGGCAAAGTCAGTCTGCCAGTACAGTCCAGTTTTTGTTGAGGGAAGATGCCTCTCCGCCAACCTTATGGTTCTAGATTTGACAGACTTTGACGTCATTCTAGGGATGGATTGGCTATCTACCCATGGTGCTACCTTGGACTGCAGAGACAAGGTAGTCAGGTTCAGAGATCAGAACGGGTCAGAAGTCTTCTTTAGAGGAGACAAGAGGGGTACACCTAGAGGTCTGATATCAGCTCTTCAGGCTCGTAGGTTGCTTAGGAAGGGATGTCAGGGGTATTTGGCTCATGTGAGAGAGCTAGATAGTCAGGTCAGAGAGCCAGCCTCGGTGCCAGTTGTCAGAGAGTTTCAGGATGTTTTTCCAGATGAGCTTCCAGGTTTACCACCTGCTAGGGAGATAGAGTTCGAGATAGAGTTGATGCCTGGCACTAGACCGATCTCTATCCCTCCCTACAGGATGGCCCCAGCCGAGTTGAAGGAGTTGAAAGAGCAGTTGCAAGAGCTGGTAGAAAAGGACTTCATCCGACCGAGTACCTCACCTTGGGGTGCTCCAATCTTGTTTGTGAAAAAGAAGGATGGATCCCTTAGACTTTGTATCGACTACAGGCAGTTGAACAAAGTCACTACCAAGAACAGGTACCCTCTGCCAAGGATCGACGATCTATTCGACCAGCTAGCCGGAGCGGGTTGTTTCTCCAAAATAGATCTGAGATCTGGGTACCATCAGCTGAGGATAAGAGAAGAAGATGTGCCAAAGACAGCTTTTAGAACCAGATATGGGCATTTTGAGTTCCTTGTAATGCCGTTCGGGTTAACCAACGCCCCTGCAGCATTCATGGATCTCATGAATAGAGTGTTTAGCCAATACCTGGATCAATTTGTTATTGTCTTCATAGATGATATCTTGGTGTATTCCAGGAATGCAGAGGAGCATGCCCATCATCTGAGGTTAGTTCTGCAGACCTTGAGGGAACATGGCTTGTATGCCAAGTTCTCTAAGTGTGAGTTCTGGCTGAGGAGTATTTCATTCTTGGGGCATGTAGTGTCAGAAAATGGGATAGAGGTGGACCCCAAGAAGATAGAAGCTATGGCTAACTAGCCTAGACCCACTTCAGTGACAGAGATTAGAAGTTTCTTGGGTTTGGCAGGTTACTACAGGAGGTTCGTTCAGGACTTCTCAAAGATTACAGCTCCTCTGACTAGATTGACCAGGAAGAACCAAAGGTTCGTGTGGACCGACCAGTGTGAAGAGAGCTTTGAGAAGCTCAAGAAGAGGTTGACTTCAACACCAGTGTTAGCCCTGCCATCTAGCAATGAAGACTTCTCAGTGTATTGTGATGCGTCCCGTGAGGGACTAGGTTGTGTGTTAATGCAGAATGAAAGGGTGATTGCTTATGCTTCTAGACAGCTGAAGAAGCATGAGTTAAATTACCCCACACATGACTTGGAGATGGCAGCAGTAATCTTTGCACTCAAGATGTGGAGGCACTACCTCTATGGGGTTAAATGTGAGATCTTCATGGATCATAAGAGCCTACAGTACATCCTGAGTGAAAGAGATTTGAACTTGAGACAGAGAAGATGGGTGGAGCTGCTGAGTGACTATGATTGCAAGATTCAGTACCATCCGGGTAAGGCGAATGTGGTGGCGGACGCCTTAAGCCGGAAATCACTCGGCAGTTTATCCCATATATCAGCAGAGAGGAGGCCAGTGGTAAAGGAGTTTTACAAGCTCATGGAGGAAGGTCTACAGTTGGAGTTGTTTGGTACAGGTGCTTTGGTAGCCCAGATGAGAGTGGCACCCGTGTTTCTGGAGCAGGTGGCTCAGAAACAGCATGAGGACCCAGAGTTAGTGAAGATTTCCAGGACTGTTCAGTCAGGCAAAGATAGTGAGTTCAGATTCGACAGCAAAGGGATCCTCCGCTATGGGAGCAGACTATGTGTACCAGATGACATAGGGCTAAAAGGAGACATTATGAGAGAGGCTCATAATGCAAGGTACAGCGTTCACCCCCGGAGCCACCAAGATGTATCAAGATCTGAAGAAGGTTTATTGGTGGCCAGCTATGAAGAAAGAAGTGGCACAGTTTGTGTTAGCCTGCGAAGTGTGTCAGAGGGTGAAGCTGGAACATCAGAAGCCGGCTGGAATGCTTAACCCGCTACCTATTCTAGAGTGGAAATGGGAGAATATAGCTATGGACTTCATAGTGGGGTTACCGGCGGTGTCCAACAGATTGGACTCCATATGGGTGATTGTGGACAGACTCACCAAATCTGCTCACTTCATCCCTGTCAGGAGTGGCTATTCTGTGGACAAGTTGGCACAGGTGTACGTTGATGAGATCGTCAGATTGCATGGGGTTCTTGTTTCAATAGTGTCCGATAGAGGGCCCCAGTTCACCTCCAGATTTTGGCTGAGTCTGCAGAATGCCATGGGTACCAGGTTGGATTTTAGCACTGCTTTCCATCCACAGACGGACGGACAATCAGAAAGGACCATCCAGACCATAGAGGATATGCTCAGAATGTGTGTGCTGGACTTTGGCGGTTCTTGGAGGCAGCATCTACCTTTGGTGGAGTTTGCCTACAATAACAGCCATCATGTAGCATCGGGATGGCTCCATATGAAGCTTTGTATGGGAGGAAGTGCAGATCACCTATTTGCTGGGAAGAAGTTGGAGAAAAGGCCTTGGCAGGGCCTGAGCTAGTAGAGATTACCAGCAGGGTAGTACCCATAATCAGAGAAAGGATCAAAACTGCTGCAAGCAGACAGAAGAGTTATGCAGACATCCGCAGAAGACAGGTAGAGTTTCAGGAGGGGGATCTGGTATTGCTCAAGGTGTCTCCTATGAAAGGAGTGGTTCGCTTCGGGAAGAAAGGTAAACTAGCCCCACGATACATCGGACCCTTTGAAATCTTGCAAAGGATTGGGAATGTGTCGTACAAGCTGGATTTACCTGCTTCAATGGAAAGAATCCATCCGGTTTTCCATGTTTCCATGTTGAGAAAGTTTGTGTCAAATCCGGGCAAGGTTCTTAGTGAGCCTGATGTGGAGATCCAAGAAGATCTCACTTATGTTGAACAGCCAGTACGGATCATAGACACCCAGATCAGGAAGCTAAGGAACAAGGAAATCCCGATGGTGAAAGTCCTTTGGAACCACCACAATATGGAAGAATGCACCTGGGAGACACGGGAGTCCATGCTCCAGCAATACCCTTATCTTTTCTAAGGTCAGTCTCATATGTGTTGTTTGTGTATGTTTTGTTTATGCCATGCTATGTGTTAGTTGAGGAACATTCGGGGACGAATGTTCTTAAGGGGGGGAGAATGTAATACCCGGCTAGACTCCGGTATCGGAATTCCTACCGTCCGATGGAATCTCGGGTGTCGGAAGCCTCTAGTAGGGTAGAAACATGTTTTCATAAAATTTTTTAATGTATTTCATGGTTTTAATTAAAAAGGAAATGAGTTTTTGCATGAAAACAACCTTGGAGGAAAACTCAGGTTCGGCCGTCGAACCTCAAGTTCGGCCGCCGAACATGCATGCGCTTCGGGTGTGCCTTAGGCCCCCGAAAGCATAAGTGAGGGAAGTCCAGGTTCGGCCGCCGAACCTCAAGTTCGGCCGCCGAACATGGCATGCATGCGGAGGCACTTTCGGCTCCCGAACGTGGCCTGGCCAGCCACCTATAAATGGGTCCCTTAGCCGAAAACGGGCGAGCTTTTCTCCCCATTTTCGGCCAAGGTGAGCTCTCCACCGTCCCTCACCGATCTTGAGTTTCTTCCTTCCATTCTTCATTATTTTTATGAGTTTGCAACTTTGTTTTAAAGGTTTTGAGCATTTGAGCAAGTTTTGGAGCTTGGAGGTTCAAGAAACTCTCTCTCTCCCATTTTCTGAGCTAGGGTCGTTCTTCTCTCGATCTTCAAGAGGTAATGGCCAATCTTGAGCTTATAGCATGTTTTAAGCAAGTTTTAAGTAGATCTATGGGGAAGAATGCATGTTTAGCTCATGGTTAGGTTTATGGGTTCATGTTATGCTTATGATCAATGTGAGTTGTTTGATGTGTTGTAGTTGGGGTTTTTGATGGTTTGAAGCCCCTAGGAACTTGTATGCTTGCTTGTGTATGTTTGGGAGTGTTGTAGAATAGGTTTATGCATGTTTGAAAAGTTTGGGAGGCGTTTGTGCATGAGGAACCAAGTTTCTGCCCTTTGACGGAAACCAGGTTCGGCAGCCGAAGGACTTTCGGCCGCCGAACCTGCCTGGGAGGCCAGCCTTTCGGCTGCCGAAGCCTGCCCCTGAAAGGAGACTTTCGTCTCTGTCTGGGAGTTTCGGCCGCCGAAAGTGCCGCTGAACATGCATGAGTTTCGTCTCTGTCTAGGAGTTTCGACCACCGAAGGTGCCGCCGAACCTGCCTGACTTTCGGCTCTGGAGGGACTTTCAGCCGCCGAACCTGCCGCCGAAAGTGCCCTGTCCAGCCTTCCTTTGCATGTTTTTGCATGGATGTTTTGAGGAGTTTTAGAGGGTTTTTGGGGGATGTTTTCAGAGTTATGTTCTAGTTGTTTGGTCCCTCATTTGAGTCCACCTGTGTAGGTTCGGACCCGAGGAACCGAGGACCCCAGTAGTGAGTCAGCTGCTCCAGTGTCTAGTCAGAGCTATCCAGAGGTGAGTAGAATAAACCTTTACGTTTTAAAGTAAATCAATTGTAAAGTTTTGAGCATGTTCATGCATCATAAATGCCATGTGATGTTTTAGGTTGTTTGCATTAGAATTCAAGAATATGTTGCATTGCATATTTTAATGTTGTTGTGGATGAATGTTGGATGATCCATAGCCCTTGATCTATGATGTGACGATGTGATATGTACGGTACGGAATGTAAGACCAGTGGGACCCATTCTACGTTCGCTGGCACTATGTTAGAGAAAGACCAGGACCCATTCTACGTTCTGGCACAGTTGGACTGTTATGTTATGCTATGTAAGGGAAAGACCAGGACCCATTCTACGTTCTGGCACAGTTGGACTATGTAGAGGGCTATTGGTGACAAGTTCATCCTTGATGTGATTAGCTGTGATGTGATGCATTCCATGTTATCATATGTTTTGAATGTTTTATTATTCTGCTCACTGGGCTCTAGTAGCTCACTCCTCTCCCAAATTTCCCAGGTTTGCAGGTACAGGGTAGACCAGGAGGTCCGCAAGAGTAATGAAGTCGTGTGTTTGTAATAGATAGAGTGGACATGATAAATGTATTTGATGTTATGTAAAAGTATAGTTAGACATGAAATGTAATAAGGCTTATGGATGATAGAGGTGTGCTTGACCATAAAGAGTTGTTATCCCTTTAATACATGATCTTAGATGTTTTATGATGTTTATGTAAACCAACTCAACATATGTTGTACCGCCCATTGGGGCATTGATGAGATCCCACAGAGGGGTCATAGTTATGATTATGATTATGTTCAGTGCATGCACAGGTTGAGTTTGGTGTATGAAAGAAAAGTTTTAAATTTTTATGTATATTCTTGATCATGTATGGGATTAAGCAGGTTTGCAGGATGTATGTTGGGCTTGCTATGGGTCCCGGCGGCCTTAAGCCGACCTGGATCCTAGCGCCGGTAGCGGTCCGATTTTTGGGTCGTTACAAGATCGGTGAGGGACGGCGGAGAGCTCACCTTGGCCGAAAATGGGGAGAAAAGCTCGCCCGTTTTCGGCTAAGGGACCCCTTTATAGGTGGCTGGCCAGGCCACATTCGGGAGCCGAACGTGCCTCTGCATGCATGCCATGTTCGGCGGCCGAACCTGGACTTCCCTCACTTATGCTTTCGGGGGCCTAAGGCACACTCGAAGCGCATGCATGTTCGGCGGCCGAACTTGAGGTTCGGCGGCCGAACCTGAGTTTTCCTCCAAGGCTATTTTCATGCAAAAACTCATTTCTTACTTGATTAAAACCATAAAACTCATTAAAACATTTTATGAAAACATGGTTTTACCCTTCTAGAAGTCTCCGACACCCGAGATTCCATCGGACGGTAGGAATTCCGATACCGGAGTCTAGCCGGGTATTACAAGTAAGGACCTAGGGCAACACTTTCAACTATAAAAAGACACATAAGGAGCCTCTCCATGCTTTTTCTACTCTCTCTTGGACACACCTACGGGATTGCAAGTGGCATCATCTCTTCTTCTTCCTTTCTTCATTGTCTTGTTTTTGTTTCAGCCATGAGTGGCTGAAACCTTTTTTCTAGTTGAAGATTGATTGAAACTTAAGTTGTTTTATGGATTGTGAGATCTGAACATACATTGTTTGTCTTTGGTTTATTTAGTATTCATACAATTTCATGCTTGATTCCATTACTGCTTTGTTATTTTGATCAATGTGGCCACTTGATTTTTGATTGCAAGGTAATATATTGATAGTTTGGATAATTTTGAGTCCGTAATTTCTTGGATTGTTCAAACATAAGAACACTTGATGTAAAAACTAAGGAAATTGTATGATCTAGCAACATCTCATGCATTTGAGTAGCTAGGATTGGCTCTCTCTATCTCCTAATGCAATTGACAGTTGTTTTGATGCCTAAGGTCCAAGGACGTTCCTTGGCAACTTGTTAATTAGTAATTAATTAGAGGACGTTCCCTAATCGGTTTATGATTAAGGAGAGACATGGTGGTGAGAAGCATTTTCCATCTCCATAACTAATCTATTGAATCAATCAAAATACATAAGTTTCAATGATCAATCCTAACAACTGAAGTGAATCCAATTCTTCAACTAGAGCTTTTCATTATTGAATTCCCTTTATTTTAATTATTCGCTTTACTTTTACTGCTTTCAGAATTAGATCAATTAAATCAATCTCAAAACTCCCCATTTTACTTTCAGTTTATTCGCTTTTAGTTTACTTCTCTTTCAGTTATTTGCTTTCAGTTAATTCTTTTGGTCTTGTTAAGAAAGATAGATAAGTTTTCAATTCTCTGTGGATTCGATCCTTTACCACTATCTGCAGTAGTAATATTGTTGATAACCGGAAAGGTTATTTTTGACCGACTTCGACAACCGCGAGCAATTGATGATATCCAGACCGCAAATCAATCTTAGAGAACACCTTAGCATCTTGGAGCTGATAAAAAAGATCATCAATGCGGGATAAAGGATACTTATTTCGCACTGTGACTCGATTTAATTATCTGTAGTCAATACATAGCCTTAAGGAACCATCCTTCTTCTTCACAAATAACTCAGGGGCTCCTCAAGGTGAAACACTAGGTCTTACGAAACCTTTATCAAGTAGCTCTTGCAATTGTGCTTTTAACTCCTTCAATTCTGCTGAAGCAATTCTGTATGGTGCCATAGAAATAGGAGTTGTACCTAGATTTAAATCAATAGAGAATTGACTCCTCTATCTAGAGGCAACCAGGGAAGCTCTTCAGGGAATACATCAGGAAACTCGCTTACTACTGGTATATCTTCCAATTTAGGTTCTTCTAGGCTACTGTCCATCACATAGGCTAGGTACGCTTGACAACCCATTTGAAGCATCTTCCTAGTGGTTGTAATACCCGGCTAGAATCCGGTATCGGAATTCCTACCGTCCGGTGGAATCTCGGGTGTCAGAGACCTCTAGAAGGGTAAAAACCATGTTTTCATAAAATGTTTTAATGAGTTTTATGGTTTTAATCAAGTAAGAAATGAGTTTTTGCATGGAATTGGTTTTGGAGGAAGACCCAGGTTCGGCCGCCGAACATGCATGCGCTTCGGGTGTGCCTTAGGCCCCCGAAAGCATAAGTGAGGGAAGTCCAGGTTCGGCCACCGAACCTTATGTTCGGCCGCCGAACATGGCATGCATGCGGAGGCACGTTCGGCTCCCGAATGTGGCCTGGCCAGCCACCTATAAAGGGGTCCCTTAGCCGAAAACGGGCGAGCTTTTTCTCCCCATTTCGGCCAAGGTGAGCTCTCCGCCGTCCCTCACCGATCTTGAGTTTCTTCCTTCAAATCCTTCACGATTTTCACAAGTTTTCACTTTGTTTTGAAGATTTTCGAGTTTAAAGCAAGTTTTGGAGCTTTGAGGTTCAAGGAGCTCAATCTCTCCCATCTTCGAGCTAGGGTCGTTTTCCTCTCGATCTTCAAGAGGTAAGGACCGATCTTGAGCTCACTATATGTTTTAAACAAGTTTTAAGTTGATCTATGGGGTAGAAATGTATGTTTATGTTAGTTGAGCTTTGTTAGGTTTTATGTGTTTTATGGACAATGTATGATTGGTTGTGTGGGTTTGATGTGTTGTAGATGGGGTTTAGGATAGTTTGAAGCCCCTAGGAGCTGATGTATGTATCTATGCATGTTTTGAATGAGATGTATGCTTGATCTAAAAGGTTTGGGAGGCAACTATGCATGAGGAACCAAGTTTCTGCCCCTTGGCAGAAACCAGGTTCGGCAGCCGAAGGATTTTCGGCCGCCGAACCTGCCTGGGAGGCAAGCCTTTCGGCTGCCGAAGCCTGCTCCCGAAAGGAGACTTTCGTCTCTGTCTGGGAGTTTCGGCCGCCGAAAGTGCCGCCAAACATGCATGAGTTTCGTCTCTGTCTGGGAGTTTCGGCCGCCGAAGGTGCCGCCGAACCTGCCTGACTTTCGGCTCTGGAGGGACTTTCGGCCGCCGAACCTGTCGCCGAAAGTGCCCTGTCCAGCCCTCCTTTGCATGTTTTTCTATGGTTGTTTCATGATGTTTTAGGGGGTTTTTGGGGAGTAGTTTAGAGTTATGTTCATGTATGTTTGGTCCCTCATTTGAGTCCACCTGTGTAGGTTCGGACCCGAGGAACCGAGGACCCCAGCAGTGAGTCAGCTGCTCCAGTGTCTGGTCAGAGCTATCCAGAGGTGAGTGGAATAAATCATTACATTTTAAAGTAAATAATGGACATTGTAGCATGATTCACGCATCATTAATACCATGAGATATATTAGGTTGTTTGCATTAGAATTCACGAATATGTTGCATTGCATATTTTATTGTTGATGTGGATGAACGTTGAATGATCCATAGCCCTCGACCTATGATGTGACGATATGGTATGTACGGTACGGAATGTAAGACCAGTGGGACCCATTCTACGTTCTGGCACATTGGAAAGTTATGTTATGCTATGTAAGAGAAAGACCAGGACCCATTCTACATTCTGGCACTATGGGATTATGTAGAGGGCTACTGGTGATAAGTTCATCCTTGATGTGATATGTTTGTGATGTGATGCATTCCATAAGAGCATGAAATGTTAATATAATGTTTTTATTATTCTGCTCACTGGGCTTTATAGCTCACCCCTCTCCCTAATCCCCCAGGTTTGCAGGTACAGGGTAGACCAGGAGGTCAGTATGAGTAATGAAGTCATGTGTATTTAATAGATAGAATGTGGACATGACAAATTGTAAAATGATGTAAAGTTATATAATGTAATGATATTAAGGATTAGAGATTGTGCTTGACCCTATGTGTTTGGTATCCCTTTTAATACATGATCTTAGATGTTTATGATGTTTATGTAAACCAACTCAACACAGGTTATGTTTCCATTTGGGGTATTGATGAGATCCCAAAGAGGGGTCAATGGTTATAATTATGACTATGTATAGTGCATGCACAGGTTGAGTTTGGTGTATGGATGAAAGGAAAAGTTTTAATTTTTATGTATGTTGTCGATCATGTATGGGATTAAACAGGTTAACAGGATGCATGTTAGGCTTGCTACGGGTCCCGGCGGCCTTAAGCCGACCTGGATCCTAGCGCCGGTAGCGGTCCGATTCTCGAGTCGTTACAGAATGGTATCAGAGCCCTAGGTTCATATGGTCGAACCTAGAGTGTCGGGCTCATAGATGTTATAGAAGGTCAAGCACAGTAGGAAAGGTCATGTCCACTAGGATAGGATGTGGAGTCCTGTCTTATTTGATGATGTGAAATGCCATGATTTTATACATGTGCATTAATGCTATGATATGAATGATATGTATGTGATGCAGGTTCATGTGTTTCCACATGAACCATATGATGCTGATATTTTAGTGTTGTGTACTGTTTTTCAGAAAACAGGATGAGGGGAACTCGTCAATCTGCACAATTGACTGGAGTGCCACCTGAGGATGAGGGCACGAGCGCCCATCTTCCTGCATTGCCTAGGGCAATGTCATGTAGATCAAGCAGAGAAAGAGTGTCAAGGGACCCTAGAAGGTCTTTTGATGCTAGTAGAAGGGGGACAGATAGAGGAGGAAGTTCTTCAGATGTGAGGGAGGTTATGGAAGAGGACTAGAGGAGGGATGGGAATCTGGATGTCAGCATGACGAAAGAAGGGACAGGGGAGTCTCAGGGAGGCGCTCAGGCCTCGGGGTATGGTTTTTCACCCCATTATCCACCCTTCCCACAGGGTTCAGGGTATTCGATGGGAGGCACATCGGATTTCTCCAGCTTTAACCCCTACCCTACATACATGCCTTATCCACCTTTCTATCCACCTCACCCCCAGTACCCAGCTTATCCACCCTCACCCTTTTATCCTCACCCGGCAAACCCCACCTCGGGGAATGCTGCACCCCCACCTCCACCACCTACAGAACCAGTAGCCCCAGTTACTCAACCTTCTAGACCTAGCTCAGCCAGTGGGAGCAAAGTGAAGATGACAGATTACCTTAAGCTGGATGCTCCCAAATACAAGTCGGGGGATGACCCCTTTGAGTACCTGAGGGTAGTGAAGACGATAACTGATGAACTAGGGGCAGATGACAGCAGGGCCATTCAGATGGCAGGGTTCACTTTAAAGTGCAAAAAGGCACGGGAATGGTTCAAGTGTTATGTGGACCCAAGACTAGACGGCATGACTTGGGAGGAATTTGCAAATAAGTTTGCTGGATGGGCTTTTCCAGACAGTTCCAGAGAACTGAAGATGATTGAGTTTGAACAGCTGAGGCAGACAGAGCACATGAGTGTAGAGGAGTACACGGATAAATTCTTATAGCTATTGCCTTTTTCAGGGCAAGCTCTAGATACAGATTCGAAGAAAGCCAGGAGATATGTTGTGAAACTGCATTCTAGGTACTCCTCTTTGATTCAGTCAGTTGAGAGGGAAAGTTTCCACACTGTGGTGGATATGGCTCGAGGGATGGAGGCGAGTGCTATAGTTGAGGGGTCAGTGAAGCAGTCAGTGACCCAGTCTTCAGGGGTTAAGACCCCAGGCAGAGGAGGGCCAGGTCCCTCTTCTCAGAGCTTAGGTAGCAAGAGGTGGAGTAACACCACCAAGAAGCCGAAGAAGAACAAGTTCTGGAGTAAGTTGAAATCCGGTCTGGGATTAGGCGGTGGCTCGAGCTCAGGCTCAGATGGTACAGAATGCCTAAGGTGTGGGAGGCTACACAAGGGAGTGTGTCAGGCTGGGACTAATTCATGTTTCAGATGTGGACAGGAGGGACACATGGCTCGGGAGTGTCCTAGAGCACCTTTTATGGGCCAACCCCAGCAGACAGCTTCGGGTAGTGTGGCACAGCCAGCAGCTCCAGCCACAACTTAGGGCAGTGGCAGAGGTAGAGGGAGAGGGGCAGTCTCTTCTTCTGGTTCCCGAGGTGAAGGTCCGTCAGCTCCAGCCAGGATCTTCACCATGACGCAGCAGGAGGCGAACGCATCCAACACCGTGGTGTCAGGTAATCTCACTATAGGGTGTTCTGATGTGTATGCATTAATGGACCCGGGTGCATCTCATTCTTTTATTGCTCCGAGAGCCGCTGAGAGGTTGGGTCTGATGGTCTCTGGGTTAGAGTGTCCCCTATGGGTCAATGGACCCAAGTGTGACCCGTCAGTGGCAGAGTCAGTCTGCCAGTTCAGTCCAGTTTTTGTTGAGGGAAGATGCCTCTCCGCCAACCTTGTGGTTCTAGATTTGACAGACTTTGACGTCATTCTAGGGATGGATTGGCTATCTACCCATGGTGCTACCTTGGACTGTAGAGACAAGGTAGTCAGGTTCAGAGATCAGAACGGGTCAGAGGTCGTCTTCAGAGGAGACAAGAGGGGTACACCTAGAGGTCTGATATCAGCTCTTCAGGCTCGTAGGTTGCTTAGGAAGGGATGTCAGGGATATTTGGCTCATGTGAGAGAGCTAGATAGTCAGGTCAGGGAGCCAGCCTCGGTGCCAGTTGTCAGAGAATTTCAGGATGTTTTCCCAGAGGAGTTTCCAGGTCTACCACCTGCCAGGGAAATAGAGTTTGAAATCAAATTGATGCCTGGAACTAGACCGATCTCTATTCCTCCCTACAGGATGGCTCTAGCTGAGTTGAAGGAATGGAAGGATCAGTTGCAAGAGCTGGTAGAAAAGGGTTTCATCCGACAGATTACCTCACCTTGGGGTGCTCCAGTCTTATTTGTGAGGAAGAAGGATGGATCCCTTAGACTTTGTATCGATTACAGGCAGTTGAACAAAGTCACTACCAAGAACAGGTACCCTCTGCCAAGGATCGATGATCTATTCGACCAGCTAGCAGGAGCGGGTTGTTTTTCCAAAATAGATCTGAGGTCCGGGTACCATCAGCTAAGGATAAGAGAGAAAGATGTGCCAAAGACAGCTTTCAGAACCAGATATGGGCATTTTGAGTTCCTTGTAATGCCGTTCGGGTTAACCAATGCCCCTGCAGCATTCATGGATCTCATGAACAGAGTGTTTAGCCAATACCTGGATCACTTTGTTATTGTCTTCATAGATGATATCTTAGTGTATTCCAGGAATGCAGAGGAGCATGCCCATCATCTGAGGTTGGTTCTGCAGACCTTGAGGGAACATGGCTTGTACGCCAAGTTCTCTAAGTGTGAGTTCTGGCTGAGGAGCATTTCATTCTTGGGGCATGTAGTGTCAGAGAACGGGATAGAGGTGGACCCCAAGAAGATAGAAGCTGTGGCTAACTGGCCTAGACCCACTTCAGTGACAGAGATTAGAAATTTCTTGGGTTTGGCAGGTTACTACAGGAGGTTCGTTCAGGAGTTCTCAAAAATTGCTGCTCCTCTGACCAGACTAACCAGGAAGAATCAGAAGTTTGTGTGGACTGACCAGTGCGAAGAGAGTTTTGAAGAGCTTAAGAAGAGGTTAACGTCAGCACCAGTGTTAGCTTTGCCAGCTAGCAATGAGGATTTCACAGTTTTCTGTGATGCGTCCCGTGTGGGACTGGGTTGTGTGTTAATGCAGAATGAAAGGGTGATCGCTTATGCTTCTAGACAGCTGAAGAAGCATGAGTTGAATTACCCCACACATGACCTGGAAATGGCAGCAGTAATCTTTGCACTCAAGATGTGGAGGCACTACCTTTACGGGGTTAAATGTGAGATCTTCACGGATCATAAGAGCTTGCAGTACATCTTGAGTCAGAGGGATCTGAATCTGAGGCAGAGAAGGTGGGTAGAACTGCTTAGTGACTATGATTGCAAAATACAGTACCATCTGGGTAAGGCGAATGTTGTGGCAGACGCTTTGAGCCGGAAATCACTTGGCAGTTTGTCCCATATTTCAGCAGAGAGGAGGCCAGTAGTAAGGGAGTTCTTCGAGCTCATGAATGAAGGTCTACAGTTGGAGTTGTCTGGTACAGGTGCTTTGATTGCTCAGATGAGAGTGGCACCCGTGTTTCTGGAGCAGGTGGCTCAGAAACAGCATGAGGACCCAGAGTTAGTGAAGATTGCCAGGACTGTTCAGTCAAGCAAAGCTAGTGAGTTCAGATTCAACAGTAAGGGGATCCTCCGCTATGGGAGCCGATTGTGTGTACCAGATGACATAGGGCTAAAAGGAGACATTATGAGAAAGGCTCATAATGCAAGATACAGCGTTCACCCCGAAGCCACCAAGTTGTATTAAGACCTGAAGAAGGTTTATTGGTGGCCAGCTATGAAGAGAGAAGTGGCACAGTTTGTGTCAGCCTGCGAAGTTTGTCAGAGGGTGAAGCTAGAACATCAGAAGCCGGCTGGAATGCTTAACCCGCTACCTATTCCAGAGTGGAAATGGGAGAATATAGCTATGGACTTCGTAGTGGGGTTACCAGCGACATCCAACAGATTGGACTCCATATGGGTGATTGTGGACAGACTCACTAAATCTGCTCACTTCATCCTAATTAGGAGTGGCTATTCTGTGGACAAGTTGGCGCAGGTGTATGTTGATGAGATCTTCAGACTGCATGGGGTTCCTGTTTCAATAGTGTCCGATAGAGGGCCCCAGTTCACCTCCAGGTTTTGGCGGAGTCTGCAGAATGGCATGGGTACCAGGTTGGATTTCAGTACTGCCTTCCACCCCCAGACTGACGGACAGTCAGAAAGGACCATCCAGACTATCGAGGATATGCTTAGAATGTGTGTGCTAGATTTTGGCGGTTCTTGGAGGCAGCATCTACCCTTGGTGGAGTTTGCCTACAATAACAGCTATCATGCTAGCATAGGGATGGCTCCTTATGAAGCTTTGTATGGAAGGAAGTGCAGGTCACCTGTTTGCTGGGAGGAAGTTGGAGAGAAGGCCTTGGCAGGGCCTGAGCTAGTAGAGATCACCAGCAGGGTGGTACCCATAATCAGATAAAGGATCAAGACTGCTGCAAGCAGACCGAAGAGTTATGCAGACATCCGCAGAAGACAAGTAGAGTTTCAGGAGGGGGATCTGGTATTGCTCAAGGTGTCTCCAATGAAAGGAGTGGTTCGTTTTGGGAAGAAAGGTAAACTAGCCCCACGATACATCGGACCCTTTGAAATCTTGCAAAAGATTGGGAATGTGTCGTACAAGCTGGATTTACATGCTTCAATGGAAAGAATCCATCCGGTTTTCCATGTTTCTATGTTGAGGAAATTTGTGTCAGATCCGGGCAAGGTTCTCAGTGAACCTGATGTGAAGATCCAAGAAGATCTCACCTATGTTGAGCAGCCAATACGGATCATAGACACCCAGATCAGGAAACTGAGGAACAAGGAAATCCCGATGGTGAAAGTCCTGTGGAACCACCACAATATGGAAGAATGCACTTGGGAGACACGGGAGTCCATGCTCCAGCAATACCCTTATCTTTTCTGAGGTTAGCTCCTTGTGAGTTTTATGTGCTTTGTATTTATGATATGTGTATGCCATGCTATGTGTTGTTTGGTGAACATTCGGGGACGAATGTTCTTAAGGGGGGGAGAATGTAATACCCGGCTAGACTCCGGTATCGGAATTCCTACCATCCGGTGGAATCTCGGGTGTCGGAGACCTTTAGAAGGGTAAAAACCATGTTTTCATAAAACGTTTTAATGAGTTTTATGGTTTTAATCAAGTAAGAAATGAGTTTTTGCATGGAATTGGTTTTGGAGGAAGACCCAGGTTTGGCCGCCGAACCTCAAGTTCGGCCGCCGAACATGCATGCGCTTCGGGTGTGCCTTAGGCCCCCAAAAGCATGAGTGAGGGAAGTCCAGGTTCAGCCGCCGAACCTTATGTTCGGCCGCCGAACATGGCATGCATGCGGAGGCACGTTCGGCTCCCGAATGTGGCCTAGCCAGCCACCTATAAAGGGGTCCCTTAGCCGAAAACGGGCGAGCTTTTTCTCCCCATTTCGGCCAAGGTGAGCTCTCCGCCGTCCCTCACCGATCTTGAGTTTCTTCCTTCAAATCCTTCACGATTTTCACAAGTTTTCACTTTGTTTTGAAGATTTTCGAGTTTAAAGCAAGTTTTGGAGCTTTGAGGTTCAAGGAGCTCAATCTCTCCCATCTTCGAGCTAGGGTCGTTTTCCTCTCGATCTTCAAGAGGTAAGGACCGATCTTGAGCTCACTATATGTTTTAAACAAGTTTTAAGTTGATCTATGGGGTAGAAATGTATGTTTATGTTAGTTGAGCTTTGTTAGGTTTTATGTGTTTTATGGACAAGGTATGATTGGTTGTGTGGGTTTGATGTGTTGTAGATGGGGTTTAGGACAGTTTGAAGCCCCTAGGAGCTGATGTATGTATCTATGCATGTTTTGAATGAGATGTATGCTTGATCTAAAAGGTTTGGGAGGCAACTATGCATGAGGAACCAAGTTTCTGCCCCTTGGCAGAAACCAAGTTCGGCAGCCGAAGGACTTTCGGCCGCCGAACCTGCTTGGGAGGCAAGCCTTTCGGCTGCCGAAGCCTGCCCTCGAAAGGAGACTTTCGTCTCTGTCTGGGAGTTTCGGCCGCCGAAAGTGCCGCCGAACATGCATCAGTTTCGTCTCTGTCTGGGAGTTTCGGCCGCCGAAGGTGCCGCCGAACCTGCCTGACTTTCGGCTCTAGAGGGACTTTCGGCCGCCGAACCTGCCACCGAAAGTGCCCTGTCCAGCCCTCCTTTGCATGTTTTTCTATGGTTGTTTTCATGATGTTTTAGGGAGTTTTGGGGGAGTAGTTTAGAGTTATGTTCATGTATGTTTGGTCCCTCATTTGAGTCCACCTGTGTAGGTTCGGACCCGAGGAACCGAGGACCCCAGCAGTGAGTCAGCTGCTCCAGTGTCTGGTCAGAGCTATCCAGAGGTGAGTGGAATAAATCATTACGTTTTAAAGTAAATAATGGACATTGTAGCATGATTCACGCATCATTAATATCATGAGATATACTAGGTTGTTTGCATTAGAATTCACGAATAAATTGCATTGCATATTTTATTGTTGATGTGGATGAACGTTGAATGATCCATAGCCCTCGACCTATGATGTGACGATATGGTATGTACGGTACAGAATGTAAGACCAGTGGGACCCATTCTACGTTCGCTGGCACTATGTAAGAGAAAGACCAGGACCCATTCTACGTTTTGGCACATTGGAATGTTATGTTATGCTATGTAAGAGAAAGACCAGGACCCATTCTACATTCTGGCACTATGGGATTATGTAGAGGGCTACTGGTGACAAGTTCATCCTTGATGTGATATGTTTGTGATGTGATGCATTCCATAAGAGCATGAAATGTTAATATAATGTTTTTATTATTCTGCTCACTGGGCTTTATAGCTCACCCCTCTCCCTAATCCCCCAGGTTTGTAGGTACAGGGTAGACCAGGAGGTCAACATGAGTAATAAAGTCATGTGTATGTAATAGATAGAATGTGGACATGACAAATTGTAAAATGATGTAAAGTTATATAATGTAATGATATTAAGGATTAGAGATTGTGCTTGACCCTATGTGTTTGGTATCCCTTTTAATACATGATCTTAGATGTTTATGATGTTTATGTAAACCAACTCAACACAGTTTATGTTACCATTTGGGGTATTGATGAGATCCCAAAGAGGGGTCAATGGTTATGATTATGACTATGTATAGTGCATGCACAGGTTGAGTTTGGTGTATGGATGAAAGGAAAAGTTTTAATTTTTATGTATGTTGTCGATCATGTATGGGATTAAACAGGTTAACAGGATGCATGTTAGGCTTGCTACGGGTCCCGGCGGCCTTAAGCCGACCTGGATCCTAGCGCCGGTAGCGGTCCGATTCTCGGGTCGTTACAGTGGTCATGGCGGAAATCATATAAGAAAGGAGTAAACACCTCTCCCCAAAAAAAGTGAACTTAGATCCTTCTGAACTATTAAATACCACTAATTTCTCAAAGCAATCTATTGTGGCATTATGACGGGATAACCAATTCATACCTAGGATAACATCTAGATCTTGTAGATACAAAGGAATCAAATCCACTAACAACTCATGATTGTCCAACTTAACAACACAATTCCTACACACATGTTCACATACAACAAAATCCCTAACTGGAGTATCCACAGCTAATCCACAGTCTAAGGGTTTTAATTCTCTATCAGCATACATAGAGAATGATTGAGATATGAAAGAATGAGTGGAACCAGGATCTATAAGAATATGTGCATCTTTATCAAAAGTAGTTAAAATACCAGTCACCACTTCTGGAGATGGTCGTGCCTCCTTCTGTGTCATAGTAAAGACTCTGGCCTGAGTGCAAGGTCTACCAGGTTGTATCATTGGTCTAGACTGAGAAGATGAAGTAGCTCCACTGGCTTTTCTTGCGCTAGGTCTAGCTTGTGCTGTAGGTACACCCTGTGATGGTATTATACCATACTTTAGATTCTGAGGTGCCACCGATCCTTGTTGAGAACCACTTTCTCTAGCCATCAACAATGGACAATCTTTCTTAAAATGTCCCGAATAACCACATTCAAAACAACACTTATCGAATTTTCTGCACTCCTCAAAATGATATCTACCACAAGCGGCACATTGAGGAAAATGTCTCTTCTTTTGTTCAAACCTAAAATTATATCCTTGCCCTTGCCCATGTTTCTGTGCTCCAAAGGAACTACCCACTGGTTGTGCTACTGAACTCTGAATAAACTGTGGTGGAGTAACTTGCTGCTCTGTATTGACAAAAGAACCTCTACCACTACCACTGTATTCAGTTTTGGACTGAAATGAACTGCCCTCTCTCTTAGCTGGTCTCTCTTTGAACCCCTGTGAACCCTGCATATGCTTTCTACTCATCTTTTACTCATACTCTTTCTCTTTCTACTTAACTTTTTTAACGTTCAAGGTTGCTTCCACCAACTCTCTAAAATTATTACTTCTAAACCAGGGCATATATAATATAATATTGACATGTAGACCCTGTCTGAATCTGTCACATTTAGCTTCCTCAGAAGGCAGTATGTCTGAAAAAAAGCATTAGTAGTCCTTAAACTTGTCAATATACTCTCTTATTGAGAGGCTTCCTTGAAACAACCTGAAAAAGGAATCCTGTTTTCCCTTCCTGTAACTTTTTGACAAATACTCATGGTGAAATTCGTATATAAATTGATTCCAAGTCAGTCTGACTCCATATCTGCAACATGTGCCATCAAACCAACCATCAGTCTTACCTTGAAGCAATCCATGTACATTATCTACCTTATCTGCATAAGTTAGCTTTATTAGTTTAAACACTTTTATCACTTTCTTTAACCATTTATTGCAATATTAGCATCAGAAGAACCCTGAAAATCAGAAGCCCCCAAATGCCTAGCACGATCCACTATCTCACACGCATCTCTAGGTTTAGCTGTAACTACTTGTGCTACAAAAGCACCTAGGTCTGTATTTATCTGAAAAGGAGTGGCTGGTGCTACAGGTGGAACAAGAGGTGGAGCTGCAGGTGCGACAGGAGGTGCAACTGCGGGTGCCGAGGGAGGCGGTGGTGCAGCCGGATACGCCCCTGATTCAACACCATGAGAAACAGAATCTCTATGCCCTTCTCCACTCTCAGGTAAAACATGATCTGCCACCCCTTCTAGAGGTGGAGGTGTAACTGTAGGATCCCTATGAGGTCGTCAAAATTAGCTAATCTAATTGTACGAACACCACGACCTCAACTTCTATTACCTACTCTGGGCGGCATTATCCTACAAACGAAAATACAAAAAGAATTATCAGAATATAATTAAGAATACTAACTCAAGAAAAGTCTACAGAATCTATAAATCTAAACTCTAATATCAAAAATTATCACACCGATTCTCTAATCTATAAAGACGCATATGATTCGAAAAACTGATATAACTTTTTAAAAGAATTAATAGCTTATATGATTACTAACTCACACGTTAAGAATTAAAATTTTTTATTTTTTTTAATAATAAAAAGTGGATTTATTTATAATAAACTACATTTATTTAATAAATTAAAATTAATAAAATAAGAAAAAGACATAAATACACTGTTAAAGACTATAATAATTTGGACTGTTTTTCTTATCCAAAAAATGTATCTTACTGTTAATGTGCAAAACTTTTTGCCTATACTAATTTATAAAAATTATAGTATTAAACATTATTAATTTTAATTTATTTAATTTTTGTTGTATCTAACTATTAAATCATCACAAAACTTTACTTTTCTTTTTTAGAATAATTTAGTGAGTTTATTTATAATAACGTTATAAAGGATGAAAATACACTATAATGAATATAGGAATTTAGAGCCAACCTTTTTCTATAAAAAATGTTTAATTATTAATAATTTTCGCCATTTTTATAATTTTTATATATTTTATTTTTTAATAATAATTATTTTAATTATAAAACAACTTAATAAAATATATTCGAGTATAATTGAAATTTGTGAGTATATAGTTTGTGATTCCTCATTGTTCTATCATTTTATTCATTTGTCTCTTTGCCAAATGGTCAAAAGGTTCAAGTTAAAGGTGTTGGTAATATTCATTTAATTCCATTACTTATTCTTCAAGATGTTTTGTTTGTGTTAGACTTTAGTTTTAATTTGCTATTAGTGAGTAAGTTGATTACTAATAGAAAAATACGTTTCATCTTCATGAATAATTGACGTATCATTCAAGACTTTTCCATATAGAAGATGATTGGGAAAGCTAATAAAAAAAATTGCTTATTCATATATATTAGAGTGCAAACCGATAACTTTCTTAACACATTATTCTTCATTAACATTTGCATCTCCTTCTTTTGATTTGTGGCATCACAGGATGGGTCATCCTTTAGATGATAGATTGTTTCTTTTGCAATCACAATCATTGTTTTTCTCAAATAAGTCAAGTTATACTTATACTACACATTTTAGGGCTAAGTAGAAAAGGTCAACTTTTTCTGATCATGTTTCTGAGAATTTTTTGAACTGCTTCACATGGATGTATAGAGACCATATTCACAAGCAGACATTAATAAGAATCATTACTATCTTACTATAATATGTGATTCCTCTAGATATGTATGGACTTTTATCATAAAAACAAAGTCTGAAGTATTGCCTTTCTTGTTCCTCAATTCCATCAGTATATTAAGAATCGCTTTAAGGCTTCTGTCAAGTATATAAGGATAGATAATGACACTGAATTTTTGCTTTATTCTTTTCTTACTACAAGTGACATCGTTAATCACACTAGTTGTGCTTACACACCTCAGCAAAATAGTGTGATTGAGAGGAAATACTAACACCTTCTAAATGTGGCCAGTGCTTTTCGTTTCCATTCTCACATATTCAATTTTGGGGATCTATAGTCCTTACTGCCAGTTATCTCATTAATAGAATTTCAACTCCTAAACTTGGCAATAAGACTCCTTTTGAGTTATTGTTCCATAAGCTTTCTTTTTTATGCTCGTCTTAAATCATTTAGATGCTTTTGTTATGCTTCCAATCTTCTTACTTATAGACAAGTTTGACTTTAGATCCAGAAGATGTGTCTTCATTGGTGATGGGCATCGAAACCACCAAAAATAAATTTCTACTTTAAAATAAAACTTGTGATAATGGTAAGCAAGGTCGATCTCACAGAAACTGGTAAGTAAATTAATTCTATTGAATGAACAAAAATAAAATAAAATAAAGTGGGGGAGGTTTTGAATGTAGAGGAATAAATAAAATCAATTCAAAGGAAGAAACAATTTAAATTTAAGAGAAACATTCAGTTAAAGGAATAATTATAATTCCAGTTTTTGTGGGTTGATCACAGATAAAAAATAAAAATAATTTCAATTTAATTATTGATAAACCAGTTATAGATATCGAAGACGTTTTAGGTATCCAATCCTTCCTTAGATTTTAAATTGGTTAAGAGACGCTCGTTAACTAGTTTTAACTCTTGGACAACCGTAGGAGACACTCCTAGAATTTAATCCAGTTATTGTATTAAGAATTAAAATGATCTGATTCTAACTAACAAATACAAAACTCTCGGTTCATTTAAGTTAGATTATACTATTTCTTAGGAAGGCCTTACGCAACCTAATTCACTACTTATTTCAGTTTAACTAAACAATTACGGATTTAATTAACCTGAATAGCAATATACCATTCTATCAATTGAGCAATGGCACCTTAATGCAATAACTCACAGAATGATATTAAGCGATAGACACATGAATAATATAAATACCAAGAATAATTGAGAAAACTATAGAATCACATAAATCTCACAACCAATTGAACTGGAACTTTAATTATCCTTTAACTGAAAAGAAGAAACTTAGCTACACATGTTCATGGCTAAGAATGGGAGATGAAAGATAAGATGAGATATCAGATACATCAAAATGCCCCCTTTTTATAGTGCTAAGAGTCCTAATTTAACCTAAATACAAGTAGCTAAAATCAAAATAGAGTACAACTTGGCAGATGAGAGTTATCTGCTTGGTTCTCGGATTTGAAGCTGAACTCTGTTCGTCAAGTATGTTTATGCCCATAACGTATTCCATAACACAGCTCATCTGGAAATTAGAGTTCAAGTACGACTCTGTTCCTTATCCTTCTATGAATTTGACTGTGACCACGTTTGATCTCAGAATGTATAGTCCAAATTAAATTTTTCCCTTGTTATTTTTCAATCCTACCAAGATAATAAAATTTAAACGAATCAACCTATTTTAAACGAAATCAATCTCAATATCTAAGTATTTTAAAATATTAAAATTACATAATTGTGTATATTATCAATTGGCTACCCTATTCGACTTAAGGGTTACAAGCTTTATGATTTAGATACCAAAGATATTTTTATTTTAAAGGATGTTATGTTTTATAAGCAGATTTTTCCATTTAAAAGGTCTTCTCATATGCACCTCAATTCCTCTTCTGTTTCTGACTTTGTGTTACCTATCATTCCTGAAGTTGAGTTCATTTCATGATGGTGATCCTCAACTTATAATTCATGTCTCTACTGAAGCCTTGTTCATATATGAACACCTTTAGATTCCATTTCTGTTTCACTTTCTCTAGAAAGTACAGTTTCCATTCAATCTCCTGTTTAAGTTCCAGATTGCCAAGTCCAAACTCCTGTTCTTAGAAAAAGTTCCAGGCCATCAAAACTTCCCATGTACCTCCAATATTATCATCTCAATCTAAAGAAGTCTTCTTGTCCTCAGTCCACTCTTTCATGTACCTCATATCCCATTCAACAATTCTTATCATATCACAGATTGTCTTCATCCTACAGATCTTTTATATTTAATGTATCTTTTACCTTTGAACCTACTGCCTATTCCCACGAAACCCAATTTGACCATTGAAAATGTAATACCCGGCTAGACTCCGATATCAGAATTCCTACCATCCTGTGGAATCTCGGATGTCGGAGACCTCTAGAAGGGTAAAACCATGTTTTCATGAAATGTTTTAATGTTTTTGATGATTTTTAAGTAAAGAGGAAATGAGTTTTTGAATAAAAACAACCTTGGAGGAAAGCTCAGGTTCGGCCGCCGAAACTCAAAGTTCGGCCGCCGAACATGCATGCATTTCGGGTGAGCCTTAGGCCCCCGAAGGCATAAGTGAGGGAAGCCCAGGTTCGGCCGCCGAACATGGCATGCATGCGGAGGCACGTTCGGCCCCCGAACGTGGCCTGGCCAGCCACTATAAAAGGGTCCCTTAGCCAAAAATGGGCGAGCTTTTCTCCCCATTGTCGGCCAAGGTGAGTTCTCCGCAGTTCCTCACCAATCTTGAGTCATTTCCTTCAAATCTTTCAAGATTTTCACAAGCTTTTGCTTTGTTTTGAAGATTTGCAAGTTTTGAGCAAGTTTTGGAGCTTTGAGGTTCAAGAACCCAAATCTCTCCCATCTCCGAGTTTAGGTCGTCTCTCTCTCGATCTTCAAGAGGTAAGAGCCGATCTTAAGCTCATTGAATGTTTTAAGTAAGTTTTATGCAAGATCTATGGGGTAGAATGCATGTTTAGCTCATAGTTAGGTTTTTGAGTTTATGTTGTGTTTATGAGCAATGTGTTGTTGTTGTGTGTTGTAGTTGGGGTTTTAGGTAGTTTGAAGCCCCTAGGAGCCAATGTATGTATATTTGTATGATTGGAATGAGTTATATGCATGTTGGAATGGGAAGGAGAAGTTTTCATGCAAAGGGAACCAAGTTTCTGCCCTTTGGCAGAAACCAGGTTCGGCAGCCGAAGGACTTTCGGCCGCCGAACATGGCTGGGGAGGCAGGCCTTTCGGCTGCCGAAGTTGCCCCCGAAAAGAGACTTTCGTCTCTGTCTGGGACTTTCGGCCGTCGAAAGTGCCGCCGAACCTGCCTGGGTTTCGGCTCTGGAGGGACTTTCGGCCGCCGAAGGTGCCGCCGAACCTGCCCTGTCCAGCCTTCCTTTGCATGTTTTTGCATGATTGTTTTGAGGTGTTTTAGGGGGTTTTTTGGGGGATGTTTTTAGAGTTATGTTCTAGTTGTTTGGTCCCTCATTTGAGTCCACCCGTGTAGGTTCGGACCCGAGGAACCGAGGACCCCAGCAGTGAGTTCAGCTGCTTCCGAGTCAGTAGAGCTTCAGCCAGAGGTGAGTAGAATAAACCTTATGTTTTTAAAGCAAATGAATTATACAGTTGAGCATGTTCATGCATCATGAATGCCATGTGATGAAATATGTTGTTTGCATTAGAATCCACGAATATGTTGCATTGCATTTATGATGTTGATGTGGATTGGTTATTGGATGACCCTTTAGTCCTCATATGGTATGATGATGTTACGACATGATATGGTATGGAAGTCCAGGTTGTACCCATTCTACGTCCCTGGCACTATGTAAGAGAAAGTCCAGGTTGTACCCATTCTACATCCCTAGCACATTGGTATGTATGATATGTTATGTTAAGAGAAAGACCGGTTGTACCCAGTCTACGTCCCGACACTTTGGAATGTAGAGGACTATTGGTGACAATACCATCCGAGATGTGATTTGATGTGATGTGTTGCATTACATGATGGCATGAGATTTTAAATATTGTTTTCTATTATTCTGTTCACTTGTCTCTAGTAGCTCACCCCTTCTCCCTAATCCCCCAGGATTGCAGGTACGGGCTAGACAGAGAAGTCAAGAAGAGTAAAGTCATATGCTTGTAATAGATAGGAAGTGGACATGATAAATTGTATAATGATGTAAAGTTTGTATAGTCATGTTATATATAATGATATTGAGGATTAGAAGTTGTGCTTGACCCTATGGATGTTGTTATCCCTTTTAAATACATGATTTAGATGTTAGCCAACTCAACACATGTATATCGCCCATTGGGGCATTGATGAGATCCCACAGAGGGGTCAAGTTTATGATTATGATTATGTTTAGTGCATGCACAGGTTGAGTTTGGTGTATGAGGAATGAATGAAAGAAAAGTTTTAATTTTTATGTATGATTGTTGATCATGTATGGGATTAACAGGTTTACAGGTTGCATGTCAGGCTTGCTACGGGTCCCGGCGGCCTTAAGCCGATCTGGATCCTAGCGCCGGTAGCGGTCTGATTTTCGGGTCGTTACAGAATGGTATCAGAGCCCTAGGTTCATATGGTCGGACCTAGAGTGTTGGGCTCATAGATGTTATAGAAGGTCAAGCACAATAGGAAGATCATGTCTACTAGGATAGGATGTGGAGTCCTGTCTTGTTTGATGATGTGAAATGCCATGACTATATGCATGTGCATTAATGATATGTGATGTATGTGATGAGGGTTCATATGTGCCCACATGAACCATATGATGCTAATGTTTGCTTGTTATGTGCTGCTTTTCAGAAAACAGGATGAGGGGAACTCGTCGATCAGCAAGATTGACTGGAGTGACACTTGAGGATGAGGGCATGAGCGCCCGTCCTCCTACATTGCCTAGGACAATGTCTAGTAGGTCTAACAGAGAAAGAGCAGTAAGAGACCCTAGAAGGTCTCTGGATCTGGGTAGGAGCAGATCAGTGAGGGGAACAGTTCAGGGAGGAATGTCAGAAGGCATGGGGGATGATATGGATGTAGAGCAGAGGAGGGATGGCAGTCTGGGAGTTAGCATGTCAGAAGAGGGAATGGGAGAGTCCCAAGGAGGCACTCAGGCCTCAGGATTTGTTCAGCCACCCCACTACCCACACTTCTCACAAAATCCCGGGTATTCGATGGGAGGTACATCAGATTACCCTAGCTTCATCCCTTATCCCACACAGATGCCATACCCACCCTACTACCCACCATATTCACAATACCCAATGTATCCACCCCCACCTTACTATCCAAATCCAGCAAACCCTACCTCAGAAAATGTTGCACCACCTCCACCACCTACAGAACCAGCAGCCCCAGTTACTCAACCTTCTAGACCTAGCTCAGCCAGTGGGAGTAAGGTCAAGATGACCGACTACATGAAACTAGGTGCTCCTCAGTATGAAAAAGGGGATGACCCATTTGTGTATCTTGAAAGGGTTAAGGTGATCACAGATGAGATTGGGGCTGATGACAGTAGAGCCATTCAGATGGCCGGGTTCACGCTTAAGTGCAAGAAGGCACGAGAGTGGTTCAAGAATTATGTGAACCCGAGAGTAGACAGCATGTCTTGGGAGGAGTTTGCAAACGAGTTTGCAGGATGGGCTTTCCCAGATAGTTCAAGGGAGCTGAAGATGATAGAGTTTGAGCAGTTGAGGCAGACCGATGATATGAGTGTAGAGGAGTTCACAGACAGATTCTTGGAGCTGTTGCCATTTGCAGGGCAAAATCTTGACTCAGACCAGAAAAGGTCAAGGAGATATATCATGAAACTCCACTCCAGATATTCCTCCTTGATCCAGTCAGCAGATAGGGAGAGCTTCCATGCCATAGTGGATATGGCCCGGAAAATGGAGGCCAGTGCCATCGTTCAGGGAACAGTTAAGCAGTCAGTGGCACAGCCTTCTGGTTCTAAGACCCCAGGCTCTTCTTCTTTTAGTGCAGCAGCTTCAGGCAGCAAAAAGTGGAGTAATACCACTAGGAAGTCGAAGAAGAACAAGTTTTGGAATAAGGTCAAGTCTAGTCTGGGACTAGGGAGTGGCTCGAGCTCGGTGCGGATAATGCAGTGTGTGCAAAGTGTGGTAGGCCACACAGGGGAGTTTGCCGGGCTGGGACAGCAGCCTGCTTCAGATGCGGGCAAGAAGGACACATGGCTCGAGAGTGTCCTAGGGCAGCTTTTGGAGCACAGTCTCAGCAGACAGCTTCTGGCAGTGTGGCTCAACCAGCAGCTCCAGCCATGACTCAGGCCAGTGGCAGAGGCAGAGGGAGAGGGGCAGCCTCTTCTTCAGCGGGTTTCAGAGGTGAAGGTCCATCAGCTCCAGCACGGATCTTCACGATGACTCAGCAGGAGGCAGATGCATCTAACACCGTGGTGGCAGGTAATTTAGTCATTGGTTGTTCAGATGTGTATGCCTTGATGGACCCTGGTGCATCTCATTCTTTTATTGCTCCGAGAGCTGTCCAGAGGTTGGGGTTGATGATCTCTGAGTTAGAGTGTCCTCTCTGGGTTAGTGGACCCAAGTGTGATCCATCAGTGGCAGAGTCAGTCTGCCAGTGCAGTCCAGTCTTTGTTGAGGGATGATGCCTTTCCGCCGACCTTGTGGTTCTAGACTTGACAGATTTTGACGTCATTCTAGGGATGGACTGGTTATCTACCCATGGTGCTACCTTGGACTGCAGGGACAAGGTAGTCAAGTTCAGAGGTCAGGATGGGTTAGACGTTGTCTTCAGGGGAGACAGGAGGGGTACACCTAGAGGTCTGATATCAGCTCTTCAGGCTCATAGGTTGCTTAGGAAGGGATTTCAGGGGTATTTGGCTCATGTGAGAGAGCTTAGCAGTCAGGTTAGAGAGCCCGCCTCGGTGCCAGTGGTTAGAGAGTTTCTAGACGTCTTCCCAGACTAGCTGCCAGGTTTACCACCTGCTAGGGAGATAGAGTTCGAGATAGAACTGATGCCTGGAACCCGACCGATCTCTATCCCTCCCTACAGGATGGCTCCAGCTAAGTTGAAAGAATTGAAAGAACAGTTGCAAGAGTTGGTAGAAAAGGGCTTCATCCGACCGAGCACTTCACCTTGGGGTGCACCAGTTTTGTTTGTGAGAAAGAAGGATGGATCCCTTAGACTTTGTATCGACTACAGGCAGTTGAACAAAGTCACTACCAAGAATAAATACTTGTTGCCTAGGATCGACGATCTATTTGACCAGCTAGCCGGAGCAGGTTGTTTCTCCAAAATAGATCTAAGATCGGGGTACCTTCAGTTAAGGATAAGGGAAGAAGATGTGCCGAAGACAGCTTTCAGGACCAGATATGGGCATTTTGAGTTCCTTGTAATGCCGTTCGGGTTAACCAACGCCCCTGCAGCATTCATGGATCTTATGAACAGAGTGTTTAACCAGTACCTGGATCACTTCGTTATTGTCTTCATAGATGATATCTTAGTGTATTCCAGGAATGCAGAGGAGCATGCCCATCATCTGAGGTTGGTTCTGCAGACCTTGAGGGAACATGGCTTGTATGCCAAGTTCTCTAAGTGTGAGTTCTGGCTGAGGAGCATTTCGTTCTTGGGGCATGTAGTGTCAGAGAATGGGATTGAGGTGGACCCCAAGAAGACAGAAACTGTGGCTAACTGGCCTAGACCCATTTCAGTGACGGAGATCAGGAGTTTCTTGGGTTTGGCAGGTTACTACAGGAGGTTCGTTCAGGACTTCTCGATAATAGCAGCTCCTCTGACCAGACTGACCAGGAAGAATCAGAAGTTTCTGTGGACCGACCAGTGCGAAGAGAGTTTTGAAGAGCTTAAGAGGAGGTTGACTTCAGCACCAGTTTTAGCTCTGCCATCTAGTGATGAGGACTTTACGGTCTTTTGTGATGCGTCCCGTGTGGGACTGGGTTGTGTACTAATGCAGAATGAGAGGGTGATTGCTTATGCTTCTAGGCAGCTGAAGAAGCATGAGTTGAATTACCCCATGCATGACCTAGAGATGGCAGCAGTAATCTTTGCACTCAAGATGTGGAGGCACTACCTCTATGGGGTAAAATGTGAGATCTGTACAGATCATAAGAGCCTGCAGTACATCCTGAGTCAAAGAGATTTGAATTTGAGACAGAGGAGATGGGTAGAGCTGCTGAGTGACTATGATTGCGAGATTCAGTATCATCCGGGTAAGGCGAATGTCGTGGCAGACGCCCTAAGCCGGAAGTCACTAGGCAGTCTATCCCACATCACGGCAGAGAGGAGACCAGTGGTGAAGGAGTTTTACAAGCTCATTGATGAAGGTCTACAGTTGGAGTTGTCTGGTACCAGTGCTTTAGTGGCCCAGATGAGAGTGACACCTGTGTTTCTGGAGCAAGTGGCTCAGAAACAGCATGAGGATCCAGAGTTAGTGAAGATTGCCAGGACTGTTCAGTCAGGCACAGACAGTGAGTTCAGATTTGACAGTAAGGGGATCCTCCGCTATGGGAGTCGATTGTGTGTACCAGATGACATAGGGCTAAAAGGAGACATTATGAGGGAGGCTCATAATGCAAGATACAGCGTTCACCCCGGAGCCACCAAGATGTATCAAGACTTGAAGAAAGTTTATTGATGGCCAGCGATGAAGAAAGAAGTGGCACAGTTTGTGTCAGCCTGCGAAGTGTGTCAGAGGGTGAAGCTGGAACATCAGAAGCCGGCTGGAATGCTTAACCCGCTACCTATTCCAGAGTGGAAATGGGAGAATATAGCTATGGACTTCGTAGTGGGGTTACCGGCAGCGTCCAACAGATTGGACTCTATATGGGTGATTGTGGACAGACTCACCAAATCTGCTCACTTCATCCCTGTCAGGAGTGGCTACTCTATGGACAAGTTGGCGCAGGTATATGTGGATAAGATCGTCAGGCTGCATGGGGTTCCTGTTTCAATAGTGTCGGATAGAGGGCCCCAGTTCACCTCCAGGTTTTGGCGGAGTCTGCAGAATGCCATGGGTACCAGGTTGGATTTCAGTACTGCCTTCCACCCCCAGACGGACGGACAGTCCGAAAGGACCATCCAGACTATCGAGGATATGCTTAGAATGTGTGTGTTGGACTTTGGCGGTTCTTGGAGGCAGCATCTACCTTTGGTGGAGTTTGCCTACAATAACAGCCATCATGCTAGCATTGGGATGGCTCCATATGAAGCTTTATATGGGAGGAAGTGCAGGTCACCTGTTTGCTGGGAGGAAGTTGGAGAAAAGGCCTTGGCAGGGCCTGAGCTAGTAGAGATCACCAGCAGGGTTGTACCCATAATCAGAGAGAGAATCAAGACTGCTGCAAGCAGACAGAAGAGTTATGCAGACATTCGCAGACGGCAAGTAGAGTTTCAAGAGGGGGATCTGGTATTGCTCAAGGTGTCTCCAATGAAAGGAGTGGTTCGCTTTGGGAAGAAAGGTAAACTAGCCCCACGATACATCGGACCCTTTGAAATCTTGCAGAAGATTGGGAATGTGTCGTACAAGCTAGATTTGCTTGCTTCAATGGCAAGAATCCATCCGGTTTTCCATGTTTCAATGTTGAGGAAATTTGTGTCAGATCCGGGCAAGGTTCTTAGTGAGCCTGATGTGGAGATCCAAGAGGATCTCACCTATGTTGAGCAGCCAGTGCGGATCATAGACACCCAGATCAGAAAGCTGAGAAACAAGAAAATCCCGATGGTGAAAGTCCTGTGGAACCACCACAATATGGAAGAGTGCACCTGGGAGACACGGGAGTCCATGCTCCAGCAATACCCTTATCTTTTCTGAGGTTAGTTCCCTGTGAGTTTTATGTGCTTTGCATGATTGATATGTGTATGCCATGCTATGTGTTAGTTGAGGAACATTCGGGGACGAATGTTCTTAAGGGGGGAGAATGTAATACCCGGCTAGACTCCGGTATCGGAATTCCTATCATCCTATGGAATCTCGGATGTCGGAGACCTCTAGAAGGGTAAAACCATGTTTTCATGAAATGTTTTAATGTTTTTTGATGATTTTTAAGTAAAGAGGAAATGAGTTTTTGAATAAAAACAACCTTGGAGGAAAGCTCAGGTTTGGCCGCCGAAACTCAAAGTTCGGCCGCCGAACATGCATACATTTCGGGTGAGCCTTAGGTCCCCGAAGGCATAAGTGAGGGAAGCCCAGGTTCGGCCGCCGAACCTCAAGTTCAGCCGCCGAACATGGCATGCATGCGGAGGCACGTTCGGCCCCCGAACGTGGCCTAGCCAGCCACTATAAAAGGGTCCCTTAGCCGAAAATGGGCGAGCTTTTCTCCCCATTGTCGGCCAAGGTGAGTTCTCCGCCGTTCCTCACCAATCTTGAGTCATTTCCTTCAGATCTTTCAAGATTTTCACAAGTTTTTGCTTTGTTTTGAAGATTTGCAAGTTTTGAGCAAGTTTTGGAGCTTTGAGGTTCAAGAACCCAAATCTCTCCCATCTCCGAGTTTAGGTCGTCTCTCTCTCGATCTTCAAGAGGTAAGAGCCGATCTTAAGCTCATTGAATGTTTTAAGTAAGTTTTATGCAAGATCTATGGGGTAGAATGCATGTTTAGCTCATAGTTAGGTTTTTGAGTTTATGTTGTGTTTATGAGCAATGTGTTGTTGTTGTGTGTTGTAGTTGGGGTTTTAGGTAGTTTGAAGCCCCTAGGAGCCAATGTATGTACATTTGTATGATTGGAATGAGTTATATGCATGTTGGAATGGGAAGGAGAAGTTTTTGTGCAAAGGGAACCAAGTTTCTGCCCTTTGGCAGAAACCAGGTTCGGCAGCCGAAGGACTTTCGGCCGCCGAACATGGCTGGGGAGGCAGGCCTTTCGGCTGCCGAAGTTGCCCCCGAAAAGAGACTTTCGTCTCTGTCTGGGACTTTCGGCCGCCGAAGGTGCCGCCGAACCTGCCTGGGTTTCGGCTCTGGAGGGACTTTCGGCAGCCGAAGGTGCCGCCGAACCTGCCCTGTCCAGCCTTCCTTTGCATGTTTTTGCATGATTGTTTTGAGGTGTTTTAGGGGGTTTTTGGGGGATGTTTTTAGAGTTATGTTCTAGTTGTTTGGTCCCTCATTTGAGTCCACCTGTGTAGGTTCGGACCCGAGGAACCGAGGACCCCAGCAGTGAGTTCAGCTGCTTCCGAGTCAGTAGAGCTTCAGCCAAAGGTGAGTAGAATAAACCTTATGTTTTTAAAGCAAATGAATTATACAGTTGAGCATGTTCATGCATCATGAATGCCATGTGATGAAATAGGTTGTTTGCATTAGAATCCACGAATATGTTGCATTGCATTTATGATGTTGATGTGGATTGGTTATTGGATGACCCTTTAGTCCTCATATGGTATGATGATGTTACGGCATGATATGGTATGGAAGTCCAGGTTGTACCCATTCTACGTCCCTGGCACTATGTAAGAGAAAGTCCAGGTTGTACCCATTCTACGTCCCTGGCACATTGGTATGTATGATATGTTATGTTAAGAGAAAGACCGGTTGTACCCAGTCTACATCCCGGCACTTTGGAATGTAGAGGACTATTGGTGACAATACCATCCGAGATGTGATTTGCTGTGATGTGTTGCATTACATGATGGCATGAGATTTTAAATATTGTTTTCTATTATTCTGCTCACTGGGCTCTAGTAACTCACCCCTTCTCCCTAATCCCCTAGGATTGCAGGTACGGGCTAGACAGAGAAGTCAAGAAGAGTAAAGTCATATGTTTGTAATAGATAGGATGTGGACATGATAAATTGTATAATGATGTAAAGTTTGTATAGTCATGTTATATATAATGATATTGAGGATTAGAAGTTGTGCTTGACCCTATGGATGTTGTTATCCCTTTTAAATACATGATTTAGATGTTAGCCAACTCAACACATGTATATCGCCCATTGGGGCATTGATGAGATCCCACAGAGGGGTCAAGTTTATGATTATGATTATGTTTAGTGCATGCACAGGTTGAGTTTGGTGTATGAGGAATGAATGAAAGAAAAATTTTAATTTTTATGTATGATTGTTGATCATGTATGGGATTAACAGGTTTACAGGTTGCATGTCAGGCTTGCTACGGGTCCCGGCGGCCTTAAGCCGATCTGGATCCTAGCGCCGGCAGCGGTCCGATTTTCGGGTCGTTACAAAAAACATGCTATGCAGTAGGAACTTGATGCACTTGAAGTAAATAAGACATTAATTATTACCACTTTACTTGTAGGACCCAAGGTTGTAGGTTGCAAGTGGGTGTATAAAGTTAAATTCAACTTTGATGGCACTATGGAGAGATATAAAGCTACGTTAGTTACAAAGGATTACACTCAAATGGCATAATTTGATTTTCAAGAAATTTTTAGCCCAATAGCTAAGCACACTACTGTCAGGACCTTCTTAGCTCTTGCAGCTATACGTGATTGGTATTTGTCTCAATTAGATGTCAACAATGTATTTTTGAATGGAGATTTGAATGAGAAAGTCTATATGGAAATTGCCTAGGGATATGAGATTAAGGAGGATTATGTGGATAAGTCCAAGCTGGTTTGCAAGTTGCAAAAATCCTTATATGGTCTAAAACAGGCATCAAGGCAATGGAACATAAAATTCACTGAAATTTTGTTGTAGGAAGGATTTATTCAATCCAAAAATGATTATTCACTCTTCACTAAGCATGTAGAAGGTGGTTTTGTTACAGTATTAGTGTAATGTAGATGATATTATAGTTGGCAGCAGTAGTAGATTCTTTATTGAACAATACAAAACTTGTTTTAAGATGAAAGACTTGGATTCACTTCATTATTTTTGGGATATTGAAGTTGCAAGGTCTACTAAAGACATAGTTATATCACAAAGGAAGTTCATTTTGGATATGTTTGAAGAGTATGGGTTGCTTGGTGCTAAACCTTATTCAATACTAATGGAAGCGAACTTGAAAATGGGATATACAAATGAAAATGTGCTTCCTAATCCTACTCTTTACAGACAAATGTTAGGAAAACTAATGTATATTACATTGACAGACTAGGCATTGCATATAGTGTACATGTACTATCTTAGCTCATGAACAAGCCCTCATAGACACACTTAGATGTTGGTTATAGAATGCTTAAGTACTTAAAGAATGCTCTAGGTCAAGATTTATTGCAAATTCTGAAATGAGGTTGACTGCTTACTCTAAAAGTGACTGGGCTAGCTGTGCAGAGACAAGGAGGTCTTTAACAGACTTCTATATATTTCTTGGCAAATCCTTGATCAGCTGAAAATTTGAAAAGAAAACTATTGTTTCACAAAGTTTAGGAGAGACAAAGTATAGATTCATGGCTATTGTTACTTCAGAAGTTCTTTGGTTGCTTTCATTCTTGACAAATTTGAATATAGTGGTTCCTTAGCCCAGTTAAGCTGCTCTGTGATAGCATGTCTGCTATTCACATCTCTAAAAATCTTATTTTGCATGAAAGAACCAAACACATAGAGATTAATTGTCATTTTATACCTGAAAAAATGTTGATTGGTGTGATTTAACTAGAATATATAAACACAAAAGTGCAAATGGTAGATCTATTCACTAAAGTCTTGAATCCTGCACAATTCAAATATCCCATGAGCTAGTTAAACATTACTAATGTATATATATATTTGAGAGGGAGTATCAAACTAAGAAGGCCAAAAATAAGTTAGAATTAGTTAGTTGGCTTGTTAGCTTAGTTAGTGAAATGTAACTTATACAGTTAGCTGAGTTGGTAACTTAGCACCAGCCTTTGATTGTGTATACAAGCCATGTAGCTAACAATTCATACACGAGATTCTCATTGTTCAATTCTCTTCTTCTTGACCTCGTAGCAGGTTGGTCAATGGCAGCATTTAAGAGATAATTCATTAGGCTGCAGCTGCCCTTAGTCCTTAATAATTAATATTAATCCGTATCATTTTGCCTTACAAGGAAAAGGACTATCATAATGGTCTCTCTGCTGGTGCTTGCTTGACAATTCGAGAAGACTGCAAGATTTCCTCAAGATTTTTTTTCCTCCAATTAAAACGTCGGGGTAAAAGAGTGAAATTGACCAAAAACAATATTTTAAAAAAAAAATTGACTGAAATTCAACTGTGATTCAATATCATTAAATTAAAATTTATTAATAAAACAATTTCATATGGAGAAAGGACCAAATTAACGTGCTCTGAACTTTTGACCAAGTTCAAGTATTTTTTTTTTTTAGGTTAAATGAACTCTCATTATGCTTAAATTTATATTTTTCTTAAATAAAGTATACCACCTTCCTATATAAATAAATAGAATTTATAAAATAAAGTGAATACTAAATCCAACCACATCGATTAAATCCTATAGATTAAAGTTTATGTTGCAATTTTTTCATTTGATTAAAAGGTCTAATTCAATAATTAGTTTTTCTTTTAAATTAACAAATGCATTCAATAAGACACGTAGATAGGAGACATACACTCTAATTTTTATTTAAAATCAAATTTACAAGAGGTTTAAAAAATTTTATTATGCCAAAATTAAAATGTGTGGATTAAAACTTAAATGCATGTGTCAAGATTTTTTTACGTGAATAGACTTAATAATAATATAATTTTTTATATTATATGGTCACTTTGGCTTGTTGAATACTGTATCTAGTGGGGTACTGCTAATTGACTAACCTAATCAAACGAAAGCAAGATATTAAGACATCACAGACTTGGATTCTACGAATGGTCCAATCTATTTGACTAGTGTTGTCATATGGCTACTCCTTTCATCTTGATTGTTTTCTTTCTTATTAGATCACCTTCATCTGCATCTTCTTCATCTTCAACTTTTCCTACTGATTCTATCATTTTAAACCAAAGATCATCTCTCTCCGTAGAGAGGCCAGGCCATGTTCTGACTTCACCTAATGCCATTTTCACTGCCGGCTTTTACCCAGTCGGGGATAATGCTTATTCCTTCGCTATATGGTTCACTGAACCCTCTTGTTCTAATAGTTGCACTGTAGTCTGGATGGCAAACCGAGATCTGCCAGTTAATGGAAGAAACTCAAAGCTGTCTCTGCTTAAAAATGGAAATCTCATATTGACAGATGCTGGTAAATCCGTTGTTTGGGAATCCAACACTTTCTCTCTCTCTTCATCTTATTTACAGCTTTATGATACTGGAAATCTTGTTCTAATTACTAGTAGAGAGCGTGTCATTCTATGGCAAAGCTTTGATTCACCTACAGATACCCTTCTTCCACTGCAACCGCTCACCAGAGACTCTCTTCTTGTTTCTTCAAGAAGCTTGACAAACTTTTCTTCTGGTTTCTACAAGCTATCTTTCCATTATGATAATGTTCTTCGTCTTGTTTATGATGGTCCTGAATTTTCAAGTGCTTTCTGGCCAGACCATTGGCTTTTGAGCTGGGAAACTGGTAGATCATCTTACAACAGCACCAGAATCGCTTTACTCGACTCCTTTGGTAAATTTACTTCATCAGATAATTTCAGTTTCTTTTCTGCTGATTATGGACAGCAACTTCAGCGAAGATTGACCCTTGATTTTGATGGTAATCTTCGCTTGTATAGCAGAGAGAATGGAAATGGGAGTTGGGTAATTTCAGTGCAAGTCGTTTCTCAACCGTGCAAGATCCATGGAGCATGCGGACCTAATAGTGTGTGTAAATATGTCCCTAGCTTTGGTAGGAAATGTTCTTGCCTTCCAGGATATAAAATCAAAAATCCTGCTGATTTGTCTTTCGGCTGCGAGCCAGAGATTATTGTTTCTAGCGTTGAAACCGCTGCTACATTCACTCGATTACCTCACGTTGTTATGTACGGCTATGAATTTCGTCGCTTTGAAAATTATTCTCTGAAGAACTGTGAGAAAGTGTGCCTGGGAAGATATGATTGTAAAGGGTTTGAATTCAAATTCTTCTATCATAACCACCCTGACAATATTCCTTATTGTTTCATAAAGTTACAATTGCTAAATGGGCAGACTACGCCCAATTTGAAAGGAGATTTCTATTTGAAAGTGCCGAAAATCAGTCCTTCCAAACACTGGTCAGCTAAAGAGCTCACTCTAATTTGTCCTGCTGGAGCTGCTAAGCAGCTTGACAGAAGGTATGCTAAATCTGATAGAAAGAGGTCCTTAAAGTTCTTGCTTGGTTTTGTTATTGCAACTGGGATAGTTGAGATCCTTTCCATGGTTTTGGTGTGGCTTTATTTCATTAAAAGCCGGCAAATGATAGCTGCAACTTCTGAAGAATACTTTCTTGCTGCTACTGGCTTCAGAAGATTTAGCTACTCAGAACTTAAAGAAGCAACAAGAAATTTCATCGAAGAAATTGGTAGAGGAGCTACTGGAATAGTTTATAAAGGGGTATTAGCAGATCAAAGAGTTGCAGCAATCAAACGATTAAACAATGCAAGCCAAGGAGAAGCTGAATTTCTAGCAGAAGTAAGCACTGTTGGGAAGCTTAATCACATGAACTTAATAGAGATGTGGGGTTACTGTGCAGACAAAAAGCACAGGCTTTTGGTTTATGAGAATATGGAGAAAGGATCATTGGCTAAAAACCTCTCTTCCATGGAACTTGATTGGGAAAAGAGGTTCAAAATCGCATTGGGCACTGCTAAAGGGCTAGCTTATTTGCATGAGGAATGCTTGGAGTGGGTTCTGCATTGTGACGTAAAGCCACAAAATATACTATTGGATGCTAATTATGAGCCTAAAGTATCAGATTTTGGTCTATCTCGGCTACTAAGCAGAGGTCACGAGCTTCACAATTCAAGCTTCTCAAAGATAAGAGGAACAAGAGGTTACATGGCTCCAGAGTGGATCTTTAATCTGCCCATCACCTCCAAAGTGGATGTCTACAGCTATGGGGTGGTGGTGTTAGAGATAGTGACCGGAAGGAGCCCATCAATGGATGGCCATGATGCTGAAAGTGGTTGTGGAGTGGCGGAGAACAAAAGGGTAGTCGAATGGGTGAGGGAAAAGAAACTTGAAGCTTCTACAAGTAGTTGCTGGGTTGAAGAGATCATAGATGCTGCCATCGGAGTGGACTATGATAGAAGAAAATTGGAAGTTCTTGTTGGAGTGGCATTGAAATGCGTGGAGGAATGCAAAGATGATAGGCCCACCATGAGCCAAGTGGTTGAGATGCTTGAAAAGCTTGAAAATGATCATTAATTAGCCAAATTAATCAAACTTCCTCTAGAGAAGAATTGGCATAATTAGTATGTTTTATCTGTAATTTCGTTGACAGCTTTAATGCATTTACTTACTAATAAATTAATTTAAATAAATTACTTTAATTTAATATAATATCCTACGTACGTAATTGGTTGATTTGATTTAAAATAGAATTGAATAAAATAAATATAGAATCGAAAAAATTAAATCGAATTGATTTTGATCAAAAATTGAATCGAATTGAATTGGTCTGATTTAGTTCGATTTAATTCGATTTGATTCATTTAAATTTTTAATAATTTTTTTTATTTTTATAATTTATTTTTAATATTTTAAAATTTAATTGAAATATTTTAATCTTAATATGATCTAATTTCTTTATATTATTGAAAATAATAATATTATCACTAATCGGTTCGGTTCAATTTTTTTATTTTTTTATTAAAATCAAACTGAATTAAAATAATTAAAATTTTTAAAATTAAAAACCAAACCGAAACGAAATTAATAAAAAATTAAACTGAATTTTTAAATTAATTTAATTCGATTAAATTTTTCAGTTTAAATTGAATACCGCTCAAAATATTTTTTCGTCCATAATAAATTTATTTTACTTTGTAAAAAAAATAAATAAATTGAGGCTTTATTACTTGATAAAAGATATTTTTTAGAAAAAATATTTTAATAATTTTTTCTAATGCTTAGCAAATCATTTTTAATTGTCGTATTTATTTATTATTTAAATTTTATTTATAATTTTATTAATTTTTTTAACGTATTTTTATTTTTAATTTTAAATTTTTTTCCGTTGTTCCTTTATTTTATAAATAATGTGCTTATTTTTGAAAATTTTTCTTTATAATTTATATTAACTTCTTAATATATCGATATTTAATATGTTTTAAGAAAAATTATTAGTTTTAAAATTTTTTTAGTAATATAATAATAAAAATTATAGTACTAAACATTATTAATTTTAATTTGTTTAATTTTTATTGTATCTAACTATTAAATCATCACAAAACATTCCTTTTCCTTTTTAGAATAAAGGATGAAAATACACTATAATGAATATAGGAATTTAGAGCCAACCTTTTTCTATAAAAAAAAGTCCGTAATTATTAATAATTTTGGCCTTTTCATAATTTTTATACATTTTTACTTTTTTAATAGTAATTATTTTAATTATAAAAAATTTAATTATTATTAAATGAAAAATATATTTAGTTAATTGAAATATGTGAAATTGAGATATATGTGAAAATATATAAAATATTATTTTATCCATCCAATAATTTTTATATTATTTTTTAATTATTTTAAAATTATTATTCACTTTTATTTTTTATATTATAGTAATATATAAATTAATTATTATAATTATATTTAATTTTATATTATTTCTGACATCTCTCCAAATATATCTTAGTATTTAAATTACAATGTGATTTAACTAGAGGTAGGTGAGCAGTATTCGGTTCAAACCGAAAAAATCGATCGAATCGAATTGATTTAAAAATTTAGTTCAGCTTTTTATACATTTCTGTTTGGTTCGGTTTTTAATTTCAAAAATTTTGGTTATTTCGATTCGGTTCGGTTTTGATCAGAAAAAAATCAAAAAAATCGAACCGATTAGTGATAATAATATGTTTTTTCAATAATATAGAGAAATTAAATCATATTAAAATTAAAATATTTAATTAAATTTGTAAATACTAAAACTAAAGTGTAAAAAAATTATTAAAAATCGAAACCGATCAAACCGAATCGAATTGAACTGAATCAGACCGATTCGATTCGATTCGGTTTTTGACCAAAATCAATTCAGTTCGATTTTCATAAACACTAAAATTTTAATTTTTGGTTTATTTAGTTCGGTTCGGTACCAAATGCTCACCCCTAGATTTAACACATTTTCAAGTAGGATTCTATATTGTAATTTATAATAAAAAAGATCATGTACTTTTATGCAATTAATAAAGTGAGGTTTTCGCACTTACAAATTTAATTTAATATGTAGTAAGTGCATCAGAATAAATTTGAAAAATTGTTCTCCTCCTCCAATTTTCAGTTCTAAAAAAATAAAGTGAGATTTTTCTCTAACTCTACTAAATATCACTGATAAATTACAAATTACTCCGTAATATTTAATAAAATTATATTTTAATTTTTATATCTTTAAATTTAGTCCATTAAATTTTATTTGATTAATAAAATAATCTCTTAATTTAAATTTTATATATTTAATTGAAATTAGTCCCAATATTTTTATAGATTAATTCTTAAATATTATAATTACTAAAAAGTTCGTATATTTATAAATTAATTTTTTTAAAATGCAATTTTAATACTTTATATATAAAAAATAATAAGATAAAAATCTGATATTTCTTTTTAGTTATAATTCACTCCGATATTCTTACAAATTTACAATAAGTATATATATATATATATATATATATATTAAATTTATATATATATATATTAAATTAATCTGACATGTTTATTAAATTTAATATTTTAAAGTAAATTAATAAAATAAAAATTAAATTAAACATCTTGTACAACATGCATCTAAATTCAAGTCCAAAAAGTTGTTTCTATTCTAACTTTTCACTTCTCAATGATTTTTATTATAAAATAAAATTTTATAACTAAATTTATAAATATTTAAATTAAATTATATATTTTATAAAATTTTAAGGATTAAGATGTAATGTATTCTAATTAAAAATTATTTTTAATTAATTTTTAAATGCTACATCAGCATTCATTAACAATATTAGATAAAAAAAAAAAAAAGAAGAAGAGAATACTCGCGATGTTGCGGTCCTTATGGCTCGTTGAATAGTCTAAAGTCCAACGTTCAATTCCAAGTGTACCTTTCATATAGTTATTATCACAATATAATCCAACAAAAGCAATATATTAAGGAAATGATCCAATCTATTTGATCAGTGATCCCTTTTAAATTATACATGCAGCCATCGTTATGGCTTGTTGAAGATGAAGCACGATCTTCCTTTTCTCAATTTTCAGCAAGTTCAGTACATATGGCTACTCCTTTCCTCTTGATTGTTTTCTTTCTTATTATATCACCTCCACCTGCTTCTTCTTCAACTTCAACTATTCATGGTGATTCCATCACTTTAAACCAAGGATCATCTCTCTCCATTGATAGGCCAGACCATGTTCTGATTTCACCTAATGCCATTTTCACTGCCGGCTTTTACCCAGTTGGAGATAATGCTTATTCTTTCGCTATATGGTTCACTGAACCCTCTTGTTCTAATAGTTGTACTGTAGTCTGGATGGCAAACAGAGATCTGCCCGTTAATGGAAGAAACTCAAAGCTTTCTCTGCTTAAAAATGGAAATCTCATATTGACAGATGCTGGTAAATCCGTTGTTTGGGAATCCAACACTTTCTCTTTCTCTTCATCTTATTTACAGCTTTATGATATTGGAAATCTTGTTCTAATTACTAGTAGAGAGCGTGTCATTCTATGGCAAAGCTTTGCTTCACCTACAGATACCCTTCTTCCTCTACAGCCACTCACTAGAGACTCTCTTCTAGTTTCCTCAAGAAGATTGAAAAACTTTTCTTCTGGTTTCTACAAGCTATTTTTTGATGATGACAATGTTCTTCGTCTTGTTTATGATGGTCCTGAAGTCTCAAGTGCTTTCTGGCCAGACCATTGGCTTTTGAGCCGGGAAGCTGGGAGATCATCGTACAACAGCAGCAGAATCGCTTTACTCGACTCCTTTGGTAATTTTACTTCATCAGATAATTTCAGTTTCTCTTCTATGGATTATGGACAGCAACTTCAGCGAAGATTGACCCTTGATTTTGATGGTAATCTTCGATTATACAGCAGAGAAAATGGGAATGGAAGTTGGGTAGTTTCATGGCAAGTCTTTTCTCAACCCTGCAAGATTCATGGAGCTTGCGGACCTAATAGTGTGTGTAAATATATTCCTAGCTTTGGTAGGAAATGTTCTTGCCTTCCAGGATATAAAATTAAAAATCCAGCTGATTTGTCTTTAGGCTGCGAACCAGAAGTTTCTAGTGTTGAGACCGAGGCTACCTTCATTGGATTACCTCACGTTGAAATGTACGGCTATGATTTTGATATCTTTGAGAATTATACTCTGGAGATGTGCAAGGAAGTATGCCTACGAAGATATGATTGTAAAGGATTCATATTCAAATTCTTCTACCAGAACCACCCTGACAATATTCCTTATTGTTTTCCAAAGTTACAATTGCTCAATGGGTATATTGCGCCCAATTTCAAAGGAGATTTCTATTTGAAAGTGCCAAAAAATCGTCCTTCCAAACACTGGTCAGCTAAAGAACAAAACCTAGATTGTCCTGCTGGAGCTGTTAAGCAGCTTGACAGAAGGTATGATAAATCAAATGGAAACTGGTCACTAAAGTTCTTGCTTGGTTTTGTTATTTCAACTGGGATAATTGAGATTCTTTCCTTGGTTTTGTTGTGGCTTTACTTCACTAGACAGCAAAAGATATATTCAACTTCTGAAGACTACTTTCATGCTACTGATTTCAGAAGATTTAGCTACTCAGAACTTAAAGAAGCAACAAGAAATTTCAGTGAAGAAATTGGCAGAGGAGCTACTGGAATTGTCTATAAAGGGGTATTAGATGATAAAAGAGTTGCAGCAATCAAACGATTAAACAGTGCAAGCCAAGGAGAAGCTGAATTTCTAGCAGAAGTAAGCACAGTTGGGAAGCTTAATCACATGAACTTAATAGAGATGTGGGGTTACTGTGCAGACAAAAAGCACAGGCTTTTGGTCTATGCGAATATGGAGGAAGGATCCTTGGCTAAAAACCTCTCTTCCATGGAACTTGATTGGGAAAAGAGGTATAAAATCGCATTGGGGACTGCTAAAGGCCTAGCTTATTTGCATGAAGAATGCTTAGAGTGGGTTCTACATTGTGACGTAAAGCCACAGAATATACTGCTAGATGCTGATTACGAGCCTAAGGTATCAGATTTTGGTCTATCTCGGCTACTAAGCAGAGGTCAGCTGCACAATTCAAGCTTCTCAAAGATAAGAGGAACAAGAGGTTACATGGCTCCAGAATGGATATTTAATCTGCCCATCACCTCCAAAGTGGATGTCTACAGCTATGGCGTGGTGGTGTTAGAGATGGTCACCGGAAGGAGCCCATCAATGGGTGGACGTGTTGCTGATAAAGGCAGATTGGTGGAACACGAAAGGTTGGTCGAGTGGGTGAAGGAGAAGAAACATGGAGCGTTTGCAAAGAGTTGGTGGGTTGAAGAGATCACTGATCCTGCCATTGGAATGGACTATAATAGAAGAAAATTGGAAGGTCTTGTTGGAGTGGCATTAAAATGCGTGGAGGAATGCAGAGATGATAGGCCCACCATGAGCCAAGTCGTTGAGATGCTTCTACGGCTCGAAAATGATCATTACCCTAATTAATCAATTAATAATATGGCTTAATTGCGAATTCCTTTGCTCAATGTCTTGTCATAATTGAATTCGCACGAGGACAATTTTAATTTAGATTGAATTTATATTAATTTGTAATATAAATATATAAATTTTTAAATTTTAATTTAGATTGAATTTATATTAATTTGATATAAATATATAAATTTTTAAATGAATTTGCTGTTATTTTATAGTATTTTATATCAACGGTGATCTTAAAAAGTAAAGGTTGCTTTCTTCTTTTTATCAAGGAAGAAGTCAAAGAAATTTTTATAAATATGGGTCATTTTCTGATTGTAGAAAAATTAAGGATTCATTTTGGGATTGTTTGTCTTTTAACTTATTTATTTTATTTTGCATGCAATGAAGAAAAACGATGCCTTTCTTTCCGTGTTGTGTCGTTTTCAACCATCCTCGAAGCTGATTTTTAAATGAATTAAAACCAAATTTCAACCACATGAGTTAAGAATAAATTTTCTAAAATTTAGATTTTTTCGATTCAATTACATTGATAAAATTTATAGATATTTAACTCATTAAAATTTAAAAATTTTTATATTTTATAAATTTACAAATTGATATGTGTACGTATTTATTTAATTAAAATTAATAAACTTATTAATTTTAAATTAAAATTTATTATAATTAAAAATAAATTAAATTATTTATAAATTATTTAATATTAAACTTAATAAAATCTTGACACATTTTAGTTTATTTATTAAATGAACCAAACCTCAATTTATTAATATTCTGCTCCATTTTAAAATATGTAAAACTCGAGTTTGACTCGATCTTGAAAAAATTTTGATGAACTAAACTTAAACTTTTCAAAATTCAATTCGATTTATTTACATTCTTATTAATTTTTTTTACCGCTAATTTGTTATTTTCAGCTTCATTTTTTTATTTATCAATGTATTTATTTAATTATTTATATGGTTGTATTTTACTTGCATTTATTAATGTAGCTAAGTAAAAAAATCTATTACCAATATCTGAGTTTATATACATTCGGCATATTATTAATTTAAGGGAGATTTATAATTTAGTCCCTGGATATTGCCATTATTAACAAGTCAGTCCCTGCATTTTCAGAAATCTATTAAAACGTCATTATATAATCAAACCATTAACAAATCAGTCCTTCCATCCACTTTTACCCTCTTTTCCGTGAAAAAATAGATGAAAAGGAGAGAGAATATTTTGAAAATCCAATTTTACCCTTTTCAATCCCTATTAAGCAGAAATGAAGGGTTGGGTTTGTCATAACAGTCCGATCACAACTCTAGAAGCAAACTCTCATCATCTCTCGGCAAACAATCCTCCATTTACTCTCTCACCTCCAATTTTACCCTTTTCAGCATACTCTCTATGAGGGACTATCTTCAACATTGATGAAGCAGTGAAAGGATCCCACCTCCGTTCATAATAGCCGACAATCAAGCACCTAAAGGATTCATTCAATCTTCGCGAGAATGTCTGGCATCAGCGGATCGATGGGAAGCTGGGATGGTGGTTACATGAATGTGAATTGCTGCCGTGGGAAAAGAGTAGTGAGTGGGGGTTCGCATATCTGAATCTGTTAGTAATCCAAACAAGTTGTATTATTACTGTCGAGATAACAAATGTGGGTCATTTCTTGGGTGGTGCATTCCAACAAATGTGAACTCTCCAACATCAAACAGTATAGGTGAAGGGTTAGAGGTATTCAAGGCCAACTTATCAAGAATGATTGCAGAGACTAAAGAAGAGTTGATGAAGATTAATGAAGAGACAAAAAAATTGCATGTAAAGCTGCAAAAGATTGAAGTTATTTTGAACCAAATGAAGGATTGTATGATAATTATATTGTTACTCTTGATAGTGTTTGCTATAAAAATAGCGTAAAAAGTTGTTTAGATGCACTATATAAAGCTGCAGAAGATAGAAGTTATTTTGAACCAGATTTAGTATGTTCTTTATGCATGAATGAATTCTGTACTATTTATCTAAGTTAGATGAGTGGAATTTTAGCATGTTAGTTTCTTGTAAGTGAATGATTAAAATGAAGGACCAAACAGTTGTAATGATTCAAAACTGGAGGACCTAATAGTTTCAAAATTTAATATATAAGGACTGAAAAATTGTAAACTTCAAAACTTAAAGGACTAAGAAATTTTGAATACGTAAATAGATGGACTAAAAAGTTATAAAATTAAAAGTAATAGAAGAGTGATAATGTTACATTTATCTAACTGTAACTTAATATCAAGTACAAACAAATTTTATAAATGCACAATGAATAAAATTGGAGCTGAGCAAATGAAATTAAAAGCATAACTTCATTAATATGTCCTTTTTGTTCAAATATGCATTACAAAATGAGACTTTACAAAATCAGACTTGATCATTACAATGTCATACATCTATTACTGCCATTTTAATGGTCAAGTAAGACCAATATCTCTAGCACTGTACCAATATCTATGATAAACTCCCCCAAAAAAGAATTTGTGCACAGATTTACAATATTTCCAAATAGACAAAAAGCTCAATACAATGCCCCAAAATACATGTTTTCCCAAAATGTACAAATTATAACCTATCAACTAACAACATTCTCAAAATGATTATTTGATATTCCAAAGGCTCCTTTAGATAGTTGGTCCAGCACTTGATCCCACTTGGTTAGTATTAACCCCTCTTGAAGTCCCCGTACCTGATGCAGTAGTGTGTTTTCTCTTCTTTTGACTTGCAGCCATACTTGCCTGCAATTAGAGAAATACATAAAAATGTTAAAAAAGTTAAAATAGATTCATTATATGCAAGCAAACAAAGGTATAGCTACCCCAACAGTAGCATATTGACAAGTTCTCTTATTGTAGCCTGTTTGTAAGCACCTAGCACAAGTGACAGTTGTTGTCCTCCTTCCTCTTGCTGGTGGTTCACTCTCATCTCTCTTTCTAGCCTTCCTTGGCCTTCCTGGTTGCCTCCTCAAAGGAGGTGGCAACATTGATGGGTGTTCATTATCAGGTTCAAGCTTAGTTTGAGGAACAAGATGTATGGCACCTGCATAAACTCTTGAATAGCACTACACAGTGTAATATTCATGGCAAAACTCTTCAATATTATCCCTAACATATTCATGGCAAAGCATATGTTTATTAAACTGTTTTTATGGTTCTGCTCACTAGGCTCTTGTAGCTTACCCCTTTCCCCTAATCCCAGGTTTGTAGGGTCAAGAATAGCTCGGGAAGTCGGCTAGAGGCTTATAGTTTATGTAATAGTTAGTAGTGGACAGGTAATATATAATGGATAGATTTGTGCTTTGCCCTAGTTTATGTTTCTGTAAGTCCCAGTGAACATGATTATTATGTAAAACTTTAATATTGAGTTATGTTGATCCAAGCTTGATGTATATGATGTTGACCATACTAGAGTATTTGATGAGAGCTCTAGTGTGGATTTTATGTTTACAGTTTATGAGGAATGTACAGGTCGAGCTTGGTATATGAAAAGTTTAAATTTTTATGAAAATTCATGTTTGGGATTTTATCAGGTATACAGGATGCACAGTAGGCTTGCTATGGGTTCCGGCGACCTTAAGTCGATCTGAATCCTAGCGCCGGTAGCGGTCCGGTTTCCGGGTCGTTACATACAGAGTGTAATCGGCTATTTATTTAGCTGTGCTTTAAATTCAATTTTCATTCATTTAAGAAATATAAATCTGTTTTATCCATTCCCATTTTAAATAAATAAAATAGCATATATATATAAATATATATTTAAGAAAAGTATCAATATTATATATTTATCTACTCACCTGTACTGAGGACAAAATAGGTTTAGTTCACAAGAACACCCCTATTATCTAAACTAGAAGCTGGGTCCTCCCCTAGAATTAAGAAGAAAAATAATATATTAAGTGATAAATAAATATTCTATGATGAAAATATAAAACGTAAAATGTGAATTTTAAATATTTTTTTATATATATTTTAAAGAAAAATTCGGCAATATTTCGGCATAACTAGACCTCCCAAAATTACACAAACTCAACAAAAATACACAATAAACTATAAATATTATTTGGATCAACCTATGAAAATCATCGATCCAAAAGAAAATAGAATCTCATTAATTGCGTCTAACTAAAATTTATCCCCTTTTAATTTTCAAATCACAAAATCACTATTTAATAGTAGAGAAAATAAATTATATCGTAATAATTCGAATAAAAGGGATAAAACTCACCTATCCAATTATTGGAGGCTCTGGAAAAAATTATTGAATTTCTGATCAGGATATTAGTTTAAATAAGGACCTAGCTGAGAATTTTGGAAATTTATGTATTGATTGGGTTAAGGGGAGGAGATTTGGATTAATAAAAAGAAATTTTTTTAAGAAAATAACAGAGCTTTTCTGTTTCTTCGTGAGAAGAAAAGGTGACGAAGAAAAGTGAGTGCTCTGGTTTCGGGAAGAAACCAGAGCTTTTTAATGTTTATTTATTTATTTATTTATTATTATTATTATTTTTTTAATTTTATTTTAATAATAATAATTTTTATATATATATATATATATAAGTTTATGGATTTTTTTTATTTTAATGGGCCGGGTATAATAATTATCTCCTCCTAAAAGAAATTTCGTTCTCGAAATTTTACATACCTGGTGAAGGGAATAAATGCGGGAATTGAATTCGCATATTCTTTTCTTTTTCCTAAGTAGCTTATTTAGTAGAGTGGTTACTCTATCGAACTTTAATTAGGAGTATTATCTTGCTCCTTAAAACCTTTCTTCTTTGGCAGTGATCTCTACTGGTTCCTCTTCATATGTTAAATCTTCTCTCAACTCGATAGGTTGTTTTTGGAGGATGTGGGAAGGATCACTTCTGTATCTCCTTAATATAGATACGTAAAAGACATCATGAATCTGTGATAGCTTTGGAGGTAGTGCTAAACGATAAGCAACTGGTCCAATTCTCTCTGAAATCTCATATGGTACTTTGAATCGTGGACTCAATTTTCTACGTTTACCAAAACGTACAATCCCATTCTAAGGAGAGATATTTAGAAATACCTTGTCACCAACATTATATTCAATATCCCTTCTCTTTAGATCTACATAACTCTTATGTCTGTCTTGTGTTGCTTTTAATCTACTTTTGATTGTCTGAATTTTATCTATAGTGTGTTGCACTAATTCTAGGCCTTATAATTGTCTTTCCCCTACTTCATTCCAACACAATGGTGTTCTGCATCTCCTCCCATATAAATCTTCATAAGGAGCCATGCTGATACTAGCATGATATCTATTACTATAAGAAAACTCCATTAAATACACATACCTAATCCAACTTCCTCTAAACTCCATCACACAAGCTCTCAGCATATCTTCCAATGTCTGAATAGTTCTTTCTGATTGACCATCTATTTGAGGGTGAAAGGAAGTGCTAAACTTCAACTTGGTGCCTAAAGCATTTTGTAAGCTAGGCCAAAATCGAGAAGTGAATCTTGGATCTCTATCTAAAACAATAGAAACTGAAGCACCATGGAGTCTTACAATCTCATTGACATAGATCTCTACTAATTTGTCTAAAGAATAATCCATCCTGATAGGCAAAATTGTGCTGACTTGGTTAATCTATTAACTATCACCCATACTGCATTATGTCCATGCAAAATACGAGGCAATCCAGAAATAAAATTCATAGTAATGTGTTCCCACTTCCATTCTGGAATAGAGAGCGGTTGCAGCTTTCCTGTTGGATGTTGATGTTCTGCTTTAATCTGTTGGCATACTAAGCATGTGAACACAAAGTCAGCTATTTCTTTCTTCATGCCTGGCCATCAATAATTTTCCTTAAGATCTCTATACATTTTTGTACTACTTGGATGCATAGAGTAAACAGAACGATGGGCTTCCTCCATAATCTCTCTCTTCAAGCTTTCCACTTTGGGTACACATAATCTATCACCAAACATTAAAGTTCTATCCTCCCATAGGAAAAAGTCGGTACGGGTGCCATCTCTTACTTCATTATTGATTTTACTCAACTGCTCATCTTGATTTTGGGTTTCTTTGACTTTTTCTATCAAAACTGGTCGAACTTTGAGAGTTGCCAATAATGCTCTTGCATCATCCACTGCTAGTTCTACCTTTAAGGATCTTATCTCTAGTAACAAGGGAAGCCGAACTGTTTTGAGATAAGCTAAATTACTAAAGGACTTGCGAATAAGGGCATCAACTACCACATTAGCTTTGCCTGGATGATATTCAATGGTATAGTCATTGTCCTTAAGTAATTCAATCCACCGTCTCTGCCTTAAATTCAACTCCTTATGTGTGAGAAGATACTTCAAACTCTTGTGATCTGTAAATATCTAGCAAGTCCCGCCATAAAGATAATGCCTCCATGTCTTTAATGCAAACACAAATGCAGCTAATCCCAGATCATGGGTGGGATAATTTAATTCATGTGGTCTAAGCTGTCTAGAAGCATAAGCTATCACCTTCCTATGTTGCATGAGTACACAGCCTAAACCCTTGCGAGAAGCATCACTGTACACCATAAATCCACTTGTACCCAAGGTTAAGGTAAGGATTGGAGTTGATGTAAGACATGTTTTAAGCTTTTCGAAACTCTCTTGACATTCATATGTTCATTCAAACTTTGCATTCTTTCGAAGGAGTTTAGTCAATGGTGCTGCAATGATGGAGAAATCCTTAACAAAGCAACGATAATACCCTGCTAAGCCTAGAAAACTTCTAACCTCTGTAGCATTAGTTGGAGGGTCCCAATTGACTACTGCTTCAATCTTCTTAGAATCAACCAAAACTCCATCTGCTGAGATAACATGTCCCAAGAAAACCACCCGATCAAGCCAGAACTCACATTTGCTCAATTTAGCATACATGTGCTTATTCCTCAAAATTTGCAGTACTATCCGTAAATGCATCTCGTGCTCTTCCTTGCTATGAGAATATACTAAGATGTCATCAATAAATACAATAACAAAACTATCCAAGTAGGGCTTGAATATCCTATTCATGAGATCCATAAAAGCAGTGGGTGCATTAGTTAATCGAAAAGGCATAACAAGAAACTCATAATGCCCATAACGAGTTCTAAAGGTTGTCTTGGGTATTTCAGACTCCTTGATCTTCAATTGATGATACCCAGACCGCAAATCAATCTTAGAGAATACCTTAGCACCTTGGAGCTGATAAAAAAGATCATCAATGCGGGGTAAAGGATACTTATTTCACACTGTGACTCGATTCAATTGTCTATAGTCAACACATGGCCTTAAGGAACCATCCTTCTTCTTCACAAATAGCATAGGGGCTCCCCAAGGCGAAACACTGGGTCTTATTAAACCTTTATCAAGTAGCTCTTATAATTGTGATTTTAACTCCTTCAATTCTGTTGGAGCCATTCTGTATGGTGCCATAGAAATAGGAGTTGTACCTGAATTTAAATCAATAGAGAATTCAATCTCTCTATCTGGAGGCAACCTAGGAAGCTCTTCAAGGAATACATCAGGAAACTTGCTTACTATTGGTATATCTTTCAATTTAGGTCCTTCTAGGCTATTGTCCATTACATAGGCTAAGTACACTTGACAACCCTTTCGAAGCATCTTTCTAGCGATCAAGTAAACGCCTCTCCCCAAAAAAAGTGAACTTGGATCCTTCTAGACTATTAAATACCACTGATTTCTCATAGCAATCTATTGTGGCATGATAATGGGATAACCAATCCATACCTAGAATAACATCCAGATCTTGTAGATACAAAGGAATTAGATCCACTAACAGCTCATGATTGCCCAACTAAACAACACAATTCCTATACACATGTTCACATACAACAGAATCCCCAACTGGAGTACTCACAGCTAATCCACAATCTAGGGGTTTTAATTATCTATCAACGTGCACAGAGAATGATTGAGTTATGAAAGAGTGAGTGGAACCAGGATCTATAAGAATGTGTGCATCTTTATCAAAAATAGTTAACATACCAGTCACCACCTCTAGAGATGCTCATGCCTCCTGTTGTGTCATAGCAAAGACTTTGGCCTGCGTATGAGGTCTATCAGGTTGTATCATTTGTCTAGACTGAGAAGATGAAGTAACTCCATTGGCTTTGCTTGTGCTAGGCCCAGCTTGTGCTGTAGGTACACCCTGTGATGGTGTCATACTATAGTTTAGATTCTGAGGTGCCACTGATCCTTGCTGAGAACCACTGTCTCTAGCTATCAGCAATGGACAATCTTTCTCAAAATGTCCCGAAGAACCACATTTAAAGCAACTCTTATCGAATTTTCTGCACTCCCCAGCACGATATATATTTACCACAAGTGACACATTGAGGAAAATGTCTCTTCTTTTGTTCAAACCCAAAATTATATCCTTGCCTTTGCCCATGTTTCTGTGCCCCAAAGGAACTACCTACTGGTTGTGCTACTGAACTCTTACTAAATTGTGGTCGAGTAATCTACTGCTTTGTATTGACAAAAGAACCTCTACCACTATCATTGTATTCAGTTTTGGACTGAAATGAACTGCTTCCTCTCTTAGCTGGTCTCTCTCTGAACCCCTGTAAAACCTGCGTATGCTTTCTACTCATCTTCTGCTCATACTCTTTCTCTTCTTGCTTAACTTTCTCAATGTTCAAGGTTGCTTCCATCAACTCTCTAAAATTATTACCTCTGAACCAGGTCATAGATGATCTGATATTGACATGTAGACCCTATCTGAATCTGTCACATTTAGCTTCCTCAGAAGGCAATATGTCTGAAACAAAGCAATAGATGTCTTCAAACTTGTCAATATACTCTCTTATTGAGAGGCTTCCTTGAAACAACCTGAAAAATGCATCATGTTTTCCTTTTCTGTAACTTTCTGACAAATACTCCTGGCGAAATTCATATATAAATTGATCCCAAGTCAATCTAACTCCATGTATGCGACGTATGCTATCAAACCAAATTTCAGCCTTACCCTGAAGCAATCCATGTACATTATCTACCTTATATGCATCAGTCAGCTTCATTAATTTAAACACTTTTATCACTTTCTTTAACCATTTATTTGCAATATCAGCATCAGAAGAACCCTTAAAATCATAAGCCCCCAAACGTCTGACACGATCCACTATCTCCCACGGATCTCTAGGTTTAGCTGTAACAGCTGTTGTAACTACTTGTGCCACAAAAGCACCCAGGTCTGCATTTATCTGAAAAGGAATGGCTGGTGCTACAGGTGGAACAAGAGGTGGAGCTGCAGGTGTGACAGGAGGTGCAACTGCGGGTGCCGATGGAGGTGGTGGTGCAGTCGGATATGCTCCTGATTCAACACCATGAGAAACAAAATCTCTATGCCTTTCTCCGCTCTCAGATAAAACATGATCTGCCACCCCTTCTAGAGGTGGAGGTGTAACTGTAGGATCCCTATGAGGTTGACCAATATCAGCTAATATAGCTGTACGAATACCACGGCCTCGACTTCTATTACCTACTCTGGGTGGCATTGTCCTACAAACGAAAATACGAAAAGAATTATCAGAATATAATTAAGAATACTAACTCAAGAAAAGTCTACAGAATCTACAAACCTAAGCTCTGATACCAAAAATTGTCACACCCATTTTCTAATCTGTAGAGACGGATATGACTCGAAAAACTGATAGAATTTCCCCTGATATGTATATATATAAATACGTATAACCTGCTATAATTTTTAAAATATTAATATAGAAGAGAGGACTGATGGCTGGTCTAGTCAATTCATAATATTTTTACACCCAACAAAATACATCCAGCACTTAAATAGACAATTTATATATTATCTTCCAAAATTACAAAAAGTTACAAAGGACTTAGGATTGGCCTGACCTCCACTAGACTCTGAGTAGACAAAGTGGAAGGAAGGACAAAACTAGAAGATGAAGACTGCTAGGAGTGGATCACCAAAAAGGATCTGTAATATTAAAAGTATAAGGGGTGAGTACAATCTACTCAGTGAGCGGATAAATAAATAACAAAGAGGAAAATATATATTTTAGATACTTAATAGTACTAAATACTTAGCTAAAATAAGTCAGCTGAATAAATACAATATCATTCAATTAATATAAAATAAGCTGAATATAAATTGCTAAGATTTCACTGCTGGATAATAAATCCAAAAATTATAAATATAAAAAATAAAATCTGCATACACTCATAACATGCTCCTTGTGGATAATGCTGACATCTCAGGTGTGATAAAATAAAATAATGACAACTTGAGAGCAATGCTGACATCTTAGGTTCTATGATGACAATATTGGTCCAAGAGCTAATAAAATACTGGTCATACATATGTGCAGAGCTACCTAAAGGGTGACCACCTGATATACGCCCCAAAGGTTGTCTGTATATCAAGCGTTGTCCCAAAGATAATATAAATATATACTAAGCTTAAAACAAATCACCTGTCATCAAGGTGTTATATGTTTGGTGCACATATAGAATGTAATCGGTTATTTATTCAGCTGTGCTTTAAATTCAATTTTCATTCATTCAAAAAATATGAATTCATTTTATCCATTCCCATTTTAAATAAATAAAATAACACATATATATATGTTTAAGAAAAGTATCAATGTTCTATATTTATCCACCCACATGTACTGAGAACAAAATAGGTTTAGTTCGCAGGAACACTCCTATTATCTAAAGTGGAAACTGAGTCCTCCCCTAAAATCAAGAAGAAAAATAATATATTATATGATAAATAAATATTCTAGAATAAAAATATAAAACGTAAAATGTGAATTTTAAATATATTTTATATATATATGTAATACCCGGCTAGACTCCGGTATCGGAATCTCCTACCGTCCGGTGGAATCTCGGATGTCGGAAGCCTCTAGTAGGGTAGAAACATGTTTTCATAAAATGTTTTAATGTTTTTGATGATTTTAAGTAAAGAGAAAATGAGTTTTTGAATAAAAACACCCTTGGAGGAAACTCAGGTTCGGCCGCCGAAACTCAAAGTTCGGCCCCCCGAAAAGAGACTTTCGTCTCTGTCTGGCACTTTCAGCCGCCAAAGGTGCCGCCGAACATGCATGAGTTTCGCCTCTGTCTGGGAGTTTCGACCGCCGAAGGTGCCGCCGAACCTGCCTGACTTTCGGCTCTGGAGGGACTTTCGGCCGCCGAACCTGCCGCCGAAAGTGCCCTGTCCAGCCTTTCTTTGTATGTTTTGCATGGATGTTTTGAGATGTTTTAGGGGGTTTTTGGGGGATGTTTTTAGAGTTATGTTCTGGTTGTTTGGTCCCTCATTTGAGTCCACCTGTGTAGGTTCGGACCCGAGGAACCAAGGACCCCAGCAGTGAGTTCAGCTGCTTCTGAGTCAGTAGAGCTTCAGCAATAGGTGAGTAGAATAAACTTTTATGTTTTTAAAGCAAATGAATTACACAATTGAGCACGTTCATGCATCATGAATGCCATGTGATGAATTAGGTTGTTTGCATTAGAATTCACGAATATGTTGCATTGCATTTATGATGTTGATGTGGATTGGTTATTGAATGATCCTTTAGTCCTCATATGGTATGATGATGCTACGGCATGAGATGGTATGGAAGTCCAGGTTGTACCCATTCTACGTCCCTGGCACTATGTAAGAGAAAGTCCAGGTTGTACCCATTCTACGTCCCTGGCACATTGGTATGTTATGATATGTTATGTTAAGAGAAAGACCGGTTGTACCCATTCTACGTCCCGGCACTTTGGAAATGTAGAGGACTATTGGTGACAATACCATCCGAGATGTGATTAGTTGTGATGTGTTGCATTACATAATGGCATGAGATTTAAATATTGTTTTCTATTATTCTGCTCACTGGGCTCTTGTAGCTCACCCCTTTTCCCTAATCCCCCAGGATTGCAGGTACGGGCTAGACAGAGAAGTCAAGAAGAGTAAAAGTCATATGTATGTAATAGTTAGAATGTGGACATGACAAACTGTATAATGATGTATAGATGTGTAATGTAATAATATTGAGGTTTAGAAGTGTGCTTGACCATAGTTATTGTAATCCCTTTTTATTACATGATCCTAGATGTTTATTGATGACTATGTTAGCCAACTCAACACATGTTATGCCACCCATTGGGGGCATTGATGAGATCCCATAGAGGGGTCAGGTTATGATGATGATTATGTATATGTTCAGTGCATGCACAGGTTGAGTTTGGCATATGATAGAATGTATGAAAGAATAGTTTTAATTTTTATGTATTTTCTTGATCATGTATGGGATTAAACATGTTTCCAGGATGTATGTTTGGCTTGCTACGGGTCCCGGCGGCCTTAAGTCAACCCGGATCCTAGCGCCGGTAGCGGTCCGATTTTCGGGTCATTACAGAATGGTATCAGAGCCCTAGGTTCATATGGTCGGACCTAGAGTGTCGGGCTCATAGATGTTATAGAAGGTCAAGCACAATAGGAAGATCATGTCCACTAGGATAGGATGTGGAGTCCTGCCTTGTTTGATGATGTGAAATGCCATGATTTTATGCATGTGCGTTAATGATATGTGATGTATGTGATGAGGGTTCATGTGTGCCCACATGAACCATATGATGCTAATGTTTATGTGATGTGCTGTTTTTCAGAAAACAGGATGAAGGGAACTCGTCGATCTGCACGATTGACTGGAGTGCCACCTGAGGATGAGGGCATGAGCGCCCGTCCTCCTACATTGCCTAGGGCAATTTCAAGCAGGTCCAATAGGGACAGAACAGTAAGAGACCCTAGAAGGTCTTTGGATCTGGGTAGAAGCAGATCAGTCAGAGGAACAGTTCGGGGAGGAGCGTCAGAGGACATGGGGGATGATATGGATGTAGAGCAGAGAAGGGATGGCAGTTTGGGAGTTAGTATGTCAGAAGAGGGAATTGGAGAGTCCCAAGGAGGCACTCAGGCCTCGAGATTTGTGCAGCCACCCCACTACCCACACTTCTCACAAGATCCCGGGTATTCGATGGGAGGTACATCGGATTACCCTAGCTTCACCCCTTATCCCACACAGATGCCATACCCACCCTACTACCCACCATATTCACAATACCCAATGTATCCACCCCCACCTTACTATCCAAACCCTACTTCAGAAAATGTTGCACCACCTCCACCACCTACAGAACCAGCAGCCCCAGCTACTCAACCTCCTAGACCTAGCTCAGCCAGTGGGAGCAAGGTCAAGATGACCGACTACATGAAGTTGGGTGCTCCCCAGTATGAAAAAGGGGATGACCCGTTTGTGTATCTTGAGAGGGTCAAGGTGATCACAGATGAGATTGGGGCTGATGATAGTAGAGCCATTCAGATGGCTGGGTTCACACTTAAGTGCAAGAAGGCACGGGAATGGTTCAAGAATTATGTGAACCCCAGAGTAGACAGCATGTCTTGGGAGGAGTTTGCAAACGAGTTTGCAGGATGGGCTTTCCCAGATAGTTCAAGGGAGCTGAAGATGATAGAGTTTGAGCAGTTGAGGCAGACCGAGGATATGGGTGTAGAGGAGTTCACAGACAGATTCTTGGAGCTGTTGCCATTTGCAGGGCAAAATCTTGACACGGATCAGAAAAGGTCAAGGAGGTATATCATGAAACTCCACTCCAGGTATTCCTCCTTGATCCAGTCAACAGACAGGGAGAGCTTCCATGCCATAGTGGATATGGCCCGGAAAATGGAGGCCAGTGCCATTGTTCAGGTAACAGTTAAGCAGTCAGTGGTACAGCCTTCTGGTTCTAAGACCCCAGGCTCTTCTTCTTTCAGTGCAGCAGTTTCAGGTAGCAAAAAGTGGAGTAACACCACTAGGAAGCCCAAGAAGAACAAGTTTTGGAACAAGGTCAAGTCTAGTCTGGGACTAGGGAGTGGCTCAAGCTCTGGCGCGGATAATGCAGTTTGCGCAAAGTGTGGTAGGCTACACAGGGGAGTTTGTCGGGCTGGGACAGCAGCCTGCTTCAGATGCGGTCAAGAGGGACACATGGCTCGGGAGTGTCCTAGGGCAGCTTTTGGAGCACAGTCTCAGCAGACAGCTTCTGGCAGTGTGGCTCAGCCAGCAGCTCCAGCCATGACTCAGGCCAGCGGCAGAGGCAGAGGGAGAGGGGCAGCCTCTTCTTCAGCGGGCTTCAGAGGTGAAGGTCCATCAGCTCCAGCACGGATCTTCACGATGACTCAGCAGGAGGCAGACGCATCTAACACCGTGGTGGTAGGTAATTTAGTCATTGGTTGTTCAGATGTGTATGCCTTGATGGACCCTGGTGCATCTCATTCTTTTATTGCTCCGAGAGCCGTCCAGAGGTTGGGGTTGATGATCTCTGAGTTAGAGTGTCCTCTCTGGGTCAGTGGACCCAAGTGTGATCCATTAGTGGCAGAGTCAGTCTGCCAATGTAGTCCTGTGTTTGTTGAGGGAAGATGCTTGTCCGCCGACCTGGTGGTTCTAGATTTGACAGATTTTGACGTCATTCTAGGGATGGACTAGCTATCTACCCATGGTGCTACCTTGGACTGCAGGGACAAGGTAGTCAGGTTCAGAGTTCAGGATGGGTCTGAGGTTGTCTTCAGGGGAGACAGGAGGGGTACACCTAGAGGTCTGATATCAGCTCTTCAGGCTCGTAGGTTGCTTAGGAAGGGATGTCAGGGGTATTTGGCTCATGTGAGAGAGCTTAGCAGTCAAGTTAGAGAGCCAGCCTCGGTGCCAGTAGTTAGAGAGTTTCTAGACGTCTTCCCAGACGAGCTGCCAGGTTTACCACCTGCTAGGGAGATAGAGTTCGAGATAGAATTGATGCCTGGAACCCGACCGATCTCTATCCCTCCCTACAGGATGGCTCCAGCCGAGTTGAAAGAATTGAAGGAACAGTTGCAAGAGTTGGTAGAAAAGGGCTTCATCCGACCGAGAACTTCACCTTGGGGTGCACCAGTTTTGTTCGTGAGAAAGAAGGATGGATCCCTTAGGCTTTGTATCGACTACAGGCAGTTGAACAAAGTCACTACCAAGAATAAGTACCCATTACCAAGGATCGACGATCTATTCGACCAGCTAGCTGGAGCAGGTTGTTTCTCCAAAATAGATCTGAGATCGGGGTACCATCAGCTAAGGATAAGGAACGAGGATGTGCCGAAGACAACCTTCAGGACCAGATATGGGCATTTTGAGTTCCTTGTAATGCCGTTCGGGTTAACCAACGCCCCTGCAGCATTCATAGATCTCATGAACAGAGTGTTTAGCCAGTACCTGGATCACTTCGTTATTGTCTTCATAGATGATATCTTGGTGTATTTCAGAAATGCAGAGGAGCATGCCCGTCATTTGAGGTTGGTTCTGCAGACCTTGAGGGAACATGGCTTGTATGCCAAGTTCTCTAAGTGTGAGTTCTGGCTGAGGAGCATTTCGTTCTTGGGGCATGTAGTGTCAGAGAATGGGATTGAGGTGGACCCCAAGAAGACAGAAACTGTAGCTAACTGGCCTAGACCCACTTCAGTGACGGAGATCAGGAGTTTCTTGGATTTGGCAGGTTACTACAGGAGGTTCGTCCAGGACTTCTCGAAAATAGCAGCTCCTCTGACCAGACTAACCAGGAAGAATCAGAAGTTTCTGTGGACCGACCAGTGCGAAGAGAGTTTTGAAGAGCTTAAAAGAGGTTGACTTCAGCACCAGTTTTAGCTCTGCCATCTAGTGATGAGGACTTTACAGTCTTTTGTGATGCGTCTCGTGTGGGACTGGGTTGTGTACTGATGCAGAATGAGAGGGTGATTGCTTATGCTTCTAGGCAACTGAAAAAGCATGAGTTGAATTACCCCACACATGACCTTGAGATGGCAGCAGTAATCTTTGCGCTCAAGATGTGGAGGCACTACCTCTATGGGGTAAAATGTGAGATCTTCACAGATCATAAAAGCCTGCAGTACATCCTGAGTCAAAGAGATTTGAACTTGAGACAGAGGAGATGGGTAGAGCTGTTGAGTGACTACGATTGCAAGATTCAGTATCATCCGGGTAAGGCGAATGTCGTGGCAGACGCCCTAAGCCGGAAGTCACTAGGCAGTCTATCCGACATCACGGCAGAGAAGAGACCAGTGGTGAAGGAGTTTTACAAGCTCATTGATGAAGGTCTACAGTTGGAGTTGTCTGGTACAGGTGCCTTGGTTGCTCAGATGAAAGTGACACCCGTGTTTCTGGAGCAGGTGGCTCAGAAACAGCATGAGGACCCAGAGTTAGTGAAGATTGCCAGGACTGTTAAGTCAGACAAGGACAGTGAGTTCAGATTTGATAGTAAGGGGATCCTCCGCTATGGGAGTCGATTGTGTGTACCAGATGACATAGAGCTAAAAGGAGACATTATGAGAGAGGCTCATAATGCAAGATACAGCGTTCACCCCGGGGCCACCAAGATATATCAGGATTTGAAGAAGGTTTATTGGTGGCCAGCTATGAAGAAAGAAGTGGCACAGTTTGTGTCCGCCTGCGAAGTATGTCAGAGGGTGAAGCTGGAACATCAGAAGCCGGCTGGAATGCTTAACCTACTACCTATTCCAGAATGGAAATGGGAGAATATAGCTATGGACTTCGTAGTGGGGTTACCGGCGGCGTCCAACAGAGTGGACTCCATATGGGTGATTGTGGACAGACTCACCAAATCTGCTCACTTCATTTCTGTCAGGAGTGGCTACTCTGTGGACAAGTTGGCGCAGGTATATGTGGATGAGATCGTCAGGCTGCATGGGGTTCCTGTTTCAATAGTGTCTGATAGAGGGCCCCAGTTCACCTCCAGGTTTTGGCGGAGTCTGCAGAATGCCATGGGTACTAGGTTGGATTTCAGCACTGCCTTCCACCCCCAGACTGACGGACAGTCAGAAAGGACCATCCAGACTATCGAGGATATGCTTAGAATGTGTGTGCTGGACTTTGGCGGTTCTTGGAGGCAGCATCTACCTTTGGTGGAGTTTGCCTACAATAACAGCCATCATGCTAGCATCGGGATGGCTCCATATGAAGTTTTGTATGGGAGGAAGTGCAGATCACCGGTTTGCTGGGAGGAAGTTGGAGAAAAGGCCTTGGCAGGGCCTGATCTAGTAGAGATCACCAGCAGGGTGGTACCCATAATCAGAGAGAGAATCAAGACTGCTGCAAGCAGACAGAAGAGTTATGCAGACATCCGTAGAAGGCTAGTAGAGTTTCAGGAGGGGGATCTGATATTGCTCAAGGTGTAACGACCCGAAAATCGGACCGCTACCGGCGCTAGGATCCAGATCGGCATAAGGCCGCCGGGACCCGTAGCAAGCCTACTCTGCATCCTGTATAGTCAGTATAATCCCAAACATGAACGACATTTTATAAAAATAATTAAAAAATTTACCTTTAACCAGTTTGACCTATGTATGCACTATGACTGAACTCATAGAACCCCTAGGGTCAGCATACCTTATGTCAAACTCGGTTCAATACATACATAAGCATAAAAATAAAACTCATGCACAAAGGGATTATCCAACTCGGGCCAAGCACAATTCTATAACTCTGAACATATTACAAAACATCATTTTTCAATACAACTCTTTAACATCCTTACATAAACTTACATTACATCATGTCCACTACTATTCTATTACATAACACAATCATAGCCATATCCTGTTGACTTCCTGGACTACCACTGACCCTGCAAAACTGGGGTTAGGGGAGAGGGGTGAGCTATAAAGCCCAGTGAGCAGAAACCATAAAGAAAACAGTTCATTTTAACATATGCTATCATGGAATGCATCACTTCACAAACATATCACATCAAGGATGAATTTGTCACCCATAGCCCTCTACGTGTCGTAATACGTCCAACTATACCAGGGGCGATGAGGCCACACCTAGTATTCGCTTACTTAACTCATATCATAATATGTCCAACTACACCAGGGGCGATTAGGCCTCACCTAGTGTTCGCTTACATAACATAGTGCCAGGGGTGACCTGGTCTTTCTATCTCATATCATACCATGGCATGTCATATCATATCATATCGTATTGAGGGCTAAAGGATCATTCAAGATTCATCCACATCAACAACATATTATGCAATGCATCATATTCGTGAATACTAATGCAATACAACCTACTACATATCATGGCATTTTATGATGCATGAACATGCTTAACATTTGATTTATTTTAAAACATAAGGTTCAGTTCCACTCACCTGAGACTAGCTCTGTACCGATTCTGAAATGGCTGACACTGCTAAACACCTTGGTTCCTCGGGTCCGATCCTACACAGGTGGACTCCAGTGAGGTACCAAACATACTCTAAACAACTCATAAACAACTCCCCAAAAATCCCCTAAAACATCATGAAATAATCATAGAAGAACATGCATGAAATGGCTGAACAGGGCACTTTCGGCGGCAGGTTCGGCGGCCGAAAGTCCCTCCAGAGCCGAAAGTCAGGCACTTTCGGCGGCACCTTCGGCGGTCGAAAGTCCCGGACAGATCCGAAAGTCCTCTTTCGGGGGCAAGCTTCGGCAGCCGAATGCTGCCTCCACAAGGGGGTTCGGCGGCCGAAAGTCCCTTCGGCGGCCGAACCTGAGTTTCTCCCGAATGGCAGAAACTCAGCTCTCCTATGCACATTTCGCCTCCCAAGCTCAAATCATGCATACCACTCAACCAAAACATGCATACAAGCTCCTAAGGGCCTCAAACAAACATATACCCCATCTACAACACTTCAAACATACTCAAACATGCCACATTGTTCAAAAATCACATAAAACCTAACATAGTTCAACTAACTCAAACATGCATTTCTACCCCATAAAACTTCATAAAACTTATTTAAAACATACTATGAGCTTAAGATCGGCTCTTACCTCTTGAAGATCGAGAGAAAGACGACCTAAACTCGGAGACCCAAGCAAATGAGCTCCTGAGTTCCCAAAGCTCCAAAACTTGTCTTAAAAGTTCAAAACTTGCAATGTGAGGTTAAAACTCAAGAAAAATGGAGGAGATCTGAAGAAAGAACACAAGATTTGGGGAGAGGGAGGTCGGAAGCTAGCTGTGGCCGAAAATGGGAGAAAGCTCGCCCATTTCGGCTAAGTGCCCCTTTTTATAGGTGGCTGGCCAGGCTACGTTCGGGGGCCGAAAGTGCCTCCGCATGCATGCCATGTTCGGCGGCCGAACTTGACTTTCGGCGGCCGAACCTGGACTTCCCTCGCTCATGCTTTTGGGGGCCTAACGTGCCTCCAAAACGCATGCATGTTCGGCGGCCGAACTTGACTTTCGGCGGCCGAACCTGGGTTTTCCTCCAAAGACTTTTCATGCAAAAACTCATTAAATTTCATACTTAAAACCATTAAAAACGTGAAAACATTTCATAAAAACATGCTTTTACCCTTCTAGAGGTTTCCGATATCCAAATCCCACCGGACGGTAGGAATTTCGATGTCGGAGTCTAGCCGGGTCTTACATTCTCCCCCCCTTAAGAACATTCGTCCCCGAATGTTCCTCAACTAGGACATGCATAACATAAAACATAACATACAATCATAACAACACATAAGTTCTAATCTAAAAAGAAACACGGTGTCACTGGAGTATGAACTCTCGGTCTCCCTGGTGTACTTATCATCTAAGGTGATTCTAAGGGACTTTCACCATCAGAATTTCCTTGTTTCCACACTTTCTAACTTGCGTGTCTGCGGTCTGTACTAGCTGCTCAACATAGGTGAGATCCTCTGCGATCTCCACCTCTGGTTCCTTCAAGAACCTCACTCGGACCCGACGCAAACTTATATACCGTGGAAACATGGAAAAACGGATGGATCTCTTCCATTGAAGTAGGTAAATCTAACTCGTGGGATACATTCCCAATCCTCTGCAGGATTTCAAGGGTCCAATGTATTAGAGAGTTAATTTACCTTTTTGCCCGTAACGAATCACCCTCTCTTTAGGAGACACCTCCAGCCACCTCATCTTCCTCGAGAACCTCAACATGCTTCCGCTGCACACTCTGACAAAACTCTTCTCTCTTCTGGTACTCTACATGCCTCTTGCGGACAACTTCATGATTCTCCTGCTGACTCACAGCAGTTCTGATTCTTCTCATCTTTGACTACTGGCCTTCTTCTTACTATACTAAGGGATGGGATAAGCTGTCAAGTGGTTTTCGGTTGAGGGCATCTATCAAAAATATCTACCTCAGCCGAAAGATGCTAAACCTTGAAGTCATAACCACTACGCAGTTTTTACCCATCTCTTATACCTCATGTCCTTCTCCCTTGACTCAAGATGTATTGCAAGCTCTTCCGATTTGTAAGGATCTACTATCACGCCTTATACAGGTATCGCCTCCACATCTTGAGTGTAAGGACTTCCATTGCCATCTCTAGATCATGTGTAAGATGATTCAACTCATGCTTCTCCAGCTACCTAGAAGCATAAGCAATCATCCTGCCCCCTTTACATTAACACACAATCTAGTTCCACTCGGAACGTATAACAGAACACTGTGACATCTTCATTACTGGCGGACAGAGCCACCACTGGCGCTGACATCAACCTTTCCTTCTGCTCATCAAAGCTCTCTTCGTACTGAGAAGACCACGCAACCCTCTAGTTCTTCTTGACCCATCTGGTCATAGGAGCAGCAACTCTAAGGAAGTCCCAGACGAACCTCCAGTAGGTAACCTGCCCAACCCCAAAAAGCTCTTGATCTTTGTCACTACAATGGGCCTGGGCTAGTCAGCTACAACTTCAACTTTCTCGAGTCTGCCTCACCTTTATCTTTTCCCCGACATACCATGACCTAAGAAAGGTATGCTCCTTGACCGGAACTCACATTTGGAGAACTGGGCATCCAAGCCATGTCCTCTCAGGATCTGCAATCCTGACTTCAGATAATGGGCATACCCTTCTGCATTTCTGGAATCCACCGAGGTACCGTCAATGAAGACAATAACGGAGTGATCCAGAAACCGACTAAAACTCTGCTTATGAGATCCATGAATGTTGTAGGGGCGTTCATTAACCCGAACGACATTCCTAGGAACTCATAGTGCCCATATCTGGTTCTAAACACTGCTCTCTGTACATCTTCTTCCTTGATCTTAACTGATGGTACCTGGACTTCAGATCTATCTTGGAAAGGCAACCAGCTCCTGCTAGCTGATTTCAACTAGATCGTCGATCCACGGTAACAACTACCTGATCTGGGTAGTGACTTTGTTCAACGACTTGTAGTCGATATAAAGTCCTAGGGATCCATCCTTCATCCTCATAACAACACTGGAACACCCCTAGGTGAAGTGCTCAGTTAGATGGGAACCCTTGTCTACCAACTCTTACAACTGATCCTTATCACTCCTTTAACTCTGTTGATACCATCATGTGGGGAGGGATAGAGATTGGTCCAATTCCATGCATTACTTCTAATTTGAACTCTATCTCCCTGACAGGCGGTAGTCCTGGGAACTAATCTGGGGAAACATCTAAACTCTCTAACCATGGGCACTGAGGCGGGCTCCCTGACCCGACTGCTATACTCTCTCTGAAGAGCTAGAATCCCTGACAACTTTTTCCTGAACAACCTACGAGCCTATAGGGTTGATACTGAACCTCTAGGTATCCCTATTCTGTCCCCTCTAAGGACTACCTCTGATCCATCCTGACCTCTGAACTTGACTACCTTGTCTCTGCAGACTTAGGTAGTACCACTAGTAGAAGAACCAATCCAACTCTAGAATGACGTCAAACAGTCAAAGCTAGAACCGCTAGGTCAGCTGGAAGGCATCTACTCACAACACATACTCTGACTATACCGGCAGACTGACTCTGCCACAGATGGATCACACTTGGGTGCACTGACCCCAAGGGGATACTCTAACCCATAAGCTATCAACCCAACCTCACAAGGGCTCACAAGCAAACAAAGAAAAGAGAAACATCAGGGTTCATAAAACAGACACATCAGAACATACCGGAGTGAGATTACCTGATCCCATCGGGTTCGATGTGTTAGCCTCCTACTGGGTCATGGCGAAGATCCGTGCTGGAGCTGATGGACCTTCCCCACGGGAACCTGCTGAAGAAGGGGCTGTCCCCCTGTCTCCGCCTCTACCACTGCCCTGGAACATGGATGGAGCTACTGGGTGAGCTACACTGCCCGAAACTGTCTGCTGGGACCGTGCCACCAAGGTCGCGGTGGGACACTCACGTGCCATGTGCCCCTCATGTCCGCACCTGAAGCATGATGTTGTCCCAATCAAATAGACTCCCTTGTGCTGCCTACTGCACCTCGTACATCTGGAGTTACCTGAACCAGAGCTCGAACTCGATCATCTTCAGTTCTTTGGAACTATCTGGAAATGCCCATCCTGCAAACTCATTGGCAAACTGCTCCCAGGATAAGCCTTCCAACCTTGGGTTCACATAGTTTTTGAACCATTCTCTTGCCTTCTTACATTTCAATGTGAACCCTGCCATCTGAATGGCTCTACTGTCACTTGCTCCCAACTCATCAGTTATCATCTTCACCGTTCTGAGGTACTCAAAAGGGTCATCACCTAATTCAAACTTGGGGGCATCCAACTTTAGGTAATCTGTCATTTTTACTTTACCCCCAACTGATGAACCAGGTTTGGGTATCTGGACATCAGGGACTATTGGTTCTGCTGGTGGTGGAGGAGGTGCAGCATTCCCTAGGTTAGGGTTTGCTGGACCTGGGAAAAAGGGTGAGGATGGAAACATGGGGTACTGTGGGTAAAAGGGAGGATAGGGCATAAAGGTGGAATATGGGTTATAGCTGAAGAAATCTGATGTACCTCCCATCGGATACCCTGGCCCTTGCGGGTAGGGTGGATACTGTGATGGAACAAAGCCCGAGACCTGAGTGCCTCCTTGGGACTCTCCCATATCCTCTACTGACATACTCATGCCCAAACTACTATCTCTTCTCTGGTTATCCTCCTCTGTTTCCATCACATCCGCTGACATACCTTCATGAACTGATCTCCTCCGACCTGCATCAAAAGACCTTCTAGGGTCCCTTGATGTACTTTCCCTGATCGTCCTACAAGATCTTGCCCTCTGCAGAGCAGGGGAATGGGCATCCATGCCCTCATTCTCTGGCGGAGCTCCAGTCAATCTCTCAGATCGACGAGTTCCTCTCATCTTGACTTCTGAAAGCATAACATAGCACATAAACATTAGCATTATATGGTTCACGTGGAAACACATGAACCTGCTCCACATACATAACATACATATCATAGCATTAATGCACATGCTCATCATCATGGCATTTCACATCATCATACAAGACAGGACTCCATATCCTATCCTAGTGGACATGATCTTCCTATTGTGCTTGCCCTTCTATAACCTCTATGAGCCCGACACACTATAGGTCCGACCATGTGAACCTAGGGCTCTGATACCATTCTGTAACGACCCGAAAATCGGACCGCTACCGGCGCTAGGATCCAGATCGGCATAAGGCCGCCGGGACCCGTAGCAAGCCTACTCTGCATCCTGTATAGTCAGTATAATCACAAACATGAACGACATTTTATAAAAACAATTAAAAACTTTACCTTTAACCAGTTTGACCTATGTATGCACTATGACTGAACTCATAGAACCCCTAGGGTCAGCATACCTTATGTCAAACTCGGTTCAATACATACATAAGCATAAAAATAAAACTCATGCACAAAGGGATTATCCAACTCGGGCCAAGCACAATTCTATAACTCTGAACATATTACAAAACATCATTTTTCAATACAACTCTTTAACATCCTTACATAAACTTACATTACATCATGTCCACTACTATTCTATTACATAACACAATCATAGCCATATCCTGTTGACTTCCTGGACTACCACTGACCCTGCAAAACTGGGGTTAGGGGAGAGGGGTGAGCTATAAAGCCCAGTGAGTAGAAACCATAAAGAAAACAGTTCATTTTAACATATGCTATCATGGAATGCATCACTTCACAAACATATCACATCAAGGATGAATTTGTCACCCATAGCCCTCTACGTGTCGTAATACGTCCAACTATACCAGGGGCGATGAGGCCACACCTAGTATTCGCTTACTTAACTCATATCATAACATGTCCAACTACACCAGGGGCGATTAGGCCTCACCTAGTGTTCGCTTACATAACATAGTGCCAGGGGCGACCTGGTCTTTCTATCTCATATCATACCATGGCATGTCATATCATATCATATCGTATTGAGGGCTAAAGGATCATTCAAGATTCATCCACATCAACAACATATTATGCAATGCATCATATTCGTGAATACTAATGCAATACAACCTACTACATATCATGGCATTTTATGATGCATGAACATGCTTAACATTTGATTTATTTTAAAACATAAGGTTCAGTTCCACTCACCTGAGACTAGCTCTGTACCGATTCTGAAATGGCTGACACTGCTAAACACCTTGGTTCCTCGGGTCCGATCCTACACAGGTGGACTCCAGTGAGGTACCAAACATACTCTAAACAACTCATAAACAACTCCCCAAAAACCCCCTAAAACATCATGAAATAATCATAGAAGAACATGCATGAAATGGCTGAACAGGGCACTTTCGGCGGCAGGTTCGGCGGCCGAAAGTCCCTCCAGAGCCGAAAGTCAGGCACTTTCGGCGGCACCTTCGGCGGCCGAAAGTCCCGGACAGATCCGAAAGTCCTCTTTCGGGGGCAAGCTTCGGCAGCCGAATGCTGCCTCCACAAGGGGGTTCGGCGGCCGAAAGTCCCTTCGGCGGCCGAACCTGAGTTTCTCCCGAATGGCAGAAACTCAGCTCTCCTATGCACATTTCGCCTCCCAAGCTCAAATCATGCATACCACTCAACCAAAACATGCATACAAGCTCCTAGGGGCCTCAAACAAACATATACCCCATCTACAACACTTCAAACATACTCAAACATGCCACATTGTTCAAAAATCACATAAAACCTAACATAGTTCAACTAACTCAAACATGCATTTCTACCCCATAAAACTTCATAAAACTTATTTAAAACATACTATGAGCTTAAGATCGGCTCTTACCTCTTGAAGATCGAGAGAGAGACGACCTAAACTCGGAGACCCAAGCAAATGAGCTCCTGAGTTTCCAAAGCTCCAAAACTTGTCTTAAAAGTTCAAAACTTGCAATGTGAGGTTAAAACTCAAGAAAAATGGAGGAGATCTGAAGAAAGAACACAAGATTTGGGGAGAGGGAGGTCAGAAGCTAGCTGTGGCCGAAAATGGGAGAAAGCTCGCCCATTTCGGCTAAGTGCCCCTTTTTATAGGTGGCTGGCCAGGCCACGTTCGGGGGCCGAAAGTGCCTCCGCATGCATGCCATGTTCGGCGGCCGAACTTGACTTTCGGCGGCCGAACCTGGACTTCCCTCGCTCATGCTTTCGGGGGCCTAACGTGCCTCCAAAACGCATGCATGTTCGGCGGCCGAACTTGACTTTCGGCGGCCGAACCTGGGTTTTCCTCCAAAGACTTTTCATGCAAAAACTCATTAAATTTCATACTTAAAACCATTAAAAACGTGAAAACATTTCATAAAAACATGCTTTTACCCTTCTAGAGGTTTCCGATATCCAAATCCCACCGGACGGTAGGAATTTCGATGTCGGAGTCTAGCCGGGTATTACACAAGGTGTCTCCAATGAAAGGAGTGGTTCGCTTTGGGAAGAAAGGTAAACTAGCCCCACGATACGTTGGACCCTTTGAAATCTTGCAGAAGACTGGGAATGTGTCGTACAAGCTAGATTTGCCTGCTTCAATGGCAAGAATCCATCCGGTTTTTCATGTTTCAATGTTGAGGAAATTTGTGTCAGATCCGGGCAAGGTTCTTAGTGAGCCTGAGGTGGAGATCCAAGAGGATCTCACCTATGTTGAGCCGCCAGTGCAGATCATAGACACCCAGATCAGAAAGCTAAGAAACAAGGAAATCCCGATGGTGAAAGTCCTATGGAACCACCACAATATGGAAGAGTGCACCTGGGAGACACGGGAGTCCATGCTCCAGCAATACCCTTATCTTTTCTAAGGTTAGTTCTTTGTGAGTTCTATGTGTTTTGTATGTATGTTATGTGTATGCCATACTATGTGCTAGTTGAGGAACATTCGGGGACGAATGTTCTTAAGGGGGGGGAGAATGTAATACCCGGCTAGACTCCGGTATCGGAATCTCCTACCGTCCGGTGGAATCTCGGATGTTGGAAGCCTCTAGTAGGGTAAAAACATGTTTTCATAAAATGTTTTAATGTTTTTTATGATTTTAAATAAAGAGGAAATGAGTTTTTGAATAAAAACACCCTTGGAGGAAACTCAGGTTCGGCCGCCGAAACTCAAAGTTCGGCCGCCGAACATGCATGCACTTCGGGAGTGCTTTAGGCCCCCGAAGGCATAAGTGAGGGAAGCCCAGGTTCGGCCGCCGAACCTCAAGTTCGGCCGCCGAACATGGCATGCATGTGGAGGCACTTTCGGCCCCCGAACGTGGCCTGGCCAGCCACTATAAAAGGGTCCCTTAGCCGAAAACGGGCGAGCTTTTTCCCCATTTTCGGCCAAGGTGAGTCCTTCCGCCATTCCTCACCATCCTTGAGTTCTTTCCTTCAAATCTTTCAAGTTTTTCACAAGTTTTTATGTTGTTTTGAAGATTTGCAAGTTTTGAGCAAGTTTTGGAGCTTTGAGGTTCAAGAACTCAAATCTCTCCCACCTTCGAGTTTAGGACGTCTCTCTCTCGATCTTCAAGAGATAAGAGCCGATCTTAAGCTCATTTCATGTTTAAAGAAAGTTTTATGCAAGATCTATGGGGTAGAATGCATGTTTAGCTCTTAGTTAGGTTTTTGAGTTAATGTTATGTTTTGAGCATGTATGTTGGATTTGTTGTTGTTGTGTGTTGTAGTTGGGGTTTAAGTTAGTTTGAAGCCCCTAGGAGCCAATGTATGTATATTTGCATGATTTGGATGAGTTATATGCATGTTGAAGGATTTGGGAGGCAAATGTGCATAAAGGAGCCAAGTTTCTGCCCTTTGGCAAAAACCAGGTTCGGCAGCCGAAGGAACTTTCGGCCGCCGAACATGGCTAGGGAGGCAGGCCTTTCGGCTGCCGAAGTTGCCCCCGAAAAGAGACTTTCGTCTCTGTCTGGCACTTTCGGCCGCCGAAGGTGCCGCCGAACATGCATGAGTTTCGCCTCTGTCTGGGAGTTTCGGCCGCCGAAGGTGCCGCCGAACCTGCCTGACTTTCGGCTCTGGAGGGACTTTCGGCCGCCGAACCTGCCGCCGAAAGTGCCCTGTCCAGCCTTTCTTTGTATGTTTTGCATGGATGTTTTGAGATGTTTTAGGGGGTTTTTGAGGGATGTTTTTAGAGTTATGTTCTGGTTGTTTGGTCCCTCATTTGAGTCCACCTGTGCAGGTTCGGACCCGAGGAACCAAGGACCCCAGCAGTGAGTTCAGCTGCTTCTGAGTCAGTAGAGCTTCAGCAAGAGGTGAGTAGAATAAACCTTTATGTTTTTAAAGCAAATGAATTACACAATTGAGCACGTTCATGCATCATGAATGCCATGTGATGAATTAGGTTGTTTGCATTAGAATTCACGAATATGTTGCATTGCATTTATGATGTTGATGTGGATTGGTTATTGAATGATCCTTTAGTCCTCATATGGTATGATGATGCTACGGCATGAGATGGTATGGAAGTCCAGGTTGTATCCATTCTACGTCCCTGGCACTATGTAAGAGAAAGTCCAGGTTGTACCCATTCTACGTCCCTGGCACATTGGTATGTTATGATATGTTATGTTAAGAGAAAGACCGGTTGTACCCATTCTACGTCCCGGCACTTTGGAAATGTAGAGGACTATTGGTGACAATACCATCCGAGATGTGATTAGTTGTGATGTGTTGCATTACATAATGGCATGAGATTTAAATATTGTTTTCTATTATTCTGCTCACTGGGCTCTTGTAGCTCACCCATTTTCCCTAATCCCCCAGGATTGCAGGTACGGGCTAGACAGAGAAGTCAAGAAGAGTAAAAGTCATATGTATGTAATAGTTAGAATATGGACATGACAAACTGTATAATGATGTATAGATGTGTAATGTAATAATATTGAGGTTTAGAAGTGTGCTTGACCATAGTTATTGTAATCCCTTTTTATTACATGATCCTAGATGTTTATTGATAACTATGTTAGCCAACTCAACACATGTTATGCCACCCATTGGGGGCATTGATGAGATCCCATGGAGGGGTCAGGTTATGATGATGATTATGTATATGTTCAGTGCATGCACAGGTTGAGTTTGGCGTATGATAGAATGTATGAAAGAAAAGTTTTAATTTTTATGTATTTTCTTGATCATGTATGGGATTAAACATGTTTCCAGGATGTATGTTTGGCTTGCTACGGGTCCCGGCGGCCTTAAGTCGACCCGGATCCTAGCGCCGGTAGCGGTCCGATTTTCGGGTCGTTACAATATATTTTTAAGAAAAATTCGATAATATTTCGGTATAACTAGACCACCCAAAATTACACAGGCTCAACAAAAATACACAATAAATTATAAATATTATTGAGATTAACCTATGAAAATCATCGATTCAAAAGAAAATAGAATCTCATTAATTGGGTCTAATTAAAACTTATCATATTTTAATTTTCAAATATTGATTTAAATAAAGATCTAGTTGAGAATTTTAGAAGTTCATGGATTGATTAGAGTAAGGGGAGGAGATTTGGATTAATAAAAATATGTTTTTTTTTAAATAATAGAGCTTTTCTATTTGGTCGTGAGAAAAAAAAGTGAGTGCTCTAGTTTAAGGAAGAAACCAAAGCTTTTTAATGTTTATTTATTATTTTTTTAATTTTATTTTAAGAATAATAATTTATATATTATTATTATTGCTAGTGCTTGCTTGACAATTCGAGAAGACTGCAAGATTTCCTCAAGATTTTTTTTCCTCCAATTAAAACGTTGGGGTAAAAGAGTGAAATTGACCAAAAACAGTATTTAAAAAAAAAATTGATTGATATTCAACTGTGATATTTTATATATAATTGATTTCAATTTGATTAAAAGTTCTAATTCAATAATTAGTTTTTTAATTTAATAATAAGCTAATTTTTTACTATTCTTAAAAATTTTATCTTAATTTCAAATTGAAATTAGAGTATATCCCCATCTGGTTTATTTTATTATGTGACACATTATATATTTACTGTAGTCTTCCATACAACTAACTAAGAATTAACCTTAAACATAATTAAAAAGAAATAAAATAAAACCCTTAACCCCAAAAAAATTAACCCCCTAAATTGTTCTGCTGGTTGAAGAAAGTTGAATCTTTGTTATTGCAATCTCCCTTCTCTTCTCCTTAAAATCTCAGATCCATTTTCCATATTCTCATAATTTTCCATGTCCATTGGTTTAAGATTTCAACGGCAAATTTCTGCCTTTCTGATTATAATTTATTTTAATTAGATTATTGTTGTTGCATGTAAGAAAAATTTGGTGCAATGTTTGATCATTTTGCCTGGGTTTGCTTGAATTAGATTAGCATAATCTTTTATTTTTTGCTCAATGATTTTATTGGGTTAATTTGGTTGAAATTGAAAGTTAAGATTGAATTTTGTTGTCTAATTAGAATTGATTAGAGTTGATTTGATGCGTACCTAATTAGAATTGATTTGAATTAGACGTTTTTTTATTTATAATTATCAATGTGTCATATAAACTTTTTAGATAATATACGGTGTTTCCACACATAAATAAAATACTTACACTTTAATTTTTATTTAAAATCAAATTTACAAGAGTTTTAAAAATTTTTATTATGTCAAAATTAAAATGCGTGGATTAAAATCTAAATGTAAGGATGGAGATTTTTTGACGTGAATAGCCTTAATAATAATATAATTTTTTATATTCTAGGGTTACTTTGGCTTGTTGAATACTGTATCTAGTGGGGTACTGACTAACCTAATCAAACGAAAGCAAGATATTAAGACACCACAGCCTTGGATTCTATGAATGGTCCAATCTATTTGACTAGTGTTGTCTTATGGCTACTCCTTTCATCTTGATTGTTTTCTTTCTTATTAGATCACCTTCATCTGCGTCTTCTTCATCTTCAACTTTTCCTACTGATTCTATCATTTTAAACCAAAGATCATCTCTCTCCGTAGAGAGGCCAGGCCATGTTCTGACTTCACCTAATGCCATTTTCACTGCTGGCTTTTACCCAGTCGGGGATAATGCTTATTCCTTCGCTATATGGTTCACTGAACCCTCTTGTTCTAATAGTTGCACTGTAGTCTGGATGGCAAACCGAGATCTGCCCGTTAATGGAAGAAACTCAAAGCTGTCTCTGCTTAAAAATGGAAATCTCATATTGACAGATGCTGGTAAATCCGTTGTTTGGGAATCCAACACTTTCTCTCTCTCTTCATCTTATTTACAGCTTTATGATACTGGAAATCTTGTTCTAATTACTAGTAGAGAGCGTGTCATTCTATGGCAAAGCTTTGATTCACCTACAGATACCCTTCTTCCACTACAACCGCTCACCAGAGACTCTCTTCTTGTTTCTTCAAGAAGCTTGACAAACTTTTCTTCTGGTTTCTACAAGCTATCTTTCCATGATGATAATGTTCTTCGTCTTGTTTATGATGGTCCTGAATTTTCAAGTGCTTTCTGGCCAGACTCTAGGCTTTTGAGCTGGGAAGCTGGCAGATCATCTTACAACAGCACCAGAATCGCTTTACTCGACTCCTTTGGTAAATTTACTTCATCAGATAATTTCAGTTTCTTTTCTGCAGATTATGGACAGCAACTTCAGCGAAGATTGACCCTTGATTTTGATGGTAATCTTCGCTTGTATAGCAGAGAGAATAGAAATGGGAGTTGGGTAATTTCAGTGCAAGTCTTTTCTCAACCGTGCAAGATCCATGGAGCATGCGGACCTAATAGTGTGTGTAAATGTGTCCCTAGCTTTGGTAGGAAATGTTCTTGTCTTCCAGGATATAAAATTAAAAATCCTGCTGATTTGTCTTTAGGCTGCGAACCAGAGATTATGGTTTCTAGTGTTGAGACCGAGGCTACCTTCATTGGATTACCTAACGTTGAAATGTAGGGCTATGATTTTCGTCGGTTTGAAAATTATTCTGTGAAGAACTGTGAGAAAGTGTGCCTGGGAAGATATGATTGTAAAGGGTTTGTATTCAGATTCTTCGAGCATAACCACCCTGACAATATTCCTTATTGTTTCCTAAAGTTACAATTGCTAAATGGGCGGATTGCGCCCAATTTCAAAGGAGATTTATATTTGAAAGTGCCGAAAATCAGTCCTTCCAAACACTGGTCAGCTAAAGAGCTCACTCTACTTTGTCTTGCTGGAGCTGCTAAGCAGCTTGAGAGAAGGTATGTTAAATCTGATGGAAAGAGGTCCTTAAAGTTCTTGCTTGGTTTTGTTATTGCAACTGGGATAGTTGAGATCCTTTCCATGGTTTTGGTGTGGCTTTATTTCATTAAAAGCCGGCAAATGATAGCTGCAACTTCTGAAGAATACGTTCTTGCTGCTACTGGCTTCAGAAGATTTAGCTACTCAGAACTGAAAGAAGCAACAAGAAATTTCATCGAAGAAATTGGTAGAGGAGCTACTGGAATAGTTTATAAAGGGGTATTAGCAGATCAAAGAGTTGCAGCAATCAAACGATTAAACAATGCAAGCCAAGGAGAAGCTGAATTTCTAGCAGAAGTAAGCACTGTTGGGAAGCTTAATCACATGAACTTAATAGAGATGTGGGGTTACTGTGCAGACAAAAAGCACAGGCTTTTGGTCTATGAGAATATGGAGAAAGGATCATTGGCTAAAAACCTCTCTTCCATGGAACTTGATTGGGAAAAGAGGTTCAAAATCGCATTGGGCACTGCTAAAGGGCTAGCTTATTTGCATGAAGAATGCTTGGAGTGGGTTCTGCATTGTGACGTAAAGCCACAAAATATACTATTGGATGCTAATTATGAACCTAAAGTATCAGATTTTGGTCTATCTCGGCTACTAAGCAGAGGTCACGAGCTTCACAATTCAAGCTTCTCAAAGATAAGAGGAACAAGAGGTTACATGGCTCCAGAGTGGATCTTTAATCTGCCCATCACCTCCAAAGTGGATGTCTACAGCTATGGGGTGGTGGTGTTAGAGATAGTGACCGGAAGGAGCCCATCAATGGATGGCCATGATGCTGAAAATGGTTGTGGAGTGGCGGAGAACAAAAGGGCAGTCGAATGGGTGAGGGAGAAGAAACTTGAAGCTTCTCCAAGTAGTTGCTGGGTTGAAGAGATCATAGATCCTGCCATCGGAGTGGACTATGATAAAAGAAAATTGGAAGTTCTTGTGGGAGTGGCATTGAAATGCGTGGAGGAATGCAAAGATGATAGGCCCACCATGAGCCAAGTGGTTGAGATGCTTCAAAAGCTTGAAAATGATCATTAATTAGCCAAATTAATCAAACTTCCTTTAGAGAAGAATTGGCATAATTAGTATGTTTTATCTGCAATTTTGTGTCAGCTTTAATGCATCTACTTGTAATAAATTACTTTAATTCAATATGATGTGCAAGCAGGAGTGAATAATCGGCCGCTTTGATTTAAAAATCGAAAATTTAATTAAATCGAATCAATTTTAATTAAAAATTTAATTGAAATGAATCGTGGGTTATTTCGATTTGATTTTATAAATTTAAATTTTTAATAATTTTTTTATTTTTTATATTTTATTTTTAATATTTTAAAATTTAATTAAAATATTTTAATATTAATATGATATAATCTTTTTATATTATTAAAAATAATATATTATTATCACTAATTGGTTCGGTTTAGTTTTTTAATTTTTTTCTGATTAAAATCAAAATGAATGAAAATAATTAAAATTTTTAAAATTAAAAATCAAATCGAACTAAAATGAATAAAAAATTAAACTGAATTTTTAAATTAATTCAGTGGGGTCGATTTTTTCAATTTGAATCAAATACGGTTAAAAATATTTTTTTTATCGATAATAAATTTATTTTATTTTATAAAAAAAAAATAAATTGAGGCTTTACTACTTGATAGACGATATTTTTTTCAAAAATATTTTAACAATTTTTTTTAATATGCTTAGCGCATCATTTTTAATTGTTGCATTTACTTATTATTTAAATTTTATTAATTTTATTACATATTTTTATTTTAAATTTTAAATCTTTTTCGTTGTTCCTTTATTTTATAAATAATGCGCTTATTTTTAAAAATTTTCTTTATAATTTATATTAACTTCTTAATATAGATTTAATATATTTTTAGAAAAATTATTAGTTTTAAAATATTTTTAGTAATATAATAATATGAGTGAATAATATATTCAGAAATAAGAAATAAAATTTATTACTTTAAGTGTATTTTAAAAATTTAGTCGTATTATTATTCATATATATTAAATGAAAGAATGACGACAAAAAAATTACTAACACTTGATTTTATTTTAAAATTTTATATGAGCAAAATATAAAAAGATTCTAATATAATCAAGTTTATATTTATTTAAAATTTATAATAATAAAATGGATAATAAAAAAATATTTAATTATTTTCCATTAATAGTTATACTGTAAACTATAAAAATTAACTAACATATCCTAAACTAATTATTTAAATTTATTTATACAATTAAACAATTGAATTTAATGAAAATGTCACGTTTTAATACATGCCAATGAATAATTATCAAAAAATTTTAAAGTTTATCAATTTTAATAATTATACTTTTAAATTATTTTTAATATATATACTCCAAATTAAAATTTTAATTTATTTAATTTTTAATTTTAATTTAATTTACTTATATATTAAATTACACGTTTCTAAAAAGCTAATAACTCATTTTCTATCTTTTTCTTTTAGTTATAAAGTTGAATAGAAGCGTAAATTTTAAATAATTTTATTAATTTTTAAAAATTTATATTAACCTGTAAAAAAATGAAAAATTTTAAATTTTTTGTACTATTTGTCCAATAAAAAATTGTAAATTGCATGATTCTTTTGAATTATCCCTTTATATACGTACAATCTCTTTGTTCAAGTTAAATTAAAACTCATTTATATTATAATGCAAATTCAAATATTACGTGTAAATAATATATATATATAATAAAATAGAATGGAAGAAAATAAAAGAAAAAAATAATGGAAGAAAATAAAAGAGATAAAAAAAATAAAAGAAAATGAAAGAAAATGAGAGAACACAAAAGAAAAATATAAAAATTTGAGAAGAGTTTGATAATTTCAGGAGAATATAATCAAATGAGAAAAAAGTAAAGGAAATCAGGAGAGTATGTATGAGAGAAAGAAATTAAATAAATTAAATGATAAAAGAAAAAAATGTGTGTAGACATATAAATATGTAAATTAGTAGGAGATAGCATTATTCGGTTTAAACTGAAAAAATTGATCGAATTAAATTAATTTAAAATTTTAGTTTGATTTTTTTATTTATTTCGATTTAATTTGATTTTTAATTTTAAAAATCTCAATTATTTTAGTTTGGTTTGGTTTTGATTAGAAAAAAATTTAAAAAATTAAACCGAACCGATTAGTGATAATAGTATATTATTTTCAATAGAGAGAGATTATATTATATTAAAATTAAAATATTTTAATTAAATTTTAAAATACTAAAAAATAGAAAATTTATTAAAAATTCAAACTGATTAAATCAAACTGAATCAGACCAACTCAGTTCGATTTTAATTTTAATTAAAATCAATTTGGTTTGGTTTTTATAAATACCAAAATTTCAGTTTATTCACTTCGGTTCAGTTTAAAATCAAAGGCTAAATCTTATAAATTAATAATAAATTTAATTTATTCTTAAATCCAAAAAATATGGAATTTTAAAAATAAAAAAACGATATTATTTTTTAAAATTTAGTAATAAATTCTGAAATTTATTACTAATTAATGAATTAGTAGGACATTAAATTTATTATTAAATTAAAAAAATATGAAATACTAAAAATAAAAATAAAAAACGATATTCTCCTCCAAAATTTAATGACGTTTAGAATCCGTATTAATTTAATAATAGATTTTAAAATTTATTATTAAATTTAATAATTAATTTAGTAATTAATTCTAATTTATTATTAATTTAATAATAAATTTTAAAATTTATTAGTAAATTTAATTAGTAACATATTTTTTTTAAAAGTAAAACTATTAATTATATTAATAAAATTTCATTAACGATGGATATTATCTCAAACAGAAATATGATTATTTCTAATAGATTCTCTAGTTAAAGTATGAGTCGACGACGAATCCATCTAACAGAAATATCAATTATAAAGTCTAATAAAAATTTATAATCATTCAAAATCAAATCTCTGTATAATATAATTTAGCAAAAATGTTTCTCAAGTGATTGTCTAAACCCTTACATAAGATAATTTGGCAAAAATACACTTTCTTATTTCTCATCTCTCAAACATAAATTATTAAAGTCTTCCAAACAAAGTCACAGAAAAGAGTTTTTACGAGATAAAACTCGAATAAGATTTTAAAACTGACGTCGTCGTTGCGATTCAGAAAACTCATAATAACTAGTAAATTTCTATTGAACATTACCTTCCGAAACAAACGAATTAATAAAATTTGAAGAAAAGTCAATTACAGAAATAGACACATGACTCTTCCACATTAATAAAATGTCTCCTTCCAATTTTTGCTTATTAACTGAGAAGAAACCATCAAAATATAAAAAATTATGAAAAAATTTTATACGAGAATTAAAAATTTGTGTTTCCATCAAAAACAAAATGTATTGGATTGTACGTGAGAAATCTCTCCACCATACAGAAATTATAAGTGACGATCGAAATATCTATGGAGTTCTTAATAGAGACAACAACATCTTCTTCTTATCAATAGTCAATTAACTCAAATCGTCTTCTATAAGTCAATTGACGCAGATCGTCTTTTATGAGTAAAAGAAAAAAAAGAAATTAGGTTTAAAGAAAAGGAAAACACGAGAGTATCGAACCATAAAACACTAAAGAACTAATAACATATTTAAACTCATTATTATTTCCGTAGGTTCTTATAGTGTAAGGACTTATTTAATTATTTTTCAGAAATTGAAGAGGTAATGGCTCCCTTGAGGCTAATTTGATAATCTTTTAAAATTTGTCTTATATTATTTATTTTGATAGTTAAAGGATTAATTGAATTTTTAAAAGAATTAATAGCTTATATGATTATTAACTCACACGTTAAGAATTTAAATTTTTTATATTTTTTTAATAGTAAAAAGTGGATTTATTTATAATAAACTACATTTATTTAATAAATTAAAATTAATAAAATAAGAAAAAGATAAAAATACACTGTTAAAGACTATAATAATTTAGACTATATTTTTTTTATTATTTTAAAAGTATTATTTATTTTTTATTATACCATAAAAATATATAAATTAATTATTATAATTCTATTTAATTTTATATTATTTCTAAAACATCTGTTTAAATATATTTTACTATTTAAACTACCATATCGTTTAATGCATTTTTAAGTAAAATTCTGTATTGTAATTTATAATAAAAAAAAGTTCTATAACTTTTACGCACGGTTAGTAAAATGAGATTTTTTCTCTAACTTTGTTAAATATTACTAATAAATTATAATTTAATTTTTAATATTTAATGAAATTGTATTTTAATTTTTATATTTTTAAATTTAATACATTAAATTTTATTTGATTAATAAAATAATCTTTTAATTTAAATTTTATATATTTAATTAAAATTAATCTCTATATTTTTATGAATTAATTTTTAAATATTATAATTACTAATAAGTTTTTATATTTATAAATTAATTTTTCTTTTTATACAATTTTAGTTCCTACATATAAAAAACAATAAGATAAAAATCTGATATTTCATTTCTATATTCTTGTAAATCGGTTCCTAAATATTATCATTATTTACAATAAATACTTTTATATATATATATATATATATATATAATATGTTTATTAAATTTAATATTTTAAAATAAATTAATAAAATAAAAATTAAATATCCTGTACATTATGCATCTAAATTCAAGTTTAAAGAGATCTTTCTAATTTAACTTTTCCCTTCTCAAAGATTTTTATTATAAAATAAAACTTTATAACTAAATTTATAAATATTTAAATTAAATTATATATTTTATAGAATTTTAAGATTAAAATGTAATGTATTTTAATTAAAAATTATTTTTAATTAATTTTTAAGTGCTATTCATTAATGATGTTAGATAAAAATGTCTCACTTACTAATGAAATGAAACCATGTAATTTTTTTATTATTGAAAAAAAAAATAAATTACAGGATAATTTTTTATAATTATTCTTAAAATTTAATATTTTTAAAATGAATATAATTAAAAAATTAATAAAAAATTATTTTTTTAATATATATAAAATGTATAAAAATTATGAGCGGAAGAAATAACAGATAATGAGTATTCCCATTTGAAAAAAATAAATAATAAATGAAGAATTATACTAAAAAAAAGGTAAAAGTAAATAGGAGTGTAATAATTAATTTATATTTTAAAACAGATAAAAATGAAAAAATTGACAAAATTATAAAATATAATAATATCACTATTTAGCGTCTGTGAAAATAGAAATAACTAAATAATTTTTACCATAAGTCATAAATTAAATTTTGTTGTATATAATATAATATATGTTATGATTTTTTTTTATAAAAAAAAAAAAATAATAAAAAAAAATAAGAGAGAGAATACCCTCGATGCTGCGGTCCTTATTTTGCATGCAATGAAGAAAAACGATGCCTTTCTTTCCGTGTTGTGTCGTTTTCAACCATCCTCGAAGCTAATTTTTAAATGAATTAAAACCGAATTTAACTTTTAATTTTTAATTTTTTTGTTAACTCTTATGAGCTTCACTCGTTTTCAAACTTCAGTAAAATCATTAACATATTTATTAATTAAATTCAATTTAATGTCATAGAAAAATTAATACAAATTCAAGTCTATATAAATTTTCATTTGTAAAGAATAAATTTTCTAAAATTTAGATTTTTTGGATTCAATTACATTTGATAAAATTTATAGATATTTAACTCATTAAAATTTAAAATTTTTTATTTTTTATAGATTTACAAATTGATATGTGTATGTATTTATTTAACTAAAATTAATAAATTTATTAATTTTAAATTAAAATTTGTTATAATTAATAATAAATTAAATTATTTATAAATTATTTAATATTAAACTTGATAAAAACTTGACTCATTTTAGTTTATTTATTAAATGAACCAAATATGAATTTATTAATATTCTGCTCCATTTTCAAATATGTAAAACTCGAGTTTGACTCGATTTTGAAAAAATTTTGATGAACTAAACTTGAACTTTTCAAAATTCAGTTCGGTTTATTTACACCCTTATTAATTTTTTTACCGCTAATTTGTTATTTTTCAACTTATTTTTTTTATTTATCTATGTATTTATTTAATTATATATATGGTTGTATTTTACTTGCATTTATTAATGTAGCTAAAAGTAAGAAAATCTATTACCAATATCTAAGTTTATATACATTCGGTTAATAACATATTATTAATTTAAGGGAGATTTATAATTTAGCCCCTGGGTATTGCCATTATTAATAAGTCAGTCCCTACATATTAAAACGTCCTTACATAATCAAACCGTTAATAAATTAGTCGTTCCATCCACTTTTACCCTCTTTTCCGTTAAAAATTAGATGAAAAGGAGAGAATATTTTGAAAATCCAATTTTACCCTTTTCAATCTCTATTAAGCAGAAATAAAGGGTTGGGTTTGTCATACAGTCCGATCACAACCCTAGAAACAATCTCTCATCATCTCTCGGCAGACAATCCTCCATTTACTCTCTCACCTCCAATTTTACCCTTTTCAGCATACTCTCTGTGAGGGACTATCTTCAACATTGATGAAGCAGTGAAAGGATCCCACCTCCATTCATAATAGCCGACGATCAAGCACCTAAAGGATTCATTCAATCTTCGCGAGAATGTCTGGCATCAGCGGATCAATGGGAAGCTGGGATGGTGGTTACATGAATGTGAATTGCTGCTGGCGAAAAAGAGCGGGGGTTCGCATATCTGAATCTGTTAGTAATCCAAACAAGTTGTATTATTACTGTCGAGATAACAAATGTGGGTCATTTCTTGGGTGGTGCATTCCAACAAATGTGAACTCTCCAACATCAAACAGTATAGGTGAAGGGTTAGAGGTATTCAAGGCCAACTTATCAAGAACGATTGCAGAGATTAAAGAAGAGTTGATGAAGATTAATGAAGAGACAAAAAAATTGCATGTAAAGCTGCAAAGGATTGAAGCTATTTTGAACCAGATGAAGAATTGTGTAACGACCCGAAAATCGGACCGCTACCGGCGCTAGGATCCAGATCGGCTTAAGGCCGCCGGGACCCGTAGCAAGCCTGACATGAAACCTGTAAACCTGTATAATCCCATACATGATCAACAACATACATAAAAATTTAAACTTTTCTATCCATGAACATCAACCAAACTCAACCTGTGCATAAACATTAACATAATATTGATCCCTCTGTGGAATCTCATCAGTGCCCCCAAAAGGGGTGACATAACATAAGTTGAGTTGGTTTACATAAACATCATCAAAATCTCTAAGATCATGTATTAAAGGGATAGCACAATCTATGGTCAAGCACACTTCTAATATCCATATACATCATCTCATTACATGACTATACTGATTAAGACTTTACATTACAATTTGATCATGTCCATTGCTAGCTATTACATAAACATGACTTCTTTACTCTAACCGACTTCCTCTTCTATTCTGTACCTGCAAGCCTGGGGGTAAAGGGAGAGGGGTGAGCTAAAAGCCCAGTGAGTAGAGCTATTAAAACACATTAACACTATGCTCTATGAAATGCATCATAACACAAACAATTCACATAAGGGTTGGGTGAACTTGTCACCAATTAGTCCAAGTTAACTCTGTGCCAGGCCTGTAGAATGGGGTCCTGGTCTTTCCTGTCAGAACATACATTACTTACCATTTCCCCAGGGCTTCCTCTGGGCTCCTGGTCTTCGAGTCCCATACCCGTGCTAGACCATAGAATGGGATCCTGGTCTTTCCTTACTCTGTGCCAGGCCTGTAGAATGGGGCCTGGTCTTTCCTTACTCTGTGCCAGGCCTGTAGAATGGGGCCTGGTCTTCCTGTCATGGACTAATTGGGTCATCCGACATTCACCCACATCAACAACAATCGATGCAATGCGGCATATTCGTGAAAACTAATGAAATCATCCTATTGCATAATCATGATGCATGAAACATGATAAAACATTTAATTTAAAGGATTAAGTTTAGTCCTACTCACCTCTGGCTGACTCTGACAACACCGAAGCAGCTGATCTCACTGCTGGGGTCCTCGGTTCCTCGGGTCCGAACCTACACAGGTGGACTCAAATGAGGGACCAAACATACTTGAACATAACTCTAAAATACTCCCCAAAAACCCCCTAAAACATCATGAAAACATCATATAAAAACATGCAAGAAATGGCTGAACAGGGCACTTTCGGCGGCAGGTTCGGCGGCCGAAAGTCCCTCCAGAGCCGAAAGTCAGGCACTTTCGGCGGCACCTTCGGCGGCCGAAAGTCCCAGACAGATCCGAAAGTCTTCTTTCGGGGGCAAGCTTCGGCAGCCGAATGCTGCCTCCACAAGGGGGTTCGGCGGCCGAAAGTTCCTTCGGCTGCCGAACCTGGTTTCTCCCAAAAGGGCAGAAACTTGGCTCACATGAGCCTCTTGCCTCCCAAAACCTCAAATCATGCATATAGTTCAACTAAAACATGCATACAAGTTCCTAGGGGTCTCAAACAATCATATACCCCAACTACAACATTTCAAACATACTCAAACAACACACATTGCTCAAAACATCAATATTAACCCATAACTCAACATATAACCTAACATGCCTTTCTACCCATAGATCTTGCATAAAACTTAGTAAAACACCTAAGGAGCTTAAGATCGGCTCTTACCTCTTGAAGATCGAGAGGGAGACGACCTAAACTTGGAGATCCACGAAAATGAGCTCCTGAGTTCCCAAAGCTCCAAAACTTGGTTTAAATGCTCAAAACTTGCAATGTGAGTTTAAAACTCAAGAAGAATGGAAGAGATTTGGAGGAAGAACACAAGAGTTGCAAAGGGAAGGTCGGAAGCTTGCTGTGGCCGAAAATGGGAGAAAGCTCGCCCATTTCGGCTAAGTACCCCTTTTATAGGTGGCTGGCCAGGCCACGTTCGGGGGCCGAATGCGCTTCCGCATCCATGCAATGTTCGGCGGCCGAACTTGACTTTCGGCGGCCGAAACTGGACTTCCCTAACTCATGCTTTCGGGGGCCTAACGTGCCTCCAAAACGCATGCATGTTCGGCGGCCGAACTTGACTTTCGGCGGCCGAACCTGGATTTTCCTCCAAAGACTTTTCATGTAAAAACTCATTTAATTTCATACTTAAAATCATAAAACACATTAAAACATTTTTATTGAACATGATTTTACCCTACTAGAGGCTTCCGACATCCGAGATTCCACCGGACGGTAGGAATTCCGATACCGGAGTCTAGCCGGGTATTACATTCTCCCCCCCTTAAGAACATTCATCCCCGAATGTTCCTCAACTAGTACATGCATAGAACCATCACATCATACACATAATACACATAGAGACTAACCTTAAAAGAGATGAGGATATTGCCGGAGCATAGACTCCCGTGTCTCCCAAGTGCATTCTTCCAGATTGTGGTGGTTCCAAAGGACTTTCACCATCGGGATTTCCTTGTTCCTCAGCTTTCTGATCTGGGTGTCTAGGATCCGTACCGGCTGCTCAACATAGGTGAGATCCTCTTGGATCTCCACATCAGGTTCACTAAGAACCTTGCCCGGATCTGACACGAACTTTCTTAACATAGAAACATGGAAAACCGGATGGATTCTCTCCATTGAAGCAGGTAAATCCAGCTTGTACGATACATTCCCAATCCTTTGCAGGACTTCAAAGGGTCCGATGTACCGCGGAGCCAGCTTACCCTTCTTCCCGAACCGAACCACTCCTTTCATTGGAGACACCTTGAGCAATACCAGATCCCCCTCCTGAAACTCTACTAGTCTTCTGCGGATGTCTGCATAACTCTTCTGTCTGCTTGCAGCAGTCTTGATTCTCTCTCTGATTAAGGGTACCACCCTGATGGTGATCTCTACTAGCTCAGGCCCTGCCAAGGCTTTTTCTCCAATCTCTTCCCAGCAAACAGGTGATCTGCACTTCCTTCCATATAAAGCTTCATATGGAGCCATCCCGATGCTAGCATGATGGCTGTTATTGTAGGCAAACTCTACCAAAGGTAGATGCTGCCTCCAAGAACCGCCAAAGTCCAGCACACACATTCTTAGCATATCTTCTATGGTCTGGATGGTCCTCTCTGACTGTCCGTCTGTCTGTGGATGGAAGGCAGTGCTAAAATCTAACCTGGTACCCATGGCATCCTGCAGACTCCGCCAAAACCTGGAGGTGAACTGAGGCCCTCTATCTGACACTATAGAAACAGGAACCCCATGCAGCCTGACAATCTCATCTACATATACCTGCGCCAACTTGTCCACAGAATAGCCACTCCTGACAGGGATGAAGTGAGCAGATTTGGTGAGTCTGTCCACAATCACCCATATGGAGTCCAATCTGTTGGACGTCGCCGGTAACCCCACTACGAAGTCCATAGCTATATTCTCCCATTTCCACTCTGGAATAGGTAGCGGGTTAAGCATTCCAGCCGGCTTCTGATGTTCCAGCTTCACCCTCTGACAAACTTCGCAGGCTGACACAAACTGTGCCACTTCTTTCTTCATAGCTGGCCACCAATAAACCTTTTTGAGATCTTGATACATCTTGGTGGCTCCGGGGTGAATGCTGTATCTTGCATTATGAGCCTCTCTCATAATGTCTCCTTTTAGCCCTATGTCATCTGGTACACACAATCGACTCCCATAGCGGAGGATCCCCTTATTGTCGAATCTGAACTCACTGTCCTTGCCTGACTGAACAGTCCTGGCAATCTTCACTAACTCTGGGTCCTCATGCTGTTTCTGAGCCACCTCTCCAGAAACACGGGTGTCACTTTCATCTGAGCAACTAAAGCACCTGTACCAGACAACTCCAACTGTAGACCTTCCTCAATGAGCTTATAAAACTCCTTCACCACTGGTCTCCTTTCTGTCGTGATGTGGGATAGACTGCCTAGTGACTTCCGGCTTAGGGCGTCTGCCACAACATTCGCCTTACCCGGATGATACTGAATCTTGCAATCATAGTCACTCAGTAGCTCTACCCATCTCCTCTGTCTCAAGTTCAAATCTCTTTGACTCAGGATGTACTGCAGGCTTTTATGATCTGTGAAGATCTCACATTTTACCCCATAGAGGTAGTGCCTCCACATCTTGAGTGCAAAGATTACTGCTGCCATCTCAAGGTCATGTGTGGGGTAATTCAACTCATGCTTCTTCAGCTGCCTAGAAGCATAAGCAATCACCCTCTCATTTTGCATAAGCACACAACCCAGTCCCACACGGGACGCATCACAAAAGACTGTAAAGTCTTCATCACTAGATGGCAGAGCTAACACTGGTGCTGAAGTCAACCTCTTCTTAAGCTCTTCAAAACTCTCTTCACACTGATCGGTCCACAGAAACTTCTGATTCTTCCTGGTTAACCTGGTCAGAGGAGCTGCAATTTTCGAGAAGTCCTGAACGAACCTCCTGTAGTAACCTGCCAAACCCAAGAAACTTCTAATCTCTGTCACTGAAGTGGGTCTAGGCTAGTTAGCCACAGTTTCTGTCTTCTTGGGGTCCACCTCTATCCCATTCTCTGACACTACATGCCCCAAGAACGAAATGCTCCTCAGCCAGAACTCACACTTGGAGAACTTGGCATACAAGCCATGCTCCCTCAAGGTCTGTAGAACCATCCTCAGATGATGGGCATGCTCCTCTGCATTCCTGGAATACACTAAGATATCATCTATGAAGACAATAACAAAGTGATCCAGGTACTGGCTAAACACTCTATTCATGAGATCCATGAATGCTGCAGGGGCGTTGGTTAACCCGAACGGCATCACAAGGAACTCAAAATGCCCATATCTGGTCCTGAAAGCCGTCTTTGGCACATCCTCTTCTCTGATCCTCAGCTGATGATACCCGGACCTCAGATCTATTTTGGAGAAACAACCCGCTCCTGCTAGCTGGTCGAATAGATCGTCGATCCTTGGCAATGGGTACTTGTTCTTAGTAGTGACTTTGTTCAACTGTCTATAGTCGATACAAAGTCTAAGGGATCCATCCTTCTTTCTCACAAACAAAACTGGAGCACCCCAGGGTGAAGTACTCGGTCGGATGAAGCCCTTGTCTACCAGCTCCTGCAATTGCTCTTTCAACTCTTTCAATTCTGCTGGCGCCATCCTGTAGGGAGGGATAGAGATCGGTCGGGTTCCAGGCATCAGTTCTATCTCGAACTCTATCTCCCTAGCAGGTGGTAAACCTGGCAGCTCGTCTGGGAACACATCTAAGAACTCTCTAACCACTGGCACCGAGGCGGGCTCTCTAACCTGACTGCTAAGCTCTCTCACGTGAGCCAAATACCCCTCACATCCCTTCCTAAGCAACCTACGAGCCTGGAGAGCTGATATCAGACCTCTAGGTGTACCTCTTCTGTCTCCCCTGAAGACAACCTCTGACCCATCCTGACCTCTGAACCTGACTACCTTGTCCCTGCAGTCCAAGGTAGCACCATGGGTAGATAACCAGTCCATCCCTAGAATGACGTCAAAATCTGTCAAATCTAGAACCACAAGGTCGGCGGAAAGGCATCTTCCCTCAACAAAGACTGGACTGCACTGGCAGACTGACTCTGCCACTGATGGATCACACTTGGGTCCACTGACCCAGAGAGGACACTCTAACTCAGAGATCATCAACCCCAACCTCAGAACGGCTCTCAGAGCAATAAAAGAATGAGATGCACCAGGGTCCATCAAGGCATACACATCTGAACAACCAATAATTAAGTTACCTGCCACTACGGTGTTAGATGCATCTGCCTCCTGCTGTGTCATTGTGAAGATCCGTGCTGGAGCTGATGGACCTTCACCTCTGAAACCCGCTGAAGAAGAGGCTGCCCCTCTCCCTCTGCCTCTGCCACTGGCCTGAGTCATGGCTGGAGCTGCTGGCTGTGCTACACTGCCCGAAGCTGTCTGCTGGGACTGAGCCATCGGGGCTACTCTTGGACATTCTCGAGCTATATGCCCCTCCTGACCACATCTGAAACAGGTGTTCGTCCCAAACCGACACACTCCCTTGTGTGGCCTACCACACTTCGCACAAACTGCATTATCCGCACCAGAGCTTGAGCCACTCCCAAATCCCAGACTGGACTTGACTTTACTCCAGAACTTATTCTTCTTACCCTTGGGCTTACCCCATCTCTTACTGCCTGAAGCTGCTGCACTCAGGGTAGAGGGATCTAATCTTCCCCCACCCGGAGTTTTTGAACCGGAAGACTGTGCCACTGACTGCTTAACTGTCCCCTGAACAATGGCACTGGCCTCCATTTTCCTGGCCATATCTACTATGGCATGGAAGCTCTCCCTGTCCACTGACTGAATCAAGGAGGAATACCTGGAATGGAGTTTCATGACATACCTCCTTGACCTCTTTGAATCTGTGTCCAGACTCTGTCCAGAAAAAGGCAACAGCTCCATAAATTTGTCGGTGTACTCCTCTACACTCATTTCATCCGTCTGCCTCAACTGCTCAAACTCTATCATCTTCAGCTCCCTTGAACTATCGGGAAAAGCCCATCCTGCAAACTCGTTTGCAAACTCTTCCCAAGTCATGCTGTCCACTCTCGGGTTCATATAATTCTTGAACCACTCTCGTGCCTTCTTGCACTTAAGCGTGAACCCAGCCATCTGAATGGCTCTACTATCATCAGCCCCTAACTCCTCTGTGATCACTTTAACCCTTTCCAGATATACAAATGGGTCATCCCCTTTTTCATATTGGGGAGCGCCCAATTTCATGTAGTCGGTCATCTTGACCTTGCTCTCACTGGCTGAGCTAGGTCTAGAAGGCTGAGTAACTGGGGCTGCTGGTTCTGCAGGTGGTGGAGGTGGTGCAACATTTTCTGAGGTAGGGTTTGCTGGATTTGGATAGTATGGTGGGGGTGGATACATTGGGTACTGAGAGTATGGTGGGTAGTATGGTGGGTAGGGCATCTGTGTGGGATAAGGGGTGAAACTAGGGTAATCCGATGTACCTCCAATCGAATACCCGGGATGTTGTGAGAAATGTGGGTAGTGAGGTGGCTGTACAAATCCCGAGGCCTGAGTGCCTCCTTGGGACTCTCCCATACCTTCCTCTGACATGCTAACGCCTAGACTGCCATCCCTCCTCTGCTCTACATCCATATCATCCCCCATGCTCTCAGACATTCCTCCCTGAACTGTTCCTCTGACTGATCTGCTTCTACCCAGATCCAAAGACCTTCTAGGGTCTCTTGCTGCTCTTTCTCGGTTAGACCTACTAGACATTGCCCTAGGCAATGCTGGAGGACGGGCGCTCATGCCCTCATCCTCAGGTGGTACTCCAGTCAATCTTGCTGATCGACGAGTTCCCCTCATCCTGTTTTCTGAAAAACAGTACACATAGCACAAACATTAGCATCATATGGTTCATGTGGGCACACATGAACCCGCATCACATACATCACATATCATAGCATATCATTAATGCACATGCATATTATCATGGCATTTCACATCATTATACAAGACAGGACTCCACATCCTATCCTAGTGGACATGATCTTTCCTATTGTGCTTGACCTTCTATAACATCTATGAGCCCGACACTCTAGGTCCGACCATATGAACCTAGGGCTCTGATACCATTCTATAACGACCCAAAAATCGGACCGCTACCGGCGCTAGGATCCAGATCGGCTTAAGGCCGCCGGGACCCGTAGCAAGCCTGACATGAAACCTGTAAACCTGTATAATCCCATACAAGATCAACAACATATATAAAAATTTAAACTTTTCTATCCATGAACATCAACCAAACTCAACCTGTGCATAAACATTAACATAATATTGATCCCTCTGTGGAATCTCATCAGTGCCCCCAAAAGGGGTGACATAACATAAGTTGAGTTGGTTTACATAAACATCATCAAAATCTCTAAGATCATGTATTAACGGGATAGCACAATCTATGGTCAAGCACACTTCTAATATCCATATACATCATCTCATTACATGACTATACTGATTAAGACTTTACATTACAATTTGATCATGTCCATTGCTAGCTATTACATAAACATGACTTCTTTACTCTAACCGACTTCCTCTTCTATTCTATACCTGCAAGCCTGGGGGTAAAGGGAGAGGGGTGAGCTAAAAGCCCAGTGAGTAGAGCTATTAAAACACATTAACACTATGCTCTATGAAATGCATCATAACACAAACAATTCACATAAGGGTTGGGTGAACTTGTCACCAATTAGTCCAAGTTAACTCTGTGCCAGGCCTATAGAATGGGGTCCTGGTCTTTCCTGTCAGAACATACATTACTTACCATTTCCCCAGGGCTTCCTCTGGGCTCCTGGTCTTCGAGTCCCATACCCGTGCTAGACCATAGAATGGGATCCTGGTCTTTCCTTACTCTGTGCCAGGCCTGTAGAATGGGGCCTGGTCTTTCCTTACTCTGTGCCAGGCCTGTAGAATGGGGCCTGGTCTTCCTGTCATGGACTAATTGGGTCATCCGACATTCACCCACATCAACAACAATCGATGCAATGCGGCATATTCGTGAAAACTAATGAAATCATCCTATTGCATAATCATGATGCATGAAACATGATAAAACATTTAATTTAAAGGATTAAGTTTAGTCCTACTCACCTCTGGCTGACTCTGACAACACCGAAGCAGCTGATCTCACTGCTGGGGTCCTCGGTTCCTCGGGTCTGAACCTACACAGGTGGACTCAAATAAGGGACCAAACATACTTGAACATAACTCTAAAATACTCCCCAAAAACCCCCTAAAACATCATATAAAAATATGCAAGAAATGGCTGAACAGGGCACTTTCGGCGGCAGGTTCGGCGGCCGAAAGTCCCTCCAGAGCCGAAAGTCAGGCACTTTCGGCGGCACCTTCAGCGGCCGAAAGTCCCAGACAGATCCGAAAGTCTTCTTTCGGGGGCAAACTTCGGCAGCCGAATGCTGCCTCCACAAGGGGGTTCGGCGGCCGAAAGTTCCTTCGGCTGCCGAACCTGGTTTCTCCCAAAAGGGCAGAAACTTGGCTCATATGAGCCTCTTGCCTCCCAAAACCTCAAATCATGCATATAGTTCAACTAAAACATGCATACAAGTTCCTAGGGGTCTCAAACAATCATATACCCCAACTACAACACTTCAAACATACTCAAACAACACACATTGCTCAAAACATCAATATTAACCCATAACTCAACATATAACCTAACATGCCTTTCTACCCATAGATCTTGCATAAAACTTAGTAAAACACCTAAGGAGCTTAAGATCGGCTCTTGCCTCTTGAAGATCGAGAGGGAGACGACCTAAACTTGGAGATCCACGAAAATGAGCTCCTGAGTTCCCAAAGCTCCAAAACTTGGTTTAAATGCTCAAAACTTGCAATGTGAGTTTAAAACTCAAGAAGAATGGAAGAGATTTGGAGGAAGAACACAAGAGTTGCAAAGGGAAGGTCGGAAGCTTGCTGTGGCCGAAAATGGGAGAAAGCTCGCCCATTTCGGCTAAGTACCCCTTTTATAGGTGGCTGGCCAGGCCACGTTCGGGGGCCGAATGCGCTTCCGCATCCATGCAATGTTCGGCGGCCGAACTTGACTTTCGGCGGCCGAAACTGGACTTCCCTAACTCATGCTTTTGGGGGCCTAACGTGCCTCCAAAACGCATGCATGTTCGGCGGCCGAACTTGACTTTCGGCGGCCAAACCTGGATTTTCCTCCAAAGACTTTTCATGTAAAAACTCATTTAATTTCATACTTAAAATCATAAAACACATTAAAACATTTTTATTGAACATGATTTTACCCTACTAGAGGCTTCCGACATCCGAGATTCCACCGGACGGTAGGAATTCCGATACCGGAGTCTAGCCGGGTATTACAAATTGTTTGATAATTATTTTGTTACTTTTGATAGTGTTTGCTGTAAAAACAGCATAAAAAGTTGTTTAGATGCACTATATAAAGCTGCAGAAGATAGAAGTTATTTTAAACCAGATTATAGTATGTTCTTTATGTATGAATGAATTCTGTACTATTTATCTAAGTTAGATGAGTGGAATTTTAGCATGTTAGTTTCTTGTAAGTGAATGGTTAAAATGAAGGACCAAACAGTTGTAATGATTCAAAACTGGATGACCTAATAGTTTCGAAATTTAATATATAAGGACTGAAAAATTGTAAACTTTAAAACTTAAAAGACTAAGAAATTTTGAATACGTAAATAGATGGACTAAAAAGTTGTAAAATTAAAAGTAATAGAAGAGTGATAATGTTACATTTATCCAACTGTAACTTAATATCAAGTACAAAAAAAATTTATAAATACACAATGAATAAAATTGGAGCTGAGCAAATGAAATTAAAAGCATAACTTCATTAATATGTCCTTTTTGTTCAAATATGTATTACAAAATGAGACTTTACAAAATCAGACTTGATCATTACAATGTCATACATCTATTACTGCCATTTTAATGATCAAGTAAGACCAATATCTCTAGCACTGTACCAATATCTATGATAAACTCTCCCAAAAAATAATTTGTGCACAGATTTACAATATTATCAAATAGACAAAAAGCTCAATCCAATGCCCCAAAATACATGTTTTCTCAAAATGTACAAATTATAACCCACCAACTAACAACATTCTCAAAATGATCATTTGATATTCCAAAGGCTCCTTTAGGTAGTTGGTCCACCACTTGATCCCACTAGGTTAGTATTAACCCCTCTTGAAGTCTCCGCACCTGATGCAGTACTGTGTTTTCTCTTCTTTTGACTTGCAGCCATACTTGCCTGCAATTAGAGAAATACATAAAAAGGTTAAAAAGGTTAAAATAGATTCATTATATGCAAGCAAACAAAGGTATAGTTACCCCAACAGTAGCATATTGACAAGTTCTCTTATTGTGGCTTGTTTGTAAGCACCTAGCACAAGTGACAGTTGTTGTCCTCCTTCCTCTTGCTGGTGGTTCACTCTCATCTCTCTTTATAGCCTTCCTTGGCCTTCCTGGTTGCCTCCTCAAAGGAGGTGGCAACATTGATGGGTGTTTATTATCAGGTTCAAGCTCAGTTTGAGGAACAGGATGTATGGCACCTGCATAAACTCTTGAATAGCTCTGCACAGTGTAATATTCATGGCAAAACTCTTCAATATTATCCCTAACATATTCATGGCAAAGCATATGTTTATTAAACTGTTTTTATGGTTCTGCTCACTAGGCTCTTGTAGCTTACCCCTTTTCCCCTAATCCCAGGTTTGCAGGGTGAAGAATAGCTCGGGAAGTCGGCTAGAGGCTGGTATAGTTTATGTAATAGTTAGTAGTGGACATGTAATATGTAATGGATAGATTTGTGCTTTACCCTAGTTTATGTTTCTGTAAATCCCAGTGAACATGATTATTATGTAAAAGTTTAATATTGAGTTATGTTGATCCAAACTTGATGTATATGATGTTGACCATACTAGAGTATTTGATAAGGGCTCTAGTGTGGATTTTATATTTACAGTTTATGAGGAATGTACAGGTCGAGATTGGTATATGAAAAGTTTAAATTTTTATGAAAATTCATGTTTGGGATTTTATCAGGTATACAGGATGCACAGTAGGCTTGCTACGGGTTCCCGTGACCTTAAGTCGATCTGAATCCTAGCGCCGATAGTGGTTCAGTTTCCGGGTCGTTACATACAGAGTGTAATCAGCTATTTATTTAGCTGTGCTTTAAATTCAATTTTCATTCATTTAAGAAATATAAATCTGTTTTATCCATTCCCATTTTAAATAAATAAAATAGCATATATATAAATATATATTTCAGAAAAATATCAATATTATATATTTATCTACTCACCTGTACTGAGGACAAAATAGGTTTAGTTCACAAGAACACCCCTATTATCTAAACTAGAAGCTGGGTCCTCCCCTAGAATTAAGAAGAAAAATAATATATTAAGTGATAAATAAATATTTTATGATGAAAATATAAAACGTAAAATGTGAATTTTAAATATATTTTTTTATATATATTTTTAAGAAAAATTCGACAATATTTCGGTATAACTAGACCTCCCAAAATTACACAAACTCAACAAAAATACACAATAAACTATAAATATTATTTGGATCAACCTATGAAAATCATCGATCCAAAAGAAAATAGAATCTCATTAATTGGGTCTAACTAAAATTTATCCCCTTTTAATTCTCAAATCACAAAATCACTATTTAATGGTAGAGAAAATAAATTATATCGTAATAATTCGAATAAAAGGGATAAAACTCACCTATCCAATTATTGGAGGCTCTGGAAAAAATTATTGAATTTCTGATCAGGATATTAGTTTAAATAAGGATCTAGCTGAGAATTTTGGAAATTTATGTATTGATTGAGTTAAGGGGAGGAGATTTGGATTAATAAAAAGAAATTTTTTAAAGAAAATAATAGAGCTTCTCTGTTTCTTCGTGAGAAGAAAAGGTGAGGAAGAAAAGTGAGTGCTCTGGTTTCGGGAAGAAACTAGAGCTTTTTAATGTTTGTTTATTTATTTATTTATTTTTATTATTATTATTATTTTAATTTTATTTTAATAATATATATATATATATATATATAAGTTTATGAATTTTTTTTTATTTTAATGGGCTGTGTATAATAATTATCTCCTTCTAAAAGAAATTTCGTCCTCGAAATTTTACATACCTGGTGAAGGGAATAAATGCGGGAATTGAATTCGCATATTCTTTTCTTTTCCCTAAGTAGCTTATTTAGTAGAGTGGTTACTCCATCGAACTTTAATTAGGAGTATTATCTTGCTCCTTAAAACCTTTCTTCTTTGGCAATGATCTCTACTGGTTCCTCTTCATATGTTAAATCTTCTCTCAACTCGATAGGTTGTTTTTGGAGGATGTGGGAAGGATCACTTCTGTATCTCCTTAATATAGATACATAAAAGACATCATGAATCTGTGATAGCTTTGGAGGTAGTGCTAAACGATAAGCAACTGGTCCAATTCTCTCTGAAATCTCATATGGTACTTTGAATCGTGGACTCAATTTTCCACGTTTACCAAAATGTACAACCACATTCTAAGGAGAGATATTTAGAAATACCTTGTCACCAACATTATATTCAATATCCCTTCTCTTTAGATCTACATAACTCTTATGTCTGTCTTATGTTGCTTTTAATCTACTTTTGATCGTCTGAATTTTATCTATAGTGTGTTGCACTAATTCTAGGCCTTCTAATTGTCTTTCCCCTGCCTCATTCCAACGCAATGGTGTTCTGCATCTTCTCCCATATAAATCTTCATAAGGAGCCATGCTGATACTAGCACGATATCTATTACTATAAGAAAACTCCATTAAATACACATACCTAACACAACTTCCTCTAAACTCCATCACGCAAGCTCTCAGCATATCTTCCAAGGTCTGAATAGTTCTTTCTGATTGACCATCTATTTGAGGGTGAAAGGAAGTACTAAACTTCAACTTGGTGTAATACCCGGCTAGATTCTGGCATCGGAATCCCTATCTTCCGGCGGAATCTCCATTGGAATCTGGAATTCTGAAGATGCCAGAGGCTTCTAAAGGGGTAAAATGTGTTTTCTAAAATGTTTTTACTGATTTTATGGTTTTAAATGGAAAGGAATTGAGTTTTGAAAAGAAAAGACCAAGGAGGCGTTTGCCAGGTTCGGCCGCCGAAAGTGAAGTTCGGCTGCCGAACATGGAAAGGTTTTGGGAGCGCTTTTGGCCTCCGAAAGCTTTGTTTGAACGAGCCAAGGTTCGACCGCCGAACCTCAAGTTCGGCCGCCGAACATGCATGAGTTTAGGGGGCACGTTTGGCTGCCGAAGGTCTTTGACCAGGCCACCTATAAAGAGCCCTCAGATCGGAAATGGGCGAGTTTTCTCCCCATTCTCGAGCTCAGGTGGGTCTTTGCCTTCCTTTGGCCATTTTCATGTTTTCTCTATCCATCCCTCAAGTTTTCATGAGTTCTACCCTTGTGTTTGAAGATTTGAAGCTTAAGTAGGAGTTTTGGGAGCTTGGAGGCTTTTGGAGCTTGGATCCTCCACACCTCCGAGTTAGGGATCGCACCACCCCTCGATCTTCAAGAGGTAAGTGTAGATCTTTGCTTCCTTTGTGTTTTAATGAAGTTTTAAGTAAGTTTATTAGAGTTTTAATGGTTGAGTGTGGGTAGATATGCATATTTAAGTTTATGTGGGTTTTATGCCCAATGTATGCTTATGCCTGTTTGTGTATGTTTATGTGATGTTATGTTGAAGGTTTAAGCTAGTTTATGCATGTGGGAGAGTGTATGCATGATTGGGAGAGAGCAAGTGAGGTGTTGTGTAGTTTTGATGGTTTTGGCTTATGAGGGTCATAAGCTCTCTATGCATGCTCTATGATGTTCTTTGTTGGAGTTTAAGCTTGTTTAAACTCCTTTGTGCATGGTTAAGGGTTTATGCATGTTTTTAGGTAGTTGGGTGCTTCTTTGGGGTGTTTGGAAGGTTTGGGAGGCTTGAATGCATAAGAGGCTGAGTTCTGGATGAACTCAGGTTCGGCCGCCGAACCTGCCTATGAATGCATGGATTGGCCGCCTAACCTTGCCCCCGAAAGTTGAGTTTTGGCTTGAAAGCAGACTTTCGGCCGCCGAAGGAAGGTTCGGCCGCCGAAAGTGCCTGAGTTTCGTCTCTGGAGGAAGGGTTCGGCCGCCGAAGGTGCCGCCGAAAGTGCCCTGTCCAGCCTTTTCATGGTTGTTTTCTATGCATGTTTAAGTGATGTTTTAGGGGGGTTTTGGGTAGTTGTTTATGAGTTGTTAGAGTGTGTTTGGCACCTCATTCGAGTCCACCTGTGTAGGATCGGACCCGAGGGACCGAGGAGGCCATCAGTGTTAGCAGTTGCAGAGTCAGTTCAGCGTCTGCCAGAGGTGAGTAGAACGAAACTAAATCTTTTATTTTACGAAATTCAAATGCCAAAAGCATGTTCATGCATCATATTTATATGTAATAGGTTGATTGCACTAGTTACACGAATATGACGCATTGCATTATTTACTGTTGATGTGGATGGACCAAGGCGACCCCAATAGCCCTAGATATGTTATGTTAATGAAGTCCTGAGGAGCCCGAAGGGCCGGGCATAATGAAGTCCTGAGGAGCCCGAAGGGCCGGGCACCATGTTATGTTATAGACAGAGGGAGTTTTGGTGGTCATGTCCAATCCGTTATGTAAAATGTTTGTGCTGTGACGCATTTCATGAAAGCATGTAATTAATGAATTGTTTTCTTTGTTTCTACTCACTGGGCTTTTTAGCTCACCTCTCTCCCCTAACCCCAGTTTTGCAGGTCAGAGGTAGTCCAGGAAGACGTCAAGGGTAAAAGTCTTGCTATAGTAATAGATTAGTACTTTTAGTGTGGACATGTATTATAAGTTGATATAATGGATTGTAAGATAATGTAATGTAATGCAAGTATAGTAGAGTTGTGTTTATGTATTAGTATTGTGCTTGGCCTTAAGACTTGGTTAGTCCCTTTTTAGTACATGATGTATGTATTGGTTTAATGTTGAGTTGTGTTTGAACTAATCTTGTGGCATGTGTTGTTTACCACGCTAGAGTTTGATGAGGACCCTAGTGGAGGTCTTATGTTTGTGGTTTGATGCATGCACAGGTTAGGTTCTAGTTCATTGGATGTGTCTCCGGCTTGATGTATGTTATGTTGACCCAGCTAGAGTTTTGATGAGGGCTCTAGTAGGGGGTTTCTTTATGTTTTCAGTTATGTCGCATACAGGTCAGGCTCGGTATATACATCAGATGTTTAAGTTTTTATGTTAAAGTTTTGATCATGTATGGGATTGACCAGGTGATAGGATGTATGTTTGACTTGCTACGGGTTCCGACGGCCTTAAGCCGATCTAGATCCTAGCGCCGGTAGCGGTTCGGGCCGTTACAGAGGGGTATCGGTTTTCGGATCGTTACAGAGTGGTATCAGAGCTTTGGGCCTCATCAGTACGGTGTGTTGAGCAAAGATGCTCAAGGATTAGAGGTATCCCACATTGGAACGAGGTTGGTTTAGAGGTCATAGAAGGGCAAGCACAATAGGAAGAATCATGTCCACTAGGATAGGATGTGGAGTCCTGTCTTGAATGATGATATGAAATGCCATGATTTTATGCATGTGCATTAATGTTATGTATGATATGCTATGCATGCCATGTATGTGCAGGTTCATGTGTTTTCATATGAACCGTATGATGCTAATGATTGATTGTATGCTTGTGTGTTGTTCTTCAGAGGAGCCATAATGCGAGATGCTCATCGATCTGTGGAATCGACTGGAGTTCCATCTGAGAGAGAAGGTATGGATACCTTTCCCCCCTGCTCTGCCAAGAGCGCAGTCGTGGGAAGTCAGCAGATGGAGAGCATCAAGGGACCCTGGAAGGTCTTTTGATGTAAGCAGAGAAGCAATGGCTCCAAGAAGGATGTCAGCTAGTATGAGGGAAGTAGAGATGGATGTTCAGAGAAGAGATGTCAGTTTGGGAATCAGAGTGCCAGAAAAAGGTATGGAAGATTCTCAGGAGGATGCTCAGACTCAGGATTCCAGAATTTCAAGTTCAGGAGGGATTGATCCCTCCACTCTGAGTACAGCCTCCACGAAGAGTAAGAAGGGGGGCAGAACCCTGAGGGGGAAGAAGAAGAAGTTTTGGAAGAATCTGAAGGCTAGTCTGGGATTAGGTGGTGGTTCGAGCTCTGGCTCAGGCAGTTCAAGATGCTTGAGGTGCGGTAGGCCGCACAAAGGGGTCTGTCTGATTGGGACTAATCTATGTTTTAGATGCGGTCAGGAAGGGCACATGGTACGTGAGTGTCCCATTGCGCCCTGGTTGGCACAGTCTCAGCAAGCAACTTCAGGTAGAGCGGCTTAGCCAGCAGCTCCAGCTGTGTTTCAGGTTAGTGGTCGAGGCAGAGGAAGAGGGTCAGCCCCTCATTCCTCAGGTTTCCATGGAGAAGGTCCGTCAGCTCCAACTCGGATCTTCACCCAAGCTCAGCAAGAGGCAGACACATCAAACACAGTGGTGCCAGGTATGCTCACTTTTGCACGTTCTGATGTGTATGTTTTTGTGAACCCTGATGTTTTTCTCTTTCTTTAGGTGCTCTAGGAGCCGTCGAGAGGTTGAGTTGAGAGCTTCTGGGCTAAAGTGTTCTCTTTGGGTCAGTGGACTCACGTGTGATCCATCTGTGGCAGAGTCAGTCTGCCGGTTCAGTTCTGTGTCAGTTGGGGGTAGATGCCTTCCACCCGACTTTGAGGTCCTAGACTTGACTGTCTGGACGTCAATCGAGGGATGGATTGGTTTCTGCTCGTGGTGCTATCTTGGTCTGTAGAGACACGGTAGTCAGATTCTGAGAACAGGATGGGTCAGAGGTAGTTTTTTTTTTGAGGGGACACAGTAGGGATGCCTCGAGGTTTGTTGTCAGCCTGTCAGGTTCGTAGGGTGCGTCAGAGGGTTCGAGCTCTTATTGAGAGTTTAGCAGTCAAGTCAGGGAACCAGCCTCAGTGCCAGTTATAGAGAGAGGTAGTAGTCAGAGTAGGGGTGAGACTTGGTAGACAAAAGGTTTTATCCGACCTAGTACCTCACCCTGAATTGTTCCAGTGTGGTTATGGGAAACGAAGGATGGATCCTTGAGACTTTGTAACAACTGTAAGCAGTTGACCAAGGTCACTACCAAGGGCAGGTATTCCTATGCAGGATGGATGATCCATTGGGACAGCTGGTAGGAGCTGGTTGTTTTCCAAGATAGATCTGAAATCCGGGTACTACCTGTGCGAGTTAGAGTTAGTTTTGGGTTATTAGTGAGAAAAAACCAGTAGTAAAGATGTAGAGATGAAGAGAAAAGAGTAAGGATCCGAGAAGCGCAGCGAAAGCCAGTGGAGTTCAGGAGAAGGTGGGGTATTGCTAAGGTGTTTCTTTTGGAAAAAGGTGTGCCTGGGAGACCCGGGAGTTTATACTCCAGCAGTATCTGTGTCTCTCTTTAGAGAAAGGTTTTTAGGTTTGCTTGCTTGTTTGCTTGCTTGATGTTATGTTTTGAGAATGCCTGTTTTTTTGTGGAACATTCGGGGACGAATGTTCTTAAAGGGGGGAAGAATGTAATACCCGGCTAGATTCCGGCATCGGAATCCCTACCTTCCAGCGGAATCTCCGTTGGAATCTAGAATTCTGAAGATGCCAGAGGCTTCTAGAGGGGTAAAATGTGTTTTCTAAAATGTTTTTACTGATTTTATGGTTTTAAATGGAAAGGAATTGAGTTTTGAAAAGAAAAGACCAAGGAGGCGTTTGCCAGGTTCGGCCACCAAAAGTGAAGTTCGGTCGCCGAACATGGAAAGGTTTTGGGAGCGCTTTTGGCCTTCAAAAGGTTTGTTTGAACGAGCCAAGGTTCGGCCGCTGAACCTCAAGTTCGGCCGCCGAACATGCATGAGTTTAGGGGGCACGTTAGGCTGCCGAAGGTCTTTGACCAGGCCACCTATAAAGAGCCCTCAAATCGGAAATGGGCGAGTTTTCTCCCCATTCTCGAGCTCAGGTGGGTCTTTTCCTTCCTTTGGTCATTTTCATGTTTTCTCTATCCATCCCTCAAGTTTTCATGAGTTCTACCCTTGTGTTTGAAGATTTGAAGCTTAAGTAGGAGTTTTGGGAGCTTGGAGGCTTTTGGAGCTTGGATCCTCCACACCTCCGAGTTAGGGATCACACCACCCCTCGATCTTCAAGAGGTAAGTGTAGATCTTTGCTTCCTTTGTGTTTTAATGAAGTTTTAAGTAAGTTTATTGGAGTTTTAATGGTTGAGTGTGGGTAGATATGCATATTTAAGTTTATGTGGGTTTTATGCCCAATGTATGCTTATGCCTATTTATGTATGTTTATGTGATGTTATGTTGAAGGTTTAAGCTAGTTTATGCATGTGGGAGAGTGTATGCATGATTGGGAGAGAGCAAGTGAGGTGTTGTGTAGTTTTGATGGTTTTGGCTTATGAGGGTCATAAGCTCTCTATGCATGCTCTATGATGTTCTTTGTTGGAGTTTAAGCTTGTTTAAACTCCTTTGTGCATGGTTAAGGGTTTATGCATGTTTTTAGGTAGTTGGGTGCTTCTTTGGGGTGTTTGGAAGGTTTGGGAGGCTTGAATGCATAAGAGGCTGAGTTCTGGATGAACTCAGGTTCGGCCGCCAAAGGTAGTTTCGGCTGCCGAACCTGCCTATGGATGCATGGATTGGCCGCCTAACCTTGCTCCCGAAAGTTGAGTTTTGGCTTGAAAGCAGACTTTCGGCCGCCGAAGAAAGGTTCGGCCGCCGAAGGAAGGTTCGGCCGCCGAAAGTGCCTGACTTTCGTCTCTGGAGAGAGACTTTCGGCCGCCGAAGGTGCCGCCGAAAGTGCCCGAGTTTCGTCTCTGGAGGAAGGGTTCGGCCGCCGAAGGTGCCGCCGAAAGTGCCCTGTCCAGCCTTTTCATGGTTGTTTTCTATGCATGTTTAAGTGATGTTTTAGGGGATTTTTGGGTAGTTGTTTATGAGTTGTTAGAGTGTGTTTGGCACCTCATTCGAGTCCACCTGTGTAGGATCGAACCCGAGGGACTGAGGAGGCCATCAGTGTTAGCAGTTGCAGAGTCAGTTCAGCGTCTGCCAGAGGTGAGTAGAACGAAACTAAATCTTTTATTTTACAAAATTCAAATGCCTAAAGCATGTTCATACATCATGTTTATATGTAATAGGTTGATTGCACTAGTTACACGAATATGACGCATTGCATTATTTACTGTTGATGTGGATGGACCAAGGCGACCCCAATAGCCCTAGATATGTTATGTTAATGAAGTCCTGAGGAGCCCGAAGGGCCGGGCATAATGAAGTCCTGAGGAGTCCGAAGGGCCGGGCACCATGTTATGTTATAGACAGAGGGAGTTTTGGTGGTCATGTCCAATCCGTTATGTGAAATGTTTGTGCTGTGACGCATTTCATGAAAGCATGTAATTAATGAACTGTTTTCTTTGTTTCTACTCACTGGGCTTTTTAGCTCACCCCTCTCCCCTAACCCCAGTTTTGCAGGTCAAAGGTAGTCCAGGAAGACGTCAAGGGTAAAAGTCTTGCTATAGTAATAGATTAGTACTTTTAGTGTGGACATGTATTATAAATTGATATAATGGATTGTAAGATAATGTAATGTAATGCAAGGATAGTAGAGTTGTGTTTATGTATTAGTACTGTGCTTGGCCTTAAGACTTGGTTAGTCCCTTTTTAGTACATGATGTATGTATTGGTTTAATGTTGAGTTGTGTTTGAACTAATCTTGTGGCATGTGTTGTTTACCACGCTAGAGTTTGATGAGGACCCTAGTGGAGGTCTTATGTTTGTGGTTTGATGCATGCACAGGTTAGGTTCTAGTTCATTGGATGTGTCTCTGGCTTGATGTATGTTATGTTGACCCAGCTAGAGTTTTGATGAGGGCTCTAGTAGGGGGTTTCTTTATGTTTTCAGTTATGTCGCATACAGGTCAGGCTCGGTATATACATCAGATGTTTAAGTTTTTATGTTAAAGTTTTGATCATGTATGGGATTTGACCAGGTGATAGGATGTATGTTTGGCTTGCTACGGGTCCCGGCGGCCTTAAGCCGATTTGGATCCTAGCGCCGGTAGCGGTTCAGGCCGTTACAGAGGGGTATCGGTTTCTGGGTCGTTACACTTGGTGCCTAAAGTATTTTGTACGCTAGGCCAAAATCGAGAAGTGAATCTTGGATCTCTATCTGAAACAATAGAAACTGAAGCACCATGGAGTCTTACAATCTCATTGACATAGATCTCTGCTAATTTGTCTAAAGAATAATTTATCCTGATAGGCAAAATTGTGCTGACTTGGTTAATCTATTAACTATCACCCATACTGCATTATGTCCATGCAAAGTACGAGGCAATCCAGAAATAAAATCCATAGTATTGTGTTCCCACTTCCATTCTGGAATAGAGAGCGGTTGCAGCTTTCCTGTTGGATGTTGATGTTCTGCTTTAATCTGTTGGCATACTAAGCATGTGAACACAAAGTAAGCTATTTCTTTCTTCATGCCTGGCCATCAATAATTTTCCTTAAGATCTCTATACATTTTTGTACTACTTGGATGCATAGAGTAAGCAGAACAATGGGCTTCCTCCATAATCTCTCTCTTCAAGCTTTCCACTTTGGGTACACATAATCTATCACCAAACATTAAAGTTCTATCCTCCCGTAAGGAAAAGTCGGTACGGGTGCCATCTCTTACTTCATTACTGATCTTACTCAACTGCTCATCTTGATTTTGGGTTTCTTTGATTTTTTCTATCAAAACTGGTCGAACTTTGAGAGTTGCCAATAATGCTCTTGCATCATCCACTGCTAGTTCTACCCTTAAGGATCTTATCTCTAGTAACAAGGGAAGCCGAACTGTTGTGAGATAAGCTAAATTACTAAAGGACTTGCGAGTAAGGGCATCAACTACCACATTAGCTTTGCCTGGATGATATTCAATGGTACAGTCATTGTCCTTAAGTAATTCAATCCACCGTCTCTGCTTTAAATTCAACTCCTTCTGTGTGAGAAGATACTTTAAACTCTTGTGATCTGTAAATATCTAGCAAGTCCCGCCATAAAGATAATGCCTCCATGTCTTTAATGCAAACACAATGCAGCTAATTCCAGATCATAGGTGGGATAATTTAATTCATGTGGTCTAAGCTGTCTAGAAGCATAAGCTATCACCTTCCTATGTTGCATGAGTACACAGCCTAAACCCTTGCGAGAAGCATCAATGTACACCATAAATCCACTTGTACCTGAGGGTAAGGTAAGGATTGGAGTTGATGTACGACATGTTTTAAGCTTCTCGAAACTCTCTTGACATTCATATGTTCATTCAAACTTTGCATTCTTTTGAAGGAGTTTAGTCAATGGTGCTGCAATGATGGAGAAATCCTGAACAAAGCAACAATAATACCCTGCTAAGCCCAGAAAACTTCTAATCTCTGTAGCATTAGTTGGAGGGTCCCAATTGACTACTGCTTCAATCTTCTTAGAATCAACCAAAACTCCATCTGCTAAGATAACATGTCCCAAGAAAACCACCCGATCAAGCCAGAACTCACATTTGCTCAATTTAGCATACAGGTGCTTATTCCTTAAAATTTGCAGTACTATCCGTAAATGCATCTCATGCTCTTCCTTGCTACGAGAATATACTAAGATGTCATCAATAAATACAATAACAAAACTATCCAAGTAGGGCTTGAATACCCTATTCATGAGATCCATAAAAGCAGCGGGTGCATTAGTTAACCGAAAAGGCATAACGAGAAAATCATAATGCCCATAACGAGTTCTAAAGGCTGTCTTGGGTATTTTGGACTTCTTGATCTTCAATTGATGATACCCAGACTGCAAATCAATCTTAGAGAATACCTTAGCACCTTGGAGCTGATAAAAAAGATCATTAATGCGGGGTAAAGGATACTTATTTCACACTGTGACTCGATTCAATTGTCTGTAGTCAACACATGGCCTTAAGGAACCATCCTTCTTCTTCACAAATAGCATATGGGCTCCCCAAGGCGAAACACTGGGTCTTATTAAACCTTTATCAAGTAGCTCTTGTAATTGTGCTTTTAACTCCTTCAATTATGTTGGAGCCATTCTGTATGGTGCCATAGAAATAGGAGTTGTACCTGAATTTAAATCAATAGAGAATTCAATCTCTCTATCTGGAGGCAACCTAGAAAGCTCTTCAAGGAATACATCAGGAAACTCGCTTACTATTGGTATATCTTTCAATTTAGGTCCTTCTAGGCTATTGTCCATTACATAGGCTAAGTACACTTGACAACCCTTTCGAAGCATCTTTCTAGCGATCAAGTAAACGCCTCTCCCCAAAAAAAGTGAACTTGGATCCTTCTGGACTATTAAATACCACTGATTTCTCATAGCAATCTATTGTGGCATGATAATGGGATAACCAATCCATACCTAGAATAACATCCAGATCTTGTAGATACAAAGGAATTAGATCCACTAACAGCTCATGATTGCCCAACTAAACAACACAATTCCTATACACATGTTCACATACAACAGAATCCCCAACTGGAGTACTCTTAGGTAATCCACAATCTAGGGGTTTTAATTATCTATCAGCGTGCGCAGAGAATGATTGAGTTATGAAAGAGTGAGTGGAACCAGGATCTATAAGAATGTGTGCATCTTTATCAAAAATAGTTAACATACCAGTCACCACCTCTGGAGATGCTCGTGCCTCCTGTTGTGTCATAGCAAAGACTTTGGCCTGAGTGTGAGGTCTACCAGGTTGTATCATTTGTCTAGACTGAGAAGATGAAGTAACTCCATTGGCTTTGCTTGCGCTAGGCCCAGCTTGTGCTGTAGGTACACCATGTGATGGTGTCATACCATAGTTTAGATTCTGAGGTGCTACTGATCTTTGTTGAGAACCACTGTCTCTAGCTATTAGCAATGGACAATCTTTCTTAAAATGTCCCAAAGAACCACATTTAAAGCAACTCTTATCAAATTTTCTGCACTCCCCAGTACGATATATATATACTACAAGTGACACATTGAGGAAAATGTCTCTTCTTTTGTTCAAACCCAAAATTATATCCTTGCCCTTGCCCATGTTTCTATGCCCCAAAGGAACTACCTACTGGTTGTGCTACTGAACTCTTACTAAATTGTGGTCGAGTAATCTACTGCTTTGTATTGACAAAAGAACCTCTACCACTACCATTGTATTCAGTTTTGGACTGAAATAAACTGCTCCCTCTCTTAGCTGGACTCTCTCTGATCACCTGTGAAACCTGCGTATGCTTTCTACTCATCTTCTGCTCATACTCTTTCTCTTCTTGCTTAACTTTCTCAATGTTCAAGGTTGCTTCCACCAATACTCTAAAATTATTACCTCTGAACTAGGTCATAGATGATCTGATATTGACATGTAGACCCTGTCTGAATCTGTCACATTTAGCTTCCTTAGAAGGCAATATGTCTGAAACAAAGCAATAGAGGTCTTCAAACTTGTCAATATACTCTCTTACTGAGAGGCTTCCTTGAAACAATCTGAAAAAGGCATCTTGTTTTCCCTTCCTGTAATTTTTTGACAAATACTCCTGGCGAAATTCATATATAAATTGATCCCAAGTCAATCTAACTCCATGTATGCAACGTATGCTATCAAACCAAATTTTAGCCTTACCCTGAAGCAATCCATGTACATTATCTACCTTATTTACATGAGTCAACTTCATTAATTCAAACACTTTTATCACTTTCTTTAACCATTTATTTGCAATATCAGCATTAGAAGAACCCTTAAAATCATAAGCCCCCAAACGTCTAGTACGATCCACTATCTCCCACGGATCTCTAGGTTTAGCTGTAACAGCTGCTATAACTACTTGTGCCACAAAAGCACCCAGGTCTGCATTTATCTGAAAAGGAATGGCTGGTGCTACATGTGGAACAAGAGGTGGAGCTGCAGGTGTGATAGGAGGTGCAACTGCAGGTGCCGATGGAGGTGGTGGTGCAGTCGGATATGCTCCTGATTCAACACCATGAGAAACAAAATCTCTATGCCTTTCTCCGCTCTCAGGTAAAACATGATCCGCCACCCCTTCTAGAGGTGGAGGTGTAACTGTAGGATCCCTATGAGGTCGACCAATATCAGCTAATCTAGCTGTACGAACTCCACGGCCTTAACTTCTATTACCTACTCTGGGTGGCATTGTCCTACAAATGAAAATACGAAAAGAATTATCAGAATATAATTAAGAATACTAACTCAAGAAAAGTCTACAGAATCTATAAACCTAAGCTCTGATACCAAAAATTATCACACCCATTTTCTAATCTGTAGAGACGGATATGACTCGAAAAACTGATAGAATTTCCCATGATATGTATATATATAAATACGTATAACCTACTATAATTTTTAAAATATTAACACAGAAAAGAGGACTGATGGCTGGTCTAGTCAATTCATAATATATTTATACCAAACAAAATACATCCAGAACTTGAATAGACAATTTATATATTATCTTCCAAAATTACAAAAAGTTACAAAGGACTTAGGATTGGCCTGACCTCCACTAGACTCTGAGTGGACAAAGTGGAAGGAAGCACAAAACTAGAAGATGAAGATTGCTAGGAGTGGATCACCAAAAAGGATTGGTAATATTAAAAGTATAAGGGGTGAGTACAATCTACTCAGTGAGCGGATAAATAAATAACAAAGGGAAAAAGATAAAGTTTAGATACTTAATTGTACTAAATACTTAGCTAAAATAAGTCAGCTGAATAAATATAATATCATTCAATTAATATAAAATAAGTTGAATACAAATTGCTAAGATTTCACTGCTAGATAATAAATTCAAAAATTATAAATATAAAAAATAAAATCCGCATACACTCATAACATGCTCCCTGTGGATAATGCTGGCATCTCAGGTGTGATAAAATAAAATAATGACAGCTTGAGAGCAATACTGGCATCTTAGGTTCTATGATGACAATATTAGCCCAAGAGCTAATAAAATACTGGTCATACACATGTGCAGAGCTACCTAAAGGGTGACCACCTGATATACGCTCCAAAGGTTGTCTGTATATCAAGCATTGTTCCAAAGATAATATAAATATATACTAAGTGGAAAACAAATCACCTATCATCAAGGTGTTATATGTTTGGTGCATATATAGAATGTAATCGGTTATTTATTCAGCTGTGTTTTAAATTTAATTTTCATTCATTCAAAAAATATGAATTCATTTTTATCCATTCACATTTTAAATAAATAAAACAACATGACTTCAAAAAAAAATAAATAAAATAACATATATATATATATATGTTTAAGAAAAGTATCAATGTTATATATTTATCCACCCACCTGTACTGAGAACAAAATAGGTTTAGTTCGCAGGAACACTCCTATCATCTAAACCGGAAACTGAGTCCTCTCCTAAAATCAAGAAGAAAAATAATATATCAAGTGATAAATAAATATTTTAGGATAAAAATATAAAACGTAAAATGCGAATTTTAAATATATTATATATATATATATTTTTGAGAAAAATTCCATAATATTTCGATATAACTAGACTTCCCAAAATTACACAGCTCAACAAAAATCCATAATAAATTATGAATATTATTTAGATTAACCTATGAAAATCATCGATTCAAAAAAAAAAAATAGAATCTCATTAATTGGGTCTAACTAAAACTTATCATCTTTTAATTTTCAAATCACAAAAATCACTATCTAATAATAGAAAAAATAAATTATATCGTAATAATTCCGATAAAATAGATAAAACTCACCTATCCAATTATTAGAGATTCTGTCAGAAATTATTAAATTTCTGATAAGGATATTGGTTTAAATAAAGTTCTAGCCGAGAATTTTAGAAGTTTTTGGATTGATTGGAGTATGGGAGGAGATTTGGATTAATAAAAATATTTTTTTAAAATAACAGAGCTTTTCTGTTTTTTCGTGAGAAGAAAAGGCGAGAAAAAAAAGTGAGTGCTCTAATTTCAGAAAGAAACCAAAACTTTTTAATGTTTATTTATTATTTTTTTAATTTTATTTTAATAATAATAAATTTTTTTTATATATAAATTTATAGATTTTTTTTTATTTTAATGGGCAGTATATAATACAGCATTTAAGAGATAATTCATTAGGCGATATATTTGAAACTTTTTTTATTCAATTCTTTTAATTTTGAAGAAATTATTCAATACAAAGGTATTTATAACAAAATTTCTCATTTATCCTCCAAATCATAACATTCAGATGAAAAAGTAAATGCTTCATCTGCCCTTAGTCCTTAATGATTAATATTAATCCGCATCATTTTGTCTTACAAGTAAAAGGACCATCATAATGGTCTCTCTGCTAGTGCTTGCTTGACAATTCGAGAAGACTGCAAGATTTCCTCAAGATTTTTTTTCCTCCAATTAAAACGTTGGGGTAAAAGAGTGAAATTGACCAAAAACAGTATTTAAAAAAAAAATTGATTGATATTCAACTGTGATATTTTATATATAATTGATTTCAATTTGATTAAAAGTTCTAATTCAATAATTAGTTTTTTAATTTAATAATAAGCTAATTTTTTACTATTCTTAAAAATTTTATCTTAATTTCAAATTGAAATTAGAGTATATCCCCATCTGGTTTATTTTATTATGTGACACATTATATATTTACTGTAGTCTTCCATACAACTAACTAAGAATTAACCTTAAACATAATTAAAAAGAAATAAAATAAAACCCTTAACCCCAAAAAAATTAACCCCCTAAATTGTTCTGCTGGTTGAAGAAAGTTGAATCTTTGTTATTGCAATCTCCCTTCTCTTCTCCTTAAAATCTCAGATCCATTTTCCATATTCTCATAATTTTCCATGTCCATTGGTTTAAGATTTCAACGGCAAATTTCTGCCTTTCTGATTATAATTTATTTTAATTAGATTATTGTTGTTGCATGTAAGAAAAATTTGGTGCAATGTTTGATCATTTTGCCTGGGTTTGCTTGAATTAGATTAGCATAATCTTTTATTTTTTGCTCAATGATTTTATTGGGTTAATTTGGTTGAAATTGAAAGTTAAGATTGAATTTTGTTGGCATCGGATTGGGAAGAAATTAAAGATTAGAGTTAATTTGATGCGTACCTAATTAGAATTGATTTGAATTAGACTTTTTTATTTATAATTATCGACGTATTATATAAAATTTTTAGATAATATAAGGTGTTTCAACACATAAATAAAACACTTACACTTTAATTTTTATTTACAATCAAATTTACAAGAGTTTTAATAAATTTTATTATCAAAATTAAAATGTGTGGATTAAAATCTAAATGTAGGGGTCAAGATTTTTTGACGTGAATAGCCTTAATAATAATATAATTTTTTATATTCTAGGGTTACTTTGGCTTGTTGAATACTGTATCTAGTGGGGTACTGACTAACCTAATCAAACGAAAGCAAGATATTAAGACACCACAGCCTTGGATTCTATGAATGGTCCAATCTATTTTACTAGTGTTGTCTTATGGCTACTCCTTTCATCTTGATTGTTTTCTTTATTATTAGATCACCTTCATCTGCATCTTCTTCATCTTCAACTTTTCCTACGGATTCTATCATTTTAAACCAAAGATCATCTCTCTCCGTAGAGAGGCCAGGCCATGTTCTGACTTCACCTAATGCCATTTTCACTGCCGGCTTTTACCCAGTCGGGGATAATGCTTATTCCTTCGCTATATGGTTCACTGAACCCTCTTGTTCTAATAGTTGCACTGTAGTCTGGATGGCAAACCGAGATCTGCCCGTTAATGGAAGAAACTCAAAGCTGTCTCTGCTTAAAAATGGAAATCTCATACTGACAGATGCTGGTAAATCCGTTGTTTGGGAATCCAACACTTTCTCTCTCTCTTCATCTTATTTACAGCTTTATGATACTGGAAATCTTGTTCTAATTACTAGTAGAGAGCGTGTCATTCTATGGCAAAGCTTTGATTCACCTACAGATACCCTTCTTCCACTACAACCGCTCACCAGAGACTCTCTTCTTGTTTCTTCAAGAAGCTTGACAAACTTTTCTTCTGGTTTCTACAAGCTATCTTTCCATGATGATAATGTTCTTCGTCTTGTTTATGATGGTCCTGAATTTTCAAGTGCTTTCTGGCCAGACCATGGGCTTTTGAGCTGGGAAGCAGGCAGATCATCTTACAACAGCACCAGAATTGCTTTACTCGACACCTTTGGTAAGTTTACTTCATCAGATAATTTCAGTTTCTTTTCTGCAGATTATGGACAGCAACTTCAGCGAAGATTTACCCTTGATTTTGATGGTAATCTTCGCTTGTATAGCAGAGAGAATGAAAATGGGAGTTGGGTAATTTCAGTGCAAGTCTTTTCTCAACTGTGCAAGATCCATGGAGCATGCGGACCTAATAGTGTGTGTAAATATGTCCCTAGCTTTGGTAGGAAATGTTCTTGCCTTCCAGGATATAAAATTAAAAATCCTGCTGATTTGTCTTTAGGCTGCGAACCAGAGATTATGGTTTCTAGTGTTGAGACCGAGGCTACCTTCATTGGATTACCTAACGTTGAAATGTACGGCTATGATTTTCGTCGGTTTGAAAATTATTCTGTGAAGAACTGTGAGAAAGAGTGCCTGGGAAGATATGATTGTAAAGGGTTTGTATTCAGATTCTTCTATCATAACCACCCTGACAATATTCCTTATTGTTTCCTAAAGTTGCAATTGCTAAATGGGCAGATTACGCCCAATTTGAAAGGAGATTTCTATTTGAAAGTGCCGAAAATCAGTCCTTCCAAACACTGGTCAGCTAAAGAGCTCACTCTACTTTGTCCTGCTGGAGCTGCTAAGCAGCTTGACAGAAGGTATGTTAAATCTTATGGAAAGAGCTCCTTAAAGTTCTTGCTTGGTTTTGTTATTGCAACTGGGATAGTTGAGATCCTCTCCATGGTTTTGGTGTGGCTTTATTTCATTAAAAGCCGGCAAATGATAGCTGCAACTTCTGAAGAATACTTTCTTGCTGCTACTGGCTTCAGAAAATTTAGCTACTCAGAACTTAAAGAAGCAACAAGAAATTTCATCGAAGAAATTGGTAGAGGAGCTACTGGAATAGTTTATAAAGGGGTATTAGCAGATCAAAGAGTTGCAGCAATCAAACGATTAAACAATGCAAGCCAAGGAGAAGCTGAATTTCTAGCAGAAGTAAGCACTGTTGGGAAGCTTAATCACATGAACTTAATAGAGATGTGGGGTTACTGTGCAGACAAAAAGCACAGGCTTTTGGTCTATGAGAATATGGAGAAAGGATCATTGGCTAAAAACCTCTCTTCCATAGAACTTGATTGGGAAAAGAGGTTCAAAATCGCATTGGGCACTGCTAAAGGGCTAGCTTATTTGCATGAAGAATGCTTGGAGTGGGTTCTGCATTGTGACGTAAAGCCACAAAATATACTATTGGATGCTAACTATGAGCCTAAAGTATCAGATTTTGGTCTATCTCGGCTACTAAGCAGAGGTCACGAGCTTCACAATTCAAGCTTCTCAAAGATAAGAGGAACAAGAGGTTACATGGCTCCAGAGTGGATCTTTAATCTGCCCATCACCTCCAAAGTGGATGTCTACAGCTACGGGGTGGTTGTGTTAGAGATAGTGACCGGAAGGAGCCCATTAATGGATGGCCATGATGCTGAAAATGGTTGTGGAGCGGCGGAGAACAAAAGGGTAGTCGAATGGGTGAGGGACAAGAAACTTGAAGCTTCTACAAGTAGTTGCTGGGTTGAAGAGATCATAGATCCTGCCATCGGATTGGACTATGATAGAAGAAAATTGGAAGTTCTTGTTGGAGTGGCATTGAAATGCGTGGAGGAATGCAAAGATGCTAGGCCCACCATGAGCCAAGTGGCTGAGATGCTTGAAAAGCATGAAAATGATCATTAATTAGCCAAATTAATCAAACTTGCTCTAGAGAAGAATTGGCATAATTAGTATGTTTTATCTGCAATTTCGTTGACAGCTTTAATGCATTTACTTAGTAATAAATTAATTTAAATAAATTACTTTAATTTAATATGATGTGAAATATTTTTTTTTGGATAATAAACTTATTTTATTTTATAAAAAAAAAGTAATTTGAGATTTTATTATTGGATAAAAATAAATTCACCCCAGTATGGTTGTTCAATGATTATTAGCGATTCCGGCTTCATGCATGTTGCAATTCGGTCTGCAATTCCAAAGCTCACCCGAAAAATATTTTAATAATTTTTTCAAATATGCTTAGCACATTATTTTTAATTGTTGTATTTACTTATTATTTAAATTTTATTTATAATTTTATTAATTTTTTTACATATTTTTATTTTAATTTTTAATTTTTTTTCCTTGTTCCTTTATTTTATAAATAAATGCTCATTTAAAAAATTACGATTTTTTTACATAATATTTTTTCGTTATTCCTTTATAAATATTATAATAATAATACTAGTAAATTAAGAATTAGAATTCTTACCGTTTAAAAAATTAATTATATTTATTTTATCCACTTTTAAAACTGAAAATCAACAATAAGTCTGATTTAATAAAAAATAATAAATTCAATTTAATTTATAATTATAATTTATATTTTATATTTTATCTAATACGTTTATTATTAATTTTTAATCTAATTACTGTTAATATAATAAATATAATTAAATTTTACATTAGAAAAAATTGTGTTTTTTGATTTATCAGAGTTGATATTATTACTTATTGATGAAAAAAAGAATTAAAAGGTAAATTATCGATTGTTAAAATATGTCATTTAAAATTATAAATAAATTGAAATAAAATTACAAATCAAACTAAATTAAAAAATTAATTTGAGATATATTTATTTAAAAAATTATAATATAATTATTGAAATTTATAAAATTTAAAATTTTTTAGTAATTATCTAATTATATTAAAATATTAATTTTTTATATCAATTACGATGATGTAATATTTTTAATAAATTTAATGATGAAATATAAATAAATATAAATAATTAATTTAAAATATATTAATTATTTTTATAATCTAGATATATATATTATGTGATAGTGAGCAGTTTCAACTGCTTGCTTGTAGATTTGCGGCGTAAATCCGTCCCACATCGAAAGATTTAAAGGAAATTGAATTGAATATAATAGTTAGCACGAAACTACTAAATAATTAGAGTTAACCATTTTGAGCCAAGTGGAAAGTGGACTCAAAAATTATTTGAATCAGTTTGGCCTGACGGTTTCATATTAAAACGCAACCCTAAGATAAAATAGCTAATACTAACAGCTAAATTTGATAGTACAAGTACCTTACACATAAAAGTTTGAAGTATAATATGATAAATAATATGGAATTTATATAAGTGACAATTACATTAAAAGCATATTATAAATTTGAGAATTACAAATAATATACTTTTTTATAGTATATTATATAAAATATTTCATAAAAAATGATAATTTTTAATTTTATGCAGAACTTTAAAAAAAAAGCTATTAATAAAAATAAATTATATGTATCATGCAAATTTTAAAAAGTCATCTTAATTACATAATTAAATTATAAACTCAAATATGTTAATTATTTTTTTTTATCTCTTATTATTCTTTGTAATTTGAACAAACTCGATTCTTTTTTCTTCCTTCAAGATAATTTGTACATTTGTAAAAAATTATTATTATTATTATTATTATTATTATTATTATTATTATATAATTTGGCTGCATCTTCTAAAAGGATTTCATCAGTTAAATTCTTAGTTTAAATTACGTTAAACTAATACTGATTCTATTTCTATTACCCCTTTACATTATTTTTATTATAGTTTGAAGTTTATATTAGTTTTTATTTTTTTATTTTTTAAATTTTTTTCTTAAAGTATGATTGTCTAAATTTTAGTTAATGCTTTTAATAAAATTTTATTAAGAAAGTTAGAATGTTTGAGTTTAAATAGGATTAAGAATTTTAAGTTTATATTTATTGACATTCAAATCGACACTCATAATAATACTTCATCATGATTTTAGTTTTTATTTATTTAAAAAAAATATTTTTTTAAAAAATAATTTTTATTTTTTTAGTATTTAAAATATTCAGAAAAATTTTGTCAAGAAAAAAATTAAATTATTTTAAGAAAAAATTAAGTCATTTGCGGGGTCCATTTGAGACAAAAGCACAGATACTATATAGAGAATAAATAGGACTAAAATACAAAGAAATTAAAAGAGCAGGACTATAATAGAAATAAGTCTAGTTGAGATCCCTTACACCATATTGGATAGAGATAAATAATAATAATGAATTTTAGAAATTTGGTGGTAAAGAAGATAAATTTAAAAATTTTGAGTTAAATTATATTAATTTTAAAAATTTGAATGGCATTGCAAAATAATAAAAAATTTTAAATTTTTTAAATTTTTATATTAATAATTTTTATTTATGAATCATATGAATATAATAAAATAATCTATGAATCATATAATAAAATATTTCATATATGATTATCATATCAGCAAGATGTATTTCTCTAAATTTAAGTTTTGAAGTGTAATAGAATTGCAATAAAATTTATAATTTTAGATAATTTTATTAATTTTTAAAAATTTATATTAAATGATAAAATAATAAAAAGAAATTAATTTTTTTATACCATTTGCCCAATGAAAAATTATAAATTGCATGATTCTTTTAAATTATCCCTTTATAAAAATACAATCTCTTCGTTCAAGATAAATTAAAACTCATTTATATTATAATGCAAAATTCAAATATTACGTGTAATATATATATATAATAAAATGAAAGAAGAAAATAAAATAAAATGGAAGAAAATGAGAGAATACGAAAGAAAAATATGAAAATTTAGAAAATATAAACAATTTCCGAAAAATATAATAAAATGAGAAAAAAAAGTAAAGAAATCAGCCGAATACGAAAGATTAGAAATTGAATAAATTAAATGATAAAAGAAAAAAGGTGTGTATGTATATAAATATGGAAATTAGTAATAGATTTAATTTATTATTAAATTAAAAAATATGGGATTTTAAAAATAAAAAACGAAATTATTTTCTAAAATTTAAGTAGTAAATTCTGAAATTTATTACAATTAATGAATTAGTAGGACATTAAATCTATTATTAAATTAAAAAAATACGAAATTCTAAAAATAAAAAAAAAAAAACGATATTCTCCTCCAAAATTTAATGACGGTTAGAATCCGTATTAATTTAATAATGGATTTTAAAATTTATTATTAAATTTAATAATTGATTTAGTAATGCATTTTAATTCATTATTAATTTAATAATAAATTTTAAAATTTATTAGTAAATTTAGTAACAATTTTATTTTCTATAATTTTGTATTGTAATTTATAACAAAAAGAATCTTGTACGTTTATGCCATTAACAAAGCGAAGTTTTCCTCTAATTTCATTAAATATTATCGATAAATTATAAATTATTTTATAATATTTAATGAAATTATATTTTAATTTTTATATTTTTAAATTTAGTCCATTAAACTTTATTTGATTAATAAAATAATTTTTTAATTTAAATTTTATATATTTAATTGAAATTAATCCCTATATTTTTATAGATTAGTTCTTAAATATTATAATTACTACTAAGTTCTTATATTTATAAATTAATTTTTCTTGTTTATACAATTTCAATACCTTACATATAAAAAATAATAAGATGAAAATCTGATATTTCCTTTTAGTTATAATTCATTCTTATATTTTTACAAATTGATCCCTAAATATTATAATTATTTAAATAAATACTTATATATATATATTTTAAATTAATCTGACATGTTTATTAAATTTAATATCTCAAAATAAATTAATAAAATAAAAATTAAATTAAGCATCTTGCACAATATGTATCTAAATTCAAATTTAAAAGATTGTTTCTGATACAACTTTTCCCTTCTCAATGATTTTTATTATAAAATAAAATTTTATAACTAAATTTATAAATATTTAATCTAAATTATATATTTTATAAATTTTTAAGAATTAAAATATAATGTATCCTAATTAATAATTATTTTTAATTAATTTTTTTAAGTGCTACATCAATATTCATTAACGATGTTATATAAAAAAGTTTTACTTTTACTGACAAAATGAAACAACGTGATTTTTTTATTACTTGAAAAAAATATTATAGGATAATTTTTTATAATTATTTTTAAATTTTAATATTTTTAAAACGGCTATAATTAAAATTTAATAAAAATTATTTTTTTATATATATAAAATAATAAAATGTATAAAAATTATGAGAAAAAAAAATATGTATTTCTATTTGAAAGAAATAAATAATAAATGAAGAATTATACTAAAAATAAGGTAAAAGTAGATAGGAGTGTAATAATTAATTTATATTTTAAAAGAAAATGAACAATATTTTAAAAACAGATAAAAATGAAAAAATTGACAAAATTATAAAATATAATAATTTTAGCATCTGTGAAAATAGAAATAACTAAATAATTTTTACCATAAGTCATAAATTAAATTTTGTTGTATATAATATAATATATGTTATGATTTTTTTTTTTAAAAAAATAAAAAATAAAAAGAAGAGAATACCCGCGATGCTGCGGTCCTTATGGCTCGTTGAATAGTCTAAAGTCCAACGTTCAATTCCAAGTGTACCTTTGACCAGTGATCCCTTTTAAATTATACATGCAGCCGTCGTTATGGCTTGTTGAAGATGAAGCACGATCTTCCTTTTCTCAATTTTCAGCAAGTTCAGTACATATGGCTACTCCTTTCCTCTTGATTGTTTTCTTTCTTATTATATCACCTCCACCTGCTTCTTCTTCAACTTCAACTATTCATGGTGATTCCATCACTTTAAACCAAGGATCATCTCTCTCCATTGATAGGCCAGACCATGTTCTGATTTCACCTAATGCCATTTTCACTGCCGGCTTTTACCCAGTTGGAGATAATGCTTATTCTTTCGCTATATGGTTCACTGAACCCTCTTGTTCTAATAGTTGTACTGTAGTCTGGATGGCAAACAGAGATCTGCCCGTTAATGGAAGAAACTCAAAGCTTTCTCTGCTTAAAAATGGAAATCTCATATTGACAGATGCTGGTAAATCCGTTGTTTGGGAATCCAACACTTTCTCTTTCTCTTCATCTTATTTACAGCTTTATGATACTGGAAATCTTGTTCTAATTACTAGTAGAGAGCGTGTCATTCTATGGCAAAGCTTTGCTTCACCTACAGATACCCTTCTTCCTCTGCAGCCACTCACTAGAGACTCTCTTCTAGTTTCCTCAAGAAGATTGACAAACTTTTCTTCTGGTTTCTACAAGCTATTTTTCGATGATGATAATGTTCTTCGTCTTGTTTATGATGGTCCTGAAGTTTCAAGTGCTTTCTGGCCAGACCATTGGCTTTTGAGCCGGGAAGCTGGGAGATCATCGTACAACAGCAGTAGAATCGCTTTACTCGACTCCTTTGGTAATTTTACTTCATCAGATAATTTCAGTTTCTCTTCCATGGATTATGGACAGCAACTTCAGCGAAGATTGACCCTTGATTTTGATGGTAATCTTCGATTATACAGCAGAGAAAATGGGAATGGAAGTTGGGTAGTTTCATGGCAAGTCTTTTCTCAACCCTGCAAGATTCATGGAGCTTGCGGACCTAATAGTGTGTGTAAATATATTCCCAGCTTTGGTAGGAAATGTTCTTGCCTTCCAGGATATAAAATTAAAAATCCTGCTGATTTGTCTTTAGGCTGCGAACCAGAAGTTTCTAGTGTTGAGACCGAGGCTACCTTCATTGGATTACCTCACGTTGAAATGTACGGCTATGATTTTGATATCTTTGAGAATTATACTCTGGAGATGTGCAAGGAAGTATGCCTACGAAGATATGATTGTAAAGGGTTCATATTCAAATTCTTCTACCAGAACCACCCTGACAATATTCCTTATTGTTTTCCAAAGTTACAATTGCTCAATGGGTATATTGCGCCCAATTTCAAAGGAGATTTATATTTGAAAGTGCCAAAAAAGCGTCCTTCCAAACACTGGTCAGCTAAAGAACAAAACCTAGATTGTCCTGCTGGAGCTGTTAAGCAGCTTGACAGAAGGTATGATAAATCAAATGGAAACTGGTCACTAAAGATCTTGCTTGGTTTTGTTATTTCAACTGGGATAATTGAGATTCTTTCCTTGGTTTTGTTGTGGCTTTACTTCACTAGACAGCAAAAGATATATTCAACTTCTGAAGACTACTTTCATGCTACTGATTTCAGAAGATTTAGCTACTCAGAACTCAAAGAAGCAACAAAAAATTTCAGTGAAGAAATTGGCAGAGGAGCCACTGGAATTGTCTATAAAGGGGTATTAGATGATAAAAGAGTTGCAGCAATCAAACGATTAAACAGTGCAAGCCAAGGAGAAGCTGAATTTCTAGCAGAAGTAAGCACAGTTGGGAAGCTTAATCACATAACTTAATAGAGATGTGGGGTTACTGTGCAGACAAAAAGCACAGGCTTTTGGTCTATGCGAATGTGGAGAAAGGATCCTTGGCTAAAAACCTCTCTTCCATGGAACTTGATTGGGAAAAGAGGTATAAAATCGCATTGGGGACTGCTAAAGGCCTAGCTTATTTGCATGAAGAATGCTTAGAGTGGGTTCTACATTGTGACGTAAAGCCACAGAATATACTACTAGATGCTGATTATGAGCCTAAGGTATCAGATTTTGGTCTATCTCGGCTACTAAGCAGAGGTCAGCTGCACAATTCAAGCTTCTCAAAGATAAGAGGAACAAGAGGTTACATGTCTCCAGAATGGATATTTAATCTGCCCATCACCTCCAAAGTGGATGTCTACAGCTATGGGGTGGTGGTGTTAGAGATGGTCACCGGAAGGAGCCCATCAATGGGTGGACGTGTTGCTGATAAAGGCAGATTGGTGGAACACAAAAGGTTGGTCGAGTGGGTGAAGGAGAAGAAACATGGAGCGTTTGCAAAGAGTTGGTGGGTTGAAGAGATCACTGATCCCGCCATTGGAATGGAATATAATAGAAGAAAATTGGAAGGTCTTGTTGGAGTGGCATTAAAATGTGTGGAGGAATGCAGAGATGATAGGCCCACCATGAGCCAAGTCGTTGAGATGCTTCTACGGCTCGAAAATGACCATTACCCTAATTAATCAATTAAAACTGGAGGCGAATTGTCATAGCGCAAATTTGGCAAGTGATTTGGCGGTGATCTTAAAAAGTAAATGTTGCTTTCTTCTTTTTATCAAGGAAGGAGTCAAAGAAATTTTTATAAATATGGGTTATTTTCTGATTGTAGGAAAATTAAGGATTCATTTTGGGATTGTTTGTCTTTTAACTTATTTATTTTATTTTGCATGCAATGAAGAAAAACGATGCCTTTCTTTCCGTGTTGTGTCGTTTTCAACCATCCTCCAAGCCAAGCTACAGTAAGCTTTACAAAATTGAATTTCGTAATATTCTATTTGTTATCTCTTATGAACTTTACTCGTTTTTAATGTTTATGAACTAATTTATCGAGTAAACTCAAGAACATATTTATTAATAGAAGAATTGAGTACAAATTCAAGTCTAATAAATTTTCATTTGTAAAAACTAAACTTTCTAAAATTCAGATTCTCTGGGTTCAATTATACTAATAGAATTTATTAATACAATTAAAAATTTATTTATTTAATTGAATTAATTAGTAATATATTATCTAATTAAAATATTCAATAGATCTCTTAAATATCTAAAAATACAATAATAGTGGTGGTGTTTCTCAAAAATAGAAAAAAAATAAAAATAAAAATTTAAGATAAAAAGAAAATGAGATTGAATCTTAGAACTTGATAAGAAGCTCAACTGAGTTAACTTTCAACTGATAAATCTATAAATTTACTACTCTTGTTATCTTAATCATGATCTGATCGCATTTATAACTATCCAAAATATTTTCAATTTTATACGGTTTTCAAAACTGAATCTCTATTATCTATCCATCGAGCTTGAGTCATACCTTTAGATAAAGCAAAATATCTCGTCCAAAATAACTCTAAACAATCTCTACTAATTTTTTTTAATCTGACCAAAACTAAAGTGCAAGTGAAAATTTATTTTTTACCGTTAAAAGTATAATTAAATCATAGAAATTAATATGAAAAAAGTATTGAGTTTGATAACTCATCACCGATCCTAAGCTCTTGTCTCTTGGTTTATAAATTAAGAAGCGTTGCATTCTAAGCAAGCACATGGAATGGGGAATTATCTTAAAAGTATGAATTTGAGGTAGTCGAGGGTCTTGCCATTTGCAAATATAAAAGCCATTATCCACTTGCCAATGAATCCCCTTGATAAAATCCCCTTCCAAATAAAATACTTTGCCAAGTATAACTAGGCAACGGGCCGATATATGCAAATAGAAAATCCATGTGCAAATAATATTGAGCCTTTAATAAACAACCAATCAAAGAGGAAGGATCGTGGATAAGTTTTCACCCTTTTTAGCAAGCAAGACTTAAAACATAAAAATCACGGAAACCAACCCACCTTGATCCATTGGCTTACACCGAAAAGCCTAAGAACAAATATGCAAGCATTTTTCATCAACTTGCCAACTCCACCAAAATTTAGAAATCATCTAATGAAGTTCATTATAAAATGAGGCAGGCAATCAAAACACTACATCACATATGCTTGAAGCGTTTGAGCAATTGTCTTAAGCAATAAATCCTTTATAGCCTGAGATAAGAATTTCTCTTTCCACTCATGTAATTGCCTCCAAAACCACTGTTTTTATATCTTAGTAAAAACCAGAAGTTTAGATTGACCCACTAAAGCTGGAAGACCCAGATATATCCAATGATGTGTGATAATCTTCATCTCTAAAATAGATACTATCTCATCTTGCAACTCTGAGCAAATGTAGGTACTAAAATAAATATTCAATTTGGTTAAATTCACCTTTTGTCTAGACATGTTTCACACCCATTAAGTATTTAAACCACAATAAAATCTTCTTGAGGAAAAGCTTGAAGAAACAAAATACTATTATCGCTAAATAAAAAGATAAGATATACTTGGAGCATCTTTGCAAACCTGAATCCCATGAAGATTGCCCCTGTCAAGTTCAGTATTTAGTAATCTCATTCGACCCTTTGTTAAAGAAATAAGTAAGGCGATAGTTGGTCACTTTGATGAATACCTCTAGAAGGAAAAATAGAGCCCACAAGGTCACTGTTAAGCAAAATCGAATATGATACAGAGAACGTACATCACATAACCATATCAACCCAAGCATATGCAAAAAAAAAACTCTACTCAATCATACTCCTTTACTATATCAAGCTTTAAAGACATGAGTGGTAGAGAAGATTCACCCCTTAGTCTTCATATAATGAGAAGTCTTAAAAGCGGCTAGGACATTGTTTATAGTAAGCCACCCTACCACAGTGCACTATGTGATTCAACCACCACCCGCACCTAGAATGCATTTTGAAACGGTTCACTAGCACTTCCATAACTATTTTAAAAGCCACATTGTGAATACTAATTAGCGAAATTCTCTTATTCTTTAGGGTTTCTTCACCTTTAGAATAAGGCAAATATTGGTATAGTTGAAATTTTCTAGCATTGGTCTGCCTTTAAACACGTGCATAACCAAACCTACCATATTAGACCTAATAGTAGACCAATAGCACTTGAAAAATAGAAGCAAAATCTAGACTTAGTGCCTTTTTCGGATGCATCTATTTGATAGCAATATAAATCTCCTCCATCTAATATGGTTGCAACAAAATTCCATTCATACCTTCATCAACCTTCTGAGGTATAAAATTCAAATTATCATTCATGTCCCAAGACACTTCTGAAGACATCCCTTATAGCTCATAAACTTGATCATCTACAAGCACTAAGACTTATCTTTCTTTTAACTATGATAGACATAATACACTACAAAGAAACTTAAATTTAAAAACAGATAAATTCATTTATAAATTATAAAATTTTTTTTTGTAATTTAATTTATAAATGGATCACAAACATATTTTTTTTCCATTTGTGTAAACCTTATTTGCAATTTTTTCAAATGAAAACTAATCTATTTACATTACAAACATATTCAAACATGGAATATCCATTTTTATTTTTTATTTGCACATTCTCTCTTATTTATTATCTATTTGTAAATCTATTTGTAATAAAAACTGCTAATTTGTTTGTAAATCCATTTGTGATACAAACAGTTAGTTTGTTTATAAATCTATTTGTAATTTAAATGACTTATTTGCTTATAAATCCATTAACATATAAATGACTAATCTAATGTAAATCCATTTGTGATTCAAATGGCTAGGAGTGTAATTGAACTAAGCCGACCTTTTCAAAATTCAAACTTATTTATTAAAAAATTTACAAACTCTTGATTGTTAGCCAGAGCTCAAAAATAATATGAAAATAAAATTAAATAAAAACACTTTAAAAATTAAAATACTTAAACTTCCTCATGAGCCCCATATAAGAATCCCATAATATGATAAAAATCATTTACTAGTTTTGAAAGGAGGAGTCGTCTTTTTTTTTTTATATATATAGGGAAGAAAACCCATCATCTCTTATAATCTACTGATGTGAAATTAAAAATAAATGGATTCAAATGGATTTGCAAGCAGATATATAATTCGTGTGCAAAATTAAATGCACACAAACGGATTGAAAACATACATAAAATCTATTTATAAAATTAAATAGACACAATTAGTTTCTTAAACAAACGTGTAATCCGTTTGTAAAATTAAATGGATACAAACAGACTCATAATGAATATGTAATTCATTAAAATTAAATAGATATAAATTAGTTTACAAATGGATGTGTAAACCAGTTATAAAATTAAATGGAAATAAACGAACTTGTAAATAAATGTGTAATCCATTTATAAAATTAAATGGATACAAACGGACTTACAAATGGACTGTAACCTGTTTGTAAAATTAAATGACTTCTCAAACGGATACATAATCTATTTGTAAAATTAAATAGATACATATGAATTTATTGCAATCCCGTATGTGTATCCAAGGGAGAGTAGAAAAAGCATGGGGAGGCTTCTTATGTGTCTTTTTATAGTTGAAAGTATTGCCATAGGTCTCTTTGATGAGGTGGAGTCTTCTTTTAAATTTCAAATTTTGAATCTTGATTACTTAGGAGGCAATTATGTCTTCTTGAGATTTAGCTTCCTAAACAAGCTGAATTTTGAATTTTGAATTTTGAATGTGCATCTTCTTGAGATTTGGCTTCTTGGATAAGGAAATGGATTCATGAAGATTTGAAATTTGAATTTCAAATTGCTCTGCTGACTGCACTTTTCTTATTTGCCACTTTCCTTATTTAGCACTTTCCTTATTTAGCACTTTCCTTAATAAGCTGAATCTTGAATTTTGAATTTGAATGCTCTTGGAGATTTAAAATTTAAATTTCAAATTAATTTCCTTATTTATCTCCTCTTCAGTTGCAACTTGACATGTTTGCTCTCCTTTGTTCCATTTTAGGCTGTTTTAAGAGTATTTTCTCCAAATTACCTCTTTACACCATTTTCTGCAGAATAAGATCAAAATCACAAAATTAGGCAGAAAAAGTGTAAATTAACATCAATAACATCATGATAAAATGGTCTAAATTTGGACTGATCAAGTGTTCATTTATTTTATTAAATAGTCTAAGCTATTGAAATAAGTGTTATATATTTATCTTTTGTTCCATACCCTAGCTGCACATCCAATTTTTTTCTCTTGAAAATTTAGGATAAAACTTCATTCTCTCTCTATCGTGGCCCCTCTGCCCACATTTACTTCTCCTTTGCTGCACTGGTCGACAACAACAAATCTTTCTCTTTCCAATCATCCTTCTTGCCTATTCTCTCTCTCTCTCTTCACTTGCAGTCTGCAACCCAATGGTCATAGATGTCAATTTGACTTTTCTTTCTCTTCTCTTCTTTAGTTTCAATTTGAATTTTCTTTCTCTTCTCTTCTTTCAACCACAGATCGATGAATTTTAGCATATCTCAAAGCCATCAAATCTCGAAGATTCTAAACTAAGCTTATAACTACTAAAGGATGAGAATTTTAGAGCACATGGTTTGAATATTTAACATTCACTTTGGGTATTCATTATGGGTTAGATTGTATTTTTCATCTTGAAATCATTTATTTTTGGGTATTCACTTTGGATCAAATTTAATTCTTCAATCCTTTAATTTCTTGATTGTAACTTATATGATCTTTAAAAATTTGTTATTATTAGTTGAAACATTTATGTGTTGTTGAAATTTTCATATTAATTTGGGTGAATACTATGATGTTAGAAGATATTCAATCTATTGAAAATTGTGATTTGCTTGTTTGATGAATGCAATTCATATTCTATCTTGGAGAACCGATCAGTTATAACCAAATTGAACCGATTTATTTTGATTTGGTTTGGTTTGATTGATTTTTATAATTCGATTCAATTCGATTTCTTAAAAAATTAAATTTTAGTTTTTAGTACCGAACCGACTGATTGCACAGTCCTATAAAGAACACTAGAAACTCTTATCCTTTAAGTTATAATAAAAGTACAATCTCTTTTGTGACTATTTATTTTGATATTTGGGGACCTACTCAGATTGTATCATTATCTAATAACCGATGGTTTGTCATTTTTATTGATTGTTGCACTCGGATGATTTGGGTATATTTGATAAAAGCTAAAAGTGATGTATCTCCTTTCTTTCAATCTTTTCACAAATGATTGGTACTCAATTTGATGCTGAGATGAAAATTTTGAGAACTAATAATAGAACAGAATATGTGGATAGTAGGTCCTTTGCTTATTTGGAGTCTAATGGTACAGTACAACAAACTAGTTGTCCCTATATTAGTACACAAAATGAGGTTGCTAAAAGGAAAATTGGGCATCTATTAGAGGTAGCTCGATCTTTTCTATTCACAATGAATCTACCAAAAACATATTGGAGGGATGTAGTCCTAGTATTTGCTTATATTGTCAATAGAATGCCCATCAAAACTCTCGACTTCAGAAGTTCTTTGGAGGTACTGCAAGAAAAAATACTTACACTATTCTACCAAAATGATTTGGGTGTGTTTGTTTTGTCCATACTAGAACGGTTGGAAGATTGGACCCTAAAAGCTCTCAAATGTGTGTTTGTTGGGTATTCTCCCATATAAAAGGGATATAGGTATTGCCACCCTCCATCTAGAAAATATTTTACCAGTATAGATGTTATCTTCAAAAAGACTGAACCTTACTTCAATACCACCCAATCACCTCTTTAGAGAGAGAGCAATGAGAGAGAAGAGGTTATGCTTAATTCTGACTCTAGATGATCTTGTTCAGGAGGAGAGTTCTAGTAGACAGGGGGAGACTTTTGATTAGAGGGAGAAAGTTGAATGCTTGGATAGGCCAAATTTGAGGAGGAATTCAAGGAGAGACAAAAGAAAAGGTCATTATACAACCTATTTAGTATCGAGAATCTTCCTCTCCTTCTTCTAGTGAGTTATCCTTAACCCTTGAATGCACTAATGATCAAGATAAATGTATTGCACAAAGAAAAAGTGTCAGATCATGTACCAAACACTCTATTACTAACTTTGTTTCTTGTAATTTCTTGTCTCCCTCCTATAGAGTCTTTGTCTTATCTATTTCTCTGTGTCTATTCCGTAAGGTTGGAAGAAAGCTCTTAGTGATCCTAAATGGAAGGGAGCAATGATTAAAGAGATGAAAATACTGGATAAAAATGAGAATAGGAGCTGATCTCTCTTCCACCTAGGAAGAAACTAGTTGGCTACAAATATGTATTCATAGCAAAACACAAAGTTGATGGAGCAATTGAAAGGTTCAAGGCCAGATTAGTTGCTAAGGGATTCACTCAAACTTATAAGGTGGATTATCAAGAGACATTTGCTCTAATTGCAAAAAAATAAACTTAATCAGAGTCTTGTTATCCTATGCAAACAACTTGAATTGGGACTTACAACAAATTAATGTGAAAAATATATTCTTTTATGGACACCTAGAGGAAGAGGTTACATGGGGATTCCTCCTGGATTTGCTGATGAAAAGATACAAGGAAAAGTATGCAGATTAAAAAAATGCTTTATAGGGGCTGAAGCAATCTCCCAAAGCTTGGTTTGACATGTTTAGTAGAGCCATGATTTCTTTGTATTACCAACAGAGCAATATTAATTATACCTTATTTATTAAGCATCATGAGGGTAAAATCATTCTTCTTATTGTATATGTTGATGGATATAGTAGTGACAAGAGATGACAAGAAGGAGATGACACAACTAAAAAGATTGTTGGCTCAAGAATTTGAAATTAAAGATTTAGGGAAGTTTCAATATTTTCTATGAATTGAGGTTTCCAGATTAGAAAATGGGGTCTTTATCTCTCAGAGGAAGAACATTCTAGATATTTTGGAATAGATTGGAACAATAGGGTGTAAACCAGCAGAATCCCCTATTGAAAGTAATTAAAAGATACAAGTAGGAACTGGTAAGTCAGTAGATATTGATAGATACTAGAGATTGATACAGAGATTAATTTATCTCTCATATACTCAATCAAAAATGGTTTATGCTGTTAGTTTAGTCAGTCAATTTATGCATGATCCCTTCACGCCTCACATGCAAGTTGTCTTTCGCATCCTGAGATACCTAAAGTCTGCCCCAAGGAAAGGTCTTCTTGTCTCCAGACATGGTCACCTCTAAATAGAAGCCATTACAATTATAGATTGGACAATGTCTCTTGATGACAGAAGATCAACATCTAGTTATTGCATAGTTGTGGGAAAAAACTTGATCACTTGGAGAAGCAAAAAACAAAGTGTTATTGCTTGATCAAGTGCTGAAACTGAATACAAAGCGATGGCTCAAGGCGTGTGTAAACTTTTGTGGTTGCAGAGGTTATTAGAGGAACTAAAGTTATTCGAGAAGAATAAGATAATTTTGTATGGTGACAATAAAGTTGCCATAAGTATAGCACAAAATCCAATTTCACATGACCAATCAAAGCACATTGAGTTTGGTAAACACTTCATTAAAGAAAAACTAACAGATGGTGTCTTGAGCTTAGACTTCTAATAGCAGCTAGCTGATGTGTTTACTGAAAAGCTTAACAATAAGACCTTCCATAATTTGTTTTGCAAGTTGCTCATTTGCAATATCTATGCACCAACTTAAAGGGGAGTGTGGACTTATTTAGGCTGATAACATGTTGATTCTAGCCTACTTGCTTACTAATTCTAAGCATAAATTAGGGGTCCTTAAACGTGAAAAATTATCTTGTAATTATTTATTTTCCTTTTAGTTGCAATTCTTTATATATAAATAGACATGTAAGTTACTTGTAAGGATCAAGTGAGAAATACAAAGTACACTCATAAATTCTCCAAATTCTTCAGTATCTTGTGATATAATTATACATATATGGCATGAAGCCATTTCCATAGATCCATTTTCAACACATTATCATGTTTAATCTGTATATTTTCAGGAGAGATTTTGTCAGTTTGTCCAGTCACATTCGTCTTTATATATTAGGGATCGGTTGTGACAATGAGAGTTTTAAGGAACAACGTGATCTTGGCTCTACATTATTTTAGTATCAAAAGTTAGGTCATAGAAAAATTCTTATTTATTTATCTTAATTATACTAGTTACTGCTTTTTATTTCTGTTTGTTTTAATTTATCTTCTGTTTGTTTTAATTTATCTCATTGTTTACTTTTGTTTCAGTTTATTTTGTAGTTTCAATTTGCGAAAAAAAAAAGAGTATTCAGTTGCAGAGGAAAGAATTTTTAGTTAAGTAAAAAAAAAAGTGCTCAATTTCCATTGAAAAAAATGACCAAAAAGAGTCGTGATAATTGGAAGACATTCAAAATGTCTTTTGAGATATACTACACGCAGTTCCAAGATTGTATGAAACTATAGAATGACACTTAAATGGATGGAGGAGAAAATGAAAGCTAAACCACCATAATAACCTAACATTGATAAGAATCAAGTTGCATCCAAGGAAGTTTGTCCTGAGGATAAGGACATGCAGAAGACTGTTTGCAATGAGATTTAGTCAAAGTATGGCAATTATATTGAATCTAAGTCTATTTCATAAGATTTCACTATTGAAGAGATTAAAGGTATTATGGTGATTTATTCTTTAATGGATGGGAAAATGAAAATCAAGTTGCTACATAAACTACTGCAAAGGACAGTAAGTGCGAAGATTCTCCCATATGTTGATCCTTCTATTACTATTATGGCTAATGATTTTAGAACAAAATGTCCTAAGGAGGGAGGATCTAATGTAAAAATTGGGGGTTAAAGCTTTTTAATAAACTAGAGCATAAAGAATCGATAGTAATCTCCCTATGTACATGACACAAAATGAGAAAAAGTCTTTCAAATCTTATGAAATCAAGTTATCTCGGATAAAATCAAGGTTTGCGAGATAAAAAATATATTTGAAAAGCATAAGAGCACTCATGGAAAGTGGCATGAGGAACTGTTACATCATCTAAGCATACAAGCCAAAGAACTACAAGCTAGTTGCTCAAGCATAAGAGCTTAACTTGTGTTGAAGAAACTCAAGTCATTCATGATGAATATGTGTTGAAGGAACTCAAGTCATTCATGATGAATATGTGTTGAAGGAACTCAAGTCATTCATGATGAATAGAAGATTATTCACAACACAACTTCAATCCAACGTATCAAAATGTAGCAAACAATCAAGAACACAAGCACAACCAACAATACCAAAAATGATGAGCTAACATTGCCTCAAAGACTAATTACAATGTTGAGATCCAAGAGATTGAAGGAAGTACTTCAAGGATTCATGAAGGGATATGTTAAAACTTTACAAGTTCATTTTGAAATTGAAGAATAATCTGGCCATTCCAAGTCAATTAGGCTGAATGTGTCTTTATTGACGATTCAAATTTTGTATTTTCATTAATAGATTCCTCATCACTAATTCAGTAATGGGTAGTTATTTAGTAGTTGATAGTTAATCAGTAGTGGATAGTTATCCAGTAGTAGGTAGTGGCATAGATCATGGGTCTATGCATAGTAATGGATAGTGGCAAAAATCATAAGTTTTTAATTTAGGTTTTTACTTATTTTTTTATTTTTTTTTCTAATTAGACTGTCGTTGCTTCCACAAGTTTGCCTCGTACTTGCTTATACTAGCAAGATTTAATTTATTTTCCTATTTTAACTAGGATTAGGCTTAGATTACATTATTATATGTGTTCAATGAGAGATAGATGACCCTAGCTTATTATAGAAATTATATTATTTGATTCATTTTTAAGCAAATAAAGTTATTTTTCCTTTGTGTTAGCCTAAATTAGTGTGTCTAACCTGGTTTCTATTGTTTATCACACATATAATCTATAGAATCTTGTGTGATAATTTTCCTTTACTTTTTTTATTTATCAATAATATTTAAATATCATTTAAAAACAATAATAATATCGATCTCGTAATAATGCGATGTCTTTAATCGAATGGTCTAAATGTATTACGCCATGATTTTTCTTTAATTAAAAAGATATATTCCATTCTTGGGAGGATATATTTTTTTTTCATGTGTGAATAGGAAGAAGCACCACGAAGACAAGTAGCTCGCACAAACAGAAGGAAGCTCTCTACTATAAAAACAACTTTTCAAAAGACCAATTTACCTTTAAATAAAGTAAAACCATAAAATTCCTCTATTTCACGGTTAAAGGGATGCAGGGATGGAACCAGAAAACTTTTATTTGGGATGCCAATTAAAAAAATTTGGTTGGTCATAAATTGAATTAAAAATTTTTATTAATCAAATTTCAATTAATTTAAAAATATTTATTGAATCGAATTGAGATTAAAAATAATAAAATTAAAAATATATATTTTGCTAATTAAGTAACATATATAATAATAGTAATAATTGTTATTATTATTATTATTATTGTTATACTTAATTACAAATCAAAATTAACCAAATCAATAATAGAAAATTGAAAAAACTGAAAAATTTTAAAATTACTAACAAAATAGAACTAAAAACAGTTATGTCAAAATAAGACGAATTTCATATATTCGGTAACTATATATAAAAACATAAAAAAAAAAAATCAAATTATAAGATTTTTATTAAATAAAAATTATAAAAATTTTATAATAAAATAATTATTGCATAATTATAATTATAATTATTATATATTTATATGAAAGTATTATACTAAATTCTTGTACAAGATTCGTAGAGTTAAAATGTAAAAAAAAATTATATAAATCTTAAATATTTGAAATAATAATATATAATTTTGAAGTAAATATGTCATATAAAAATAAAAATATATATAAGTTAATAAATCTAAAATTTACAAGAGAAATAAAGTAACTTGTTCTGTGTAATTATACATATATAAATAAAATAATTTTTTAAGTTTGAATAAAAAAATTAATATAAGATTATCTGATATGTAATTATTAGATTGAGTATCATTTAATTTTAAAAATAAATCATTAATTAATTTTTTATTTAAAAATATAAAAATTTCAAAATAATATTTATCTAAATTTTTGTGTTCATTTAATAACAACCAATTAATTTTATTGCTTTAATTTTAATTTAGTATATATATATATATATATATCTGAAATTATTTAAGTAATTAATTTTTATAAATTTTTGAAGGGGCCAATAAAATATTTAAAAGAAAAACTAATTAAAAATAAAATAAAATTTACTATTTATAAATAAAAAAACAATTGTATTGTAGAAATCGAGTGGCCAGGGCTCCCTTTCCCCCTTATTCCGCCACTGAAGGGACGGTGGAAATTTTGCCTGAAGTTTAATATTAGTTAATATTTATTATCTGAATTGTTAAAGTTACAAGGAAGCCCATTTCTACAATAATTCTAAAATGAAATATAGTAAATTAAGAAATTAAAATATAGAAAAATATAAATAACTATTTACAACTTCAATTACAATTTTAATAAGAAATTCTCATCAAAGCTATAATTTGTAAATTTACAATAGTAAAAAGAATATTATTAACAATTTTTTATCAAATGGCAAAAACCAAAAATCGTCAATTCTCTCTCCTGTTAACCCAAGAAAAACACAAGCAGTCGAGTTAATGGAAAGAATGCTTCAAACTTGCAGCAAACTACCAATTGCTGGGAATTTATTTGCATATTGGCAAGAGGACAAGTGCAAACTTTACATATTTATTTTCAGAGCTTTGTAATTTTCCAACGTCTACGATGTAACAGGTGAATCGAAAATCAATTTTACAAATTTTGGAATTTCATCCCCCACCCTACCCCTTTCTTTTTACTCCGTTCCTCTCTTCTTTTCTGGATATTAAGTGATAATGATGAACACAAGCTTCCACAAGTTCTGAAAAGTGGAACAGCAGCACATCCTACTCCAAAGCCTTGGCTATAGTTGAACGATGAGAGAGTTGCTGCTCATAAAGCTGACGGAAAATTTGATATTTGGCGTCATGATATTTCTTCACTTTTGGGTCATTTGATGGGTGAATGACCTATAAAATTGGAGTATAAAATCGTAAGTGGCAAAACCTTTCCAAAGTGCTTGTTGAAAGATACACTCCTTGCATGCTTTAATCATAAATGTAAAGGATGTTAGACCATTCAAAATTCATAAAATAAATCAGGCAAAATTCAGAATTACCTATGCATCCTTTATTTAATATATATCTCATCTAATTTTACCTTGTAAAATTGAACTTCAACTTCTAATCTCTAAATTTCATCCCACAAAATCTTACTAAAAACATAACTTGGAGCTATACTTGTTTCTGCTTAGAACAGATGTTAAAAATGATATTAAGATGAAGAAACTAGAACCGAAGTATTCTGCCAAAAATTGTTGACACAGCAAGTACATCAAGTAGCTTTCTCACATGACGTGGTGCTAAAAATATTATGGCAAATTGTTAAGTACATTAAGTGGCTTTGTCAAATGACACAGTGCTAAAGTTGCAATATTATGGCAACCTATGTGGTGTCTGATATGGCAGGAATTTAGTGCACAATCTAGTGTGGATAGGTCAATACATCAATAAGGTATCAGAAGGACCTGGAATGAGTTGGACATGATCCAACACACGTGAAAGTGTGGAGGCTTGGACGAGCAATCTGTCAACGAGAATCTATCAATTGGCAATTAATGTTAAAAGGTTTAAGGAGCAAGCATCAGGTTCCATTGAGTTGCAGGAAAGACGTGATCGTGCTCCAATCAGACTCAAGTGGAAATGCAATTTTGGATTTGGTTATGATTGCCTTCACAATACCGGAGGAATTGCCATCAGTGGGTAAGGATTCATCCTATGAGAAACCAGGATAGGGAAGGAATGATTTTTATTGCTGATGCACAATGGCGGTTTTGGGGGCACCAAGTGAGGAAAAAGTAATGCACAAAGAAGGACAGAAAAAATGCAAAACTTGTTCCCTGACGAGTTGAACAGGTAGAACAGTTCATCAAGGTGCCCTTATACCCAAGTGATGTAAAACTGTAAAGAAATACACAACCAAGTTCTATTACTTTGCAATTGTCAATATCAGTAATAAGTATTTATAGAAAAATAACTAATCCTCTACCACTCTACGTAGGGGTGGGCCACAGTTGATAAACTCCCGGTTCAGGTTTAACATTTTCTTGAACTTGAACCAAATAGCCATAGGATGATTAGGAAACAGTCTCGAAACGTCAAATTCCAGATAGAGCCTCAGATTGAAATAGTAGCTACACAGTTTGGATGGTTGTTCAAGGGCAGTTTAGGGTGGTTTGGCTTAAAAAATTGGATGAAAAACATATTTACCTAGAATTAGGTTATCTTTGTAAAGTATTTCAATCTTTCTTAAAATTTTTTAATTAAAATAAAATAAGAAAAAATAATGAAATTAATGTCTTTTAAATAAAATTTAATAAGAAATTGCCTGAACTTAATTATAAAAAAATAGAAAAATAAAAAGAGATGGCAATTTATGGTGCCAACCTTGCCTTTGTCCTTGTTCTTTGAGCTAAAATAGTATAGAGGAGAAAAAAAATTAAAATCAAGGATATTCAAATTTTAGTGGAAGTATAATAATCAAGAGAACATTGGAAACAAAAGAGTGTTAGATAATCGTGTATAGAGTTTGAAAGAAATTGAAAGATTTTACAAAATTAATATAAAATAATAACTTAAAAGATAAATATATTGAGCGAACAAATTAATAAATCTAATAGAACTTGTAAATATTATTAAATAATAAAAATTGTATTAAAATTTATAATAAAGATCTTAATATTATTGTTATTCCTATAAGTTAGGAGTCAATTAATGCTAATATTGATTTAGAAGTCTACTTTAGAATTCCTATTTTATATTGATTAGGAAAACTCTCATAGTTTGTATATAAATTCTATTCATAGTGAATGAAAATATACAATTTTCCAATCAACTAAAATGGTATCGAAGCCAATTCACGTAAAATTAAATCTCCTTTGAGATACCCTATGAGTTTCTCTTTCACAGATTTATCTCACACTCTAGGTCACCCACATAGAGTGACTGTTTAGCTTCACCACCCAGCGTCGGCCACTAGTCGGCCATTCCCCAAAATCCGGTCACTAGGGGAGTTGCGCATGGGCCTCACGCATCCTTTCTGTCCAGACGTCGTCAGCCCACGCACTGGGACGTGAGCCACTTTCCGGTGACGACCTTTGCTCTGGTCTCTTCTTTCCTGGTCGACTTGCCGAGGGGAGTCGATTCCAATATGTTGCCGCCCTAATTTGTGAGTCTTTAAAGGTGCACTTGCTTATTTTTTATTGTTGTAGTTTCTGGGTCTGCTTTGAATAGGCTGGTCTTGTGTGTTTGGGTTCATTGATCAATCTTGGGCCTTGGTTTGTGGTACTTGTGCATTATGGTGGAGAATAAACCTGTTCTGATGGACGTAGTTCTTGTAATGACCAAAATTATGAAAACAAACTCAATGGGACTAATTTTTTGGACCGGAGCAAAACCATTTGTGTGTACGTGCGGAGTATTTACAAGGATGATCATCTTACTTATGATAGATAATGATTGACAAGGAGGGACAGGGTAAAAATATTGCCAAGTCTTTTAAGGTCTATTCTAGACAGTCTAAAGGACAGAACAAAGGGAAAGGAATATCGTAGTGGCAGAAAGGAATGACTGTTGTTGAATTTAAGGAGAGTAAGGACACGTGGCCTAAAGGTATTAACAAGGAAGATTCCCTTTTCGGCATAAAAGGAAGGGGAAGGGGATAATGAGGGGTATTGAAGAAAAGAGAATTAGCAGTGAGCAGAGATCATTTTCTGCGTAGAGGAGCATCGCATCTTGGGGCAACTTAGTCTGATTTTCTTTTTCTTTTTCTCACTTTTCTTGTATTTACTACTTGTTCACGAGGAACTCAACTAGAGTTGTGCTAGTATATTGTTTAAAAAAAAACATAAGTTTAGAAGAAATATAGCCTGAGTGAAGCCTTTGAGCTACACTGAATTCCCTATAATACTAATTTTTTGTCTTAGTAAATTACCTTACTCTATCAAATTAGTCCGACCTACCCACGCATGACAAAGACAAGAATGGAAGGAAGAGTAGACTAGGTAGAGAGGGGACTTGCAGGATTGGAAGAAGCTGTTATTGCTATCTGCTTGGGTCAAGAGCAGATGCGTGCTGAACAGCTGAACAGGAGCAGCGACTTAATAAGTTGGAAAATATGATAGCTTCAATGTTAAAGGGGAAGACAATTACAGAGGAAGGGGGCTCCTCAGTTCAAACTCCTACCTAGAATCTCAATGATTAAAATATCCGGGAAGCCATTGTTGGTCGAGGAATCTACTACTATGGCTAAGAAGATTGAAATGCCCACCTTTGATGGGACAGACCTTATTGGGTGGATCGCACGAGCAGAACAACATTTTGAAATATAGGGCACTTTAGAGGAGCTGAAAATTTTTCTCGCCCCCGTTAGCATGGAGGGAGTCCCTTTGCATTGGCTTAGGTGGTTGCGACAAAAAAACCCACAACTGTCTTGGAACCTTTTAAAAGAAAAATTAATGTAGAGGTATACTAATGATATTTCAGAGAACCCAAATAAGCACTTAAATGGCACTTAAGCAAATGGGTACGATTTTAGAATATATTGATGAGTTTGTCGCCCGAGCATCACTAGTACCATATGTTTCCGATAACTAGTGTTTGGGATTTTTTTGAACGATTTGAGAAAGGATATCCAATCACGGCTGCGATCCCATGAGACCACGAATCTGTACAAAACAATGAAGGTGGCAAGAGAGATAGAAAGGTAGAGGTTACATTCACAGAAGGGGAAGGAGAAGACTTGGACATCGAAAGGGAGGAAGGAGAAGAATCTGTCCCATGGGTTGGGTTCTAGGATTTTAATGACTTCGGCTCAGAAACCAGCCCATGGGTCGATGATGTTTCAGAAGAGAGATGGACCTCTGCCCAAGCCACCGGAGAACTCAGCTCGGCCAATCTCAAAAGCTTTGGCTCTTCTAGTTGCTTCTTCCAAGAATCAAGCTCCACATAATCGACAAAGGGGACTGAAGCAATACTCGCATCAGGAATATCAAGAACTTAGGGCTAAAGGGTTGTGTTTTAAGTGTAAGCAACCTTACTCCCCTTGCATGAATGCCCAAATAGATCGTTGAGAGCTTTCATTGGTGGTGAGGATGAATTTTTGAACGAAGAAGGGGATTTTGCCGAGATGCAAAGCTAGGCGATGCGGATCTAACGGCTGACATAGACGAAGCCTATTTTTCTAGGCTGGATTGGAGTTGCCGCTTTATTTTGTTGGGGGAATCCAAAGGCCTCGAATGATGAAATTTCGCCAAATAATTGTTGGACAAGACGTGGTGGTCCTTGTCAATAGTGAAGCTAGTCACAATTTTGCATCTTCCAAACTTGATCAGCAACTCCAGGTACCGATAATTCCTACGCATCATTCAAACTGAAATTGGGAGATGGGTGTCGGTCCCTTTTGCAGGAATATGCAAAGAGCTGGAATTGAATTTCACTGAATTAGTTGTGAAAGCAAATTATTATGTTTTTCCACTGGGAGGCATAGATATGATTTTAGAGATAGCCTAGCTAAAGAAACTGGGTGACATCCAAGCAAATTGGCAGAAGATGTCGCTTAAATTCCAATTGGGAACTAAGATGGTGAGTTTGCAAGGGAATTCATTGCTGAACAGGACATTTGTATCTCTGAGGAGCCTCAAAAAAATTAAAAATGTGGAATTTTCAGCTTTACTGTGGCCATTGGACACCATCATAGCTACAAGGACAGGAGAGGGACAATTGATGCCCAGCCAACATCAGGATGTAATTCAGCTCTTAAAAGATCATAAAGATGTCTTTGGGGAAATTAAGCAACTGCCTCCACACCGCAAAGATGATCATCAGATTCCTTTACAACTTGGTACAGGACCAATCTCAGTACATCCCTATAGATATGGGCACATTCAGAAAGATGAGATTGAGAAGTTAGTATTTGAAATGTTAACAGCAAGGGTGATCAGACCTAGTACTTCTCCTTTCTCCAGCCCAGTTCTGTTGGTCAAGAAAAGAGATGGAAGCTAGAGGTTGTGTCGATTATCGTCAACTGAACCGTGCCACAGTTTCGAATAAATATCCCATCCCTGCCATTCAGGAACTCCTTGATGAATTAGGAGGCGCTCGATACTTCATAAAGCTGGATTTAAAATCTGGGTACCACCAGATCAGAGTTGTTGTTCCAGATATTCACAAAACAGCTTTAAGAATGCATTCATTCAGGGCACTATGAATTTATTGTCATGCCTTTTGGATTAATGAATGCCCCAACCACCTTCCAAGTGGTAATGAATGATTTATTCTAGTCTTATCTTCGTCAATTTGTCCTTGTGCTTTTTTATGCCATCTTGGTTTATAGCAAAGGCTGGGATGAGCATTTGTGACATTAGCAGATAGTGCTTAATCTACTCCACAGGGATCAATTTCATGTTAACTTCAATAAGTGTTCATTGGGAAGGACTATTGTGGAATATTTGGATCATGTGATTTCCAGTAAAGGCGTAGAGATGGATTCTGGAAAAATATCTGCAATTATACACTGGCCAGTCCCTAAATCCATCAAGGCAGTAAGAGGATTCTTGGGGATTACAGACTATTATCGACGATTCATAGTGCGATATGGACAACTTGCTAAGCCATTAACAACTCTACTGAAGAAGGAAGCTCAAGGAAAATTCCAGTGGACAGTTAATGCACAAAAAACTTCTGAAGCTCTAAAGCACGCTATTGTCACTTCTCCCGTACCGGTAATGCCCAAGTTCAACTTACCATTTGTTATTGAGTGTGATGCTTCAGGCAGTGGGGTAAGTGTTGTTCTAATGCAACAAGACAAGCCTGTGGCATATTTTAGCAAAGCCATTTTGGATAAATCAACGGCAAAGTCTGGTTATGAAATGGAGCTAATGGCTTTGGTACTTGCTGTCCAACATTGGAGACTACTTAATTGGTGAAAAATTACTGTGTACAAATCAGAGGAGCTTGAAACACCTTCTGCTGCAGGAAGCAAGTACACCAATCCAACAGTATTGGCTGTCAAAACTAATGGGATATAACTTTCTCATTGAATATAAAGTTGGAGCTTTCAACAAAGCAACAGATGCCTAGTCACGGAAGATTGAAGAAGCTAAAATTTCAGCTGTTTCTACACCCCAGTGGGCTAATTGGGAGGAAATTGCACAAGAAGTAGCACGGGATGAATATTTGAGAAAACTTATTATGGAGATCAAACAGGATACTAATTCACACCCACACTACTCAGTGGTACACCGCAGATTATACTACAAAGGGCGGTTGGTTTTGCCAGCAGGTTCATCCTGGATTCCAAAGTTGATAGCTGAGTTTCATACTACTCCGCAAGAGAGTCATTCCGTATATCCTCTAATTTCTACTAGAAGGGAATGATGGCAACTATTCAAAAGTTTTTAGCATCAAGTCTAATCTGCCAAACCCATAAATATGAAGCCCAATCACCAGCTGGATTGTTACAACCCCTACCAATTCCTGATGCCATATGGGAAGACATTTCCATAGATTTTATAACGGGTTTGCCATAGTCATAGGAGTGGATTGCATGTTGGTGGTAGTAGATCGTTTATCTAAATTTGCCCATTTTTATAGCCCTGCATCATCCTTTACTGTCAAGTCTGTAGCTGAAGCATTTACAAAGGAGGTAGTAAGACTGCATGGGATTGCACAAACCATTGTAAGCGACCAGCGTATTCCTTTGAAATTTCTAGGGTGAGCTCTTTCGGATGCAGGGTACTCAGCTAAAATTCAGTTCTGCATACCATCCTCAAACAGATGGTCAAACAGAAGTTTTAAGCCGATGTTTAGAGTCTTACCTCTGTTGTTTTTCTTCGGAACAGCTAAAAGGATGGTCGAAGTGAATTTGTTGGTATAATACGTGTTTTCAGTCCTCTATTAGTAAATCTCCATTTGAAATAGCATATGGCAGACCTCTCTAGGTGTTGCAAACATTTCTGCCAAGAGAAACTAAAGTGAAAGCTGTCTCTCAACAGTTATGGGACAAGGATGAAGTCCTTCGTCAGCTAAAATTCAACCTTCATCGAGCTCAGCAGTTAATGAAAAAATATGCTGACAAAAAGCGAAGGGAGTTGGAATTCTCAATTGCTTATAAACTTTGCTTACCAGCTGCATCTAAGATACAGCCATTGTTCCATGTTTCACAGCTTAAAAAGGTTCAGGAGTTACCCAACCAATTAGAAGCACAAGAAGAGCATATGATAGAGCCTGAACACGTACAAGGATATAGGCAAATCAACCGTAACAATCAACTGATCTCCCAAGTTTTGGTACAATGGAAGGGGCTATCCGCAGATGAGACCACTTGGATAGACAAGGCCGATTTTCAAGGTTGATTTCCATACTTTAGCCTTGAGGACAAGGCTGATCTAAAAGAAGAAGGTAATGATAAGGAGGGGCAAGGTAAAAATATTACTAGGTCTTTTAAGTTCTATTCTGCAAGGCCTAAAGGACAAGGCAAAGAGAAGGGAATATTGAAGTGGCAGAAAGGAATGACTGTTGCTGAATTTAAGGAGTCGAGACACGTGGCCTGGAGGCATTAACAAAAAAGATTCCTTTTCCAACATAAAAGGAAGGGGAAGGGGATAATGAGGGGTATCGAAGAAGAGAGAATTAGCAGTGAGCAGAGATCATTTTCTGTAGAGAGGAGCATTGAATCTTGGGGCGACTTAGCCTGATTTTCTTACCGTCTATTTTCTTTTTCTTTTTCTTACTTTTCTTGTATTTACAACTTGTTCGTGAGGAACTCAGCTGGAGTTGTGCTAGTATATTGTTTAAAAAAAATATCAGTTCAGAAGAAATATAGCCTGAGTGAAGCCTTTGAGCTACACTGAATTCCTTATAATACTAATCGTCTGTCTTAGTAAATTTCCTTACTCTATTAGTGATCCACCCAAAGATGATACAAAACAAGCTTGGCTGCAGGAAGACGATCTATAGTTTTTACAAATCTGAAATTCTATTGAAAGTGAGGTAATCAATTTAATTAATCACTGCAAGTTTGTTAAAGAACTAATGGATTATCTTGAGTTTTTGTACTCTGGTAGAAGGAATGTTTCTCGTATTTATGATGTATGCAAGGCCTTTTATCGTTAAGAAAAACTAGGGAGGCCGGTTTTAAAAAATAGGCATTACATTACGTAACGGCCATTATATAATGGGTTTTGTGGGGTCGTTACCCGTTACCCCATTATACAACGGCTTTCGAGTTGCAGGCGTAACAGCCGTTACCAATAATTGAAATTCTTTTATATTTTTCATCTTCTGCCCCTATTCTCACTTTTATCAGTTTCCACACTTTTCAACATCTTCAAAGGCAATATTTTTTAAGTTCTTCCTTCCCTTTCTCTTTCAAATTTCAATCTTCTTTGCATATTTCTCATATAAGCTTAATCCATTATATACTAATGCATTTCCAAGCTTATTTCCTCTAAAAGGTTATTTAATTTTTTGTACTTTAATTTTTAATAGCTATTTTTTTCCCCTAAATTTTTGGGAATTAAAGTGTTAGTTTTGAGTTTAAATTGTATTTTAAGCTATTAGTTTACTCAATTTATATTATAGGTTATAGGAAGTAAATATATTAATATATGAAGTAAATATTGATAGATGTATTAATTGCTTAATCTTAGGGATTATATGATCATAGACTTGATTTTCTTTCCTTTCTAGATACAGTCTCTTATGCATAAATATGTTGTATTCTCTATTGTAATGTATAACAAATATTACTTTTCTACATGGTATCAAAGCCTCTGCTGTAGAAATTTAAATTTTTTCTCTCCTATAGAGATTTTAATATTTTTTTTTTGAAGACTTAGAGCTCCTATTCTTTTGGGTTACTCATATAGGGTAACATTTGTCTCTCATAGCCTACCTAGGAAGGATACCGGAGCGCCAGCGAAGCTGCCCTGAAGAGCCAATAGGTGTCTGACGGGCGAGTGCTCTTCACACGCCGCGATAAGCTTCTGACGTCGTCCCACTCGCTGGCATGTGGAGGTGCGTTGCCAGTCCATCGTTGCTCTGGTCACCCTCGCTGGAGTTGCCTCACAGCCCCCTTGTCAAATCTGTGATTCGTTTGCTCTGTTTGGGTGTTCAGTGGAGGCGTTTGGGTGTTGGGTGGAGGTGTTTTTGGCATTGTTCACGTCCGGGAACTGTTCACGTCCGATTTTCTAATTATGTGTTTCTTTTGTTGCTATTGCTTTGGGTTGGTTGTTTTCATGGTTGAAGTTGCAAACACCGTAGTTGAGGTGATTCCAATGATCACTAAAATCACGGAACACAAATTGAATGGATCTAATTTTCTGGATTGGAATAAGACTATCTGTATTTATTTACGAAGTATCGGAATGGATGATCATCTTACCAAGGATCCTCCAATTGATGAAACTAGGAAAGATTGGATGAGGGATGATGCTCGATTATTTTTGCTTATCCGAAATTCTATTCATAGTGAGGTAATCAACCTTATTAATCACTGTGAATTTGTTAAAAAATTAATTGATTATTTGGAGTTTTTATATTCTGACAGAGAATATTTCTCGTATTTATGATGTGTGTAAGGCGTTTTATCGAGCTGAGAAAAATGATAGAACTCTGACCTCCTATTTTATGGATTTTAAAAGAGTGTATGAGGGACTTAATGTCTTGATGCCTTTTAGTACATATGTGAAAACTCAACAAGCTCAACAAGAGCAAATGGCTGTTATGAGCTTCCTTGCAGGTCTCCCTCTAGAATTAGAGACAGCTAAATCTCATATTCTTTCTGACTTTGAAATATCATCATTGCATGATGTTTTCACTAGGGTGTTGCGTACAGAGTCTCCAATTCCTTCACACACCACTAGTGCTCTTGTTAGTCACAATGACAGTGGTAGATAGAATAACAGAGGATACAGAGGAGGTTTTAACGGTGGTAGAGGATTTCAGCGCCCAGGGAAGCAGTTTCTACTTCTGACTCCGGTGGAATCATTTGTAATTAGTGCCACGAACCTGGACATACTAAGAAGACATGCTTGAGACTTCAAAACAAGAATCAGCGCTTACAAATGATTACAAATGATTTACAAATGAATCAGTGCTTATGGCAGTTGAGGCCTCTTCTGATCAGGGAATTTTGATATCTGCAGATGAGTATGCACAATATTCATCCAGTACCAGGCATCTTTAAAATCCTCTAACTCCTCTATCACTGCAATTGCCGAGTCAGGTAACTCTACTGCATGTCTTGTGTCTTCATCCTCCCAATGGGTTATTGATTCTGGTGCTACCATTTATATGTCAGGTAATTCTACTCTTTTGTCCAATCTTAAGTCTCATGCATCGTCTTCTTATATTACTCTTGTTAATGGCACTAAATCTTCTGTCATAGATTTCTGCACATGTCAACTTAACTCCTCATTCTGTATCCTCTGTGTTATGTCTTTCTAAATTCTCCTTTAATTTGCTTTCCGTTAGTAAACTCACTCGTACACTGAATTATTTTGTCTCATTCTTTCCTAATCATTATATTTTTCAGGATCTTTCGACGAAGGTATGAGTCAGAGGATCTTTACATCTTGGATCAACAACTACCTAGATCTCCTACATATTCCACAAGGTTAACGCCTTTTGATGTTAATTATCTTTTAGGGCATCTTCTCTCTCGGCTTTGAAGAAGTTATGTCCACAGTTTCACTCTTTGTCTGTTTTAAATTGTGAGTCTTGTCAATTTGCCAAACATCACCATTTACCTACAGTGTCTCGAGTCAATAAACAGGTTTCGTCCCCTTTTAAGTTAGTACATTAAGATATTGGGGGTCCTTGTCCTATTGTGTCTAAGTATGGTTTTAAGTACTTTGTTACTTTTGTTGATAATTTCTCTCGCACTACTTGGTTATTTTTAATGAAGAGTGGTTTAGAATTATTCTATATCTTTTGTGCTTTTTATACTGAAATCCAAACTCAATTCAATATTTCCATTCGAACATTGCAAAGCGATAATGCTAAAGATTATCTTTCTAGGAAATTTCAATCTTATTTGTTACAAAAAAGGATTTTCCATTAATCTTCTTGTGTTGACACTCCTTCACAGAATGGAGTTGCCGAAAGAAAAAATCATCTTCTTGAAGTAGCCAAAGCCCTCTTATTCCGAATGAAAGTACCTAAATGCTTTTGGACTGATGCTGTATCTATGCTTGTTTTTTGATCAATTGCATGCTCTCCTCCGTCCTTCATGGTGATATCCCTTATAACATTTTGTTTCCAATAATTTTTTGTTTCCTATTAAGTCATGTATCTTTAGTTGTACTTGTTTTGCTCGTGATGTTCGTCCACGGGTTACTAAATTGGATCTCAAATCACTCAAATGTGTCTTTCTTGGCTACTCTCGACTAGGGGAGTGCATATTTCGGTTTAAACCGAAAAACCGAACCGAACCGATTGATTTCGGTTTTTCGGTTCGGTTAATCGGGATGATCGGTTAGGTTCGATTAGTATATTTAAAATTATTCGATTTTCGGTTCGGTTCAGTTCGGTTTAAACGTGTTAAATAACAGATCAAACCAAAATAACCGATTTCGTGGCTAGGCCCAAGCCCAAGCCCTCCCCCTCCCCCTCCCCCTCCCCCTCCCCCTCTGATACCCAACCCAGCACCCCAAACCCTCTATCCCCTTCGGCCCAGGCGTTCGCCTCCCCATTCCCGATTTCCCCTGCCCCCTCCCAATTTCCCCTCCCCCCAGCCCGAAACGAAACCCTTATTCACATCACTCACAGTTGAAATTAAAATCCCTAACGACGACGAATCCTCTAATCCCATTATTCTCTTTCTCTTTCTCGTCGACCATGACCATCAACCTCTTCCCATCAATCTGCTGAACGAAGTCACGAACCCTCTTCCCGTCGATCTGCTGAAAGAAGTCACGAATCACTCGCCCTCTTCCCGTCGATCTGCTGAAAGAAGTCATGAATCGCTCGCTCCCTATCAATCTCTTTCCCTCGCTCCCTATCAATCTCTTTCCCTCGCTCCCTATCAAGCCCTTTCCCTCCCTCCCTATCAATCTCTTTCCCACCCTCCCTAGTCCAGTAGTCCCTATTGATTTGCTGAGTGTCACTGTCACCGCCGACCGTCGACTGTCTGTCCTCTTCAGTGATCTCTTATGTTGGCTTATAATTTGAGGTATGGTTTTTGTTTTGTTGCTAAAAAATTGAATCTGCTTATTGAGTTCTTGCATTGTATAGTGTTTACTATGGTGCTTTGCTTCTCTCTGGTTGGGTTTTGTTTGTTGTATGAGATTAATTATCTATGGATTTTGAATCTTGTTGAAGGACTTGGGTCAGCTTTGTTAAAGGATTTGGGTTAGCTTTCGTTGTTATAACTAATTCCTAATTTCTCATAAGTCATAACACTGCCTATTGAGTATTAATTCACATGCACATACACTGACTTCAGTGACTGTAAACTCTCACGAGGAAGTGATAATTATTTGTTTTGTGCGATTTCTTGAATTAATGCATGTGCTTGATATATATATATATATATATATATATATATATTTGAGGGATGAAATGCAGGATGATCAACTTGAGTGTTACAGGAAAACTTTGGACAGTGAGGGTCGGTTATTTATCTTTGTGACTGACATATATGACTAGGAAAAAAATTCTAGTGACATTCTAACCATTCTAACAGCACAAGAATAATACTATGTTGTTTGCCACAAGTGCACTACACAACAAATAGAAACTTAATGATGCATGGTAGTGTTTTTTTTTTCTTTTTTCTTTTTCCTCTTTAGAAGTTGTATATATTATTTCAGACTGTTATTAATTAAGCTATAAAACTTGTATGTTTAGTATGTATTATTTGTAAGAAAAAATATTATTTCCAATTTCTTTTTTTTATATTGTTATTAATTAATTTAAGCTTATGTTCAATTGAATATTTTTGTTACTTTTTAGGTGAATCATGGAGTCACAAAATGATCAGATGCTCCAAAGTACTAGTGATTCGAATCAAACTAATACTGACGCTTCAACAGAAACAACCACATCATCAAAAGCAAAGAGAAAACCAATAAAGCCAAGGTCTGCAGTTTGGGATCACTTCACAAAATTCGTTAGTGATGAAGGTGAATTAAAAGGTAAGTGTAATTACTGTAAAAAGGAATTTTGTTGTGATCCAAAAAGAAATGGAACCACTGCACTTAGGAATCACCTTAATTCATGCAAAAAGCATCCACATTCCATTGAGACTAGACAAGCACAATTATCATTGCAAAAAAATGCAAGTGATAATGATGTGAATGATTTAGGCACTCTTACTACTTGGAAGTATGATGATAATGCAATTAGGAAGGCCCTTGTCCATATGATAATCATTGATGAATTGCCTTATAGATTTGTAGAAGGAGAAGGTTTTAGAAGCTTCATGAGAGCAATTTGTCCTAGATTTAGGATTCCCTCTCGTTGGACAATTTCACGTGATTGTTATGATTTGCTTATTGAGGAGAGATCAAAATTGAAATCTTTTTCTAAGAAAAATTGTCAAAGAGTGAGCCTTACTACAGATACATGGACATCATTGCAACGCATTAATTACATGTGCATAACTGCTCACTTTATTGACAATGATTGGAAGTTGCATAAGAGAATCATTAATTTTTGTCCCATTTCAAGTCATAAAGGTGAAGCAGTAGGTAGAGCAATTGAGACTTGCTTGCTAGAGTGGGGGTTGGATAAAGTGTTCACTGTTACAGTTGACAATGCTAGTTCTAATGATGTGGCCATATGTTATTTGAAAAAGAAGCTTGCTAATTGGGGTGTTAGTGTTGCTAACTCTACTTACTTGCATATGAGATGTATGGCACATATCATCAATTTAATTGTCCAGGATGGCTTAAAAGATGTGAATGATTCAGTGATGAAAGTACGAGATGCAGTAAGATATATCAGGAGTTCTCCAGCTAGATTGAAGAGATTTAAGGAGTGTGTGCTTCATGAAAAAATTGAAAGCAAATCTTCATTATGATTTGAGAGGTACGAGTCACAAGATCCTATGTTTAAAATTGATATGGGAGAGAATGGCATACCTGACTATTATGATTGGACACAAGTTAGGAAGATGGCAGATATGTTGGCTCATTTTTATGAGCTCACTTTGCGTATCTCGGGCTCTAGGTATGTCACATCAAACCTATTTTTCAGTGAGATTAGTGACTTAGCCTTTATTTTAAATCAATGGATTAATAGCAATGATTTTGATATGAAATCCATGGGGGAAAGAATGAAGGTTAAATTTGACAAGTATTGGGGAGATGTGGATAAAATGAATAAAATTATCTATTTTGCAGTTGTTCTTGACCCTCGTGACAAATTTGAGTTTATGGAGTATTCTTTCTCCCAAATGTATGGTAAAGAGAAAGGTGTAGAGCTATTCAATAAGGTCAAGAGTTGTTTATTTGATTTGTTCAATGAATACAAAAAAATGTATCAACCTGATGTTGAGCAATTCAATGATAATAGTTCACAACAATTAAGTGGGAGTTGCTCTACTACCGGTTCAATAAACCCTAAGCCTAAATTCTTTTTGAAGCATCACTACAAGAAGCAGAAGTTGGAGGAATCTGGTGGGTTTGATTCAAAAATAGAGTTAGAGGTGTATCTAAGTGAGGCAATTCAAGAGGAAAAGGAGGATTTTGATGTCATGAAATGGTGGAAAATAAATTCTAAAAGGTTTCCTATTCTAGGAAAAATGGCTAGAAATATATTAGCAATTCCAGTTTCCACAGTTGCCTCAGAGAGTGCATTCAGTACTGGTGGAAGAGTGCTAGATTCCTTTAGGAGTTCCCTAACTCCTAAAATTGTTGAGGGTCTGATATGTGTGCAAGATTGGATTCGTCCATTAAATATTCAAGTAAATGTTGAGGAAGATCTAGAGGAACTTGAAAAGCTTGAAGAAGGTATGTTATATACACTTTCATATTTGTGTTAATTTCAATATATATATATATATATATATATATATATATATATATATATATATATAAATTTTTTTAGCTTATTATTATTTGCAGAATTACCGTCTGTTGGAATCACCTATGGTTTAGGTGGATCATGCTCTACTCCTACATTATAGATGTAAGATTAACTATTAAAAATTTAAATTTATTTCATGATAAGGAATCAAAGTGAGCTATTTGCAGATCAAAGTGAGCTATTTAAATTTATTTCAAGATTAATAGCAATAGATGTAAGATTAACTACTTATAGTGCACCAATGACCCCTAATCTTTAACTTACCACAGAAAACAGTGAGCTATTTGCAGATCCTGAAATGTATAGAAGATTAGTTGGCAAGCTGAATTATTTGACGATGACTCATCCTGATATTGCATATTCAGTGAGTGTGGTAAGTCAGTTTATGTCCTCTCTTACTGTTGCTCATAGGGATGCTCTGGGGTAGATTCTTTGCTACTTGAAAGGGGCCCTAGGATGAGATCTCTTCTATGATAACCATGGGCACTCAAATAGTAAATGCTTTTCTGATGCTGATTGGGCAAGCTTGAAGGTTGATAGGAGGTCAATCACTGGATATTGTGTTTTTGTGGGAGGTAACCTAGTCTTATGGAAAAGTAAGAAGTAAAATGTGGTCTCTCGTTCTAGTGCTGAATCTGAATATCGAGCCATGGCACAAGCCGTATGTGAAGTCTTGTGAGTGCGCCAACTGTTAGAAGAGGTTGGGTTCACAAATTCAGTGCCTGCTAAGTTGTAGTGTGATAATCAAGCAGCTATTCACATTGCTTCCAATCCAATATTTCATGAGAGGACTAAATACATCGAGATTGACTGTCATTTTGTTCGTGAGAAGGTCCAACAAAAGATAATCTTAAGAGGACATATCTGAACTGGAGAACAACAAGGAGATATCTTCACTAAAGCTCTAGAAAGGACTTGAGTTGATTATCTATGTAACAAGATGGGCATGATTAACATCTATGCTCCAACTTGAGGGAGTGTTATAGGTTATAAAAAGTAAATATATTAATATAGTAAGTAAATATTGATAGATGTGTTAGTTGCTTAATCTAAGAAATTACATGATCACCTTTCTAGATACGGTCTCTTATGTATAAATATGTTGTAATCTCTATTGTAATGTATAACAAATATTACCTTTCTACAATCTATAAGTAAAATAATCTATATTTGATATATTTATGTTTAGAAAAAATTACTATTTAATCCCTATAATATGAAGAAACTCATTAGTTGATCCTTCGATTTTGAAAAACACATTAAACCATATTTGACATTTTAAAAAGTCTACTAGTTAGTCTCTCCACTAGTTTTAGTCGTTAAATATTATAAAATAGTCTAAAATGCCTATGATATGGAGGGACTAATTAGTAAATTTTTTAAAAATATGCGAGACCAACTAATAAGTTTTTCAAAACTATATGAACTAAATAGTAAAATATTTAACGGCAAAATTAACGGAGAAACTAACTAGTAGACTTTTTAAAATGTTAGGGACGTTTTAATGAAGTTTTAAAGATTGAGGGACTAACTAGTTAGTTTTCCCATACGATAGGGACTAAGTAATAATTTTCCCTTATGTTTATTATGCATTTGTGTATATTGTTCTAAATTAAATCTAATCAATATGATTTTATTTTATGAACTTTGCAAATTTTTTCAAAAAATTTGCGTAGCGCCAGGCCGTTACAGCTGTTACTGGCCTATTTCCATTACTCGCGACCACAACAACAACCGCAACTGCAACTGCGATTTAAAACCATGCCTTTTACTGTTTATTTCATGGAGACATTCCTTCAGCACTTCAATAATTAAATCAATAATTCCTCCCTCTACAATTCTAATTCTCTTTCTCATCTAACTCTTTCTCTTTCTCTCATCTCCTGTTCTCTTTTCTCACCCAATCTATTTCTTACTCAAATTCTTCAATTCTCTGAGCTTCTCTATAAGTGTTACAAATTGGTATCAAAGCTTCGTTGCGAAGGGAAATTTTCTGTACTGGTAATTTTGGGTATTGAAATGATGAGATCTGGAGTAGCTACGCAGGAAGCAAGAATTGGCAAAATAGAAGAACAAATCAAAGTTCTCTAGGAGAATGCGAGGAAGGATAAAGAAGGATTGAGCGCTGAGGAGACTTGAAATGCAGTTCTGGAGGAATTGCGAGGCAAGGGAATTCTTGAGTCCCAAATAGAATGTCATTTCGCCTCAAGGAAAGAATACTAGTGCCAGATCGGTAGTGGAAATTGAAGGTATGCCTCGTTTCTTACCTGAAATCAAGCTAATCACCTTCAATGGGAAGGAGCCTAGGGCTTGGTTGAGAAAATGCGTCAAATATTTTGAAATTTATGGCATTCCGAGGGACCAAAAGGTGAATATAGCCAGTTTATTTTTAGTAGAGGACAGACGCTTGGTACCATAACTGGTTAAGAGGGGAAGGAAACCATCCTTGGGCAGATTTCGAGAAGGATCTGAGTATTAGATTTGGGGAAGAAGAAATGGAGGATGTAGTGGAGGAGTTTATGAGGATTAGGCAGGAAGGGACTATTGAGGAGTACTTGAATAGGTTTGAGGATGTGAGGATCATATTGGAGAGGATTATGCCATCTCTAGAAGAGCTCTCCTTGTTATCTATACTAGTAGGAGGGCTGAGGGATGAAGTCAGACCAGTGGTAAGAATGCTTAAACCAACTACACTAGCTCAAGCATTTCAAACTGCAAGATTGCAAGAGCAATTCCTCATCAGCAGTAAAAAGAGCAACCTTATTCAAAAACCTATAATTCCAGTTACAAGGCAAACAATTCTTTGAATGCAAACTCCTACAGAATTAACCCTCCCACCAATAACACTTACTCATATGGCCCTAAGCCACCTTTATCAGACCCCAAAATTGCCCACAATTCATTAACCAGTCCAAAGTTTCAGCCCACTGCTAGTCAATCCTCAGTTAACCAAACCACTTCCAAAACTACCAGTACTTCATCTAATTCCATCCCCCACAATTCCACCAATGCACAGCCTAATATAAACATTATTTCAAGTGTGGCGACAAATTCTTTCCTGAACATCAGTGTAAACAAAAGACTTTGTTGTCTATGCAAGATACCAGTCCTGAGGAGGAAGCTAAAAGAGAGGAGATATGGCATGAACTTATGGAGGAAGTACCTAAATTTTCCCAAGAGGCAAATTTATCCATCAATGCATTGGAAGGCAGTCAAGGAAGTGAGACAATACGAGTGCTGGGTCAGTTCGAGAATAGGTAGCTTTTGATCCTAGTTGACAGCGGCAGCAACCATAGTTTTTTGGATGCTAAGCTAGCCAAGGAATTGAAGGTTCCTATTGTTTCAGTTCCAACCGCTTCTGTTAAAGTTGCTGATGGGAGGAAGATTTTCAGTACTGAAAAGGCACCAGGATTTACTTGGAAAATTCATCGTTGGCCCTTCCAATTTGACCTCTGGTTGTTGCCATTAGGAGGTTTTAACATGGACCAGTAGTTTGTCAGCTTATAAAAGAGAATTATTGGCCATCACTTTTGCTGTGTCTAAATGGAGACACTATTTTGAGCAAGGGCTTTTTTCATTAAGACTGATCATGAGAGTATTAAACACTTGTTGGAATAGAAATTGCACACGAGCTTGCAATTAAAAGGGGATTCCAAGTTATTAGGGCTGCAATATAAAATTCTATATATGAAAGAGAGTGAAAATAAAGTTGCAGATGCTTTATCCAGATGAAGACACACCGAGGAGGGACAACTTCTGGCTTTACAGTCTTCTATTCAGCCTTTATGGATGAAACACCTCATCAATAGTTATGAGGGTGATCAGTTGGCCACTGACCTTATTACTCATCTCTCTTTTGATTCGCAGGCTTGTCCAAGGTATTACCTTAAAAATGGGCTCTTATACCATAAAGATCAACTGTTTGTTGGCTCCAAAGGCTCTTTAAGAGACCAACTGCTCAGCTTGTATCACAATTCCTGTTTGGGGGATGTAACAGCCCGGACGTGATCCCCGGCACTGTTACCGCTCACGGCCCAGGGCTATCCCTCGCCTGGCCTCTTGCCACCTCGGGCTTTCCACTGGCGTCGTGAGCAGCTCTTAACATCCCTTCACCCTCACGGGTTCCAGGCAGGATTTGTCCCTCGGGGGAGCCATTACGGCCCGCCCTAGCCCGAGTGGATTTGGCCCAATTCCTTCCTCTGGGAATTAGGTCGCCTCCCCCACTGCTCGAACCCTTGACCTCCCACTTTAAGGGAATAGTCTGGTGAGAGTGAGTACCAATTGTGCCATTGGAACAATTGGTACTCACTCTCACCAGACTATTCCCTTAAAGTGGGAGGTCAAGGGTTCGAGCAGTGGGGGAGGCGACCTAATTCCCAGAGGAAGGAATTGGGCCAAATCCACTCGGGCTAGGGCGGGCCGTAATGGCTCCCCCGAGGGACAAATCCTGCCTGGAACCCGTGAGGGTGAAGGGATGTTAAGAGCTGCTCACGACGCCAGTGGAAAGCCCGAGGTGGCAAGAGGCCAGGCGAGGGATAGCCCTGGGCCGTGAGCGGTAACAGTGCCGGGGATCACGTCCGGGCTGTTACAGGGGACCACTTTGGAATGTATGCATCTTATATTAGGCTAAAAAGGCATTTCTTCTGGCCGGAAATATTAAAAAGTATGATGAAGTGGATTAAAAGATGTGATACTTGTGCAAGATGAAAGGTAGAACACTGTGCTTCCCCTGGGTTACTTCAGCCTTTACCTATTCCATCACAAGTTTGGCAACTGATCACTATGAATTTTATAAAACAACTTCCCACTTCAAAAGGCAAAGATACTATTCTGGTAGTGATATGTAAATTCAATAAGTATGCTCACTTCATTGCCTTAAAGCATTCCTTCTCTGCTTCTGTAATCGCTCAAGTATTTCTAGACAATGTGTTCAAACTTCATGGGCTGCCAACTTCTATTATAACCGATAGGGACAAGATTTTCACAAGCCTATTTTGGAAGGAATTATTTCAAAAACTGGAAACTACTTTGGCCTATAGTTCTGCTTATCATCCACAAACGGATGGGCAAATTGAGAGACTGAATCAAAGTCTGGAAGGATACCTAAGGTGTCTCAGTTATCAACAGCCTCACTTTTGGGCAAAATGGCTTCTTTTAACAGAATGGTGGTATAATACCAGCCATCATTCTGCCTTGAAAATGTCTCCCTATGAAGCCATTTATTGTTATAAACCAGCCTCCTTTCCTCTCCTACAACTGCACGATGTGTCTATGGAAGGTGTTTCTACATTTTTGCAATCAAGGCAACACATGTCTCAACTTATTAGAGACAATTTGTTGAAGGCACAAAACATAATGAAGTAATATGCCGATAGGAAGAGGTCTAACTAAGAATTTCAAGTAGGGGATTGGGTTTATTGGAAGTTACAGCCATATAGACAGACCTCCTTAGCAGTTTCGAAAGGCATTAAAGTTGGCAGCTGAGTACTATAGGCCTTATCAAGTGCTGGAAAGGATCAGGGCAATAGCTTATAAGCTTCTTTTACCTTTGACAACCACTATTCACCCTGTATTTCATGTTTCTCTTTTAAAGAAGAAAGTAGGGGATGGAGTGTCTATTATTCATGAGCTACCTACTTTTTAGGCTGATGAAGTTGTTATAGAGCTAGAGAAAGTGCTTAAGACGAGAGTCATTACTAGGGATGAGCAGCAAGTTGTTCAGGGGCTCATTCAATGGTCTTCCCTTACAGAAGAAGAAGCTACTTGGGAGGATCAATCTTTTATCTTGGCCCAATTTCCTCACTTTGCAGCTTCTTGGGGACAAGAAGGCCCTCATTGGAGGGGAGGGGTATTGTCACGTACTATAGAAGGAAGAAGAGAGGAATTGATAAGAACAGAGTGGAGGGAAAAATGTGAATTGAGTTTTAGAGGAAAATAAGCCTTGGTAGCTTAGCTGTTGAGAGGTTGTTACAAGTTTGTTACAACTACAGCTGTATAAATACCAGCCGGAGATATTCCTTTGGCACTTGAATAATGAAATCAATAATTCGTCCATCTACAATTCTAATTCTCTTTCTCTCTCTCTCATCTCCTATTCTCTTTTCTCACCCAATCTATTTCTTACTCATCTTCTTCAATTCTCTGAGCTTCTCTGTTAAGTGTTACAATCATGAATCGAAACCCCATGATTCAAGTTCTCTACCCTCCTCTTTGTTGTCAACTCCAATATCCAGTGCTCTAGATCCTAGTCTTAATCTTCCTATTACTCTCCGAAAAGGTAAGCATCAATGTACTTACCCTATATCTTCTTTTATTTCCTATAATCACTTTATCTTCTTCCTCTAGTTCCTTTATTGCCTTTTTGGATTCTATTTCTCTTCCTAAAATGATTCATGAAGCTTTATCTCATCTTAGTTGGCATGCTGCTATAGAAAAGGAAATGATAGTCTTGAATGATAATGGTACTTGGACTTTAGTGAATTTACCTGCAGGAAAGAAGGCTATTGCATGTAAATGGGTATTTGCAGTAAAAGTAAATCTAGATGGTCCTGTAGCCCTCAAAACTTGTCTTGTAGCCAAAGAGTATACCCAAACTTTATCTCAATGGCAACAACTTCTGATTGACCACTAAACCAGTTAGATATTAAAAATGTCTTTTTACATGGTAATCTCTATGAGGAAGTCTATATGGAGCAACCATCTGGATTTGTTGCTCGCTCAAAGGGAGTATGGAAAGATGTATCATCTCCGCAAATCCTTATGTGGTCTAAAGCAGAGTCCTCAAGCTTGGTTTGGAAGATTCAGTAAGGTAGTTCACGAGTTTAGGCTGCAAATAAACAAGTGTGATCAATCAGTATTTTATAAGCAATTTGGTTGTGTATATTGATGATATCACAGGGAGCGACATTGCTGGCATGTAAAAAGGATTTGGGAACGTTGAAGTATTTTTTGGGTGTTGAAGTGTCAAGGTGCAAGAAAGGCATTTTCCTATTTCAAAAAAAAAATATGTTCTTGATTTGTTGGCTGAAAAAGGAAAATTAGGTGTCAAACCATATGGTACACCTATGAGTCCCAATTTACAACCCACAAAAGATGGTGAATTCTTTAAAAACCTTGAGAGATATAGGAGATTCGTTGAAAAATTAAGTTATCTTACAGTGACTCGTCCTGATATTGCATACTCTGTTAGTATTGTGAGTCAGTTCATGTATTCTCCGATGGTCAATCATTGGGTAGCTTTAGACCAAAGCTTATGCTATTTGAAGGGAGATCCAGGAGGAGAGACTCATTGTTTTCAAATCATGGACTCTCTAATATTTAGTGTTTTTAAGATGCAGATTGAGCAAGTTCAAAGGCATATAGAAGATCCACTACAGGATATTCTGTCTTTGTTGGAGTAAATCTTGTGTCGTAGGAAAGTAAAAAACAAAATGTGGTCTCTCAGTCTAATGCAGAGTCAGAGTATAAGGCCATGGCACAATCAGTATGTGAAATAACTTGGATATACCAATTATTAAATGAAGTTGGTCTCAAGTTTTCTTTGTCAATAAAGTTATGGTGTGAAAATCAATGTGCACTTTATATTGCTTCTAACCCGGTTTTCCACGAATAAACCACATAGATTGAAATTGATTGCCACTTCATTAATTATAAGATTCAAGAAAAGTTCATTTTACAAAAGTTTGAATGGGCTAGGATTGACTATATTTGTAATCAGCTGGACACTATAAACATCTACACTCTACCTTGAGAGGAGTGTTATTGCTATAAGTTAGAAGCCTATTAGTGTTAGTATTATTTTAGAAGTCTATTTTAAAATTTGTATTTTATATTGATTAGAAAAACTCTCATAACTTATATATAAATTGTACTCATTGTGAATGAAAATATACAATTTTCCAATCAATTAACAATTATAATGAAAAATTAAATTAGAATAATTTTAAATTTAGTTCCCTTAATTGCATCAATTAGAGGGTGCTCAATTCGGTTGGTCTCAGTACAATTCTTCAATATTTCAGTTTACAGTTTTTGTTCTTGGAAAGATTTATATAGTTTGTCATGAAAAGTTGAACTTCAATCACCACTCTAGTTTTGAAGTTAATTATCATTTAAATTTTAGCAAACATTTTTATATTTTTATCCCACAAAATAAACTATATCGAAATTTATTTATTATTAATTTAAATTGTATTATGTTAATATAAATTAACTAATAAATATCAGTTGAAACCTCAACTTACATTGTAAATCGAATTCTTAGCAATTCAATTCAAATGCTAACAATTACTCATAAAGAATATTATCTTCACTATTAGAATAAGAACTTAATTCTAATCAAATGATTTAAATTTCTTAACATGCGATTATTAATATATATAAAAGATACCAGAGAAGTTTTTCAAATAACTTAAAAATTACTTTTGCATAGCTTAATAAGTTATAACAAAATCAATTGCGTATATATATATAACTTATTGCTATTCTTTAATTATATGATCTTTTAAATTAGAAAGTATATCTATCTATTGAAATTTTATGATGCATCGAATGATATTAAAAATATGTAAAAATTAGTTCAAACTTTGATTCTTGGTTTTATGCTTTGATAAAGAACCAGAACAAATTAAAAAATTACACAAGTTTGGTTCAGTTCCTGCTATGACATTTGTTTTTCAATTCTGGTTCAGTTGGATTGTCGAGTTCAGTTTAGGTGACCCAAGAACCATGCACTGCCGTGGCATAAATCATGTTTCTAGTGCATACTATTCAAAAGTAGATGTTTATTAGATAATCACATGAATACCAAAATCCACTAATAAGTTAACCTAGAAGCTGGGATCGATCTAAAATGCACAACAAAGTCTCCAAATGCTAACAACATGTTCCCATCTAGGCTATTTGATTTGCTAGTTGAATTGAAGCCCAAAAAATGTAGATAAAGAACAAATAATAATAATACTAATAATAATAATAAATTAAATGACCATTAATGGTAAAACCATGTCTTAGAGCTCAGTAGTTCCCATAAGAATAAATTAAGTCAAAGCCCTTCACAGCTGAGCTCTTTGGTCTATACTAAGGTTGTAGGTCTCATTCACTCATGCGATAGGGGTGTGCAATTCTAGTTCCATTCTTGAACCTAATTTAGTTTCCTTTTGAAAAACCTTGATTTGATCCCATTTCAATTTTTTTGGTTTTCATCCTAGTTTCAATTCCGGTTTGGGTCTCGATTTCTGCACTAAAATGTCTTCCATTTTAAAGAATAAAAATAGTACCAGCATCTAAATCGCAACCTACTACCAGAAATGTATACATGTATAGTCCTTAATAAATATATTTTTTTGCTTATTTCTTAATTATGTATATATATGACTAAAAAGTATAATATATGATTAAAAAATATAGTCATAAATTTAGCGACTATAAAATGTTTCAATGCTTCCATGACTAAAATTGTTAAGAAATAGATGAAACAATACAATATTAATTGCATACATTTTATATATATTTATATATTTATATAACTTTATTAAAATTATATAGTAGATCAAAAAAATATATGCATAAAATCAGCTCTTCAGTTGTATAATTCTGGTTTGGGGTTCCCACAATACCACTTCTTGTCTCGGTTCCAGTTCAGTATAGTTCTTTTGGAGACCTACAGGAACCTTGCACACCCCAAATGTGTGACCCAGTTCTAGATGTGACCAACTTCAACCCCTATTTTAGGAGGACCTTTACTTTTATTTGTAAAATACATGTTGGTTTGAGAAAATTTATAATGTGCTTATTAAAGTAAAATTCCCTCAAAGTGCTCATCTTTTTCTGTTTTTATTTTTATTTTTATTTTTATTTTTATTTTTATTTTTATTTTGGGTGGTTATGGGGTGGGATGGAGCAACAAGAATAGTTAGTTATTCTAGAAAAAGGGGGTTGGGGAAGGGGTGAAGAATTCTTCACCTTACATAGGAATGAGAAACAAAGAGCTTCATCATTTCCCTTGACCCTGGACCTAATGAAAGTTAAAATTTGCTGAAAATTGAAAGATAAGAACAGGCATGCATACCTGACCAGCCGCATTCAGTGCCTTCATGGCTTCACTTAGACTGGCATATTTCTTCGCAGCAACAGCACCAAGAATAGCAGCACCCAGTAACACAGACTCACTTTCTCGAGGAAGTACAATACGGCAACCTGCACCAGTCATAAACGAGTATGAGTTTGTTAACATGCATACAGTATTACAAAGAAGGCATGACATTATTTTCATGTATTAGTTTGAGCAAGACATCATAGTTCATTTTATACTGAATATGATGAACATTTCTTTTAGCTTTTGTCCAACAAGTGCTGGAAGATAAATTCAATTGCACACGGACTGCAGAGTACCTCTAATAATGAAACTAACTACCAAGCTATTGGTACAAGTAAACTACAAGGTTTGGTTTGACAAGCTTCCATACATAATTCTTAAAACACTTAAGGCAGTTCTAAATAAGCTATTAATTTAAAAAAAAAATATCTAGCAAATTATATACTTAATAATTCACCAACTAGCAAACCATGGAAATAATCCAAGCATACATATTACTACATCAAAATTGACAAGAAATTGTGAAAAAATAGTAGAAGTACAACAGTATAATGCTCATATATCAACAATGTATTATGTGTAATTGACTTACCCATCCAACATACAATTTAGCTACAGATGGTGCAAGAATATCTGCTTTTAACCAATTCTTACTTATAATGAATTTCTTAATCCTACTCTTGGATTTGAACACATGAAATAGTTAGCCAATATTAACCTGGGGCAATCCCATTTGTGCATCATCATGCTGTATATCAGCATAACATTCCAGCTCAAGATAGATTCCCATTTCCCAAGGACATGGTCAAACATTCAGATAGCAAGAGACAGACAGGAGTGAAGGAAAGTACCAATGATATCTGCATGTTCTTGAATAAACACAGGATTTTTTGAAAGGCCACCACATGCAAGCAATGTGTCAATCTGCAAGGAATATATAAATAAATAAGTAGATATATAAGAGTGCACAGAAAATGTTATTAAGTTTCTGGAGAAGTAGTCAACAATTGAATGACTGCAATGCCGAGCTCAAATAAATATAAACAATACGTAGAAAATAAACCTCATATTAGACATATGTCAACCAAAAAGACAAAAAGTTTAGTTGAACAAGTCCCATGATTGAGTCAAACATATACATAGATGAATTTTTAATTTAAATGACTGGTTGACATTATTACATCATCAATGGTTAAAGTTAAGGTCTACTTTCCCTCCTCAATCTACATCAGATTTTGCTCACCTGTCATCTGCAAGTTCTCATGCAATCTTTATCCTCGAAAACAAATTAAAATATGGCATTGTTCAATCCTCAATTGTGCCATGCAACATTAAGCTAGAAAAATTCATAAAATATAAACAAATACTGGTATTATGCTGTTGGATAATAAATAAACACTGTTTCCCTGTCACAACTCACACCTTACAACTTCTTTGACAGTCTCCGAGCTACTTCGGGCTCAAACAACATCAAATTAATGAGGTTTAAGTAACAGATGGTAGCTGCATCAGTGCATATAGATATACTGATTTCATTCTTATTCTAATCTCAGTCGAAGTGAATCCAGTAGCCTTCCAGAATGATAGTATGCCTTCCAGAATGATAGTATCGCAACTTAATCATTCTCCCTATGCCATGGACACGCTTGAAGACACAGAAACCACATCCATTTGGCCAATGCTCATATGAACAGCACTTAAAAAAAAAAAAAAAGAAAAAAGAAAAAAATGCCTCCACTTACCCAAGACAAATAGAATAACAACTGTGCTCCATTTCTAAAAGAAATTCACGTCTACATAATTTTCATGCTGTTTTATCACAGGTTATTCTACAAGATGGTGAAATATCAATGCATACTTCGTTAGCCTCTACTTTTTCATGTTTGTATGTTTTATTCCTTCTTTCTTTCTTTCTTTCTTTCTTTCTTTTCTTTTACAGAATTTTCATTCATAAAATAAAAACAACATTACAAATCAATGCATGAACAAGAAGTATATTTCTCACTTTATGACCGTGAGCATTGCAGTGTTCCACAATGTGGCGTGTACCATATGCAATACCCTGTATTGTGGCAAGGTATAAAAGAGCCAGCTGTTTGTCACTTGTATCAAGAGTCAAACCACAAATAATTCCTTTGGCTTTTGGATCTGCAATGGGAGATCTGCACATCCAGTTTTAACAACTCAAATTTATAACAAATATCTCCCCACCAAAACAGAACTGCTGCATCTTCATTAACTATTACCTATTCCCATGAAAGTCAGGAAGGATGTGTACGTCTTCTGTCAAAGCAGCAAAGAATGGAGCCTTTTGATCATCCACCATTGTCCTCAATATATTGTTCAGTATTTCAAATAGAGATATATCTGGAAGACAGTAAATGTGATAAAGGATCAAATAAATGAAAAGCATGAACAAACTTTAATCTTTAAGACTGTATATTCTACAAACTGATTACTCTGCGAAGCAGCACGATTTGCAAGGTGAGGAGAAGCAACATGGTTTTCTATGATGTGATCTAGTAATGCACCAGTAGCACTCTGCCCACCCTCTGTAAGCCAGTACTCAGGGACCATTGCTATAAAAATCAAGAAAAAAAAATGGGGCTTGAGATAACGCCAATGCTTTTCATTGGCAAAAAATAGGAGCAGTTTCTGGGTAATGCATAGCAGCATACAAGTATATATATGTGCATGCATGCTTCTTTCTGTGTGTGATTCAATTTTACCAAGTTCATTCATAGTCCTCCATACTGGATTGCCTAAAAAAATAGACAACCAAACTGACATAAAATAGATTCATCCATTCAAACAAGCAGATTTCTCCCAAGCAATTTTGACAATGAAACAAAATAAAAATGATTTCAACAAACAATTTAAACTATCCAGCCAAACAAACAAAGATCAACAAAATCTAACAAATTCTGTGACTCATCATCGATTAAACAAATTGCCCCAAGCAAGAAGCATTTATCGGCTAAGAGATGGGGACCTGGTGAGAATCAATTGTGTAAAACCAAGAGTAGCTGAGGCATGAGAAGTAGGGGAGAGAACTTTTCCATTTAAACTAAGAAATCAAAAGCAAACCCAACCGATTCAATCCAATCAGTTTGGTGTTTTGGCTTATACAGTTTGGTTCAGTTAGTTATTTTTTAAAATTTGTTTATCAGTTTGGTTCGATTTATTCGTGTTAAAAAACTGATGAACAAACCAAACCAAAATTCAAGCCCTTCTCCCTTAGTTATTCTATAACCCACAATTCAAAAACCCAGCCCCTAGCTCCAACTGCCAGCCTAGCCCCCAACTATTTCTTCTTCTGAAAACTCCCTAAATTCTTTATGTAACCATTTCTTCCCTCCCACGACACTTCCCTTTCGACAATAGATGACGCTCACCTCTACTCTCCTCCCCTTCTTCTACTTCTTCCTCTTCCAAAGCAATACCGCCCAAGTCACAACAGCACCAGTTCTTATTATTCTCATTCTTCTTCTTCTTCTTCCTCAAGGCTTGGATTGTGACTCATCGGCCTCCTCAACACTCATCAACGTCTCACAAGTCGCCTATGTTGCTCGATTGCATGCTATCGATCTTGTGATGCCCATAGATTGCATTCCATCGATCCTATGTTGCTCAATTGTTGGAGATCTCCTATTTTGAATGGGAAAAAGCTGGCCAAAGAGATAAGAAAGGGACAGATAGGACTCCTTTGAAAACTAGGGCAACCAAACACCATATAAAAATATATTATTTCGGTCACCCTAGGACAGCAGCTCATGTTCACGCCTCTCATTCATTTCAGCAGTGTTCCTCACTTGAAAAACAGCTCAATTCTCTCCCTAGCAACTATAGGCAGCCACCAAAGCTACGCACCATAGCAGCTGAAACACCACAATTCCTCTCTTTCGAAAATCCTTGGTAGCCACTCCTTTAGTTTCTTTCTTCAATTGTGCAAGGTAAGAGCTTTTGATTAATAAACAAATATAGCATAAAACACATTCTTTTCATCTTATTCATTCTGTTTTTACACCTGTGAGTTGTGTGAGGTCTACCACTAAACTGTCTGCATTTCCATATCAATTGGCAACTGCAATGACCTCCAAAATATTTTTTGCTTAGATTCTTCATGAAAATCAGTATTATTTTCATATATTATTTGTTAAAATCTCGTTTTCTACTATAAATTATGATAGTTACAAAGTGATAAAGGCACAAACACCAGTCTGGATGTGTTCTTGCATATGGTGTAACTTCAATTACTCGAAACTTGATCTTCAAAACGTCTTTTTAGACGATTCTTGATATTAAAATAAAGTTTGGAAAGTGCTTTAAAAATGTAAGGTTTTGAGTTTCTCAAGTTCAAAATTCTAGCTTTATGTCAAATTGGATATAAAATCAATGCTCAGAAACTAAGTTCTCCTAGGACAATTGCCTTTTAGATTCCATCTCTTTTTGTAAATAGTTTTGAGTTCATTCTTTTTCTATTCTTTTGTTTCATGTTTAAACATTGTTTCTGGAAATTTCATAATTTTCTGAGCATGTTAACCATTTTAATCATAATTAATCAATCTGTGCCTGAGTTCAATTGAACAGTACCTATGGGATACCTATAGTATTTCTATTTCAGCCTTTTGAAAATGAGGGTAACGATAGGACTGTATGTTAACAAGTGCAACAAAAAGTACCAAGTTAATTGAGCGATTATGACTTCTAAAAGGTGGCAAGGATTTAGGCTCCTCAAAAATACCCTGGTACTTATCAATTAGTGACCTCAATTCCACAGGATAAGTGTAATACCCGGCTAGACTCCGGTATCGGAATTCCTACCGTCCGGTGGAATCTCGGATGTCGGAAACCTCTAGAAGGGTAAAATCATGTTTTCATGAAATGTTTTAATGTATTTTAAGGTTTTAAGTAAGAAAGAAATTGAGTTTTAAATGAAAAAGACCATGGAGGCATTTCCAGGTTCGGCCGCCGAATCTCAAGTTCGGCCGCCGAACATGGGATAGTTTAGGAGGGCACGTTAGGCTTCCGAATGTGGCTCATGTTCGGCCGCCGAACCTCATGTTCGGCCGCCGAATATGCATGTGTTTTGGAGTCGCCTTCAGCTTCCGAAGGTGGCCTGGCTTGCCACCTATATAAGGGCTCCAAGGCCGAAACGGGCGAGTTTTCTCCCCATTTTCGGCCAACGGTGAGTCCATGCTCTCCCATGGTTGTTTTTGTTGGTTTTCCTCCAATCTTTCAAGTTTTAACAAGTGTTTGCTTGGCTTTTGAAGATTTGTGAACTTAGAGCAAGTTTTGAAGCTTGGAGACCCAATGAGTTAGATTTCTCCCATCTCCGAGTTGGATCGTCTTTCCTCTCGATCTTCAAGAGGTAAACTTAGATCCAACCTTTCTTGTATGTTTTAAACAAGTTTTATGAAAGTTTATGGGGTAGAAATGCATGTTTAGGTTATTATTGAGTTTATAGGTTCATGTTGAGTTTTTGAGCAATGTGGGTTGTTTGTGTATGTTTGATGTGTTGTAGTTGGGGTTTAGGATAGTTTGAAACCCCTAGGAGCTTATGTATGTGTGTATGCATGTTGTGGAAGTGTTGATTTTGAGTTGAATGGTTTGGGAGGCAAATGTGCATTGAGGAGGCTGAGTTCTGCCCTTTGGAAGAACTCAGGTTCGACAGCCGAAAGGACTTTCGGCCGCCGAACCTGCCTATGGAGGCAAGCCTTTGGCTGCAGAACCCTGCCCCCGAAAGTGGACTTTCGGCTTTGGAAGGGAGTTTCGGCCGCCGAAGGTGCCGCCGAACATGCATGAGTTTCGTCTCTGGAAGGAACCTTCGGCCGCCGAAAGTGCCGCCGAAGGTGCATGACTTTCGGCTCTGGAGGGACTTTCGGCCGCCGAACCTGCAGCCGAAAATGCCCTGTTCAGCCTTCCTTTGCATGATTTCAGTTATTGTTTTAAGGTGTTTTAGGGGGTTTTTGGGGAGTAGTTTAGAGTCATGTTCATGTTTGTTTGGTCCCTCATTTGAGTCCACCTGTGTAGGTTCGGACCCGAGGAACCGAGGATCCCAGCAGTGAGTTAGCTGCTTCAGAGTCTTGTTAGAGCTAGCCTGAGGTGAGTAGAATGGACTTTTATTTTCAAAGCAAATAAATAAATTTGAGCATGTTCATGCATCACGAATGCCATGTGATATATTAGGTTGTTTGCATTAGAATTCACGAATATGTTGCATTGCATAATATGATGATGATGTGGATGAATGTTGAATAATCCTTTAGCCCTCCCTATAATATGATATGATATGGTGATGATACGGTATGAGAAGACCAGTGAGGCCCATTCTACGCCCCTGGCATATAGGAATGTTATGTATGTTAATGTAAGAGAAAAACTAGTGAGGCCCATTCTATGCCCCTGGCACATTAGAATGCTATGTAGAGGGCTATCGGTGACAAGTTCATCATTGATGTGTTTTGTCTGTGATGTGATGCATTCCATGATAGCATATATTTTAAATGTTTTACTATTCTGCTCACTGGGCTCTAGTAGCTCACCCCATTCCCTTAATCCCCCAGGTTGCAGGTACGGGATAGGATCAGGAGGTCAGCAAGAATAAGAAGTCATGTTTTATGTAATAGCTAGATGTGAACATGAAAATGATGTAATGTAAAGTATAGTACAGTAATGTAATGTAATGATGTTTAATGAGGTTTAGAGTTGTGCTTGACCCTAGTATGTTGGTTAATCCCTTTGTACATGATCTATAAAATGTTTTATCAATGTTTATGTAAACCAGGCTTTATGTATGATATATTACCCCATTGGAGCATTTGACGAGGACTCCAATGTGGGGTTTATGATTATGAGTTGTGTATGCACAGGTTAAGCTTGGTAAATGAAAGAAAAAAGTTTAAATTTTTATGTATATGTTTGATCATGTATGGGATTTAACAGGTATACATGATGTATGTTAGGCTTGCTACGGGTCCCGGCGGCCTTAAGCCGATCTGGATCCTAGCGCCGATAGCGGTCCGGATTTTCGGGTCGTTACAATAAATTCTTGGGGACAATGCACATCATGCTACAAATTTAGTACTGTTGGGAGTTCGCATACAAAATGAAAGAGTTTGAAAGTTTGCACCACACTTATTTAGGGATTGCAACTGAAAAATTTTAGGAGGAATTTTTTATTCTATTCTATTTGAATTGATCTTTACAAGATTTTAGTATTTATACACAAAGAATCAACCTAAATTAGGAACCTTCTATGTTGGTCAACACTAATCAGGAATCAACACTCCCCCTTGAGTTGGTGCATAGATATCACATATGCCTAACTTGCAAACCAAGGTGTGATAGGTCTTATTGCTCAGCCCTTTGGTAAACACATCAGCCAGTTGTTCATCGAAAGTCACATGATCTGATCTCAAGACACCATTTATTAACTTCTCTTTAATGAAGTGTCGATCAATATCTATGTGTTTCATTCAGTCATATTGACCCGGATTGTGAGCTATACTGATGGACAGCTTTATTGTCAGAGTACAAGAGCAGTTTGTCCCTTTTCTACAGTTTGTCACAAACACCTTGTGTAATCGCTCTATATTCCACTTCAGCACTTGATCGAACAATAACACTTTGTCTTTTATTTCTCCGAATGACAAGATTGCCTCCCACAAGTGTGCAGTAACTTGACCATCTATCATTAAGGGATCTAGCCCAATCTGCATTTGTGAATGCATTTATTCGGAGATGGCTATATTTGGAGAATAAGAGACCTTTTCCAATGACAGACTTCAAGTATCGCAAAACGCGAAAGACAGTTTGCATGTAGGGTTCATGAGGATCATGCATAAATTGACCAGTCTCTGCTTAGCAACTTGTGATTGCTCTCAATAGGAGTTTCTGCTGCTTTGCAACCTAACATACCAGTTTCCTCCAAGAGATCTATAATGTATTTCCTCTAAGAGATAAAGATTCTCTTTTTCGATCTAGCAAACTCAATTCCCAGCAACCTCAATTCCCAGATCTTTAATTTTGAATTCTTGAGCCAGAAGCTTCTTTAATCGAGCCATTTCTTCTTTTATCATCCGCTGTCATTATTATGTCATCAACATGAACAATAAGAAGAGTAATCATCATTGCTTTGTTGATAGCCAAAGGAAACCATGGCTCTGCTGAATCGATCAAACCAAACTCTGGGTGACTGTTTTGATCTATACAGCGCCTTCTTTAGCCTGCACACATTTCCTTGGGTTTTTTCATCCGCAAATCTAAGAGGGATGGTTATGTATACTTCTTCCTCTAAATCTCCATGGAGGAATGCATTTTTCACATCAAATTATTATAGATCCTAGTCAAGATTGACAGTGCAAGATAGCAAAACTCTGATTGAGTTTATTTCGACAACAGGGGCAAATGTCTCATGGTAATCCACTCCATAGGTTTGAAGTGTATCTCTTGGCAACTAATCTAATCTTCAATCTTTCAATTGATCCATCTACTTTGTATTTCACAGTGAACACTCATTTGCAGCCAACTGGTATTTTTTCGCGTGGAAGAGACATCAACTCTCAGGTCTCCTTTTTAGCCAACGCTTTTATTTTTTCAATCATTGCTCCCTTTTAATTAGAATCTTTAAAAGCTTACTTCCAATCCTGTGAAGTAGACAAAGAGAAAATAGATAAGGCAATGACTCTATAGGATGGACACAGAATTATAGGAGAGAAAGTTAGAAATAGAGTACTTTGTGTAAGACCTAACTCCTTTTCTTTGAGCAATTGGTTTATTTAGATCATCAATGAGCTCAAGGTTTAGGGATGAATCACCATATGGAGAAAAAAAAGATTCATGACATTGAGTAGGCTGCACAATGACTTTTTCTACTTCTGGTTTGTCTCTTCTTGAGTATCTTCTTAAATCTAATCTATCCAAACGCCCAATCTGATCACCAATAGTCTTCCTCTGTATAGTAGTCTCCTCTTGAATAACATACTTAGTCTCCTCCCGAGAAAAACGCTCTAGAGTTATAGGATTAAGAATCATCTCTTCTCTCTCATTGTCCTCCCCTAAAAAGATGATAGGGTAGTGTTGAAGTAAGTTACAATCTCTCTAAACGTAACATTCATACTGACAAAGTATTTTCTGAATGGAGGGTGATAACACTTGTAATCCTTCTGTGTGGGAGTATCCAACAAACACACATTGAAGAGCCCTCGGATCGAGCTTTCCACCTGTCCTAATACGAGCAAAACACGTACACTCAAACACTTTTGGTGGAACAGTATAAGCAATTTTCCCTTGCAGCATCTCTAAAGGACTTTTAAAGGCTAAGAGCTTTGAGAAGCATTCAATTAATGAGATGAGCTACGGCTAAGATTGCATCTCCCCAATAGGTTTTTGGAAGATCCATCGTGAAAAAAAAAAAGATCTGGCTACTTCCAATACGTGCCTATTTTTCCTTTCAGCAATATTATTCTGGGCACTAGTATAAGGACAACTAGTTTCATGTAATATCCCATCAGACTCCAGATAAGCAGAAAAATGAATATGTATTTTCTGCCATTATCAATTCCCAAAACTTTTATCTTAGCATCAAATTAAGTACAAACCATCTTATGAAAAGATTGAAAGCAAAAAAACACATCACTCTTTGCCTTTCTCAAATAAACCCAAGTCATGCAAGTGCAACAATTAATAAAAGTAACAAACCACCGATCACCAGATAATGAGACCGTTTGAGTAAGTCTCCAAATATAAAAATGGATGATTACAAAAGGGACCGTACTTCTATTATTACTTGAGGGATAAGAAATTCTTGTATGTTTAATATACTCACAAGTGTCTCAAACTAAATAATCACACCAAGCCTTAAAAAATAACTCAGGATAAAGTTTCTCTAAAACAAATAAGGATGGGTATTCTAACCGTCGATGCTACTGTATGATTTCTAGGTTGACATCTTAATTTCTTCCAAAAAGAGCCCGAGGTAAATTCAATTCATATTCTCTTAAAACATATGTAAGACACCATGCAGTCTACCATTGTCAATCCTCTTCCCAGTTTGAAGGTCCTGAATAACACAATGGTTAGGAAAAAATTTAATTTTACAGTTAAGTGCTTTGGTGAGAGCACTAACAAATAAAAGATTAACAAGGAAATAAGGAACATGAAGAATAGAGGATAGCTTGATATTTGGAGTACAAAAAATAAAATCGGTACCAGAAATAGGAGGAAAGGAACTATCTGCAATTCTGACAGTATCTTTTTATAGACATGAGAGATAATTAAAGAAGCCTTTAACCCGTTATGTGTCTATTTGCACCAAAATCAATAATCTATAAAGCAGTATCAAGAGATGAAACTAAAGTATTATCAGAAGCCCTTACATTACCCACACTAGTCACTGCCGTTTCAATAAAAAGGTAAAAAACCATCCCTTTTCTGTAAAAAACAGTGAAAAATTATTATCACTGAAGAAAGAAAGAATTATTGTTCATCGGCGAAAAGACACGGGTCCAGACAGTTCAGAGGTGTAACTTGAAGACGAGTTTACCGGAAAAAAAAACCATCAAAAAACGTCTCCCATGCGGGAAAAAGGTAAACCAAGTCACAAGTCCACATGGGTCAGAGGCACAACATGAAAACAAGTGGTGTCAAACAACTCTCTTGATGTAGTCGCCTAGAAGCTTGACCTATTAGTTAACCTTTAACTTTTTTGTGACAGGTTTAAAACTTATGCCAATAAAGGTGGCAAAGTTCTGATACCATAAAGAATTTTGGAATAAATTTTTTATTCTATTCCAATTGAATTGAGCTTTACAAGGTTTGAGTATTTATACACAATGATCAACTTAAATTATAAATATTTATAATAAAAATAAAATCCCTATAATCAAGCCTAATTAGAATCTCAAAGATCTGTATCCTCCTAATTAGAAACCTTCTATGTTGATCAACACTAATTAGGAATCTATGTTGGTCAACACTAATTAGGAATCTATGTTGGTCAACAGCAACAATCAAAGCATTGCAACAAATTAGGCTTGTAACTGAGATCCCCAATACCTTGCAAAGTAACTCTTTTCCCTTCCTAGTGAAAACTAACCGCAAATTCACTAATAGCACCTTCAACGCTTTGGCTATTTTTGCATCCAGGAAGCTATGAGTACTTCTACTATCCTCCAAAATCAACAATTCCTTGTTCTACTGCTTGTCAATTATCCTTATTGTATGTGCCCCTTGAATTTCTTCCATTGCATGGGCAAATAAGGTGAATGTCTCAAAATTCTCAAGTACCTCCCTTTCCACTACATCATGTCAAATTTCCTCTCCTTCACCAACTTGATGCCCTTAGATAGCCTAGGTTGATGCTTCTTCCTCTTCTATTTGTATTGACATCAGTATTTTTTGCTTGCATTGATATCCAAGGTAAAATCTCTCTCCACATTCATAGCAAAGCCCGGATTGTCTCATAGTGTTTTGAAGGTCATTACTGTCGTTTGGGTTCTTGGGCATGGATTGGTTGACTGAAGCTTGCTCTCAGAAGGAGACATGGTCTTCTACAGTCCAATGGTTTATTTTTGGTTATGGTTATTCTCAAGTATAGGTCTTAAGAGCATAAACATAGTTTTGTGTTGGTCGCTTTGATTTATAGGTGGAAGTGGATGATACTGAATTATTTGATCTCAAATTGGAGCAAAAGGGTTTGGAATAGGTGGTCTTTTCAGAATAATTGATAGACCAAAACCATTCTTCAACATAGTCTAAATATTGTATAAGTCTTTTCAGAACCAATTTATCTTAATTATTCTTAGATTAAGATAAGACTTTTTTATTATTATCAGTCTTTATTATTATTTAGATTAGAACAAACTTTCTAGTTATTATCGATCTTTTGTTTAGATTATAAAGTACTATAGGACTTTAGTTTGTTAGGAATTCTTATAACATTGTGAACCCTTCATTATACATATGGGGTTAATTTATAAGTAATAAAAACAAGTAGATTTATTCCCAAAATTGTGAGATTGAGACTCTCTCCTTTCTTGGGTCTTGAGGCGTTAAGAGCTCCCTCTAGTGAACTTCTTCCCTATCCACTATCTCGTGATGCAATCTGTGACCCAAAACCATAACAAATTAGTATCAGAGCTAATCCTTGTGAGAGATCCAAAAAACTCGATCGAGAAATTGAAATCCTTACTTTGCGAAATGCAGGGACAAAATGAGGGTAGATTGGTTCTGCTAGAAGCAAGTATGAAAGCTAAAATTGCTCAATTTGAGTCTCAGATGCAAAATATGTCTCAATACTTATTAGTTACAGAATTTTCTTAGTAACCCCAATGACAATTGTAACAAAGACTCGGATGCAGGTACAGGTAGTAGCAGCAGTATTCCAAATAGAAGCGTTCAAATTGAAGATAAAACCAACACTTGGGTAGAAACATAGAAGATAACTGCTATGACTCTAGTACAAGCATCTAAATGCAGGCAACCACTCCAGAGATGCAGTGGATGGAAGGCAACTTCTCGGTCCACTGCACAATCTACAATAGTTTCTTGAGATTACGAAGAGATCACCTGGCATGAGCAATATGCTGAGTTGCAAATTAAGAAGTATTCCTTCTCCGTTCATTAAAAAGCTCACCAGATCAGAAATGGCGGAAAGAATGACAAACAGTTCCTGCTTACAATGTCAATGAATGTTATTCTATTGGTCATCAATGCAAGAAATTGGTTTGATTGAGAATGGAGGAGCAGAAGGATCAAACACTAACAACAGAAGATGATGACCATAGAAGGAACCTGCCATATCACTTTAGCCAAGCTTATTGAGAATTTTATCTTGAGAACAAGCTCTTTTTCCAGGAGAGGAGTAATGTTATGGATAATGGATAGACCAAATCCATTCTTCAATAGAATCCAAATGTTGAGGAAGTCTTTTTAGAATCAATCAGTCTTTATTTTTTAGACCAGACTTTTTTATCACTATCAATCTTTGTTATTTTTTACATTAGGATAAACTTTCTAGCTATCATCAATCTTTATTATTGCTTAGATTATCAAGTACTTTATTAGACTTGTAATTTGTTAGAATTCTTATGCCAATGTAAACCCTTCATTATATATATGGGGTTAATATATGAGTAATAAAAACAAGCAGATGTATTCCCAAAATTATGAGATTGAGACTCTTTTCTTGAGCCTTGAGGTGTTAATAGCTCCCTCTAATGAGATCCTTCCCTATCCATCGACACAATCCGTTATCCGAGAACATAACAGAATTACAATAATATTGCCATCTAGAGATGCTAACAAAATTGCAGCAGGTGAAACAAAGCTTAAATAGAGTATGAGCTAATGGAATGCATTTTTGTATCCATTTGTATTCAGCAATTGATGGAAAGCATTCTGCTAAATGGGAGAATACCTCCTGGGACATTTTATTTCCTGTCTTTGCTTGTTATTTTGCATTCAGAAGTTATCAATCAGAGAAGAGGAGAGTAATGATTGCAAATTTTCAATTTTCTTAGTGTCTGTTCCAATATCTATCACATAGGCAACATGATAACCTGCCCTGCACTCATGCATCCTATGCTAGTTATTACACAACCAAACATTCTGAACAAAAATTCAGATGTTACCTGACCAAAATGGGCCCCAGATCCCTGGAATGAACAACTTGCTCTGTGACACAGCCATATGACAAGTAGAAGTACCACAGACTAAAGCCATTCGATGGCATATTGCTTCCTTATCATAATCTGAAAAAGAAAGCAATTCATAATCAGATAAACAACTTATTTTCATTTAGATGACTTATCATATTTTAAACAAAAAGAATTTAATTTATTTTAAATGCCAACAACACCATTAGAATCAGAATATGCCTCAGGAACACTCTCCATGATCCCCACACCACCAGCATGAGCATCAATGAGCGAAGTCCCCACAGGAGTTCCTGCTACAAGACCCAGTTCCTGAAAATACAGGTCAATATTTAAAAAGTAGAAGGCATCAAAAATTAAAGCTAATAATAAACAACTACACCCTTCAGAGTTTAGACCCCAAACACCATGTGCTAAGATTCTTGCTTCTAATCAAGCAGGTTTTCCTCAGTCATGGACCTAAAGGGAATGCTACTTGAAACTAATGAGAATTATTTAGAACAAAATTTCTTGCCTTTGCAGCTGTTGGAGTTAGTCCAGAACCCAAAGGGTGGCCAGGAAAAGCTACACTCCGTCCTGTTCACATTAACTAATGTCAAGTTACCCAATGCAACTGAAAAGTGGGAAATCATATTGATTTTTGATATTTTAAGTTCACTGGTATATTTCAAATACTATGAGAAATAAACTTCATTCATACACATCGCAAAAGAAGAAAATATTGAAAATATATACAATCAAAATATAAATCACCTAACACGTAAATGCATCATGCCTTCATTTTCATTTCTACTGAGACTAAGAGCCTCTTCTGCTGCAGTGGTTTTCAAATCAAAGGAACCCCTGAGTGGGGTGTGATCTCCATTCCTTTAAATCATAGTCCAAAAAGTGAACAAAGAGTTTTAGCATATTATTCATTTATTCTCTATGAATTATTGGCATGGTTAAATGATGACCATTGTGCCAACGATAGCAATTATAGTGGTTCATAGAGTGCCAATGGCAATAATGACAGTTCACTGTTAGTGCTGATAATGATAGTACTTACGGTGGTGATACCAGCAATGAGTAGTGGTTTGCCAATGGCAGTAATGGACTAATGGTAGTGATTGTAGAACAATGATGGTAAGGATAATATGATATGATTGCAGCAGTAGTGGTTTCTTGGTAGCAAAATAGCAGGGTAGAAAGTGATGGTGATTCTGATTCATTTCTTGGACTGGTGGAGCAATGATAACAATGGCAAAACTATAGTGGTTTAAACCATTTTGGTGCTCAAGTCTGTAATCATCTGTGTCCACCAAAGGAATAAGAATTCCAGCCTATCCAAAGGACTTAAATCCCACAGTTTGTGATACCTGAAGTCTTTCAGATATTCATTATATTGTAAAAGAGAGAAAAAATACATGCAGAAATTCTGAATCTTAGGCTTTTAAGAACCACCTCCCAAAACTAAGCATTGGTATAATGGACCTAAGTTAGTGAAACCGATAAGAATGACAAAATAAGCCTACAGGGCAACTTATTATCAGTTTCCTAATTGTAAGCTTAATATTTACAACGAATCAAACATCACATGAAATACAGAGTATAAAGAAAATGCTTACCCTAGTAATAAGATTCATAGATCCAATAAGCATAGCAGTCTTAGGCTTTTAAAAGAAGAAAAAAAACAATGAAGAAATTTGAATCTTAGGCTTTTAAGAACCATCTCCCAATACTAAGCGTTGTTATAGTGGTGCCTGAGATGGTAAAACCGATAATAATAACAACAAATTAAGCCTACAAAAGAACACTTCTTACCAATTTCCTAATTGTAAGTTTCATATTTACAACAAATCAAACATCACATGAAATGTAGAGTATAAAAATGCTAAATTAGCACAGTAATAAGATTCGTAGAACTCCAGTAATCATACCAATCTTAGCATGATGCCCATCTACAAGATCTCCCAAGCCAATCTCTTCCCAAAAGTCATCATCCCAACCACAAGCTTCCATGTCTCGGGAATCATTTTCACTCATTTGTTGCATATGTGCATGGCCAAGATACGTCCATTTGCATACTGTTGTACATAGACTGCGAGTATCATCCCCTGTAGCTCTAAAAATATTAAGAAAAACGAAAAGGAAAAGGAACACTGACATCAGCATAAGTACATCAACGGAATACTAATACAAAATACTACTGTATGGGCAATTGGGCATTCAGAAATGTTCCAAGATAAAGAAGTTACCTGTATGATAACCAATCACTCAAGTCCATCCACCTGAACACCATTGACCATGATTCTTGCAAATTTTCTTTCACCCATAAAAGCTGCAATATATTAATTACTAAATACAGTTAAATAGATATTATTCAAACTACTGTTGGCTTAATTAACTCCATCTGCACAAGTAGCTGCATTTTTGTTATACAGACAGAACAGATCAAAACTCAGCATTGATAAAGCATTTGAGGTTGTGAAATTCAAAATAAACGCAGAGTAAATTAGGCCATAATTTGAGGATAGGAAGGTTATACTACATCAACCTGCATTGTCTCCAAGTACCTTTGGTGGCTGCATTTCAGGGGAAAGAGCACCACCACAGTATTGTAATACTGGAGAGTTAGAGGAATTGATCTTCTCTGCTTGTTTTACAGCTCTATGGTCCATCCAAACTATAATGTTTCTTCTTGGATCCCCGCTCCAAGAAACTGATACTGGAGCTCCATCAGCATCAACAGCAACTACAAAACAGATACCAAGCAACCATAACATCATTACTATAAACACGAAAATTCTCTAAAAGAACATTTCGCATAAAATTAGTGCAAATATCACAAACCAAGAGAACAAGTAGCAGCAAACCCGATGCCGGTCACTTCTTCCTCCGCAACATTTGCAAGGGAGCATGCTGACTTCACAGCCGCACAGATGGCATGCCAAATATCTGTGGACGATTGCTGGTATAAGGTAAAGCCAATAATTCAGACTTTATCTGAAGGAGAACAAGCTACACATAAGAGCAATTACGATTAATTTACCTCCACGTAGTCACGTTCCTTCCATATCTGAATTGGACTACTAGCAGACCCAAGAAGTTTCCCATTCTCATCAAACAAACCTAAAACAAAAATCAAACAGCTAAGCTACAAAATGTGCCAACCTAATACAACTACGCGCTTTAGGCAGTAAAGAAGGGAGAAAGAAATGAACCAGCACGGGCGCTGCCGGTGCCTACATCGACGCCGAGGAAGACGTGGCGATGAGGGGCAGTCGCGGTGACAGTGGCGGACATCTCGACGGAAAAAGAAGCGGGAGTGAAGGAGCGATCAGAAGAAGGATCGTAGCGAGGAGACGAGCGTTGTTGTGGGTCGAGCAATGGTGTCGTATCAGACGACACCCTCCTTTTACCAGACATGTCGTTTTGTTTAATTTTTCGATTTAGTGATTTTCTGTAGATGGGATAATTTGTGGAAGATGAGACTAAGATGAAAATTGTGGATTTGTTAAAATGGTCCTTGTTTTCCGTTCATCAAATGCTTTTCTTTTGAGTCTTGAAAATTATCGTCTGTGCTTTGCGACTTACGTTACAAACAAAGGAATGCCAATAACAAATTGTCTAACGGTCTCCATTATATTAGTTGAAAGTACAATATTAATTATTAGTTAAAAAAATATAATAAATATTTTCGGTTCTGATAAATTTGATGAGTACATTATAGTCCGAATAAATGATGATGTTAAAAAAAATCCAAGAAACACTAAACATAATATTGTTACAGATTTTCTTTTTTCTCAACAGAATACCTCTAACACCTTGTTGGGATAGCCGAAAGCAATGATCGTCCTGTGTTGGAACTACTGAGAACTCGACAATTCTCGGACAGTTAATGCATTGAAGGATTTAGTTACTAGTTACAAGCTATACATTTTATTTTTTATGGAAACAAAAACTCTCAACTCTTGTATGAAATTTTTTCATAAACTTTTACATTTTGATGGTTGTTTCTCAGTCAATAGATAATGATTGGGAGGAGACTTTTCGTTAATGTGAATGAGTCATGTGTCTGTTTTTATGGTTGGTTTTTTTTCAAATTTTATTAATTCGGTTATTTCGGAAGGCAATATTCAATGGAGGTTTACTAGTTATTATGGGTTTTCAGAAATGCAACGATTACGTTAGTTTTGGAATTTTATTTGAGTTTTATCTCGTAGAAGTTTTCTTCCATAACTTTGTTCGAAAGACTTTAATAATTTATACTCGAGAGATTAGAAAGAATGATAGCATCTTTGTCAAATTATCTTATATATGGATTTAGACAGGCACTTGAGGAGCATTTTTGCCAAATTATTTTATGTAGGGGTTTGATTTTTAATGATTGTAAATATTTATTAAACTCTAGAACTAGAACTGATATATCTGTTAGATAGATTTGTCGTAACGGTACTCTAATTACTCATATTTTAGCTAAAAAATCTACTAAGTATAATCGTCTCTCTAGTTGGGATCATATCCCTTTTTATTTAATGGAATTTTATTAATATAATCACTAGATTTACTTTAAAAAAAATAAATAAATATTTTCTTTATTTTATAAATTTTATTTTTTTAAATTATTTTAAAATTATTATTATTTTTTTACACTATAATAATATATAAATTTATTATTATAAACCTATTTAATTTTATTTTTAATTTTAAAAATCTCTTAAAATATTTTTTAATATTTAATAAAATTTAATGGTTTTAATACGAGTATAATCCAAAAGTTAATAAAAAAAATTATTTTTCTTAATATATAAAATAAATTAAAATTATGAGACGGGGATACAAAAAAAATCAAACACAAATTTTTATTATTTATTATTTTGATAACTATTATTTTATACTAGTGTTTAATTGCTGATCTAATAGATATTGAAAAACTATTATCCTAATGTTTAATGGTTGGCAACCACTAAATGTATTTTTTTTATAGTACAGGGAAAGAATATATTAAAATTATGTAGAAATAATTTCAAAAATAACAATATGCTGAGCAGCAGATGGTACTTTCTTAATCCAAATAGAAGCCTCAGAGATAACTTCTATCCTGGCCAATCCATGATCTACTTTATTATTGTCCCGACGTGCATGATGCCAGCAACAGCCCTCTATATTCACAGCAATATGCATACAGTCTTGCAGTATAAAACCTATCTCATTCCGCGAAAACACACCCGATTGGAGCCACTGAATCATTGACAAACAATCAGATGCCATCACAACTCTAGGGAAACTTAGATCTCCCGCCAGCTGAAGACCAAAAAGGATTGCTTTGGCCTCACAAGCTGCTGCTATCCACTGTCCCCTGCTATTACCAGCCACAGATGCTAAGATCTCTCCTCGATTGTTTCGAAACACAACCTCAAAGCCAACCATCCCCTCACTCACTGTGCTTGCATCCACATTCATTTTAATCCACCCTTCCTCCGGAGCTTGCCAGCCAACCTGCATTGGCATCGTACCTTGTAGCTGTGCTATAGACGAGATCCTATATGGTTGAAACAAGAGACCACATCCAATGCTCTTGCTACAACGCTATGCTATGAAAATGTCTCTTTCTGAAAAATCAACCTGTTTCTACCATCCAAAATATAGTAACATAAGCATGCAATATGAGATAATTCTGGAAGAGAACATTTCTCTATGATTCCCATCCACCAATGTTTAAAACTACTCCCTTCAAGTTGACAAATCCACTGAAATCCCGATGCACTCCAAACTCCTTGAACAACACTACAGTCAGCGGCTCATATGAACACTAGTTTTTGGCAAATTACACAAATGCACGAGTAATCCATCCCCACCAACTGACTCTCAAGTCGTGTTCGAGTTGATAAAATATCCAACGCAACACGCCATATGAAATTGAGAACCTTTGGAGGAGTAGCTACCGACACGCCCTTTCAGAACTTCTTTTCCACCTTCACCGTAGAGGAACATTTTTTCAAATCATGCATAATTCAAAAAATAATTATCAATTAATACAAAATCCGAAAATATTTTCAGATCATGTGTGTCAGCCCAGCGTGTTCAGTAGTCATACTGCCGAATACGCTTGTTCGATGGTGTCGAACAAGAACAAAAAGCAGTTCGACACCATGAGAACAAAAAGCAGTTCGACACCATGAGTGTCGAACTGCCACTCGGACCAGCTTGTTCGACATCAATGGTGTCGAACAAGCTATTTCCTGCCATGAGAGCAATTTGAAATTGCTCCCATGGCTGATGTGGCGTGTTCGGCACCCACAATGCCGAACACGCACAAGCATCAAGGTTTCGTCAGGGATTCATGACGAAACCTTGACCAAAATAAAAGTGTTCGGCACTATAAATACCGAACACTTTTCTTTTGCATGCAGGCTCTGCATGCATAGGCCCGGGGAGACTTTGGCTTTTAAAACCAAGTCTCCCACCATCTCCTTCTTTTTCCCAATTTTCATTCTGCTCTTCTCCTCTGCAGAGCTCTTATCCTCTTCTCCTGTCCAGCTCTTCTCTTCTCCTTCTCTTCTCCACACTTTGCCATACTCCTTCACCTATGCACCTCCACCTTCTCTTCTTCTTCGGCACACCGTGATCTCCATTTTCATTTCCTTATTTTCTGAGAATATCAAAACAGGTTTTTTTATAAACTCTTATTTATTTTTAAATATGTATATATTTTTCTTATTTTCTATATAAAAATAAAATTATAAATTAAAATGTTAAATGTTAATAAAAAAAATGTAAGTTATTTCAGATTAAGTAATATTGGTAATATAATTTTTTATGTAATTTTTATAAATTTAGAAATTTTATTAAATAAAGTTTAAAATTTTTAAAAATTAACTAATTAGTATTATAATTTAAGAGATTAAATAGTTAATTTTTGTAAAAAGTTTTAACCGTCCATAATGATTTAATTTAAAAAATTATGTAATTATAGTTTTTATTATTTTACCTGTAAAATAAAATTAAAAATTGTAATAAAGTTAAATAATCATAATCCACACCTTTAAATTTTTATAAAGTAATTTCTGGAGAAATTTTTAAAATGATAGTTGAAAGAGATTGTTGAGTGAGTTCTTTTGAAAGTGGGGACACTAATTTCATAGGAAGATTTGTCGAGCTTCGCTACAACTGGAATAAGATTGTGTTATGTCAAGGAGATGGGTAAAGACAGTTCAAGTCTTAGTGGTCAAGTGCTGTTGGCACACCTGTTAATTCATAATGTGTTGTATTCTAGATGACTTGCTATATTAATTCGTATTTGAATCTAACATGGGTAGTACTAACCTTTCTTATGAGACTATTACAAGTTAATCACGATGCCGTGTGGCATGAGTTTATGCAGGTTGATAGATTTACTGTAAGATGGAGTTGTCCTTTTGAGGCAAAAATTAAGATCGACAGTTAAAGATAAGTAATGGCTTTACAGGTTAAGGAGAAAAGAACCAGCGATCAATGAGTTCAGGCAATAAGTTCATGCAGAGGAGTAAAGTAACAACTTCTCGTAACATTTGCAGTAGACTAATGAATCAAGGCAGAACATTTATCAACTAAAAATAGAGCTTTCGTAGTTTCATCATTATTAAGAGCTAGCAGCTCACAGAGATCAATTGGGGAGAGATACCAACAACTAAATGATTTCAATCAAATGATTAAGACTATCTAACAATTTAATCAAGCAGGACTGGGATTAGATCACATTGCAAGCAAGCCTAAAACGTCGGACTCGTAGATTGAAGAATCCCAACAAGCTCAGTCGACAAGGACGTCGACCATTTAAGTGGGGGAGTGTCAAGGTCATAGAGTTTTTATAGACCAAAACCATAAATTTTCAACATTAGAATTCCCAGGAAGCAATATTGGGATAAATTAGTAGAAAGATAAAGGCCGAGATTTTTGTAATTTGTTATAATTTCTTTCCATGTATTTATTTTTAGGAGTTGTCATATAAGACATGTTGATGTCTCCTCCTGCCATAAGCCTATTTATTTCTAATCCTCTTTAGGGGATGACTAGTTGGCCACCAGTGAGGGTTAGGCCCAGTTGGCTACCATAGGCCTATGGAGTTCCTGAGCTGGGGCTATGGAGTTCCTGTACCTTCACTACTTGTAGACCGTCCCCCTGTCTACAAGGGAGGTAAAAATTATTATAATAATACGTCGATGATAATGTATAATTACTATTTTGCCTCTGGAATAAAATAAGTAGCATGTTCATGAATTCTTATGTTTATTTCTTATCTATCGAGTTTATGGTGAGGCTTCTGATTAAATGCGGCCCGCTGACTTCGTTGTTCGCTTATATAACCTTGACTCATCAAATTGTTTGGGTGATCCTGGAGGTTGACTTGGTTTGAAGGTGTATAAACCAAATGTCGCACGGTTCCAAACAAGTGCTAAAATATGAAACCGTGACACATAACCTCCACATAGCTAAGCACATCCAACACAATTGACCCAACTATTAATTTCTTTTTTGACCGTTCGAACGCACTCTCTTTTGGTAGTTATATCCCTCAAATTTTTTTTTTTGAATTTTATTCGGTTATTGGATGGAAATTTATTATAAATTTTGAAGGTTATCATCTCTATTTACTTAATTTCTTTATTTCTTTTCTATTTAATTCTTATGGTTTTAGTTTTTTTTTTCTTGATATGTATCAGTAAAATTTAAGCCCATGAGAATTTGATGGGAAATAATAGACCTGCAGTATTCATAATAGACATACATTTGATACTATTCATTTTAGTTCATGTTTAGGTTAAATGTTTTCAATGTTAAAACCATATAAGAATTTGATGTGATTCCATATGAAATCTCATAATTGATTCATGTGATTTTGTACATATTCTAAATATTTGTCATGTCTAAAAGGTAGAAACCTTATTCAAAGACATTCTCAAACCTTGAAACCTAAATTGCTGATATTCACTTATATTTTTAGAAATAGAATTAAGAAATCTTAGTCTTAAAAATTACTAGTTTTATAAACTTAACTGTGTGACCATGTTGTGTTTATTGTTAATAATTAATTTACTAACGGCTCTTCATACAAACCTTCTCTATTTATCTCACTATTGACTGTGCATATGGTGAACATATTATAGATAATGTGTTTTGAAATGTTTTTTTAGGGTTGATGTTTGGAATCTTGATAATGAAGACTTGCTTTATTAAGCGTGGCTTTATGTTATGGTGGCTTTGTTTTTTGGATCTTTTGGGATTATCGCACAAAATTTGCATATTTTAATTAAAAAGTGTAAGTGGGATTATCGTAAAAAGTTTGCACATTTCAATTGAAAAGTGTAAGTGGTGCTGCTCTTCCTTCAATTATTTAGTATTTCATTGTATATACTTCAAGTTAAACTTAATTATATGTTTTAACACATACACATTTAATAAATTTCACTTTCTCTTTTTTTATGATTGAATTTTAGTTTTTCCTGTTCGATACTCTACTTTGCTTTAGAATTTGATATTTACATATACTTAAGGAGTTTATGAATCGGGACACTTGTTATATATCTTGGAATAGGACCGGTACTATTATTTATTTATTTATTTTTGAATAGAATCAATGTTTTTTATTTATACATACTTTATTCACGTAGATAATGCTACTACCTTCAGTCAGCATGCATATGATGAACTTTTATCATTATTATTATTATTAGTTTTAACCTAGGGCTTTTATGTAAATAATTAATGTTCAATTAATAATCATATCACATAATTAATTATCTTAGACTTGTAGGCATCATTAAAATGAATTAAATTCTATCTTTTAATATTGAAATTGTTGTTAGTACGCAAAATATATATATATATATATATATACCATGATTTCTTGTAGTTGGAGTAAAGTATGCATGTATATTGATATATTATTTTATATAAATATATGTAAACAATATTTTTTGTTAATGAAAAATTTACTTGTGTAATGGGTTTATAGGTGTGTGAAATATGTTCTTAAATCTAGGTTGCATTTAGTTCTATAAATTAAATTAGACTGTACTTATCGGGACAAGACACAACAAATCTCGTTTTTTGTAATTGGTATGCACTAAAATAGGACAAATTGCCCAACATAGTAACTTCATCTTTTCCCAAACCGATGGAGAAGTAGCGGTGAGCAGTATTCGGTTCGAGCAGTATTCGGTTGAAACCGAAAAAACCGATCGAATCGAATCGATTTGAAAATTTAGTTCGGTTTTTTATACATTTCGGTTCGGTTCGATTTTTAATTTCAGAAATTTTGGTTATTTCGGTTCAGTTCGGTTTTGATCAGAAAAAAATTGAAAAAACCGAACCGAACCGATTAGTGATAATAATATGTTTTTTCAATAATATAGAAAAATTAAATCATATTAAAATTAAAATATTAAAATTAAATTTTAAAATATTAAAAATAAAGTGTAAAAAAATAAAAAAATTATTAAAAATCGAAACCGATCAAACCGAACCGAATCAAACCGAATCAGACCGGTTCGGTTCGATTCGGTTTCTGATCAAAATCGATTCGTTTCGATTTTTATAAATACTAAAATTTTGATTTTCAGTTTATTCAGTTCGGTTCGATTTTGAACCGAACCGATCGAATGCGCACTCCTATGGACAAGCTTTTCCTTATCTTAGAACATGTATATTATTAATAATGACATATGTATAAAACTGTAATTTAATTGGTATATATTTTCACATATCATTTTTTTATTTTATTCTTTTTGCACTATTTATCTTATACCCACGTCAAATTAAAATATTATAATTTATATTTTTGTTTGCTTCAATTTTTACAGAGAAAATCTCCATGAAGCTTTGATATTTCAAATTTTAGTGTTGAATTTTTTTTCTAGATTTCATAGTTTAAAATATGAAATAATTAATGTGTTAACAAATTGATATTTTACGTGTTTGGTATTTTAGTCATTTTATTATATTGTTAAAATTGAATATTACGTGGATGCTATTATAATTTTTTTTAGTAATTTTTAGTATTATTCATTTTTATCCTGTTGTGATGTAATTTTTTTTTATTTTTAATATTACAAATTAAATATTATTGAGTAAGTTAATTATATTATTTATCATGGTAAGTCATTTAAATTTAAATTATCATTATTTTTAATATTTATATATATGATAAATTAAATAAAAAATTATCAAATGGTTATTTTAATCATAAAATTTACTACATTTAAATTACATAGTTATTATGATAAATATTATTGAAAAATAATAATTTATTAGTATGATTATAATATAAAAAGATACTATGGCCTTTTTACTATTGTCATTAAATGTATAATATTTTATGACGAAATAAATAATTTGTAATTAACAATAAATAATTAATGACAAAAGGTAGATTTAAAGTATGACGATATAAATCTCAGAGATTATATTATATGACAATTAATTTTTTATAAAAAATAATCATTTATTTAGGTGACGAAATTCATAATTTGTAATTGATAATATAGATTATAATGGCGAAATGAATAATTAAATGATAAATTTTGTACTAAGTTATGATAAAATATACATCATTAAATATGCATACGTTTATAGAAATTAATTTTTTTTGTCATAAAAAGATTAATTAGTTGATGATAAAATGAATAATATTTAATAAATTTGGTGACTAATGAAAATAATAAACGATGAAAAATGAATATAAACTGTGATGAACTATATATCATTAAAAACATAAAGCTTTATGATAATTAATTAATTTTATCATAAATATGCAAATTTTTATGACAATTAATTTTTTTGTCATAAAATGTAAATTATTTGGTGATAAAATGAATAATTCGTAAGAAAAATATTATATTTTTAATGACAAATAAAAATAATAAATGATAAAAAATGAATATAAATTATGACGAACTATATGTCACTACAGACACACTATTTCTTAACAATTAACTATTTTTATCATAAAAAGAATTTTTTTTTGTAATGAAATTTTTTTTATCATAATATATATTTTATTATGCAGTTACAATTACGATTGCTATTACGATAATATTTCATGATTATAAATTTTGAAGGATAAAAATTAAATATTTAATAACTATTTTAATTGTAACTATTTATTTAATTTCTTGTAGTGGCTCCGCCTAGTTTCATTAAAATCTCCCATATAAATCCACATAGAGTCATTCTATGCAGACAAAGTTCGTAATAATTTGCAAGATAAGTGCTTCATCCCTCCACTCCGACCATCCGTAGAATCCAGTGAAACGCTAATCCCCTATATAGGGGTGAGCAATATTCGGTTCAAATCAAAAAAACTTACTGAACCAAATCGAATTGAAAATTTGATTCGGTTTTTTATATATTTCAGTTCGGTTCGGTTTTTAATTTCAGAAATTTTAGTTATTTCAGTTCAGTTCGGTTTTGATCAGAAAAAAATCGAAAAAATCAAACCGAACTGATTAGTGATAATAATATGTTTTATCAATAATATAGAGAAATTAAATTATATTAAGATTAAAATATTTTAATTAAATTTTAAAATACTAAAAATAAAGTATAAAAAATAAAAAAATTATTAAAAATCGAAACCGATCAAACCAAACCGAATCGAACCGAATCAGACCGGTTCGGTTCGATTCGGTTTCTGACCAAAATCGGTTCGATTCGATTTTCATAAACACTAAAATTTTGATTTTCGATTTATTTAATTCGGTTCGATTTTAAACCGAACCGACCGAATGGTGATCCCTACCCCTATACATTGTCCTGAACACAGAAGTCCACATGAAATTGTGAATAAAATAACAAATTTATATTAATAATATCAGACCAGAAACACACTAATCCACTTCCTGAACCGGATCCACGAACCATGAACACACTTTTAGACCCAAGTACCGTACGAATAAACTCAATCCTTTTTTTTCCAATCCGAATTTTCATCACAAATAAAATATCAGGAACTGAAAGCGTACATAGATGCTGCAAATTACCAACTGCTGCGAAGTTCCCCTACCCAGGACAGTTGTAACTTAAGATTTTCATGGCTATAGGCGACCCTGATGCACCAGTGGTCGCCTTTGAGGAAGCCTTATCCATGAATAAACACAACCACTTTACCGGACTCTTCTCTAGTCCCTATGCTCAAATACATATTCATTAAAAGCACGTTTTTCACACTGAATTGGGACACTATTTTGAACAGGAGACTGAGGACATTGTTTATGACGCCATTTAAGAGACTACATGGAACTCGTCACCCCTCCTGTTCCAGCTAGTTTCGGGTCTCATGGGAGGAAGGAGCTGCTTGCTGAGGGGCAGAGGGCTCTCCTACACCTTCCAGAGTAGAGCTCCCCACGTCAAGCTCTTTGTCAGTATGTAAATTCAGCTTCACTAGAATATCACAAAGAAAGTCTTTCTGAGGAATAGCAGGAGAGAACCCTTACCACGGAGTTCAGATACCAGGCGAGCTTCTTTTTCCTTTTCAACCGAGCTACGTAGCTGAAAAAACTTATCTAGAACAACCCGAAGCCAATCACCATATTGCTTATCATTAGTGTCATTAGAAATCTGACATTCCACATCTACATGACCCATGAAACCACATCTATAACAAAACTTAGGCAGCCGCTCATACCGTAACTAAATCCAAAGGACCTTCCTACAAGGTAGCTTCAATAAGACTACGTCGAAGGGGTTTATCAATGGGAATTGCCACTTTGAAACGCAAAGCTTTCGCCTATCCAAGAGTATCTGTCTCGTCTTGCTTCACCAGGCGACTTAGCACCTGTGCGAGAGCTGTAGATTGAGAAAAACACCGAAAGGGGACTCCATATGCTCGCACCCAAAACTGACATTCCATAAAAACCACCGACTCAGGTGTATCAGAATCATTCATATCCTATAACACTACTAATTGATCATCAAAACACCATGGCCCTCGTCTTGCACAAAATGCTTATCTTCAGCATGAAAGAACTGGAACATAAATATGTTTTCATCGAGTTGATGAAAACCACACCCTTTTTTTAATTTCTAACTACGAATCGTTGTTGCATGAAAAGCCGGACATTGAAATCTTTCTTCGTCAACACCATAGCAATAAGGTATAAAGAAAGTTGATCCGGTGAAGACCATCATCTCCAGAAGTATCAAACATGTTACCAACTATGCTATGTCTAGCAGAGCCTTTTTGACACACTAATTTATTTTTTCTTCTCACGTGCATTACATAGTTATGGTTTTATTATATGTAAATTTCTTTTCTAATATTTGTATATGACAAATATGTATTATTATAATATATTATTTTGAATAATTAATTAAGTTTATTTTTATGTTATCATAAAATCAAATTATTAATTAAAGGTTATAAGGAAATAAATTTAATAAGATATACTGATCCATTCAATTAAAATGTTATAAATAAATATATAAAATAAATTTACCAATATATATTCTTTAGTCAATTTTGACAATATAAATAAAATATTAGAAATATGGTATCAGAAAACAAATATTTAGATTATAAAATTTTATTATCTGTTAAAATTATTATCAAAATATATTGATAAAATATACCATAATTCAATTAAAGCATATACCATAAGGTTAATAGAATGTTTTATGACTAACTTTATCATAGTGTAATAAGATTTTTATAATTAATAATTGCATATTTTTCATTTTCTTAAAAATATATTATTTTAAACAATCAATTAAATATGTGTTGCAACAGTTAGCAGCCTGCTTATGAATTTGCGACTTCCGTCACACATCAAACATGATAGAAAATTGAAATTGTATAAATTGTATATAATAGCTAGCACGAAACTAGTAAATAACTTGATTAACCATTTTAGGCCAAATGGAAAGTGGATTTAAAAGTTATTTGGATCAATTTGGATCAAACTGTTTCAATTGATATCAGAGCCACCCTAAATCAGACAAATTGTGCAGAATTAGTGGGCCTCCGAAAAAAGGACTTTTGCGGTTTCCGTCCCACATCATAGATCATAGAAAATTGGAATTGTATATAATAAGTAGCACGAAACTACTAAATAATTTGGGTTAATCATTTTGAGTCAAGTGAAATGTGAATTTAAAAATTATTTTGGCCAGTTTGAGTCTAGTTATTTGATGTGTGCTTTATAATTTATTAAAATTATAGAATTATTTTTATTTATAACTATTTTATAAATAATAACTTTACAATTTCCGATACAAACTACTAGTTGGTAAATTCAAAGGGCAACAAGATATTATCACTAGTCCATTTTGAGTGCTTTGCTTCATTGATCAACTGTTTTAATTCATAAGAATGGTGGTTCGGATAGTCTGGAAGGAAAAACCAAGTGAGAAAGCCAACGGGTCTACTCTACCATTGGTATTCTAATGCTCAGTTAATATATGTATGAGTGAGTATTATTCAGTTTAAATCGAAAAAATTGATCAAACCGAAAAAATTTAAAAATTTAATTCGATTTTTTATTTATTTCAGTTCGATTTAATTTTTAATTTTAAAAATTTTAATTATTTTGGTTCGATTAAATTTAAAAATAAAAAATAAAAAACAATTCGAACTAATTAGTAATAATAGTATATTATTTTTAATAATATAAAGAGATTATATTATATTAAAATTGAAATATTTTAATTAAATTTTAAAATATTAAAAACAAAGCATAAAAAATAAAAAAATTATTAAAAGTTTAAATTGATCGAACCGAATAGAATTAAACCGAATTAAACTAATTCGATTTAATTTCTAATTAAAATTAATTAAATTTATTTTTTATAAATATTAAAATTTTAATTTTTAATTTATTTAATTTAATTCAATTTTAAATTAAACTGAAATAACTTTTAAATATATGAGTGGAAAGTGGAAAGAAATTAAAAAGTCATAAATGAAGAGAAAAGCCCGGGGAATGTATTAAATTTAAAGTATAATCTATTCTCTTAAGCAAGTACATTTATACTTGTAATTTTGTAATTCACACATTTATACATGTAATTCACCTCTCATCCAATGAATTCAACCATTTAATCTAAATATATCTAACCCTCAACTCTCTGACTCATTAGAACAAATGGAACAACCAAATTACACGGCTAAGATGAGGGAATCATGGCTCTTGGTTACCTAGAATTGAGGTAGTGGTGATATTAGTATGTTATCGCTTGGTGTAGGTTAAACATTAATGCACCACCTTTGTATGTTTGCGCAAGTCAAATCATTCTTAGAGATGTGCAGAAGGTGTCACATCATGGCCACCTAAGACCCGCCACCTTTGACAATGATCCTAGAGTTACCTAGACTGAAGATGCCCGGATAGGATGACCTGTCCTCTAATTTTGAGTTACATCTCTAGGTCATGCCAGTTAGAATTTCATTTCGATTTGACGATTTGGAGACAAACAAGGATGTACACGTGTCACTATTCCTAGAGTCTGTAGTATCCAGGTTTATCATATGTCTCTTTGCCTCTCTTGATTTATTTATAAATCATGTGATAGAATATTCGTGTGATAAAATTGTTAGTAATATATCTTATAATTAATCTATTAATTATAATTATATATTATTATTTATTTATTTTAAATATTTAAATATAATTTTATAAAAATAGTTATTTATTTTTAATATTAATTTAATTAAATTTTGAATAAAAATAAAGTCTATATGATCATATTATTGTGTAAATGAAATTGTAATATAATTTTAATCGTTAAATTTCTATTGCATTTAAATAACGTTTTTAAATATTTTTTGTCGATATTTTATTATGATTGGACAATGATTAGAACTGTTGAAACTAATATATATTATGTTCTTTCCTTTTAAAGAAAACAACTGATCTCATAGATTAATATATGTGAGATATCTAGAACTAATATGTAAATAATTATTTTATGAATAAGTGCACTGAATTAATCTGTCTGAGAAATCCATATGAAAAATAACATGTGTCTATAGATTACTCAAGTGATGGTTGCGTAAGTGATCTCTTGACTTGAAATCAATAAATAATCTTACATATAAGCTTTTATATTTTGATTTATCTTATACATTACTTGGTTCATGAGTAATAAATGTGGATAAATTAGACATATTAGAAACTGTATGAAGGTGTTTATGTGATTGGGATATAATTCATTACCCTATGATAAATTAAGAAATGTTTCATTTGTTCTATGATCATGAAATCCTTGCGCAATGTAGAATGTAATTAGCAAATGAGATTTGAAATTTCATATAATAGATCAATGGCTAATAAATGAGAACTAATATAATTTAATATTGCAGATATGTTCCATGTCTCAGATGTTAAATCAAAACATTTGTGATGAAGAGATATTAATTACACTGACAAACCATACATTGAAAGGTTAAGTCAAATCATTTTTAATATTCTGAATATTTGGATAGTTTTGATATGTTGATAGACAATGTTCTTGACCTTTAAATTAATTAATTAATTATATTTGTTGCCAACACATTTGGAAGCTAATAGGATACACACATAAAGAATTGTATAAGAAAATAAAACGAGAAATTAAATCAAGTAGGACTTAATTGCATGAATTATTTTTCGTTGATACCAAAATTAAAATATTAAATTTTTTAATTTTTAATTTTAGCACACAAAATCAATAATAAATATAAAATAAATTTAATGGTTAATTTATATGCATTTAATATGATTTATTTGCATAATAGATGGTTATGGACAAGTTTTAAAAAACTCAATGTGTTTGGATGAATGATTGATTCATTTTTGGTAATTTTTAAATAGAGCTTGCGTGTTTTTGCCTTTCCTTATTATTCTGGATTGTAAAATTCTCTTCTCATCTACCTCCTCTTGAATGTAACTCAATGTTTCTTTTTACAGTTATGTAATTATTATGTAATCGGGATATGTAGATAGGAATTTTTTGTAAAGCTAATAAGAGGGCTTTTTGCAAAATTAGGGGTGGGAGAAAACTTATTTGTGGATTTAGGGTTAGAGATAAATTATTTGCGGATTTGGGGTTGGACTGCCACGTGGCAGTCAAAAAGAAAATTTGCTGCCTGTTTAACAGGCGCCAGGGCCTGGCGCCATTTAAAATGGCGCCAGGCATTATTTTTTTTTTTTTTAAGAATGGCCTGGCGCCACTTAGAGTGGCGCCAGGCCATTCTTTTCTTTTTTTTATTATTTTTTTTATAAAATTATAAAATAATATTATTATATAATTAAAAATTACTCATATTATTTAACAATAATATTATATATTATTTAAAATATTATAATTATATTAATTAATTAATATATGAGTGTATAAATATTTAAAATTATAAAAATTAAATTTATTTTTATTAGACTGCTATTATGCAGTCGTACAGAATAATATTAATATCCTAATATTTTAGAGAATTATGAAATATACCATTCTAAGTGGCGCCAGGCCATTATTTATTTTATTTATTTTTTATTTATTAAAATATTATAATTATATTAATTAATTAATATATGAGTGTATAAATATTTAAAATTATAAAAATTAAATTTATTTTTATTGAATTGCTATTATCCAGTCGTACATAATAATATTAATGTCCTAATATTTTAGAGAGTTATGAAATATATTATTATATAATTTGATAACTGCCGGACTTTTCTCACTCTAAGAGAAATTAAACCCGAAAAAGTGAAATAGGTCTAAAGTCTCAGAAACCCACTTTATTTAGCCGGTCCAGCATATTCGGTCCTGATCCAGACACGGGACAGATGCGAGTCTGGATCCAGCACGAGGAATCCAGCCTTGTGATGTGACTTGAAGAAGGACAGCAAACCCAGTCAATTCGCAGCTCTGCTCGCATGCGCGCTAAAGAAATTAAATAACCGTCTGACGTGAAAAGAGTCTTGACATTTCCGTACTAACGATCTAAGTAGTTTCGGTTGTAATGAAATAATATTAGATATTTTTATAATAATAATTTTTTTTATAATTTTAATATATTAATATTGAATAAATTTTATTATTAATTTTTAAATAAAAAATTACTGTAATTTATAATTTCATAATTATAAAATTAATATTATACTGCGATTAGATATATAAAAACAATTCGATTGTAATTAGATATATAAAAATAATTTAATAATGTTATATATATTTATTTAATGATAAAATTTTTTATTATTTTAATAAATTAATATAATAATATTACTATTAAATAATATCAGGAATTTTTTAATTATATAATAATATTATTTTATAATTTTATAAAAAATAAAAAAAAATAAAAAAAATAAAGAATGGCCTGGCGCCACTCTAAGTGGCGCCAGGCCATTCTTAAAAAAAAAAAAAATAATGCCTGGCGCCATTTAAAATGGCGCCAGGCCCTGGCGCCGGTTAAACAAGCGGCAGATTTTCTTTTCGGTTGCCACCTGGCAGTCCAACCCCAAATCCGCAAATAATTTATCTTCAACCCTAAATCCAAAAATAAGTTTTCTCCCGCCCCTAATTTTGCAAAAAGCCCCTAATAAGAAAAGAAGACGTTAAAAATTACGAGGAGCGTTGGATGTGAGGAGCATTGGACGTGAGGAGCATTGAACGTGGTGCATTGGAGGAGCCATTTTGACTTCTAAAGATCAAAGGGAATTGTTTTTAAAAATATCCATAATCATCCAATTAGAATGGTATGTTAGGGATATATGTTTATGTATGTGATATGTATGCTTTACAACAATAATGTCTATTTATGAGATCTTAATATAAATATTAGGATTAAAATCTCTAATGAAAATTTTAATTACATATTAAGAAAATGATGGCTTACCACCTATTGTTATAGTATAAAATTAGAGTTCGATTTTTATTAACTTGTTGGGCAAACCAAAAGTTAATTTCACCCGAATACGTTTAGTGCTATGAAATATTAAATATTTCTGAATAATGGTTCTACTTAACTAAATTACTTGATTTGGATGGGCAAACCCATGATCATGTAAGTTTAGGGTAAGAGTTAGGCATAACATATAAGATATGATAAAGACAAAGAGTTGTCACCTAATTGATCTAGGAGTTATATAGAGATGTGATTGATAAATTATGTTATCTACCTAATTTAATTTATAATAATTTATTAGGCAAACCCAAGGTTATTTAAATTAAATTGGATCCTAGTCTATTAGGAAATCTACTGCTGGATTTCTCGAATTAATAGATAGGGCCATTAATTTGAATAAAATAGTGAGAGACTAATTAAAAGATTAAAGACTTTATCTACTAATTAGAAAAAAACATAAGACTAATAATTATTATTTCTGTATTTGTAGATCTTTTTCGCCATGCGTAGCATCCTTGATGCTAACAAATTAACTCGACTGAACTTCTTGGACTGGTATCGCAATTTGAGAATTGTTCTCAAGCAAGAAAAGAGGTTGTATGTTCTCGATCAAGACTTACCTAATATTCCTGATGAGAATGCTAGTGATGACGTTAAAGATAAGTACGATCGTCATATTGATGATGATGTGCAAGCTACATATGTGATGTTAGCTAGCATGACTCCTGAGCTTCAAAAGTAATATGAGAACATGGACGCTTGCACTATTATCTTTCATCTCAAAGAGTTGTTTAGCTCTTAGAGGAGGACAGAGAGGTATGAGACCTCAAAAAAATTGTTCAGTTGTAAGATGACAAAAGGTTCTTCAATCCATGCCCATGGATTGAAGATGATTGGGTACATAAAAAAATTGGCCCGATTAGGTTTTGTTATGGAACATGAGTTAAGTGTTGACTTGGTCTTGCAATCACTACCACCTAGCTTTGCTCAGTTTATTATAAATTTTAACATGCACAAACTGAACTACCTGAGTTGGTGAATATACTTGTAACTGTTGAGAAATCTCTTAAGAAAGAAAAAGAATCAGCTCTTGTGGTTCAATCTTCTAAGCTAAGAAAAAACCTAAAAAGAAGCAGAATAAGAAGAAAGCAAATACAGCATTAAAGCCCACTGGAGGTGTCAATAAAGACAAAGGTATCTGCCATCATTGTCTCAAAGAAGGATATTGGAGAAGAAACTGTAAGGAGTATCTTGCTACTATGAAGGCAAGGAAGCTTGGTGAAACTTCTACTTCAGGTATATTTATAATTGAAATTAAATCTTTCTATATTTAATTTTTCTACTTAGGTATTTGATATCGGATATGCTTTTCACATTTGTAATAATATGTAGGAACCGAAGAGTAGTGGAATGTTGAGGAAAGGAGACGTGGACCTAAGAATGGCAAGTGGAGCAAAGGGTTGCTGCATTAGCTTTAGGAACTTATTATTTGCCTTTACCCTCAAACTTAGTGTTAGAGTTAAATAAATTGTTATTTTGTTCAAGTACTTTGCAGAAACATTGTTTCAGTTTTTATTTTACTTTTGAATGTTGGATTCAAACTTATTATTGAGAATAATACTTGCTCTTTTTATAATAAAGACATTTATTATGGAACTAGAGTTTATATAGATTGTCTATATAATATTTCTTCTAAAAGGCCTATATTCAACATAAATAATAAGAAACTCAAAATGGACAATCAATTTTTCTTTATATTTGGCATTGTAGACTTGGTCACATAAATGAAACAAGAATCACTAAGTTACATAAAGATGGATATCTTAATCCATCTGATTATGAATCGTATGAAACTTATGAACCTTATTTAGTGGGTAAAATGACCTAAACACCTTTTAAAAGAAAAAGTAATTATTGGGCCTTATACATACATATGTATTTGGACCAATAACCACTCTGGCGATAGGTAAATACTTATATTTCATTATATTCACTAGTTACTATATTAGATATGGCTATATGTATTTAATGAAATACAATTTTGAATCTTTTAAAGAGTCTAAGGGATTCAGAATTGAAGTTGAAAGGAAGTTGACAAAAGTATCAAATCACTTAGATCCGATCAAACTGATGAATACTTAAGTCATGAATTTTGTGATTATCTAAAGAGAGAATGAGATTCTCTCACAATGGACTTCACTTGGAACACCACAATACAATGGAGTTTTAGAAAGGAATGATCCATGATGAGTCTTGTAAACTTACTTCTATCCTTCTAAGAAATACCCTGCAAACAATAATATACATTCTTAATAGATTTCTATCCAAATATGTTAATAAGATCCAAATGAGATATGGTCTAACAAAAATCAGTCTTATCACATATTAAGATTTGGAGATGTGATGCTTATGTAAAGCGTTTGTCTCAAAACATACTATTTTTCTAGAAAAGCATTTTCTTTTAAAAGAAGTTGTGGGAGTCAGATAGAATTTGAAGAAGTTCAAGAACCACAAATAAACATCCAAGTAGAACTGGAACCAAAGACTATAATGTCTTCTATGGAAACACAAAGTTTCATGCAGATGGAACATGTGTTTTGATAAAATGATCAAATTATTTGATTTTATCAAAAATCATGGATGAACCTTGTGTACAATAAGGTCAGTGGGAGTGAAGTTGTATTTCTTATTTTATATATATATGACATATTAATAATAGGAAATAATATTCCATTACTACAATCTGTAAAGATTTAATTGTCCAAAATTTCTTTACAAAGGATTTGAGATAAGTCACTAAGACTTATAGAGATAAATCTAAAAGGTTGTTTGCTTATCCAAAATCCACTCAGATTAATAAAGTGCTAAAAACAGTTTGGCATGGAGGATTCCAAGAAAGGATTCCTGATTATATCACTTGAAGGGACTGATAAACTCAAAGTTCATGGATATTCGGATGTAAATTTTCAATCAGATTTTAATGATAACAAATCTCAATTTGATTATAGTTTTACTCTAAATGATGGAGCAGTGAGTTGGAAAGGTTCCAAACTAGATGTAACGACCCGAAAATCGGACCGCTACCGGCACTAGGATTCAGATCGACTTAAGATCGCCGGAACCCGTAGCAAGCCTACTATACATCCTGTGTACCTGATAAAATCCCATACATGATCATACATTTTCATAAAAAATTTAAACTTTTCATATACCAAGCTCAACCTGTGCATGCACCATAAACTGTATACATAAAACCCACACTAGAGCCCTCATCAAATGCTCTAGTATGGTAAACATCACATGCCTCAAGCTTGGTTCAAACATAAAACATAATTAAAACTTTTACATAAAGATCATGATAAACAGGGATACATAAAACATAAACTAGGGCAAAGCACAAATCTAATCCATTACATAGTACATGTCCACTACTAATCTATTACATAAACATATACCAGCCTCTAGCTAACTTCCCGAGTTATTTTTGACCCTGCAAACCTGGAGTTAGGGGAAAGGGATAAGCTACAAGAGCCTAGTGAGCAGAACATAAAAATAGTTTATTAAACATATGCTCATATGAAATGCGTCACTTCACAAACAATACACATCAAGGATGGACTTGTCACCAGTAACCCTCTACATATTCTAAATAATGCCCGGCCCTCGACGGAGCTCCTCAGGACTTCCTCTTAAACATAACATAACATATCCAACTGTGCCAGGGGCGTAGAATGGGCAAGCCCTGGTCTTTCCCTTACATCGTGCTAGGGACATAGAATGGGCAAGCCCTGGACTTTCATATCATATCATATCATATCATATCATATCGTATCATATCGAGGGCTAGTGGGTCATCCAATGTCCATCCACATCAACAATAAATTATGCAATGCGTCATATTCGTGAATTCTAATGCAGACATCCTATAAACATGGCATTCATGATGCATGAACATGCTCAAAAGTTTGATTACTTAAAAATAATAGATTAGTTTAGTTCTACTCACCTCTGGCTGACGCTCGACTACAACTGTAGCAGATGACTCACTGCTGGCCTCTACGGTCTCTCGGGTTCGATCATACACAGGTGGACTCGAGTGAGGGACCAAACACAACTCTAACAAGACTCTAAACAACTCCCCAAAAACCCCCTAAAACATCACCAAACATGCATATAAAACAAGCAAAGGAAGGCTGGGCAGAGGACTTTCGGCGGCAGGTTCGGCGGTCGAAGGTTCTCTACAGATCCGAAAGTCGGGGTCCTTCGGGGGCAGGTTCGGCGGCCGAAGGTTCTCTACAGATCTGAAAGTCAGGGACTTTTTAGGGGCGGGTTTGGATGCCGAAACTCCCTTCTAGATTCGAAAGTGCATGCTTTCGGGGGCATGTTAGGCGGCCAAAAGGCTGCCTCCCATGCATGTTCGACGGCCGAACCCTACTTCGGCGACCGAACCTGGGTTCTCCAGAATGGCAGAACCCGATTCTGCCTCATGCGTTTCAACCCCAAAACTCTCAAATCCACACACCCAACTTCCCACAACAAGCATACTCACTCCAACATGCAAAAGGGGCATAAAAACTAACTTAAGCCCCAACAACAACAACAAAAACATCACATAAACATACATTCATCAAAAACCCTACTCAAAGCTTATAACCTTAGATCTAGCCATTTCATGCATTTTTTTACCCTTAACCCTTTTTAAAACTTACTTAAAACATAATAAAAAGCAATGATCTACACTTACCTCTTGAAGATCGAAGGTAGATGTGATCCCAAACTTGGTGTTGAGGAGAAACGGTCTCCCAAACTTTAAAATCTTGGATCCAAGCTTAAAACTTTGAAAACAAGTGAAAACTCATGAAAATTTGAAGGAAAAACATAAAATCATCAAATGAAGGGCAAGAACTCACCTTTGCCCGAAAATGGAGAGAGAAACTCCCCCATTTTCGGACTGGAGGCCTCTTATAGGTGGCTGGCCAGACCACCTTCGGGGGCTGAAAGAGAGCTCCCGCAGCAGCACCAGGTTCGGCGGCCGAACATGAGGTTCGTCGGCCGAACCTGAGCTTACCTCTCAAAAATATTTTTTCTTTGAATTTAAAACCTTAACTCAAAACCAATCAATAAAATCATGAAAATCATTTTGTAAAAACATATTTTACCTTTCTAGGAGGTTTCGACATCTGAGATTCCGGATTTCAAACGGAGATTCCGTCGGAAGATTGAAATTCTGACACCGGAGTTTAGCTGGGTATTACATTCTCCCCCCTTAAGAACATTCGTCCCCGAGCTTATCCCTCAAAAACATTTTTTCTTTAAATTTAAAACCTTAACTCAAAACCAATCAATAAAATCATGAAAATCATTTTGTAAAAACATATTTTACCCTTCTAGGAGGTTCCGACATCCGAGATTCCGGATTCCAACGAAGATTCCGTCGGAAGATTGGAATTCCAACACCGGAGTCTAGCCGGGTATTACATTCTCCCCCCCTTAAGAACATTCGTCCCTGAATATTCAAACAACATACTAGCAAGCATAACATCAAGAAAGCACACAAAAATATAGAACACTTACTTCAAAAGAGATAGGAGTACTGCCTAAGCATGGATTCTTGGGTCTCCCAAGTGCACTCTTCCATGTTGTGGTGATTCCAAAGGATTTTCACCATCGCGATTTCCTTGTTCCTCAGTTTTCTGATTTGTGTGTCTACGATCCGCACTGGCTGCTCAACATAGGTGAGATCTCCTAGGATCTCTACCTCTGGTTCATTAAGAACCTTACTCGGATCCAACACGAACTTCCGTAACATGGAAACATGGAAAACCGGATGGATTCTCTCCATTGAATTGGGCAAATCTAACTTGTAGGATACATTCCCAATCCTTTGCAGGATTTCGAAGGGTTCAATGTATCTTGGAGCTAGTTTACCCTTTTTCCCAAAATGAATCACCCCCTTTATAGGAGACACCTTAAGCAATACCCTATCCCCCTCTTAGAAAACAACATGCTTCCTGCGGACGTCTGCATAGCTCTTTTGCCTGCTCATTGCTGTTTTGATCCTCTCTCTAATGATAAGCATTACCCTGCTGGTGATCTCAACTAATTCTGGCCCTGCTAGAGCCCTTTCTCCTACTTCTTCCCAACAGACAAGTGACCTGCACCTCCTCCTGTATAGAGCTTCATAAGGAGCCATTCCTATGCTAGCATGATAATTGTTATTGTAGGCAAACTCCACCAGTGGTAGATGCTGCCTCCAAGAACCGCCAAAGTCTAGCACACACATTCTCAACATGTCTTCTATCGTTTGGATGGTCCTCTCTGACTGTCCATCAGTTTGTGGATGGAAAGCAGTGCTAAAGTCCAACTTTGTGCCCATAGCATTCTACAGACTCCGCCAAAACCTGGAGGTAAACTGGGGTCCCCTATCTGACACTATTGATACTGGAGCCCCATGAAGCCTGACGATCTCTTCCACATAAACCTGTGCCAGCTTGTCCATTGAGTAACCACTCCTGACAGGAATGAAGTGAGCAGATTTGGTTAATCTGTCCACTATTACCCATATCGAATCTAGCTTGTTGGACATGGTTGGTAACCCCATTACGAATTCCATTGTTATATTTTCCCATTTCCACTATGGAATCGGTAGTGGGTTGAGCATCTCAGCTGGCTTCTGATGCTCTAGCTTCACCCTTTGACATATATCACAAGTGGACACAAACTGCGTCACTTCCTTCTTCATAGCTGGCCACCAATAAACTCTCTTCAGGTCCTAGTACATTTTGGTGGCCCCAGGGTGAACACTATACCTCGCATTATGAGCTTTCCTCATAATGTCTCCCTTCAGGCTTACGTCATCTGGTACACATAATATGTTCTCATAACGGAGGATCCCTTTGTTGTCGAATCTAAACTCCTCATTCTTACCTGACTGAACAGTCCTGACAATTTTTACCAACTCAGGGTCCTCATGCTGTTTCTGCGCCACTTGCTCCAGAAACACGGGTGTTGATAGAGCATATTTTAGGCCATATTATCATGATCTTAATGATGTTTATTTGGACCTTTTCTACCTAATTTAGTGGTTTTGTTCATGTTTTGCAGAAACTAGGTGTGAAAAGACAATCTGGAGAAAATGCTCTTAAAACTGCCAAAAAGTGCCAAATAAGGAAAGAGTCAGAAAGCACAGTTAGCAAACTGTCCGAAATTTGAACTGCAAAATCTTTCCTGCCTTATTTAGAACATGTGCCAAGAAAGGAAAGTTTTCAAATAAGGCAAGTTTTCAGAAAAGGAAAGTCTTCAAATGAGGAAAGTGCAGAAGCAAAAGTAAATAAGGAAAGCTCAGTCAGAAGATTATTTGAAATTCGAATCGCAGATCTCTCTTTCCTTGTTCAAAGATGTGCACACACTGCAGCAGTCACATCTTCCAATTTAGGTAGCAAGATCTCATGAAGGCACACTTGCCTCTCCTACGTTCAACGTTCAAAATTCAAACGAAGGCTCCACCTAAAAAGGAAAGATTGGACAGATGCACTTTCCCTTCTACATTCAATGACCGCGCGCCAACTTCCTTCTGCAGCATGATCCGTGCACCACTCTCTATTCAGGAAGGAGATCTCAATGCACTTGGCCTTTATTTAGTCCAGATTCAAGATTCAAAAGAAGCTCCACCTAAATAGGAAATCTGGACAACTCGTACTTCCTATTTAGAAGCATCTGTGCGCCTGCCTCTTCTGCAGAGCACCATCCGCGCGCCTTCTTCCTATTCAATGCCATCCGCGCGCACACCTCTCTCCTGAAGGTCAAGCCGCGCCATCTTCCTCTATTGGCAGCCTTGAATCACTCTTCCTTCCTTTTCAAGCACAAGGTACGTCCCTTTCCTATTCTGAAAGCAATCTGCGCACCAACTCCCTTCTGAAGCCTTGCAGTCCGATTCTTTCCTCTTCTGCAACAACTTGGGCAGCAAGTTGAGCATGGGCAGCATTATGGGCAGCCTCTACACTAATTAGGAAGCAAGGAAGACCTATGGTAGCACCTAATCTCTATAAAAAGGTACTCTCATTGACAGCCAGGAATTTTTTAGACTCTCAGAGACTCTTCTCCTTCTTCCATCCGGATCAAGCAAGACCGCCGCGCCTCCACCTCCTTCGGCTTTTTCTTCTCTTCTTCTACCTTTCTTTTTGGTTATTTTGTTTCAGCCATGAGTGGCTGAAACCTTTTTATTCTAGTTGAAGAATAAGTGAAGCTTTAGTTGTATTGTGGATTGAGAGACTTGCACTACATTGTTAATCTTTTGTTATTCAGTATTCTTGTGATTTCATGCTTTGAGACATTATTGCTTTGTTATTTAAGATCTACATTGATTCTTTGATGCAAAGTAATATATTGTTAGTTTGAATTATTTTTAGTCCATAATTGCTTGAATTGTTCAAACAGAAGAACACTTGGTGCACAACCAAGGAAATTGCATGATCTAGTGTTGTCTCCATACATTTGGGTAACTAGAATTGGTTCTCTCTATTTCTTAATGCGATTGATTGTTGTAAAAGGCCTAAGGCTCAAAGACGTTCTTTGGCAACTTGTTAATTAGTAATTAATTGGAGGACTTTCCCTAATTGATTTAATCTTAAGGAGAGATAATGGAGGTGAGAAGCTTCTTCAATCTCCATGGCCAATTTATTGAATCAAACAAAGGAACATATGAGTCAATGATCAATCCCATCAACTAAAGTGAATCTGAATCTTCAACTAGAGCTTTCACCATCATTGTTTCATTCTTAATTTACCATCTGCTTTCTTTTTAATTGCTCTTTTTATTAGTATAATTAAATCAATCTCAAAACCCCCATTTTTACTTTACATGCACTTGCACTTTATTTTATTTAGTCCTAATAAGAGAGGTAAGTAAGTGTAAATTCCCTGTGGATACGATCCTTTCACCACTGTCTACAGTTTTAATATTGTTGGTAGTTAAAAAGGTTATTTTTGACCGATCTCGATAATCGCACTGTCAGGTGTCACTCTCATCTGAGCCACTAGTGCACCTGTACCAGACAATTCTAACTGTAAACCTTCATTGATGAGCTTGTAGAATTCTCTCACTATCGGTCTTCTCTCTACTGTAATATGGGATAAACTGCCAAGTGATTTCCGGCTGAGGGTATCTGCCACTACATTTGCCTTACCCAGATGATACTGGATCTTGTTGTAACGCCCCGAAAATCCGGACCGCTACCGGCGCTAGGATCCGGGTCGACTTAAGGCCGCCGGGACCCGTAGCAAGCCTGACATATAATCTGTAAACCCGTATAATCCCATACATGATCAACAACATGCATAAAAATTTAAAACTTTTCTTCATACATACTCTCATCAACTAACTCAACCTGTGCATACTCTGAACATATACATAACATAGTCCCTCTGTGGGATCTCATCAAGCCTTAAAGGCAAAACAACCTGTGTCGAGTTAGTTTACATAAACATCATAACATAAGATCATGTATATACAAAAGGGATTAACAATATATATTATGGTCAAGCACAACTCTATCCTCAATGACCTCATTACATAACATCCTGAATATTCTTACATTTCATCATAATACAATTGTCATGTCCACAATCTAACTATTACATACATATGAATTTTTCTTCTTGCCTTCTCTATCTATCCCGTACCTGCAAACCTGGGGTTAGGGGAGAGGGGTGAGCTAGATGCCCAGTGAGTAGAACTGTAAAAAGAATATTTAAAACATGCTATCATGAAATGCGTCACTGCACAAACAATTCACACCACGGATGGACTGATTCAAAAATCCCTCAACTCCATGCCCGGCCCTATTATGGGCACCACAGGACTTCGTATTGCCCGGCCCTATTATGGGCACCACAGGACTTCGTACTCGGAGTTATTGCCCGGCCCTATTATGGGCACCACAGGTCTTCGTATTGCCCGGCCCTATTATGGGCACCACAGGTCTTCGTATATAGAAGGCTAATGAATCATCCTAATGTCCATCCACTATCATCTATCACAATCAATACAATGCGGCATAGTCGTGAATTCTAATGCAACAACCTATAATATGATCATGATGCATGAAGCATGATAAAAGCATTTCATTTCTTAATTTAAAAGGTTAAGTTTAATTCCACTCACCTCTGGCAGACTCTGACAACTCTGTAGCAGCTGGCTCACTGCTGGGGTCCTTGGTTCCTCGGGTCCGAACCTACACAGGTGGACTCCAATGAGGGACCAAACATACATAAACATAACTCTAATACATTCCCCAAAAACCCCCTACAACATCCTGAAAATATCACATAGAGATATGCATGAAGTGGCTGAACAGGGCACTTTCGGCGGCACCTTCGGCGGTCGAAAGTCCCAGACAGAGACGAAACTCAGGCAGGTTCGGCGGCACCTTCGGCGGCCGAAAGTCCCAGACAGAGACGAAAGTCTCTTTTCGGGGGCACCTTCGGCAGCCGAATGCTGCCTCCACAAGAGGGGTTCGGCGGCCGAAACTTCTTTCGGCAGCCGAACCTGGTTTCTGCCAAACGGGCAGAAACTTGGTTCACATGAACCTCCTGCCTCCCAAATCCACAAATCAAGCATATACTCTAACCAAATCATGCATACAAGTTCCTAGGGGCCTCAAACAAGCATATACCCCATCTACAACACTTCAAGCATACTCAAACAACACACATTGTTCAAAAAGTCATCAAGAACCCATAGGTTCAACATATACCCTAACATGCATTCTACCCCTTAAAACTTCATAAAACTTGTTTAAATCATACATTGAGCTTAAGATCGGCTCTTACCTCTTGAAGATCGAGGGTTGAGGAGATCTAAACTTGGAGATGGGAAAAGTTTCAACTTTTGGTCTCCAAGCTCCAAAACTCGTTCTAAGCTCAAAGATCTTCAAAACCAAAGTTATAAACTTGTAAAGATCATGGAAAAAGGAAGGAAAAACTCAAGTTTGGGAAAGGATGGCGGAATGCTCACCTTGGCCGAAATGGGGAGAAAAAGCTCGCCCATTTTCGGCTAAGGGACCCTTTTATAGGTGGCTGGCCAGGCCACGTTCGGGGGCCGAATGTGCCTCCGCATCCATGCAATGTTCGGCGGCCGAACTTGAGGTTCGGCGGCCGAACCTTGACTTCCCTCACTCATGCTTTCGGGGGCCTAACGTGCCTCCAAAACGCATGCATGTTCGGCGGCCGAATTTCACTTTCGGCGGCCGAACCTGGGTTTTCCTCCAAAGACTTTTCATGCAAAACTCATTTAGTTTCATACTTTAAAACCATTAAAAACATGAAAACATTTTATAAAACATGATTCTACCCTTCTAGAGATCTCCGACATCCGAGATTCCACCGGACGGTAGGAATTCCGATACCGGAGTCTAGCCGGGTATCACATTCTCCCCCCCTTAAGAACATTCGTCCCCGAATGTTCCTCACTAGCACACATAGCATGGCAAAGAACATAACACACATACAAGGCACATAAACACATAGGGATCTAACCTTAAAAGAGATGAGGGTACTGCTGGAGCATAGACTCCCGTGTCTCCCAAGTGCATTCCTCTAAATTGTGGTGGTTCCACAGGACTTTCACCATCGGGATTTCCTTGTTTCTTAACTTTCTGATCTGGGTGTCTATGATCCGTACTGGCTGTTCAACATAGGTGAGATCCTCTTGGACCTCCACATCAGGCTCACTAAGAACCTTGCTCGGATCTGACACAAACTTCCTCAACATTGAAACATGGAAAACCGGATGGATTCTTTCCATCGAAGCAGGTAAATCCAGCTTGTACGACACATTCCCAATCTTTTGTAAGATTTCAAAGGGTCCGATGTATCGTGGGGCTAGTTTACCTTTCTTCCCGAAGCGAACCACTCCCTTCATTGGAGACACCTTAAGCAATACCAGATCCCCCTCCTGAAACTCTAGCTGTCTTCTGCGGACGTCTGCATAGCTCTTCTGTCTGCTTGCAGCAGTCTTGATTCTTTCTCTGATTATGGGTACCACCCTGCTGGTGATCTCTACTAACTCAGGCCCTGCCAAGGCCTTTTCTCCAACTTCCTCCCAGCAAACAGGTGATCTGCACTTCCTTCCATATAAAGCTTCATATGGAGCCATCCCGATGCTAGCATGATGGCTGTTGTTGTAGGCAAACTCCACCAAAGGTAGATGCTGCCTCCAAGAACCGCCAAAGTCCAGCACACACATTCTCAACATATCTTCTATGGTCTGGATGGTCCTCTCTGACTGTCCGTCTGTCTGTGGATGGAAGGCAGTGCTAAAATCCAATCTAGTACCCATGGCATTCTGCAGACTCCGCCAAAACCTGGAGGTGAACTGGGGCCCTCTATCTGACACGATGGAAACAGGAACCCCATGCAGTCTGACTATCTCATCAACGTACACCTGCGCCAACTTGTCCACAGAATAGCCACTCCTGACAGGGATGAAGTGAGCAGATTTGGTGAGTCTGTCCACAATCACCCATATGGAGTCCAATCTGTTGGACGTCGCCGGTAACCCCACTACGAAGTCCATAGCTATATTCTCCCATTTCCACTCTGGAATGGGTAGCGGGTTAAGCATTCCAGCCGGCTTCTGATGTTCCAGCTTCACCCTCTGACATACTTCGCAGGCTGACACAAACTGTGCCACTTCTCTCTTCATAGCTGGCCACCAATAAACTTTCTTCAGATCTTGATACATCTTGGTGGCTCCGGGGTGAACGCTGTATCTTGCATTATGAGCCTCTCTCATAATGTCTCCTTTTAGCCCAATGTCATCTGGTACACATAGTCTGCTCCCAAAGCGGAGGATTCCCTTACTGTCGAATCTGTACTCACTATCATTGCCTGACTGAACAGTCCTGGCAATTTTCACTAACTCCGGGTCCTCATGCTGTTTCTGAGCCACCTGCTCCAGAAACACGGGTGCTACTCTCATCTGGGCCACTAAGGCACCTGTACCAGACAACTCCAACTGTAGACCTTCCTCAATAAGCTTGTAGAACTCTTTCACCACTGGTCTCCTCTCTGCCGTGATGTGGGATAGACTGCCTAGTGACTTCCGGCTTAGGGCGTCTGCCACAACATTCGCCTTACCCGGATGATACTGAATCTTGCAATCATAGTCACTCAGCAGCTCCACCCACCTCCTCTGCCTCAGATTCAGATCCCTCTGACTCAAGATGTACTGCAGGCTCTTATGATCTGTGAAGATCTCACATTTTACCCCATAGAGGTAGTGCCTCCACATCTTGAGTGCAAAGATTACTGCTGCCATCTCAAGGTCATGTGTGGGGTAATTCAACTCATGCTTCTTTAGCTGCCTAGAAGCATAAGCAATCACCTTCTCATTCTGCATAAGCACACAACCCAGTCCCACACGGGACGCATCACAAAAGACTGTAAAGTCCTCTCCACTAGATGGCAGAGCTAAAACTGGTGCTGAAGTCAACCTCTTCTTGAGCTCTTCAAAACTCTCCTCGCACTGGTCGGTCCACAGAAATTTCTGATTCTTCCTGGTTAGTCTGGTTAGAGGAGCTGCTATCTTTGAGAAGTCCTGAACGAACCTCCTGTAGTAACCTGCCAAACCCAAGAAACTCCTGATCTCTGTCACTGAAGTGGGTCTAGGCCAGTTAGCCACAGTTTCTGTCTTCTTGGGATCTACCTCTATACCATTCTCTGACACTACATGCCCCAAGAACGAAATGCTCCTCAGCCAGAACTCACATTTAGAGAACTTGGCATACAAGCCATGTTCCCTCAAAGTCTGTAAGACCAACCGCAGATGATGGGCATGCTCCTCTGCATTCCTGGAATACACTAAGATATCATCTATGAAGACAATAACAAAGTGATCCAGGTACTGGCTAAATACTCTGTTCATGAGATCCATGAATGCTGCAGCCCCGGCGTTAGTTAACCCGAACGGCATTACAAGGAACTCAAAATACCCATATCTGGTCCTGAAAGCCGTCTTTGGCACATCCTCATCTCTGATCCTTAGCTGATGGTACCCCGATCTTAGATCTATTTTGGAGAAACAACCCGCTCCGGCTAGCTGGTCGAATAGATCATCGATCCTAGGCAAAGGTACCTATTCTTGGTAGTGACTTTGTTCAAATGCCTGTAGTCGATACAAAGCCTAAGGGATCCATCCTTCTTCCTCACAAACAAGACCGGAGCACCCCAAGGTGAGGTACTCTGTCGGATGAAACCCTTTTCTACCAGCTCTTGCAATTGCTCTTTCAACTCCTTTAACTCGGCTGGAGCCATCCTATAGGGAGGGATAGAGATCGGTCTAGTTCCAGGCACCAACTCTATCTCGAACTCTATCTCCCTAGCAGGTGGTAATCCTGGAAGCTCATCAGGAAAGACATCCTGAAACTCTCTGACAATTGGCACCGAGGCCGGCTCCCTGACCTGACTGTCTAGCTCTCTCACATGAGCTAAGTACCCCTGACATCCCTTCCTAAGCAACCTACGAGCCTGAAGAGCTGATATCAGACCTCTAGGTGTGCCCCTCTTGTCTCCTCTGAAGACGACCTCTGACCCGTCCTGATCTCTGAACCTGACTACCTTGTCCCTGCAGTCCAAGGTAGCACCATGGGTAGATAGCCAATCCATCCCTAGAATGACGTCAAAGTCTATCAAATCTAGAACCACAAGGTCGGCGGAGAGGCATCTTCCCTCAACAAAAACTGGACTGTACTGACAGACTGACACTGCCACTGACGGGTCACACTTGGGTCCACTGACCCGTAGGGGACACTCTAACCCAGAGACTATCAGACCCAACCTCTCAACGGCTCTCGGAGCAATAAATGAATGAGATGCACCTGGGTCCATTAATGCATACACATCAGAACACCCAATGACGAGATTACCTGACACCACGGTGTTGGATGTGTTAGCCTCCTGCTGAGTCATGGTGAAGATCCTGGCTGGAGCTGATGGACCTTCACCTCGGGAACCAGAAGAAGAGGCTGCCCCTCTCCCTCTACCTCTGCCACTGCCCTGAGTTGTGGCGGGAACTGCTGGCTGTGCCACACTACCAGAGCTGTCTGCTGGGGCTGGCCCATAAAAGGCACTCTAGGACAATCCCGAGCTATGTGTCCCTCCTGTCCACATCTGAAACATGCATTAGTCCCAACTCGACACACTCCCCTGTGTGGTCTTCCACATCTCTGGCATTCTGTACCATCTGAGCCTGAGCTCGAGCCACCGCCAAATCCCAGACCGGATTTCAACTTGTTCCAAAACTTATTCTTCTTCGGCTTCTTGGTGGTGCTATCCCACCTCTTCTTACCTGAGCTCTGAGAAGAGAAACCTGGTCCTCCTCTGTTTAGGGTCTTAACCCCTGAAGACTGGGTCACTGACTGCTTCACTGACCCCTCAACTATAGCACTTGCCTCCATTCTTCGGGCCATATCCACCACAGTGTGGAAACTTTCTCTCTCAGCTGACTGAACCAACGAGGAGTACCTGGAATGCAGCTTCATAACATATTTCTTGGCTTTCTTCGTATCCGAATCTAGAGCTTGCCCTGAAAAAGGCAATAGCTCCAAGAATTTATCCGTGAACTCCTCTACACTCATATGCTCTGACTGCCTCAGTTGCTCAAACTCAATCATTTTCAGTTCTCTAGAACTGTCTGGAAAAGCCCATCCAGCGAACTCATTCGCAAATTCTTCCCATGTCATACCGTCTAGCCTCGGGTCCACATAACACTTGAACCATTCCCGTGCCTTCTTGCACTTTAAAGTGAACCCTGCCATCTGAATGGCCCTGCTGTCACTTGCCCCTAGCTCATCAGTTATTGTCTTCACTACTCTCAGATACTCAAAGGGGTCATCCCCTGACTTGTATTTGGGAGCATCTAGCTTGAGGTAATCTGTCATCTTTACCTTGCTCCCATCGACTGAGCTAGGTCTAGGAGGTTGAGTAACTGGGGCTGCTGGTTCTGTAGGTGGTGGAGGTGGAGGTGCAGCATTCCCCGAGGTGGGGTTTGCAGGGTTTGGATAGAAGGGTGAGGGTGGATAAGCTGGGTACTGTGTATAGGGTGGATAGAAAGGTGGATAAGGCATGTAGGTAGGGTAGGGGTGAAAGCTGGAGTAATCCGATGTACCTCCCATCGGATACCCTGAACCCTGTGGGAAGGGTGGATAATGGGGTGGAAAACCATACCCCGAGGCCTGAACGCCTCCCTGAGACTCCCCTGTCCCTTCTTCCTGCATACTCACATCCAGGTTCCCATCCCTCCTCTGATCCTCTTCCATAACCTCCCTCACATCTGAAGAACTTCCTCCTCTATCAGTCCCCCTTCTGCTAGCATCAAAAGACCTTCTAGGGTCCCTTGACACTCTTTCTCTGTTGGCTCTACAAGACATTGCCCTAGGCAATGTAGGAGGGCGGGCGCTCGTGCCCTCATCCTCAGGTGGCACTCCAGTCAATCTTGCCGATCGACGAGTCCCTCTCATCCTGTTTTCTGAAAAACAGTACACATCAAGCAAGCATTAGCATCATATGGTTCATGTGGGCACACATGAACCCCCATCACATAAACATATCATAGCATATCATAGTATCAATGCACATGTATATAATCATGGCATTTCACATCATCATGTAAGACAGGACTCCACATCCTATCCTAGTGGACATGACCTTTCCTATTGTGCTTGACCTTCTATAACCTCTATGAGCCCGACACTCTAGGTCCGACCATATGAACCTAGGGCTCTGATACCACTCTGTAACGCCCCGGAAATCCGGACCGCTACCGGCGCTAGGATCCGGGTCGACTTAAGGCCGCCGGGACCCGTAGCAAGCCTGACATATAATCTGTAAACCCGTATAATCCCATACATGATCAACAACATGCATAAAAATTTAAAACTTTTCTTCATACATACTCTCATCAACTAACTCAACCTGTGCATACTCTGAACATATACATAACATAGTCCCTCTGTGGGATCTCATCAAGCCTTAAAGGCAAAACAACCTGTGTCGAGTTAGTTTACATAAACATCATAACATAAGATCATGTATATACAAAAGGGATTAACAATATATTATGGTCAAGCACAACTCTATCCTCAATGACCTCATTACATAACATCCTGAATATTCTTACATTTCATCATAATACAATTGTCATGTCCACAATCTAACTATTACATACATATGAATTTTTCTTCTTGCCTTCTCTATCTATCCCGTACCTGCAAACCTGGGGTTAGGGGAGAGGGGTGAGCTAGATGCCCAGTGAGTAGAACTGTAAAAAGAATATTTAAAACATGCTATCATGAAATGCGTCACTGCACAAACAATTCACACCACGGATGGACTGATTCAAAAATCCCTCAACTCCATGCCCGACCCTATTATGGGCACCACAGGACTTCGTATTGCCCGGCCCTATTATGGGCACCACAGGACTTCGTACTCGGAGTTATTGCCCGGCCCTATTATGGGCACCACAGGTCTTCGTATTGCCCGGCCCTATTATGGGCACCACAGGTCTTCGTATATAGAAGGCTAATGAATCATCCTAATGTCCATCCACTATCATCTATCACAATCAATACAATGCGGCATAGTCGTGAATTCTAATGCAACAGCCTATAATATGATCATGATGCATGAAGCATGATAAAAGCATTTCATTTCTTAATTTAAAAGGTTAAGTTTAATTCCACTCACCTCTGGCAGACTCTGACAACTTTGTAGCAGCTGGCTCACTGCTGGGGTCCTTGGTTCCTCGGGTCCGAACCTACACAGGTGGACTCCAATGAGGGACCAAACATACATAAACATAACTCTAATACATTCCCCAAAAACCCCCTACAACATCCTGAAAATATCACATAGAGATATGCATGAAGTGGCTGAACAGGGCACTTTCGGCGGCACCTTCGGCGGCCGAAAGTCCCAGACAGAGACGAAACTCAGGCAGGTTCGGCGGCACCTTCGGCGGCCGAAAGTCCCAGACAGAGACAAAAGTCTCTTTTCGGGGGCACCTTCGGCAGCCGAATGCTGCCTCCACAAGAGGGGTTCGGCGGCCGAAACTTCTTTCGGCAGCCGAACCTGGTTTCTGCCAAACGGGCAGAAACTTGGTTCACATGAACCTCCTGCCTCCCAAATCCACAAATCAAGCATATACTCTAACCAAATCATGCATACAAGTTCCTAGGGGCCTCAAACAAGCATATACCCCATCTACAACACTTCAAGCATACTCAAACAACACACATTGTTCAAAAAGTCATCAAGAACCCATAGGTTCAACATATACCCTAACATGCATTCTACCCCTTAAAACTTCATAAAACTTGTTTAAATCATACATTGAGCTTAAGATCGGCTCTTACCTCTTGAAGATCGAGGGTTGAGGAGATCTAAACTTGGAGATGGGAGAAGTTTCAACTTTTGGTCTCCAAGCTCCAAAACTCGTTCTAAGCTCAAAGATCTTCAAAACCAAAGTTATAAACTTGTAAAGATCATGGAAAAAGGAAGGAAAAACTCAAGTTTGGGAAAGGATGGCGGAATGCTCACCTTGGCCGAAATGGGGAGAAAAAGCTCGCCCATTTTCGGCTAAGGGACCCTTTTATAGGTGGCTGGCCAGGCCACGTTCGGGGGCCGAATGTGCCTCCGCATCCATGCAATGTTCGGCGGCCGAACTTGAGGTTCGGCGGCCGAACCTTGACTTCCCTCACTCATGCTTTCGGGGGCCTAACGTGCCTCCAAAACGCATGCATGTTCGGCGGCCGAATTTCACTTTCGGCGGCCGAACCTGGGTTTTCCTCCAAAGACTTTTCATGCAAAACTCATTTAGTTTCATACTTTAAAACCATTAAAAACATGAAAACATTTTATAAAACATGATTCTACCCTTCTAGAGATCTCCGACATCCGAGATTCCACCGGACGGTAGGAATTCCGATACCGGAGTCTAGCCGGGTATCACACTTGTAATCATAGTCACTAAGCAGTTCTACCCATCTTCTCTACCTCAGGTTCAATTTCTTCTGACTCAAGATATACTGCAAACTTTTATGATCTGTAAAGATCTCACATTTTACCCCATATAGGTAATGCCTCCACATCTTGAGTGCAAAGATCACGGCTGCCATCTCTAGGTCATGTGTAAGGTAATTCAACTCATGCTTCTTTAGCTGTCTAGAAGCATAAGCAATTACCCTCTCATTCTGCATCAACACGCAACCTAGTCCTACTCGGGACGCATCACAAAACACCGTGAAGTCTTCACCACTTGCAGGCAGAGCTAACACCGATGCTGACGTTAGCCTTCTCTTCAGCTCTTCAAAGCTTTCCTCACACTGTTTTGACCAAACGAACTTCTGATTCTTTTTGGTTAACCTAGTCATAGGAGCGGCAATTTTGGAGAAGTCCTGGACAAACCTCCTGTAATAACCCACCAAACCCAAAAAGCTTTTAATCTCTGTCACTGTAGCGGGTCTAGGCCAGTTAGCTACAGCTTCAACTTTCTTGAGATCTACCTCAACTCCCTTTTCTGACACTACATGCCCTAAGAAAGAAATGCTCCTCAACCAGAACTCACACTTAGAGAACTTGGCATACAAGCCGTGTTCTCTCAGGGTCTGCAACACTGTCCTCAGGTGATGGGCATGCTCCTCTGCATTCCTAGAATACACTAAGATATCGTCAATGAAGACAATAACGAAGTGATCCAGAAACTAACTAAAAACTCTGTTCATGAGGTCCATGAATGCTGCAGGGGCATTGGTTAACCCGAACAGCATTACTAGGAACTCATAGTGCCTATATATGGTCCTGAACGCTGTCTTTGGCACATCCTCTTCTTTGACCCTCAACTGATAGTACCCGGATCTCAAATCTATCTTGGAGAAACAACCGGCTCTTGCTAACTGGTCAAATAGATCATCAATCCTGGGTAGCGGATACCTGTTCTTAGTAGTGACCTTGTTCAACTGTCTGTAGTCGATACAAAGTCTCAGGGATCCATCCTTCTTTTTCACGAATAGGACCGGAGCACCCCAAGGTGAGGTACTAGGTCGGATGAAACCCTTGTCTACCAACTCTTGCAACTGCTCCTTTAACTCCTTTAACTCTGCAGGCGCCATCCTGTAGGGAGGAATATAGATGGGTCTGGCTCCTGGCATTACTTCAATTTCAAACTCTATCTCCCTAGTAGGTGGTAAACCTGGCAGCTCGTCTGGAAAAATATCTAGGAACTCTCTGACTACGGGCATTGAAGCTGGTTCCCTGACCTGATTGTTAAGCTCTCTAACATGAGCAAGAAACTCCTGACAACCCCTCCTAAGCAACCTGCGAGCCTGAAGGGCTGATATCAAACCTTTAAGCATCCCTACTCTGTCCCCTTTGAAGACTACCTCTAATCCATCCTGATCTCTGAACCGGACTATCTTGTCTCTGCAATCCAAGGTAGCATCATGAGTAGAAAGCTAATCCATCCCTAGAATGACGTCAAAATCGGTCAAATCTAGAACCATAAGGTCAGCTGGAAGGCATCTATCCTCAACAAACACTGAACTGTATCGGCAGACTGACTCTGCCACAGATGGATCACATTTGGATCCACTGACCCAAAGAGGACACTCTAACCCATAAGCTATCAAACCCACTCTGTCTACGGCTCTTGGAGCAACAAAAGAATGAGAAGCACCAGTGTAACGACCCGAAAATCGGACCGCTACCGGCGCTAGGATCCGGGTCGACTTAAGGCCGCCGGGACCCATAGCAAGCCTAACATAAAACCTGTAAACCTGTATAATCCCATACATGATCAACAACGTGCATAAAAATTAAAACTTTTCTTTCCATTGAACATCAACCAAACTCAACCTGTGCATAACATAAACATAACTTTGATCCCTCTGTGGGATCTCATCTGTGCCCTCAATGGGTAACATACATCTGTTGAGTTGGTTTACATAAACATCAACAAAATCTCTAAGATCATGGATAAAAGGGATACAACAATTTATGGTCAAGCACATACTAACATCCATACAACTCATTACATAACTATACTGTACTTTTACATTACAATTTGATCATGTCCATTTCTATCTATTACATAAGCATGACTCCTTCACTCTATCCGAACTCCCGCACTATATCCTGTACCTGTAAGCCTGGGGGAAAAGGGAGAGGGGTGAGCTAAAAGCCCAGTGAGTAGAGCTAGTAAAACACATTAACACTATGCTCAAATGGAATGCATCATAACACAAACAATTCACATAAGGGTTGGGTGAACTTGTCACCAAATAGTCCAAGTTAACTCTGTGCCAGGCCGTAGCATGGGGTCCTGGTCTTCCTGTCATACATACATTACTTACCATTTTCCAGGGCCTCTTCTGGGCTCCTGGTCTTCGAGTCCCATAACCGTGCCTTACTCTGTGCCAGGCCTGTAGACTGGGGCCTGGTCTTTCTTACTCTGTGCCAGGCCGTAGCATGGGGTCCTGGTCTTCCTGTCTTGGACTAATTGGGTCATCCAACATTCACCCACATCAACAACAATTTATGCAATGCGGCATATTCGTGAAAACTAATGCAATCATCCTACTGCATAATCATGATGCATGAAACATGATAAAGCATTTTATTTAAAAGATTCAGTTTAGTTCCACTCACCTCTGGCTGACTCTGACAATACCGAAGCAGCTGAACTCACTGCTGGGGTCCTCGGTTCCTCGGGTCCGAACCTACACAGGTGGACTCAAATGAGGGACCAAACATATATAAACATGACTCTAATATATCCCCCAAAAACCCCCTAAAACATCATGAAAACATCACATAAAATATGCATGAAATGGCTGAACAGGGCACTTTCGGCGGCACCTTCGGCGGCCGAAAGTCCTGGACAGAGACGAAACTCAGGTAGGTTCGGCGGCACCTTCAGCGGCCGAAAGTGCCAGACAGAGACGAAAGTCTCTTTTCGGGGGCAACTTCGGCAGCCGAAAGGCCTGCCTCCCCAGCCATGTTCGGCGGCCGAAAGTACCTTCGGCTGCCGAACCTGGTTTCTGCCAAAGGGCAGAAACTTGGCTCCCTTTGCCCATTTCGCCTCCAAACCTACCAATCATGCATATTTTTCAACCCAAAGCATGCATACAAGTTCCTAGGGGCCTCAAACAAACATATACCCCATCTACAACACTCCAAACACACACAATCAAGCCACATTGTTTATTAAAGCATCAAAAACCCATAAGCTCAACATATACCCTAACATGCATTCAACCCCTTAAAACTTCATAAAACTTGTTTAAAACGCATAATAAGGGCGGATCCGAGCTTACCTCTTGAAGAAACGAGAGGGAAGACGATCCTAGCTTGGAGATGAAGAGATTGAGCTCCTTGAACCTCCAAGCACCCAAAACTTGCTCTTAGCTCACAAATCTTCAAAATAGAAGTTAAAACTCGTGAAAACCATGAAAGATCTAGGGAAAACACTCAAGATTGAGGGAGGAGCGGCGGAGACTCACCTTGGCCGACAATGGGAGAGAAAAAGCTCACCCGTGCGGACCAAAGGGACCCTTTTTATATGTGGCTGGCCAGGCCACATTCGGGGGCCGAATGTGCCTCCGTATCCATGCAATGTTCGGCGGCCGAACATGAGGTTCGGCGGCCGAACCTGCACTCCCCTCACTCATGCTTTCGGGGGCCTAACGTGCCTCCAAAGCGCATGCATGTTCGGCGGCCGAACCTGGGTTTTCTTCAAAAGATTACTCATGCAAAACTCATTTAATTTTGTACTTAAAAACATTAAAAAACATGAAAACATTTCATAAAAACATGCTTTCACCCTTTTAGAAGTTTCCGACATCCGAGATTCCACCGGACGGTAGGAATTTCGATACCGGAGTCTAGCCGGGTGTTACATTCTCCCCCCCTTAAGAACATTCGTCCCCGAATGTTCCTCAACTAGTACATGCATAGCATACACAACAATCATAACATACGAAATCCATAAAACACACAGGGACTAACCTTAAAAGAGATGGGGATATTGCTGGAGCATAGACTCCCGTGTCTCCCAGGTACACTCTTCGATGTTGTGGTGGTTCCAAAGGACTTTCACCATCGGGATTTCCTTATTTCTTAGCTTTCTGATCTGGGTGTCTAGGATCCGTACCGGCTGCTCAACATAGGTGAGATCCTCTTGGATCTCCACATCAGGCTCACTAAGAACCTTGCCCGGATCTGACACGAATTTTCTCAACATAGAGACATAGAAAACCGGATGGATTCTCTCCATTGAAGCAGGTAAATCCAGCTTGTACGATACATTCCCAATCTTTTGCAAGACTTCAAAGGGTCCGATGTACCGCGGAGCCAGCTTACCTTTCTTCCCGAACCGAACCACTCCTTTCATTGGAGACACCTTAAGCAATACCAGATCCCCCTCCTGAAACTCTACTAGCCTTCTGCGGATGTCTGCATAACTCTTCTGTCTGCTTGTAGCCGTTTTGATTCTTTCTCTGATCATGGGCACCACCCTGCTGGTGATCTCTACTAGCTCGGGTCCTGCTAAGGACCTCTCTCCTACTTCTTCCCAGCAAATAGGTGATCTGCACTTCCTTCCATATAAGGCTTCATATGGAGCCATCCCGATGCTAGCATGATGGCTGTTATTGTAGGCAAACTCCACCAAAGGTAGATGCTGCCTCCAAGAACCGCCAAAGTCCAGCACACACATTCTCAGCATATCTTCTATGGTCTGGATGGTCCTCTCTGACTGTCCGTCTGTCTGTGGATGGAAGGCAGTGCTAAAATCCAATCTAGTACCCATGGCGTTCTGCAGACTCCGCCAAAACCTGGAGGTGAACTGGGGCCCTCTATCTGACACGATGGAAACAGGAACCCCGTGCAGTCTGACTATCTCATCAACGTACACCTGCGCCAACTTGTCCACAGAATAGCCACTCCTGACAGGGATGAAGTGGGCAGATTTGGTGAGTCTGTCCACAATCACCCATATGGAGTCCAATCTGTTGGACGTCGCCGGTAACCCCACTACGAAGTCCATAGCTATATTCTCCCATTTCCACTCTGGAATGGGTAGCGGGTTAAGCATTCCAGCCGGCTTCTGATGTTCCAGCTTCACCCTCTGACATATCTCGCAGGCTGACACAAACTGTGCCACTTCTCTCTTCATAGCTGGCCACCAATAAACCTTCTTTAGATCCTGATACATCTTGGTGGCTCCGGGGTGAATGCTGTATCTTGCATTATGAGCCTCTCTCATAATGTCTCCTTTTAGCCCTATGTCATCCGGTACACATAAACGACTCCCATAGCGGAGGATCCCCTTATTGTCGAATCTGAACTCACCGTCCTTGCCTGACTGAACCGTCCTGGCAATCTTCACTAACTCTGGGTCCTCATGCTGTTTCTGAGCCACCTGCTCCAGAAACACGGGTGTCACTTTCATCTGAGCAACCAAGGCACCTGTACCAGACAACTCCAACTGTAGACCTTCCTCAATGAGCTTGTAAAACTCCTTCACCACTGGTCTCCTCTCTGCCGTGATGTGGGATAGACTGCCTAGTGACTTCTGGCTTAGGGCGTCTGCCACGACATTCGCCTTACCCGGATGATACTGAATCTTGCAATCATAGTCACTCAGCAACTCTACCCATCTCCTCTATCTCAAATTCAGATCTCTTTGACTCAGGATGTACTGCAGGCTTTTATGATCGGTGAAGATCTCACATTTTACCCCATAGAGGTAATGCCTCCACATCTTGAGTGCAAAGATTACTGCTGCCATCTCCAGGTCATGCGTGGGGTAATTCAACTCATGCTTCTTTAGCTGCCTAGAAGCATAAGCAATCACCCTCTCATTCTGCATAAGCACACAACCCAGTCCCACACGGGACGCATCACAAAAGACTGTAAAGTCCTCTCCACTAGATGGCAGAGCTAAAACTGGTGCTGAAGTCAACCTCTTCTTAAGCTCTTCAAAACTCTCCTCGCACTGGTCGGTCCACACAAATTTCTGATTCTTCCTGGTTAGTCTGGTCAGAGGAGCTGCTATCTTTGAGAAGTCTCGAACGAACCTCCTGTAGTAACCTGCCAAACCCAAGAAACTCCTGATCTCTGTCACTGAAGTGGGTCTAGGCCAGTTAGCCATAGTTTCTGTCTTCTTGGGGTCTACCTCTATACCATTCTCTGACACTACATGCCCCAAGAACGAAATGCTCCTCAGCCAGAACTCACATTTAGAGAACTTGGCATACAAGCCATGTTCCCTCAAGGTCTGTAGAACCAATCGCAGATGATGGACATGCTCCTCTGCATCCCTGGAATACACTAAGATGTCATCTATGAAGACAATAACGAAGTGGTCCAGGTACTGGCTAAACACTCTGTTCATGAGATCCATGAATGCTGCAGGGGCGTTGGTTAACCTGAACGGCATCACAAGGAACTCAAAATGCCCATATCTGGTCCTGAAAGCTGTCTTTGGCACGTCCTCTTCTCTGATCCTCAGCTGATGGTACCCCGATCTCAGATCTATTTTGGAGAAACAACCCGCTCCTGCTAGCTGCTCGAATAGATCGTCGATCCTTGGCAATGGGTACTTATTCTTGGTAGTGACTTTGTTCAACTGCCTGTAGTCGATACAAAGCCTAAGGGATCCATCCTTCTTCCTCACAAACAAAACTGGAGCACCCCAGGGTGAGGTACTCGGTCGGATGAAGCCCTTGTCTACCAGCTCCTGCAACTGCTCCTTCAACTCTTTCAATTCTGCTGGCGCCATCCTGTAGGGAGGGATAGAGATCGGTCGGGTTCCAGGCATCAGTTCTATCTCGAACTCTATCTCCCTAGCAGGTGGTAAACCTGGCAGTTCGTCCGGGAACACATCTAAGAACTCTCTAACCACTGGCACCGAGGCGGGCTCTCTAACCTGACTGCTAAGCTCTCTCACATTAGCCAAATACCCCTGACATCCCTTCCTAAGCAACCTACGAGCCTGAAGAGCTGAGATCATACCTCTAGGTGTGCCCCTCCTGTCTCCTCTGAAGACAACCTCTGATCCATCCTGACCTCTGAACCTGACTACCTTGTTCCTGCAGTCCAAGGTAGCACCATGGGTAGATAACCAGTCCATCCCTAGAATGACGTCAAAGTCTGTCAAATCTAGAACCACAAGGTCGGCGGACATGCATCTCCCCTCAACAAAAACTGGACTACACTGACAGATTGACTCTGCCACTGATGGATCACACTTGGGTCCACTGACCCAGAGAGGACACTCTAACTCAGAGATCATCAACCCCAACCTCTGGACGGCTCTCGGAGCAATAAATGAATGAGATGCACCAGGGTCCATCAAGGCATATACATCTGAACAACCAATAATTAAGTTACCTGCCACCACGGTGTTAGATGCATCTGCCTCTTGCTGTGTCATTGTGAAGATCCGTGCCGGAGCTGATGGACCTTCACCTCTGAAACCCGCTGAAGAAGAGGCTGTCCCTCTCCCTCTGCCTCTGCCACTGGCCTGAGTCATGGCTGGAGCTGCTGGCTGCGCTACACTGCCTGAAGCTGTCTGCTGGGACTGAGCCATTGGGGCCGCTCTTGGACAGTCTCGAGCTATATGCCCCTCCTGACCACATCTGAAGCAGGCGTTCGTCCCAAACCGACATATTCCCTTGTGTGGCCTACCACACCTTGCACAAATTGCATTATCCGCACCAGAGCTTGAGCCACTCCCAAATCCCAGACTGGACTTGACTTTACTCCAGAACTTGTTCTTCTTACCCTTGGGTTTACTCCATCTTTTACTGCCTGAAGCTGCTGCACTCAGGGTAGAGGGATCTAATTTTCCCCCATTCGGAGTTTTAGAACCGGAAGACTGTGCCACTGACTGCTTAACTGTCCCCTGAATGATGGCACTAGCCTCCATTCTCCTAGCCATATCGACTATGGCGTGAAAACTCTCTCTATCTGCTGACTGTACCAAGGAGGAATACCTGGGATGGAGCTTCATGATATACCTCCTCGACTTCTTGACAGGAGCGGTTGTCGAAGCCGGTCAAAAATAACCTTCTTGGTTACCTACAAATACAACTGTAGACAGTGGTGAAGGATCGTATCCACAGAGAATTGATTACCTATTTATTTATCTTAATCAAGACCAATCAAACCAATTGAAAGCACAAGTGAAAGCAATAGAACAAAAGTAAAGTGCAAGGAAAGTAAAAAGGGGGGTTTTGAGATGATTTGATTAACAACTAATGAAAGTAATTAAAACAGCAAGTAATTAAAATAAAAGAGAAATCAACAAGAGAAAGGTCTAGTTGAAGATATGGATCCACTTTGGTTGTTTGGGTTGATCATTGAAACATGGTAATCTTGATTAACTCAATAGGTTGGTTATGGGGGTGGAAGACGCTTCTCACCACCATGTCTTTCCTTATGAATAAACTGATTAGGGAACGTCCTCTAACCAATTACTAATCAACAAATTGCCAAGGAACGTCCTTGGGCCATAGGCATCAAAACAATTGCCAATTGCATAAAGAACAAGAAAGATCCAAACCCTAACTACTCAAACGCATGAGATGATGTTAGATCATGCAATTCCTTGGTTTTTTACACCAAGTGTTCTTAGATCAGAATATTTCCAGCAATTACGGACTAACAAATATCCTAATCAACAATCAATTAACTTTGCAATCAAGAATCAAGTGGCCAATTTGATCAAAACAACAAAGCAATCTTATAATTAAGCACAATTGCATGAATATTGAATAAAATCAAAGACAAAAGTTTCTGTTCAGATCTCACAACCTTTTAAACAACCTTAGTTTCAACCAAACTTCAACTAGAATAAAGGTTTCAGCCACTCATGGCTGAACCAAAACAGAAAATAAAAGAAAAGAAGAAGATGGAAGAACCGGGGTGAGAGAGGCCTTGGAAGAGGCTGCCGATTCTTGGAGAGGAAAAAACCTAAAAGTCCCCCTTCTTGTCTTCTTGAAGCCTTTAAATATGTCTTGAGAGGCTGCCTAGGGTTTGGTGGCAGTCCATGAGTCTTTTAGAGGCTGTCCAAAGTGCCCTTGGTGTTGCATGTGCCTTGGTTGTGCATGAGTGAAGGCAAAAGCGAGTCACATGTGATGGGAGGCAAGTGGGGGCACTTTGGTCTTTTCATAGCTGTCCAAGATCCTCAAGATGTTGTACATTAAGTCCAAGAGATTGCCCATGCACTAATCAGGAAGATGGAGCCTTCTTAGGAAACTTGAATGAAGTGGGAAAGATGTGATCTTTGGATTTGGTTCATTTAATGAGCTAGATCTTTGAGATCCAATAATTAAATGTGAATCTTGAAGATTTGGATCTCAAGATACTTCCCTTAATTGGCTCCTCAAATATGGCAACTTGGGATATGGCTTCTTGAATAAGGAAGGAATGAATTAGAGCGCATTTTCGGCTGCCTAAATTGAGTTTCGGAGGCTGGACTTCGGTTCTGGTCTGAAGGTTCGGCGGCCTAAGGTTGGAGTTCGGCGGCCGAAGGAGGTCGACTTTCGTCTCTGGAGCCAATGTTCGGCGGCCGAAGGTGCCGCCGAAGGTGGGTTTTCCAGATTTTGCACTTTTGAGCGTTTTTAAGAGCATTTTCTCTTGAATGTCCCTTTTCACCTAATATCTGCAAAACATGATTAAAACCACAAAATTAGGTAGAAAAGGTGTAAATAGACATCAAGAATATCATGATAATATGGGCTAATTTATGCTCTATCAAATACCCCCACACTTAAACTTTTGCTTGTCCTCAAGCAAACAAACATAGTCAAATAAGTTTTCTTTGCTACTTGATCCTTATTTCCACTTTAAGCTCTTACTCAAGACACTTATGTTGAAGCATTGTAGTGAAGAGTATGTGCATGAAGATTACTTACCTCTTTTCCTTGATTCCCTTTGCTTACCATGGCTAGGATTTGTTTTCCTCAAGAGAGATCATGCATATTATTGTTAAGACTTTTTCCAGCTCTTGGTGTGACTTGCCCTTACCTTGAAGTACTTTATTCAGGCTTTTGCACTTTAGATCTTGCTTGGAAAGGTCACCAACCTATTTTTGATGTAACTTTTTGATATTTCAGTTGGTCACCTATCCAAGTGGCTAGTAGCCTTGTTCTTAGTCTTTTGACCATTGGAACAGTTTTTGAATTTGTGCTTTTGAGGGCTTTGCCTTTGCTGAATTTTCTTTCTCTCAATGACTTGGGCAAATCAACACCTATTGCTAAGCAAGTCATATTAAGTTCATTCACACAAATTCAGATTTTTCTCATCAATTGAGGGTCATCAATATGTTTTTCACCATGGCAAACTCAAAGATTCAATTCAAAAGGCACTTCTCAAACATGAACACAACCCACTGCAAGTGATTCAACATGAGTTTAAAGAGTTATAACATCAATGGGGTCAAGGAAAGAAAAGACTCATCTAACATAGCTCATTAGTTTGAGTAGAGCAAAACAAAAAAAAGAAGAGGAAGGTTGTGGTTGTGTGTGTTTTATTGAAAGCATAACAATAACAAAAAAGAAAAAATTTTCCTAATGCAAGCAAACTAAAGATTAAAGCAAAAATAAAATTCAGAGATATACAGAATACCCCCACACCTAAATCATGCATTGTCCTCAATGTATAAGAAACATAAAAGAACAAAGGACACTGAGTACTTCCCTGGGGTGTGGTGTGCATGGTATGATCACTTTAGACAGAATGAGTGACGAACAGGTGTTCGTCCGGGAAAGCTTCCTCAACTGGACAAGGTGCAGAAGTGGATGGGAGTCGGCTGAGGTGGTCAGCTACCAGATTTTCTTTCCCTTTTTTGTCCCTTATTTCTAGGTCAAATTCTTGTAGTAAAAGGATCCACCGAATGAGTCTTGGTTTTGCTTCCTTTTTCTTGATCAGATATCGCAGAGCTGCATGGTCAGAGTAGATAATGACTTTGGTACCCAAGAGATATGGTCTGAATTTCTCTAGGGCAAATACAACGGCTAAGAGCTCCTTTTCAGTTGTTGTGTAATTGCTTTGTGTAGCATCCAAAGTGCGAGAGGCATAGTGGATGACGTGGGGTGAGTTTCCCACACGTTGTCCCAAGACTGCTCCTACAGCATAATTGCTTGCATCGCACATGATTTCAAAAGGTAGGCTCCAGTCGGGCCCTTGAATGATTGGGGCAGTCACAAGCAATTCTTTTATCAGATCAAATGCTCTTTTGCAATTTGCATCAAAATCAAATGCAACATCTTGTTGGAGTAATTTGCACAATGGTTGTGTGATTTTTGAGAAGTCTTTTATGAATCTTCTGTAGAAGCCTGCATGTCCAAGGAAGGAACGGATGACTTTAACATTGGAAGGGTAAGGCAGATTTTTGATGGTGTCCACCTTAGCTTTGTCAACTTCAATGCCTTTGGCTGAAACAACATGACCTAAGACCATACCTTGATTAACCATAAAATGACACTTTTCATAATTAAGCACAAGGTTAGTCTCAACGCATCTTTGCAAAATCTTTTCTAAGTTGGAAAGGCATTCATCAAAAGTGTTGCCATGAACTGTGAAGTCATCCATAAATACCTCAATTGTCTTACCAACATAGTCAGAAAATATGCTCATCATGCATCGCTGAAAGGTGGCAGGTGCATTGCATAGTCCAAAGGGCATCCTCCTAAAGGCAAAAGTGCCAAAAGGGCAGGTGAAAGTAGTCTTCTCTTGATCTTCTGGGGCAACTGGAATTTGGTAGAAACCTGAATAACCATCTAAACAACAATAGTGAGTTTTACCTGCAAGCCTTTCTAGCATCTGATCAATGAAGGGAAGTGGGAAGTGATCTTTTCTTGTTGCAGAATTGAGCTTCCTATAGTCCATGCATACCCTCCATCCATTTTGAACTCTAGTGGGTACAAGTTCTCCTTCAGCATTTGGAACAATGGTAATTCCAGTTTTCTTTGGAACTACATGTACAGGGCTCACCCATTTGCTATCAGAGATTGGGTAGATGATTCCTGCATCAAGGAGTTTGACTATTTCTTTCTTTACCACTTCCATCATGGGTGGATTCAACCTTCTTTGAGCATCTCTAACTGGCTTGCATTCTTCCTCCATGTGAATTCTATGCATGCAGGTGGAGGGAGAAATTCCTTTGATGTCATCAATGGTCCATCCTATGGCTTCCTTGTGTTTTTGTAGTACCTTCAAGAGGCTTGCTCCTTCATGTTGGTTCAATTCATTGGACACTATTACTGGAAGTGTCTTGTTGGCTCCCAAGTACATGTATTTCAGATGGTCTGGGAGAGGTTTCAGATCAGAAGGTGGTTGCAAAGGTGATTTGGAAGAGCTTGCTTGTGATGGGGGCTGCTGTGAAAGGTTCGGCGGCCGAAAAGTAACTGAGTTCGGCGGCCGAATGTCTTCGAGTTCCGGAATGAGCTGCGGCGATGGATTCGGCTTCCGCAAATCTTCTAAGTTCGGCGGCCGAAAGATGTTCGGCGGCTGAAGTGCGTCTTCTGTTTGCGCATTGTGTTTCTGAAGTGGTGCATCAGAATGCGATGATTGAAGCTCAGTGGAGTTTGGCGGCCGAAAGTGGGTTATGTTCGGCGGCCGAATGTCTTCTGTCTGCTTGATCTCCACTTGCTGAATGCTGCAGACTGTTTCTTTTAGTTTCAGATTTTCAATCCTGTAAAGGTCATCATCTAAAACAGAATCTTGATTTTCATTAAACACATCTTGGCTTAAACAATCAATAATATCAAGACCATAAACAGGGGACATATCATGTGGATATTTCATGGCATCATAGACATTGTACTTAATTACTTCCCCTTCAAATTCCATGGTAAGAGTACCATCATGCACATCAATTTTAGTTCTAGCAGTACTCAAGAAAGGGCGCCCAAGAAGAATGTCAGAACTAGTATTGCAACTATCTTCCTTAGTATCAATCACATAAAAATCAGCAGGAAAGACAAGTTCATCTACTTGGACTAGAACATCTTCAAGAACACCTATGGGGTATACCACAGATCTATCAGCTAGTTGAATCACAACTCTTGTTTCTTTTAAAGCACATGCATTAAGAGATTTATAGATGGAGAGAGGCATGACATTGATAGATGCACCAAGATCACACATGGCTTTCTTGATACCAACGTTCCCAATTTTGCAAGAGATAGCAAACATACCTTTGTCCTTGCATTTGGTAGGGAGTTCTCTTTTAATAACAGCAGTAACTACCTCACCTACACTTACTTTCTCTCTTTCAGCAAGCTTCCTTCTATTTGTGCAAAGCTCCTTCAGAAATTTAGCGTACCTGGGAATCTGCTTAACAGCATCTAGCAGAGGTATATTGATTTGCACTTTTCTGAAAGTGTCAAGAATCTCCTTTTCTTCTTTTTCTTTTTGTGTTCTTTCAAATCTCTTGGGAAAAGGAGGAGGAACGTGGAAACTTACTTTGGGATCAGTCTTGTGCGCATGAGGTGGCTCAGATTGAGATGGAGAGGCTTCAGGTGGACTTGGTTCTTTTTCTTGCTCATGATTAGTATCTTGAAGCTCTTTGCCACTTCTCAAGGTAATAGCACTAACATTCTGTCTGGGGTTGGTTTCAGTTTGAGAAGGGAGCTTACCTTGGGATTGCAGTTGGCCTATAGAGGTGGCCATTTGGCTTAGGTTTTGTTGCACACCTTGCATTGATGTGGTCATCTGGCCTAGGTCTTGTCGTACGCCTTGCATGGTGTTCACCATTGTTTCCATCATTGTTTGCATGATCTTTTCAAGGTTCTGATTAGGATTTGAAGGTGCTGGTTGGGTTTGATTTTTTTGGTAGCCTTGGTAGTTCTGATCACTGTTGCTCTTTCCATAGCTAAAATTGGGGTGATCTTTCCAACCTGGATTGTATGTATTGGAGTATGGATCATATCTAGGTTGGTTGTTGTACCTTCCCATTGCATTGACTTGGTGGTGATCTTCTTGGAGAGTAGGACATTGATCAGTGGGGTGTCCTATATGGAAGCAGATCTCACATGGCCTAGGAGGCTGAGGTGCTTGATTTTGTTGAGCTTGGCCAAGGGCGATCTTTTCCATAAGAGAAGTTAGTTTTGAAAGTTGAAATTCAACAGAGGATGTTCTTACCTCATAGATTCCTCTTTGCGCTTGCCCCTCTTCTTCATATTGCTTGGATGAAGCTGCAAGATTGAATATTAGTTCCTTCATCTCCCTAGGTGTCTTGTCTAGGATGGATCCTCCACAAGCTACATTTATGAGTTTCCTTTCTGATGGAATCAAGCCTCCATAGAAGAACTGAATGAGGGCTTTGTCTGACATATCATGTTGTGGACAACCTGTACATAGTCTTTCAAACCTTTCCCAATAATCATATAAGTCCTCAGTTGGTTTTTGCCTTATGCTAGTGATTTCTCTTATTATGCCAATTGATTTAGATGGTGGGAAGTACTTGTCCAAAAAGGCTTGGACCATATCATCCCAAGAAGTTATAGATCCAGGTGGCAAATAAAATAACCAATCCTTAGCATGGTCATCTAATGAGAAAGGAAAAGCTCTTAGTTTAACATGATCTTCAGAGATCCCTTGAGGTCCCATGGATGAGCAAATAATTTTAAATTCTTTTAAGTGCTTATGTGGATTTTCATTTTGCAAACCTCTAAATTTAGGAAGATGATGAATCAAACCTGATTTCAGTTCAAAGGGAACTGCAAGAGGTGGATAGGTGATGCAAAGTGGAGCATAATCACCTATAGGAGTTGCTAACTCCCTCATGGTTCTTTCCCTTTGTGCTTGTGGCCTATTTGCTGGATTTTCTTGAATTATCTGGCCTTGGACAGCATGTCCATAATGGGCAGCAGCTGGTGCTCGAGGTTCTGCCATTGGTGCGCAACTTGGTTGCTGGAGTGCAGGACTTTCGGCGGCCGAATGTTGGTGAGTTTCGGCGGCCGAAGGTTGGGCAGAATGTTCTGCAGGTGCAGAAACTTGCTTTCCAAGCCTTCTAAGAGTGCGTTCAATTTCTGGATCAAAGGGCAGAGTGTCCCTACTTTCAGATCTGGTCATGTAAGAAGAAATAAACAAGTAAAATCAATTCCCCGGCAACGGCGCCAATTTTTGACAGGAGCGGTTGTCGAAGCCGGTCAAAAATAACCTTCTTGGTTACCTACAAATACAACTATAGACAGTGGTGAAGGATCGTATCCACAGAGAATTGATTACCTATTTATTTATCTTAATCAAGACCAATCAAACCAATTGAAAGCACAAGTGAAAGCAATAGAACAAAAGTAAAGTGCAAGGAAAGTAAAAAGGGGGGTTTTGAGATGATTTGATTAACAACTAATGAAAGTAATTAAAACAGCAAGTAATTAAAATAAAAGAGAAATCAACAAGAGAAAGGTCTAGTTGAAGATATGGATCCACTTTGGTTGTTTGGGTTGATCATTGAAACATGGTAATCTTGATTAACTCAATAGGTTGGTTATGGGGGTGGAAGACGCTTCTCACCACCATGTCTTTCCTTATGAATAAACTGATTAGGGAACATCCTCTAACCAATTACTAATCAACAAATTGCCAAGGAACGTCCTTGGGCCATAGGCATCAAAACAATTGCCAATTGCATAAAGAACAAGAAAGATCCAAACCCTAACTACTCAAACGCATGAGATGATGTTAGATCATGCAATTCCTTGGTTTTTTACACCAAGTGTTCTTAGATCAGAATATTTCCAGCAATTACGGACTAACAAATATCCTAATCAACAATCAATTAACTTTGCAATCAAGAATCAAGTGGCCAATTTGATCAAAACAACAAAGCAATCTTATAATTAAGCACAATTGCATGAATATTGAATAAAATCAAAGACAAAAGTTTCTGTTCAGATCTCACAACCTTTTAAACAACCTTAGTTTCAATCAAACTTCAACTAGAATAAAGGTTTCAGCCACTCATGGCTGAACCAAAACAGAAAATAAAAGAAAAGAAGAAGATGGAAGAACCGGGGTGAGAGAGGCCTTGGAAGAGGCTGCCGATTCTTGGAGAGGAAAAAACCTAAAAGTCCCCCTTCTTGTCTTCTTGAAGCCTTTAAATATGTCTTGAGAGGCTGCCTAGGGTTTGGTGGCAGTCCATGAGTCTTTTAGAGGCTGTCCAAAGTGCCCTTGGTGTTGCATGTGCCTTGGTTGTGCATGAGTGAAGGCAAAAACGAGTCACATGTGATGGGAGGCAAGTGGGGGCACTTTGGTCTTTTCATAGCTGTCCAAGATCCTCAAGATGTTGTACATTAAGTCCAAGAGATTGCCCATGCACTAATCACGAAGATGGAGCCTTCTTAGGAAACTTGAATGAAGTGGGAAAGATGTGATCTTTGGATTTGGTTCATTTAATGAGCTAGATCTTTGAGATCCAATAATTAAATGTGAATCTTGAAGATTTGGATCTCAAGATACTTCCCTTAATTGGCTCCTCAAATATGGCAACTTGGGATATGGCTTCTTGAATAAGGAAGGAATGAATTAGAGCGCATTTTCGGCTGCCTAAATTGAGTTTCGGAGGCTGGACTTCGGTTCTGGTCTGAAGGTTCGGCGGCCTAAGGTTGGAGTTCGGCGGCCGAAGGAGGTCGACTTTCGTCTCTGGAGCCAATGTTCGGCGGCCGAAGGTGCCGCCGAAGGTGGGTTTTCCAGATTTTGCACTTTTGAGCGTTTTTAAGAGCATTTTCTCTTGAATGTCCCTTTTCACCTAATATCTGCAAAACATGATTAAAACCACAAAATTAGGTAGAAAAGGTGTAAATAGACATCAAGAATATCATGATAATATGGGCTAATTTATGCTCTATCACTTCTTCTGGTCTGTGCTAAGGTCTTGCCCTGCAAATGGCAGCAACTCCATAAACCTGTCGGTATATTCGTCTACACTCATGTCATCAGTCTGCCTCAACTGCTCGAATTCTATCATCTTCAATTCCCTCGAACTATTAGGGAAAGCCCATCCTGCAAACTCGTTTGCAAACTTTTCCCAAGTCATGTTGTCCACTCTCGGGTTCACATAATTCTTGTACCACTCCCGTGCCTTCTTGCACTTAAGCGTGAACCCGGCCATCTGAATGGCTCTACTGTCATCAGTCCCTATCTCATCTGTAATTGCCTTGACCCGCTCCAAGTACACGAACGGATCATCACCGGTCTCAAACTGGGGAGCACCCAGCTTCATATAGTCTGTCATCTTGACCTTGCTCCCACTGACTGAGCTAGGTCTAGGAGGTTGAGCAACTGGGGCTGCTGGTTCTGCAGGTGGTGGAGGTGGTGCAACATTTTCTGAGTTAGGGTTTGCTGGATTTGGATAGTAGGGTGGAGGTGGATACATTGGATACTGAGAGTATGGTGGGTAGTATGGTGGGTATGGCATCTGTGTGGGATAAGGGGTGAAACTAGGGTAATCCGATGTACCTCCCATCGAATACCCGGGATGTTGTGAGAAATGTGGGTAGTGAGGTGGCTGTACAAATCCCGAGGCCTGAGTGCTTCCTTGGGACTCTCCCACTCCTTCTTCTGACATACTGACTCCCAAACTGCCATCCCTCCTCTGTTCTACGTCCATATCATCCCCCATATCCTCTGACGCTCCTCCCTGAACTGTCCCTCTGACTGATCTGCTCCTACCCAGATCCAGAGACCTTCTTGGGTCTCTTGCTACTCTGTCCCTGTTGGACCTGCTAGACATTGCCCTAGGCAATGCTGGAGGACGGGCGCTCATGCCCTCATCCTCAGGTGGTACTCCAGTCAATCTTGCTGATCGACGAGTTCCTCTCATCCTGTTTTCTGAAAAACAGTACACATCACAAGCAACATTAGCATCATATGGTTCATGTGGGCACACATGAACCCTCATCACATACATCACATATCATAGCATATCATTAATGCACATGCATAAAATCATGGCATTTCACATCATCATGCAAGACAGGACTCCACATCCTATCCTAGTGGACATGATCTTTTCCTATTGTGCTTGACCTTCTATAACCTCTATGAGCCCGACACTCTAGGTCCGACCATATGAACCTAGGGCTCTGATACCATTCTGTAACGACCTGAAAATCGGACCGCTACCGGCGCTAGGATCCGGGTCGACTTAAGGCCGCCGGGACCCGTAGCAAGCCTAACATAAAACCTGTAAACCTGTATAATCCCATACATGATCAACAACGTGCATAAAAATTAAAACTTTTCTTTCCATTGAACATCAACCAAACTCAACCTGTGCATAACATAAACATAACTTTGATCCCTCTGTGGGATCTCATCTGTGCCCTCAATGGGTAACATACATCTGTTGAGTTGGTTTACATAAACATCAACAAAATCTCTAAGATCATGGATAAAAGGGATACAACAATTTATGGTCAAGCACATACTAACATCCATACAACTCATTACATAACTATACTGTACTTTTACATTACAATTTGATCATGTCCATTTCTATCTATTACATAAGCATGACTCCTTCACTCTATCCGAACTCCCGCACTATATCCTGTACCTGTAAGCCTGGGGGAAAAGGGAGAGGGGTGAGCTAAAAGCCCAGTGAGTAGAGCTAGTAAAACACATTAACACTATGCTCAAATGGAATGCATCATAACACAAACAATTCACATAAGGGTTGGGTGAACTTGTCACCAAATAGTCCAAGTTAACTCTGTGCCAGGCCGTAGCATGGGGTCCTGGTCTTCCTGTCATACATACATTACTTACCATTTTCCAGGGCCTCCTCTGGGCTCCTGGTCTTCGAGTCCCATAACCGTGCCTTACTCTGTGCCAGGCCTGTAGACTGGGGCCTGGTCTTTCTTACTCTGTGCCAGGCCGTAGCATGGGGTCCTGGTCTTCCTGTCTTGGACTAATTGGGTCATCCAACATTCACCCACATCAACAACAATTTATGCAATGCGGCATATTCGTGAAAACTAATGCAATCATCCTACTGCATAATCATGATGCATGAAACATGATAAAGCATTTTATTTAAAAGATTCAGTTTAGTTCCACTCACCTCTGGCTGACTCTGACAATACCGAAGCAGCTGAACTCACTGCTGGGGTCCTCGGTTCCTCGGGTCCGAACCTACACAGGTGGACTCAAATGAGGGACCAAACATATATAAACATGACTCTAATATATCCCCCAAAAACCCCCTAAAACATCATGAAAACATCACAGAAAATATGCATGAAATGGCTGAACAGGGCACTTTCGGCGGCACCTTCGGCGGCCGAAAGTCCTGGACAGAGACGAAACTCAGGTAGGTTCGGCGGCACCTTCGGCGGCCGAAAGTGCCAGACAGAGACGAAAGTCTCTTTTTGGGGGCAACTTCGGCAGCCGAAAGGCCTGCCTCCCCAGCCATGTTCGGCGGCCGAAAGTACCTTCGGCTGCCGAACCTGGTTTCTGCCAAAGGGCAGAAACTTGGCTCCCTTTGCCCATTTCGCCTCCAAACCTACCAATCATGCATATTTTTCAACCCAAAGCATGCATACAAGTTCCTAGGGGCCTCAAACAAACATATACCCCATCTACAACACTCCAAACACACACAATCAAGCCACATTGTTTATTAAAGCATCAAAAACCCATAAGCTCAACATATACCCTAACATGCATTCTACCCCTTAAAACTTCATAAAACTTGTTTAAAACGCATAATAAGGGCGGATCCGAGCTTACCTCTTGAAGAAACGAGAGGGAAGACGATCCTAGCTTGGAGATGAAGAGATTGAGCTCCTTGAACCTCCAAGCACCCAAAACTTGCTCTTAACTCACAAATCTTCAAAATAGAAGTTAAAACTCGTGAAAACCATGAAAGATCTAGGGAAAACACTCAAGATTGAGGGAGGAGCGGCGGAGACTCACCTTGGCCGACAATGGGAGAGAAAAAGCTCACCCGTGCGGACCAAAGGGACCCTTTTTATATGTGGCTGGCCAGGCCACGTTCGGGGGCCGAATGTGCCTCCGTATCCATGCAATGTTCGGCGGCCGAACCTGCACTCCCCTCACTCATGCTTTCGGGGGCCTAACGTGCCTCCAAAGCGCATGCATGTTCGGCGGCCGAACTTGACTTTCGGCGGCCGAACCTGGGTTTTCTTCAAAAGATTACTCATGCAAAACTCATTTAATTTTGTACTTAAAAACATTAAAAAACATGAAAACATTTCATAAAAACATGCTTTCACCCTTTTAGAAGTTTCCGACATCCGAGATTCCACCGGACGGTAGGAATTTCGATACCGGAGTCTAGCCGGGTGTTACAACCAGGGTCCATAAGAGCATACACATCAGAACATCCAATGGTGTGTTAGCCTCCTACTGAGTCATGGTGAAGATCCGTACTGGAGCTGATGTACCTTCCCCTCGGAAACCTGCTGAAGAAGAGGTTGTCCCTCTCCCTCGACCTCTGCCCTGTGACATGGTTGGAGCTGCTGGCTGGGCCACGCCATAAGCAGCTGTCCGCTGGGACTGAGCCATCATAACTGCATTGGGACACTCACGTGCCATGTGCCCTTCTTGCCCGCATCTGAAACATGTTGTAGTCCCAAACCGACAAACCCCTTTGTGTGGCTTACCGCACCTCATACATTCGGAGCTATCTGAACCAGAGCTCGAACCACCGCCCATACCCAGACCTGACTTCAACCGATTCCAGAACTTATTCTTCTTTAGCTTCTTGGTGGATCTATTCCACTTTTTGCTTTTCGAGGCGGCTGCACTCAGAGAGGAGAGATCAATATTCCCTATTCCCGGGGTTTTTGAACCCGAGGACTGTGCCACCTGCTGTTTTACTGTCCCTTGAATAATGGCACTAGCCTCCATCTTTCTGGCTGCATCCACTATGGTGTGGAAACTCTCCCTCTCTGCTGCTAAGATCAGGGAGGAATACCTTGAGTGAAGTCTCATGGTATACCTCCTTGCTTTCTTCTGATCAGTATCATATGCTTGCCCCACAAACTGATGCAACTCCAGGAATTTATCTGTGTACTCATCTACACTCATGTCCTCGGTCTGACGCAGCTGCTCAAACTCTATCACCTTCAATTCTCTTGAACTGTCTGGAAAAGCCCATCCTGCAAATTTATTGGCAAACTGCTCCCAGGATAAGCTGTCCAGTCTCGGGTCCGCATAGTTCTTGAACCATTCTTTCGCTTTCTTACATTTCAAAGTGAACCCCGCCATCTGAATGGCTCTACTATCACTAGCCCCCAACTCATCAGTTATCATTTTCACCGTTTTAAGGTACTCAAACGGATCATCACCTATTTTGTACTTGAGAGCATCCAGCTTCAAATAGTCTGTCATTTTCACCTTGTTCCCAACTGATAGGTTGGGCATGGATGATTGGGTTTCAGGAGCTACTGGTTCTACTGGGGGAGGAGGAGGTGGTGCAACATTCCCTGGGTTAGGGTTTGTTGGGTTCTGATAGAAAGGTGGGGGTGAAAACATCGGGTAGGTTGGATATGGAGGGTAGAAGGGAGGATAGGGCATGAATGAGGGATACGGGTTATAACTTGAGAAATCCGATGTACCTCCCATCGGATACCCCGGTCCCTATGGATAGGGTTGGTATTGGGTGGATAAGCAAAAGCCGAGGCCTGAGCGCCTCCTTGTGACTCTCCCATACCCTCCTCTGACATACTCATACCCAAACTCCCATCTCTTCTCTAATCATCTTCCTCTGTTTCCCTCACATCCGTTGACATCCTTCCAGTATCGGTTCTCCTCCTGTTTACATCAAAAGACCTTCTAGGGTCCCTTGATGTACTAGACCTTGCTCTTAGCAGAGCAGGGGGCAGGGCATCTATGCCCTCATTCTCAGGTGGAACTCTAGTCAATCGCGCAGATCGACGAGTGCCTCGCATTCTGATTTCTGAAAAGACAACATACATCACATAAACATTATCATCATATGGTTCATGCGGTCACACATGAACCCACATCATATATATAATATATCATTAATACACATGCATATAGTCATGGCATTTCACATCATCATCAAAATAGGACTCTACATCCTATCCTAGTGGACATGATTTTTCCTATTGTGCTTGCCCTTCTACAACATCTATGAGCCCGACACTCTAGGTCCGACCATATGAACCTAGGGCTCTGATACCACTCTGTAACGACCCAGAAATCGGACCGCTACGGGCGCTAGAATTCAGATTGACTTAAAATCGCTGGAACCCGTAGCAAGCCTACTATACATCCTGTGTACCTGATAAAATCCCATACATGATCATACATTTTCATAAAAAATTTATACTTTTCATATACCAAGCTCAACCTGTGCATGCACCATAAACTGTATACATAAAACCCACACTAGAGCCCTCATCAAATGCTCTAGTATGGCAAACATCACATGCCTCAAGCTTGGTTCAAACATAAAACATAATTAAAACTTTTACATAAAGATCATGATAAACAGGGATATACAAAACATAAACTAGGGCAAAGCACAAATCTAATCCATTATATAGTACATGTCCACTACTAATCTATTACATAAACATATACCAACTTCTAGCCGACTTTTCGAGCTATTCTTGACCCTGCAAACCTGGGGTTAGGGGAAAGGAATAAGCTACAAAAGTCTAGTGAGCAGAATGTAAAAACAGTTTATTAAACATATGCTCATATGAAATGCATCACATCACAAACAATACACATCAAGGATGGACTTGTCACTAATAACCCTCTACATATTCCAAATAATGCCCGGCCCTCGACGGAGCTCCTTAGGAGTTTCTCTTAAACATAACATAATATATCCAACTGTGCCAGGGGTATAGAATGGGCAAGCCCTAGTCTTTCCCTTACATCGTGCCAGAGGCGTATAATGGGCAAGTCCTGGACTTCCATATCATATCATATCATATCGTATCGTATCATACCGAGGGTTAGTGGGTCATCCAATATCCATCCACATCAACAATAAATTATGCAATGCGTCATATTCGTGAATTCTAATGCAGACATCCTATAAACATGGCATTCGTGATGCATGAACATGCTCAAAAGTTTGATTACTTAAAAACAATAGATTAGTTTAGTTCTACACACCTCTGGCTGACGCTCGACTACAACTGTAGCAGCTGACTCACTGCTGGCCTCTACGGTCTCTCTGGTCCGATCCTACATAGGTGGGCTCGAGTGAGGGACCAAACACAACTCTAATAAGACTCTAAACAACTCCCCAAAAACCCCCTAAAATATCACCAAAAATGCATATAAAACAAGCAAAGGAAGGTTGGGCAGAGGACTTTCGGCGGCAGGTTCGGCGGTCGAAGGTTCTCTATAGATCCGAAAGTCGGGGTCCTTCGGGGGCAGGTTCGGCGGCCGAAGATTCTCTACAGATCTGAAAGTCAGGTACTTTTCGAGGGCGGGTTCGGCGGCCGAAACTCCCTTCCAGATTCGAAAGTGCATGCTTTCGGGGGCATGTTAGGCGACCAAAAGTCTGCCTCCCATGCAGGTTCGGCGGCCAAACCCTACTTCGCGGTCGAACCTGAGTTCTCCTGAATGGCAAAACCCGATTCTGCCTCATGCGTTTCAACCCGAAAACTCTCAAATCCACACACCCAACTTTCCACAACAAACATACTCACTCCGACATGCATAAAGGGCATAAAAGCTAACTTAAACCCCAACAACAACAACAAAAACATCACATAAGCATACATTCATCAAAAACCCTACTCAAAGCTTATAACCTTAGATCTAGCCATTTCATGCATTTTTTTACTCTTAACCTTTTTTAAAACTTACTTAAAACATAATAAAAAGCAAGGATCTACACTTACCTCTTGAAGATCGAAGGTAGATGTGATCCCAAACTTGGTGTTGAGGAGAAACAGTCTCCCAAACTTTAAAATCTTGGATCCAAGCTTAAAACTTCGAAAACAAGTGAAAACTCATGAAAATTTGAAGGAAAAACATAAAATCATCAAAGAAAGGGCAAGAACTCACATTTGCCCGAAAATGGAGAGAGAAACTCCCCCATTTTCGGACTGGAGGTCTCTTATAGGTGACTAGCCAGACCACCTTCGGGGGCTGAAAGAGAGCTCCCGCAGCAGCACCATGTTCGGCGGCCGAACCTGGACTTATCCCTCAAAAATATTTTTTCTTTGAATTTAAAACTTTAACTCAAAACCAATCAATAAAATCATGAAAATCATTTTGTAAAAACATATTTTACCCTTCTAGGAGGTTCCGACATCCGATATTTCGGACTCCAACAGAGATTCCGTCGGAAGATTGGAATTTCGACACCGGAGTCTAGCCGGATATTACACTAGAGACCACTACAGATTCTATAACAAAAGTCAAGTACACTTTTGTGTCCTAAGCAGCAAAGGAGACAACTTTGGATCAAAAAGTTTATTTCTGACCTTGATGTGGTTCCTATCATTGTTGATTCAAATATATTGAACTGTGATAACAATAGAGCCATTGCATAAGCAAGGAAATCCAAGTTTAATTAAAGATCCAAGTATGTGCTTAGGCGACTCCAAATGATTAGAGAGATCATTAAAAGGAAATATGTGGAGATAAAGCGAGTTTCACTAATAAGAATCTTAAAGATTCTTTTATTAAGACATTGTTCCAGTATAAACATAATTACCACATTTATACTTATGTGATAAGTCGTATGGGTGATTGGCTTTAATGCAAAATGGGAGATTGTTAGTAATATGCCATACAACCAATCTATTAGTTCTAATTGGATATTATTATTTGTGTATTTTAAGTATTTAAATGCAATTTTATAAAGGCAGTTATTTATCTTTCGTGTTAATTTAATTGTATCTCGAGTAAAGATAAAGTCTATAAGACTATATTACTTTACAAAGAAAATTATAATGTGATTATATTTGTGAGATTCCTATTGCATTTAATTAATGTCCCTAAATATATGATTGGACAATGATTAGAACTGTTGAGACTAATACATATTATGTTCTTTCCTTTTAGAGGAAGCAACTGATTTCATAAATTAAGATATGTGAGATATCTAGAACTAATATATAGATACTTATTTTATGAATAAATGCACTGAACTAACCCGCCTGAAAAATTCATATAGAAAATAATCTGTGTTTATGGATTATTCAAGTGATAGTTATGTAAATGATCATTTAATTTCAAATCAATAAATAATCTTATATAGAAATTTTTATGTTTTGATTTATCTTACACGTTGTTTTTTTCATGCAAATAGGGATAAATTGGATATATTAGAAATTATATGAATGTATTTATTGAATTGAGATAAAATTTATTACCCTAAGTTAAATTAGAAAATGTTCCATTTATTCTCTACTAATATTAATCATGAGATTCTTGCCCAAGATGGAATGAAATTTCAAATTGAAATTAGTAAATAAAATTTGAAATTTCATTCAATAGATCAATGAATAATAAATTAGAACTAATTTGATTTAATATTGTAAATACATTCTTTGCATTGAATGTTAAATCGGGATATTTATGATGAGAGAATATTAATTACACTGACAAATCATGCGATTAAGTCAAATCATTTAGACATTTTAAATATTTAGATAATTTTGACATATTATTAACTAATGTTATTAGCTTCATTTAGGTCTCCTTATGCTTCAATTTGCTATCAAAGCCTTTTGGGCAATTGTTGATGGAGATTTCTATCAGCTTTGATTTGTGTCAATAGCGGCGAACAACTACTCCTACGATGGAAGAGACGAAGTTTTTGTTCTAATCGGGTAGGATCAAGTCAAGTGCTTAGGTTTCTTGGTTCTAAGGCTCCACTATATCTTTGGGTTAATGTTGTGGGTTTTAATGTCTTTGGTTAATTATTTAACGAACTTTTAAATTTTGATTTTGATTTAGGCTTTTATTTTTTTTTATAAAATGATATCTTCAAAAAAAAAACTCATTGGGTAATCTTAGCGATAGTATATGATTATTTTAATTTTTTTTAACAGCAAACACTTGGCATTAACTAAAACAAACCATCGCAGAACATTAGATGCCAAATTTTCTCAGGGATATGAAAATCGAAATTCATTAAATTTAAATGTTATGGGCCCTTCTCCTAACAATAATTCCGAATAGAAGGGCGTGACGCCACGTTGCTGTTCTAGAATCATCCGCTGGTCACACCAAAGTTCCATATAAGAACAAGAAGAGCTCACGGGACTAACATAAACAACGCTCACGAGATGCCTTCAATTATCGATTTCTACCACTCGATAACATTGTTATACCCCTCACCTTTTTTTTAATTAAAAAATCTACACCCACTAAAAATTTCGACCCAAAAAAATAAATGCAGAAACTTATAAGAAACATCAGGCCATTTGGCTTTCAGTTTCATATAAGAAAAAGTTTCGACATAGATCGATTAAGAATGAATCAAAATCAAATTTATATCTCTTTGATTATTAGAAAATAAAATATTCAAAAATTATTTTCTTTATGATAATTTTATTCATTTTTTATTTTAAATTAAAATTATTGTCAGATCATTATTTTTATAAAAAAATTGATTGAACCTTTATGATAATTCAATAATTTTTATAAAATTATTGTCAGTTCATTATTTTTATAAAAATAAATTAATATTCCCCTTTGTTTTTATCAAAAATATAACGAATATATAAGATTCACTATAATTAATAATTATAATAAAATTATTGAACATATACAGTTATATTATAAAATCTTTTCCGTCTACGCTACTGACAAAGAAAAGAAAAGAAAAGAAAAGAAAAGAAAAAAAATATATATATATATATAACCATAACTGGAACCTCTTTTGTTTTTCCTTGTAATATAAAGCCCATAGGAAACGTCCAAATCTTCTTGAAATTCATATAAATTAAGGTAAAGAGCCTCCAAAGCAAGTACCACAAAGCCACCCATTGACATTGTCTCACTACCACACTCCCTCTCAAAGGCTATGAAGCCTCAATTTCTCTTCCTCTTCTTCATCACCATAACCTTAACCAATCTTCTAGTCACTTCTCAGTCATCTTCCTCGCCGGGAACACTGCAAAAGAAGCCGGACAATGCGACCATATACAAGATCTCAAAGCAACTCTGTTGGGGTTGCATTGGAGAGTCACTAGAATTCCTGTTTGAACACAACTTAGTTAGAGCAGCAAAATGGGAGCTTCCATTGATGTGGGATTTTCAGCTGGAGAAGTATGCGAGATGGTGGGCTGGACAAAGGAAAGCTGATTGCAAAGCAGAACACTCATTTCCTGAAGGAGATTTCAAGCTTGGAGAGAATATATATTGGGGCAGTGGCTCAGAATGGAGGCCAGCTGATGCTGTCACTGCTTGGGCTGCTGAAGAAAAGTACTATAACTATGCGAAAAATTCATGTGACGTGGGTGAAATTTGTGGGCATTATACGCAAATTGTGTGGAAGACTACAAGGAGAATTGGGTGTGCTCGTTCTGTTTGTGATGATGGAGATGTATTTATGAATTGTAATTATGATCCTCCTGGTAATTACGTTGGTGAAAGACCATATTGATTATAGATAAATGTATATCTTAAGGTTAATTAATTGGGTGGGTGTTAATTACCAGTGTTGTTGGACATATAGGTAAGATATGATTAGGAAGAAATCAATGGGAACATTGTATTTTATAATTAGTGTTTGATGATTCTTAAGTATGCAATAAGAAATATGGGTGTGGGTTAAATATAGGCCGAATATATACTTATATTCCATATTAATTGGAATTAACTTATTAAATACCTGAATTGAAATGGTAACTTATTGGTTTTATTAGTAAATAATGCAATTTAATTGAAATGGAAATGTGGAGTTCTAATATAATTATACTACATTATTTTGAAATGTATTTATATATATATATATATAAATTTTTATGTCACAAATGTTTATTGAATCGTAGTATTATATTATAGTATTTAGATTAAAGTTAAAGAGATTTTAATAGTACAAAGGTTTGGATGTTTTGCTGCCCATTCCCAACATCACCTCCTTTCTTCTCACGCTCTCTCTCTCACTCTCTCTCTCTTTACTCTCTGTTACTTCTACTACCACCGGCCACTACTCCCACCATCGGTGGTAGCAAGTTTCATCAGAAGACGAACTACAGTCAGACAACTCTTGTTAGAATATAAATTATACTTATTTAGTATATATTGTTTTACTTATACAATTGAAGTTGATTTTGCTAATTGTGGATATTTTGCCTTTTTTTGTAATTCTGATAAATTTTGCTCTTTGATAAGAAAAATTTTATTTTGAATGTTTTAAGTAAGAAGCAAGGAAAGAATCACCAAACTAACTATGGGCACGCCTTACATTGTGAAAAGTGAACGGAGTCATGATATAAACCTTGGGCAAGGCTTATGTATTGTCAAAAGATTTTTAGAATTGGCAATTGACTTAAGTAGATAACTGATTAGAAAGCCTACTTTCAGACATCTTTCTCAGGAATAAAAGAATAATTTGAGATTATTCTTTACTTTTTGAATGAAATTTTATAGTACTTAATAGATAGCAAAACGGTACGTAGAGCTCTCTCACAAAACAGTGAAAACGGTGCATTTCTTTTGTTATCAAAACGGGGAGTACAGGTCGGATGACCATGCCAAAAGACTAGGTCGGATAACCATTCCAGAAGATTAAGTCGGAAGACCAGAAAAACCATTTTAGAAGACCATTTTTCATCTTTGTGCCTACTATACATAATAATAGAAGAATCTCTTTCTCTTTCTTAGCTCACATATTTTCTGCTATAACAATAGTTGTATATTATGATGTGTATCTTCTTTGAATAATCCATACAGCTGTATATAAACACATTCTTCTCAAATAAAAATCAAGCGAAGATTGCCTCAGCCTCTATTTTTTATTGACCTTTTTTATTTCATGGTATCAGAGCATACCTGTACTATGTTTCATCCTTAATCCTGTTACTCTTTTTTTTTTCTTCGTCACTCAAAATGGCAGAAGAATTACCCAGACAAACAACCTTAGAAACTTTGAATTAAAATAAAATTGAAAAAGAGAATAAGAGTGATTTCCTTAGGCTTCAAAATTCAGATAATCTAGGAATGCAATTAGTTAGTGCTCTCCTTGTTGAGAAAAATTACATATCATAGAGCAGGTCTATGATGATTGCTCTAAGGGATAAGGATAAACTTGGTTTTATTGATGGCACTTTCAAAATGCCACCTGTTGAGTCTCAAAATTCAGAGAAATGGAGAAAGGTGGACAATATAGTTACTGCATAGATACTAAGTTCACTTTCAAAGGAGCTGATTGATGCATTTATATATGCACCATCTTCTCAAATCCTTTGGGAAGAAATTAAGAAAAGATTTGGATAGAGCAATGGGCCTCTTCTCTATCAAATCAAATAGGACATATGTTACCTCACTCAGCCTAATACTTCTATCATGATTTATTTTACTGAAATGAAAAGATTGTGGGATGAATTAACTTGTTTAAAGCCTTTATCTGTATGTGAATATGGTGTATCTAAACAATTGGATGAAATTTGCAATGAGAAAAAATTGATTCAATTCTTAATATGATCATGTTAGGAACCAAATCTTGCTTCCGGACCCTCTTCCAAGTATTAACAAAGCCTATTCAATGGTGGTTGGAGTGGAAAAACAAAGAGAAATACACAGTGAAAGATTTTAACTCTATCATAAAGATTAGAAATCAACCTTAGGCTGGTAAATTTCAAAGCAAGAAAAAGGAATAGTGCAAAAAAGAAAGTAGAACTTGTGATTACTGTAAAGGAAATGGTCTCACAATGAAAGCATGTTTTAAGTTTCATGAGTATCCAGAATGGTTTACTGAACTGAAACAAAAGAAGATGAAAGGAAAAGGGGTGATTATTGCAAGTGTGCAAGAAAACACGATGGATGCTAATGATAAAAATAATGGCAAAGAAAAAGGCAGTCAAGTGAATTGGGCAAACCTAATCCAACAGGAAGTAGCAAAATATATGCAGAATCAAAACCCAGTCATAAATGAAGCAAGCTATATCAACTTCTTAGGATTTGCAGATAAGAATGCTGGTGGCTACCTCACTAGCAGACATGGTAAAAATTTTGTATGGATAATAGACTCAAGCGCATCAACTCATCTGTGTAGTAACCTATCTTTGTTTCATACTATTTCTGCAATACCTTATAAAAGTACCATAACTTTGCCTGATGGAACTTTCAAACATGTTCATTATTTTGGAACCATTAGAATTTCACCCATAATAATTTTACACAATGTTTTGTATGTTCTTCACTTTAAACACAACTTACTCTCAGTTAGCAGCCTTTCTAAATTCTCTAAGCTAATAGCAAGATTTTCTTCTGAAACCTACTTCATACAGGACATAATGGCTGAATAGATGTTGGCTGAGGAAAAACAGCAAGAGGGACTCTATATTCTAGTAAATAAGACTCCTAGTAGATGTGGTAGAGTTTATGACTCTAGCACTAATTATATTCCAGCTACCAAGTTAAATCTCATGTATGAAATGAATGAAGTTTTTCACTTATACTATTATCAAAATTCCTATGAACTACGAAATTCAAGACTTGGTCATACATAACATACAAAATTAATCCATATCTCAACAATTCAACTAGAAAATAAGAAAAATTAAGTGTGTGAAGTATGTTAACTTACAAAACAATAGAGGTTAAGTTTTCAAAAAAGTAAAATAATAACTAAAATTATTTTTAAACTAATTTATATTGATTTATGGGCCCCTATTTAACTCATTCAATTTCAAATACCAAATACATTTTAACTATAATGGATGATTTTTCAAGAGTTACTTGGACGTATCTTTTTTACGAAAGTTAATGTACATAATATACTTCATTATTTCATTAGTATGATACAAATACAGTTTCACAGAAATATCAAAATAATAAGATCAGATAATGGAACAAAATTCATAAATTCTTTTTAAATCAATATAAATTTTACATCAAAGAACATACTCATACAATCCATAGCAAAATGGCATTATGGAAAGAAAACATATATTGTAAGTAGTAAGAGCTATAATGTTCGAATCTATACTTCCTAAACTTTTTTAGGCAAAAAGTATATTAACAGCTACTTATATTATAAACAGATTGCCAAGTCCATGTTTCAAAACATACAAATTATATGATTTATATCATAAGAAAATAAGATGTAGTTTTTCATGAAATATGTTTTTCTTTTATAAGTAGAGATACTTAAACACTTGATACTGTAGTGTCACTATCTATTCTTGATAATTCTGACCAAAATACTGATCTTTCCGTTTCTGAGTGTAATACCCGGCTAAATTCCAGCGTCGAAATTCCAACCTTCCGACGGAATCCCCGTTGGAATCCGGAATCTCGAAGTTGGAATCTCCTTAGGAAAGGTAAAATAAGGTTCTTATAAAATGAATTTGAAAATTTTTTTGGTTTTGTATTAAAAGAAAGAAAAGAGTTTTAAAGGAAATTTCTTCGAGCACACCCCAGGTTCGGCCGCCAAACCTTCAAGTTCGGCCGCCGAAGGTAGTGCTGCCGCGGGACTTTCCCTTTCGGCCCCCGAAGGTGGTTTATCCAGCCACCTATAAGAGGCTTTCAGCCCGAAAATGAGAGAGCTTTTTCTTCATTTTCGGGCAGAGGTGAGTCCCTGCCCTCCCTTTGTTATTCTTGTTGTTTTTCCTTCAATCTCCTTAGAAAATTCATGCGCTTTCTATTGTTTTTGAAGATTTGAGTTCAAATCTAAAGTTTTAAACCTTGGAGACCTCCGAAGGCCATTTTACCTGATCTTCAAGTTGGGGTTGCTGTCACCTTTAGATCTCTAAGAGGTAAGTCTAGATCTTTACTTTTCCTATGTTTTAAATAAGTTTTAAGAAGGGGTTAAGAGTTAATAATGCATGAAATGGTTAGATCTAAAGTTTTAGGGTTTGAGTTGGGTTATTAATGAATGTTTGCTCTTGTGTTGTTTTTGTTGTTGCTTGTTGGAAATTATGCTAGTTTTTATGTCTCTTATGCAGGAGAACCCAGGTTCGGCCGCCGAAGCAAAGTTCGGCCGCCAAACCTGCTTGTGGAGGCAGCCTTTTGGCCGCCTAACCTGCCCCCGAAAGTATGGACTTTCGGATCTGTGAAGGGGTTTAGGCCACTGAACCCGCCCCCGAAGGTTGCTGACTTTCGGATCTGTGAAGGGTTTAGGCCGCCGAACCTGCCCCCGAAAGTCCCTGACTTTCGGATCTGTGAAGGACCTTCGAGTGTCGAACCTGCCACCGAAAGTCCTCTGTCCAGCCTTCTTCTGCCTACTTTATATGTATGTTATATGTATGTTTAAGAGGGTTCTTGGGGAGTTGTTTAGAGTCATGTAATAGTTATGTTTGGTCCCTCATTTGAGTCCATCTGTGTAGGATCGGACCTAGAAGACCGTAGAGGCCTGCAGTGATATAACTGCGCCTGTGTTAGGTGAGCGTCAGCCAGAGATAAGTAGAACTGAACTGATATATTATTTTTAAAGAAATCAAACTATTTAAGCATACTCATGCATCACGAATGCCATGTATATGTATTAGGTTGTTTGCATTAGAATTCACGAATATGATGCATTGTATAATTTACTATTGATGTGGATGGATGTTGGATGACCCACTAGCCCTCGAGTATGATATGTTATGACAGATATGAAAAGACAAAGGCTGCCCATTCTACGCCCCTGGCACTATGTAAGGGAAAGACTAGGGCTGCCCATTCTACGCTCCTGGTATTATGCATATGTTATGTTATGTTTAATAGGAAGTCCTAAGGAGCTCCCGTTGAGGGCGGAGCATTATTAGAATATGTAGAGGGTTACTGGTGACAAGTCCATCTTGATGTGTATTGTTTGTGTTGTGATGCATTTCATTCGATCATATGTTTATTAAACTGTTTTTATGTTCTTCTCTCTAGGCTCTTGTATCTTATCCCTTTCCTCTAACTCCAGGTTTGCAGGGTCAAAGATAGCTCGGGGAAGTCGGCATAGTTACTGGTATAGTCTAATGTAATAGTATAGTGTGGACATGTAAATTTTAATGGATTAGAATTGTGCTTGACCCTAGTTTTTATCTTTGTGATCCCGTTAACATGATCCTTATGTAAAAGTTTTAATTATGAGTTATGTTTGAACCAAGCTTGAGGTATGTGATGTTTACCATACTAGAGCATTTGATGAGGGCTCTAGTATGGGTTTTATGTTTTCAGTTTTGATACATGCACAGGTCGAGCCATGGTTCATGAAATGTTTAAGTTTTTGTTATAATGTATGATCATGTATGGGATTTTATCAGGTATATCAGGATGTATAGTAGGCTTGCTACAGGTTCCGGCGATCTTAAGTCGATCTGAACCCTAGCGCCGGTAGCGATTCGGTTTCCAGGTCATTACAGAGTGGTATCAGAGCCCTAGGTTCATATGGTTGGACCTAGAGTGTTGGACTCATAGATGTCATAGAGGGCAAGCACAATTAAGAAAAATCATGTCCACTTGGATAGGATGTAGAGTCCTATCTAGTTAAGTAAATAATGATGTGTAATGCCATGATTGTATGCATATGCATTAATGATATGTTACATTTATGATATGGGTTCATGTGTATCCACATGAACCATGTGATGCTAATGTTTATTTTATATATGTTGTTTTTCAGAACAAAAGATGGGAGGCTCACGTCGATCTGCATGATTAACTGGAGTTCCACTTAAAAATGAGGGCATGGATGCCCTTCCTCCTACTGCTCCATCAAGAGCATGGTTGAGTAGGACTAATAGAGGTGAAACGTCAAGGGACCCCAGAAGGTCTTTTGATGTAAACAGAAGATCAACAGATCCGGGAAGGATGTCTGCGGATATTAGGAAAATAGTGGAGGATGATCAAAGAAGAGATGGAAGTCTGGGTGTGAGTTTTTTAGGAGAGGATATGAGAGAATCTGAAGGAGGTGCTCAAGCCTCGAGTTTTGCTTACCCACCTCAATACCAACCTTAATAACAAGGACCTGGGTATCCGATGGGAGGCCCATCGAATTTCTCTAGCTACCACCCGTACCCCTGACACATGCCCTATCCTCCCTACTACCCACCATATCCACCTTATCCCATGTTTTCACCTCCACCCTTTTATTACCAGAATCCAGCAAACCCTAATCCAGGGAATGCTGCACCACCTCCTTCCCCAGCAGAACCAGAAATTTCTGAAACCCAACCATCCAAACCTAACCCATCAGCAGGGAGCAAGGTGAAAATGACGGACTATCTAAAGTTGGATGCTCCTAAGTATAAAACAGGTGATGATTCGTTTGAGTATCTTAAGACGGTGAAAATGATAACTGATGAGTTAGGAGCTAGTGACAGTAGAGCCATTCAGATGGCGGGGTTCACTCTAAAATGCAAGAAGGCAAAAGAATGGTTTAAGAATTACATGGACACAAAACTGGATAGCCTATCTTGGGAACAGTTTGCAAATGAGTTTGCAGGGTGGGCTTTTCCAAACAGTTCGAGGGAGTTGAAGGTGGTAGAATTTGAGCAGTTGAGACAGACTGAAGAAATGAGTGTGGATGAGTATACATACAAGTTTCTGGAGTTGCTTCAGTTTGTGGGTCAGGCTTATGACACTGACCAGAAGAAGGCTAGGAGGTATACCATGAGACTCCATTCTAGGTACTCCTCCTTGATTTTAGCAGCAAAGAGAGAGAGCTTCCACACTATTGTGGATACAGCCAGGAAAATGGAGGCTAGTGCCATCATTCAGGGAACGGTAAAACAACAGGTGGCATAGTCTTTGGGTTCTAAAACCTCGAGTTCAGGAAAATTTGATCTCTCCTCTCTAAATGCAGCCGCCATAGGAAGTAAAAAGTTTTGGTTCAGATAGCTCTGGATGTGTGAGGTGTGGTAAGCCGCACAAAGGGCTTTGTCGAAGCTGAAGAAGAACAAGTTCTAGAGTAGGTTGTAGTCTGGTTTGGGAATGGATAATGGTTCAAGCTCTGGTTCAGATAGCTTTGGATGTGTGAGGTGCGGTAAGCCGCACAAAGGGCTTTGTCGGTTTGGGACTACAACTTGTTTCAAATGTGGACAGGAGGGGCACATGGCACGTGAGTGTCCCAATGCAGCTATAATGGCATAGTCCCAACAGACAACTTCTGGTAGCGTGGCTCAGCCAGCAGCTTTAGCCACATCTCAGGGCAGAGGGCGAGGTTGAGGGAGAGGGACAACCTCTTCTTCAGCAGGTTCCCAAGGGGAAGATCCTTCAGCTCCAGCATGGATCTTCACCATGACACAACAAGAGGCTAACACATCAAACACAGTGGTGTCAGGTAAACTCACTATTGGGTGTTGTGATGTGTATGCTCTTATGGATCTTGGTGCCTCTCATTCTTTTGTTTCTCCGAGAGTCATAGACAGTTTGGGTTTGATAGCTTCTGGGCTAGAGTATCCTTTTTGGGTCAGTGGGCCCAAGTGTGATCCATCTATGGCAGAGTTAGTCTGCCAGTTCAGTCCAGTATTTGTTGAGGATAGGTGCCTTCCAGCTGACCTTGTGGTTCTAGATTTGACTGAGTTTGACGTCATTCTAAGGATGGATTGGCTCTCTACTCATGGTGCTACCTTGGACTGCAGAGACAAGTTAGTCAGGTTCAGAGAACATGATGGATCAGAGGTAGTCTTCCGAGGAGACAAGATAGATATGCCTAGAGGTTTGATATCTGCCCTACAGGCTCATAGGTTGCTTAGGAGGGATTGTCAAGGGTTTCTTGTTCATGTCAGAGAGGTTAATGGTCAGATTAGGGAATCAGCTTCAATGCCAGTAGTTAGAGAGTTTCTCGACGTTTTCCCAGATGAGCTATCAGGTTTACCACCTGCTAGGGAAATAAAGTTTAAAATTGAAGTAATGCCCAAAACCAGACCCATCTCTATTCCTCCCTACAGGATGACACCTGCCGAGTTGAAGGAACTGAAAGAATAGTTGCAAGAATTGGTAGATAAGGGTTTCATCTGACCTAGTACCTCACCTTGGGGTGCTCCAGTTTTGTTCGTGAAAAAGAAGGATGGATCTCTAAGACTTTGTATTGACTATAGGCAGTTGAACAAAGTCATTACCAAGAACAAGTATCCGTTACCCTGGATCGATGATCTGTTTGACCAGCTAGCAGGAGCCGATTGTTTTTCCAAGATAGATTTGAGATCCGGGTACCATCAGTTGAGAGTCAGAGAAGAAGATGTACCCAAGACAACTTTCAGGACCAGATATGGGCATTATGAGTTCGTAGTGATGCCGTTCGAGTTAACCAATGCCCCTGCAGCATTCATGGATCTCATGAACATAGTTTTTAGCCAGTTTCTGGATCACTTTGTTATTGTTTTCATTGACGATATCTTAGTGTAATCCAAAAACACAGAGGAGCATTCCCATCATCTGAGGATTACGTTGCAGACCCTGAGACAACACGGCTTATATGCCAATGTCTCTAAATGTGAATTCTGGTTGAGGATTATCTCTTTCTTGGAGCATGTAGTGTCAGAAAAGGGAATCGGATGGACCCTAAGAAAGTAGAAGCTGTAGCTAACTGGTCCAGACCCACTACAGTGACAGAGATTAAAAGCTTTTTGGGTTTGGCAGGTTACTACAGGAGGTTTGTCCAGGATTTCTCAAAAAGTGCTGCTCCTATGATCAGGTTGACCAAAAAGAATCAGAGGTTTATTTGGTCAGAACAGTGTGAGGAAAGTTTTGAAGAGCTAAAGAGAAGATTGATGTCAGCACTGGTGTTAGCTCTGCCTACAAGTAATGAGGATTTTACAGTATTTTGTGATACATCCCGAGTGTGACTAGGTTGTGTGTTGATGCAGAATGAGAGGGTAATTGCTTATGTTTCTAGACAGCTGAAGAAGCACAAGTTCAATTATCCTACACATGATCTAGAGTTGGCAATTGTGATCTTTGCACTCAAAATGTGGAGGCATTACCTGTATGGGGTAAAATGTGAGATCTTTACAGATCATAAGAGTTTGCAATACATCTTAAGTCAGAAAGAGTTGAATCTGAGGCAGAGAAGATGGGTAGAATTGCTTAGTGATTATGATTGCAAAATCCAGTATCATCCAGGTAAGGCAAATGTAGTAGCAGATGCTCTCAGCCGGAAATCACTTGGCAGTTTATCCCATATCTCAGTAGAGAGAAGACCGGTGGTGAGAGAATTTTACATGCTCATTAACGAGGGTTTACAGTTAGAGTTGTCTGGTACAGGTGCATTAGTAGCTCAGATGAGAGTGACACATGTGTTTCTAGAGCAAGTGGCATAGAAACAACATGAGAACCCCGAGTTGGTGAAAATAGCGAGAACTGTTCAGACAGGCAAGAATGGTGATTTTAGATTTGACAACAAAGGGATCCTCCGGTATGAAAATAGATTGTGTATACCAAACGACGTAAGCTTGAAAGGAGACATTATGAAAGAGGCTCATAATGCTAGGTATAGTGTTCACCCTGGGGCCACCAAAATGTATCAGGATCTGAAGAGAGTTTATTGGTTGCCAGCTATAAAGAGGGAAGTGGCTCTGTTTGTGTCCACTTGTGAAATATGTCAGAGGGTGAAAATAGAACATCAGAAATCAGCTGGGATGCTCAACCCACTACCGATTCCAAAATGGAAATGGGAAGACGTGGCGATGGATTTCGTGGTGGGATTACCAACAACGTCCAACAGACTAGACTCTAAATGGGTAATAGTGGATAGATTGACCAAATCTGCTCACTTTATTCGTGTCAGGAGTGGTTACTTTGTGGACAAATTGGCGCAGGTATATGTGGAAGAGATTTTCAGGCTATATGGGGCTCCAGTTTTGATAATGTCAAATAGGGGACCCCAGTTTACCTCTAGGTTTTGGCAGAGTCTGCAAAATGCTATGGGCACGAGACTAGACTTTAGCAGTGCCTTCCATCCACAGACTGACGGACAGTCGGAGAGGACCATCCAAACAATAGAAGACATGCTAAGGATGTGTGTGCTAGATTTTAGTGGTTCTTGGAGGCAACATCTACCATTGGTGGAGTTTGCCTACAATAACAATTACCATGCTAGCATTGGGATGGCTCCTTATGAAGCCCTATATGGGAGGAAGTGCAGGTCACCTGTCTGCTGGGAAAAAGTAGGAGAAAGGGCTTTAGCATGGCCAGAATTAGTAGAGATCACCAGCAGGGTAATGCCTATCATTAGATAGAGGATCAAAACTATGGTGTGCAGACAAAAGAGTTATGCAGACATCCGTAGAAAGCATGTAGTTTTCCAGGAGGGAGATATGGTGTTGCTTAAGGTGTCTCCTATGAAGGGGGTGATTCTTTTTGGGAAGAAAGATAAACTAGCTCCAAGGTACATCGGACCCTTTGAAATTTTGCAAAAGATCGAGAAAGTATCTTACAAGTTAGATTTACCTACTTCAATGGCGAGGATCCATCTGGTTTTGCATGTTTCCATGTTATGATAGTTCGTGTCAGATCCAGGCAAGGTTCTTAATGAACTTGATGTAAAGATCCTAGGAGATCTCATCTATGTTGAGCAGCCAGTGCGAATCATAGACACGCAAATCAGAAAGCTGAGGAACAAGAAAATTGCGATGGTGAAAGTTCTTTGGAATCACCACAACATGGAAGAATGCACTTGGGAGACCCGGGAGTCCATGCTTAAGCAGTACCCCTATCTCTTTTAAAGTAAGTGTCTTATGTTTTCATGTGTTTTCTTGATGTTTATGTTTGCTTGTTTGCTTGTTGAACTTTCGAGGAAGAACGTTCTTAAGGGGGGAAGAATGTAATACCCGGCTAAATTCCGGCATTGGAATTCCAACCTTCCGACGGAATTCCCATTGGAACCCGGAATCTCGAAGCTGGAATCTCCTTAGGAAGGGTAAAATAAGGTTTTTATAAAATGAATTTGAAAATTTTTTTGATTTTGTATTAAAAGAAAGAAAAGAGTTTTAAAGGAAATTTCTTCGAGCACATCCCAGGTTCGGCCGCCGAACCTTCAAGTTCGGCCACCGAAGGTGGTGCCGCCGCGGGACTTTCCCTTTCGGCCCCCGAAGGTGGTTTATCCAGCCACCTATAAGAGGCCTTCAGCCCGAAAATGAGAGAGCTTTCTCTTTATTTTCGGGCAGAGGTGAGTCCTTACCCTCCCTTTGTTGTTCTTATTGTTTTTCCTTCAATCTCCTCAGAAAATTCATGAGTTTTCTTTTGTTTTTGAAGATTTGAGTTCAAATCTAAAGTTTTAAACCTTGGAGACCTCCGGAGGCCGTTTTACCTCATCTTCAAGTTGGAGTTGCTGTCACCTTTAGATCTCCAAGAGGTAAGTCTATATCTTTATTTTTCCTATGTTTTAAATAAGTTTTAAGAAGAGGTTAAGGGTTAATAATGGATGAAATGGTTAGATCTAAAGTTTTAGGGTTTGAGTTGGGTTATTAATGAATGTTTGATCTTGTATTGTTTTTGTTGTTGCTTGTTGGGGATTAAGCTAGTTTTTATGTCCCTTGTGCATGTTACGTGAGTATGAAGGTTTTTGAGGAGTTGGGTGTGAGAATCGGAGTGTTTGGTGGCTGTGTGCATAGGGTAGAATCGGGTTCTACCTTGCTGGAGAACCCAGGTTCGGCCGCCGAACCTGCTTGTGGAGGCAGCCTTTTGGCAGCCTAACCTGCCCCCTAAAAGCATGGACTTTCAGATTTGTGAAAGGGTTTAGGCTGCTGAACCCACCCCCGAAGGTTGCTGACTTTCAAATCTGTGAAGGGTTTAGGCCGCTGAACCTGCCCCCGAAAGTCCTTTGCCCAGCCTTCTTCTGCCTGCTTTATATGTATATTGTATGTTTAAGGGGGTTCTTGGGGAGTTGTTTAGAGTCATGTAATAGTTATGTTTGGTCCCTCATTTGAGTCCATCTGTGTAGGATCAGACCTGGAAGACCGTAGAAGCCTGCTGTAACGACCCGGAAATCGGACCGTTACCGGCGCTAGGATCCGGGTCGGCTTAAGGCCGCCAAGACCCGTAGCAAGCCTGACATTCATCCTGAAAACCTGTTTAATCCCATACATGATCAACAACATACATAAAAATTTAAAACTTTTCCTTCAAACATCCAACTCAACCTGAACATACACTGTACAAAGTCGTAATCATAATCATGACCCCTTTGTGGGATCTCATCAATGCCCCAATGGGCGAATACATCATAAGATGAGTTGACTTTCATGAACATTATAAAACATTTTTGATCATGTAATAAAAGGGATACCTCATACACAATGTCAAGCACAATATCTAATCCTCAATATCAATACATGACTGAAACTGTACTTTTACATAACATTAATACATTTATCATGTCCACACTATCTATTACATACACAGGACTTCAATACTCTTATGGATCTCCTGGTCTACCCTGTACTTGCAATCCTAGGGAAAATGGGAGAGGGATGAGCTACTAGAGCCCAGTGAGCAGAATAATAAAAAAACATTTAAATCATATGGATCATGGAATGCATCACATTACAGCTAATCACGTCAAGGATGAACTTGTCACCAATAGCCCCCTACATAGTCCAACTGTGCCAGAACGTAGAATGGGTCCTGGTCTTTTCCTTACATATCATAACATAATAGTGTCCAACTGTGCCAGAACGTAGAATGGGTCCTGGTCTTTCCCTTACATAGTGCCAGCGAACGTAGAATGGGTCCCACTGGTCTTACATTCCGTACCGTACATATCACATCGTCATATCATAGATCGAGGGCTATGGATCATCCAACATTCATCCACATCAACATAAAAATATGCAATGCAAAATAAAATTTGTGAATTCTAATGCAAGCAACCTAATTCATCACATGGCATTCATGATGCGTGAAACATGCTGAAATGTTCATTCTTTGCTTTAAAACATAATAAGTTATTCCACTCACCTCTGGGTAGCTCTGACCAGACACTGGGGCAACAGACTCACTGCTGGGGTCTTCGGTTCCTCGGGTCCGAACCTACACAGGTGGACTCAAATGAGGGACCAAACAAACATGAACATAACTCTAAACTATTCCCCAAAAACCCCCTAAAACATCATGGAATAATCATAGAAAAACATGCAAGAAAGGGCTGGACAGGACACTTTCGGCGGCAGGTTCGGCGGCCGAAAGTCCCTCTAGAGCCGAAAGTCAGGCAGGTTCGGCGGCACCTTCGGCGGCCGAAACTCCCAGACAGAGACGAAAGTCTCCTTTCGGGGGCAAGCTTCGGCAGCCGAAGGCTGCCTCCACAAACATGTTCGGCGGCCGAAAGTTCCTTCGGCTGCCGAACCTGGTTTCGCCCAGAATGGCAGAAACTCAGCTCCCCTATGCATTTATGCCTCCAATCTCATCCAAACATGCATAAACCTATTCTACAACACTCATACACCAGCATACAAGTTCCTAGGGGCATCAACTAACTAAAACCCCATCTATAACACATTCAACATACATTTGCAAGCCACATTGTTCAAAAATCACATCAAAAACCCATAATCATCACTATGACCTAAACATGTATTCTATCCCCATGAACTTGCATAAAACTTGTTTAAAACATAATGTAAGCTAGAGATCGACTCTTACCTCTTGAAGATCGAGGGTGGAGGCGATCTAACTTGAAGTTGGAAGAGATTTGAGTTCTTGAACCTTAAAGTTCCAAAACTCGCTCAAAACTCGGAAATCTTCAAAACAAGATGAAAACTAGTGAAAAACTCGAAAGATCTGAAGGAAAAGACTCAAGATCGGTGAGGGGTTGCGGAGAACTCACCTTGGCCGGAAATGGGGAAAAAGCTCGCCCGTTTTCGGCTAAGGGACCCTTTTATAGTGGCTGACCAGGCCACGTTCGGGGGCCGAACGTGCCTCCGCATGCATGCCATGTTCGGCGGCCGAACATGAGGTTCGGCGGCCAAACCTGGACTTTCCTCACTTATGCTTTCGGAGGCCTAAAGGCGCTCCCGAAGGCATGCATGTTCGGCGGCCGAACTTGAGGTTCGGCGGCCGAACCTGAGTTTTCCTCCAAGGTTGTTTTATGCAAAAACTCATTTCCATTTTACTTAAAACCATGAAATACCTTAAAACATTTTATGAAAACATGGTTCTACCCTACTAGAGGCTTCCGACATTCGAGATTCCACCGGACGGTAGGAATTTCGATACCGGAGTCTAGCCGGGTATTACATTCTCCCCCCCTTAAGAACATTCGTCCCCGAATGTTCCTCAACTAGCACTTAGCATGGCATAAAACATAACATACATACATAGCACATAAACACATAGAAATCTAACCTTAAAAGAGATGAGGGTACTGCTGGAGCATAGACTCCCGTGTCTCCTAAGTGCATTCCTCCAAATTGTGGTGGTTCCACAAGACTTTCACTATCGGGATTTCCTTGTTCCTTAACTTTCTAATCTGGGTGTCTATGATCCGTACTGGCTGTTCAACATAGGTGAGATCCTCTTGGACCTCCACATCAGGCTCACTAAGAACCTTGCTCGGATCTGACACAAACTTCCTCAACATTGAAACATGGAAAACCGGATGGATTCTTTCCATTGAAGCAGGTAAGTCCAGCTTGTACGACACATTCCCAATCTTTTGCAAGATTTCAAAGGGTCCGATGTATCGTGGGGCTAGTTTACCTTTCTTCCCAAAGCGAACCACTCCTTTCATTGGAGACACCTTGAGCAATACCAGATCCCCCTCCTGAAACTCTAACTGTCTTCTGCGGACGTCTGCATAACTCTTCTGTCTGCTGGCAGCAGTCTTGATTCTCTCTCTAATTATGGGTACCACCCTGCTGGTGATCTCAACAAGCTCAGGCCCTGCCAAGGCCTTTTCTCCAACTTCCTCCCAGCAAACAGGTGACCTGCACTTCCTTCCATATAAAGCTTCATATGGAGCCATCCTGATGCTAGCATGATGGCTGTTATTGTAGGCAAACTCCACCAAAGGTAGATGCTGCCTCCAAGAACTGCCAAAGTCCAGCACACACATCCTGAGCATATCCTCGATGGTTTGGATGGTCCTTTCTGACTGTCCGTCCGTCTGTGGATGGAAAGCAGTGCTAAAATCCAACCTAGTACCCATGGCGTTCTGCAGACTCCGCCAAAATCTGGAGGTAAACTGGGGCCCTCTATCTGACACTATAGAAACAGGAACCCCATGCAGCCTGACGATCTCATCAACATACACCTGCGCCAACTTGTCCACAGAATAGCCACTCCTGACAGGAATGAAGTGAGCAGATTTGGTAAGTCTGTCCACAATCACCCATATGGAGTCCAATCTGTTGGACGTCGCCGGTAACCCCACTACGAAGTCCATAGCTATATTTTCCCATTTCCATTCTGGAATAGGTAGCGGGTTAAGCATTCCAGCCGGCTTCTGATGTTCCAGCTTCACCCTCTGACACACTTCGCAGGCTGACACAAACTGTGCCACTTCTTTCTTCATAGCTGGCCACCAATAAACCTTCTTCAAATCTTGATACATCTTGGTGGCTCCAGGGTGAATGTTGTATCTTGCATTATGAGCCTCTCTCATAATGTCTCCTTTTAGCCCTATGTCATCTGATACACATAGTCTGCTCCCATAGCGGAGGATCCCCTTGCTGTCGAATCTGAACTCACTATCATTGCCTGACTGAACAGTCCTGGCAATCTTCACTAACTCCGGGTCCTCATGCTGTTTCTGAGCCACCTGCTCCAGAAACACGGGTGCCACTCTCATCTGGGCCACCAAGGCACCTGTACCAGATAACTCCATCTGTAGACCTTCTTCAATGAGCTTGTAGAGCTCCTTCACCACTGGCCTCCTCTCTGCCAATATGTGGGATAAGCTACCGAGTGATTTCCGGCTTAAGGCGTCTGCCACAACATTCGCCTTACCCGGATGGTACTGAATCTTGCAATCATAGTCACTCAGCAGCTCCACCCATCTTCTCTGTCTCAGGTTCAAATCTCTTTGACTCAGGATGTGCTGTAGGCTCTTATGATCCGTGAAGATCTCACATTTAACCCCATAGAGGTAGTGCCTCCACATCTTGAGTGCAAAGATTACTGCTGCCATCTCTAGGTCATGTGTGGGTTAATTCAACTCATGCTTCTTCAGCTGCCTAGAAGCATAAGCAATCACCTTCTCATTTTGCATTAGTACACAACCCAGTCCCACACGGGATGCATCACAAAAGACTGTAAAGTCCTCATCACTAGATGGCAGAGTTAAAACTGGTGCTGAAGTCAACCTCTTCTTAAGCTCTTCAAAACTCTCTTCGCACTGGTCGATCCATACAAACTTCTGATTCTTCCTGGTTAACCTGGTCAGAGGAGCTGCTATCTTTGAGAAGTCCTGAACGAACCTCCTGTAGTAACCTGCCAAACCCAAGAAACTTCTAATCTCTGTCACTGAAGTGGGTCTAGGCCAGTTAGCCACAGTTTCTGTCTTCTTGGGGTCTACCTCTATACCATTTTCCGACACCACATGCCCCAAGAACGAAATGCTCCTCAGCCAGAACTCACACTTAGAGAACTTGGCATACAAGCCATGTTCCCTCAAAGTCTGCAGAACCAACCTCAGATGATGGGCATGCTCCTCTGCGTTCCTGGAATACACTAAGATATCATCTATGAAGACAATAACAAAGTGATCCAGGTATTGGCTAAATACTTTGTTCATGAGATCCATGAATGCTGCAGGGGCATTGGTTAACCCGAACGGCATCACAAGGAACTCAAAATGCCCATATCTGGTCCTGAAAGCTGTCTTTGGCACGTCTTCATCCCTTATCCTTAGCTGATGGTACCCCGATCTCAGATCTATTTTGGAGAAACAACCCGCTCCTGCTAGCTGGTCGAATAGATCATCGATCCTTGGCAAAAAGTACCTATTTTTGGTAGTGACTTTGTTCAACTGCCTGTAGTCGATACAAAGTCTAAGGGATCCATCTTTCTTCCTCACAAACAAGACCGGAGCACCCCAAGGTGAGGTACTCTGTCGGATGAAACCCTTTTCTACCAGCTCTTGCAACTGTTCTTTCAACTCTTTCAACTCGGCTGGGGCCATCCTGTAGGGAGGGATAGAGATCGGTCTAGTTCCAGGCACCAACTCTATCTCGAACTCTATCTCCCTAGCAGGTGGTAAACCTGGAAGCTCGTCTGGAAAGACATCCTGAAACTCTCTGACAACTGGCACCGAGGTAGGCTCCTTGACCTGACTACTAAGCTCTCTCACATGAGCTAAGTACCCCTGACATCCCTTCCTAAGCAACCTACGAGCCTGAAGAGCTGATATCAGACCTCTAGGTGTGCCCCTCTTGTCTCCCCTGAAGACGACCTCTGACCCGTTCTGATCTCTGAACCTGACTACCTTGTCCCTGCAGTCCAAGGTAGCACCATGGGTAGATAGCCAATCCATCCCTAGAATGATGTCAAAGTCTGTCAAATCTAGAACCACAAGGTCGGCGGAGAGGCATCTTCCCTCAACAAAAACTGGACTGAAGTGTCAGACTGACACTGCCACTGACGGGTCACACTTGGGTCCACTGACCCATAGGGGACACTCTAACCCAGAGACTATCAGACCCAACCTCTCAACGGCTCTCGGAGCAATAAATGAATGAGATGCACCCGGGTCCATTAATGCATACACATCAGAACACCCAATGACGAGATTACTTGACACCACGGTGTTGGATGTGTTAGCCTCCTGCTGAGTCATGGTGAAGATCCTGGCTGGAGCTGATGGACCTTCACCTCGGGAACCTGAAGAAGAGGCTGGCCCTCTCCCTCTACCTCTGCCACTGCCCTGAGTTGTGGCTGGAGCTGCTGGCTGTGCCACACTACCAGAAGCTGTCTGCTGGGGCTGGCCCATAAAAGGCGCTTTAGGACACTCCCGAGCTATGTGTCCCTCCTGTCCACATCTGAAACATGAATTAGTCCCAGCTCGACACACTCCCCTGTGCGGTCTTCCACATCTCTGGCATTCTGTACCATTTGAGCCTGAGCTCGAGCCACCGCCAAATCCCAGACCGGACTTCAGCTTATTCCAAAACTTATTCTTTTTCGGCTTCTTGGTGGTGTTATCCCACCTCTTCTTACTTGAGCTCTGAGAAGAGAGACCTGGCCCTCCTCTGCCTGGGGTCTTAACCCCTGAAGACTGGGTCACTGACTGCTTCACTGACCCCTCAACTATAGCACTCGCCTCCATCCTTCGAGCCATATCTACCACAGTGTGGAAACTTTCCCTCTCAACTGACTGAATTAGCGAGGAGTACCTAGAATGCAGCTTCATAACATATCTCTTGGCTTTCTTCGTATCTGTATCTAGAGCTTGCCCTGAAAAAGGAAATAGCTCCAAGAATTTATCCGTGAACTCCTCTACACTCATGTGCTCTGTCTGCCTCAGTTGCTCAAACTCAAACATTTTCAGTTCTCTGGAACTGTTTGGAAAAGCCCATCCAGCGAACTCATTCGCAAATTCCTCCCATGTCATGCCGTCGAGTCTCGGGTCCACATAACACTTGAACCATTCCCGTGCCTTCTTGCACTTTAAAGTGAACCCTGCCATCTGAATGGCCCTGCTGTCATTTGCCCCTAGCTCATCAGTTATTGTCTTCACTACTCTCAGATACTCAAAGGGGTCATCCCCTGACTTGTATTTGGGAGCATCCAGCTTAAGGTAATCTGTCATCTTTACTTTGCTCCCATCGGCTGAGCTAGGTCTGGGAGGTTGAGTAACTGGGGCTGCTGGTTCTGTAGGTGGTGGAGGTGGGGGTGCAGCATTCCCCGAGGTGGGGTTTGCCGGATTAGGGTAGAAGGGCGAGGGTGGATAGGCTGGGTACTGTGTGTAAGGTGGATAGAAAGGTGGATAAGGCATGTAGGTAGGGTAGGGGTTAAAGCTGGAATAATCCGATGTACCTCCCATCGGATACCCTGAACCCTGTGGGAAGGGTGGATAATGGGGTGGAAAACCATACCCCGAGGCCTGAACGCCTCCCTGAGACTCCCCTGTCCCTTCTTCCTCCATGCTGACATCCAGGTTCCCATCCCTCCTCTGATCCTCTTCCATAACCTCCCTCACATCTGAAGAACTTCCTCCTCTATCTGTCCCCCTTCTGCTAGCGTCAAAAGACCTTTTAGGGTCTCTTGACACTCTTTCTCTGTTGGCTCTACAAGACATTGCCCTAGGCAATGTAGGAGGACGGGCGCTCGTGCCCTCATCCTCAGGTGGCACTCTAGTCAATCTTGCAGATCGACGGGTTCCTCTCATCCTATTTCTGAAAAACAGTACACATCATACAAACATTAGCATCATATGGTTCATGTGGGCACACATGAACCCTCATCACATATACATCATTCATATCATAGCATCAATGCACATGTATACAATCATGGCATTTCACATCATCATACAAGACAGGACTCCACATCCTATCCTAGTGGACATAATCTTCCTATTGTGCTTGACCTTCTAGAACATCTATGAGCCCGACACTCTAGGTCCGATCCTATGAACCTAGGGCTCTAATACCATTCTGTAACGACCCGGAAATCGGACCGTTACCGGCGCTAGGATCCGGGTCGGCTTAAGGCCGCCAAGACCCGTAGCAAGCCTGACATTCATCCTGAAAACCTGTTTAATCCCATACATGATCAACAACATACATAAAAATTTAAAACTTTTCCTTCAAACATCCAACTCAACCTGAACATACACTGTACAAAGTCGTAATCATAATCATGACCCCTCTGTGGGATCTCATCAATGCCCCAATGGGCGAATACATCATAAGATGAGTTGACTTTCATGAACATTATAAAACATTTTTGATCATGTAATAAAAGGGATACCTCATACACAATGTCAAGAACAATATCTAATCCTCAATATCAATACATGACTGAAACTGTACTTTTACATAAGATTAATACATTTATCATGTCCACACTATCTATTACATACACAGGACTTCAATACTCTTATGGATCTCCTAGTCTACCCTGTACCTGCAATCCTAGGGAAAATGGGAGAGAGATGAGCTACTAGAGCCCAGTGAGCAGAATAATAAAAAAACATTTAAATCATATGGATCATGGAATGCATCACATCACAGCTAATCACGTCAAGGATGAACTTGTCACTAATAGCCACCTACATAGTCCAACTGTGCCAGAACGTAGAATGGGTCCTGGTCTTTTCCTTACATATCATAACATAACAGTGTCCAACTGTGCCAGAACGTAGAATGGGTCCTGGTCTTTCCCTTACATAGTGCCAGCGAACGTAGAATGGGTCCCACTGGTCTTACATTCCGTACTGTACATATCACATCGTCATATCATAGATCGAGGGCTATGGATCATCCAACATTCATCCACATCAACATAAAAATATGCAATGCAACATATTTGTGAATTCTAATGCAAGCAACCTAATTCATCACATGGCATTCATGATGCGTGAAACATGCTGAAAAGTTCATTCTTTGCTTTAAAACATAATAAGTTATTCCACTCACCTCTGGGTAGCTCTGACCAGACACTGGGGCAACAGACTCACTGCTGGGGTCCTCGGTTCCTCGGGTCCGAACCTACACAGGTGGACTCAAATGAGGGACCAAACAAACATGAACATAACTCTAAACTATTCCCCAAAAACCCCCTAAAACATCATGGAATAATCATAGAAAAACATGCAAGAAAGGGCTGGACAGGACACTTTCGGCGGTCGAAAGTCCCTCCAGAGCCGAAAGTCAGGCAGGTTCGGCGGCACCTTTGGTGTCCGAAACTCCCAGACAGAGGCGAAACTCATGCATGTTCGGCGGCACCTTCGGCGGCCGAAAGTCCTAGACAGAGACGAAAGTCTCCTTTCGGAGGCAAGCTTCGGCAGCCGAAGGCTGCCTCCACAAGCATGTTCGGCGGCCGAAAGTTCCTTCGGCTGCCGAACCTGGTTTCGCCCAGAATGGTAGAAACTCAGCTCCCCTATGCATTTATGCCTCCAATCTCATCCAAACATGCATAAACCTATTCTACAACACTCATACACCAGCATACAAGTTCCTAGGGGCATCAACTAACTAAAACCCCATCTATAACACATTCAACATACATTTGCAAGCCACATTGTTCAAAAATCACATCAAAAACCCATAATCATCACTATGACCTAAACATGCATTCTATCCCCATGAACTTGCATAAAACTTGTTTAAAACATAATGTAAGCTAGAGATCGACTCTTACCTCTTGAAGATCGAGGGTGGAGGCGATCTAACTTGAAGTTGGAAGAGATTTGAGTTCTTGAACCTTAAAGTTCCAAAACTCGCTCAAAACTCGGAAATCTTCAAAACAAGATGAAAACTAGTGAAAAACTCAAAAGATCTGAAGGAAAAGACTCAAGATTGGTGAGGGGTTGCGGAGAACTCACCTTGGCCGGAAATGGGGAAAAAGCTCGCCCGTTTTCGGCTAAGGGACCCTTTTATAGTGGCTGACCAAGCCACGTTCGGGGGCCGAACGTGCCTCCGCATGCATGCCATGTTCGGCGGCCGAACATGAGGTTCGGCGGCCGAACCTGGACTTTCCTCACTTATGCTTTCGGGGGCCTAAAGGCGCTCCCGAAGGCATGCATGTTCGGCTTTCGGGGGCCTAAAGGCGCTCCCGAAGGCATGCATGTTCGGCGGCCGAACTTGAGGTTCGGCGGCCGAACCTGAGTTTTCCTCCAAGGTTGTTTTATGCAAAAACTCATTTCCATTTTACTTAAAACCATGAAATACCTTAAAACATTTTATGAAAACATGGTTCTACCCTACTAGAGGCTTCCGACATTTGAGATTCCACCGGACGGTAGGAATTCCGATGCCGGAGTCTAGCCGGGTATTACACCTGCAGTGATATAACTGCGTCTGTGTTAGGTGAGCGTCAGCCAGAGGTAAGTAGAACTGAACTAATATATTATTTTTAAAGAAATCAAACTGTTTAAGCATACTCATGCATCATGAATACCATGTATATGTATTAGGTTGTTTACATTAGAATTCACGAATATGATGCATTGCATAATTTACTGTTGATGTGGATGGAAGTTGGATGACCCACTAGCCCTCAAGTATGATATGTTATGACGGATATGGAAAGATCAGAGCTGCCTATTCTATGCCCCAGGCACTATGTAAGGGGAAGACCAGGGCTGTCCATTCTATGCCCCTGGCATTATGGATATGTTATATTATGTTTAAGAGGAAGTTCAGAGGAGCTCTCGTTGAGGGCCGAGCATTATTGGAATATGTAGAGGGTTACTAGTGACAAGTCCATCTTGATGTGTATTGTTTGTATTGTGATGCATTTCATTCGATCATATGTTTATTAAACAATTTTTATGTTCTGTTCACTAGGCTCTTGTAGCTTATCCCTTTCCCCTAACCCCAGGTTTGCAGGGTCAAAGATAGCTCAGGGAAGTCGGCATAGTTGCTGGCATAGTCTAATATAATAGTATAGTGTGGACATGTAAATTTTAATGGGTTAGAATTGTGCTTGGCCCTAGTTTTTATCTTTGTAATCCCTGTCAACATGATCCTTATGTAAAAGTTTTAATTATGAGTTATGTTTGAACCAAGCTTGAGGCATGTGATGTTTACTATACTAGAGCATTTGATGATGGCTCTAGTATGGGTTTTATGTTTTCAGTTTTGATATTTGCACAGGTCGAGCCATGGTTCATTTGCCGAGGGCTCTAGTATGGGTTTTATATTTTAAGTTTTTGTTATAATGTATGATCATGTATGGATTTTATCAGGTATATCAGGATGTACAGTAGGCTTGCTATGGGTTCCGGCAACCTTAAGTCGATCTGAACCCTAGCGCCGGTAGCGGTCCGATTTCCGGGTCGTTGTTGTAACGACCCGAAAATCGGACCGCTACCGGCGCTAGGATCCAGATCGGCTTAAGGCCGCCGGGACCCGTAGCAAGCCTGACATATAACCTGTAAACCTGTATAATCCCATACATGATCAACAACATGCATAAAAATTAAACTTTTCTTTCATTCATTTCTCATACACCAAACTCAACCTGTGCATGCACTAAAACATAATCATAAACTTGACCCCTCTGTGGGATCTCATCAATGCCCCAATGGGCGATATACATGCGTTGAGTTGGCTAACATCTGTATCATCAAATATCTAAGATCATGCATCAACAAGGGATTACAATACTCATAGGGTCAAGCACATCTATAACCTCATTACATAACATACTATAATCTCTTACATCATTTTACAATTTACCATAGTACAGTTGTCATGTCCATAATCTAACTATTACATACACATACTTCAAAACTCTGGCTAACCTCCTGGTCTACCCTGTACCTGCACACCTGGGGTTAGGGGAGAGGGGTGAGCTACAAAGCCCAGTGAGCAGAATAGTGAAAACAGATATTTAAAATCTCATGCCATTATGTAATGCAACACATCACAACTAATCACATCTCGGATGGTATTGTCACCAATAGTCCTCTACATAGTCCAACTGTGCCGGGACGTAGAATGGGTACAACCGGTCTTTCCCTTATCATAACATATCATAACATACCAATGTGCCAGGGACGTAGAATGGGTACAACCTGGACTTTCTCTTACATCGTGCCAGGGACGTAGAATGGGTACAACCTGGACTTCCATACTATATCATGCCGTAACATCATCATGCCATATGAGGACTAAAGGGTCATCCAATAACCAATCCACATCAACATCATAAATGCAATGCAACATATTCGTGAATACTAATGCAAACAACCTACTATATCACATGGCATTCATGATGCATGGATCATGCTCAAATTTCACGTTTCATTTATTTTAAAACTTAAGGTTTATTCCACTCACCTCTGGCTAGCTCTGGTAAACTCGGTAGCAGCTGGCTCACTGCTGGGGTCCTCGGTTCCTCGGGTCCGAACCTACACAGGTGGACTCCAATGAGGGACCAAACATACATAAACATAACTCTAATATACTCCCCAAAAACCCCCTAAAACATCATGAAATAATCATAGAAATACATGCATGAAATGGCTGAACAGGGCACTTTTGGCGGCAGGTTCGGCGGCCGAAAGTCCCTCTAGAGCTGAAAGTCAGGCACTTTCGGCGGCACCTTCGGCGGCCGAAAGTCCCAGACAGATCCGAAAGTCCTCTTTCGGGGGCAAGCTTCGGCAGCCGAATGCTGCCTCCACAAGGGGGGTTCGGCGGCCGAAACTCCCTTCGGCTGCCGAACCTGGTTTCTCCCAAATGGGCAGAAACTAGGTTCAAACGAACCTCTTGCCTCCCAAAACCTCAAATCATGCATAAACTTGTTCTAAAACATGCCTACTTAACATACATCACACCTAGGGGTCTCAAACTATCATATACCCCAACTACAACACTTCAAACACACAAAAATCAACATACATTGTTCAAAATCATCATCAAACCCATAAACTCAACTTATAGCCTATACATGCATTCTAACCCATAAAACTTCATAAAACTTATTTAAAACATATATTGAGCTTAAGATCGGCTCTTACCTCTTGAAGATTGGGAGAGAGACGACCTAGAACTCGAAGGTGAGAGAAGTTGGATTCTTGAACCTCCAAGCTCCAAAACTTTGCTCAAAAGCTCAAATCTTCAAAATAAAGTTAAAACACATGAAAAACTTGAAAGATTTGAAGGAAAGAGCTCAAGGATAGTGAGGAATGGCGAAAGGACTCACCTTGGCCAAAAATGGGGAAAAATCTCGCCCGTTTTCGGCTAAGGGACCCTTTTATAGTGGCTGGCCAGGCCACGTTCGGGGGCCGAAAGTGCCTCCGCACGCATGCCATGTTCGGCGGCCGAACTTGACTTTCGGCGGCTGAACCTGAACTTCCCTCACTCATGCTTTCGGGGGGCCCTAACGTGCCTCCAAAACGCATGCATGTTCGGCGGCCGAACTTGACTTTCGGCGGCCGAACCTGGGTTTTCCTCCAAAGACTTTTCATGCAAAAACTCATTTAATTTTCTTACTTAAAACCATGAAATACCTTAAAACATTTTATGAAAACATGTTTCTACCCTACTAGAGGCTTCCGACATCCGAGATTCCACCGGACGGTATGAATTCCGATACCGGAGTCTAGCAGGGTATTATAGTTGCACTGAGTTACTCGTAGATCACACAGATAACCCGAAAATCGAACCTACTCTCCAAATAGTTTCAGAAGAGCCCATTATAAACACTACAAATACCCAACCAAGGAGAAGTGCTAGGGTCACCTCTAAACCAAGCCGGTTAAATGATTATGTAGTGAATAATTCTTCATTTGCTGAAATCTCAGTCAACACTTCAACATAAGCTGGTCAAAGGTAAGGTAATATCCAAGACATGTCTAACCTATCTCTTACTTATAGCCTTTTGCACACATTGTTTATGACAAATGTGTCTACTATCCATACACCTACTTTCTACCATCAAGCTAGGGGGACAATAACTGAGTTCATGCTATGCAACAAGAGCTAGAGACACTAGAGAGAAATCAAATATGGATACTCACCGCACTACCTAAAGGCAAAAAGGCAATCTCATCAAAATGGATTTACAAGGTGAAGCACAAACAAGATGGGAGCATAGACAAATATAAAGCCAGATTGGTTGCTAAAGGTTACAATCAACTGGCTGGAATCGATTATCATGAAAGTTTTTTCCTAGTAGCAAAAAGGTAATTGTCAGACTTTTCCTAACTATTGCCACAAAGTTTGAGTGGTATGTCTATTAGTTAGATGTGAATAATGCATATTTACATGGGCACCTAAATGAAAAAGTTTACATGTGCCCACCAGAAGGATATACAAAGGCCAAAGAGAAAAAAGTATGCAAGTTAATAAAGTGTTTTTATGGGCTAAAATAAGCGGGCAGACAGTAGAATAAGGAACTCACAGTGAAGTTACAAGACTATGGGTTCAAATAATCCTCATCTGATTATTTTTTTTATAAAATAAGCAAGAAGTAATTTTACAACACTAATGTTCTATCTAGATGATCTATAAATTACAGGTTCAAATGAACAACAGATTCTACATTTCAAACATTTCCTTCATCAACAATTCACAATAAAAGACATAGGATATGACAAATTTTTTCTAGGAATAGAGATTGGCAGACCACAAGAAGGAATATTTTTAAATTAACGGAAATATATTTTGGACATTCTCCAGGACACTGGCCTAATCAACTCGAAAGTAATACCTTATCTGCTACCAAGAAGCATCAAACTGAATAATGAGACAGGGGAGCTCATAGAACACCCAAAATAATATAGGAGACTCGTGGGTCGATTGTTATACCTAGGCCTTACCAGGCCAAACATTACCTTTGCCAGTCAATAGTTTAGTCAGTTTATGCAATCTCCAAGAAAGCCTTACTGGGATGCAACAATTTATGTTCTTCACTATTTAAAAAGTTGTCCATTGAAAAGCTTATTCTTTTTTGCTTCCAAAGGCATGCAACTCAGAGCTCTATGCGTCTATGATTGGGCTTCCTGTCTTGTATCACGAAAATCCATCACATGCTACTATATATTTCTCAAATCATCCTTGATTTCCTGGAAAGCAAAGAAATAATGCACAGTTAGTAGATCTTCTGCGGAAGCAGAGTTTAGGAGCATGGCAACAACAGTGTGTGAATTAAAGTGGATAAGTTACCTTCTTAGTGATCACAGGCTACTATATATTTCTCGAATCATCCTTGATTTTCTAAAAAGCAAAGAAATAATGCACAGTTAGCAGATCTTTTGCGAAAGCAAAGTATAGGAGCATGGCAACAACAATATGTGAATCAAAGTGGATCAGTTACCTTCTTATTGATCACAGGCTACTATATATTTCTTGAATCATCCTTGATTTTCTGAAAAGCAAAGAAATAATGCACAGTTAGCAGATCTTTTGAGAAAGTAGAGTATAGGAGCATGGCAACAACAATATGCGAATTAAAGTGATAGGAGCATGGCAACAACAATATCCATCTCTTCTGTGATAATCAAACAGTTGATCACATTGCAGCGAATCCCGTCTTCTATGAACGAACAAAGCATCTTGAAATTGACTACCATGTGATCTGAGAGCAACTCACAAAAGGATTATTTCTATCTTGCATGTCCTGTCTAAACACCAACTTGTCGATCTCCTCACTAAACCCTTGACTTCCACTTTCTTCCATGAGCATCTGTTCAAGATGGGACTTCAAGATCTGTCCTCGTCCCCATCTTGAGGGGAGGCCTGATAGTACTTGACAGATAGCAGAATGGTGTATAGAGCTCTCTCACAAAATAATGAAACGGTGCACTTCATTTATTATCGAAATGGGGAGTACATGTTGGACGACTATTCCAGAAGAACATGTCGGATGATTATTCCAGAAGATCATCTTTCATCTCTGTGCAGCTACACAAAATAATAAAAGAATCTCTTTCTCTTTCTTAACTCACATGTTTTCTGCTGTAACAATAACTGTATATTATGACGTGTACCTTTCTAGAATAGTCTATAGAACTGTATATAAACACATTCTTTTCAAATAAAAATCAAGCAAGAATTACCTCGGCCTCTATTTTTTATTTGCTTTTTTTGTTTTAAAATTTATTTTATTCCTTTTTAGATTAAGAAGAAACCCTTTAAAAAAAGGAGACTCTTTAGGCAAAATGTTTTTTTTTATCCTTTTTTATGTTATTAGCCGCTGCAATATTATTTTCTATTCAATTTAGACCATGTACTCCAGCAGCTAACTTCTTTTATCTAGTTAAGAGATTTTCGAGGTGTAATTTGCAAGAATTGTGAGATCAAATTAATCTTAGCTCTCCATCTTTATTTTTGAATTCTTTATTATTCATATACGCTTGAGATTATTATTTGTTTAATTGATTCAATCTGGATCCTTGTTCATGTTGTCGAACTCATTCTTTTATCCATACTAATTCTATGTTTTTATTTTTTTTTATGAAAAAAAGAAGGTTTTCACTTGGATTGTTAAATTTTAGTCAGGTTTAGAGTAGATTAAGCTAGAAGAAGCTAGAAAGGGTTGTTTCAAAGCTGTTTTAGACCGAAGATACTAAAATTAAAATCTCCCTTGGGCAAGTTTGGATCCAAGCTCGACTTGACATACAACAAGAACAAATTTTTTATAGTTGTAAATATTCAGAATATATTTTAGCTAGATGTAAATGTCATTAGATATTTAAGTCAAGGATTAAGATGGCAAGAGAAGGATTTCTAGAATTTTTCTTTTGAATTTAAATTCTCCTATCTTTTAGTAAGGGAAATAGCCTATTTAAAGAGTTATTTTAGGAGTGGAAAAGATCCTATGGAGTTAAATAGAATTCCTTCCTTCTTATATTTCTGCATTTTGTAATGGCTCTTCGAAGTTAAACTTATGTTTTAGTTGAAAGTTAACTAGTTGAGGTTTTTCATTAAGTTGTGAGATTCAAACTCACTTTATTTTCATCTTAATTTTACATTTTCATTATTTTTTTTTTATTTTATGAGAAATTTTACCTCCGTTGCTATCTTTCTAGTTATTCAAAAGGTCTATTGAATATTTTATTTAGATAGTATTTTACTAATTAATTCAATTAAATAGATAATTATTTGATTAGATTAATATAAATAGCAATTAACATATTAATTTATGTTAAAAAATTGAATAATGTGATTTAAATAATTTTGCTTGTGAATTGTTAATCAAGTTCGGGATGCCCTTCTTCTCTAAATGCAGTTAATTGATTAAATTTACTAGCTTGATAGGTTATCAATTAACTAGAAATTAGTTTAACACTTTACAAACTGATCTAATATTAAGAAATAATTTATGTGATTTGCTTGTTTGAGAACTTTAATCAAACAATGAAAAATTAGGCAAATTATCTTTAAAGATCAATGATTAATGGATAAAACTTTTTAATTTGGATTATCTTTAGCTGAATTCTTTTTATTGATTGTTTATTTTGTTTGATTAATTTTACTCTTTCTTAAATGAATTTTTCAAAAATCAATTTTCTTTTATGCTCTCTTCCTACTTAGAATTAAAAAGAAATAATTTTATTACAAGTCATCCACGAGATCGATACTCATTCAATCTTTATATTTAATACCTAAAACTAATAGAATGATTTATTAGTAATTTTTTTAAACTTTAGAGATATTTTAATGTATATTTCAAAATCGAAAAATCAATTAATAATTTTTTTCATACTACAAGAACTAAATAGTATTTTTTTTCAATTTAAAAAAGAATAAATAGGCTGCAATATCAGAGTGACTTGTACATGCTGTGCACACCCCTTTTTATAAGAGCATCACATATAGATGGATTGCATTTCAACTTGCAATTTAAAGATAAATTCTTGTTGTTCTAATCCTAAAAATTAAATTTCATAAGAACCTGTTTAATTTTGGAGGATTACAAAATAAATTTTTAAGAACAGTGTCCAACACGACTCAGATTTTACTATTTTATCTTATTTTCCAACAAAGCCTAGTTGTTTCTAAGGCTCTTTAGGGAGAAAGTGACTAGTTGGCTACCAGTAAGGGCTAGATCCAGTTGGCTACTGTAGGGCTATAGAGTTCCTGAGTTGTGCCTAGTAGACCGTCCCCCTGTCTACAACATATGTGAAAATTATTGTAATAATCGGATCGACGATAATGTATAATTACTATTTTGCCATTGAAATAAAATAAATAGCATGTTCATGAATTTTTATGTTCAGTTCTAATCTATCGAGTCTAGAGACTTCTGATTGAATGCGACCTATTGACTTCGTTGTTCGTTTATATAATCTTGACTCATTAAATTGTTTATATTCATAGAATATTGGGTAATCCTGAAAGTTGACTTGGTTTGAAAGTGTTCAAATTAAGTGTCGCACGGTTCTAGACAATTGCTAAAATCTGAAACTGTAACATCCGGCTTGCCTCCTCTTAGATCCATTGCCGGAAAAAATAGGGTATATATAAAAGGAAAAGAAAACAGGCTACATGCTGATCGTGCAAATTTGTATTTAAGCGTGATAAAGTTAAAAATTTACCTGAGGTGGAATGAGCAGGGTATATGAAAGGAAGATAAATTTACAATAAGGTGAGAAAAACATTGAAAATAACATTCACTTGTTTCTTAATGCGTGAGAACACACTACATATTTATCATGCAAATTTGTATTTAAGAATTCAAAAATTCAAGTGTTCAAATATATAAGTAATAGTTTACATATATTTTTAATATTCCTTTAATAAAAAAATAATTCTATTTATTTTTTCATATAAATTAAAAAATATATATAGTTAACATAGTTAAAAGCAATAAATTTTATATTTTCTTTTTTAATATACTATTCACTCATATTATTTAATTATTAATTTATTTTTAAAATTAATAAATTTAATTTTTTAATATATATTAAATAGGGGTGTGAAGCTAATTAAAAAATTATTATCCCAAAAAGTACAGTGATATAAAATTTGAGACAAATAACAAAAGAAAATTAGTGTATATTTACGGAAGAAAGGAAGTGCATATCATAAGTTTTACATAAAAAATAAAGATAAATTTATGTACGTTCCTTAAAATTCCATAAACTCATTGCTTTTAATTTTTTAATTAAAAAAAATTGAAAATTTAATTTGGCAGTAGTCTATTCTATCAAATTCGCTTTATTATTATTATTTTTTTTTTTGATAAAAATCAAATTGGCTTTATATTTTCAGATATCTCAAAGACCTGAGCATCTCAAATGGTCCCTTCTCGATGACCTCATTTGTTCTGTTTGATCTCAAACAGTCTCTATATATTGAGTCTAAATTAGAGTTCCCTCATCTATTTATTTATTAATTATTTTTATAATGACCAAAATCCTCTTAAAAATAAAATATTATTAAATTATTAAATTGAAGATCATTTGCAATCTCTTTTTATCTTGCTGTTGTTGCACTTAAAATAATGTTCATACATTGCTACGATTAATTCAAATGAGGCTTACGTCGTTAATCCATGGAAGTATCTCCACAAGCTATTATGTCAAATCTTCAGTGGAATTCATCTATATACATGCGTAAATCAACACTATTCATGTTGTTCAGTGCTTTTCGGCTAGCCACTTCAATTTAAACATTTCTTTGAGCTTGTAGTTTCTTGACAATCTTGGGTCGTTTGGCCATTTTGATATGTATATTTTTTTGTCTTGAATTTGAACTTTAGTGAAATAAAAATCCTCTTTTGAGTTTATGCAATATAGATTTTCAGGAATTTTCTTCAAAGAGATAGCTGTAAGTTCCTTTATGTCCACTTCATGAGATACCTTTAGTTTTGTATTCCTTTTCATCCCATAAGTAACTTATTTATCTGCCATCTCACATGCGTCTGATTGTTTTTCTATAACAAGCTCTTGTAAGCTCAATACATTCTGATATAGGACTTATTAGATTCTGTCAGGAATTTTAACTAATAACGTTTGATTAAAACGAAATAATAGAAACGAGAGACTAGAAGCTGAACAGTCTTATTGAAATTCTTAAAAAAATAAAAAAGTGTCTCAAATAGCCAAGAAAAAACTATTTATAAAAAAAAACCCTAATATGCAAAATTATAAAAATATCTAAAAAATAATTAAAATGAAAAATTGACTCTCTAAATAGTAGAATTTTTTCCTCAAACTTTGTGACAGGCCTTTGGCCTTTGTCACATTTTTAAAAGTCGTGCGTCTCGAAATTCTTTCTCTGAAAGATTATCGTGGGTCTCCATCGGACGTCGACAGCAAAAATTAGGTCCGATCCAAATCTGTCGTAAAGTCCAATGCTAATTGCTCCGTATCACATTCACAACTCTAATCTTCTTTATTTCATGGACCAACCTTCTTTTCGAAACAACTAAAGATATTTGACTTGGAATGTAGCTTACTTGGTTGATCAAATATTGCTTGTGGAATTTTATTCTTGTGCAAGTCATGACTTTGATCATTATTATTAAACTTTTGGTCAAATTAGTTTGGGCAAAGTTTTGGATGCTCCATTTGTAGGAGAAACTCTATAAAAAAATTTTCATATGCTTATATTTTTAATAGATGGTAGGTTCTTATGGTGGATTCTTGCCATCTTCATCCTCAACTCCCCCAAGTGTTGGCTTTCTTAAACATTCTATTCCTTAAATTAAGTATTCATAATACACCTGGATTGTTTCCTAACCATTGGCTTTAGTTCCCCAAGTTAGTACCTACTTAATTCTTTTTTCTTTCTTGCATTACTTCTTAGGGATTGTTAGAATTAGAATATTGGTCTTCAACATTTTTCCCCTTCTGCTTCTAAAAAGATTAAGTCGTGGCCTTGTTCTATTAATGTTTGGATTACTTGGATTGACAAGTTCTCCCTAACCTATTCTTAGATGGAAAGATTTGTTAGGCATTCACAGTTTTATTCAATTTAACATACATATCCTCTGGTGTTTCATATTAGTTTTAGTAGCTCTTTCTTTATGGCCTCGACATAGCAACTCATTTATATTCCACATGTTAGTCAATGTTTATTAGTTTCAATGGAACTTATGCTTTTATTAGTCCATCTATTATTGGTGATGATGGTACTCAGCTTTGTTTTAGAGGTACCTTCTAAATTTAATAAGCATTCTAAAGAATTCTATTCTTATAAAGTTATGATAGAACTTAATAGCAGTCAGGGGAGAACATTTGGTCGGTTCGGTTCAAAACTGAGCAGAACTGAATAAATCAAAAATTAAAATTTTAATCCTTGTGAAAATCAAACCAAATGGATGCTGGACAAAAACTAATTTAAATCGAATCGGTCTGATTTGATTCGATTTGATTCAATCAGTTGGGTTTTTTTAATAGATTTTTTTTACCTTACTTTTAGTATTCTAAAATTTAATTGAGTATTTCAATATTGGTTATGGTCTAATATCTATATATTATAAAAAAATAATATATTATTGTCATTAATGGTTCGGTTCGATTTTACCATTTTTTGATATAAATCGTACCAAATTTTAAAAATAAAAACTGAAATGAAATGAAAAAAATAAAAATTGAACCGAAAAGAAATAAAAAATCAAACCGAATTTTTGAATTAATTTAGTTCAGTTGATTTTTTTTATTTAAACCAAATACTGCTAATCCGTAACAGTAGCACAACTACTAATGACCACGTATTCTTCCTTTATGTTTTAGTTTATAGGTATCTCTTATCCTACATTTGGCCACCCTTTTGTTGTGTACTTTCCCCTAGCTTATTCATTTACCATTGGAGGCTGCTATGCACTAAAGAGCATGTTGTTATGTGTTGTTCATTGTGCTAGGTCTATGATAGTATATGATGCTCCTCTAAGTAAAATGAACAGAAGTTTCTGGCAAGTGTAACTTTGGATCTGACTGTGCGGTTGTCGAAATCGGTTAAAAATAACCTTTTTAGTTATCCACAATTTTACGACTGTAGATAGTGGTAAAAGAATCGAATCCACAGGGATTTGATACTTACCTGTTTTCCTTATCAAGACTAAGTAAATAAACTGAAAGTAAAATAAAAGGGGGGGGGGTTTTGAGATTGATGAATTAATCTAGAATCAAAAGCAGCAAGGTAAAGCAAATAATAAAGTAAAGAAGATTCAAATATGAGAAAAGGTCTGGTTGAAGAATTGGATCCACTTTAGTTGTTGGGATTGATCATTGACACTTAGGTTCTTTTATTTGATTCAATAAATTAGTTATGGAGGTGGAAGATGCTTCTCACCACCATATCCCTCCTTAAGTATAGATTAACCAGGAAACGTTCTCTAATTAATCACTAATTAACAAGTTGCCAAGGAACGTCCTTGGGGCTTTTAGCATCAATCAGCCGTTAATTGCATTAAGAAATAGAGAGACCTAATTCTAGCTACCCGAACGTATGGTGATATTGTTAGATCATGCAATTTCCTTAGTTTTTACACTAAGGGTTACTTGTATTTGAATAATTCAAGCAATTACGGACTTAAAACTATCTAAACTAACAAATTATTACTTTACAATAAAGAATCAATGGGCCCTATTGATCTAAACAACAAAGCAACAATGGAATTAAGCATGAAATTGCATAAATATTGATAAATAAAGAATAAACATAATATGTTTATATCTCCCAATCCATAAAATAACTAAAGTTTCACCTAATCTTCAATTAGAAAAAGAGGTTTCAGCCACTCATGGCTGAAACAAAATACAAAAAATAAAAGAAAGGGAAGAGGAAGAGGAACCGATCGGCGGCTTGGAGAGGGAGGCGTGTGGCTCTTCAATCTGAAAGGTGTCCATGTAATACCCGGCTAGACCCCGACATCGAAATTTCTACTTTCCAGCAGAATCTCTGTTGGAATCCGAAATTCTAGGATGTCGGAGCCTTCTAGAAGGGTAAAATAAAGGTTTTCTAAAATATTTTTATATGTTTTTATGGTTTTAATGAAGAAAGAAATTGAGTTTTGAAAGAAAAGACCAAGGAGGAAAAAGCCAGGTTCGGCCGCCGAACCTCATGTTCGGCCGCCGAACATTGGGCTCTTGCGGAAATACCTTTGGCCCCCGAAGGTGGTCTGTCCAGCCACCTATAAAAGGCCCCATGTCCGAAAATGGGCGAATTTTCTCTCTCTATTTTCGGGCATAGGTGAGATTTCGCCCTTCCGTGGTTGATTTTGTGTTTTCCTTCAATCCCTTTAAGTTTTTGATGAGTTTTACTTTATTTTGAAGTTTTTGAGCTAAGATCAAAGTTTTGAAGCTTGGAGACTCCCGGAGCTTGATTTCTCCAAATCTCCAAGTTTGGATCACCTCTCCTCTCGATCTTCAAGAGGTAAGCGTAGATCCTCACCTTCTTTTATGTTTTAAGTAAGCTTTGAGGGGTTTTAAGGGTTTTGATGCATGTATAAAGTAGATGTAAAATGTTAGGGTTTATGTTAGATTTATGACAAATGTGATGTTAAATGTGATGTTTGTTGGGGTATAGGCTAGTTTTATGCCCCTATATGCTTGAAAATGTGTTTATGCATGCTTTAGAATAGTTGGATATGTTTTGGGAAGTTTGGATGGCTGAATGTGGGATGGCAGAATCGGGTTCTACCACCCAAGAGGATCCAGGTTCGGCCGTCGAAGCAAGGTTCGGCCGCCGAACCTGCCAGAGGAGGCAGTTTTGGCTGCCTAAGCTCGCCCCCGAAAGTTTGGACTTTCAGATCTGTGGAGGACTTTCGGCCGCCGAACCTTGCCCTCGAAAGTGCCTGACTTTCGAATCTGGAGGGACCTTCGGCCGCCGAACCTGCCTCCGAAAGTCCTCTGCCTAGCCTTCCTTTGCTCGTTTCCTATGCATGTTTTGTGATGTTTTAGGGGGGTTTTGGGGGAGATGTTTAGAGTCTTTATAGAGTTGTTTGGTCCCTCATTTGAGTCCACCTGTGTAGGATCGGACTCGAGGAACTGAGGAGGCCAGCAGTGTTAGCTGTTTCAGAGTCAGTCCAGCGTCAGTCAAAGGTGAGTAGAACTGAACTATGTTTTAAAGTAAATGAAATTTTTATTACGTTCATGCATCACGAATGCCATGATATGTACTAGGTTGTTTTGCATTAGAATTCACGAATATGATGCATTGCATAATATGATCTTGATGTGAATGGATATTGGATGACCCACTAGCCCTCGATATGATATGTTATGATACGGTATGAAAGTCCAGTGAGGCCCATTCTACGCCCCTGGCATGATGTGAGAGAAAGACCAGTGAGGCCCATGCTACGCCCCTGGCACATTTGGTATGTTATGTTACGTTATGTTTAAAAGAAAGTCCAGTGAGACCCATTCTACGCCCCTGGCACAATTGGATAAGTAGAGGGTTATTGGCGATAAATCTATCCTTGATGTGAATTGTTTGTGATGTGAAGCATTTCATAAAAGCATATGTTATTAAAATTGTTTTACCGTTCTGTTCACTAGGCTTTAGTAGCTCACCCTTTTCCCCTAACTCCCAGGTTTGCAGGGTCAGAGATAGCTCTAGAGGTCGGCTAGAGGCTGGTTTATGCTATGTAATAGTCTAATAGTGGACATGTATTATGATGTATTGTATTGTATTGAGGTTAGTATTGTGCTTGGCCCTAATGTTTGTTGTAAATCCCTTTTTGTATATGATCTTTATGAAATATTTTTAGTGACGATATATGTTGAACCAGGCTTGACATATGAAATGTTGACCCAACTGGAGCATTTAATAAGGGCTCCAGTAAGGGGTTTTAAATTTACAGTTATAATGCATGCACAGGTCAAGCTTGGTATATGAAAAGTTTAAAGTTTTTATGAAAATGTACGATCATGTATGGGATTTTATCAGATGTACAGGATGTATGTTAGGCTTGCTACGGGTTCCGGCGACCTTAAGTCGATCTGAATCCTAGCGCCGGTAGCGGTCCGATTTCCGGGTCGTTACAGTCTAAGCTTCTCTCTTGCTTGTTTGTGATCCTTTTATCGCTGAAAGTGTTGCCCTAGGTTTCCTTGTTGAGATGGCTTTTGAATTTTGAATTTTGAATTCTTGGAAGGCAAGTGTATCTTCTTGAGATTTGGCTTCCTAAATAGGCAGAATTGAATGCTGAGGTGTCTTCACATTTTTAATAAGGGAAAGACTTCTTGAAGATTTGAAATTTGAATTTTCCACTACTCTTCTGTCTGTACTTTCCTTATTTATCTTCACTTCAGCTGCAACTTGGCTTGGGCAAACCATGCTTGTTCTCCTTTATCTTTTTTTAGGCAGTTTTAAGAGCATTTTTACTAAATTACCTCTTTACACCGTTTTCTGCAAAATAAGATCAAAACCACAGAATTAGGCAGAAAATGTGTAAATTAACATTAATAACCACATGATAAATGGGTCTAAATTTGGTCTGATCAGGATCTTCTCTTCCTTTTTTTTTTTTTTTTGAGTTGGTTTCTATCTCTTGCCACCTATAGATAAGATTTTTTGTAATAGGGTGGTCTCTTGATCTTATGAATTTGACATTCATGTTGCCTTAGCATTTTCTTTTTACTATGTTGTAAAACATTAGTTTTATTTGTTTCATTCTCTTTGGTTATGTTGCTAATTTAGAGGCAGCTAGATTGCATCTTTGGTTAAGTAATAACCTTGGTGCTCTATTCTCTTAAAAAAGGCTTTTAAATAGTGGGTTTCTTTTATTATGAGACATAAACCTGCACAATAGCACTACATTTAGGACTTACCTTGATGCTTCACTAGGGTAATTCCTCCAACTATAATACTTTTCAGCCATATGTGAACATATAAAAAGTGAAGAGTAACAAGTTGGTTAATTGATGTAACCAATTTGATATCTAATTTAGTAATGTTGAGAAAGGAGACTGCTAGCTAACGGAGATAATGGAAAGATAATTAAATTAGGATATTTTTAAAGTCTGAATAGCATTATAGTAGAAAAGTTTCAATAAAATTAGAATTGGATACCTTACCACTATGGTGAAGATGACTAGTTTCTAACTTTATCAAGCTCCATATATCTAACTTATTTGGATTATGTGCCACATGATTTGATCTTCAATACCTTGTCAAGCACATATATTGATTCAATTTTTTTTTTTTACTTTATTTAGATTTGAATCCAACACATTCGACAATCTCATATATCATTTGAATCAAGTACTTTTGGATGATTTACATTAATAGTCCCTAAGTGATTAAATCTGAATATCAAATCAAAATATAATACCCGGCTAGACTCCGGTATCGGAATTCCTACCGTCCGGTGGAATATCGGATGACAGAAGCCTCTAGTAGGGTAGAAGCATGTTTTCATAAAATGTTTTAGAATATTTCATGGTTTTAAGTATGAAAATTAGATGAGTTTTTGCATGAAAAGTCTTTGGAGGAAAACCCAGGTTCGGCCGCCGAAAGTCAAGTTCGGCCGCCGAACATGCATGCGTTTTGGAGGCACGTTAGGCCCCCGAAAGCATGAGTGAGGGGAGTTCAGGTTCGGCCGCCGAAAGTCAAGTTCGGCCGCCGAACATGGCATGCATGCGGAGGCAAGTTCGGCCCCCGAACGTGGCCTGGCCAGCCACTATAAAAGGGTCACTTAGCCGAAATGGGCGAGCTTTCACCCATTTTCGGCCACCGCTAGCTTCCGACCTCCCTCTTCCAAATCTAGTGTTCTTCCTTCAAATCCCCACCATTTTTCTTGAGTTTTAAGCTTGCATTGAAGGTTTTGAACTTTTGAAACAAGTTTTGGAGCTTTGGGAACTCAGGAGCTCATTTTCGTGGATCTCCAAGTTTAGGTCGTCTCCCTCTCGATCTTCAAGAGGTAAGAGCCGATCTTAAGCTCCTAATATGTTTTAAGTAAGTTTTAAGTTGTTTTATGGGGTAGAAATGCATGTTAGGCTTTAAGTTGAGTTTATGGGTTTTGAGGATGATTTGAACAATGTATGTTGATTTTTGTGTGTTTGAAGTGTTGTAGTTGGGGTATATGATAGTTTGAGACCCCTAGGTGTGATGTATGGTGTGTATGCATGTTTTAGAACAAGTTTATGCATGATTTGAGAGTTGGGAGGCAAATGTGCATAAAGGAGCCAAGTTTCTGCCCTTTGGCAGAAACCAGGTTCGGCAGCCGAAGGCACTTTCGGCCGCCGAACATGGCTGGGGAGGCAGGCCTTTCGGCTGCCGATGTTGCCCCCGAAAAGAGACTTTCATCTCTGTCTGGGACTTTCGGCCGTCGAAGGTGCCTCCGAACATGCATGAGTTTCGCCTCTGTCTGGGACTTTCGGCCGCCGAAGGTGCCGCCGAAAGTGCCCTGTCCAGCCATTTCTTGCATGTTTTTATGTGATGATTTCATGATGTTTTAGGGGGTTTTTGGGGAGTATATTAGAGCTATGTTTATGTATGATTGGTCCCTCATTGGAGTCCACCTGTGTAGGTTCGAACCCGAGGAACCGAGGACCCCAGCAGTGAGCCAGCTGCTACAGAGTTTATCAGAGCTAGCCAGAGGTGAGTGGAATAAACCTTAAGTTTTAAAATGAATGAAATATGAATTTTGAGCATGATCCATGCATCATGAATGCCATGAGATATAGTAGGTTGCTTGCATTAGTATTCACGAATATGTTGCATTGCATTTATGATGTTGATGTGGATTGGTCATTGGATGATCCTTTAGTCCTCATATGATATGATGATGTTATGGCATGATATGGCATGGAAGTCCAAGTTGTACCCATTCTACGTCCCTGGCACGATGTAAGAGGAAGTCCAGGTTGTACCCATTCTACGTCCCTGGCACAGTTGGACTGTATGATATGTTATGTTAAGGGAAAGACCGGTTGTACCCATTCTACGTCCCGGCACAGTTGGACTATGAAGAGGACTATTGGTGACAATACCATCCGAGATGTGATTTGTTGTGATGTGTTGCATTACATAATGGCATGAGATTTTTAAATATATGTTTTCACTATTCTGCTCACTGGGCTTTGTAGCTCACCCCTCTCCCCTAACCCCAGCTGTGCAGGTACAGGGTAGACCAGGAGGTTAGCCAGAGTTTTGAAGTATGTGTATGTAATAGTTAGATGGTGGACATGACAGTTGTACTATAATGTAATGTAAGAGATTACAGTATGTTATGTAATGAGGTATTTTGAGGTTGTAGATGTGCTTGACCCTATGAGTTTTGTAATCCCTTGTTGATGCATGATCTTAGATATTTGATGATACAGATGTTAGCCAACTCATCTCATGATGTATTGCCCATTGAGGCATTGTTGAGATCCCACAGAGGGATTATGTTTATGATCATGACTATGCATAGTATATGTTCAGGTTGAGTTGGATGAATGAAAGGAAAAGTTTAAATTTTTATGTATGTTTGTGGATCATGTATGGGATTAAACAGGTTTACAGGTTGTATGTCAGGCTTGCTACGGGTCCCGACGGCCTTAAGTCGACCCGGATCCTAGCGCCGGTAGCGGTCCGATTTTCGGGTCGTTACAAAATGGTATCAGAGCCCTAGGTTCATAGGATCGGACCTAGAGTGTCGGGCTCATAGATGTTATAGAAGGTCAAGCACAATAGGAAGATCATGTCCACTAGGATAGGATGTTGAGTCCCGTCTTGCATGATGATGTGAAATGCCATGATTATATGCATGTGCATTAATGATATGCTATGCTATGTGATGTATGTGATGAGGGTTCATGTGTGCCCACATGAACCATATGATGCTAATGTTTGCATGATGTGTACTGTCTTTCAGAGAATAGGATGAGAGGAACTCATCGATCTGCACGATTGACTGGAGTGCCACCTGAGGATGAGGGCACGAGCGCCCATCCTCCCACATTGCCTAGGGCAATGTCTTGTAGAGCCAACAGAGATAGAGTGTCAAGGGACCCTAGAAGGTCTTTTGATGCTAGCAGAAGGGGGACTGATAGAGGAGGAAGTTCTTCAGGTGTGAGGGAGGTCATGGAAGAGGATCAGAGGAGGGATGGGAATCTGGATGTGAGCATGGAGGAAGAAGGGACAGGGGAGTCTCAGGGAGGCGTTCAGGCCTCGGGGTATGGTTTTCCACCCCATTACCCACCCTTTCCACAGGGTTCAGGGTATCCGATGGGAGGTACATCGGATTACTCCAGTTTTAACCCCTACCCTACCTACATGCCTTATCCACCTTTCTATCCACCTTACACACAGTACCCAGCTTATCCACCCTCACCCTTCTATCCAAACCCGGCAAACCCCACCTCGGGGAATGCTGCACCTCCACCTCCACCACCTACAGAACCAGCAGCCCCAGTTACTCAACCTCCTAGACCTAGCTCAGCTGATGGGAGCAAGGTAAAGATGACAGATTACCTCAAGCTAGATGCTCCCAAATACAAGTCAGGGGATGACCCCTTTGAGTATCTGAGAGTGGTGAAGACAATAACTGATGAGCTAGGGGCAAGTGACAGCAGGGCCATTCAGATGGCAGGGTTCACTTTAAAGTGCAAGAAGGCACGGGAATGGTTCAAGTGTTATTTGGACCCGAGACTAGACGGTATGACATGGGAAGAATTTGCGAATGAGTTCGCTGGATGGGCTTTTCCAGACAGTTCTAGAGAACTGAAGATGATTGAGTTTAAGCAACTGAGGCAGTCAGAGCACATGGGTGTAGAGGAGTTCACGGATAAATTCTTAGAGCTATTGCCTTTTTCAGGGCAAGCTCTAGATACGGATACGAAGAAAGCCAAGAAATATGTTATGAAGCTGCATTCCAGGTACACCTCGTTGGTTCAGTCAGCTGAGAGAGAAAGTTTCCACACTGTGGTGGATATGGCTCGAAGAATGGAAGCAAGTGCTATAGTTGAGGGGTCAGTGAAGCAGTCAGTGACCCAGTCTTCAGGGGTTAAGACCCCAGGCAGAGGAGGACCAGGGTTCTCTTCTCAAAGCTCAGGAAAGAAGAGGTGGGATAACACCACCAGGAAGTCGAAGAAGAATAAGTTTTGGAGCAAGCTGAAATCCGGTCTGGGATTTGGCGGTGGCTCGAGCTCAGGCTCAGATGGTACAGAATGCCAGAGATGTGGAAGACCGCACAGAGGAGTGTGTCGAGCTGGGACTAACACATGTTTCAGATGTGGACAGGAGGGACACATGGCTCAGGATTGTCCTAAAGCACCTTTTATGGGCCAGCCCCAGCAGACAGCTTCTGGTAGTGTGGCACAGCCAGCAGTTCCAGCCACAACTCAGGGCAGTGGCAGAGGTAGAGGGAGAGGGGCAGCCTCTTCTTCTGGTTCCCGAGGTGAAGGTCCATCAGCTCCAGCCAGGATCTTCACCATGACTCAGCAGGAGGCTAATACATCCAACACCGTGGTGTCAGGTAATCTCGTCATTGGGTGTTCTGATGTGTATGCATTAATGGACCCAGGTGCATCTCATTCTTTTATTGCTCCGAGAGCCGTTGAGAGGTTGGGTCTGGTAGTCTCTGGGTTAGAGTGTCCCCTATGGGTCAGTGGACCCAAGTGTGACCCGTCAGTGGCAGTGTCAGTCTGCCAGTACAGTCCAGTTTTTATTGAGGGAAGATGCCTCTCCGCCGACCTTGTGGTTCTAGATTTGACAGACTTTGACGTCATTCTAGGGATGGATTGGCTATCTACCCATGGCGCTACCTTGGACTGCAGGGACAAGGTAGTCAGGTTCAGAGATCAGAATGGGTCAGAGGTCATCTTTAGAGGAGACAAAAGGGGTACACCTAGAGGTCTGATATCAGCTCTTCAGGCTCGTAGGTTGCTTAGGAAGGGATGTCAGGGGTACTTAGCTCATGTGAGAGAGCTAGACAGTCAGGTCAGGAAGCCGGCCTCGGTGCCAGTTGTCAGAGAGTTTCAGGATGTTTTTCCGGATGAGCTTCCAGGTTTACCACCTGCTAGGGAGATAGAGTTCGAGATAGAGTTGGTGCCTGGAACTAGACCGATCTCTATCCCTCCCTACAGGATGGCTCCAGCCGAGTTAAAGGAGTTGAAAGAGCAGTTGCAAGAGCTGGTAGAAAAGGGTTTCATCCGACAGAGTACCTCACCTTGGGGTGCTCCGGTCTTGTTTGTGAGAAAGAAGGATGGATCCCTTAGACTTTGTATTGACTACAGGCAGTTGAACAAAGTCACTACCAAGAATAGGTACCCTCTGCCAAGGATCGATGATCTATTCGACCAGCTAGCAGGAGCGGGTTGTTTCTCCAAAATAGATCTGAGATCGGGGTACCATCAGCTAAGGATAAGAGAGGAAGATGTGCCGAAGACAGCTTTTAGGACCAGATATGGGCATTTTGAGTTCCTTGTAATGCCGTTCGGGTTGACCAACGCCCCTGCAGCATTCATGGATCTCATGAACAGAGTGTTTAGCCAATACCTGGATCACTTCGTTATTGTCTTCATAGATGATATCTTAGTGTATTCCAAGAATGCAGAGGAGCATGCCCATCATCTGCGGTTGGTTTTGCAGACCTTAAGGGAACATGGCTTGTATGCCAAGTTCTCTAAATGTGAGTTTTGGCTGAGGAGCATTTCGTTCTTGGGGCATGTAGTGTCAGAGAATGGGATTGAGGTGGACCCCAAGAAGACAGAAACTGTGGCTAACTGGCCTAGACCCACTTCAGTGACGGAGATCAGGAGTTTCTTGGGTTTGGCAGGTTACTACAGGAGGTTCGTTCAGGACTTCTCAAAGATAGCAGCTCCTCTGACCAGGTTAACCAGGAAGAATCAGAAGTTTATCTGGACCGACCAGTGCGAAGAGAGTTTTGAAGAGCTTAAGAAGAGGTTGACTTCAGCACCAGTTTTAGCTCTGCCATCTAGTGATGAGGACTTTACAGTCTTTTGTGATGCGTCCCGTGTGGGACTGGGTTGTGTACTGATGCAGAATGAGAGGGTGATCGCTTATGCTTCTAGGCAGCTGAAGAAGCATGAGTTGAATTACCCCACACATGACCTTGAGATGGCAGCAGTAATCTTTGCACTCAAGATGTGGAGGCATTACCTCTACGGGGTAAAATGTGAGATCTTTACAGATCATAAGAGCCTGCAGTACATCCTGAGTCAAAGAGATTTGAATTTGAGACAGAGAAGATGGGTGGAGCTGCTGAGTGACTATGATTGCAAGATTCAGTATCATCCGGGTAAGGCGAATGTCGTGGCAGACGCCCTAAGCCGGAAGTCACTAGGCAGTTTATCCCACATATCGGCAGAGAGGAGGCCAGTGGTGAAGGAGTTCTACAAGCTTATTGAGGAAGGTCTGCAGATGGAGTTGTCTGGTACAGGTGCCTTGGTGGCCCAAATGAGAGTGGCACCCGTGTTTCTGGAGCAGGTGGCTCAGAAACAGCATGAGGACCCGGAGTTAGTGAAGATTGCTAGGACTGTTCAGTCAGGCAAGGACAGCGAGTTCAGATTTGACAGTAAGGGGATCCTCCGCTATGGGAGCAGACTATGTGTACCAGATGACATTGGGCTAAAAGGAGACATTATGAGAGAAGCTCATAGTACAAGATACAGCATTCACCCCGGAGCCACCAAGATGTATCAAAATCTAAAGAAGGTTTATTGGTGGCCAGCTATGAAGAAAGAAGTGGCACAGTTCGTGTCAGCCTGCGAAGTGTGTCAGAGGGTGAAGCTGGAACATCAGAAGCCGGCTGGAATGCTTAACCCGCTACCTATTCCAGAGTGGAAATGGGAGAATATAGCTATGGACTTCGTAGTGGGGTTACCGGCGGCGTCCAACAGAGTGGACTCCATATGGGTGATTGTGGACATACTCACCAAATCTGCTCACTTCATTCCTGTCAGGAGTGGCTATTCTATGGACAAGTTGGCGCAGGTATATGTGGATGAGATCGTCAGGCTGCATGGAGTTCCTGTTTCGATAGTGTCAGATAGAGGGCCCCAGTTTACCTCCAGGTTTTGGCGAAGCCTGCAGAATGCCATGGGTACCAGGTTGGATTTCAGCACTGCCTTCCACCCCCAGACGGACGGACAGTCCGAAAGGACCATCCAGACCATAGAGGATATGCTTAGAATGTGTGTGCTGGACTTTGGCGGTTCTTGGAGGCAGCATCTACCTTTGGTGGAGTTTGCCTACAACAACAGCCATCATGCTAGCATCGGGATGGCTCCATATGAAGCTTTATATGGGAGGAAGTGCAGATCACCTGTTTGCTGGGAGGAAGTTGGAGAAAAGGCCTTGGCAGGGCCTGAGCTAGTAGAGATCACTAGCAGGGTGGTACCCATAATCAGAGAGAGAATCAAGACTGCTGCCAGCAGACAGAAGAGTTATGCAGACGTCCGCAGGAGACAGTTAGAGTTTCAGGAGGGGGATCTGGTATTACTCAAGGTGTCTCCAATGAAAGGAGTGGTTCGCTTTGGGAAGAAAGGTAAACTAGCCCCACGATACATCGGACCCTTTGAAATCTTGCAAAAGATTGGGAATGTGTCGTACAAGCTGGATTTACCTGCTTCAATGGAAAGAATCCATCCGGTTTTCCATGTTTCCATGTTGAGGAAGTTTGTGTCAGGTCCGAGCAAGGTTCTTAGTGAGCCTGATGTAGAGATCCAAGAGGATCTCACCTATGTTGAGCAGCCAGTACGGATCATAGACACCCAGATCAGAAAGCTAAGAAACAAGGAAATCCCGATGGTGAAAGTCCTTTGGAACCACCACAATATAGAAGAATGCACCTGGGAGACACGTGAGTCCATGCTCCAGCAGTACCCTCATCTCTTTTAAGGTTAGATCTCTATGTGTTTATGTGTTATGTATGTATGTTATGTTGTTTTGCCATGCTATGTGTGCTAGTTGAGGTACATTCGGGGACGAATGTTCTTAAGGGGGTGAGAATGTAATACCCGGCTAGACTCCGGTATCAGAATTCCTACCGTCCGGTGGAATCTCGGATGACGGAAGCCTCTAGTAGGGTAGAAGCATGTTTTCATAAAATGTTTTAGAATATTTCATGGTTTTAAGTATGAAAATTAGATGAGTTTTTGCATGAAAAGTCTTTGGAGGAAAACCCAGGTTCGGCCGCCGAAAGTCAAGTTCGGCCGCCGAACATGGCATGCATGCGGAGGCAAGTTCGGCCCCCGAACGTGGCCTGGCCAGCCACTATAAAAGGGTCACTTAGCCGAAATGGGCGAGCTTTCTCCCATTTTCGGCCACCGCTAGCTTCCGACCTCCCTCTTCCAAATCTAGTGTTCTTCCTTCAAATCCCCACCATTTTTCTTGAGTTTTAAGCTTGCATTGAAGGTTTTGAACTTTTGAAACAAGTTTTGGAGCTTTGGGAACTCAGGAGCTCATTTTCGTGGATCTCCAAGTTTAGGTCATCTCCCTCTCGATCTTCAAGAGGTAAGAGCCGATCTTAAGCTCCTTATATGTTTTAAGTAAGTTTTAAGTTGTTTTATGGGGTAGAAATGCATGTTAGGCTTTAAGTTGAGTTTATGGGTTTTGAGGATGATTTGAACAATGTATGTTGATTTTTGTGTGTTTGAAGTGTTGTAGTTGGGGTATATGATAGTTTGAGACCCCTAGGTGTGATGTATGGTGTGTATGCATGTTTTAGAACAAGTTTATGCATGATTTGAGAGTTGGGAGGCAAATGTGCATAAAGGAGCCAAGTTTCTGCCCTTTGGCAGAAACCAGGTTCGGCAGCCGAAGGCACTTTCGACCGCCGAACATGGCTGGGGAGGCAGGCCTTTCGGCTGCCGAAGTTGCCCCCGAAAAGAGACTTTCGTCTCTGTCTGGGACTTTCGGCCGTCGAAGGTGCCGCCGAACATGCATGAGTTTCGCCTCTGTCTGGGACTTTCGGCCGCCGAAGGTGCCGCCGAAAGTGCCCTGTCCAGCCATTTCTTGCATGTTTTTATGTGATGATTTCATGATGTTTTAGGGGGTTTTTGGGGAGTATATTAGAGCTATGTTTATGTATGATTGGTCCCTCATTGGAGTCCACCTGTGTAGGTTCGAACCCGAGGAACCGAGGACCCCAGCAGTGAGCCAGCTGCTACAGAGTTTATCAGAGCTAGCCAGAGGTGAGTGGAATAAACCTTAAGTTTTAAAATGAATGAAATATGAATTTTGAGCATGATCCATGCATCATGAATGCCATGAGATATAGTAGGTTGCTTGCATTAGTATTCACGAATATGTTGCATTGCATTTATGATGTTGATGTGGATTGGTCATTGGATGATCCTTTAGTCCTCATATGATATGATGATGTTATGGCATGATATGGCATGGAAGTCCAAGTTGTACCCATTCTACGTCCCTGGCACGATGTAAAAGGAAGTCCAGGTTGCACCCATTCTACGTCCCTGGCACAGTTGGACTGTATGATATGTTATGTTAAGGGAAAGACCGGTTGTACCCATTCTACGTCCCGGCACAGTTGGACTATGAAGAGGACTATTGGTGACAATACCATCCGAGATGTGATTTGTTGTGATGTGTTGCATTACATAATGGCATGAGATTTTTAAATATATGTTTTCACTATTCTGCTCACTGGGCTTTGTAGCTCACCCCTCTCCCCTAACCCCAGCTGTGCAGGTACAGGGTAGACCAGGAGGTTAGCCAGAGTTTTGAAGTATGTGTATGTAATAGTTAGATGGTGGACATGACAGTTGTACTATAATGTAATGTAAGAGATTACAGTATGTTATGTAATGAGGTATTTTGAGGTTGTAGATGTGCTTGACCCTATGAGTTTTGTAATCCCTTGTTGATGCATGATCTTAGATATTTGATGATACAGATGTTAGCCAACTCATCTCATGATGTATTGCCCATTGAGGCATTGTTGAGATCCCACAGAGGGATTATGTTTATGATCATGACTATGCATAGTATATGTTCAGGTTGAGTTGGATGAATGAAAGGAAAAGTTTAAATTTTTATGTATGTTTGTGGATTATGTATGGGATTAAACAGGTTTACAGGTTGTATGTCAGGCTTGCTACGGGTCCCGACGGCCTTAAGTCGACCCGGATCCTAGCGCCGGTAGCGGTCCGATTTTCGGGTCGTTACAAAAATGTCCCAATTTTAACTTTTTAAATGGGCTAATTGGCTAAAAAGAGTCCAATGTTTGCTTCATTTTGCATTTTAATATAAACATTTAAATTTTAGATTAATTGATCCAATATTTGCATTTGAGTGTAATTTTAGCCAACTTTCAAAATCAGTTAAAAAAACTAATATAATTGTTAAATATGCGATTCACACTTTCAACAGTGATGAATTTTAATTTAATTCAAAATAGAAATATATATAAAATAATTAAAGAATAATATATATATTATAAAATCTTCATAATTATTACTTCAAAGTAAAATCCATTTGTTATTAAAACTATGGATGACGTATTTAACAATTAGATTACAATATGTTTAAAAAGTATGGGCTAATATTATTTTCATGTGTGAAGTTAATTTATATTTAAAAAGTAATAAAACATTACATTTTTCATTCCATCTGAACTCTCATGTTTTGATTTTTGAGAATTAGCTAAAATTATATCCAAATGCAAATATTGGACCATTTTATCTAAAATTTAAATGTTTAAATTAAAATATAAAATAATATAAACGTTGGATATTTTTCGGTCAATTAGTCATTTAGATATGATAACTATACAAATCATGCCTATTCGAGTCAAAATCAAAATGTCAAACATGTCAAATCAAAATATTAGAAATAATACTTAGGCAATAAATCTTGCCTATATAAGTCTATTATAATTGTTGCCGTGCCTAGAACATTTCCTAAGATTAGCGTCAAATGAAGGCTTTACATATATGTTTCAATAGGAATCTTTTATCACTTTTTCATTTTCTACATTTCTACATTTGTGAGTTCTCGATTTCCTCTTAAATTTATTTCTACAATGACACTCGACCAACATATTTCAAGGCAGTGAACCATTACTTTTACCTTTTTAGTGCTTTTATTAGATTATTTCTATTACCTTTTTAGTGTTTTTATTACATTTTTCTTTTCTCTATATCTCATTCCAAAATTGAATAATGGGTGATAGTAAGTGATGACCGCTGGATTTCTTCATCCCAGTCTGGGGCCAGACCCATAACGACAACCCATCACTTGGAAGCCCTCCGGTCTCTTGAATGAACCAGGACCAGCCCGCTCAGCCTTAAGACCAGGGTCCGCCCAGACCCCCCAGTCAGACTGGCCCAGCCCAATGGGCCCTGAGACCGGATCTCCACCTGGATTAGTCCACTTCTCTCCAACCCTGTCATGAGAAGAAAGGACAATAGGTCTGGTCACTTCGCAACCCTGTCTACTCACGCGCCAGAGGGAATTAAATGGCCGCTTGATACAGAGAGGGTCGCTGCATTATCCGTACGTACGGACCCATACGACAGCAAGTGTGGCCCTGTGGCAGAAAGGTCGTGACACGCCAATGGAAAGGCGGGATAAAAAAGGAGACACCCTCCTCACAAACTAAGTTTTTTCTTTAGTTCAGAGAACTCTTGTAAAATTTTATTTTTCTGGATCTCAGATCATCAGTAAGGATAGTTAAAAAAATTAAGCTTTGGCATGCCTTTATTGGAGACTTAACCATAGTCGTCTAAGGGCATATATGCTTCTCCAAATAAAATGCAACTAGAAATCTCCTTGAGGGTGCCTTCATTAGCAACGTTGAATGAAGAGAAGATATAGGTAGAAGATCTTTGATTAGAGAATTACTGGACTTGTGAGGGCGAATGAACAACACCTACCATTTTCCTATCAATTGCCAATTTTCACAATGCGGGTGCATGGCCCAAGCAAATGGGCAGATGAACAAGTTGAATTGACTAATTATGTACGAAAAGCAATTGAAAGTGAGTCTTTATTTCCTAATGGATTCATTCTTCATAGATGTCCTTCGGTACTTCAATATCATAGTGGCACAAGTATACCTTAACTATAAAAATTGTCTAAATTCTAGTGCCAAATTTCCTGGAATTGTCGTGGGAATTTGTAATCCCATGGTCAGAGATTCAAGACAAAGATAAATATTGTTTTAAAAAAACTATGATTCAAAAAAAATAAAATGAGAAAAAGAATTTTGACCGCCTAGAGTGGACTATAAGTTATTAGAAGTATCCTTGGTAGCAAAGGTATAGATAGTCTTCAACCTATAAATGGAGAGCAATTGCTCTTCATTTTGGACTAGCAGGTGAGATTCACCATTTTCTTAAGATTTTGACTTTTTCTAACTCAAACTTTTCATATTTTAATGGATTATCTAAAGTGGACTTTAAGCTACTGAAAGTCTCCTTGGCAGCAAAGGTATATATAGTCTTAAACTTGAAAATGGAGAGCAATAATTACTCTCCATTTTGGACCAACAAGTGAGATTCACCACTTTTCCAATATTTTGACTTCTTTTAACTCCGATGTTTCAATTTTTAATGAATTACCTAGAGTTCCTTGGCAACAAGGTTATAAATAGTCTTAAACCCAAAATGGACAGATATTACTCTTTATTTTGGACTAGCAAGTGAGATTAACCAGTTCCCTAACATTTTAACTTCCCTTAACTCAAATTTTTTAAATTTGAATGAATTACAACGTGCTTTTGCTCTAAAGAATCCAAACTAGGGAATTCAAGACATAATTCAAGCCCTAGTTCAATCTTGAATTCACTAAGTGATTTTTTTTTTGTTTCAAAAAGATTATATCACATATCTTTCTCTCTCATCCTAATATCTTCTTTTGCAAGTTCTATATGCCTAAGTTTCCTCGTGTTTGGGTTAGTAGTTAAGTTACATATAGTGAGAAAGGTGTTAAAGGTTGTGTTTATGCTTTCTTTAGACAAATATATTCTCAAGTAGTATTGATGCTTATTCTTGTAATCTTAAATTGGAGTAAGGGCTTTTTGATCCTTAGAAACATAATTTTTTGATAGTTTATGTTGTTTTGGCATTTGAAGGTTGACTATTGATTTGAGTTGTCTTAAAGAGGAAGAGATTGGAATGCCTTTACATGCGACTTTTATGGTTTGATTTAAGATCCCTAGTGTTTCTAGCTTGTTTGGGTGTTCTAACTTGTGTTTTCAAAGTTCTAGAAAATATTGGTTGTTGTTTGAGGCAAAGGTTGTTGCAAAATCGAGTTTTTGGAATTTTGTTAAAACCCAAGTTTAATGAACAAACTTCTCTTTACAAAGGCAGGTTTGGTTGTTAAATATGTTGCTAGAATCCTAATTTCGGCTATTACCTTGACTTTAGGCCATTGTTTTAGCTTTGCACAAAGACTTCGGGCCATTAAAGAAGTAGTTGAAGGTTCCCTATTCAGCCTTTTTTGTGTCTTTCTTTTACGTGCTTCTTTGATTTTTTAAGAGGCTTTTTAGGGTGTTTTAGTAAAGTTAAAAAGTGTAGCCGGTCTCTCATTTAAGTCCACTAATGTAAAATCAGACTTAAGAAGTTAGGAAGGCCAAGAGTGAGGAGCATACATCTCAATAACAAGATGTGTCTAGTCTTCAAGTGGTAAGTAGAATCAAGCTCCTTTAATTAAATTGTAAATTGAACTCATCATATTCTTGCATCATATTAATGTTATGATTTTAAGGGCAAATGTATCTAGGTTCACAAATATGCTACATTTTGCATTACTAATTTTTGGTGTATAGTGGATGTTGAATGGCTCATTAGTATCTCCAATGATATGTATGAGATATATGTTATTTTTAGGTTGAGGCCCATTTTATGTCCCTAATATTATGTTAAGAGAAAGTCTAGGTTGAGACCTAATATACATCTCTTGTATTATAGAACACCTATAAATGTAAGTGAAAGTCCTAAGAAGCTCCATGAGGTTTGAGCACAATGGGAATTTAAGAGACTACAGGTGACAAGTCCATCTTTATTTCAATCGCCTATGATGTATTTCACATTCATAATGCATGTGAGTTAAATTTTAACTATTAATTAGGTTCTCCTACTCATTAAGTTATTTCTGGTAGTTAATATGTAAATCCCTTGATTTTCGTACTCTTATGACCATGTACATTTAAGGTGGTGAGGAGCCTGATGATGAGAACCTTACATAAGTCTAAGTCCATAAAATAATAGCAAGGAGATGTTTATGCCATAAAATAAATAAAAAATAAATAATAGCAAGAAAAACCAAAATAAAATAAAATAAGCTAATTAAGTTTAGGAGTTTGGTTAGATGCCTGATAGGCTTAACTTTAAGGCATGGAGTTTTGTTGCACTTTTCAAACTTTTCTTGGAATGTTTATGGCCTTAACGAACTTAAAACACTAAAGGAAGGGGTTGTTTGAGTGCAAGGCGCTAAGCTCTAGTAGGGAGGCTCGTTTAGCCAAGAGGTGATGTGTGGGGTAATTTCTATAATTTTAAAAAAGTCTTGAGTGGCTGATTTGAATGTCTTAACAATAAAAGAGGGAAAGATCCCCCAATAGATGGAGGATTGGCTAGTTTTTAAGCTAGGGCAACCACCGGCTCCCATGTATATTCTTCTCCTTTTTTGGCAGCAACACATACATATAATTGAACATCAAGCAACCATTCTAGTACTTTTACATGCTCTCCAAGCCTCTCAAGTTTCTCTTTGAAGACCCTAGGCAACTTCTATAGCTACCAAAACATTAAAAGAAAACTAAAACACATAAATGTCACCTCCATTGAAACACTAAGTGACCTTCGCTCGCTTTTCTTTGTTCCATTTAGAAAAAATAAAAAAGCTTTCAAAGAATCCTTAATCATGGCATGAATTCATCTCTTTTTAATTTTACATTTATCTCTATCAAAGATTCTGATAATGGATTTGAGGATACAACAAATTGTGTGCATGTGTTCATAAGGTGTCCACCGTACTGTTCTTAAATCCATTCTTATTTATAGGCAAGATGGTCTCAAAAATAATTTTATTGAATTCTTCATGAAATTTATTCCAATTTTCATATATTATTGTTTAAATTCAATTTTCCAACAAAAAGATATGATTTTCTTTAGGTTAGAGAGGCAAAAGCACTAGTTTGGATAAGTGCCAGAATATAATGCAAATTCTATGACTTGCAAAATAATCTCCAAAATATCCTTTAAGGGTGATCCTTGATCTTAAGATTAGGTTTGGGAAGTGAGCTAAAATTTTATGTTTTGAGTTTCTCACATTCAAACCACTTTATTTATATCAACGATAAGAGCACCACGATTTTAGTGTTTTATTTTCTTACTTTATGTTCATTCTTGGTTTGATCTTGTTATTTATAGCCTTAACATATTTTTATATGGATATAGAGAAGCTAAAAGTGGCGACTAGGGTTACTCACAGTCGATTGCCTTATAGGAGTAGGAGAGGTTTTTCTTTTCTACTTTATTTTTCATTTCTTGTTTTATTAGGCTTATATGTTTCATGTGATTTATTTTTTGTTATTATGTGTTTCATGTATAATATTTGTGTAAATTTTGAAATATAGGAACTTCTAAATGCAAATAAAGCAAGAAACACGTAAAGGAGGGAAAAGGTGGTAAGGCATATGCATGGCTGAGAGATATAGTAGCTCATAGCGCGAGTTGGCTATTTGCCAATCCTTCACGTAGTGCAACTGATAAAGCATAAATTAGTCCATTTTATCTTGATATTATTGATGATTATTTACATGATTTCTGCTTAATTTAGTACTTTTGATATTATTTTGCAGAAAATGTGTAAAAGGACATTTTGGAGAAAATCCCCCTAAAACTCTCTTAATTGGAGCAAAAGAGTGAAAGCCTGCCAAGTTGAAATTAAGTCAAGCTAAATAAGGAATGTTCTAAATAAGGAAAGTAGCAAATATGGAAAGAACATTCAGCCAAGGCAATTTGAAATTCAAATTTCAAAACTCCAAGTAGCATTTTCCTTATTCAAGAAGCCAAGTCTCAAGTTGCCATAAATGAAGAACCAAATAAGGAAAGCATTTTGAAATTCAAATCTCCAAGGTTCATATTCAAATTTTGAATTTCAAGATTTAGCTTAGTAAGGAAGCCAAATCCCAAGATCACATGTTTCCCACTTCATGCCATGCACATTCAAAATTCAAATTGCAAAAGGAGGCTCCACCTTCCTTAATTGTGCATGGGCGGCAAGGATGGTGTGAAGGCAAGTCTTGGGCACCTTGGGCAGTATCTTGAAGACACTTGGGCAGCAAGCAAAGACCAAAGGCCCCACTCCTTGCACTTGAACACATGCCCCACGTTTTTCCCTTCTCACATGTGCATGGATGGCACATCTTAGATCAAGGGCATTTTGGGCAGCCTCTTGAAGTCTTTTGGGCAGCCTCTTGACGCCTTGGGCAGCCTCTTCACTAATTAGGAAGCAAGTATCATCTAGGACAACACTTTTCAAGTATAAAAAGACATATAAGGAGCCTCCTCATGCTCTTTCAAGCCCCCCTTGGAGCCACCTACGAGATTGCAAGTGGCCACATCTCTTCTTCTACCTTTCTTCTTTTCTTTTATTTTTTTATTTTTGTTTCAGCCATGAGAGACTGAAACCTTTTATTCTAGTTGAAGATTAGGTGATACTTTAGTTGTTATATGGATTGAGAGACTTTATCAAACATTGTTTAACTTTTGGTTGTTCAATATTTGTGCAATTTCATGCTTGATTTCAATATTGCTTTGTTGTTTAGATCGACGTTGATTCTTGATTGCAAAGTAATAATATGTTAGTTTGGATGATTTAAGTTCATAATTACTTGGATTATTCAAACATAAGAACACTTGGTGTAAAAACTAAGGAAATTGTATGATCTAACGACATCTCATGCGTTTGAGTAGTTAGGATTGGATCTCTCTATCTCTTCATGCAATTAACAATTGTTTTGATGCCTAAGGTCTAAGGACATTCCTTGGCAATTTGTTAATTAGTAATTAATTAGAGGACGTTCCCTAATTGGTTTAATCATAAGGAGCGACATGGTGGTGAGAAGCGTTTTCCATCTCCATAACTAATCTATTGAATCAATCAAAAGAAACTAAATGTCAATGATCAATCCCAACAACTGAAGTGGATCCAATTCTTCAACTAGAGCTTTCTTATTATTTATTTCTCTTTTATTTTATTATTCGCTTATTTTATTGCTTTCAGTAGTTGTTTAATTGAATCAATCTCAAAACCCCCCATTTTACTTTCAGTTTTATCTCGTTTCAGTTTTATCTCGTTTCAGTTTATCTCATTTCAGTTTATCTCATTTTCAGTTTTCTTCTTTTTCAGTTTATTTTTATTTCAGTTTATTTTATTCGTCTTGATAAGGAAAATAGGTAAGTTTTCAATTCCCAGTGGATTCGATCCTTTCACCACTATCTGCAGTTGTAAATTGTTGATAACCAGAGAGGTTATTTTTGACCGGTTTCGACAACCGCGATCAGCAACACTATGTAACCCACTGGCCAAGGTGTTCAAAGAGAGTCCCAAGCCTAATAAAAAAAATCTAAAAAGCCCATTTTAAAGTTTCCTTGCATGGAATATTCAGCTCATGAGGCCTTGTAATAACTAGTTTCATTTAATTTATTTGTTTTACTTATAGGATGGTTAAATGAGTTATAGTTCAATTCTCCTTCCTTTTTGTTCATTGTAGGACTTCCAAATGCTTCTAATTTTATTGAATTTTTCATGAAATTTATTCTAATTTCCATATATTATTTGTTTAAATCTAGTTTTTTAACATAAAGATATAATTTTCTTTAAGTTAAAAGAGGTTAAAGCATCAGTTTGGATGAGTTTAAGTGCATAGTGAAAATTCTATGACTTGTAAATTAATACCTTTAGGACAATCCTTGATCTTAAGATCAAGTTTGGAAAGTGAGCTAAAAGTTTTATGTTTTGGGTCTCTCATATTTAAACCTTATTCTTTATGTCAATGATAAGAGCACCATGATTTTAGTGTTTTATTTTCTTATTCTATGTTCATTCTTTGTTTGATCTTGTTATTTAGAGCCTTAAAACGTTTTGTATGGATGTGGAGGAGCTAAAAGTGGAGGCTAGAGTTGCTCACACTCTTATGGTCAATTGCCTTATAGGAGTATGAAAGGATTTTCTTTTCTTCTTTAGTTATTCCTTATTTGATTAGGATTATCTATTTCATGTGATTTATTGTTTTTATTATGTGTTTTACATATAGTATTTGTATAAAATTTGAAATATGAAAACTTATTAATACAAGTAAGGCAAGAAACATATAAAGGAGAAAAAAGGTGATAAGATACATGCATGGCTATTTGCCGATCCTTTACATAATGCAACCTTGCGTAAGCTACTGCCCAAGTGTTCAAAGAGAGGCCCAAGCCCAATCCAAAGTCTAAAAGATCATTTTGAAGGTCCCTTGCATAGGATATTTAACTCATGAAGCCTTCTAATAGCTAGTTTGTTTTAATTTATTTCTTTTAATTATAGGATGGTTAAATAAATTGTATTTCAATTCTCCTTTCCTTTCATTAGTTGTAGGACTTTTAAAAGGTTTTAATTCTTTTCTCCTCCCTTCATTCTCTTAATTAAAAGTTGGTTGTAATTCTTGTTTGTTTTTTTTTCTCTTCCCCTTATATGTATGGTTTATTTTACTTTCCTTACCTAATATGTATGAAATCAACTTAGTAGCTAAATAAATCCATTTTGAAATCTAAAATGAATTAGAATGATAGGGACATAATTATCCTGTTAAGGATTATTTACACTAATGGCATGAAAATAGCTAAGTAGTAAATACCTTAAGAGCAATTCTAGTTTATGATAATGGATATATTGAAGAAGACCATACGACTGAGTGAATTAAGTTAGAATGTAAAAGGAAGTCTTAATCAAGTTAATAATAACAATACATGCATATAGGTCCAAGTGGTGGTATGAGTAAAGTCCCACCAGGGGATTATCATAGGACCTTAAGGTCTAGCTGGGTAGTGAACTAGGCAATCTTTAAGACAATAGGCCAAAGAGGCCACCTAGAATTAAGAATTTGAAGCCATAAAAGAGACTTTACAGGGATAGTTATTAGTAGTTTGAAGATCTGCCTAGTTCACTACCCATAGGAGATAAATTGCTACTAACTGTCATTGACCTGTAAGAGGATGCGACTCTAGGCAAAGTATTAGTGGCACTAGATTTCACCTTATTTAGACTGTTTAAGTTTTCAGCAAAATTTGAGTATTTTCACTTCTGTTTGAGAAATTCTAAAGGCAAATTGAATTGTCTTGTGAAATCCTAGCTTAAGGTTAGGAAGGATGACATAATTTAATGATAAACCAATATCCTAACAGATTTGGTTTAAATCTCATATTTGTATATTTGTAAACTTATTTTGATAAACCAATATCCTAATAGATTTGGTTTAAATCTCATATTTGTATATTTGTAAACTTATCTCTTGTAACTGTATTTATCTTTGTACAGAGTCTATTTAAAGACAATTGCAATACAATACAAAACACGATTTTTTTCTCTATTTCTCCTTTCCTTTTATGGTATCAGAGCTATAAAAAGCATACTTGCTTTTTTTTTTTTTCCGATCCTAAATCACCTCCATTTCTTTAATTTGTTTCTGATTTTTCTATTGTTCACTATGTCATCATCAAGTCCTACAAGTCTGCCTCAGTCTAATGGCACAAGTCTGCCTCAGTCTAATGGCAGAAATTTGATTTCTTTCAATTCTAATCAGTTTCCATTGAAACTGTCTACACAAAATTATCCTACATGGCGAGCACAAGTTCTTCTTGTTCTTCATGGTCATAATCTTATGGGTTATGTGGATAAGTCTTTGCCACCTCCACCTGCTTTTACTCAAGTTGGTGAGGAAAACACAACAAAAGAAATAGCAAATCCCGATTATGAGTTTTGGGTTTGTCAAGATCAGCTGATTCTAGCAGCGAGCATAGCTTCAACAAGTTTTTCAGCTATGCATGTTCTCTCTTCAGCGACAACTTCAGCTGATGCGTTGGAAAAACTTCGAGTTGCCTTCGCCAATAAGTCAGCAACAAGAGTTTTATCTCTTCGTGAAAAGTTATCAACTGCTAAACGTGATAACAAATCAGTTTCTGATTACCTGCAACAAATCAAAAATATTGTAGAAGACTTGGCTCTTTCAGGTAATCCAGTTTCTGGTGTGGATTTGATTGTCTATGTTTTGAATGGTATCGAGTTAGAATTTCGTGACATAGCCGCAACAATCCGAGCTCGTGATACTGTGATAAGTTTTGAAGAACTTGAAGATAAACTTTTGGCTCATGAAATATATCTTAAGAGTATAGATTCCTCTTATGATCCTGTTCCATTAACTGCTCATAGTGTTTGAAAGGCTTCCTATCCTAAACAGAATTTTCGATCTAATGGTCAAGGTAGCTCGGCTGCTTATGGGACCAGAACTGGTAATATCTCAAATTCTTCTACTCGAAATTATTCTAATAAGATTCAGTGTCAGATTTGTGAAAAGCTAGGACACAGTGCTCGTCAATGCTTCCGGGCTGACTTTTTCAAAAATAATTTTCCTAGACCTCAAGCTCATTCTGTTAATACTGGTAGTTCAAGTGAGACTAGTTGGATTCTTGATACAGGTGCTTCACATCATGTCACTAACGACCTTCAGAATCTGTCCTTGCACAAACCATATGATGGCTTAGATGAGTTGCACCTCACTGACGGATCAGGTTTGCGCATAACACATGTTGGATAAAAAATTTTGTCTCTTCCATCTAAATCCTGCTCATTAGAAAATGTCTTATGTGTTCCACAAGCTAACGAGAATCTTATTTCCGTTTCTCAATTTTGTCTTATAAATAATGATTCGATTGAATTTTTCTTTGATTCTTTTATTGTTAAGGATATGTTCACGGGGGAGATTCTTCAAAGGGGTAAAATTAAGGAGTCATTATATTGTTTGTCATCCTCCAGATTTTCCTTTCATCCTTCTGGTCGTTACAGTGTTCGTACTTCTAGTTCTTCTTGGCATCAACGACTAGGTCATCCAGCTACAAAAATTTTCAATTATGTCGTGTCTCGTTTTTCTTTACCAGTTTCTAAAGTTAATCAAATAAATTGTGATTCTTGTTGTTGTAATAAGAGTCATCGACTCTCTTTTGGTGTTTCGTCATTATCGAGTTCTCGTCCTTTAGAATTATTGTATTCTGATATATGGGGTCAATCTAGAGATGGTTATAAATATTATTTAATCTTTGTTGATCATTATACTAAATATATTTTGTTTTATCCTCTTCGAGCTAAATCTGATGTTGCTCTTATTTTTCCAGTTTTTCAGAAATTGGTTGAAAATACCTTTCAAACAAAAATCGTGTCTATATATACAGATGGGGGAGGGGAGTTTATTGCTTTAAAATCTCTCTTTCAAGCTCATGGCATTAATCATCTTCAAACGCCCTGTAATACCCGGCTAGACTCCGGTATCGGGATTCCTACCGTCCGGTGGAATCTCGGATGTCGGAGACCTCTAAAAGGGTAGAATCATGTTTTATAAAAATGTTTTAAGGTGTTTTATGATTTTAAGTATGAAATTAAATGAGTTTTTACATAAAAAGTCCTTGGAGGAAAACCCAGGTTCGGCCGCCGAAAGTCAAGTTCGGCCGCCGAACATGCATGCGTTTTGGAGGCACGTTAGGCCCCCGAAAGCATGAGTGAGGGAAGTTCAGGTCCGGCCGCCGAAAGTGAAGTTCGGCCGCCGAACATTTGCATGGATGCGGAGGCACATTCGGCCCCCGAACGTGGTCTGGCCAGCCACTATAAAAGGGTCCCTTAGCCGAAAATGGGCGAGCTTTTTCTCCCCATTTCAGCCAAGGTGAGCTCTCCGCCGTCTCTCACCCATTTCTGATGTTCTTCCTCTAAATCTTTCGAGATTTTCACTTGTTTTCACTTGGTTGTGAAGATTTAAGCTTTTGAAACAAGTTTTGGAGCTTTGGGAACTCAGGAGCTCATTTCCGTGGATCTCCAAGTTTAGGTCGTCTCCCTCTCGATCTTCAAGAGGTAAGAGCCGATCTTAAGCTCCTTATGTGTTCTAAATGAGTTTTATGCAAGATCTAAGGGTAGAAATGCATGCTAGGGTATATGTTGAGTTATGGTTATATATATTGATGTTTTGAACAATGTGTGTTGTTTGAGTATGTTTGAAGTGTTGTAGATGGGGTATATGCATGTTTGAGGCCCCTAGGAACTTGTATGCATGCTTTGGTTGAAAAATATGCATGTTTGGAAGGTTTGGAGGCGAAATGTGCAAAGGGAGCCAAGTTTCTGCCCTTTGGCAGAAACCAGGTTCGGCAGCCGAAGGTACTTTCGGCCGCCGAACATGGCTGGGGAGGCAGGCCTTTCGGCTGCCGAAGTTGCCCCCGAAAAGAGACTTTCGTCTCTGTCTGGCACTTTCGGCCGCCGAAGGTGCCGCCGAACCTACCTGAGTTTCGTCTCTGTCCAGGACTTTCGGCCGCCGAAGGTGCCGCCGAAAGTGCCCTGTTCAGCCATTTCATGCATATTTTCTGTGATGTTTTCATGATGTTTTAGGGGGTTTTTGGGGGATATATTAGAGTCATGTTTATATATGTTTGGTCCCTCATTTGAGTCCACCTGTGTAGGTTCGGACCCGAGGAACCGAGGACCCCAGCAGTGAGTTCAGCTGCTTCGGTATTGTCAGAGTCAGCCAGAGGTGAGTGGAACTAAACTTAATCTTTTAAATTAAATGTTTTATCATGTTTCATGCATCATGATTATGCAATAGGGTGATTGCATTAGTTTCACGAATATGCCGCATTGCATCGATTGTTGTTGATGTGGGTGAATGTTGGATGACCCAATTAGTCCATGACAGGAAGACCAGGACCCCATTCTACGGCCTGGCACGGAAATGAAAGACCAGGACCCCATTCTACGGCCTGGCACGATTGTGGACTCGAAGACCAGGAGCCCAAAGGAGGCCCTGGAATAATGGTAAGTGATGTATGTATGACAGGAAGACCAGGACCCCATGCTACGGCCTGGCACCATGTTAGCTTGGACTAATTGGTGACAAGTTCACCCAACCTTTATGTGAATTGTCTGTGTTATGATGCATTCCATTTGAGCATAGTGTTAATGTGTTTTTACTAGCTCTACTCACTGGGCTTTTAGCTCACCCCTCTCCCTTTTCCCCCAGGCTTTCAGGTACAGGATTTAGTGCGGGAGTTCGGATAGAGTGAAGAAGTCATGCTTATGTAATAGATAGAAATGGACATGATCAAATTGTAATGTAAAAGTACAGTATAGTTATGTAATGAGTTTTATGGATGTTAGTGTGTGCTTGACCATAGAATGTTGTGTCCCTTTTTATACATGATCTTAGAGATTTTGATGATGTTTATGTAAACCAGCTCAACACAGGTTATGTTACCCTTTGAGGGCACAGATGAGATCCCACAGAGGGATCAAAGTTATGTTAATGTTATGCACAGGTTGAGTTTGGTTGATGTTCAATGGAAAGAAAAGTTTTAATTTTTATGCATGTTGTTGATCATGTATGGGATTATACAGGTTTACAGGTTTTATGTTAGGCTTGCTACGGGTCCCGGCGGCCTTAAGTCGACCCGGATCCTAGCGCCGGTAGCGGTCCAATTTTTGGGTCGTTACAGAATGGTATTAGAGCCCTAGGTTCATATGGTCGGACCTAGAGTGTCGGGCTCATAGAGGTTATAGAAGGTCAAGCACAATAGGAAAAGATCTTGTCCACTAGGATAGGATGTGGAGTCCTGTCTTGCATGATGATGTGAAATGCCATGATTTTATGCATGTGCATTAATGATATGCTATGATATGTGATGTATGTGATGAGGGTTCATGTGTGCCCACATGAACCATATGATGCTAATGTTGCTTGTGATGTGTACTGTTTTTCAGAAAACAGGATGAGAGGAACTCGTCGATCAGCAAGATTGACTAGAGTACCACCTGAGGATGAGGGCATGAGCGCCCGTCCTCCAGCATTGCCTAGGGCAATGTCTAGCAGGTCCAACAGGGACAGAGTAGCAAGAGACCCTAGAAGGTCTCTGGATCTGGGTAGGAGCAGATCAGTCAGAGGGACAGTTCAGGGAGGAGCGTCAGAGGATATGGGGGATGAAATGGACGTAGAGCAGAGGAGGGATGGCAGTTTGGGAGTCAATATGGCAGAAGAAGGAATGGGAGAGTCCCAAGGAGGCACTCAGGCCTCGGGATTTGTACAGCCACCTCACTACCCACATTTCTCACAACATCCCGGGTATTCGATGGGAGGTACATCGGATTACCCTAGTTTCACCCCTTATCCCACACAGATGCCATACCCACCTTACTACCCACCATACTCTCAGTACCCAATGTATCCACCTCCACCCTACTATCCAAATCCAGCAAACCCTACCTCAGAAAATGTTGCACCACCTCCACCACATGCAGAACCAGCAGCCCCAGTTGCTCAACCTCATAGACCTAGCTCAGCCAGTGGGAGCAAGGTTAAGATGACAGACTATATGAAGCTGGGTGCTCCCCAGTTTGAGACAGGTGATGATCCGTTCGTGTACTTGGAGCGGGTCAAGGCAATTACAGATGAGATAGGGGCGGATGACAGTAGAGCCATTCAGATGGCTGGGTTCACGCTTAAGTGCAAGAAGGCACGGGAGTGGTACAAGAATTATGTGAACCCGAGAGTGGACAGCATGACATGGGAAGAGTTTGCAAACGAGTTTGCAGGATGGGCATTCCCTGATAGTTCAAGGGAATTGAAGATGATAGAATTCGAGCAGTTGAGACAGACTGACGACATGAGTGTAGACGAATATACTGACAGGTTTATGGAGTTGCTGCCATTTGCAGGGCAAGACCTTAGCACAGACCAGAAGAAGTCGAGGAGGTATATCATGAAGCTCCATCCCAGGTATTCCTCCTTGGTACAGTCAGCAGATAGAGAGAGTTTTCACGCCATAGTCGACATGGCTAGGAGAATGGAGGCTAGTGCCATCATTCAGGGGACAGTTAAGCAGTCAGTGGCACAGTCTTCCGGTTCTAAAACTCCGGGTGGGGGAAAATTAGATCCCTCTACCCTGAGTGCAGCAGCTTCAGGCAGTAAAAGATGGGGTAAACCCAAGGGTAAGAAGAACAAGTTCTGGAGTAAAGTCAAGTCCAGTCTGGGATTTGGGAGTGGCTCAAGCTCTGGTGCGGATAATGCAGTTTGTGCGAGGTGTGGTAAACCACACAGGGGAGTATGTCGGTTTGGGACGAACACCTGTTTCAGATGTGGTCAGGAGGGGCATATAGCTCGAGACTGTCCAAGAGCGGCCCCAATGGCTCAGTCCCAGCAGACAGCTTCAGGCAGTGTAGCGCAGCCAGCAGCTCCAGCCATGACTCAGGCCAGTGGCAGAGGCAGAGGGAGAGGGGCAGCCTCTTCTTCAGCGGGTTTCAGAGGTGAAGGTCCATCAGCTCCGGCACGGATCTTCACAATGACACAGCAAGAGGCAGATGCATCTAACACCGTGGTGGCAGGTAACTTAATTATTGGTTGTTCAGATGTATATGCCTTGATGGACCCTGGTGCATCTCATTCATTTGTTGCTCCGAGAGCCGTTCAGAGGTTGGGGTTGATGATCTCTGAGTTAGAGTGTCCTCTCTGGGTCAGTGGACCCAAGTGTGATCCATCAGTGGCAGAGTCAGTCTGTCAGTGTAGTCCAGTTTTTGTTGAGGGGAGATGCATGTCCGCCGACCTTGTGGTTCTAGATTTGACAGATTTTGACGTCATTCTAGGGATGGACTAGTTATCTACCCATGGTGCTACCTTGGACTGCAGGGACAAGGTAGTCAGGTTCAGAGGTCAGGATGGATCAGAGGTTGTCTTCAGAGGAGACAGGAGGGGCACACCTAGAGGTATGATCTCAGCTCTTCAGGCTCGTAGGTTGCTTAGGAGGGGATGTCAGGGGTATTTGGCTCATGTGAGAGAGCTAAATAGTCAGGTTAGAGAGCCCGCCTCGGTGCCAGTGGTTAGAGAGTTCTTGGATGTGTTCCCGGACGAGCTGCCAGGGTTACCACCTGCTAGGGAGATAGAGTTCGAGATTGAGTTAATGCCTGGTACCAGACCGATCTCTATCCCTCCCTACAGGATGGCACCAGCTGAATTGAAAGAGTTGAAGGAGCAGTTGCAGGAGCTGGTAGACAAGGGCTTCATCCGACCGAGTACCTCACCCTGGGGTGCTCCAGTTCTGTTTGTGAGGAAGAAGGATGGATCCCTTAGGCTTTGTATCGACTACAGGCAGTTGAACAAAGTCACTACCAAGAATAAGTACCCATTGCCAAGGATCGACGATCTATTTGACCAGCTAGCAGGAGCGGGTTGTTTCTCCAAAATAGATCTGAGATCGGGGTACCATCAGTTGAGGATCAGGGAAGAGGATGTGCCAATGACAGCTTTCAGGACCAGATATGGGCATTTTGAGTTCCTTGTGATGCCGTTCGGGTTAACTAACGCCCCTGCAGCATTCATGGATCTCATGAACAGAGTGTTTAGCCAGTACCTGGACCACTTCGTTATTGTCTTCATAGATGATATCTTAGTGTATTCCAGGAATGCAGAGGAGCATGCCCATCATCTGCGGTTGGTTCTACAGACCTTGAGGGAACATGGCTTGTATGCCAAGTCCTCTAAATGTGAGTTCTGGCTGAGGAGCATTTCGTTCTTGGGGCATGTAGTGTCAGAGAATGGTATTGAGGTAGATCCCAAGAAGACAGAAACTGTGGCTAACTGGCCTAGACCCACTTCAGTGACAGAGATCAGGAGTTTCTTGGGTTTGGCAGGTTACTACAGGAGGTTCGTTCAAGACTTCTCAAAGATAGCAGCTCCTCTGACCAGACTAACCAAGAAGAATCAGAAGTTTCTGTGGACCGACCAGTGCGAAGAGAGTTTTGAAGAGCTCAAGAAGAGATTGACTTCAGCACCAGTTTTAGCTCTGCCATCTAGTGGTGAGGACTTTATAGTCTTTTGTGATGCGTCCCGTGTGGGACTGGGTTGTGTACTTATGCAGAATGAGAGGGTGATTGCTTATGCTTCTAGGCAGCTAAAGAGGCATGAGTTGAATTACCCCACACATGACCTTGAAATGGCAGCAGTAATCTTTGCACTCAAGATGTGGAGGCACTACCTCTATGGGGTAAAATGTGAGATCTTCACAGATCATAAAAGCCTGCAGTACATCCTGAGTCAAAGAGATTTGAATTTGAGACAGAGGAGATGGGTAGAGTTGCTGAGTGACTATGATTGCAAGATTCAGTATCATCCGGGTAAGGCGAATGTCGTGGCAGACGCCCTAAGCCGGAAGTCACTAGGCAGTCTATCCCACATCACGGCAGAGAGGAGACCAGTGGTGAAAGAGTTCTACAAGCTTATTGAGGAAGGTCTACAGTTGGAGTTGTCTGGTACAGGTGCCTTGGTTGCTCAGATGAAAGTGACACCCGTGTTTCTGGAGCAGGTGGCTCAGAAACAGCATGAGGACCCAGAGTTAGTGAAGATTGCCAGGACTGTTCAGTCAGGCAAGGACAGTGAGTTCAGGTTTGACAATAGGGGGATCCTCCGCTATGGGAGTCGATTGTGTGTACCAGATGACATAGGGCTAAAAGGAGACATTATGAGAGAGGCTCATAATGCAAGATACAGCATTCACCCCGGAGCCACCAAGATGTATCAGGATCTAAAGAAGGTTTATTGGTGGCCAGCTATGAAGAGAGAAGTGGCACAGTTTGTGTCAGCCTGCGAGATATGTCAGAGGGTGAAGCTGGAACATCAGAAGCCGGCTGGAATGCTTAACCCGCTACCCATTCCAGAATGGAAATGGGAGAATATAGCTATGGACTTCGTAGTGGGGTTACCGGCGACGTCCAACAGATTGGACTCCATATGGGTGATTGTGGACAGACTCACCAAATCTGCTCACTTCATCCCTGTCAGGAGTGGCTATTCTGTGGACAAGTTGGCGCAGGTGTATGTTGATGAGATAGTCAGACTGCATGGGGTTCCTGTTTCCATCGTGTCAGATAGAGGGCCCCAGTTCACCTCCAGGTTTTGGCGGAGTCTGCAGAACGCCATGGGTACTAGATTGGATTTTAGCACTGCCTTCCATCCACAGACAGACAGACAGTCAGAGAGGACCATCCAGACCATAGAAGATATGCTGAGAATGTGTGTGCTGGATTTTGGCGGTTCTTGGAGGCAGCATCTACCTTTGGTGGAGTTTGCCTACAATAACAGCCATCATGCTAGCATCGGGATGGCTCCATATGAAGCTTTATATGGAAGGAAGTGCAGATCACCTGTTTGCTGGGAAGAGGTAGGAGAGAGGTCCTTAGCAGGACCCGAGCTAGTAGAGATCACCAGCAGGGTGGTGCCCATGATCAGAGAAAGAATCAAAACGGCTACAAGCAGACAGAAGAGTTATGCAGACATCCGCAGAAGGCTAGTAGAGTTTCAGGAGGGGGATCTGGTATTGCTTAAGGTGTCTCCAATGAAAGGAGTGGTTCGGTTCGGGAAGAAAGGTAAGCTGGCTCCGCGGTACATCGGACCCTTTGAAGTCTTGCAAAAGATTGGGAATGTATCGTACAAGCTGGATTTACCTGCTTCAATGGAGAGAATCCATCCGGTTTTCCATGTTTCTATGTTGAGAAAATTCGTGTCAGATCCGGGCAAGGTTCTTAGTGAGCCTGATGTGGAGATCCAAGAGGATCTCACCTATGTTGAGCAGCCGGTACGGATCCTAGACACCCAGATCAGAAAGTTAAGAAATAAGGAAATCCCGATGGTGAAAGTCCTGTGGAACCACCACAATATGGAAGAATGTACTTGGGAGACACGGGAGTCCATACTCCAACAGTATCCCCATCTCTTTTAAGGTTAGATCCTTATGTGTTTATGTATGTATGTTATGTTGATTGCTATGCATGTGCTAGTTGAGGAACATTCGGGGACGAATGTTCTTAAGGGGGGGAGAATGTAATACCCGGCTAGACTCCGGTATCGGGATTCCTACCGTCCGGTGGAATCTCGGATGTCGGAGACCTCTAGAAGGGTAGAATCATGTTTTATAAAAATGTTTTAAGGTGTTTTATGATTTTAAGTATGAAATTAAATGAGTTTTTACATAAAAAGTCCTTGGAGGAAAACCCAGGTTCGGCCGCCGAAAGTCAAGTTCGGCCGCCGAACATGCATGCGTTTTGGAGGCACGTTAGGCCCCCGAAAGCATGAGTGAGGGAAGTTCAGGTCCGGCCGCCGAAAGTGAAGTTCGGCCGCCGAACATTTGCATGGATGCGGAGGCACATTCGGCCCCCGAACGTGGTCTGGCCAGCCACTATAAAAGGGTCCCTTAGCCGAAAATGGGCGAGCTTTTTCTCCCCATTTCGGCCAAGGTGAGCTCTCCGCCGTCTCTCACCCATTTCTGATGTTCTTCCTCTAAATCTTTCGAGATTTTCACTTGTTTTCACTTGGTTGTGAAGATTTAAGCTTTTGAAACAAGTTTTGGAGCTTTGGGAACTCAGGAGCTCATTTCCGTGGATCTCCAAGTTTAGGTCGTCTCCCTCTCGATCTTCAAGAGGTAAGAGCCGATCTTAAGCTCCTTATGTGTTCTAAATGAGTTTTATGCAAGATCTAAGGGTAGAAATGCATGCTAGGGTATATGTTGAGTTTTGGTTATATATATTGATGTTTTGAACAATGTGTGTTGTTTGAGTATGTTTGAAGTGTTGTAGATGGGGTATATGCATGTTTGAGGCCCCTAGGAACTTGTATGCATGCTTTGGTTGAAAAATATGCATGTTTGGAAGGTTTGGAGGCAAAATGTGCAAAGGGAGCCAAGTTTCTGCCCTTTGGCAGAAACCAGGTTCGGCAGCCGAAGGTACTTTCGGCCGCCGAACATGGCTGGGGAGGCAGGCCTTTCGGCTGCCGAAGTTGCCCCCGAAAAGAGACTTTCGTCTCTGTCTGGCACTTTCGGCCGCCGAAGGTGCCGCCGAACCTACCTGAGTTTCGTCTCTGTCCAGGACTTTCGGCCGCCGAAGGTGCCGCCGAAAGTGCCCTGTTCAGCCATTTCATGCATATTTTCTGTGATGTTTTCATGATGTTTTAGGGGGTTTTTGGGGGATATATTAGAGTCATGTTTATATATGTTTGGTCCCTCATTTGAGTCCACCTGTGTAGGTTCGGACCCGAGGAACCGAGGACCCCAGCAGTGAGTTCAGCTGCTTCGGTATTGTCAGAGTCAGCCAGAGGTGAGTGGAACTAAACTTAATCTTTTAAATTAAATGTTTTATCATGTTTCATGCATCATGATTATGCAATAGGGTGATTGCATTAGTTTCACGAATATGCCGCATTGCATCGATTGTTGTTGATGTGGGTGAATGTTGGATGACCCAATTAGTCCATGACAGGAAGACCAGGACCCCATTCTACGGCCTGGCACGGAAATGAAAGACCAGGACCCCATTCTACGGCCTGGCACGATTGTGGACTCGAAGACCAGGAGCCCAGAGGAGGCCCTGGAATAATGGTAAGTGATGTATGTATGACAGGAAGACCAGGACCCCATGCTACGGCCTGGCACCATGTTAGCTTGGACTAATTGGTGACAAGTTCACCCAACCTTTATGTGAATTGTCTGTGTTATGATGCATTCCATTTGAGCATAGTGTTAATGTGTTTTTACTAGCTCTACTCACTGGGCTTTTAGCTCACCCCTCTCCCTTTTCCCCCAGGCTTTCAGGTACAGGATTTAGTGCGGGAGTTCGGATAGAGTGAAGAAGTCATGCTTATGTAATAGATAGAAATGGACATGATCAAATTGTAATGTAAAAGTACAGTATAGTTATGTAATGAGTTTTATGGATGTTAGTGTGTGCTTGACCATAGAATGTTGTGTCCCTTTTTATACATGATCTTAGAGATTTTGATGATGTTTATGTAAACCAGCTCAACACAGGTTATGTTACCCTTTGAGGGCACAGATGAGATCCCACAGAGGGATCAAAGTTATGTTAATGTTATGCACAGGTTGAGTTTGGTTGATGTTCAATGGAAAGAAAAGTTTTAATTTTTATGCATGTTGTTGATCATGTATGGGATTATACAGGTTTACAGGTTTTATGTTAGGCTTGCTACGGGTCCCGGCGGCCTTAAGTCGACCCGGATCCTAGCGCCGGTAGCGGTCCAATTTTTGGGTCGTTACACGCCCCCTCACTCTCCACAGCATAATGGAGCTGCTAAATGTAGACATCGTCATGTGGTTGAAACCGGGTTAACTCTTCACAATGCTTCTTTACCTTTTGAATTTTGGGTTTATGCATTTCGTGCGGCTGTATATTTGATCAACAGGTTACCAACACCTACTCTAGATTATTCTTCTTCATTTCTTAAATTGTTTGGTAAAGTTCCCAATTATTCTGGTTTACGAATCTTTGGTTGTCTTTGTTATCCATGCATTCGCCCTTGTGCAAAACATAAATTCTCTCTTAAATCACTTCCGTGCTTGTTTCTTGGTTATTCCTTGAATCAAAGTGTCTATCTTTGCTTCGATTATAAAAATAACAAGATGTTTGTTTCTCGACATGTCATCTTTGTTGAGGATCAATTTCCTGGGCATTCATTTGATTTGTCTTCATTAAATAATTTCGGTTGGTATGATTTTATTTCTGACCAGTCCATGTCGTCAAAATCTAGTACTGCCGTCTCGTTTCAATTGCAGGAAAATTCTGGTGCAGCTACTGTCATACCTTTTTCTACTATAGCAGAACCTCCTTCAACGTCTTCAGCTTGTTCAGGTTCCACTTCCAGCTTGTCCAGTCCATCTTCATTGAGTTCCTCATCCTCCAGTTAGTCCCCATTGATGTTAGACATTCCTGGTCAGTCTTCTTTGCCTATGAATACTATAAGTTCTCCACATGCTGGTCAGTCTACTCCGTCCAATGATGATGCTTCGGACATTAATGTCAATATTGTTACTCCTGTCCAGCCCCTTGTTCGAACCCATCCGATAGTTACTAGGTACCAAAATAACATATTTAAGCCGAAAAATCTTAATCTCATAACTAAGCATCCAATCCCAAAAATTTTTGAACCAACATGTGTTTTGCAGGCTCTTCTTGATCCTCTTTGTTTAATGCTTTGGTAAGAAATGGAACATAGGTATTGGTACCACTTGATCCGAAACATAACTTGGTTGGTTGTAAATAGCTTTTTCGAGTTAAAAAGAATGTTGATGGTAGTATTGACAGATACAAAGCCCATCTTATTGCGAAAGGATACAGTCAATAACCCAGAATAGATTTTGGGGATACTTTCAGTCCTGTTTTAAAACCAGTACCTATTCGGATAGTTTTAACTTTGGCAGTGACTTACAAATGGCCTATATTTCAGTTGGATGTTAATAATGCTTTTTTGCATGGTCCATTACAAGAACAAGTATTCATGAAGCAGCCTCCTGGGTTTGTTGACAACACTAAACCGGGATGTAACGACCCGAAAATCGGACCGCTACCGGCGCTAGGATCCGAGTCGGCTTAAGGCCGCCAAGACCCGTAGCAAGCCTGTCTTGCAACCTGAAAACTTGTTTAATCCCATACATGATCACAACATACATAAAAATTTAAAACTTTTCTTTCATACATCCAACTCAACCTGGACATACACTGCACATAGCCATAATCATAATCATGATCCCTCTGTGGGATCTCATCAATGCCCCAATGGGCGATACATCATAAGATGAGTTGGCTTTCATGAACATAATAAAACATTTTTGATCATGTAATAAAAGGGATACCTCATACACAATGTCAAGCACAATATCTAATCCTCAATATCATTACATGACTGAAACTGTACTTTTACATAACATTAATACATCTATCATGTCCACACTAACTATTACATACACGTGACTTCAATACTCTTGTAAACCTCCTGGTCTACCCTGTACCTGCAATCCTGGGGAAATTGGGAGAGGGGTGAGCTACTAGAGCCAAGTGAGCAGAATAATAAAACACTTAAAACATATGATAACATGAAATGCATCACATCACAGCTAATCACATCAAGGATGAACTTGTCACCAATAGCCCTCTACATGGTCCAACTGTGTCAGAACGTAGAATGGGTCCTGGTCTTTCCCTTACATATCATAACATAACAGTGTCCAACTGTGCCAGAACGTAGAATGGGTCCTGGTCTATCCCTTACATAGTGCCAGCGAACGTAGAATGGGTCCCACTGGTCTTACTTTCCGTACCGTACATATCATATTGTCATATCATAGATCGAGGGCTATGGATCATTCAATATTCATCCACATCAACATCAAAATGTGCAATGCAACAGATTCGTGAATTCTAATGCAAGCAACCTAATTCATCACATGGCATTCATGATGCATGAACAATGCTCAAAACTTTGAAATTTATTTACTTTAAACGTAAAGGTTTATTCCACTCACCTCTGGATAGCTCTGACCAGACACTGGGGCAACAGACTCACTGCGGGGGTCCTCGGTTCCTCGGGTCCGAACCTACACAGGTGGACTCAAATGAGGGACCAAACATACCTGAACATAACTCTAAACTATTCCCCAAAAACCCCCTAAAACATCATGGAATAATCATAGAAAAACATGCAAGAAAGGGCTGGACAGGGTACTTTCGGCGGCAGGTTCAGCGGCCGAAAGTCCCTCCAGAGCAGAAAGTCAGGCAGGTTCGGCGGCACCTTCGGCGGCCGAAACTCCCAGACAGAGGCGAAACTCATGCATGTTTGGCGGCACTTTCAGCGGCCGAAAGTTCCAGACAGAGACGAAAGTCTCCTTTCGGGGGCAAGCTTCGGCAGCCGAAGGCTGCCTCCACAAGCATGTTCGGCGGCCGAAAGTTCCTTCGGCTGCCGAACCTGGTTTCTCCCAGAATGGTAGAAACTCAGCTCCCCTATGCATTTATGCCTCCTATCTCATCCAAACATGCATAAACCTATTCTACAACATTCCTCAATCATACACAAGCAAACATACAAGTTCCTAGGGGCATCAAACCATCAAAACCCCAACTACAACACAAGCAACTCACATTGTCCAAAAACACAAATAAAATCCATAAACCTAACCATGAGCTAAACATGCATTCTACCCCATAGATCTTGCATAAAACTTACTTTAAACATGAAATGAGCTTAAGATCGGCTCTTACCTCTTGAAGATCGAGAGAGAGACGTCCTAAACTCGGAGGTGGAAGATTTTTGGGTTCTTGAACCTCAAAGCTCCAAAACTTGCTTAAAACTAATAAATCTTCAAAACAAAGTAAAAACTTGTGAAAAACTCGAAAGATCTGAAGGAAAAGACTCAAGATCGGTGAGGGGTGGCGGAGAACTCACCTTGGCCGGAAATGGGGAAAAAAAAACTCGCCCGTTTTCGGCTAAGGGACCCTTTTATAGTGGCTGGCCAGGCCACGTTCGGGGGCCGAACGTGCCTCCGCATGCATGCCATGTTCGGCGGCCGAACCTGGACTTTCCTCACTTATGCTTTCGGGGGCCTAATGGCGCTCCCGAAGGCATGCATGTTCTGCGGCCGAACTTGAGGTTCGGCGGCCGAACCTGAGTTTTCCTTCAAGGTTGTTTTTATGTAAAAACTCATTTCCATTATACTTAAAACCATGAAATACCTTAAAACATTTTATGAAAACATGATTCTACCCTACTAGAGGCTTTCAACATCCGAGATTCTACCGGACGGTAGGAATTCCGATACCGGAGTCTAGCCGGGTATTACATTCTCCCCCCCTTAAGAACATTCGTCCCCGAATGTACCTCAACTAGCACATAACATGGCATAAAACATAACATACATACAACGCACATAAACACAAAGAGATCTAACCTTAAAAGAGATGAGGGTACTGCTGGAGCATAGACTCCCGTGTCTCCCAAGTGCATTCCTCCAAATTGTGGTGGTTCCACAGGACTTTCACCATCGGGATTTCCTTGTTTCTTAACTTTCTGATCTGGGTGTCTAAGATCCGTACTGGCTGTTCAACATAAGTGAGATCCTCTTGGACCTCCACATCAGGCTCACTAAGAACCTTGCTCGGATCTGACACAAACTTCCTTAACATTGAAACATGGAAAACCGGATGGATTCTTTCCATCGAAGCAGGTAAATCCAGCTTGTACGACACATTCCCAATCTTTTGCAAGATTTCAAAGGGTCCGATGTATCGTGGGGCTAGTTTACCTTTCTTCCCGAAGCGAACCACTCCCTTCATAGGAGACACCTTGAGCAATACCAGATCCCCCTCCTGAAACTCGACTTGCCTTCTGCGGATGTCTGCATAACTCTTCTGTCTGCTTGCAGCAGTCTTGATCCTTTCTCTGATTATGGGTACTACCCTGCTGGTAATCTCTACTAGCTCAGGCCCTGCCAAGGCCTTTTCTCCAACCTCTTCCCAGCAAACAGGTGATCTGCACTTCCTTCCATATAAAGCTTCATATAGAGCCATCCCGATGCTAGCATGATGGCTGTTATTGTAGGCAAACTCCACCAAAGGTAGATGCTGCCTCCAAGAACTGCCAAAGTCCAGCACACACATCTTGAGCATATCCTCTATGGTCTGGATGGTCCTTTCTGACTGTCCATCCGTCTGTGGATGGAAAGCAGTGCTGAAATCCAACCTAGTACCCATGGCGTTCTGCAGACTCCGCCAAAATCTGGAGGTAAACTGGGGCCCTCTATCTGACACTATCGAAACAGGAACCCCATGCAGCTTGACGATCTCATCCACATATACCTGCGCAAACTTGTCCACAGAGTAGCCACTCCTGATAGGGATGAAGTGAGCAGATTTGGTGAGTCTGTCCACAATCACCCATATGGAGTCCAATCTGTTGGACGCCGCCGGTAACCCCACTACGAAGTCCATAGCTATATTTTCCCATTTTCATTCTGGAATAGGTAGCGGGTTAAGCATTCCAGCCGGCTTCTGATGTTCCAGCTTCACCCTCTGACACACTTCGCAGGCTGACACAAACTGTGCCACTTCTTTCTTCATAGCTGGCCACCAATAAACCTTCTTCAGATCTTGATACATCTTGGTGGCTCCGGGGTGAACGCTGTATCTTGCATTATGAGCCTCTCTCATAATGTCTCCTTTTAGCCCTATGTCATCTGGTACACATAGTCTGCTCCCATAGCGGAAGATCCCCTTGCTGTCGAATATGAACTCACTATCTTTGCCTGACTGAACAGTCCTGGCAATCTTCACTAACTCTGGGTCCTCATGCTGTTTCTGAGCCACTTGCTCCAGAAACACGGGTGCCACTCTCATCTGGGCCACCAAGGCACCTGTACCAGACAACTCCATCTGTAGACCTTCCTCAATGAGCTTGTAGAACTCCTTCACCACTGGCCTCCTCTCTGCCGATATGTGGGATAAACTGTTGAGTGATTTCCGGCTTAAGGCGTCTGCCACAACATTCGCCTTACCCGGATGGTACTGAATCTTGCAATCATAGTCACTCAGCAGCTCCACCCATCTCCTCTGTCTCAAATTCAAATCTCTTTGACTCAGGATGTACTGCAGGCTTTTATGATCCGTGAAGATCTTACATTTAACCCCATTGTAATACCCGGCTAGACTCTGACATCGGAATTCCTACCGTCCGGTGGGATTTGGATGTCGGAAACCTCTAGAAGGGTAACATCATGTTTTTATAGAATGTTTTCATGTATTTTTTTTAATGTTTTTAAGTATAAAATTAAATGAGTTTTGCATGAAAAGTCTTTGGAGGAAAACTCAGGTTCGGCCGCCGAAAGTCAAGTTCGGCCGCCGAACATGCATGCGTTTTGGAGGCACGTCAGGCCCCCGAAAGCATGAGCAAGGGAAGTCCAGGTTCGGCCGCCGAACCTCATGTTCGGCCGCCGAACATGGCATCCATGCGGAGGCACATTCGGCCCCCGAACGTGGTCTGGCCAGCCACTATAAAAGGGGCACTTAGCCGAAATGGGCGAGCTTTCTCCCATTTTCGGCCACAGCTAGCTTTCGACCTCCCTCTCCCCAAATCTTGTGTTCTTTCTTCAAATCTCCTCCATTTTTCTTGAGTTTTAACCTCACATTGCAAGTTTTGAGCTTTTAAAACAAGTTTTGGAGCTTTGGGAACTCAGGAGCTCATTTGCTTGGATCTCCGAGTTTAGGTCGTCTCTCTCTCGATCTTCAAGAGGTAAGAGCCGATCTTAAGCTCATAGTATGTTTTAAATAAGTTTTATGAAGTTTTATGGGGTAGAAATGCATGTTTAAGTTAGTTGAGCTATGTTAGGTTTTATGTGATTTGTGAACAATGTGGCATGTTTGAGTATGTTTGAAGTGTTGTAGTTGGGGTATATGTTTGTTTGAGGCCCCTAGGAGCTTGTATGCATGTTTTGGTTGAGTGGTATGCATGATTTGAGCTTGGGAGTCGAAATGTGCATAGGAGAGCTGAGTTTCTGCCATTCGGGAGAAGCTCAGGTTCGGCCGCCGAAGGGACTTTCGGCCGCCGAACCCTCTTGTGGAGGCAGCTTTCGGCTGCCGAAGCTTGCCCCCGAAAGAGGACTTTCGGATCTGTCTGGGACTTTCGGCCGCCGAAGGTGCCGCCTCGGCGGCCGAAAGTGCCTGACTTTCGGCTCTGGAGGGACTTTCGGCCGCCGAACCTGCCGCCGAAAGTGCCCTGTTCAGCCATTTCATGCATGTATTTCTATGATTATTTCATGATGTTTTAGGGGGTTTTTGGGGAGTATATTAGAGTTATGTTTATGTATGTTTGGTCCCTCATTGGAGTCCACCTGTGTAGGTTCGGACCCGAGGAACCGAGGACCCCCGCAGTGAGCCAGCTGCTATAGAGTTTGTCAGAGCTAGCCAGAGGTGAGTGGAATAAACCTTAAGTTTAAATTAATGAAATATGAATTTTGAGCATGACCATGCATCATGAATGCGATGTGATATTTTAGGTTGTTTGCATTAGATTCCACGAATATGTTGCATTGCATACTTGATGATGTTGTGGATGGGCATTGAATGATCCTTTAGTCCTTGATATGTTATGATGAGGCATGTTATGGTATGGTTGCCGGTTGTACCCATTCTACGTCCCGGCCAGAGTAAGAGAAAGACCAGGTTGTACCCATTCTACGTCCCTGGCATCTTGGAACGTTATGTTATGTTATAGTAAGAGAAAGTCCGGTTGTACCCATTCTACGTCCCGGCATTTTGGAATGTAGAGGACTAGAGGTGACAATACCATCCTTATGTGATATGATTGTGATGTGTTGCATTTCATGTAAGCATGAAATTTTAATATATGTTTTCTCTATTCTGCTCACTGGGCTTTGTAGCTCACCCCTCTCCCCTAACCCCAGATGTGCAGGTACAGGGTAGACCAGGAGGTTAGCCAGAGTTTTGAAGGATGTTTATGTAATAGTTAGGTTGTGGACATGACAATTGTACTATGATGTAATGTAAAAGATTATAGCATGTTATGTAATGAGATATATTGAGGTTATAGTTGTGCTTGACCCTATGGGTATTGTTGTCCCTTTTGATACATGATCTATAGATATGTTTATGATGTTCATGATGGTCCAAGCTCAATGTATGATGAGATACCCCATTGGAGCATTTGATGAGGGCTCCAGTGGTGGTTTATGTTTATGATTATGTAATGTACAGGTCGAGGCACATTCGGCCCCCGAACGTGGCCTGGCCAGCCACCTATAAAAGGGTCCCTTAGCCGAAAACGGGCGAGCTTTTTCTCCCCATTTCGGCCAAGGTGAGCATTCCGCCATCCTTCCCCAATCTTGAGTTTTTCCTTCCTTTTTCCATGATCTTTACAAGTTTATAACTTTGGTTTTGAAGATCTTTGAGCTTAGAACGAGTTTTGGAGCTTGGAGACCAAAAGTTGGAACTTCTCCCATCTCCAAGTTTAGATCTCCTCAACCCTCGATCTTCAAGAGGTAAGAGCCGATCTTAAGCTCAATGTATGATTTAAACAAGTTTTATGAAGTTTTATGGGGTAGAATGGCATGTATAGGGTTGTATGAGTTTATGGGTTTTTATGTTATGATTTTGAACAATGTATGTTGGTTTTTGTGTGTTTGAAGTGTTGTAGTTGGGGTATATGATAGTTTGAGACCCCTAGGTGTGATGTATGATGAGTATGCATGTTTTAGAACTAGTTTTTGCATGATTTGAGCTTGGGAGGCGAAATGTGCATAGGAGAACTGAGTTTCTGCCATTCGGGAGAAGCTCAGGTTCGGCCGCCGAAGGGACTTTCGGCCGCCGAACCCTCTTGTGGAGGCAGCTTTCGGCTGCCGAAGCCTGCCCCCGAAAAGAGACTTTCGTCTCTGTCTGGGACTTTCGGCCGCCGAAGGTGCCGCCGAAAGTGCCTAACTTTCGGATCTGTCCAGGACTTTCGGCCGCCGAAGGTGCCGCCGAAAGTGCCATGTTCAGCCATTTAATGCATGTTCTTCTATGATTATTTCAGGATGTTCTAGGGGGTTTTTGGGGAGTCTATTAGAGTTATGTTTATGTATGTTTGGTCCCTCATTGGAGTCCACCTGTGTAGGTTCGGACCCGAGGAACCGAGGACCCCAGCAGTGAGATAGCTGCTTCAGAGTCTGTAGAGCTTCAGCCAGAGGTGAGTGGAATAAACCTTAAGTTTTTAAATAAATGAAATATAACTTTTTGAGCATGTTCATGCATCATATATGCCATGTGATATTTTAGGGTGTTTGCATTAGTAGTCACGAAGATGTTGCATTACATAATATGTTGTTGATGTGGATGAATCTTGAATGATCCTTTAGCCCTCTGTACAATATGTTATGAGATGATATGACATGGTATGATATGAGATAGAAAAGACCAGGTGTGGCCTAATCGCCCCTGGCAATATGTTATAAGTAAGTGAAGACCAGGCGTGGCCTAATCGCCCCTGGCATAGTTGGACATGTTATGATATGTGTTATGTAAGTGAATACTAGGTGTGGCCTCATCGCCCCTAGTACAGTTGGACATGTAACGTTATGTTGAGGGCTATTGGTGACAAATTCATCCTTGATGTGATATGTTTGTGTTATGTTGCATTCCATGAAAGGCATGAATTTTAAAATATGTTTTCACTATTCTGCTCACTGGGCCTTTTAGCTCACCCCCCTCCCCTAATATCAGATGTGCAGGTACAGGGTAGACCAGGAGGTCAGCCAGAGTTATGAAGTCATAGATAGATTGTGGACATGACAAATGATTATGATGTAATGTAAAGTCTAGTACAGTTATGTATTTTCAAGTTATGATATTGAGGATAGAGTTGTGCTTGACCAATACTGATTGTTAATCCCACTTGTATGTACATGGTCTTTATGATATGAGGTTATGTTTCAACCAAGCTTATGTATGATGAGATACCCCATTGGAGCATTTGATGAGGGCTCCAGTGGAGGTTTATGTTATGTTTATGTTTATGTACAGGTTGAGCTTGGTTGTTATATGAGAATGTTTACAGGTTTATGAGTATTGTTGATCATGTATGGGATTAAACAGGATTACAGGTTATGTCAGGCTTGCTACGGTTCCCGGCGGCCTTATGCCGATCTGGATCCTAGCGCCGGTAGCGGTCCGGATTTCCGAGGCGTTACAGAGTGGTATCAGAGCCCTAGGTTCACATGGTCGGACCTAGAGTGTCGGGCTCATAGATGTTATAGCAGGTCAAGCACAATAGGAGAGATCATGTCCACTAGGATAGGATGTGGAGTCCTGTCTTATATGATGATGTGAAATGCCATGATGATGAGCATGTGCATTAATGCTATGATATGTATGTGATGCAGGTTCATGTGTTTCCACATGAACCATATAATGCTAATGTTTATGTGCTATGTTATGCTTTCAGAAGTCAAGATGAGAGGAACTCGTCGATCTGCGAGATTGACTGGAGCTCCGCCAGAGAATGAGGGCATGGATGCCCATTCCCCTGCTCTGCAGAGGGCAAGATCTTGTAGGACGATCAGGGAAAGTACATCAAGGGACCCTAGAAGGTCTTTTGATGCAGGTCGGAGGAGATCAGTTCATGAAGGTATGTCAGCGGATGTGATGGAAACAGAGGAGGATAACCAGAGAAGAGATAGTAGTTTGGGCATGAGTATGTCAGTAGAGGATATGGGAGAGTCCCAAGGAGGCACTCAGGCCTCGGGCTTTGTTCCACCACAGTGTCCACCCTACCCGCAAGGGCCAGGGTATCCGATGGGAGGTACATCGGATTTCTTTAGCCATAATCCATATCCCACCTTTATGCCCTATCCTCCCTTTTACCCACAGTACCCCATGTTTCCATCCTCACCCTTTTTCCCAGGTCCAGCAAACCCTAACCTAGGGAATGCTGCACCTCCTCCTCCACCAGCAGAACCAATAGTCCCTGATGTCCAGATACCCAAACCTAGTTCATCAGTTGGGGGTAAAGTAAAAATGACAGATTACCTGAAGTTGGATGCCCCCAAGTTTGAATCAGGTGATGACCCTTTTGAGTACCTCAGAACGGTGAAGATGATAACTGATGAGTTAGGAGCAAGTGACAGTAGAGCCATTCAGATGGCAGGGTTCACATTGAAATGCAAGAAGGCAAGAGAATGGTTCAAAAACTATGTGAACCCAAGGTTGGAAGGCTTATCCTGGGAGCAGTTTGCCAATGAGTTTGCAGGATGGGCATTTCCAGATAGTTCCAGAGAACTGAAGATGATCGAGTTCGAGCAGCTAAGGCAGTCGGAAGAGATGAGCGTAGATGAGTTTATGGACAGGTTCCTGGAGCTGTTGCCGTTTGCAGGATAAGATCTTGACACAGATCAAAAGAAGTCTAGGAGATATGTTATGAAGCTTCACTCCAGGTATTCCTCGTTGATTCAATCAGCAGAAAGGGAGAGTTTCCATGCTATAGTGGATATGGCACGGTGAATGGAGGCTAGTGCCATCATTCAAGGGACAGTTAAACAGTGCGTGGCACAGTCTTCGGGTTCCAAAATCCCGGGGACAAGTGATGTTAATCTCTCCCCTCTGAGCGAGGCTGTCACAAAGAGTAAGAAGGGAGGCAGAGGCCTCAGAAGATCGAAGAAGAGCAAGTTTTGGGATCAGATAAAGTCTGGTCTGGGTTTTGGTGATGGTTCGAGCTCCGGTTTGGGTAGCTCCAGATGTACGAGGTGCGGTAGGCCGCACAAAGGAGTCTGTTTGGTGGGGACAACGGCATGTTTCAGGTGCGGACAGGAGGGGCACATGGCACGTGAGTGTCCCACTGCGACCTTGGTGACACAGTCCCAGCAGACAACTTCAGGTAGAATGGCTCAACCAGGAGCTCCAGCCATGACGCAGGGCAGAGGCAGAGGAAGAGGGACATCCCCTTCTTCAGCAGGTTCCCATGGGGAAGATCCATCAGCTCCAGCACGGATCTTCGCCATGACCCAGCAGGAGGCTAACACATCGAACCCGATGGGATCAGGTAATCTCACTCTGGTATGTTCTGGTGTGTCTGTTTCATGAACCCTGATGTTTCTCCTTTCTTTGTTTGCTTGTGAGCCCTTGTGAGGTTGGGTTGATAGCTTATGGATTAGAGTATCCCCTTGGGGTCAGTGCACCCAAGTGTGATCCATCTGCGGCAGAGTCAGTCTGCCGGTATAGTCAGAGTATGTGTTGTGAGTAGATGCCTTCCAGCTGACCTAGCGGTTCTAGATTTGACTGTTTGACGTCATTCTAGGGTTGGATTGGTTCTTCTACTAGTGGTACTGCCTAGTCTGCAGAGACAAGGTAGTCAGGTTCAGAGGTCAGGATGGATCAGAGGTAGTCCTTAGAGGGGACAGAATAGGGATACCTAGAGGTTCAGTATCAACCCTATAGGCTCGTAGGTTGTTCAGGAAAAGTTGTCAGGGGTTCTAGCTCTTCAGAGAGAGTATAGCAGTCAGGTCAGGGAGCCCGCCTCAGTGCCCATTGTTAGAGAGTTTAGATGTTTCCCCAGATGAGTTCCTAGGACTACCACCTGTCAGGGAGATAGAGTTTAAAAATAGAAGTAATGCATGGAATTGGACCAACCTCTATCCCTCCCCACAGGATGGTATCAACAGAGTTTAAAGAGTTATAAGGATCAATTGTGAGAGTTGGTAGTTAAGGGTTCCCATCTGACTGAGCACTTCGCCTTGGGGTGTTCCAATATTGTTATGAGGATGAAGGATGGATCCCTAGGACTTTGTATCGACTACAAATCGTTGAGCAAGGTCACTACCCAGAATAAATGTTTGTTACCTTGGATCGACGATCTATTTTAAGCCAGCTAGCGGGAGCTGGTTGCCTTTCCAAGATAGATCTGAAGTCTAGGTACCATCAGTTAAGATCAAGGAAGAAGATGTACTGAGAACAGTGTTTAGAACCAGATATGGGCACTACGAGTTCCTAGGAATGTCGTTCGGGTTAATGAACGCCCCTACATCATTCATGGATCTCATAAGCAGAGTTTTAATCGGTTTCTGGATCACGCCGTTATTGGCTTCATTGACGGTATCTCGGCGAGTTCCAGAAATGCAGAAGAGTATGCCCATTATCTGAAATCAGGATTGCAGATCTTGAAGGAAACATGGCTTGGATGCCTAGTTCTCCGCTGTGAGTTCTGGTCAAGGAGCATATCTTTCTTGGAGTATGTGTGTCGGAGAAAGAAAGGTGAAGTAGACCTGAGAAAGTCGAAGTTGTAGCTAACTAGCCCAAGCCCCTCGTAGTGACTAAGATCAAGAGCTTTTTGGGTTGGGCAGGTTATCTAATGGAGGTTCATCTAGAACTTCTTTATAGTTGTCGCTCCTATGGCCAGATGGATCAAGAAGAACCAGAGGGTTGTGTGGTATACTCAGATTGAAGAGGGCTTTGAAAAGCCAAAGGAAATGTTGATGTCAGCACTAGTGGTGGCTCTGTCCGCAAATAATGAAGATGTCACAGTGTCCTGTGATGCGTCCCGTGTGGGACTAGATTGTGTGTTATTATAAGTGATAGGATGATTGCTTATGCTTCTAGGTAGCTGAAGAAGCATGAGTTGAATCATCTTACACACGATCCAGAGATGGCAATGGTAATACTTGCACTCAAGATGTGGAGGCGATACCTGTATAAGGTATGAGGACAGATCCTTACAGATCGAAAGAACTTGCAATACATCTTGAGTCAAGGGAGAAGAACCTGAAGTAAAGGTGATGGGTAAAAACTGCGTAGTGGTTATGACTTCAAGGTTCAATATCCGGGTGAGGCAAATACTTAGTAGATGCCCTCGACCGGAAACCACTTGACAGCTTATTCCATCCCTTAGTGCAAGAGGAAGGAGGCCAGTAATCGGAAGACAAAAGAATCAGAACTGCTGTAAGTTAGCAGGAGAGTTATGAAGTTGTCCACAAGAGGCATGTAGAGTACCAGAAGAGAGAAGAGTTTTGTCAGAGTGTGCAGCGGGAGCATGTTGAGGTCCTCGAGGAAGTTGAGGTTACTGGAGGTGTCTCCTAAAGAGAGGGTGATTCGTTACGGGCAAAAAGGTAAATTAACTCTCTAATACATTGGACCCTTGAAATCCTGGAGAGGATTGGGAATGTATTCCACGAGTTAGATTTACCTACTTCAATGGAAGAGATCCATCCGTTTTTCCATGTTTCCACGGTATATGAGTTTGTGTCGGGTCCGAGTGAGGTTCTTGAAGGAACCAGAGGTGGAGATCGCAGAGGATCTCACCTATGTTGAACAGCTAGTACAGACCGCTGACATGCAAGTTAGAAAGTGTGGAAACAAGGAAATCCCGATGGTGAAAGTCCCTTAGAATCACCTTAGATGATAAGTACCCCAGGGAGACCGAGAGTTCATACTCCAGTGACACCGTGTTTCTTTTTAGGTTAAAGCTTATGTGTTGCTATGATTTTATGTTATGTTTTATGTTATGCATGTCTTAGTTGAGGGACATTCGGGGACGAATGTTCTTAAGGGGGGGAGAATGTAATACCCGGCTAAACTCCGACATCGGAATTCCTACCGTCCGGTGGGATTTGGATGTCGGAAACCTCTAGAAGGGTAAAAGCATATTTTCATGAAATGTTTTCATGTTTTGATGATTTTAAATATGATTTTAAAAGAGTTTTTGCATGAAAAGTCTTTGGAGGAAAACTCAGGTTCGGCCGCCGAAAGTCAAGTTCGGCCGCCGAACATGCATGCGTTTTGGAGGCACGTTAGGCCCCTGAAAGCATGAGCGAGGGAAGTCCAGGTTCGGCCGCCGAAAGTCAAGTTCGGCCGCTGAACATAGCATGCATGCGGAGGCACATTCGGCCCCCGAACGTGGCCTGGCCAGCCACCTATAAAAGGGTCCCTTAGCCGAAAACGGGCGAGCTTTTTCTCCCCATTTCGGCCAAGGTGAGCATTCCGCCATCCTTCCCCAATCTTGAGTTTTTCCTTCCTTTTTCCATGATCTTTACAAGTTTATAACTTTGGTTTTGAAGATCTTTGAGCTTAGAACGAGTTTTGGAGCTTGGAGACCAAAAGTTGGAACTTCTCCCATCTCCAAGTTTAGATCTCCTCAACCCTCGATCTTCAAGAGGTAAGAGCCGATCTTAAGCTCAATGTATGATTTAAACAAGTTTTATGAAGTTTTATGGGGTAGAATGGCATGTATAGGGTTGTATGAGTTTATGGGTTTTTATGTTATGATTTTGAACAATGTATGTTGGTTTTTGTGTGTTTGAAGTGTTGTAGTTGGGGTATATGATAGTTTGAGACCCCTAGGTGTGATGTATGATGAGTATGCATGTTTTAGAACTAGTTTTTGCATGATTTGAGCTTGGGAGGCGAAATGTGCATAGGAGAACTGAGTTTCTGCCATTCGGGAGAAGCTCAGGTTCGGCCGCCGAAGGGACTTTCGGCCGCCGAACCCTCTTGTGGAGGCAGCTTTCGGCTGCCGAAGCCTGCCCCCGAAAAGAGACTTTCGTCTCTGTCTGGGACTTTCGGCCGCCGAAGGTGCCGCCGAAAGTGCCTGACTTTCGGATCTGTCCAGGACTTTCGGCCGCCGAAGGTGCCGTCGAAAGTGCCCTGTTCAGCCATTTCATGTATGTTCTTCTATGATTATTTCAGGATGTTCTAGGGGGTTTTTGGGGAGTCTATTAGAGTTATGTTTATGTATGTTTGGTCCCTCATTGGAGTTCACCTGTGTAGGTTCGGACCCGAGGAACCGAGGACCCCAGCAGTGAGATAGCTGCTTCAGAGTCTGTAGAGCTTCAGCCAGAGGTGAGTGGAATAAACCTTAAGTTTTTAAATAAATAAAATATAACTTTTTGAGCATGTTCATGCATCATATATGCCATGTGATATTTTAGGGTGTTTGCATTAGTAGTCACGAAGATGTTGCATTACATAATATGTTGTTGATGTGGATGAATCTTGAATGATCCTTTAGCCCTCTGTATAATATGTTATGAGATGATATGACATGGTATGATATGAGATAGAAAAGACCAGGTGTGGCCTAATCGCCCCTGGCAATATGTTATAAGTAAGTGAAGACCAGGCGTGGCCTAATCGCCCCTGGCATAGTTGGACATGTTATGATATGTGTTATGTAAGTGAATACTAGGTGTGGCCTCATCGCCCCTAGTACAGTTGGACATGTAACGTTATGTTGAGGGCTATTGGTGACAAATTCATCCTTGATGTGATATGTTTTTGTGTTATGTTGCATTCCATGAAAGGCATGAATTTTAAAATATGTTTTCACTATTCTGCTCACTGGGCCTTTTAGCTCACCCCCCTCCCCTAATATCAGATGTGCAGGTACAGGTTAGACCAGGAGGTCAGCCAGAGTTATGAAGTCATAGATAGATTGTGGACATGACAAATGATTATGATGTAATGTAAAGTCTAGTACAGTTATGTATTTTCAAGTTATGATATTGAGGATAGAGTTGTGCTTGACCAATACTGATTGTTAATCCCACTTGTATGTACATGGTCTTTATGATATGAGGTTATGTTTCAACCAAGCTTATGTATGATGAGATACCCCATTGGAGCATTTGATGAGGGCTCCAGTGGAGGTTTATGTTATGTTTATGTTTATGTACAGGTTGAGCTTGGTTGTTATATGAGAATGTTTACAGGTTTATGAGTATTGTTGATCATGTATGGGATTAAACAGGATTACAGGTTATGTCAGGCTTGCTACGGTTCCCGGCGGCCTTATGCCGATCTGGATCCTAGCGCCGGTAGCGGTCCGGATTTCCGGGGCGTTACAGTACAGGTCGAGCTTGGCTGATATATGAGAATGTTTACAGATTCTTTTGAGTTTGTTTGATCATGTAAGGGATTTTCAGGTTTACAGGTTATATGTCAAGCTTGCTATGGGTCCCGGCGGCCTTACGCCGATCTGGATCCTAGCGCCGGTAGCGGTCCGGATTTCCGGGCTGTTACAGAGTGGTATCAGAGCAGCCTAGGTTCATATGGTCGGACCTAGAGTGTTGGGCTCATAGAGGTTATAGGAGGTCAAGCACAATAGGAAGGATCATGTCCACTAGGATAGGATGTAGAGTCCTGTCTTGTATGATGACGTGAAATGCCATGATTATATGCATGTGTATTGATGCTATGATATGTATGCTATGTTTGTGATGCAGTTTCATGTGTTTTCACATGAACCATACGATGCTAATGTTTGTGCCATGTGTGCTGTCTTTCAGAAAACAGGATGAGAGGAACTCGTCGATCCGCAAGATTGACTGGAGTGCCACCTCAGGACGAGGGCACTGATGCCCGTCCTCCAGCATTGCCTAGGGCAAAGTCTAGTAGGTCTAGCAGAGAAAGAGCAGTGAGAGACCCTAGAAGGTCTTTGGATCTGGGTAGAAGCAGATCAGTAAGAGGAACAGTACAGGGCAGTATGTCAGAGGAGTTGGGGGATCAGATGGATGTGGATCAGAGGAGGGACAGCAGTCTTGGAGTGAGTATGTCGGAAGAGGGAGTGGGAGAGTCCCAAGGAGGCACTCAGGCCTCGGGATTTGTTCGGCCACCTTACTACCCACCCTTTTCTCATAGCCCCGGGTATTCGATGGGAGGTACATCGGATTACCCCAGTTTTAACCCTTATCACTCTCAGATGCCATACCCACCATACTACCCACCATACTCACAGTACCCTATGTACCCACCTCCACCATATTACCCAGGTACAGCACACCCTACCCCGGGGGATGCTGCACCTTCTCCACCACCAGCAGCACCTACTATCCCAGAAACCCAAATACCTCAACCTAGCTCATCTGGAGGGGGCAAGGTTAAGATGACCGACTACATGAAGTTGGGTGCCCCGCAGTTTGAAACTGGTGATGACCCGTTTGTTTATCTTGAGAGAGTCAAGGTGATAACAGATGAGATAGGGGCGGATGACAGTAGAGCCATTCAGATGGCTGGGTTCACATTAAAATGTAAGAAGGCCCGTGAATGGTTTAAGAACTATGTGAACCCTAGGGTGGACAGTATGTCTTGGGAGGAGTTTGCCAACGAGTTTGCGGGATGGGCTTTCCCTGAAAGCTCCAGAGAGCTGAAGATGATTGAGTTCGAGCAGTTGAGACAAACTGATGGTATGAGTGTAGAGGAATATACTGACAGGTTTATGGAGTTGCTACCATTTGCTGGGCAGAGCTTGGACACAGACCAGAAGAAGTCAATGAGGTATATCATGAAGCTCCATTCCAGGTATTCCTCCTTGATACAGTCAGCAGATAGAGAGAGTTTCCACGCCATAGTGGATATGGCCAGGAGGATGGAGGCTAGTGCTATCATCGAGGGAAAAGTCAAGCAGTCAGTGGCACAGCCTTCTGGGTTCAAGACCCCAAGTGGGGGAAAGATAGACCCCTCTTCTCTGAGTTCAAGCAATAAGAAGTGGAGTAATACCACCAGGAAATCAAAGAAGAATAAGTTTTGGAGCAAGATTAAATCAGGTCTGGGATTAGGAAGTGGTTCGAGCTCTGGTGCAGATAACGCTGTTTGTACAAAGTGTGGTAGGCAACACTGGGGGGTGTGCCGGTTTGGGACAACAGCCTGCTACAGATGTGGGCAAGAGGGACATATGTCACGAGAGTGTCCTAAGACAGTTCATACGGCACAGCCTCAGCAGACAGCATCAGGTAGTGTGGCGCAGCCAGTAGCTCCAGCTGCTACACAGGCCAGTGGCAGAGGCAGAGGGAGAGGATCAGCCTCTTCTTCAGCAGGGTTCAGAGGTGAGGGTCCGTCAGCTCCAGCAAGGATCTTCACCATGACACAGCAGGAGGCTAACACATCCAACACCGTGGTGTCAGGTAATCTCGTCATTGGGTGTTCTGATGTGTATGCATTAATGGACCCGGGTGCATCTCATTCTTTTATTGCTCCGAGAGCCGTTCAGAGGTTAGGGTTGATGGTCTCTAAGTTAGAGTGTCCCCTATGGGTCAGTGGACCCAAGAGTGACCCGTCAATTGCAGAGTCAGTCTGCCAGTGTAGTCCAGTTTTTGTAGAGGGAAGATGCTTGTCCGCCGACCTTGTGGTTCTAGATTTGACAGACTTTGACGTCATTCTAGGGATGGATTGGCTATCTACCTATGGTGCTACCTTGGACTGCAGGGACAAGGTAGTTAAGTTCAGATGTCAGGATGGGTCAGAGGTTGTCTTCAGAGGAGACAAAAGGGCACACCTAGAGGTCTGATATCAGCTCTTCAGGCTCATAGGTTGCTTAGGAGGGGATGTCAGGGTTTTCTAGCTCATGTCAGAGAGCTAGACAGTCAGGTTAGAGAGCCCGCCTCAGTGCCAGTGGTCAGAGAATTCTTAGATGTTTTCCCAGACGAACTGCCAGGTTTACCACCTGCCAGGGAGATAGAGTTTGAGATTGAATTGATGCCTGGAACTAGACCGATCTCTATCCCTCCCTACAGGATGGCCCCAGCTGAGTTGAAAGAGTTGAAAGAACAGTTGCAAGAGCTGGTAGACAAGGGCTTCATCCGACCGAGTACCTCACCTTGGGGTGATCCAGTGCTATTTGTGAAAAAGAAGGATGGGTCCCTTAGGCTTTGTATTGACTACAGGCAGTTGAACAAAGTCACTACCAAGAATAAGTACCCATTGCCAAGGATCGACGATCTATTCGACCAGCTAGCAGGAGCGGGTTGTTTCTCCAAAATAGATCTGAGATCAGGATACCATCAGCTGAGGATCAGAGAAGAGGATGTACCAAAGATAGCTTTCAGGACCAGATATGGGCACTATGAGTTCCTTGTGATGCCGTTCGGGTTAACCAACGCCCCTGCAGCATTCATGGACCTCATGAACAGAGTGTTTAGACAATACCTGGATCACTTTGTTATTGTCTTCATAGATGATATCTTAGTGTATTCCAGGAATGCAGAGGAGCATGCCCATCATCTGAGGATAGTTCTACAGACCTTGAGGGAACATGGCTTGTATGCCAAGTTCTCCAAGTGTGAGTTCTGGTTGAGGAGCATCTCGTTCTTGGGGCATGTAGTGTCAGAGAATGGAATTGAAGTAGACCCCAAGAAGATAGAAGCTGTGACTAACTGGCCTAGACCCACCTCAGTGACAGAGATCAGAAGTTTCTTGGGTTTGGCTGGTTATTACAGGAGGTTCGTTTAGGGCTTCTCCAAAATTGCAGCTTCTCCAAAATTGTAGCTCCTCTGACCAGATTGACCAGGAAGAATCAGAGGTTCGTATGGACCGACCAATGTGAGGAAAGCTTTGAGGAGCTCAAGAAGAGGTTGACTTCAGCACCAGTGTTAGCTCTGCCAACCAGCAATGAGGACTTCACAGTGTTTTGTGATGCATCCAGAGTAGGCTTGGGTTGTGTGTTGATGCAAAATGGTAGGGTGATCGCTTATGCTTCTAGACAGCTAAAGAGGCATGAGTTGAATTACCCCACACACGATCTTGAGATGGCAGCGGTTATCTTTGCACTCAAGATGTGGAGGCACTACCTCTATGGGGTAAAATGTGAGATCTTTACAGATCATAAGAGCCTGCAGTACATTTTGAGTCAGAGAGAGCTGAATTTGAGACAGAGGAGATGGGTAGAGCTGCTGAGTGACTATGATTGCAAGATTCAGTATCATCCGGGTAAGGCGAATGTTGTGGCAGACGCCCTAAGCCGGAAGTCACTAGGCAGTCTATCCCACATCACGGCAGAGAGGAGACCAGTGGTGAAGGAGTTTTACAAACTCATTGATGAAGGTCTACAGTTGGAGTTGTCTGGTATAAGTGCTTTGATTGCACAGATGAGAGTGGCACCCGTGTTTCTGGAGCAGGTGGCTCAGAAACAACACGAGGACCCAGAGTTAGTGAAGATTGCCAGGACTGTTCAGTCAGACAAAGATAGTGAGTTCAGATTCGACAGTAAGGGGATCCTCCGCTATGGGAGCAGACTATGTGTACCAGATGACATAGGGCTAAATGGAGACATTATGAGGGAGGCTCATAATGCAAGATACAGCATTCACCCCGGAGCCACCAAGATGTATCAAGATATGAAGAAAGTGTATTGGTGGCCAGCCATGAAGAAAGAGGTGGCACAGTTCGTGTCGGCCTGCGAAGTGTGTCAGAGGGTGAAGCTGGAACATCAGAAGCCGGCTGGAATGCTTAACCCGCTACCTATTCCAGAGTGGAAATGGGAGAATATAGTTATGGACTTCGTAGTGGGGTTACCAGCGACGTCCAACAGATTGGACTCCATATGGGTGATTGTGGACAGACTCACCAAATCCGCTCACTTCATCCCTGTCAGGAGTGGCTATTCTGTGGACAAGTTGGCGCAGGTGTATGTAGATGAGATTGTCAGGCTGCATGGGGTTCCTGTTTCAATAGTGTCAGAAAGAGGGCCCCAGTTCACCTCCAGGTTTTGGCGGAGTCTGCAAGATGCCATGGGTACCAGGTTGGATTTCAGTACTGCCTTCCATCCACAGACGGATGGACAGTCGGAGAGGACCATCCAGACTATCGAGGATATGCTTAGAATGTGTGTGCTGGACTTTGGCGGTTCTTAGAGGCAGCATCTACCTTTGGTGGAGTTTGCCTACAATAATAGCCATCATGCTAGCATCGGGATGGCTCCATATGAAGCTTTGTATGGAAGGAAGTGCAGGTCACCTGTTTGCTGGGAGGAAGTTGGAGAGAAGGCCTTGGCAAGGCCTGAGTTAGTAGAGATCACCAGCAGGGTGGTGCCCATCATCAGAGAAAGGATCAAGACTGCTACAAGTAGACAGCAGAGTTATGCAGACATCCGCAGAAGACAGGTAGAGTTTCAGGAGGGGGATCTGGTATTGCTTAAGGTGTCTCCGATGAAAGGAGTGGTTCGGTTCGAGAAGAAAGGTAAGCTGGCTCCACGGTACATTGGACCCTTTGAAGTCCTGCAAAGGATTGGAAATGTATCGTACAAGCTGGATTTACCTGCTTCAATGGCAAGAATCCATCCGGTTTTCCATGTTTCTATGTTGAGGAAATTTGTGTCAGATCCGGGCAAGGTTCTTAGTTAGCCTGATGTAGAGATCCAAGAGGATCTCACCTATGTAGAGCAGCCAGTGCGGATTCTTGACACTCAGATCAGAAAGTTGAGGAACAAGGAAATCCCGATGGTGAAAGTCCTGTGGAACCACCACAATATAGAAGAATGCACCTGGGAGACACGGGAGTCCATGCTCCAGCAGTACCCTCATCTCTTTTAAGGTTAGATCTCTATGTGTTTATATGTTACGTATGTATGTTATGTTTTATGTTATGCATGTCCTAGTTGAGGAACATTCGGGGACGAATGTTCTTAAGGGGGGGAGAATGTAATACCCGGCTAGACTCTGACATCGGAATTCCTACCGTCCGGTGGGATTTGGATGTCGGAAACCTCTAGAAGGGTAACATCATGTTTTTATAGAATGTTTTCATGTATTTTTTTTTAATGTTTTTAAGTATGAAATTAAATGAGTTTTGCATGAAAAGTCTTTGGAGGAAAACCCAGGTTCGGCCGCCGAAAGTCAAGTTCGGTCGCCGAACATGCATGCGTTTTGGAGGCACGTTAGGCCCCCGAAAGCATGAGCAAGGGAAGTCCAGGTTCGGCCGCCGAACCTCATGTTCGGCCGCCGAACCTCATGTTCGGCCGCCGAACATGGCATGCATGCGGAGGCACATTCGGCCCCCGAACGTGGTCTGGCCAGCCACTATAAAAGGGGCACTTAGCCGAAATGGGCGAGCTTTCTCCCATTTTCGGCCACAGCTAGCTTCCGACCTCCCTCTCCCCAAATCTTGTGTTCTTTCTTCAAATCTCCTCCATTTTTCTTGAGTTTTAACCTCACATTGCAAGTTTTGAGCTTTTAAAACAAGTTTTGGAGCTTTAGGAACTCAGGAGCTCATTTGCTTGGATCTCCGAGTTTAGGTCGTCTCTCTCTCGATCTTCAAGAGGTAAGAGCCGATCTTAAGCTCATAGTATGTTTTAAATAAGTTTTATGAAGTTTTATGGGGTAGAAATGCATGTTTAAGTTAGTTGAGCTATGTTAGGTTTTATGTGATTTGTGAACAATGTGGCATGTTTGAGTATGTTTGAAGTGTTGTAGTTGGGGTATATGTTTGTTTGAGGCCCCTAGGAGCTTGTATGCATGTTTTGGTTGAGTGGTATGCATGATTTGAGCTTGGGAGGCGAAATGTGCATAGGAGAGCTGAGTTTCTGCCATTCGGGAGAAGCTCAGGTTCGGCCGCCGAAGGGACTTTCGGCCGCCGAACCCTCTTATGGAGGCAGCTTTCGGCTGCCGAAACTTGCCCCCGAAAGAGGACTTTCGGATCTGTCTGGGACTTTCGGCCGCCGAAGGTGCCGCCGAAAGTGCCTGACTTTCGGCTCTGGAGGGACTTTCGGCCGCCGAACCTGCCGCTGAAAGTGCCCTGTTCAGCCATTTCATGCATGTATTTCTATGATTATTTCATGATGTTTTAGGGGGTTTTTGGGGAGTATATTAGAGTTATGTTTATGTATGTTTGGTCCCTCATTGGAGTCCACCTGTGTAGGTTCAGACCCGAGGAACCGAGGACCCCCGCAGTGAGCCAGCTGCTATAGAGTTTGTCAGAGCTAGCCAGAGGTGAGTGGAATAAACCTTAAGTTTAAATTAATGAAATATGAATTTTGAGCATGACCATGCATCATGAATGCCATGTGATATTTTAGGTTGTTTGCATTAGATTCCACGAATATGTTGCATTGCATACTTGATGATGTTGTGGATGGGCATTGAATGATCCTTTAGTCCTTGATATGTTATGATGAGGCATGTTATGGTATGGTTGCCGGTTGTACCCATTCTACGTCCCGGCCAGAGTAAGAGAAAGACCAGGTTGTACCCATTCTACGTCCCTGGCATCTTGGAACGTTATGTTATGTTATAGTAAGAGGAAGTCCGGTTGTACCCATTCTACGTCCCGGCATTTTGGAATGTAGAGGACTAGAGGTGATAATACCATCCTTATGTGATATGATTGTGATGTGTTGCATTTCATGTAAGCATGAAATTTTAATATATGTTTTCTCTATTCTGCTCACTGGGCTTTGTAGCTCACCCCTCTCCCCTAACCCCAGATGTGCAGGTACAGGGTAGACCAGGAGGTTAGCCAGAGTTTTGAAGGATGTTTATGTAATAGTTAGGTTGTGGACATGACAATTGTACTATGATGTAATGTAAAAGATTATAGCATGTTATGTAATGAGATATATTGAGGTTATAGTTGTGCTTGACCCTATGGGTATTGTTGTCCCTTTTGATACATGATCTATAGATATGTTTATGATGTTCATGATGGTCCAAGCTCAATGTATGATGAGATACCCCATTGGAGCATTTGATGAGGGCTCCAGTGGTGGTTTATGTTTATGATTTTGTAATGTACAGGTCGAGCTTGGCTGATATATGAGAATGTTTACAGATTCTTTTGAGTTTGTTTGATCATGTAAGGGATTTTCAGGTTTACAGGTTATATGTTAGGCTTGCTACGGGTCCCGGCGGCCTTACGCCGATCTGGATCCTAGCGCCGGTAGCGGTCCGGATTTCCGGGCTGTTACACCCATAGAGGTAGTGCCTCCACATCTTGAGTGCAAAGATTACTGCTGCCATCTCAAGGTCATGCATGGGGTAATTCAACTCATGCTTCTTCAGCTGCCTAGAAGCATAAGCAATCACCCTCTCGTTCTGCATCAGTACACAACCCAGTCCCACACGGGACGCATCACAAAAGACTGTAAAGTCCTCATCACTAGATGGCAGAGCTAACACTGGTGCTGAAGTCAACCTCTTCTTAAGCTCTTCAAAACTCTCTTCGCACTGGTCGGTCCACACAAACTTCTGATTCTTCCTGGTTAGTCTGGTCAGAGGAGCTGCAATCTTTGAGAAGTCCTTAACGAACCTCCTGTAGTAACCTGCCAAACCCAAGAAACTTCTAATCTCTGTCACTGAAGTGGGTCTAGGCCAGTTAGCCACAGTTTCTGTCTTCTTGGGGTCTACCTCTATACCATTTTCCGACACCACATGCCCCAAGAACGAAATGCTCCTCAGCCAGAACTCACACTTAGAGAACTTGGCATACAAGCCATGTTCCCTTAAAGTCTGCAGAACCAACCTCAGATGATGGGCATGCTCCTCTGCGTTCCTGGAATACACTAAGATATCATCTATGAAGACAATAACGAAGTGATCCAGGTATTGACTAAATACTCTGTTCATGAGATCCATGAATGCTGCAGGGGCGTTGGTTAACCCAAACGGCATCATGATGGGCGTCGAAACCACCAAAAATAAATTCCTGCTTAGAATAATATTTGTGATAGTGGTAAGCAGGGTCGATCCCACAGAGACTGGCTAAATAGATTAATTCTATCGAATGAAATAAAATAAAGTAAAATAAAGCTAAATAGAATAAAATGGGGGGTTTGAATATAAAGGAATAAATAAAATCAATTTAAAAGAAGAACCAATTTAAATTTAAAAGAGAGAATCAAGATGAGACACATTCAGTTAAAGGAATAATTTTAGTTCCAGTTTTTATGGGTTGATCACGGATACAAAATAATCTCAAATTAATTAATAGACCATTTATAGATATCGAAGACACTTCAGGTATCCAATCCTTCCTTAATTTTAAACTAGTTAAGAGACGCTCGTTCACTAGCCCTAACTCTTGGACAACCGTAGGAGACGCTCCTAGAATTTAATCCAATTATTGCATTAAAAATTAAAAGGACCTGATTCTAACTAACAAACGCGAGACGCTCGGTTCATTTAAGTTAGATTATATTATTCCTTAGGAAGGCCTTACGCAACCTAATTCACTACCTATTTCAGTTTAGTTAAACAATTACGGATTTAACTAACCTGAATAGCAGTCTACCATCCTAGCAATTGAGCAATGGCGCCTTAATGCAACAATCCATAGAATGATATTAAACAATAAACACAGGAATAATATAAATACCAATAATTGAGAAACTATAAAATTACATCAATCTCACAACCCGTTTAACTGGAATTTTTAATTATCCTCTAACTGAGAAGAGAAATTTAGCCACACAAGTTCATGGCTAAAAATAGGAGATGAAAGGTAAGATCAGATATCTCAGATACATCAGAATGCCCCCTTTTATAGTGCTAAGAGTCCTAACCCAAATATAAGTATCTAAAATCAAAATTGAGTACAGTTTGGCAGATAAGATTTATCTGTTTGATTCCCGGGTTTGAAGCTGGCTTTGTTTGTCAAGTATGCTTGTGCCCATAACGCAGTTCATAACACAGCTTATCTAGAGTATCCTTTTATGAATTTGATTGTGGCCACCTTTTATCTCAGAATGTGGGTTCCCAATTGGATTTTTCTTTGTTATCCTCCAATCCTACCAAGATAATGAAATTTAAACAAATCAATCTATTTTAAATGAAATCAAACTCAATGTCTAGATAATTTGTAATAATAAAGCTGCATAATTATGCATATTATCAAATCCCCCACACTTAGATCAGACTTGCCCTCAAGTATGTACTCATTAACCCACAAAAGCTACCCATAATCAAATGGCTCACAAAGTTAACTCAACTTATTTAAACAACATGCATTTCATAGCAAAATCTCATCAACGTATACAAATCATAAAAGAAATACCAACACAATCTTCAAAAGCTGAAATGTAGCAAACTCAATATGTGATCATGCAATTAAGTTCCATGAAATTCTTAAATTAGTGCATAAAGAAACATATACCCAACCAACCAAGAAAGTCTTTTAAAATTATAATTTTTCACCAGGGAACCCAGGAATCCAGTTTTATTTATTTTATCACTTTTATTTTTTTTTTCCTATGGTTTTGGTTCGAGATTTTTTCGGCTCCTATGAGGGTATATTCTCCCAACACTGATTTTCTCCATTCACAAGGGACATCCCTTACTTAAGGGGAATGGGTCCGACCCACCCAAACCAACCAGTGACGGTAAACCATATTATTAGTGGTATGTTTCGAATTATTGACGGCCTTTACGGGGTATAATTCTCCCAACCACTAACTTTTTCCATCCACAAGAGACATCCCTTGCTTAAGGGGATCAAATGACGTACCATTTGAACCAGTTAATGTTGGTAATCCACTCAAAAAGAAATTAATAATAATATTTTTTTTTTCTAACTTAGTTCCCTGGATAGTAGTATCAAGACTTACTGCAGCAGGTTAAAGTAGAATTTCAGAATGCACTATTGGTCTTTTATCAAGCAATATTAATTCACTTAAACATAAGTTTGCACATTTCAAACCATAAAGAAAATGCTAGAATCTCTTAATGATCTGCATAAAAAAAATAAGAGAATGATATTTATGCCAGCTACCTAAAATAATTCAATTTAACTCTGAAAGTCAACTTTTATTTATTATATTATTTTTTTAAGTTGATAAACAAATCAAATAAAACAAAAAGATCAATTAAAACTAAAACAAGTGGACAAACTCTCCCCCACACTTGAACCACAATGTCCTCAATGTGATAAAAGAACAAGACAACCAAAGGAGATATAAATGCAGCTAATCCCCCACACTTGGGTCACAACAAAAATAAATAAATAATTAAATAAAGAGAGAGTTTAGAATATGACCCGGAGAGATGTCAGGACGCCTACTGCTACTATCGGTGTTGAGATCGAATTGTAACCCGCATGTCGTTGATGTTGTTTGCTAAGCGTGCTAGATGAGTGGCAACACGCTCCAAGATTTTTTCGAATCGACTCTCCATCTGATCAATTCTGGTGTTGAAGGCCTGAAAAGCTTGTTGAGCGTCAAATGGAGGATGAGCCATGGTTGAGGCAATAGGAGCTGTACGTAAAGCACTTCCTTTTTTGAAGACTCGATCGGATCGTGGGATGATGGGACCTGGCGGACAAATAGAAAATATAGCACCAGTGTTGCATAGTAAACCCATGTCATCAAGACTCATTAAATCTAAAGGTACCATGTCACAAGCTTTGTGCAAATGAATATTTTGTAAGTCAATTAAGCCTTCTTGCAAAGCAATGTGGGTGACTATGTGTCCTAGAATTAAAGGTCTGCAACGACTAACAGCAGTGCGTATTTGTGAAGCAATAAAACAACCTAGATTGACCTTTATACCCTCAGTCATGCACCAGAGAAAAAATAATTCAGTTTTAGATAGGATTCCAGGGGAATCCTTTCTTCCTGAGAAAGAATATGCAAGCAGACGATGTAAATAAACCAATGCCGGTGAATGTAAATAGGAATCACTAGATTTGGCAGGATTAAAAGATGCTGGTGGTCGGTGTGTGAGTTGCTCATGTACTATTTGTGGGTTAAAAGCGTCACATATATCAGTGTAAGCATGCAAATAGAGTTCTGAGTGGACAGATTCATTATCAATTAACCCAAGTACCCTGTTAAATTCAGTGAGTGAATATGCAAATCGTTGTCCCATTAATCTGAATTGAACAATCCCAGCTGTATCTAATGTGCAATCTGTTAGTGAATCAGCAGAGAAGGTGGAATAAAATTCCCAAACAAGTTCATAATATATTGGACAAGTAATGGCAAAAAAAATTATCCCAACCAATACCCGCGATCAACACATCCACATTCAAACTTAATATCTGTACAGTAGGAGCATGAAGGATTTTACCTTGTACAATAGGGAGAGTCGAAACAAAGGCATACCTGGCTCTTTCATTTGCATTTGTAAATTGAAGATTACCGTGCAATCGTGATGGAGTCGGAGGTAAGTGATGTCTGCCCCTCCCAAGTCGTGTTCGAGTACCAGCAACAGAAGTATTTACCACAGCCGGATTATCGGTAGGAGACTGGTCTGCTGAAGAGGTGGAAGTGGAGTGATGCGAGTCAGAAAGTGGTTCACCGTTGGTGGTGGCTGAGGGTTGTGGACTAGCGCGAGGTGGTGACTTAGCACGTGGGTTGGTGTCCGCGATGGGCGCGTGTATTTTATTCAAGGCAGACTGCACGACGCGAGACGGCGGAGAATGAGCGGCGGCAATGGAATCGAGTGGAGCTTGCACGCGGACGGTGGCGATAGTGGGTGTTGGCGGGTTGCGACCGGTGAAGGTACGAACTCGCCGGCTGTCAGCGGTGGCGGTGGAGCGTCGTTTGGGAGCCATGGGTGATTTGCGGCTATAAGAGAGAAGAGACAAAAGGGAAAGTAGATGTAAAAAGGGTAAAAATAAAGGGTAAAAAGGGAAAAGAATAAATAAATAAATTTAACCCTAATTCCACCTCGTGTTTCCAAAACACACCCATAAATATAAGATCACCTATCTGTAGAATGCTCCGTTCTGGAAAAATAAACACTTACCGCCGGAGAAGATGAATGAAAAGAAAAATAAATAAAATAAATAATAATAATAATAATAATAAAATAAATAAATAAATAAATAAATAAATAAATAAATAAAACACAATAAAATTGAATGAAATGAAAGGTCCAACAAAGAAAAAAAAAAATTTTGTTTTGTTATATTATTTAAAGAAAAAGAAAACAGAATTAAATCTAGAGAATAAAAAGAGTAGTTCTAATTTAAAGTCTTAGCTAGACTTCACTTCTCTGCAAGTTAGTTAAGGAAATGGAGGAAAACCACTGAGATTAACTTCCTCAACCTGTTGTGGCTCGAAATTCTCATAAAAATGTTTCAAACGATGACCATTGACCTTGAATGACTTGGTGGTGTCCATACTCCTTATCTCTATAGCACCGTGAGAAAAAATATTAGTGACAATAAAAGGACCAATCCATCTAGTTCGTAACTTACCAGGAAATAATTTCAGTCTAGAATCATATAGCAAAACTTTTTGACCAACTGAAAATTGCTTCCTAGAAATTAATTTATCATGCAATGCCTTGGTTCTTGCTTTGTATATTCTAGAATTATCATAAGCATCATTTCGAATTTCTTCCAGCTCTTGTAGTTGCAACTTACGATGCACACCAGCTTTATCCATACTCATATTGCAGTGCTTCACTGCCCAAAAAGCCTTATGTTCAATCTCTACGGGTAAGTGACAAGGTTTGCCATAGATGAGGCGGTAAGGAGACATGCCAATGGGTGTTTTAAAAGCTGTGCGATATGCCCATAAGGCGTCTTCCAACCTGAGACTCCAATCTTTGCGATTAGGACTGACAGTCTTTTCAAGAATGGACTTAATTTCTCTGTTGGACACCTCTGCTTGCCCGTTTGTTTGTGGATGATAGGCGGTGGAGGTTCGATGATGGACACCATACTTCTTAAAAAGTGCTGCAACTATCTTATTGCAGAAATGAGTTCTACGATCACTAATTACGGCCTTTGGGACTCCATACCTGTTAAAGATATATGACTTGACAAAACCCACAACAACTTTAGCATCGTTAGTATGGGTAGCTTTTGCTTCCACCCATTTAGAAACATAATCAACCGCTAATAGTATGTATGTATGACCAAAAGAAGATGGGAATGGCCCCATGAAATCTATACCCCAAACATCGAATATTTCACAGATAAGGATGGGTTGTTAGGGCATCTGGTCACGACGACTTAAATTTCCAATTTTTTGACAATTAGCACAAGACTTACATAATATGTAGGAATCATGATATATGTAATACCCGGCTAGACTCCGGTATCGGAATTCCTACCGTCCGGTGGAATCTCGGATGTCGGAAGCCTCTAGTAGGGTAGAAACATCTTTTCATAAAATGTTTTAAGGTATTTCATGGTTTTAAGTATGAAAATTAAATGAGTTTTTGCATGAAAAGTCCTTGGAGGAAAACCCAGGTTCGACCGCCGAAAGTCAAGTTCGGCCGCCGAACATGCATGCGTTTTGGAGGCATGTTAGGCCCCCGAAAGCATGAGTTAGGGAAGTCCAGTTTCGGCCGCCGAAAGTCAAGTTCGGCCGCCGAACATTGCATGGATGCGGAAGCGCATTCGGCCCCCGAACGTGGCCTGGCCAGCCACCTATAAAAGGGGCACTTAGCCGAAATGGGCGAGTTTTCTCCCATTTTCGGCCACAGCAAGCTTCCAACCTTCCCTTTGCAACTCTTGTGTTCTTCCTCCAAATCTCTTCCATTTTTCTTGAGTTTTAAACTCACATTGCAAGTTTTGAGCATTTAAACCAAGTTTTGGAGCTTTGGGAACTCAGGAGCTCATTTTCGTGGATCTCCAAGTTTAGGTCGTCTCCCTCTCGATCTTCAAGAGGTAAGAGCCGATCTTAAGCTCCTTATGTGTTTTAAATAAGTTTTATGCAAGATCTATGGGTAGAAAGGCATGTTAGGTTATATGTTGAGTTATGGGTTAATATTAATGTTTTGAACAATGTATGTTGTTTTTGTGTGTTTGAAGTGTTATAGTTGGGGTATTTGATAGTTTGAGACCCCTAGGTGCGATGTATGATATGTATGCATGTTTTAGAACAAGTTTATGCATGTTTGGTGAGTTTGGAGGCAAAAATGCGTAAGGGAGCCAAGTTTCTGCCCTTTGGCAGAAACCAGGTTCGGCAGTCGAAGGAGCTTTCGGCCGCCGAACATGGCTGGGGAGGCAGGCCTTTCGGCTGCCGAAGTTGCCCCCGAAAAGAGACTTTCGTCTCTGTCTGGGACTTTCGGCCGCCGAAGGTGCCGCCGAACATGCATGAGTTTCGCCTCTGTCTGGGAGTTTCGGCCGCCGAAGGTGCCGCCGAACCTGCCTGACTTTCGGCTCTGGAGGGACTTTTGGCCGCCGAACCTGCCGCCGAAAGTGCCCTGTTCAACCATTTCTTCTATGTTTTTATGTGATGATTTCATGTTGTTTTAGGGGGTTTTTGGGGAGTATATTAGAGTTATGTTTATGTATGTTTGGTCCCTCATTGGAGTCCACCTGTGTAGGTTCGAACCCGAGGAACCGAGGACCCCAGCAGTGAGCCAGCTGCTACAGAGTTTGTCAGAGCTAGCCAGAGGTGAGTGGAATAAACCTTAAGTTTTAAAATAAATGAAATATGAATTTTGAGCATGATCCATGCATCATGAATGCCATGAGATATAGTAGGTTGTTTGCATTAGTATTCACGAATATGTTGCATTGCATTTATGATGATGATGTGGATTGGTTATTGGATGATCCTTTAGTTCTCATATGATATGATGATGTTATGGCATGATATGGTATGGAAGTCCAGGTTGTACCCATTCTACGTCTCTGGCACGATGTAAGAGGAAGTCCAGGTTGTACCCATTCTACGTCCCTGGCACAGTTGGACTGTATGATATGTTATGTTAAGAGAAAGACCGGTTGTACCCATTCTACGTCTCGGCACAGTTGGACTATGTAGAGGACTATAGGTGACAATACCATCCGAGATGTGATTTATTGTGATGTGTTGCATTACATAATGGCATGAAAATTTTAATATGTGATTTCACTATTCTGCTCACTGGGCTTTGTAGCTCACCCCTCTCCCCTAACCCCAGATGTGCAGGTACAGGGTAGACCAGGAGGTTAGCCAGAGTTTTGAAGTATGTGTATGTAATAGTTAGATGGTGGACATGACAATTGTAATATGATGTAATGTAAGAGATTACAGTATGTATGTAATGAGGTATATTGAGGTTATAGATGTGCTTGACCCTATGAGTATTGTAATCCCTTGTTGATGCATGATCTTAGTTATTTGATGATACAGATGTAAGCCAACTCATCTCATGTTATAGTGCTCATTAGGGCATTGTTGAGATTCCACAGAGGGGTCATGATTATGGTTATGTAATGTATGTTCAGGTTGAGTTGGATGTATGAAAGAAAGGTTTTAAATTTTTTTATGTATTTTCTTGATCATGTATGGGATTAAACAGGTTTCCAGGATGTATGTTTGGCTTGCTACGGGTCCCGGCGGCCTTAAGTCGACCCGGATCCTAGCGCCGGTAGCGGTCCGATTTTCGGGTCGTTACAGAATGGTATCAGAGCCCTAGGTTCATAGGATCGGACCTAGAGTGTCGGGCTCATAGATGTTCTAGAAGGTCAAGCACAATAGGAAGATCATGTCCACTAGGATAGGATGTGGAGTCCTGTCTTGCATGATGATATGAATTGCCATGACTTTGTGCATGTGCATTAATGATATGCTATGCTATGTTATGTATGTGATGAGGGTTCTTGTGTGCCCACATGAACCATATGATGCTAATGTTTGTATGATGTGTACTGTTTTTCAGAAAATAGGATGAGGGGAACTCGTCGATCGGCAAGATTGACTGGAGTGCCACCTGAGGATGAGGGCACGAGCGCCCGTCCTCCTACATTGCCTAGGGCAATGTCTTGTAGAGCCAACAGAGAAAGAGTGTCAAGGGACCCTAGAAGGTCTTTTGATGCTAGCAGAAGGGGGACTGATAGAGGAAGAAGTTCTTCAGATGTGAGGGAGGTTATGGAAGAGGATCAGAGGAGGGATGGAAACCTGGATGTGAGCATGGAGGAAGAAGGGACAGGGGAGTCTCAGGGAGGCGTTCCGGCCTCGGGGTATGGTTTTCCACCCCATTATCCACCCTTCCCACAGGGTTCAGGGTATCCGATGGGAGGTACATCGGATTACTCCAGCTTTAACCCCTACCGTACCTACATGCCCTATCCACCTTTCTATCCGCCTTACACACAGTACCCAGCTTATCCACCCTCACCCTTCTATCCAAACCCGGCAAACCCCACCTCGGGGAATGCTGCACCTCCACCTCCACCACCTACAGAACCAGCAGCCCCAGTTACTCAACCTCCTAGACCTAGCTCAGCTGATGGGAGCAAGGTAAAGATGACAGATTACCTCAAGCTAGATGCTCCCAAATACAAGTCAGGGGATGATCCCTTTGAGTATCTGAGAGTGGTGAAGACAATAACTGATGAGCTAGGGGCAAGTGACAGCAGGGCCATTCAGATGGCAGGGTTCACTTTAAAGTGCAAGAAGGCACGGGAATGGTTCAAGTGTTATGTGGACCCGAGACTAGACGGTATGACATGGGAAGAATTTGCGAATGAGTTCGCTGGATGGGCTTTTCCAGACAGTTCTAGAGAACTGAAGATGATTGAGTTTGAGCAACTGAGGCAGTCAGAGCACATGGGTGTAGAGGAGTTCACGGATAAATTCTTGGAGCTATTGCCTTTTTCAGGGCAAGCTCTAGATACAGATACGAAGAAAGCCAAGAAATATGTTATGAAGCTGCATTCCAGGTACTCCTCGTTGGTTCAGTCAGCTGAGAGAGAAAGTTTCCACACTGTGGTGGATATGGCTCGAAGAATGGAAGCAAGTGCTATAGTTGAGGGGTCAGTGAAGCAGTCAGTGACCCAGTCTTCAGGGGTTAAGACCCCAGGCAGAGGAGGACCAAGTTTCTCTTCTCAGAGCTCAGGTAAGAAGAGGTGGGATAACACCACCAGGAAGTCGAAGAAGAATAAGTTTTGGAACAAGTTGAAATCCGGTCTGGGTTTTGGCGGTGGCTCGAGCTCAGGCTCAGATGGTACAGAATGCCAGAGATGTGGAAGACCACACAGGGGAGTGTGTCGAGCTGGGACTAACACATGTTTCAGATGTGGACAGGAGGGACACATGGCTCGGGATTGTCCTAGAGCACCTTTTATGGGCCAGCCCCAGCAGACAGCTTCTGGTAGTGTGGCACAGCCAGCAGTTCCAGCCACAACTCAGGGCAGTGGCAGAGGTAGAGGGAGAGGGGCAGCCTCTTCTTCTGGTTCCCGAGGTGAAGGTCCATCAGCTCCAGCCAGGATCTTCACCATGACTCAGCAGGAGGCTAACACATCCAACACCGTGGTGTCAGGTAATCTCGTCATTGGGTGTTCTGATGTGTATGCATTAATGGACCCGGGTGCATCTCATTCATTTATTGCTCCGAGAGCCGTTGAGAGGTTGGGTCTGATAGTCTCTGGGTTAGAGTGTCCCCTATGGGTCAGTGGACCCAAGTGTGACCCGTCAGTGGCAGTGTCAGTCTGCCAGTACAGTCCAGTTTTTATTGAGGGAAGATGCCTCTCCGCCAACCTTGTGGTTCTAGATTTGACAGACTTTGATGTCATTCTAGGGATGGATTGGCTATCTACCCATGGTGCTACCTTGGACTGCAGGGACAAGGTAGTCAAGTTCAGAGATCAGAACGGGTCAGAGGTCGTCTTCAGAGGAGACAAGAGGGGCACGCCTAGAGGTTTGATATCAGCTCTTCAGGCTCGTAGGTTGCTTAGGAAGGGATGTCAGGGGTACTTAGCTCATGTGAGAAAGCTAGACAGTCAGGTCAGGCAGCCGGCCTCGGTGCCAGTTGTCAGAGAGTTTCAGGATGTTTTTCCGGATGAGCTTCCAGGTTTACCACCTGCTAGGGAGATAGAGTTCGAGATAGAGTTGATGCCTGGAACTAGACCGATCTCTACCCCTCCCTACAGGATGGCTCCAGCTGAGTTGAAAGAATTGAAAGAACAGTTGCAAGTGTTGGTAGAAAAGGGCTTCATCCGACCGAGCACCTCACCTTGGGGTGCACCAGTCTTGTTTGTCAGAAAGAAGGATGGATCCCTTAGGCTTTGTATCGACTACAGGCAGTTGAACAAAGTCACTACCAAGAATAAGTACCCGTTGCCTAGGATCGACGATCTATTTGACCAGCTAGCCGGAGCAGGTTGTTTCTCCAAAATAGATCTGAGATCGGGGTACCATCAGCTGAGGATAAGGGATGAAGATGTGCCGAAGACAGCTTTCAGGACCAGATATGGGCATTTTGAGTTTCTTGTAATGCCGTTCGGGTTAACCAACGCCCCTGCAGCATTCATGGATCTCATGAACAGAGTGTTTAGCCAGTACCTGGATCACTTCGTTATTGTCTTCATAGATGATATCTTGGTGTATTCCAGGAATGCAGAGGAGCATGCCCATCATCTGAGGTTGGTTCTGCAGACCTTGAGGGAACATGGCTTGTATGCCAAGTTCTCTAAGTGTGAGTTCTGGCTGAGGAGCATTTCGTTATTGGGGCATGTAGTGTCAGAGAATGGGATTGAGGTGGACCCCAAAAAGACAGAAACTGTAGCTAACTGGCCTAGACCCACTTCAGTGACAGAGATTAGAAGTTTCTTGGGTTTGGCAGGTTACTACAGGAGGTTCGTTCAGGACTTCTCGAAGATAGCAGCTCCTCTGACCAGACTAACCAGGAAGAATCAGAAATTTCTGTGGACCGACCAGTGCGAAGAAAGTTTTGAAGAGCTTAAGAAGAGATTGACTTCAGCACCAGTTTTAGCTCTGCCATCTAGTGAGGAGGACTTTACAGTCTTTTGTGATGCGTCCCGTGTGGGACTGGGTTGTGTACTGATGCAGAATGAGAGGGTGATTGCTTATGCTTCTAGGCAGCTGAAGAAGCATGAGTTGAATTACCCCACACATGACCTTGAGATGGCAGCAGTAATCTTTGCACTCAAGATGTGGAGGCACTACCTCTACGGGGTAAAATGTGAGATCTTTACAGATCATAAGAGCCTGCAGTACATCCTGAGTCAAAGAGATTTGAACTTGAGACAGAGGAGATGGGTGGAGCTGCTGAGTGACTATGATTGCAAGATCCAGTATCATCCGGGTAAGGCGAATGTCGTGGCAGACGCCCTAAGCCGGAAGTCACTAGGCAGTTTATCCCATATATCGGCAGAGAGGAGGCCAGTGGTGAAGGAGTTCTACAAGCTTATTGAGGAAGGTCTACAGATGGAGTTGTCTGGTACAGGTGCCTTGGTGGCCCAGATGAGAATGGCACCCGTGTTTCTGGAGCAGGTGGCTCAGAAACAGCATGAGGACCCGGAGTTAGTGAAGATTGCCAGGACTGTGCAGTCAGGCAATGATAGTGAGTTCAGATTCGACAGCAAGGGGATCCTCCGCTATGGGAGCAGACTATGTGTACCAGATGACATAGGGCTAAAAGGAGACATTATGAGAGAGGCTCATAATGCCAGATACAGCGTTCACCCCGGAGCCACCAAGATGTATCAAGATCTAAAGAAGGTTTATTGGTGGCCAGCTATGAAGAAAGAAGTGGCACAGTTTGTGTCTGCCTGCGAAGTATGTCAGAGGGTGAAGCTGGAACATCAGAAGCCGGCTGGAATGCTTAACCCGCTACCTATTCCAGAATGGAAATGGGAAAATATAGCTATGGACTTCGTAGTGGGGTTACCGGCGGCGTCCAACAGAGTGGACTCCATATGGGTGATTGTGGACAGACTCACCAAATCTGCTCACTTCATTCCTGTCAAGAGTGGCTACTCTGTAGACAAGTTGGTGCAGGTATATGTGGATGAGATCGTCAGGCTGCATGGGGTTCCTGTTTCGATAGTGTCAGATAGAGGGCCCCAGTTCACCTCCAGGTTTTGGCGGAGTCTGCAAAACGCCATGGGTACCAGGTTGGATTTCAGTACTGCCTTCCACCCCCAGACGGATGGACAGTCAGAAAGGACCATCCAGACTATCGAGGATATGCTTAGAATGTGTGTGCTGGATTTTGGCGGTTCTTGGAGGCAGCATCTACCTTTGGTGGAGTTTGCCTATAACAACAGCCATCATGCTAGCATCGGGATGGCTCCATATGAAGCTTTGTACGGAAGGAAGTGTAGATCACCTGTTTGCTGGGAGGAAGTTGGAGAAAAGGCCTTAGCAGGGCCTGAACTAGTAGAGATCACCAGCAGGGTGGTACCCATAATCAGAGAGAGAATCAAGACTGCTGCCAGCAGACAGAAGAGCTATGCAGACGTCCGCAGGAGACAGTTAGAGTTTCAGGAGGGGGATCTGGTATTGCTCAAGGTGTCTCCAATGAAGGGAGTGGTTCGCTTCGGGAAGAAAGGTAAACTAGCCCCACGATACATCGGACCCTTTGAAATCTTGCAAAAGATTGGGAATGTGTCGTACAAGCTGGATTTACCTGCTTCAATGGAAAGAATCCATCCGGTTTTCCATGTTTCTATGTTGAGGAAGTTTGTGTCAGATCCGAGCAAGGTTCTTAGTGAGCCTGATGTGGAGGTCCAAGAGGATCTCACCTATGTTGAACAGCCAGTACGGATCATAGACACCCAGATCAGAAAGTTAAGAAACAAGGAAATCCCGATGGTGAAAGTCCTGTGGAACCACCACAACTTGGAAGAATGCACCTGGGAGACACGAGAGTCCATGCTCCAGCAATATCCCCATCTCTTTTAGAGGTTAGTATCCTTGTGTGCTATGTGTTATGTATGTATGTTATGTTATGTTTTATGCCATGCTATGTGTGCTAGTTGAGGTACATTCGGGGACGAATGTTCTTAAGGGGGGGAGAATGTAATACCCGGCTAGACTCCGGTATCGGAATTCCTACCGTCCGGTGGAATCTCGGATGTCGGAAGCCTCTAGTAGGGTAGAAACATCTTTTCATAAAATGTTTTGAGGTATTTCATGGTTTTAAGTATGAAAATTAAATGAGTTTTTGCATGAAAAGTCCTTGGAGGAAAACCCAGGTTCGGCCGCCGAAAGTCAAGTTCGGTCGCCGAACATGCATGCGTTTTGGAGGCATGTTAGGCCCCCGAAAGCATGAGTTAGGGAAGTCCAGTTTCGGCCGCCGAAAGTCAAGTTCGGCCGCCGAACATTGCATGGATGCGGAAGCGCATTCGGCCCCCGAACGTGGCCTGGCCAGCCACCTATAAAAGGGGCACTTAGCCGAAATGGGCGAGTTTTCTCCCATTTTCGGCCACAGCAAGCTTCCAACCTTCCCTTTGCAACTCTTGTGTTCTTCCTCCAAATCTCTTCCATTTTTCTTGAGTTTTAAACTCACATTGCAAGTTTTGAGCATTTAAACCAAGTTTTGGAGCTTTGGGAACTCAGGAGCTCATTTTCGTGGATCTCCAAGTTTAGGTCGTCTCCCTCTCGATCTTCAAGAGGTAAGAGCCGATCTTAAGCTCCTTATGTGTTTTAAATAAGTTTTATGCAAGATCTATGGGTAGAAAGGCATGTTAGGTTATATGTTGAGTTATGGGTTAATATTAATGTTTTGAACAATGTATGTTGTTTTTGTGTGTTTGAAGTGTTGTAGTTGGGGTATTTGATAGTTTGAGACCCCTAGGTGCGATGTATGATATGTATGCATGTTTTAGAACAAGTTTATGCATGTTTGGTGAGTTTGGAGGCAAAAATGCGTAAGGGAGCCAAGTTTCTGCCCTTTGGCAGAAACCAGGTTCGGCAGCCGAAGGAGCTTTCGGCCGCCGAACATGACTGGGGAGGCAGGCCTTTCGGCTGCCGAAGTTGCCCCCGAAAAGGGACTTTCGTCTCTGTCTGGGACTTTCGGCCGCCGAAGGTGCCGCCGAACATGCATGAGTTTCGCCTCTGTCTGGGAGTTTCGGCCGCCGAAGGTGCCGCCGAACCTGCCTGACTTTCGGCTCTGGAGGGACTTTCGGCCGCCGAACCTGCCGCCGAAAGTGCCCTGTTCAGCCATTTCTTGCATGTTTTTATGTGATGATTTCATGATGTTTTAGGGGGTTTTTGGGGAGTATATTAGAGTTATGTTTATGTATGTTTGGTCCCTCATTGGAGTCCACCTGTGTAGGTTCGGACCCGAGGAACCGAGGACCCCAGCAGTGAGCCAGCTGCTACAGAGTTTGTCAGAGCTAGCCAGAGGTGAGTGGAATAAACCTTAAGTTTTAAAATAAATCAAATATGAATTCATGCATCATGAATGCCATGAGATATAGTAGGTTGTTTGCATTAGTATTCACGAATATGTTGCATTGCATTTATGATGATGATGTGGATTGGTTATTGGATGATCCTTTAGTCCTCATATGATATGATGATGTTATGGCATGATATGGTATGGAAGTCCAGGTTGTACCCATTCTAAGTCCCTGGCACGATGTAAGAGGAAGTCCAGGTTGTACCCATTCTACGTCCCTGGCACAGTTGGACTGTATGATATGTTATGTTAAGAGAAAGACCGGTTGTACCCATTCTACGTCCCGGCACAGTTGGACTATGTAGAGGACTATAGGTGACAATACCATCCGAGATGTGATTTATTGTGATGTGTTGCATTACATAATGGCATGAAAATTTTAATATGTGATTTCACTATTCTGCTCACTGGGCTTTGTAGCTCACCCCTCTCCCCTAACCCCAGATGTGCAGGTACAGGGTAGACCAGGAGGTTAGCCAGAGTTTTGAAGTATGTGTATGTAATAGTTAGATGGTGGACATGACAATTGTAATATGATGTAATGTAAGAGATTACAGTATGTATGTAATGAGGTATATTGAGGTTATAGATGTGCTTGACCCTATGAGTATTGTAATCCCTTGTTGATGCATGATCTTAGTTATTTGATGATACAGATGTAAGCCAACTCATCTCATGTTATAATGCTCATTAGGGCATTGTTGAGATTCCACAGAGGGGTCATGATTATGGTTATGTAATGTATGTTCAGGTTGAGTTGGATGTATGAAAGAAAGGTTTTAAATTTTTTTATGTATTTTCTTGATCATGTATGGGATTAAACAGGTTTCCAGGATGTATGTTTGGCTTGCTACGGGTCCCGGCGGCCTTAAGTCGACCCGGATCCTAGCGCCGGTAGCGGTCCGATTTTCGGGTCGTTACAGATATATATGAGGCCAATAAAATCCACTCTCAAGGATCTTACGAGCTGTTCTTTTTGGACCAAAGTGGCCTCCACATGCGTGGGCATGACAGAAATTCATAATGGAATGGATTTCATGACCCGTGACACATCTCCTAATAATCTGGTCTGAGCATATGCGCCATAAATAAGGTTCATCCCAAGTATAATACTTGGAATCATGTTTGATCTTTTCCCGTTCAGCTCTGGTTAAGTCATCGGGTAAGACTTTAGAGACCAAATAATTAACTATATCTGCGTACCATGGAACTTGCTCTGATGCGGAGAACAGGTGTTCATCCGGGAAGTCATCATTAAGTGGTACAGTGTCTTCAACCAACAATGGCAATCGGCTAAGATGATCAGCAACTAAGTTCTCAGATCCCTTCTTGTCCCGGATCTCAACATCGAACTCTTGAAGCAAAAGAATCCATCGAATCAATCTGGGCTTTGCATCTTTCTTCTTGAAAAGGTATTTTAGAGCTGCATGGTCAGAGTAAACAATTACTTTAGTACCAAGTAGATATGAACGGAATTTTTCTAAAGCAAAAACTATAGCTAACAGTTCTTTCTCTGTGGTTGAGTAATTGCATTGGGCACTATCAAGTGTTCTGGACGCATAGTAAATAACATGAGGATCTTTGTCCTTCCTTTGGCCTAAGACCGCGCCCACAGCCTGGTTACTCGCGTCGCACATAATTTCAAAAGGTTGACTCCAATAAGGGGGCTGTATTATGGGCGCAGTGATTAATACCTCTTTGAGTGCATCAAAAGCTTCCTTGCAAGCATTGTCAAAAGTAAACTCAACATCCTGTTGCAATAACCTGCAAAGTGGCTGAGCTATTTTTGAGAAATTCTTAATAAATCGTCGATAAAAACCTGCATGTCCGAGGAACGAACGAATTTCGCGCACATTAACGGGATAGGGCAGTGACTTAATAATATCTATCTTACTTTTGTCAACCTCAATTCCCCTTTTTGACACAATGTGCCCCAATATTAGCCCTTGATCTACCATAAAATGACATTTCTCATAGTTTAACACCAAATCAGACTCTAAACATCTTTTAAGGACTTTTTCAAGGTTAGCTAAGCATGTATCAAAGGAGTTACCATATACAGTGAAATCGTCCATAAAAACTTCTATGATGTCTTCTACAAAATCTGAAAATATACTAACCATACATCGCTGAAACGTGGCTGGTGCATTGCAAAGCCCAAATGGCATTCGTCGATAGGCAAATGTGCCAAATGGACAGGTGAAGGTAGTCTTCTCTTGGTCTTCGGGTGCCACAGGAATCTGATGGAAGCCTGAATATCCATCAAGACAACAATAATGAGATTTTCCAGCTAGACGCTCAAGCATCTGATCAATAAAAGGAAGTGGAAAATGATCTTTTCTTGTGGACGTATTTAATTTACGATAATCTATACAAACCCTCCACCCGTTTTGGACGCGGGTGGGTATTGATTCTCCATCTTCATTTTTCACCACAGTAATGCCTGTTTTCTTAGGGACAACCTGGACTGGGCTCACCCACTTGCTATCGGAAATGGGGTAGATCACACCTGCATCAAGTAATTTCAGGATTTCTTTTTTTACCACTTCCATCATAGGAGGATTCAGACGACGTTGAGCTTCCCTGGTGGGCTTGCTATCGTCTTCCAGTAAAATCTTGTGCATACAAATGGAAGGACTAATCCCTTTTATATCAGCTATAGTCCAGCCAATTGCACCTTTATTTTCTTTTAGAACTCGAATCAGCTCCTCTTCTTCATATAGTGTCAGCTTGTTGGAGATAATTACGGGTAGAGAACTTCCTGCCCCAAGGTATGCATACTTCAGGTGAGTCGGCAACGGTTTCAGCTCTAACTGTGGGGCCTGCACAACAGATGGTAAAAGTTTAGAATGAGCAGTGGGCAATCCTAAAGAAGAGACATTACTTTTAATTTTGTTAGCTTCAAGTTCATGGACCACATCTTCCAACCTTCCGTGTAAGACAAAATCAGTACTCATGGCTGCCAATTTAGCTTTACTCAGGTTTTCACACAATACAGTTTGTAGTTCATCCTCACCTTGCAACTCAAATACTTTCTGGACTAAAGGTTCGATGATATCCACACCACACACATTAGAAAGGTCATTCGGGTATTTCATGCTATCATACACATTAAATTTTATAATTTCCCCATCGAACTCCATGGTAAGTGTGCCATCAAAAACATCTATTTTTGTTCTAGCAGTTGTCAAGAAAGGTCTACCTAACAAAAGATCAGATGTATTAGAGGCCCTATCATCATCCATATGGACTATATAAAAATCACCAGGGAATACTAAATTACCAACTTGTACCAGCACATCCTCTAAAACTCCCTCGGGATATATAACAGACCTATCAGCTAATTGTATCACTACTCCAGTTTCTTTCAAAGGGCCAACATTTAAAGATTGATAAATGGACAATGGCATTACATTTATAGATGCACCCAAGTCACACATCGCTTTTTTAACCCCAACTTTGCCAATTTTGATAGGTATAGCAAACATACCTTGGTCCTTGCATTTGGTAGGCATTTTACTTTGAAAAACAGCAGACACCTTTTCATCCATACAAACCTTTTGGTAGCCCACCAGCTTCCTCTTATTTGTGCATAACTCCTTTAAGAACTTCGCATAGCGAGGTACCTGTTTAATTGCATCAAGTAAAGGTATATTAACTTCTACCTTACGAAATGTCTCAAGGATCTCCTTTTCTTCTTTCTCTCGTTTGGACTTGGCTAATCTCTCATGAAAAGGAGGTTTAATGATCAGAGGTTCAGGTTGTAGGGGAGCTGAAGCTAATTTGTCTTGTTCAGGTACCGTCACCTCAGCTTCCAAGCTACTGCGGTCGTGCCCACGACTTACCTGTCGAGGATTATCCTGCAATTCTTTTCCGTTTCTGAGTGTAACGGCACTTGCATTCTGCTTGGGGTTCATTATAGTCTGGGAAGGCAATTTACCTTGATTTTCCAATTTGTTCACCGATACCGCCAATTGACTGATTTGTGTTTCCAGATTACGAATACTCGTCTGAGTGTCCTGTTGAAATTGTTGAGTGTTAATGGCCAAACTTTTAACAATATCTTCCAAGGACATACCTGAATTAGATGAAGATGCTTGCTGCTGAAACTGTTTAGGCTGATAACTTTGAGAATTTTGTTGTTTATAGCTAAAGTTCGGGTGATTTCGCCATCCTGGGTTGTACGTATTTGAGAAAGGATCGTACTTTCTTTGTGGAGGACCTGGAAACCCGTTGACAGCATCCACATGCTGGTCGTCCTCTTGAAGTGATGGGCACATATCAGTGGGATGACCCGTATTAGCGCAAATTCCACAAGCTTTGGCTTGTTGTACCTTCTCTGCAACAAGATTTTCAACTAAAGTGGTTAGATGAGAAAGTTTAGACTCAACAGAATAATTGCTTACCTCAGAAACTCTCCTATGAGAGTCTTGTACAGGTACAAATTGTTGTGAATTTGCAGCCATCGTAGATATCAATTCCCTAGCTTCTCGGGGTGTTCTTTTGCGTATCGCACCGCCACTTGCAGCATCTATCATACGTCTTTCCATGGTTGTGAGTCCCTCATAAAAATGAAGCATAAGTTGTTTATTTGAGATTTCATGCCTAGGACTGCTAGCACATAGACGTTTAAATCTCTTCCAATAGTCATGGAGAGTTTCTGTTTCCTTTTGCTTAATTCCTGATATTTCTCTTCTTATTGCAGATGCTCTAGAAGCGGGAAAGAATCGATCTAAAAATAATTTTACCATTTCTCCCCATGTAGTGACTGAACCCGGAGGTAGGTAGTATAACCAATCTTTTGCATTGTCAGCTAAAGAAAAAGGAAATGCCCTTAGCTTGATTTGTTCTTCTGTAATTCCTTGTGGTCTCATGCTGGAGCATACCACATGGAACTCTTTCAAATGTCTATGAGGATCTTCCCTTTCAATTCCTCTAAAGATGGGGAGGAGATGAATTAATCCCGATCTTAGCTCAAGTGGTGCATTTAGTGCAGGATATACGATGCAAAGGGGTTGAGGGTCATCCACATTGTCAACATCTTGTATTGGTTGTTCTTCAGCCATTTGCTCTTCCACGTCAGACTCACCAGAGGTATCGTCCGGGTCAGATGTTGTTTCCTCCGTGCCCACGACCTGTTCGTTGACAACAACCTGTTCTTCAACTGTGACCTCCTCTTCAACTGCAGCAACCTGTGCTTCAATAGGGAGTTGTTCCTCAATGCTGGGTGATGAGAGATCTTTGTTTCGCTGTTTAGCCTCTTTTCTCAGTTTTCTTGCGGTTTTCTCAATTTCTGGGTTGAACTCGAGTCTACCTGCAAAATTAGAACGTGTCATTCAAGAAGAATTAATAAAACAATTTAGAACCAGTTCCCCGGCAACGGCGCCAAAATTTGATGGGCGTCGAAACCACCAAAAAAAAATTCCTGCTTAGAATAATATTTGTGATAGTGGTAAGCAGGGTCGATCCCACAGAGACTGGCTAAATAGATTAATTCTATCGAATGAAATAAAATAAAGTAAAATAAAGCTAAATAGAATAAAATGGGGGGTTTGAATATAAAGGAATAAATAAAATCAATTTAAAAGAAGAACCAATTTAAATTTAAAAGAGAGAATCAAGATGAGACACATTCAGTTAAAGGAATAATTTTAGTTCTAGTTTTTATGGGTTGATCACGGATACAAAATAATCTCAAATTAATTAATAGACCAGTTATAGATATCGAAGACGCTTCAGGTATCCAATCCTTCCTTAATTTTAAACTAGTTAAGAGACGCTCGTTAACTAGCCCTAACTCTTGGACAACCGTAGGAGACGCTCCTAGAATTTAATCCAATTATTGCATTAAGAATTAAAAGGACCTGATTCTAACTAACAAACGCGAGACGCTCGGTTCATTTAAGTTAGATTATATTATTCCTTAGGAAGGCCTTACGCAACCTAATTCACTACCTATTTCAGTTTAGTTAAACAATTACGGATTTAACTAACCTGAATAGCAGTCTACCATCCTAGCAATTGAGCAATGGCGCCTTAATGCAACAATCCATAGAATGATATTAAACAATAAACACAGGAATAATATAAATACCAATAATTGAGAAACTATAAAATTACATCAATCTCACAACCCGTTTAACTGGAATTTTTAATTATCCTCTAACTGAGAAGAGAAATTTAGCCACACAAGTTCATGGCTAAAAATAAGAGATGAAAGGTAAGATCAGATATCTCAGATACATCAGAATGCCCCCTTTTATAGTGCTAAGAGTCCTAACCCAAATATAAGTATCTAAAATCAAAATTGAGTACAGTTTGGCAGATAAGATTTATCTGTTTGATTCCCGGGTTTGAAGCTGGCTTTGTTTGTCAAGTATGCTTGTGCCCATAACGCAGTTCATAACACAGCTTATCTAGAGTATCCTTTTATGAATTTGATTGTGGCCACCTTTTATCTCAGAATGTGGGTTCCCAATTGGATTTTTCTTTGTTATCCTCCAATCCTACCAAGATAATGAAATTTAAACAAATCAATCTGTTTTAAATGAAATCAAACTCAATGTCTAGATAATTTGTAATAATAAAGCTGCATAATTATGCATATTATCACATCACAAGGAACTCAAAATGCCCATATCTGGTCCTGAAAGCTGTCTTTGGCACATCTTCATCCCTTATCCTTAGCTGATGGTACCCCGATCTTAGATCTATTTTGGAGAAACAACCCGCTCTTGCTAGCTGGTCGAATAGATCATCGATCCTTGGCAGAGGGTACCTATTTTTGGTAGTGACTTTGTTCAACTGCCTGTAGTCGATACAAAGTCTGAGGGATCCATCCTTCTTTCTCACAAACAAGACCGGAGCACCCCAAGGTGAGGTACTCTGTCGGATGAAGCCCTTTTCTACCAGCTCTTGCAACTGCTCCTTCAATTCCTTCAACTCGGCTGGGGCCATCCTGTAGGGAGGGATAGAGATCGGTCTAGCTCCAGGCACCAACTCTATTTCGAACTCTATCTCCCTAGCAGGTGGTAAACCTGGAAGCTCGTCTGGAAAGACATCTTGAAACTCTCTGACAACTGGCACCGAGGCTGGCTCCCTGACCTGACTGTCTAGCTCTCTCACATGAGCTAAGTACCCCTGACATCCCTTCCTAAGCAACCTACGAGCCTGAAGAGCTGATATCAGACCTCTAGGTGTACCCCTTTTGTCTCCTCTGAAGACGACCTCTAACCCGTTCTGATCTCTGAACCTGACTACCTTGTCCCTGCAGTCCAAGGTAGCACCATGGGTAGATAGCCAATCCATCCCTAGAATGACATCAAAGTCTGTTAAATCTAGAACCACAAGGTCGGCGGAGAGGCATCTTCCCTCAACAAAAACTGGACTGTACTGGCAGACTGACACTGCCACTGACGGGTCACACTTGGGTCCACTGACCCATAAGGGACACTCTAACCCAGAGACTATCAGGCCCAACCTCTCGACGGCTCTCGGAGCAATAAATGAATGAGATGCACCCGGGTCCATTAAAGCATACACATCAGAACACCCAATGACGAGATTACCTGACACCACGGTGTTGGATGTGTTAGCCTCCTGCTGAGTCATGGTGAAGATCCTGGCTGGAGCTGATGGACCTTCACCTCGGGAACCAGAAGAAGAGGCTGCCCCTCTCCCTCTACCTCTGCCACTGCCCTGAGTTGTGGCTGGAGCTGCTGGCTATGCCACACTACCAGAAGCTGTCTGCTGGGGCTGGCCCATAAAAGGTGCTCTAGGACACTCCCGAGCTATGTGTCCCTCCTGTCCACATCTGAAACATGTATTAGTCCCAGCTCGACACACTCCCCTGTGCGGCCTTCCACATCTCTGGCATTTTGTACCATCTGAGCCTGAGCTCGAGCCACCGCCAAATCCCAGACCGGATTTCAACTTATTCCAAAACTTATTCTTCTTCGGCTTCTTGGTGGTGTTATCCCACCTCTTCTTACTTGAGCTCTGAGAAGAGAGACCTGGCCCTCCTCTGCCTGGGGTCTTAACCCCTGAAGACTGGGTCACTGACTGCTTCACTGACCCCTCAACTATAGCACTCGCTTCCATCCTTCGAGCCATATCCACCACAGTGTGGAAACTTTCCCTCTCAACTGACTGAATCAACGAGGAGTACCTGGAATGCAGCTTCATAACATATCTCTTGGCTTTCTTCGAATCGGTATCTAGAGCTTGCCCTGAGAAAGGCAATAGCTCTAAGAATTTATCCGTGAACTCCTCTACGCTCATGTGCTCTGTCTGTCTCAGCTGTTCAAACTCAATCATCTTCAGTTCTCTGGAACTGTCTGGAAAAGCCCAACTAGCGAACTCATTCGCAAATTCCTCCCATGTCATACCGTCTAGTCTCGGGTCCACATAACACTTGAACCATTCCCGTGCCTTCTTGCACTTTAAAGTGAACCCTGCCATCTGAATGGCCCTGCTATCATCCGCCCCTAGCTCATCAGTTATTGTCTTCACTACTCTCAGATACTCAAAGGGGTCATCCCCTGACTTGTATTTGGGAGCATCCAGCTTAAGGTAATCTGTCATCTTTATCTTGCTCCCACCGGCTGAGCTAGGTCTGGGAGGTTGAGTAACTGGGACTGCTGGTTCTGTAGGTGGTGGAGGTGGGGGTGCAGCATTCCCCGAGGTGGGGTTTGCCGGGTTTGGATAGAAGGGTGAGGGTGGATAAGCTGGGTACTGTGTATAAGGTGGATAGAAAGGTGGATAAGGCATGTAGGTAGGGTAGGGGTTAAAGCTGGAGTAATCCGATGTGCCTCCCATCGGATATCCTGAACCCTGTGGGAAGGGTGGATAATGGGGTGGAAAACCATACCCCGAGGCTTGAACGCCTCCTTGAGACTCCCCTGTCCCCTCTTCCTCCATGCTCACATCCAGGTTCCCATCCCTCCTCTGATCCTCTTCCATAACCTCCCTCACATCTGAAGAACTTCCTCCTCTATCTGTCCCCCTTCTGCTAGCATCAAAAGACCTTCTAGGGTCCCTTGACACTCTTTCTCTGTTTGCTCTACAAGACATTGCCCTAGGCAATGTAGGAGGACGGACGCTTGTGCCCTCATCCTCAGGTGGCACTCCAGTCAATCTTGCAGATCGACGGGTTCCTCTCATCCTGTTTTCTGAAAAACAGTACACATCACACAAACATCAGCATCATATGGTTCATGTGGGCACACATGAACCCTCATCACATAAACATATCATTCATATCATAGCATCAATGCACATGTATATAATCATGGCATTTCACATCATCATACAAGACAGGACTCCACATCCTATCCTAGTGGACATGATCTTCCTATTGTGCTTGACCTTCTAGAACATCTATGAGCCCGACACTCTAGGTCTGATCCTATGAACCTAGGGCTCTGATACCATTCTGTAACGACCCAAAAATTGGACCGCTACCGGCGCTAGGATCCGGGTCGGCTTAAGGCCGCCAAGACCCGTAGCAAGCCTGTCTTGCAACCTGAAAACCTGTTTAATCCCATACATGATCACAACATACATAAAAATTTAAAACTTTACTTTCATACATCCAACTCAACCTGAACATACACTGCACATAGCCATAATCATAATCATGATCCCTCTGTGGGATCTCATCAATGCCCCAATGGGCGATACATCATAAGATGAGTTGGCTTTCATGAACATAATAAAACATTTTTTATCATGTAATAAAAGGGATACCTCATACACAATGTCAAGCATAATATCTAATCCTCAATATCATTACATGACTGAAACTGTACTTTTACATAACATTAATACATCTATCATGTCCACACTAACTATTACATACACGTGACTTCAATACTCTTGTAAACCTCCTGGTCTACCCTGTACCTGCAATCCTGGGGAAATTGGGAGAGGGGTGAGCTACTAGAGCCCAGTGAGTAGAATAATAAAACACTTAAAACATATGATAACATGAAATGCATCACATCACAGCTAATCACATCAAGGATGAACTTGTCACCAATAGCCCTCTACATGGTCCAACTGTGCCAGAACGTAGAATGGGTCCTGGTCTTTCCCTTACATAGTGCCAGCGAACGTAGAATGGGTCCCACTGGTCTTACTTTCCGTACCGTACATATCATATTGTCATATCATAGATCGAGGGCTATGGATCATTCAATATTCATCCACATCAACATCAAAATGTGCAATGCAACATATTCGTGAATTCTAATGCAAGCAACCTAATTCATGACATGGCATTCATGATGCATGAACAATGCTCAAAACTTTGAAATTTATTTACTTTAAACGTAAAGGTTTATTCCACTCACCTCTGGATAGCTCTGACCAGACACTGGGGCAACAGACTCACTGCGGGGGTCCTCGGTTCCTCGGGTCCGAACCTACACAGGTGGACTCAAATGAGGGACCAAAAATACCTGAACATAACTCTAAACTATTCCCCAAAAACCCCCTAAAACATCATGGAATAATCATAGAAAAACATGCAAGAAAGGGCTGGACAGGGCACTTTCGGCGGCAGGTTCGGCGGCCGAAAGTCCCTCCAGAGCCGAAAGTCAGGCAGATTCGGCGGCACCTTCGGCGGCCGAAACTCCCAGACAGAGGCGAAACTCATGCATGTTCGGCGGCACTTTCGGCGGCCGAAAGTCCCAGACAGAGACGAAAGTCTCCTTTCGGGGGCAAGTTTCGGTAGCCGAAGGCTGCCTCCACAAGCATGTTCGGCGGCCGAAAGTTCCTTCGGCTGCCGAACCTGGTTTCTCCCAGAATGGCAGAAACTCAACTCCCCTATGCATTTATGCCTCCTATCTCATCCAAACATGCATAAACCTATTCTACAACATTCCTCAATCATACACAAGCAAACATACAAGTTCCTAGGGGCATCAAACCATCAAAACCCCAACTACAACACACAAGCAACTCACATTGTCCAAAAACACAAATAAAACCCATAAACCTAACCATGAGCTAAACATGCATTCTACCCCATAGATCTTGCATAAAACTTACTTTAAACATGAAATGAGCTTAAGATCGGCTCTTACCTCTTGAAGATCGAGAGAGAGACGTCCTAAACTCGGAGGTGGGAGATTTTTAGGTTCTTGAACCTCAAAGCTCCAAAACTTGCTTAAAACTCAAAAATCTTCAAAACAAAGTAAAAACTTGTGAAAAACTCGAAAGATCTGAAGGAAAAGACTCAAGATCGGTGAGGGGTGGCGGAGAACTCACCTTGGCCGGAAATGGGGAAAAAAACTCGCCCGTTTTCGGCTAAGGGACCCTTTTATAGTGGCTGGCCAGGCCACGTTCGGGGGCCGAACGTGCCTCCGCATGCATGCCATGTTCGGCGGCCGAACTTGAGGTTCGGCGGCCGAACTTGAGGTTCGGCGGCCAAACCTGAGGTTCGGCGGCCGAACCTGGACTTTCCTCACTTATGCTTTCGGGGGCCTAAAGGCGCTCCCGAAGGCATGCATGTTCGGCGGCCGAACCTGAGTTTTCCTTCAAGGTTGTTTTTATGTAAAAACTCATTTCCATTATACTTAAAACCATGAAATACCTTAAAACATTTTATGAAAACATGATTCTACCCTACTAGAGGCTTCCAACATCCGAGATTCTACCGGACAGTAGGAATTCTGATACCGGAGTCTAGCCGGGTATTACACGGGATATGTTTGTAAGTTGGTCAAAGCATTGTATGGACTTCGGCAAGCACCGAGAGCTTGGTATCAAGAATTAGAAGTTGTGTTCTTGGTCTTAGTTTTGTGCAATCTACTAGTGATCACTCTTTGTTTGTCTACAACAACGATAATGTATTATGTTATTTTCTTGTATATGTTGATGACCTTCTTGTTACAGGAAGTTGCAAGGCCTTCATGCAAACATTCATTGACAAGCTTGCTATCCGTTTTTCATTAAAGAATCCGCAGACTTTGAATTTGTTTCTTCGTATTGATATGCAACAAACTTTGAAGGGAGTGTTCTTATCTCAACACCATTATGTGTGGAAATTACTTGCTACTCATAGCATGGAAGGAGCTAAGCCGATTACCACACCCTTTGCAGCTTCTGTGATACTCTTGAAGAGAACAGAAACGGAAGAAATTGTCAAAGCAACTGAATATAGAAAGGCAGTAGGTGCACTCTAGTATTTGACTTGGACGAGACCTGATATTTGTTTCTCAGTAAACAAGCTTTCTCAATTTATGCAAAGCCCCACAAAGTTGCATTGGGAAGCCTTGAAACGACTGCTTCGTTATCTGAAGTCCACTCTTTATTATGGCATTCTTATTAAACAACAATCTTCTCTTTAAGTTTCATGCTTTTTCAGATGCGGATTGGGCTAGGGATCCTATGGATAGAACATCGACTACGGGGTATATCTTGTATCTTGGCAATAGTCCAGTTTCTTGGTCTTCCAGAAAGCAAAAATCTGTTGCTCGGTCATCTACGGAGGCTGAATATCGTGCGGTAGCAACAACAGCTTCTGAGGTAATATGGGTCAAGTCTCTATTATTTGAACTTGGAGTTCAGTTGCAAGACAATTCACTGCCCATTTACTGTGACAACATTTCTACTACTTACACTTGTCAAAACCCAGTATTTCATACGAAAATGAAGCATATCAAAATTGATGTTCATTTTGTACGAGACTTGGTTCACAAAGGAGAAATACGAGTTGTTCATGTGTCCTCTAAGGATCAATTGGCTGATTTGTTAACAAAGCCATTGATCAAAACCAGTTTTACTCATCAGAGATCCAAGATTGGTGTCCTTGATGGTACCTCAATCTTGCGGGGGAGTGATAAACCAATATCCTAACAGATTTGGTTTAAATCTCATATTTGTATATTTGTAAACTTATTTTGATAAACCAATATCCTAACAGATTTGGTTTAAATCTCATATTTGTATATTTGTAAACTTATCTCTTGTAACTGTATTTATCTTTGTACAGAGTCTATTTAAAGACAATTGCAATACAATACAAAACACGATTTCTTTACTATTTCTCCTTTCCTTTTATTTAATACAATACTAAACTCCTCATGTATGGGGCAAATCTCAAAGTTCAAGAAGAGAAACACATTTGTGGTAGTGTCATAAAAGTAGGTTGCAGTCATAAGGAAGGAGATGTCCAACTTAATGTTCTGCAGGCAATGCAATCCATCTAGAAAGAGACCCAGCAGAGCATGCCAACGTATCGCTTCATGTTCTTCATCCACACTTTGAGCATGTCTTAATAGTCAAAGGCATCTTCAGAATAAAAAATAAGAAATAAAAAGAAAGAATAAAGAGCAAAACATGTATGGGAGCAAGAAAAAAGGGAAAAGGAGGAGAATATGAGAGGAGACAAGAACATTTCATGGAACTATGAAGAAGCTAGCATAAGGTATTATGAGAAAAGAAAAAACCAAAAGAGGAAAGTTGCTTGCCTAAAAGGGTGATGACACAAGAAGACTAAGAAGGGGAATTTTGACCAGGTTACCTTAGTTGACCAAGATCAAAATCCTAATCCTAGATCGGTTCTACATATCACTAATAGCCAAAATGGAAGATATGACATTTAGGTTGAATTCAGTTTGTATATGTACATTTTTATACATCATACCTCAATGTACATTAGAAAATTACATTTTAGTCCTTATTTTAAAAATTTTGAAAAGGTCCCCTATAAAAGTTTTTTTGTGGTCTCAAAACTCATCGTCAGTGGAGGTGATTTGGTAGGATTCATAAAAAGTCCTTTTTCCAAAAACAAAATTTTATAACACTCAAATTTTTATCCCTAGTAAAAAATTACATTTTATTCCCTAAAATTAGATAATTTAGAAAGTAAAAAATTCTAGAAGTTTTCGGAAATGAAAAATTCTCAAACATGTTTATTAGCTTCTTGAATATGACTAATAAATTTAAGAATTCCAGTAAAATTTCAAATTATTAGACAACAACAAAATCTTAGAAAAACTTTTAGAAAGGTTTGTGATAAGTCTATGGGCATCACCTATGGTGGATGATGTCTTTTATAATGTATCACATACATCCATCAACATATCACCTTTCGATATAAAAGTCATTATATACATGCTTTATTATAGAACATTATTGTAATTATGAAAGAAATTATACACCCAAAATAGAGCAAAAAAAAATGAATGCCGAAATAAAGTTCTGTATTTTATTGATAATAGTCTTGTTTTAATTTGTTTTATATAAAAAGAAGGAAGAAAAAAAAATGAAATTCAAATCTTTGACAGTTACATGACATGACAGAAGGCTGTCTAACTATCCTAGGTGAGTATTGGATATAACTGTCCACCAACTCATTTTCTCTCATACAAATCGTGAACCAAGAGAAGAAGTTCTCTCTCTCCTATAAAGAAAATTCTCTTTCTTCCCTCTCTAAAAATATTTTTCTGCACTCTCCTTGTAAAAAAAGCTACCAATTATCAAAACAGTTTGATGGGAGAACAAAAAGTTTATTCTCAATTTTTTTTCTTTTGGTTGGGCTATTTTCCTGTGGATGTCAGGCTATCTCTTGTATGCTATTTCAGGAGATCTCCTATGTTCGTGTGGAACAAAAGGGTATCAGTCGTGGAATATGAGGATAATTAGGTACTTGAGTTATCGTGGAATATGGTGCAATTCAATGTAACCCTTAAACTGTGAATTATATGCATAGTTCGTAGAAAATATATGATTATGCATCGGTTATGTGATATAAGATGAATTTTGATTTGTTGTTTATTTTATTTCGATCCTAAAAAATTTATGAATTTTTCAATATTGGTATTAGAGTTAAGTTCCTTATATGCCATAGTTTTTTTTTTAAAATTACATATATTTATTTTTTTTATCCAAATATATTTTATATAGACATCTTGAGTTGCTTATTTTATGCTCTTTACATTTTTATTTTAAAATGTAAAGTGGTATCATTGGAAAACTTTTTCAATGATATATTGCATGATTTTTTTCGTTTTATATTAGTTGAAATATAAATTATCAAAGTTAAAATATTTTTTTATAATTTTTTTTATTTTAGAATGTTTATAAAACATATTATTTTAATCACAATAGAGGTTAGTTGAAGTCAAACTATAGAATTTGTTTTTGGCAAAATTAAACCACAAAAAGTCTCGAAATACTAAAATTTCATATTGCAAACATATAAATTATCAAAGTTGAAATCTTTTTTTCTACAATTTTTTTTTTATTTTAGAATGTTTATAAAACATGTTATTTTAATCACAATAGAGGTTAGTTGAACTCAAACTATAGGATTTATTTTTGGCAAAATTAAATCACAAAAAGTCTCTAAATACTAAAATTCCATACTGAAAAGATTCGGAAAAAAAAATTGGAGCATGTGATGAGAAACTGGTCCAAGCTGCTGAGCCTGGATCCAAGCACGTAGCACTAGGTCACACAGCCCACGCATGTGGGCCCAGCCTGGCTTGGACGCCTGGGCAAGTTGGGTTACGGTCCAGCCCGCATGCAAGCTTGGACAGCCCAGACCTATTTTTTTTAATTAAAAAGGGAAATTTTTTGAAAAAGAAAAACAACAGAATAAATTCATGGTTCAAAATTTATATAAAAAAAATTAATAGTGACATTTATAAAAAAAAATAAAAATGAGCATTTTTTATGTAACTATTTTTAATAATTTTTAAATTATTATTAAATATTTTTTAATAATATTTTTTTGAAAAAATGTCGAAAGTTTTTTTTGTTAGTGATGTCATTATTATTATTTTTATTTTGAACTGTTATTTATTTATTTTTATATATATACAAAAATATAATATCTGCTTCCAATGGGATGCAAGTCATTCTGATTCCGTACAAGTACTTCTACCGAGCAAATGGCTCGGGTAGGTAAGATGATTAGATTGCTAATCATCACTGAGATGAATATCTAGACACTTCAAATGAGATAAACCATCTAGTATAGTTTATCATCAATGTAAATGATAAATTTCTTTTGAAAATATTTTTTCTGCAAGACAAAGGAAGATGTGTTTTTCTTTAAGTATCTTGTTGCCTAATTTCAATCTAAAAGAAATTTTGGATTCAATTTGGGAGAATGTCAACGAATCCTACAGTCGCCCTGTATTGGAACTCATTAGCGAATATTCCAAATAGGTTACAAATAAGACGCATTTTGTTTCTTAAGATTATCAAGACTTAATAATAGGTCTATAGTTAAATCAAAACTTTCTAAAGTTGACTGTGATATGAATTGACTAGATAGGATTCTATATATATTTCTTGAACATTCTATTCTTGCGTCTCAAGTTTATATTAGACATGAATACTTTCTTTTAGGAATTATTGTTATCTATATAGTTTATTGATGCTACTGTGGATAATTTTATAATGAATAATATTATCTTTCATCGTTTCATGATTTTAAATAATATGTTATTTTATTTTATGAATTGTTAATTGTTAATTTTTTTTATAGCGTATGCTGATATATGGTGTATGAGTTAATATTTCTGGATATCAATTATAAAATATTTTAAAACTTTTAAATTATAAGTAATTTAAGATACGAGGCTTAGCATAATTAATTATGATTAGTTTTGATAATATATTGGAATTTTAGACGATAATTGAGAACATAGTGAACTTTCAACTCTTAAACCCAATGTAAAATAATTATTAATATAATTAATTATTATTAAAGTTAGTGTATCTATGAATTAAGACATTAACTCATGCGCATTAATATCCCTAATTTAGACTACGACCAATATTTGCTTTCAAATTTTTTTAGCTTATCTTAGTAAATGAGAAAAACTAAATGAGGATAACTATGGAATCTAAAGTAATAAAATTTAGTATGTGCTCGAGGAACCAGGAGCTCTAAACTCTCTTAACTTAGTAATGAAAATACTAGAATAGGACAACACGACCCAACATAGACTGGACCATGAGGCGTTTGATGTTTGGAAAAGTGAATTCAAATGCTCACATCACTTTAGTGAGCAATATGAATGATATTGTTATGCTTGAGTTTACAAAAATATAATTTAACAACAGATATATGGTCTACATCTGAAAGTGAGTTTGATGGATTCTCGCTTGTCAATCCTATAGCTTACACTATATAATCAGATATTTATAAGAGTTCTCATCATGATATAAGAATATGTCTTAAGGTCTTGAGTAATATAATGAATGAGCTAAAAGATACTTGTCATATTTTGATTGATAAACAGAATATTCAAGCGATTATATGCTCTTTGCCCAAATACCTAGGATCATATGAAAAATGCTATTTACCCACAACGTCCATATTAAGTATATAGAAGATGTTATGTGCTTCTTAGATTTAGAGTAAGAATGTCCGCATTTAAATCTAATGAGTACAAAAGTGTACATAACTAGCTCTAATTGTTAAAGAAGAAAAAGAAACTAGAGAAAACATCAAGGTGGAAAATAGCATGGAATAGAAAAAAGTTAAGCTCAATAAGAAATAACAATAAAGGGAAAGGCAAAAGTCCTTTCGGATAAAAGAAGGAAAACATTGCTAAGGACAAATGTTTTAGCTGTATAAAACAGGATCGAAACACTTTCATAGAATTTCGATGACTTCTTCTATGAGCAAGATGAATATTCATTAGGAAATAACTCTAAAGTAGAAGTGAAAGGCTTAAGCACCTACGAGTTTGTTATATGTAGAAAGCAAATTCTGTTCCTACATAATATCCAATTTGTTACATAAATTCAATGGAATTTATTATTTGGGTTGGCATTGATTAAACTTATTTTTTTTTTATTTTATCATGAGCTAGGTATGAACTTGTTTTAAGTACAAGTTCTAGTGGTTTTAGATATTTCATGAATGCTTATATTGGTTTAGAAGTTATATGTAACTTCAATAGTATATTTTTCCCCTATTTTACATCTTTAGATACGTCTATGAATGATGTAAATATGTGGTATGCTATACTTAGCCACATAGGTTAAAAGATATGCAACAATTAGTCAAAGTGAGACTATTAGATAATATTAACAAAGTAGATATGTTCACTTGTAAATACTAACTAATTTGAAATTATCTAGGAATAAGAGCTGAATTTCTATTGTGTTTAATTTTTTTTAATAAATGTGATTATATGTATGTGAGGCTAGATATAGGGAGTATTTATTTCGTAGTTAATGACTACTCTCTATAATGTTATGTTTATTTGTTATCTCATTAATTGAGGCTTTAAGTTGCTTCATTAAATTTTTAAATTTAGTTGAGAATCAATTAGAGAGAAAAGTAAAGACTTTAAGAACCAATAGAGGTAGAAAATCTTCTGTCAGAGTAATTTAGAAATTGTATAACAAAAAGGAGAAATAGAACCCTATTAGATTAAGTCATAATGAGATGAGTTAATTTTGTTAATCGTCTATTGGGGTGATACATTATTAGTAATCACTATTAAACTTAATCTAATACTCACATAATCAATAACTTTCACTCCATATGAGTTATGGACTAAACACAAATTTGTTTGTGAATTTTAAAATCATAGGGTAGTAAAATTGCTCACGAACTTTCGTACAAATTTGGAGGATCAAGAGAAAGAATATATTCTTTCCAAGATATTTTTGAGTAGTTAAAAGAATATGTATTATTTAATGAGTAAGAGAATGGAAGTTTAACTAAGTTTGAATCATAGGGGATCATATTTTTAGAATATATTTTTTTCTTTCAATCATAAAGAGATAGAATAAGTCTTACCTTTAAATTAAACTCATTACCAGACTGGTTCCACAAAAGAAATTTTTTGACAACCACACGTCTAAGTGAAAGCAATATGGATACAGATGAATATAGTCATTAGTTTCAGAATTGCATCTTGAAGTGAGTGTAGTCATCGAATATGGTCCAAGTAGGAGTAACATATATATTAATGAGTCAATAGATCAATCTCAGTTACGACGAACGTGTCGTCTAAGGATTTTCAATTGTCGTTTTGAAATTGAAGGTGAAGTATTTATTATTACTCTTGATGGAGATAAGCTGAGAAATGTGTTTCTTAATCTTTTAGATCTTCAGCTAAGAAAAAAAATGAATTAAAACAATGGAATAGAAAATAGAGTCAATAAAAAGTTAGTCAATGTAGAGTTGCAATTAGAAAAAAGTGATTGAGAATTAGTGGATTCTCAAAGTGAAGTGTAAGGTTGACGGTAGTATCAAGAGATACAAAACTCTTTTGGTAGCTAAGGGGTACACATAGTAGAATGGAAAGAATTATAAAGTTTTTTTTTTCAACCTATTGTGAGGTTTACCTCAGTAAGTTTTTTTTTTTTTTTAAATTGTATTAGTTGCTAACTTGAATCTTAAATTATATCAAATGGATGTGAAGATTATTTTTTTCTCAAACGGAGAATTAAAATTTACATGAAACAGTCTATAAATTTTGGTGTAAATAGCCAAGTGCACAAAGTGTGTAGATTCTTAAAGTCATTCTAAGGTCTTAAATGGTCTTCGGGACTATGGTATATTAGATTTCATTTGGGTTTTATGATCTCACTGTGATTAATGAGGATCATAGATATATACGTAATATCAAAAAATAAATTAGTAATCTTATCATTGTATGTAGATGACATACTATTAGCTAGAAACTATAATGAGTATATCGCAACTATTAAGGTTTGGTTATCATCTTTTGAGATGAAAGGGATGAAGAAGTTGCATGTGTCTATAGATTACTCAAAGTCCTTTGACTTGAAATCAATAAATAATCTTATATATGAATTTTTATATTTTGATTTGTCTTACACATTACTTAGTTCATGAGTAATGAATGGGAATGAATTGGATATATTAGAAACTGTATGAAGGTGTTTATGTGATTGAAATATGATTTATCACTCTAGATTAAATTAGGGAATATCTCATTTATTCTCTATTAGTATTAATCATGAAATCCTTGTACAAGGTGTAATGAAATTAGCAAGTGAGATTTTGGAATTTCATTCAATCGGTTAATGGCTAATAGATGAGATCTAATATCATTTAACGCTGTAGACATGTTTCATGTATTAAATATTAAATCGGGACATTTGTGATGAAGTAATATTAATTATATTGATAAACTATACACTGAAAGGTTAAGTCAAACCATTTTTGACATTTTGAATATTTGGATAGTCTTGACATATAACTAGACAATATTCTTAATCTTTAAATTAATTAATTGGTTAATTATATTTGTTGCCAACATATTTAAAATCTAACAGGTCACACACGTAAAGAATTGCATAAAAAATAAAACGAAAAATTAAATCAAATAAGATTTGATTGCATATAAATTGACATTGAGATAAAATTGTAATTAAAAAGAATTACGATTTTGATCTTATTAATTAAGTAAAAATTTAATTAAAATTATTTAAAATTTATATGGCATGTTTATTAAAGTTCTGAACCATAGTTATAATTTATTTATTTAAATAAATAAATAAATATTATTATACTGAAACTCTATTATTTTAATGTAAAAGGATCTCTTATGAGACTCTAGGAAACACTTTTTTAGAACCTACAGAATTTATAGAAAAGACAGAGAGCCCGCACTCAAAACATTTTCCCTTTTCTAATTCTTATAATGATTATAAGGTTTTTTAATCACTATTCTATGTGAATATCGTTAAAGACCGAAAATTTAAACGGTTCGTGATCTGTGACAACTATAAGACAAATAATATCATGTTTTTTACTATAAAAAAAAATAAAAAATATTTGTTTTATCCTTAATATTATTTTTTTTATGTTCAATTCAATTGAAAACCTAATATTAGGTTAGGTGATATGAGTGACTTCTCTATAGTTAAAGCTTGAAATAGCCAAGGTATCATATACATCAATTATAAGGAAATCAACTCTAAGTCGTTATCAAATAGGAGAATTGGCGATAGGTTGAAGTGGCTTTGAGGAAAGGAAGCGTTTGATTTTCGTTTTACGTCTCTCTTATCAATTTCTGGTGCCAAAGTTTAAACTTTGTCATGTAGATCTCTATGGATGGAGATAATAGAATGGGTGTTTTGGAATGTAAGCTAATGGCTCTGCCTCCATTCCCATAGACAACAGTAATTGATAAATATGAAAAATGAGGGTAGGCATTTATTATAAAGTCCTAGTCAATTCTGGCACTGGCCCTTATAAGAGCATAATAAATTGTTTTAATTTATCTGAACTTGGCAGTCATGGGCCATGGCAGGTCTAAAATTATTAGATCTAACATCTATGGAGTACTGACATTTCAGGTGCATTAATTATAAAATCAGTCTGTGTAGAGTTGTATGGCTGGATAACACAATGTACAGGATTTTTGCAGCCGAAAATCATAGAATTTAATTAAATTTAAAAAAAATTACAATTCGAAATGAGAAATAGATAGAATTCAATAACATTTGCTATTCAATTTAAACTTTTTCTTTAAATAATTAATATAAAATTTTTAATTTTATCTATATTTAGTTTTACATTAAATTATAAATAGCTTATCATTTTTTTTAGAAATAAATCCAATTAATTCTTTGTATTTTTTTTAAAAATCAAGTTTAATTCAATTTATATATCAATTAAAATTATGTACTTTTATTCAACGACTAAATAAATTCTTTGATATAATATAATATTATTTTAATAATATAATATTATTTTTTAATATTTTAAAATATAAAAATAAAGTATTTTAATTAATATAAAAAGTAAAAAAATTACACAGAAATAGTAAACAATTTTCAAAATTAAAGAATGAAATTTTCTTTAAAAAATAATATTTTACTATAAAAAAATAATATATTAGATCAGAACTTATTTAATTTTTGAATAAAAATATAAAAATTTAATTTATAAAAAAATAAATTAAATTTATTTGACTTTTTTGAACTGAACAATATTATTTAATATAATTAATATGGGCATTGCTGAAAAAGGATAATATATTAAAAAAAAACAATTTCTTCATAATATATATTTATTAATTTTTAAACGTTTCCTTTAATTACTGTAGTATTATATTTATATTACATAAAAATATAATAAAGTAATATTTTATATTATCTTCATGCAATTAATAATAAATCATTCTATTTAAAATAAATCAGAAATAAATTAATAATGCGCATTTGAATTTCTTTTATTTGTTTGTTATATAATTTACATTAAGAAAATAAAATTATTTTATCATATACCTTATCAATATCCATTAAATGAAAATAACAATAGCTTAAAGGTTAAATTTCTCTTAAAATAATATTTTTTAATTAAAAAAATGAAAATGTTCACTTATTATATATATGCAAAAAAAAAAAATCAATTAGATTATCATAAATAACTGTAATTGAGTTAATTTTTATTTTCTTACAATTGATTTTCTGTTTTTAGTTCAAACATGAGAGTTGATAACACTAGATCAATTAAATTATCTGTTTACGAACATGGTAACATTATGGAGTAATTTGATTCTTTTGTTACTCTTTAAGTTGTATAAAAAAAAAAAAATCTCGAATTCAGACTACTTATTTATTTGAAATTTAATATTTTTGTGAAAAATAATTTAAAAAAATATTGTTATACTTTGCTAAAATCAACTGTTTAGTTCTATTTTTTAAAAATTAAATTAAAAAATCTATACAATTTATAGAATAAAATGTTTTGAGTCATTTAGCTAGATTAATGTAAAAAATAATGTTAATGAACTTTTTTTGAACAGTAGTCAATGGATGAAATAGTATGAATTGTTAAAATTATTTGCATTGAATAATATGAACAACAAAATACATTCACTAAAAGAAGATAGTCAAATAAGTTAAGTAACTTTTTTTTCAAAAGAAGTGAATAATTTAATTTTATTAAAATTTATGTAGCTTAAATCTAAATTGATAACGTGATTAGAATAGAATTAAAATGCAATTGATTAGGATTTGCAAGGGAAATCATGTGAAGCAGTGGTGAGTGTTTATGACAGTCATTTTGATATTAAAGTAAGTATTTAGATGAGGGAAAATATAATGAAATGTTTAGGATTTCAATATTTAAAAATTGCATACTTTTGTGTTTATAGTTATTTTCCCTTTATACTGTAGGAGATTTGATATTTTTCTAATAATTCGATGGTAATTCGACCGTTTGCTTGATACAATACATCATCAACTATTTCAGTAGAAATTCGGTAATCATAAATATAATGGAGACATATCAGGGCATGTCTGATAATGGTATATCCCTGATAATGGTAATTTCATGGAGGGACTCGCCTTATTGAGAGAGGAGTGAGTCTTTCGATAATAATTCTGATGCTAAGATATTTGGATCTTTTTTATTTCAAGATGAATCACATCTCTATCTCATCAGACTATTGTCAAATGGACTTATCTCATAATAGCGATTCATGATTCAGTTTAAACGCTTGTTACATAACATTAAAAATATAAATATATTTTAATTTAGTAAATGAAATACATTAATTAAAAGAATGTAAATTTTAAACCTTAAATAAGTTGACAAATGTTTTTTTTCAAAAATTAAATAATTTAATTTTATTAAAATATAAGTTAATTTAATTTTATAAAATAAAAGTTCATAAATTAATTTTAATAATTTTTTTAAATAAAAATATTAAATTTAATTTTTAATTTATAGATAAATTTAAATGGAAAGGTACAATTTAATATTTTTAACGGATTGAAGGTGAATTTGACTTTTAACCTGAAAAATAGAAAAAGTGAATGATTCCTAATATTTAGCGCTAAATTGGTCCCTATCTATAACACAAATGGGACCACGTACACATGATGGAGCTTAAAAGAAAAAGGCAAAGAATGCTTTTGTCTTGAGCAAGTAATTATTGTTTTGTTGGCATTGGAAAAGGATTGAGTTGCAATTTAACAATTTCCATTCTTTTCGCCGTTCCGTTGATTTAGGCGTTTAATCCCTCCGTTGATTTTGCCAAAATTGAGGGTCTTATTAGCTAGAAGCTACTAGAATCTCTCTCTCTCTCTCTGTCTGCCTCTATCTTTTAATATGTGAATCACATTTCTATCTACCCATTGGAATCTTGGCCTATTCAAAGTAGATGTAAATAATAGACTTAATTAGTCTATTTAAAATAAAAAAATGAAAATTAAGGAAAATAAATATATAAAATTATTATTTAATTTTTATATAATATAAAAATTTATTAATTAACTTTTTTATTAATTTTAATTATAAAATGTTGGAGTAAAAACTATTAATCAGTAAATGAATGCTTTCGTATATTTTTCATAATTAAAAGATCAATTAAATAGTGAATGATTAGATATTAAAATTATATATATATATAATAAAAAATATTATTTACAAAGCTTCAATCTTATCAGAAAAAACTTTTAATTTTTAATTAACAGAATTTTAATTATTATAAGTTAAAATTAATACATTAAAATTATTTGAGTATAATGAAATTTGGAATATTTAAAGTCATTATATATCTTGTAATTTGAATTTCAATTTTTTATTTCATTATTATTAATGAAATTTAAAATATGCAAGTTTTTTGCAATGTATTTAATTAATATATAATATATTTTATTATATTATAACTAATAAGTAATTATTTTTAAAATACAAATACATACGTATCAAAAGTCATACAAATTTTAAAAATTAACTAAATTTATTATTATGAAACTTATATTTTATAATAAAAAAGCCAATGTAATTATTAAACTTAAAAATTTTAAGTAAAAATAAAATAACATAAATATGTAATTATCAAATTCCTCTCCTCCACTCATTTATATAAAAAAATTATTATTTAATTTTTATAATATAGAAAACTCTATTAATTAATTTTTTAATTTTAAAAAATACATTAAAATATTCTTAATATTTTAAAAAATTGATTAGTTAGTTCGTTCATTAATTTTAACCGTTAAGTATTATAAAAAAAATTAAAATATTATTGATACGGAGATACTAATTAATAAATTTTTAAAGAATTTAAGGGATCAAGTAATAAATTTTTTAAATATAAGAATTAAATAGTAAAGTATTTAATGACAAAATTAATGGAGAGATTAATTAATAGATTTTTTAAAATATTAAAATATTTTTAATCTATTTTTTAAAATAGAAAAATTGATTAATAAATTTTTTTATAATATAGAAACTAATGATTTATATATATAAATATATATATGAAATACAGTAATATAAAAATAATATTTTGTTCGAACATTAAAATAAATTGAAATGATAATATAATATTTTGTTTAGAAATAAGAGTTTATCAATTTCTTTGAAAAGAATATATATATATATATATATAGTAATGAAGCAAGCTGTACTAGCTATTGATTATGCATACTTCACCCTTATGAAATACCAAAAAGCTAGATATTGCAGCAACGACTTGAATATAAAATACAACCCAACCACATACATGTATTGGAATATATATATATGCATGAGTTTATATGCCAGCTCTTCAGAAAATAAGATTTTTTTTATATTCCATCTTATAATATTGTAATCTAAGGAACAGAATCAACAACTTAGTCATCAAATATTTCTTTAATAATCTTTTTATTATATTAGTTTTATTTTTTATTTTTAAAATAAAATTAAAAATAACAATTCCGAATGATTTAATATTGTAATTTATCTAATTTTAATTTTTTTAGTTAAAAAATAAAAGAGTGAAAACTTTATGAAAAATGTAGATTTCAATATCACCTTTTAATATTATTTTGTATATAATGTTAAAATAAAAAATAACATCAAGATAAATATTTATATATATTATACATAATAATATCTACATTAGATTGAAATTATTATTAGAAATTATAGATTAGAGAATTTATGTACTTACTAACACCAATATTTTGGATTTTTAATTTTAAAGCTTAGATTTTATTGTAATGAATCTAAATATATTAAATATTATGCTTTTTATTCATTAGACCAACTCAAATTAACATTCAAGAAAAAAGAGGTGATTAAGCCTCTATTTATTTATAAAAAATAATTTATATTTAAAAAAAATTTATAAATTATATTTTTTAATTAAATAACTTATTTTTCACTATTTAATTTTAATTAAAAAATAAAAAATATTAATAAATTTATATATATAAATATTGTTACTGAAATCAAATTGATGATGTAGCCGAAATAAAATTATAATGTGATTGGCTAAACTTGCGAGAAAGAAAATATGAGATGATGGGTATCTACGACAGTCACTCCGATACTCAAGTCAGTAATATAAAGATTGAGGTGAATATAGAGAATTTGAGAATACTTGTGTTAAAAAATAATGTACCTTTATTTTTGTGATTATTCTCTTTATTTCTGTGATTATTCTCCTTTTATACTATAAGAATATGGTGATAAATATAATATTTTCTGATAATCCAATGATGGTATGGTTGGTTCGTCGGTAGGGGATTTTCGTTAGCTAATTGGTATGGAATCCTGTGATTGTAGGTGTGAAGGTGATCTACTGGATTGCAGCTATTTAATGGTAGCTTTTTTATGGAGTCTTGCTTTGAAGTTGAAAGAGCAAGTCTGTCTATTCTAAATTCGATCTGCTTTAAGACACACTTAAAACGTCTGAGTCTTTTTTTTTTCTATGAGTGAGACTGCGTATAAAATTATAAAATCCTTACTGCGTGACCTTATTTTATGGTGATAACTTACTGTCTATTTTGGACGAGTCTCATATAGTATGAAGATACATATTTATAAGATTTTCTAAAACATATAAAATTACTTTCTCGTTTAAAGAGAGCAAGTCATTTTTTTAAAATAACTTTATTTTTTATTTGAAAAAATATTTTATATTTATTGATTTTTCTAAGTGTTGTAACGTTAAATGGTGTGTAAATTTTTTTTTTTACACGTAATTTGAATGAAACAGTCAAATTTTTAAAAAAATTTAATATTAACTCAGCACAAAAGAGAAAGTAATATTCAAATTAAAAAAGTTTACTTCCTTCATCCTCATATATATACATATAATTTGTGTATTGTTGTCAAAATATTGGGTGGTGGAACCAAGAAATATGGAAGTTATCCAATAAAATAAGGCCTTCTTTGTAAATATGATGTATTCTTAGAAAGGATTGCCTTAAAAAAAAAAATTAAGTCTTAGAAAGTAGTTAATAGCAATTGAAAACCCTTGTCCCCCACCAAAACAGATATGGCAATCATTATCGAACATGGGTGCCACCCCATACATTTTGACACTTTATACCTCTCCAAAAAAATCCAACTACTCCTCCTCTCATAATCATCATTCATCAATAATATCTATATATAATCTTAATATATGCAAAAAAAATTCCTCAATTTATGACACCTATCTCCTAAATTCTCCTCCAAAACAATGCATACTTGCTATATTTCCCTTCCCATTCTTCTCCTCTTCCTCCTCTCATGGACTCACCAAGCTGCAGCCCATCTAAGTGCTGCAAGCCAGTTCTTGGCGCCGCAGAATGCAGCTCGTGCCACGCTGAGGATGCCGCCGTTGGTGTGGGACTCAAAACTCGCACGCTATGCTCAGTGGTACGCCAACCAGAGAAGGTATGATTGTGACCTCAGGCACTCCAATGGACCTTATGGTGAGAACATTTTCTGGGGGAGTGGCAGTGGGTGGAGTCCTGCTCAGGCTGTCACTGCTTGGGTCTCTGAGAGAAAATGGTATGATTATTGGTCTAATTCTTGTGCTGGTGATCAAGAATGTGGACATTATACTCAGGTTGTTTGGAGGAAGACGAGAAGAGTTGGGTGTGCCAAAGTTAATTGTTCTGGTGGTAAGGGAGTTTTCATGACTTGCAATTATGATCCTCCTGGGAATTTCATTGGAGAAAGGCCTTATTGATTGTTATTATTTCGATGATAATAATGGAATTTTTTCAACTAAGAATTTCAATATTTGTTCTATAACTTTAGTGGATTCAGTTATGTTAATTGTCTGGTCAATTTCAATGGTTTTATTTTGTGCAAGAGCAATTTTCTTAATTTTTTTTCTTCATTTTCTTTTTGTATTGTATATGTGTTTATTTATGATAAATTGATAATTCTTGAAATAGCATAAAAAAAAAATTACATTTTTATTCATGAGCTGGGCAGTAGGGAAGATGTTTTAAGCTGCATTTTGGTGAAGAACTCCACTGTGCATTTTCAGCAGCAAATTGAGAGCAAATCCGATCAAACGCCAACGCTGTGCATTGTGACCACACATTATTGTCGGCACAAGAACCGAAGGTTGCTCAAGTACAACCATGGCTCTCAAAATAATTCACTAACAAAATTACTTTTTAGCCCTTAAAATTTATTATAATTAATAGATATGTCTATTTATTTTTAAAATACAATAATTTAGTTACTTGAATTTTGATTTTATCGAAAAATTTTGATAAAAAAATTAAATTTGCTTTTTAATTATAAAATGGAAAAAAATTGTCATATTTCATTTTTCTGACTAAATTTATCTTGAATTGCTTGAAAAAGTCTAAAAAAGGCTAAATAATTTAAAAAATATAGTTCACACTTTTAAATATTTACGAGTAATGATTTTATTTAATTTTTTAGTGATAATTCAAAAGTAAATTTATATAAAATTAAAATTTTATATTTTCAATTTTCTATGCATAATTTAAAGACATATTTGACTTTTTAAATGTTAATCATTTTAGTAATAAAATCTAAAAAATAATTATATTACCCTTAATTTAATAATATTTTTTTTCATTTTATAATTTTTATTTATTTATTTTATTATTTTAAAATTGCTGTGCACTTTTTTTTATATTATACTAACATATAAATTAATTATTATAATTTTATTAATTTTTTATTTCAAAAAAATCTTTCAAAATCTCCCCTAACATTTAATAAAATTATTGAAGTAAAGGAGAATGTAATATTTTAATTACCTAATTTGTCTAATAAGCCTTTCTCATCTCAACCACAACACCCACTTATCAAAATGTAAGCCCATCTCCCAACAATGATCAGTGAACTCCATATTCAATTGAAACAAGAGAATAAAAAGAACAAAACAACACTACTGCAGCCTTCAAGATGCAGCGCCAACCAATCCACAAGAACTGGAAGAATTTTGGTCCACAGGTTCAGCCACTTGCTGTCCCTACTGCTTTTTCACGGAAGTGAAATTGATTGAACATTTAGAAAATTTTAGAGTTCTTAGTTCTCGATCATCCATCAAATTAATCAATCTTTTATTTCAACTATGTATTATTCTTAATTCTTAATATCCACAAATGTTATTTTTGTACTTCCAAATCTTCCTTCATTTCCCTCAAACTAATCCAACAACCAAATAAAGCAAATAAATCCTTTGTTGATTATGCAATTTGAAGCATGAATATATTTTTTCATGAACTGAATTATAATTCAATCTAAAAGTTTTCTGTAGAATTTGATAATTATATTTTTTCTGCTCTATTAGATATGTGAGATTATTGAAAAAGGTACTGAAATTAGGGTTTCAAAACTGAGTTGATTTTACAAAATAGATTTACTGTAAAATTAATCTATAGACAAGGGTGTGATAAAACTCTAAAATATATCTCTTTAGCTGATAAAAGGCTGAAGAAGGATGAAGAATATTACTATGAAAAGGAAACAAATTTTTGTGTGAATATTAAATAAAAGAAAAATGAAGGAAATAAGAATAAGGAAGATAGAATACAAATTGACCAAAGTAGATGTTTATGTTCTGAAAATGAATTTACTGTCAATAGAAAGAGTAATGAAGAAGGAGATAAATGAACAATAGCATTAGGGATTAAAGGGTTGAAGAAATTCTTTAGAATGTTTTGGGGTATTTGTAGGAATCAAATATACTCGCTTTCTTTTGACCAAATTAAGACTATTGACTTAAAATATTAATTAGATGGAGGGAAATTTTATTTGACGGAATTAAAATTTATGGACATTGATAATCGTATTAGTCATTTAAAAGATGGTGATCTTAGACATCCAGCTGACTCTGACGCTTGAAAATCATTTGATGCATCAAACCCTGGTTTTACTAGAGATCCCCGTAATTTTAGACTTAGAATATCAGCTGATGGCATCAACCCTTTTAGTAACATGAGTATCTCTCATAGTATTTGGCCAGTGGTTGTTACTGTGTATAACCTACCTCTATGAATGTGTACGAAGCAACCATATCGTATGCTTACTTTATTAGTTCCTGGGCCAAAAGGTCCCGAGAATGATATTGATGTGTATTTGCAACTTTTAGTTAAGGAGTTACAAGAGTTATGGTACTATGGTCTTGAAACTTGTGATGCATTAACAAAGTATAATTTTTGTCTACATGCAGCTCTTTTGTGGACCATTAGTGACTTTCCAGTTTATGCTTACTTATCGGTATGGAGCACTAAAGAAAAGTTGGCTTGTTCTACTTATAACAAAGATACTCCATCTGTTCAACTCAAATATAGTCGTAAGTTTGCTTATATGTGTGCTCGTCGATTTTTAACTATAAATCACAAATGGCGTGAGAATAAGTATTCTTTTAATGGTAAAGTTGAGAGAAGGGATACAACTAAAGAACTGACTAGGAATGATGTTTTAGAATAACTGTGTGGACTTAAACCTATTACATTCGGCAAGATCTATAAGAAACAAAAAATTGATAAAAGTCAAGTTGGTTATAATTGGAGAAAAAATAGTATTTTTTTTTAAATTGCCCTATTGGAGAAAAAATTTACATCACAACTCACAAGCCTATACCTTTAGGTATAAACATGGCATTATCTAGTCGCTTGCATCTTTGTCCTTTATAAGGGCAATGGGAGAGATATTACTAAATTCCTCTACTAACCCTAAACAAAATATAAAGATCACCTCATATGAAACTTAAAATGTGTGACCTTAGGTACTCTTGTGCATGTTGTCTGTTGATTACTGAACCAATGTGTTAAATTTGTAAGTCTAAAGGAACATAGGATGGATATGAACTTAAAAGTGGAACATATGGCATATAACCCATGGCCATTTAAGCCCAAATCCATCATATCTCTAAGGGACATGTGGAAGCTCACTTTCATATTCGAATTTCAGCTTAACATTCATTGTTTCTTAAATGGAGAGAAATTGTCCTAGGCTATAATCCCTTATTAATATAAGCCCAATTTACCAAAGTCCCTAAGATCTAAAGTTTTAAATATTGAAAGACCTACCCTTATATATGAGACAAGATGGAATTTTGTTAAGTTTCAACTATATAGGTTTCAGCTTCTGATTCCACTAGTTTCTTTATAATCATATAGGGAAAAAAAAAAAGCTCTATAAGCTTACATTCATGCATCATTTGTTCATGGCTTTTTATCTTAAAAGGGAATGTGTTGTTGGGCTCACAGATGCCATTTGAGGAGAATTATCAATTGATAAGGGAGATTGAGGAGTTAAATTAAGAGGTGGACCCGTACATGACCAAGTCACACACCTTGATCTAGGATGTAATACCCGGCTAGACCCCGGTATCGGAATTCCTACCTTCCGACAGAATCTCCGTTGGAATTCGAAATTTCTCGGATGTCGTAGCCTTCTAGAAGGATAAAATAAAGGTTTTCTAAGATGTTTTTATATGTTTTTATGGTTTTAATGAAGAAAGAAATTGAGTTTTGAAAGAAATTGAGTTTTGAAAGAAAAAGTCATGGAGGGAAAAACCCAGGTTCGGCTGCCAAACCTCAAGTTCGGCCGCCGAACATAGGGGGTTTGTGGAAGCACCTTTGGCCCCCGAAGGTGGTTTGGCGAGCCACCTATAAAGGGCCCCTTGTCCGAAAATGGGCGAGTTTTCTCTCTCTATTTTTGGGCATAGGTGAGATTTCGCCCTCCTTTGGTTGATTTTATATTTTCCTTCAAATCCTTCAAGTTTTTGATAAGTTTTTACCTTTGTTTTGAAGATTTTAAGCTAAGATCAAAGTTTTGAAGCTTGGAGACCCCCGGAGCTCGATTTCTCCCAATCTCCAAGTTTGGATCACCTCTCCTCTCGATCTTCAAGAGGTAAGCGTAGATCCTCACCTTCTTTTATGTTTTAAGTAAGTTTTGAGGGGTTTTAAGGGTGTTTAATGCATGTTTAGAATAGATGTAAAATGTTAGGTTTATGTTAGTTTAATGAGAAATGTGATGCTATGTGATGTTTGTTGGGGTATAAGCTAGTTTTATGCCCATATATGCTTGAAAATGTGTTTATGCATGTTTTAGAATAGATGGATGTGTGTTGGGAAGTTTGGATGGTTGGATGTGGGATGGCAGAATCGGCTTCTGCCACCCAGGAGGATCCAGGTTCGGCCGTCGAAGCAAGGTTCGACCGCCGAACCTGCTAGAGGAGGCAGTTTTGGCCGCCTAAACTCGCCCCTGAAAGTTTGGACTTTTGGCTCTGGAGGGGAGTTTCGGCTGCCGAACCTGCCCCCGAAGGTTGGTGACTTTCGGATCTGTGAAGGCTTTCGGCCGTCGAACCTGCCCCCGAAAGTGCTTGACTTTCGGATCTGTAGGGACCTTCGGCCGCCGAACCTGCCGCCGAAAGTCCCCTGCCCAGCCTTCCTTTGCCTGTTTTCCATGCATGTTTATGGTGTTTTAGGGGGTTTTTGGAGAGTTGTTTAGAGTCATGTTAGAGTTTGTTTGGTCCCTCATTTGAGTCCACTTGTGTAGGATCGGACCCGAGGAACCGAGGAGGCCAGCAGAGTTAGCTGTTTCAGAGTCAGTCCAGTGTCAACCAGAGGTGAGTAGAACTGAACTATGTTTTAAAGTAAATGAAATTTTTAGCATGTTCATGCATCACGAATGCCATGATATGTACTAGGTTATTTTGCATTAGAATTCACGAATATGATGCATTGCATAATATGATGTTGATGTAGATGGCTATTGGATGACCCACTAGCCCTCGATATGATATGTTATGATACGGTATGAAAGTCCAGTGAGGCCCATTCTACGCCCCTGGCACATTGGATATGTTGTGTTACGTCATGTTTAAGAGAAAGTCCAATGAGGTCCATTCTACGCCCCTGGCACAATTGGATAAGTAGAGGGTTATTGGCGACAAATCTATCCTTGATGTGAATTATTTGTGTTGTGATGCATTTCATGAAAGCATATGTTATTAAATTGTTTTATTATTCTGCTCACTGGGCTTTAGTAGCTCACCCCTTTCCCCTAACCCCCAGGTTTGCAGGTCAGAGATAGCACAAGAAGTCTGCAAAGGTAAGGCTTTGTATATGTAATAGATTAGTAGTTGACATAAAATGACATGTAATGTAATGTAAGGTGTTGTACAGTGTTGTAATGAGGATTAGTATTGTACTTGGCCCTAATGTATGGTTAATCCCTTTGGCACATGATCTTTATGAAATATTTTTAATGATGATATATGTTGAACCAAGCTTGATGTATGTAATGTTGACCCAACTAGAGCATTTGATGAGGGCTCTAGTATGGGGTTTGTATGTATAGAGTTATGGTGCATGCACAGGTCAAGCTTGGTATATGAAAAGTTTAAAGTTTTTATGAAAATGTATGATCATGTATGGGATTTTATCAGGTGTACAGGATGTATGTTAGGCTTGCTACGGATTCCGGCAACCTTAAGTCGATCTGAATCCTAGCGCTGGTAGCGGTCCGGTTTCCTGGTCGTTACATAGGAGATCCAAATGTTTGAACACTTATTAAATGAAGGATTAGAAAAATTTATGCATGTTGAACCTAAAGAAGAAGTGAATCTCTACCCAACTGGAGAAAACCTAAAAGGAACTTCATCATCATTTTGAGGCTACTATAGATAGGTTGAAAGATATAGCCAAGAAAGACACAGTTGAGGACTTGTTAGGCTAACCCTCTAGAAAGTTTGACTACAAGGTGTTCTACTCCATGCTTCCCACATCAACACTCCTTTCAAGAACATTAGAGGTAGTAGACTTCTAAAGAAAACAAGACTAGCTAGTACTGTAGTCAAAAGACTGATTTAGACAAAAGGTTTAGTAAAAAATAGAACACCTATTAGGACGTTAGAAAAAAGGATACTAAGTCCATGCTCAAAGAGATACTTGACGAAATATTAAACGATAAGATGGATGAGACGGTGTCTAAGCTATTAAAGTCCTTAGGAAACCAGCCTTGAAGATAACACTAGAAGTGAAACCCAATACCCTAAAGCCGCAAAGGAAAAAGCCCAAGGAAAGACAACCAATTAATACTGGATTTTAGGATGAAAATAATTACTTCAAGTAGAAAGCCACTAAAGTTGAGAAAGAGCATATTAAGGAATTCAAATTGATGAATGAGAAGTTTGAAAAGTTGCAAGGTAGCCTAAAAATGAAAGTGGAAAGAGGGATTCTTAAGAATTTCAAGATGCTAGATTTACATAATAATAATTAAAACTACTGATCCAAAGTCCTAACTCAAGTCTTACATAATAACAATTAAAACTACTGAGTTTAAGAAGGCGCAGGTCATTCAGTTCTTTGCCTTATCATTAGAGAGAGTTGTATCCTCTTGGTATCATGGTTTGGAACTAGCTATATAAAAATATTAGGAAAAACTAGCTAGGAGGTTCATTTAGTAGCATTTTTACAATAAAGCTATAAACATCAACCTTAGGGATTTGGAAACTACTAAGCAAAAGCAAAACAATTGTTTCTCTGAGTTCCTATTGAGATGGAGAAAAAAATCCATGAAAACGACCACCAGGAAAAGGACCAAGTTTGCCTAGTGTGAAGAACATGTTATCTGCTTATTTTGAGAAGTTATATTATCTTTTGCTCTATACGTTTAAACAGTTTTATGATGTGGATGTCTAATTAAAAGATGGGATAGTTGAGAAGAATAAAACCTATCGACTCAAAAGAGGGGGATACTAGTCTACAGCTAACCAAGTAAGTGGATAAGTAGTCGAAGTCCAAGTAGTAGAGAAGAACTAGAGAACCTTTTATCTGTTTAATGAGCCCTTTTCCAAAGTGTTTAAGAAGCTTTAATCATGCTTGTACTTCAATCTTTAACACCTAGACTACTATCTAATCCCTTATCACTAAATTTCAAACCTAACCTATAATGTCAGTTCCACTAATCTATGAGCCATGTCACTAATAACTACTACCGTTGGAAATATGAAATCCAAGGCTTGATAAATGGGAAGAAGATAGCTAACTTAGGACAAAGACCTAATACTAGAACCAAACTAATGCCTAATTATAATGTCCTACCACCACCTGGCCTATACATGATTGCCACTAGAGAAACCTCAAGTTGTATCCTGAAATTGATTTATCCTATCTGTAATACCCGGCTCGAGTCCGGCCTCAGAATTCCTGTAGTCTGGTGGAATCTCGGGTGTCGGAACCCTCGAGAAGGGTCATACATATGTTTTCTGAGGTATTTTGACTTGTTTTAAGGTTTTAAGTATAAAGGAAAATGAGTTTTGAAAGAAAAGCAATAAGGGAGAAATGCAAAGGTTCGGCCGCCGAAGGTCACTTTCGGCCGCCGAACATTGCATGGTTTCAGATTCACGTTCGGCTGCCGAAGGTGGTCTAGCCAGCCACCTATAAAAGGGCCAAAGGTCGGTGGAAGGAGGATATTTCTCCTCCACTTGCAGCCAGAGGTGAGTTCCAGCCTCTCCCAAGTTGACTTTCATGTTTTTCATGTTTTTCACCAAAGCTTTCAAGGGTTTTAAGAGTTTTGGTGTGTTTTGAAGGTTTTGAGCAAAAATAGCAAGTTTGGAAGTTTGGAGCTTTGGAAGAGGTTTTCTTCATATCTCCACGTTAGGATCACTTGATCTCTTGTTTGGAAGAAGTAAGTCAAGATCCAGAACCTCTTTTACTGATTTTTGAAGGTTTTATGGGAGTTGTATGGATAGTATGCATGAATAGGGTTTTGGTTGAGGTTTTGCATGATTTTGTGTTGAAGCATGTTAAAGTGTTGTTTGATATGTTTCTTGGGGTTAGAAGTGAGTCTTAGGCCCTTTTATGCATGTTTTATGGTATGTGCTAGTTGGGAGTAGTTGATATGCATGTTGGGTAAGTTTTGTGTTGAGTTTGCATGAAACAGAGCAGGGTTCTGCCCAACGGGCAAAACCAGGTTCGGCCGCCGAAGGAAGGTTCGGCCGCCGAACCCCTTGTGGAGGCAGTTTCGGCTGCCAAAACTTGCCCCCGAAACTTGGGACTTTCGTCTCTGGAGGCAAGGTTCGGCCGCCGAAAGTGCCGCCGAAGGTTGAGTTTCGTCTCTGGACGAGACTTTCGGCTGCCGAAGGTGCCGCCGAACATGCATGAGTTTCGTCTCTGGAGAGGGGTTTCGGCCGCCGAACCTGCCGCCGAAAGTGCCCTGTCCAGTTTTCTTTTGCATGTTTTATGTGATTGTTTGGGGATCGTTTAGAGGGTTTTGGGGGAGTTTCTTAGAGATGTTCTTGAGTTAGTTTGGTCCCTCATTTGAGTCCACCTGTGTAGGAGCGGACCAGAGGAATCAGGGAAGTCAGCAGTGAGCACTGTTTCCGAACCTGCAGAGTGAGTACAGAGTTAGTCAGAGGTGAGTGGAACTTCTCTTTTCAGAACTAAACTGCTTTGAGCATATGTCATGCATCATAAGAGTATAGTAGGGTGTTTGCATTAGTTTCACGAAGTTAACGCATTGCATAATACGATGTGTATGAGGCTGTGGATAGACCAAGGCGACTCCAATAGCCCAAACTCTGTTATAAGACCTGGCCGGGCCAGGCAGCCATCTGTAGGTAAGACCTGACTAGATCAGGCAGCAGAGATAGTAAGACCTGACTGGGTCAGGCAGGCAGAGTGGTAAGACCTGGCTGGGCCAGGCAGATTGAGGTTGTAAGACCTGGCTAGGCCAGGCATCCTTTGAGTGGGATTGTTGGTTGTAACGACCCGAAAATCGGACCGCTACCGGCGCTAGGATCCAGATCGGCATAAAGCCGCCGGGAACCGTAGCAAGCCTGACATATAACCTGTAAACCTGTTCAATCCCATACATGATCATACATAACATAAACCTGTAGTCTCTCTCATATATCAACCAAGCATAACCTGTACATAAACATAAACGTGAACATAAACCTCCACTGGAGTCCTCATTAAATGCTCCAATGGGGTATCTCATCATACATAAACTTGGTTGAATCATAAACATTATAAACATATCTATAGATCATGTATCAAAAGGGATAACAATACTCATAGGGTCAAGCACATCTATAACCTCAATATACCTCATTACATAACATACTGTAATCTCTTTCATTACATCATAGTACAATTGTCATGTCCACAATCTAACTATTACATAAACATACTTCAAAACTCTGGCTAACCTCCTGGTCTACCCTGTACCTGCACATCTGGGGTTAGGGGAGAGGGGTGAGCTACAAAGCCCAGTGAGCAGAATAGTGAAATCATATATTAAAATTTCATGCTTTCATAAAATGCAACACATCACAACAAATCACATCTCGGATGGTATTGTCACCTATAGTCCTCTCCATTCCAAAGTGCCGGGACGTAGAATGGGTACAACCGGTCTTTCTCTTAACATAACATATCATACATACCAATGTGCCAGGGACGTAGAATGGGTACAACCTGGACTTCCATACCATATCATGCCGTATCATCATCATAACATATGAGGACTAAAGGATCATCCAATAACCAATCCACATCAACATCATAAATGCAATGCAACATATTCGTGAATACTAATGCAAACAACCTACTATATCTCTTGGCATTCATGATGCATGGATCATGCTCAAAATTCATATTTCATTTATTTTAAAACTTAAGGTTTATTCCACTCACCTCTGGCTAGCTTTGACAAACTCTGTAGCAGCTGGCTCACTGCTGGGGTCCTCGGTTCCTCGGGTCCGAACCTACACAGGTGGACTCCAATGAGGGACCAAACATACATAAACATAACTCTAATATACTCCCCATAAACCCCCTAAAACATCATAAAACAATTACATAAAAACATGCAAGAAATGGCTGGACAGGGCACTTTCGGCGGCAGGTTCGGCGGCCGAAAGTCCCTCCAGAGCCGAAAGTCAGGCAGGTTCGGCGATACCTTCGGCGGCCGAAACTCCCAGACAGAGGCGAAACTCATGCATGTTCGGCGGCACCTTTGGTGGCCGAAAGTCCCAGACAGAGACGAAAGTCTCTTTTCGGGGGCAACTTCGGCAGCCGAAAGGCCTGCCTCCTCAGCCATGTTCGGCGGCCGAAAGTTCCTTCGGCTGCTAAACCTGGTTTCTGCCAAAGGGCAGAAACTTGGCTCCCTTATGCATTTTTGCCTCCAAACTCACCAATCATGCATAAACCTATTCTACAACATGCATACACATCATACATCACACCTAGGGGTCTCAAACTATCAAATACCCCAACTACAACACTTCAAACATGCCACATTGTTCAAAAACATAACATTTGCTTAAAAACTCATACAACCCTATACATGCCATTCTACCCCATAAAACAACTTAAAACTTACTTAAAACATACAATGAGCTTAAGATCGGCTCTTACCTCTTGAAGATCGAGAGAGAGACGACCTAAACTCGGAGATCCAAGCAAATGAGCTCCTGAGTTCCCAAAGCTCCAAAACTTGTCTTAAATGCTCAAAACTTGCAATGAGAGGTGAAAACTCAAGAAAAATGGAGGAGATTTGGAGAAAGAACACAAGATCTGGGGAGAGGGAGGTCGGAAGCTAGCTGTGGCCGAAAATAGGAGAAAGCTCGCCCATTTCGGCTAAGTGACCCTTTTATAGGTGGCTGGCCAGGCCACGTTCGGGGGCCGAAAGTGCCTCCGCCTGCATGCCATGTTCGGCGGCCGAACTTGGATTTCGGCGGCCGAACCTGGACTTCCCTCACTCATGCTTTCGGGGGCCTAACGTGCCTCCAAAACGCATGCATGTTCGGCGGCCGAACTTGACTTTCGGCGGCCGAACCTGGGTTTTCCTCCAAAGACTTTTCATGCAAAAACTCATTTAATTTTCATACTTAAAACCATGAAATACCTTAAAACATTTTATGAAAACATGTTTCTACCCTACTAGAGGCTTCCGACATCCGAGATTCCACCGGACGGTAGGAATTCTGATACCGGAGTCTAGCCGGGTATTACATTGGTGGTCATGTCTGATCCCTGAGATGATGTGCTGTAGTGCATTCCATGAGATCATGTTTTCAACTTATGGTTTATATAGTTCTGCTCATTGGGCTTGTATAGCTCATCCCTCTCCCCTATCCCCCAGGTTTGCAGGTTCAGAGTTCAGAGGGAGTCCAGCAGGGTTTGCAAGAAGAAGAGTTATGTAATAGCTAGTGTGGACATGTACATGTAACGAGATAATGTATAGTGTATAGCGTTGTGCTTGACTTCTAAGAGTTGTAATCCCTTGTTGTAGACACATGATCAGTTTATGTATGTTTCTTTTCTTGTTAATGAATATGAGAAAAACCAGGCTTAACATTATGAGTTGATAGACCAGAAAGAGTGCATGCACAGGTTAAGCCTTGGAGGAAAGAAAAGTTGTAATAATTTGACAGCAAATGTATGATCATGTATGGGATTTCACAGGTACACAGACAGGATAGCAGGCTTACTACAGGTCCCGGCGACCTTAAGTCGATCTGGATCCTAGTGCCGGTAGCAGTTCGGTTTCCGGGCTGTTACACTATCTACCCAAAACAACCTAACCCTATCATGACCATAGATATATGAGGAAACTCTAGTGATGATGAGGGACCAATTGACATCTAGTTAGACTTTAGTGACGAGGAAAGCAAGACAATGAGTTATGCAACTAAGAGCGGAAAAACTCTATTAACCAATGTAGCCTGATCAGGAAAATAATGAGAGGAAGGATAAGATGGTAGATGAAAAGGAAGAGGAGGATGATAAGGCAGTGAAACAGTTAAAAGAACCTAAGCTACTATTCCCATTGATGGCTTCAAAAAAGTATTATAGTGCTCTCACCAAAGCCTCAAGTATTCTGAAAGTCTCCCTTGATGCCACACCTAAGAAAGTAGCTAAAAAATTGTACATTCAAGATGAAGGACAAATAATTTTTACTATTTATGACATGACTATAGAAGGAAAGAATCACAACAAGCCATTATTTATCACAGTAAAGTTTAGGGGATGGAAGGTATCTAATGTCATAATAGATGATAGGTCAGTCATCAATATGTTTCCTTTCAAAGTTTTGTCAAACCAGTAGATTGCTCATTTTTAGATGAGTGGATCAGATATAGTTATGCGAATCTATGATGACTATAAGAGGGAGGTGGTTAGAGTTTTCAAGACTCTAGTGAAAGTTATGTCAATTGAAATTGAGGTAGAATCCACAGTGTTGGATATCTCAATGGTCTTTTCTCTACTGTTGGCAAGAATTTGATTCCATCCATTGTGAGGGATTACTTCTACATTTCACCAAAAGATTAAGATATCTTACAAAGATAAGGTAGTCAGCATCAACATGAAGAAAGATGGAGAAGTTAGTGCCTTGAATGTTGAAGGAAAAATTCATGCAATCACTCATTTCCAAATGGAATAGATCTATAAGGACTGGATGGATTCCAAGGGGTCAAGTGTGTTGAAGGCAATGAAGTTCTTTCTTGAAATGGGTTTAAGAAAATATGTTAATGGGTTCAACATGTTCTCAGAGTTCAAGGGACAAAAAACTAGGTATGGTTTAGGATATGAGCCTACCAGTGATAAGGATGGGCAGAAGACTAACAAGAAAAAGATTGAGTTTTTCAAAAGACAAGTAGTAACCTAGATTGAGGACACGAAGTTGCCAAAGTGGAACAACATATCTAAGAGACGATCAAGGCTATTGATATGAATAAGTCTGCAAGCTAGAAGCCAAGCTTATGGAGTTTCATTCCACAGTTTCTATATGTTTTATATTATGTTGAAAAATTTTTTAATGTAATTGATGCAAAGTTTGAGGCAAAAATTAATAAAATGAACTCTCTTTTTTTGCATATTCATTTTTGTTGATATGTGCATAATATTCATAATCATATAAAACTATTTTGAAAATAAGTCCAATTAAGCTCCTACTCTTTTTCTTAAAGGCCAAATAAGCTTAATTCAAAATTTTTGATTAATTAAGCCCCTATATTTTTATTAAGGGACAAATAAGTCCTGACCTAATAAAGATAATAATTTGTTATTAAAAAAATAATATTATATTAAGTCAAGCTTATTTGGCCTTTAAAAAAAGCAAAAGGGTTTAATTGACAAAAATAAAAATAAATTGGGTTTATTTGGCCTCAAGCAAAAGTACAGGGGTCTAATTTTAGGTTTTAATTAACTTTCAGTCCCTATAAACACTTATCTATATCGACTAGGTAGATAAGAAAGTATAACTATGAGCATGAAGTGCTTGAAAGCCAATACTATAACGGTAGGGCTCCATAGTCCTAGCTATGGAGTACCTAATATGTAGCCTCGAAAATAAATTATATAATAGTGACAGTACTGCAGAACTATGTATATGACATACCATAACCTTATACCAACATCAACCTTTATTGAGTTTACTAAGTCCAAAACTATTTAATGTCATATATTAAATTAAATTAGATAAGAATATGTGTCAGTCTAGATCATTTCATGTCATTCTTTAAGTAGACATATCAAAATATGGATATTGGCAACTTTGCAATTTCATGTCACTAGATGTACTTATCAATAATATAATAATTTCGATGGACAAATTGATAGCTTAACAATTTTAGTGGCATAACAAATAAACTTTAAATGTTCATTTTGCACTTACCACTTAATGCACAAAATTTTTTTCAAGAAGCTAGCATATCCATAAAGTAAGCATGTCAAGCAAGAATGTGTGTCATTCTATCGAAAAAGCAAGCATGTCAAATATGTAATTTATTTTCACATTATGGCTGCATTTTGTCTAAATTTATGACAATATTTTAGGCATTTTAAGGACTGAATAAGACTAAGATTTCTTCATGAAAGTTTTGTATTTACGTCTTAACTTTCCAAAAAATGTATGGTGCACTTAATTTTGATCACTCTCACTTAAGTTATGATTTTTTATTTACAGGTTGCCCTAAAGGGGTGATTACCAGTCCAAAATTGCTATCAGTTACAAACTTGTCAAAAAGTACCATTTGCAAAAGTTTGCATACAAATCTATTTATAGCTAAACTAACACAAACTATTCTGGATGCACTAATCCTGATATCAATTTTAATTTACCATAACCTTCAAGGCTGTAAATATTTCAAACTATAGATCTTTTTTTTATTTATTTGGCTTAGGAAATATTTTTCTTGAATAAAGCTTTTGATTTCATAAAAAAAATTTGCTTGGAAATGGAGGAAATGAAAAAAAGCACACTTCGATCCTTTTAAGGAGTTGAATTCAACCACTTTTGCTAAAGAAAGAAGTAGATGACTTCTTTCTTTTGCGTATTCATCCTTTTTAATTTTATTTAGGTGAAAAATGGAGTGTTAAGATGTTTTCTCACTTTATTTCAAGGGTTAGGATTGAATTTACTTTTAACTTTCTAAAATTATACTTTAACCTCTAAAATTTTCCAAGCATGCTTTAATTTAGTTTTTAAACTTCTAATATTTATAGATTGACTTACTAAATTTATACTTATTAACTTAAGAAGTCTCTATCATATAGCTAAGCATGTTGAATTCATGAAGCACCTCAAGTTGGCGTGTTGGCAAACTTCTAAGAATCTCCCAAGAGTAACTTGTTCCAACTTGCTTTTCACTTTATTCTCTTCATATTAAGATATAATTGTTTATTTAGTTTATCTCTTTATGGTTTGATTATTAGGACTTGAAGTTTTAGGATGTTATAGGTCATTTTTATTTTTAGCTCTAACTCCATATGTTTAACTTTATATGTAATGCAAGTGGAACCTCTAAACAAAATTTTAGATACTTTATTTATAGGTAGGTTATATACCAAGTAGCTCGAGATTATGCTTGCACTTCAGAATTAAGCTAGCACCTCCCTTGAAGTTACGTGCCTAACTTTGGAAAAGCATTATCTAGAACTAGTGGTGCCTCTATTCCTATTCCAGAGTTTTGGAATGTGACAAGCTATTGGGACATAAAATCAGTCAAAGAGGGATCGAGAAAGATTCAAAAAAGGTCCGAGCCATAAAAGAGATGCTAGTGTCAAACAAAAAGTATGATAGTTTTAGGGAAGCTTCAATGCATTAATCGATTCGCTAAAATTGACACAGTTGTGAGCCTATTTTTAAGTTGCTAAGAAAGAATCAACTAGTTGAGTGGAATGATAAGTGTCAAGTAGCTTTTGAGAAAGTTAAATAGTACATGGTTAGGCTGCCAGTTTTTTCACCATTTATGCCAAGCACGCCCTTGACTTTGTATTTGTCTATAAAAGAAGTTGTATGGGGAAATGTTAGCTCAAGTGATAGATCATTCAAAGGAGGTATCTCATACATTAGTAAGTTGTTACCATATGAAGAGAAGTACTCCTTTATAGAAAAGACTTTTAGTCGTTTTATAGGCAATAAAGAAGTTAAGGCATTATTTTCAGTTCTAGCAAGTGGTTGTAACGTCTCAAATGCATCCTCTTTGATATCTCTTTTCAAAGTGCCAATCTTAATTGGGATATTAGTCAAGTAGTTCATTTTTTTATATGAGTTCGATATAATGTATTCCATCTAGAAGATCATCAAAGGGCAAGTAGTGGTAGAGTTTCTAATCCAATTGAACCACCCAAAAAAGTTGAAATAGGGTTTCTAAATGAAAGTTTAGGTCTGATAGATGTTCAAGGTTAGAAGATGAGCTTTATGGTGCAATAAATAGGAATGGAGAAAGAATTGCAATAGTGTTATTTACACCTAATGGTGAGAAATTGTTGATGCTCAAGAAATTACATTTTCTTGCAAAAATAATATTGCAATGTATGGGACTTGTATTTATGGGTTATAGGCACTCATAGTTGTAGGAGTTAAAACTGTAGAGATAGTTGGGGGACTCCATGCTAATAATTTCCCAACTTTTATAGGAATGACATGTTAAGGAATACAAGTTGAGACATTATTTTGGGTATACTAAGCAATAGTTATAGAATTTTGAAAAGGCTGAGCTAGGGAATACACTTCGATCACAAAATTAATTAGATAATGTTTTAGCCACTTTATCATCCTTATGGAAAGGCAGTAAGAATAGGACTATGCAACCAGTGGCCCTTTTGAAAAGTATAACTCCTTTTTACAAAGGACCTATAATAAGTCACTTAGAGTTAGATGATGATAGACTTCAAGGATGTCAGAAGATACCCAGAGCCTATGGAATACCTCCAATGGCCAATAGAGCAACCATCAAAATATGGGTAAGATAGTTCATATTAGTTGAAAGGAAATTATATAAGAGATTCTATGAAGGTTTGTTATTATTGTGTATAATAGGGAAACGAGCTGTAACGACCCGAAAATCGGACCGCTACCGGCGCTAGAATCCAGATCGGCTTAAGGCCGCCGGGACCCGTAGCAAGCCTGACATATAACCTGTAAACCTGTATAATCACATACATGATCAACAACATACATTAAAATTTAAAACTTTTCCTTCAAACATCCAACTCAACCTGAACATACATGTACATAGTCATGATCATAATCGTGATCCCTCCGTGGGATCTCATCAATGCCCCAACGGGCGATACAACATGAGATGAGTTGGCTTTCATGAACATTATAAAACATTTTTTATCATGTAATAAAAGGGATACCTCATACACAATGTCAAGCACAATATCTAATCCTCAATATCATTACATGACTGAAACTGTACTTTTACACAACATTAATACATTTATCATGTCCACACTATCTATTACATATACAAGACTTCACTACTCTTATGGATCTCCTGGTCTACCCTGTACCTGCAATCCTGGGAAAATGGGAGAGGGGTGAGCTACTAGAGCCCAGTGAGCAGAATAATAAAAACATTTAAATCATATGGATCATGGAATGCATCACATCACAGCTAATCACATTAAGGATGAATTTATCACCAATAGCCCTCTACATGGTCCAACTGTGCCAGAACGTAGAATGGGTCCTGGTCTTTCCCTTACATATCATAACATAACAGTGTCCAACTGTGCCAGAACGTAGAATGGGTCCTGGTCTTTCCCTTACATGGTGCCAGCGAACGTAGAATGGGTCCCACTGGTCTTACATTCCATACCGTACATATCACATCGTCATATCATAGATCGAGGGCTATGGATCATTCAACATTCATCCACATCAACATTTAACATATGCAATGCAACATATTCGTGAATTCTAATGCAAGCAACCTAATTCATCACATGGCATTCATGATGCATGAAGCATGCTAAAAAGTACATTATTTGCTTTAAAACATAATAGGTTATTCCACTCACCTCTGGATAGCTCTGACCAGACACTGGGGCAACAGACTCACTGCTGGGGTCCTCGGTTCCTCGGGTCCGAACCTACACAGGTGGACTCAAATGAGGGACCAAACATACATGAACATCACTCTAAACTATTCCCCAAAAACCCCCTAAAACATCATAGAATAATCATAGAAAAACATGCTAGAAAGGGCTGGACAGGGCACTTTCGGCGGCAGGTTCGGCGGCCGAAAGTCCCTCCAGAGCCGAAAGTCAGGCAGGTTCGGCGGCACCTTCGGCGGCCGAAACTCCTAGACAGAGGCGAAACTCATGCATGTTCGGCGGCACCTTCGGCGGCCGAAAGTCCCAGACAGAGACGAAAGTCTCTTTTTGGGGGCAACTTCGGCAGCCGAAAGGCCTGCCTCCCCAGCCATGTTCGGCGGCCGAAAGTTCCTTCGGCTGCCAAACCTGGTTTCTGCCAAAGGGCAGAAACTTGGCTCCTTGAAGCACATTTGCCTCCAATCTCATCCAAACATGCATAAACCTATTCTACAACATTCCCAAACATACACAAGCAAACATACAAGTTCCTAGGGGCATCAAACCATCAAAAACCCAAACTACAACACACAAACAACTCACATTGTTCAAAAATCACACCAAAAACCCATAAACATAACTATGACATAAACATGCATTCTACCCTCATGAACTTCATAAAACTTACTTAAAACATAACATAAGCTAGAGATCGACTCTTACCTCTTGAAGATCGAGAGTAGAGGCGACCAAATTTGGAGTTGGAAGAGATTCGAGTTCTTGAACCTCAAAGCTCCAAAACTTTGCTCAAAAACTCAAATCTTCAAAACGAAGTTAAAACAAGTGAAAAACTTGAAAGATCTAGAGGAAAAACATCAAAGATCGGTGAGGGGCGGCGGAAAGCTCACCTTGGATGAAAATGGGGAAAAGCTCGCCCGTTTTCGGCTAAGGGACCCTTTTATAGTGGCTGGCCAGGCCACGTTCGGGGGCCGAATGTGCCTCCGCATGCATGCCATGTTCGGCGGCCGAACTTGAGGTTCGGCGGCCGAACCTGGACTTCCCTCACTTGTGCTTTCGGGGGCCTAAAGGCGCTCCCGAAGGCATGCATGTTCGGCGGCCGAACTTGAGGTTCGGCGGCCGAACCTGAGTTTTCCTCCAATGTTGTTTTCATGCAAAAACTCATTTCCATTTTACTTAAAACCATGAAATACCTTAAAACATTTTATGAAAACATGTTTCTACCCTACTAGAGGCTTCCGACATCCGAGATTCCACCGGACGGTAGGAATTCCGATACCGGAGTCTAGCCGGGTATTACATTCTCCCCCCTTAAGAACATTCGTCCCCGAATGTACCTCAACTAGCACACATAGCATGGCATAAAACATAACATACATACATAGCACATAAACACATAGGGATCTAACCTTAAAAGAGATGAGGGTACTGCTGGAGCATAGACTCCCGTGTCTCCCAAGTGCATTCCTCCAAATTGTGGTGGTTCCACAGGACTTTCACCATCGGGATTTCCTTGTTTCTTAGCTTTCTGATCTGGGTGTCTATGATCCGTACTGGCTGTTCAACATAGGTGAGATCCTCTTGGACCTCCACATCAGGCTCACTAAGAACCTTGCTCGGATCTAACACAAACTTCCTCAACATTGAAACATGGAAAACCGGATGGATTCTTTCCATTGAAGCAGGTAAATCCAGCTTGTACGACACATTCCCAATCTTTTGCAAGATTTCAAAGGGTCCGATGTATCGTGGGGCTAGTTTACCTTTCTTCCCGAAGCGAACCACTCCCTTCATAGGAGACACCTTGAGCAATACCAGATCCCCCTCCTGAAACTCTAACTGCCTTCTACGGACGTCTGCATAACTCTTCTGCCTGCTTGCAGCAGTCTTGATTCTCTCTCTGATTATGGGTACCACCCTGCTGGTGATCTCTACTAGCTCAGGCCCTGCCAAGGCCTTTTCTCCAACTTCCTCCCAGCAAACAGGTGATCTGCACTTCCTTCCGTACAAAGCTTCATATGGAGCCATCCCGATGCTAGCATGATGGCTGTTATTGTAGGCAAACTCCACCAAAGGTAGATGCTGCCTCCAAGAACCGCCAAAGTCCAGCACACACATTCTAAGCATATCCTCGATAGTCTGGATGGTCCTTTCAGACTGTCCGTCCGTCTGGGGGTGGAAGGCAGTACTGAAATCCAATCTAGTACCCATGGCATTCTGCAGACTCCGCCAAAACCTGGAGGTGAACTGGGGCCCTCTATTAGACACTATCGAAACAGGAACCCCATGCAGCCTGACGATCTCATCCACATACACCTGCGCCAACTTGTCCACAGAGTAGCCACTCCTGACAGGAATGAAGTGAGCAAATTTGGTGAGTCTGTCCACAATCACCCGTATGGAGTCCACTATGTTGGACGCCGCCAGTAACCCCACTACGAAGTCCATAGCTATGTTCTCCCATTTCCATTCTGGAATAGGTAGCGGGTTAAGCATTCCAGCCGGCTTCTGATGTTCCAGCTTCATCCTCTGACACACTTCGCAGGCTGACACAAACTGTGCCACTTCTTTCTTCATAGTCGGCCACCAATAAGCCTTCTTTAGATCTTGATACATCTTGGTGGCTCCGGGGTGAATGTTATATCTTGCATTATGAGCCTCCCTCATAATGTCTCGTTTTAGCCCTATGTCATCTGGTACACATAGTCTGCTCCCATAGCGGAGGATCCCCTTGCTGTCAAATCTGAACTCACTATCATTGCCTGACTAAACAGTCCTGGCAATCTTCACTAACTCCGGGTCCTCATGCTGTTTCTGAGCCACCTGCTCCAGAAACACGGGTGCCACTCTCATCTGGGCCACCAAGGCACCTGTACCAGACAACTCCATCTATAGACCTTCCTCAATAAGCTTGTAGAACTCCTTCACCACTGGCCTCCTCTCTGCCGATATGTGGGATAAACTGCCTAGTGACTTCCGGCTTAGGGCGTCTGCCACGAAATTGTAACGACCCGAAAATCGGACCGCTACCGGCGCTAGGATCCAGATCGGCTTAAGGCCGCCGGGACCCGTAGCAAGCCTGACATAGAACCTGTAAACCTGTTCAATCCCATACATGATCAACAATCATACATAAAAATTAAAACTTTTCTTTCATTCATTCCTCATACACCAAACTCAACCTGTGCATGCACTAACATAATCATAAACTTGACCCCTCAGTGAATGCCCCATTGGGCGATACATCATAAGTTGAGTTGGTTAAACATAAACATCAATAGACATTAAGATCATGTATCAACAAGGGATTACAATACTCATAGGGTCAAGCACAACTATAACCTCAATACATAACATACTGTAATCTCTTACATTACATCATAGTACAATTGTCATGTCCACAATCTAACTATTACATAAACATACTTCAAAACTCTGGCTAACCTCCTGAAGTACCCTGTACCTGCACATCTGGGGTTAGGGGAGAGGGGTGAGCTACAAAGCCCAGTGAGCAGAATAATAAAACAATTTAAAACATATGGTAACATGGAATGCATCACAACACAGCTAATCACATCAAGGATGAATTTGTCACCAATAGTCCCCTACATGGACCAACTGTGCCAGGGGCGTAGAATGGGCCTCACTGGTCTTTCTCTTACATAACATAACATAACATGGTCCAACTGTGCCAGGGGCGTAGAATGGGCCTCACTGGTCTTTCTCTTACATAGTGCCAGGGGCGTAGAATGGGCCTCACTGGTCTTCCGTACCGTATCATCATCATCATAGCATAGGGGGACTAATGGATCATTCAACATCCATCCGCATCATCAAACATAGTATGCAATGCAACATATTCGTGAGTCTAATGCAACACCCTATTATCTCATGGCATTCATGATGCGTGAATCATGCTAAAACTGATTTATTTATTTAAAAGCATAAGAGTTATTCCACTCACCTCTGGCTGAAGCTCTACTGACTCTGAAGTGACTGACACACTGCTGGGGGCCTCGGTTCCTCGGGTCCGAACCTACACAGGTGGACTCAAATGAGGGACCAAACATACATGAACATAACTCTAAAACATCTCCTAAAAAACCCCCTAAAACACCTCAAACAATCATGCAAAAACATGCAAAGGAAGGCTTAACAGGGCAGGTTCGGCGGCACCTTCGGCGGCCGAAAGTCCCAGACAGAGACGAAAGTCTCTTTTCGGGGGCAAGCTTCGGCAGCCGAATGCTGCCTCCACAAGGGGGTTCGGCGGCCGAAAGTTCCTTCGGCTGCCGAACCTGGTTTCTCCCAAATGGGCAGAAACTTGGCTCAAATGAACCTCTTGCCTCCCAAAACCTCAAATCATGCATAAACTTGTTCTAAAACATGCATACATATCATACATCACACCTAGGGGTCTCAAACTATCAAATACCCCAACTACAACACTTCAAACATGCCACATTGCTCAAAAACATAACATTTGCTCAAAACTCATACAACCCTAAACGTGTCATTCTACCCCATAAAACAACTTAAAACTTACTTAAAACATACAATGAGCTTAAGATCGGCTCTTACCTCTTGATGAACGAGAGAGAGGCGACCTAAACTCGGAGATCCAAGCAAATGAGCTCCTGAGTTCCCAAAGCTCCAAAACTTGTCTTAAATGCTCAAAACTTGCAATGTGAGGTGAAAACTCAAGAAAAATGGAGGAGATTTGGAGAAAGAACACAAGATCTGGGGAGAGGGAGGTCGGAAGCTAGCTGTGGCCGAAAATGGGAGAAAGCTCGCCCATTTCGGCTAAGTGACCCTTTTATAGGTGGCTGGCCAGGCCACGTTCGGGGGCCGAAAGTGCCTCCACATGCATGCCATGTTCGGCGGCCGAACTTGGGTTTCGGCGGCCGAACCTGGACTTCCCTCACTCATGCTTTCGGGGGCCTAACGTGAATCCAAAACGCATGCATGTTCGGCGGCCGAACTTGACTTTCGGCGGCCGAACCTGGGTTTTTCTCCAAAGACTTTTCATGCAAAAACTCATTTAATTTTTCATACTTAAAACATTAAAATTCATGAAAACATTTTATGAAAACATGTTCCTACCCTATAGAGGCTTCCGACATCCGAGATTCCACCGGACGGTAGGAATTCCGATACCGGAGTCTAGCCGGGTATTACATTCTCCCCCCTTTAAGAACATTCGTCCCCGAATGTACCTCAACTAGCACACATAGCATGGCATAAAACATAACATACATACATAGCACATAAACACAAAGAGATCTAACCTTAAAAGAGATGAGGGTACTGCTGGAGCATAGACTCCCGTGTCTCCCAAGTGCATTCCTCCAAATTGTGGTGGTTCCACAGGACTTTCACCATCGGGATTTCCTTGTTCCTTAACTTTCTGATCTGGGTGTCTATGATCCGGACTGGCTGTTCAACATAGGTGAGATCCTCTTGGACCTCCACATCAGGCTCACTAAGAACCTTGCTCGGATCTGACACAAACTTCCTCAACATTGAAACATGGAAAACCGGATGGATTCTTTCCATTGAAGCAGGTAAATCCAGCTTGTACGACACATTCCCAATCTTTTGCAAGATTTCAAAGGGTCCGATGTATCGTGGAGCCAGCTTACCTTTCCTCCCAAACCGAACCACTCCTTTCATTGGAGACACCTTAAGCAATACCAGATCCCCCTCTTGAAACTCTACTAGCCTTCTGCGGATGTCTGCATAACTCTTCTGTCTGCTCGCAGCAGTCTTGATTCTCTCTCTGATTATGGGTACCACCCTGCTGGTAATCTCTACTAGTTCAGGCCCTGCCAAGGCATTTTCTCCAACTTCTTCCCAGTAAACAGGTGACCTGCACTTCCTTCCGTACAAAGCTTCATATGGAGCCATCCCGATGCTAGCATGATGGCTGTTATTGTAGGCAAACTCCACCAAAGGTAGATGCTGCCTCCAAGAACCGCCAAAGTCCAGCACACACATTCTAAGCATATCCTCGATAGTCTGGATGGTCCTTTCAGACTGTCCGTCCGTCTGGGGGTGGAAGGCAGTACTGAAATCCAATCTAGTACCCATGGCATTCTGCAGACTCCGCCAAAACCTGGAGGTGAACTGGGGCCCTCTATCAGACACTATCGAAACAGGAACCCCATGCAGCCTGACGATCTCATCCACATATACCTGCGCCAACTTGTCCACAGAGTAGCCACTCCTGATAGGAATGAAGTGAGCAGATTTGGTGAGTCTGTCCACAATCACCCATATGAAGTCCACTCTATTGGACGCCACCGGTAACCCTACTACGAAGTCCATAGCTATATTCTCCCATTTCCACTCTGGAATAGGTAGCGGGTTAAGCATTCCAGCCGGCTTCTGATGTTCCAGCTTCACCCTCTGACATACTTCGCAGGCGGACACAAACTGTGCCACTTCTTTCTTCATCGCTGGCCACCAATAAACCTTCTTCGGATCTTGATACATCTTGGTGGCTCCGGGGTGAACACTGTATCTCGCATTATGAGCCTCCCTCATAATGTCTCCTTTTAGCCCTATGTCATCTGGTACACATAATCGACTCCCATAGCGGAGGATCCCCTTACTGTCAAATCTGAACTCACTGTCCTTGCCTGACTGAACAGTCCTGGCAATCTTCACTAACTCTGGGTCCTCATGCTGTTTCTGAGCCACTTGCTCTAGAAACACAGGTGTCACTTTCATCTGGGCCACTAAAGCACCGGTACCAGACAACTCCAACTGTAGACCTTCCTCAATGAGCTTGTAAAACTCCTTCACCACTGGTCTCCTCTCTGCCGTGATGTGGGATAGACTGCCTAGTGACTTCCGGCTTAGGGCGTTTGCCACAACATTCGCCTTACCCGGATGATACTGAATCTTGCAATCATAGTCACTCAGCAGCTCTACCCATCTCCTCTGTCTCAAATTTAGATCTCTTTGACTCAGGATGTACTGCAGGCTCTTATGATCTGTAAAGATCTCACATTTTACCCCATAGAGGTAGTGCCTCCACATCTTGAGTGCAAAGATTATTGCTGCCATCTCAAGGTCATGTGTGGGGTAATTCAACTCATGCTTCTTCAGTTGTCTAGAAGCATAAGCAATCACCCTCTCTTTCTGCATCAGTACACAACCCAGTCCCACACGGGACGCATCACAAAAGACTGTAAAGTCCTCATCACTAGACGGCAGAGCTAAAACTGGTGCTGAAGTCAACCTCTTCTTAAGCTCTACAAAACTCTCTTCGCACTGGTCGGTCCACAGAAACTTCTGATTCTTCCTGGTTAGTCTGGTCAGAGGAGCTGCTATTTTCGAGAAGTCCTGAACGAACCTCCTGTAGTAACCTGCCAAACCCAAGAAATTCCTGATCTCTGTCACTGAAGTGGGTCTAGGCCAGTTAGCCACAGTTTCTGTCTTCTTGGGGTCCACCTCTATCCCATTCTCTGACACTACATGCCCCAAGAATGAAATGCTCCTCAGCCAGAACTCACACTTGGAGAACTTGGCATACAAGCCATGTTTCCTCAAGGTCTGCAGAACCAACCTCAGATGATGGGCATGCTCCTCTGCATTCCTGGAATACACTAAGATATCATCTATGAAGACAATAACAAAGCGGTCCAGGTATTGACTAAGCACTCTGTTCATGAGATCCATGAATGCTGCAGGGGCGTTGGTCAACCCGAACGGCATTACAAGGAACTCAAAATGCCCATATCTGGTCCTGAAAGCTGTCTTTGGCACATCCTCCTCCCTTATCCTTAGCTGATGGTACCCCGATCTCAGATCTATTTTGGAGAAACAACTTGCTCCGGCTAGCTGGTCGAATAGATCATCGATCCTTGGCAATGGGTACTTGTTCTTGGTAGTGACTTTGTTCAACTGCCTGTAGTCGATACAAAGTCTAAGGGATCCATCCTTCTTTCTGACAAACAAGACTGGAGCACCCCAGGGTGAGGTACTCGGTCGGATGAAGCCCTTGTCTACCAGCTCCTGTAACTGCTCCTTCAACTCTTTCAACTCGGCTGGAGCCATCCTGTAGGGAGGGATAGAGATCGGTCGGGTTCCAGGCATCAATTCTATCTCGAACTCTATCTCCCTAGCAGGTGGTAAACCTGGTAGTTCGTCTGGGAAAACGTCTAGAAACTCTCTAACCACTGGCACCGAGGCGGGCTCTCTAACCTGACTGCTAAGCTCTCTCACATGAGCCAAATACCCCTGACATCCCTTCCTAAGCAACCTACGAGCCTGAAGAGCTGATATCAGACCTCTAGGTGTACCCCTCCTGTCTCCTCTGAAGACAACCTCTGACCCATCCTGACCTCTGAACCTGACTACTTTGTCCCTGCAGTCCAAGGTAGCACCATGGGTAGATAACCAATCCATCCCTAGAATGACGTCAAAATCTGTCAAATCTAGAACCACAAGGTCGGCGGAAAGGCATCTTCCCTCAACAAAGACTGGACTGCACTGACAGACTGACTCTGCCACTGATGGATCACACTTGGGTCCACTGACCCAGAGAGGACACTCTAACTCAGAGATCATCAACCCCAACCTCTGAACGGCTCTCGGAGCAATAAAAGAATGAGATGCACCAGGGTCCATCAAGGCATACACATCTGAACAACCAATGACTAAATTACCTGCCACCACGGTGTTTGATGCATCTGCCTCCTGCTGAGTCATTGTGAAGATCCGTGCTGGAGCTGATGGACCTTCACCTCTGAAACCCGCTGAAGAAGAGGCTGCCCCTCTCCCTCTGCCTCTGCCACTGGCCTGAGTCATGGCTGGAGCTGCTGGCTGAGCCACACTACCAGAAGCTGTCTGCTGAGACTGTACTCCAAAAGCTGCCCTAGGACACTCCCGAGCCATGTGTCCCTCTTGCCCGCATCTGAAGCAGGCTGCTGTCCCAGCCCGACAAACTCCCCTGTGTAGCCTACCACACTTTGCACAAACTGCATTATCAGCACCAGAGCTTGAGCCGCCCCCTAATCCCAGACTGGACTTAACCTTGTTCCAAAACTTGTTCTTCTTCTGCTTCTTGGTGGTACTGCTCCACCTCTTGCTGCCTGAAGCTGCTGCACTAAAAGAAGAAGAGCCTGGGGTCTTAGAACCAGAAGGCTGTGCCACTGACTGTTTAACTGTTCCCTGAACGATGGCACTGGCCTCCATTTTCCGGGCCATATCCACTATGGCATGGAAGCTCTCCCTATCTGCTGACTGGATCAAGGAGGAATATCTGGAGTGGAGTTTCATGATATACCTCCTTGACTTCTTCTGATCCGTGTCAAGGTTTTGCCCTGCAAAAGGCAACAGCTCCAAGAATCTGTCTGTGAACTCCTCTACACCCATCTCATCGGTCTGCCTCAGCTGCTCAAACTCTATCATCTTCATCTCCCTTGAACTATCTGGGAAGGCCCAACCGGCAAACTCGTTTGCAAACTCTTCCCAAGACATACTGTCTACTCTGGGGTTCACATAATTCTTAAACCACTCACGGGCCTTCTTGCATTTGAGTGTGAACCCAGCCATCTGAATGGCTCTACTATCATCTGCCCCAATCTCATCAGTGATCACTTTCACCCTCTCAAGGTACACAAACGGGTCATCTCCCCTTTCATACTGAGGAGCACCCAACTTCATGTAGTCGGTCATTTTGACCTTGCTCCCACTGGCTGAGCTAGGTCTAGAAGGTTGAGTGACTGGGGCTGCTGGTTCTGTAGGTGGTGGAGGTGGGGCAACATTTTCTGTGGTAGGGTTTTCTGGATTTGGATAGTAAGGTGGGGGTGGATACATTGGGTACTGTGAGTATGGTGGGTAGTAGGGTGGGTATGGCATCTGTGTGGGATAAGGGCTGAAGCTATGGTAATCCGATGTGCCTCCCATCGAATACCCGGGGTGTTGTGGGAAGTGTGGGTAGTGGGGTGGCTGAACAAATCCCGAGGCCTGAGTGCCTCCTTGGGACTCTCCCATTCCCTCTTCTGACATACTAACTCCCAAACTGCCATCCCTCCTCTGCTCTACATCCATATCATCCCCCATGTCCTCTGACACTCCTCCCTGAACTGTTCCTCTTACTGATCTGCTTCTACCCAGATCCAAAGACCTTCTAGGGTCTCTCACTGCTCTATCCCTGTTGGACCTGCTAGACATTGCCCTAGGCAATGCTGGAGGACGGGCGCTCATGCCCTCATCCTCAGGTGGCACTCCAGTCAATCGTGCAGATCGACGAGTTCCTCTCATCCTATTACTGAAAAACAGGACACATCAAGCAAGCATTAGCATCATATGGTTCATGTGGGCACACATGAACCCTCATCACAAACATCACATAGCATAGCATATCATTAATGCACATGCATAAAGTCATGGCATTTCACATTATCATGCAAGACAGGACTCCACATCCTATCCTAGTGGACATGATCTTCCTATTGTGCTTGACCTTCTATGACATCTATGAGCCCGACGCTCTAGGTCCGACCATATGAACCTAGGGCTCTGATACCATTCTGTAACGACCCGAAAATCGGACCGCTACCGGCGCTAGGATCCAGATCGGCTTAAGGCCGCCGGGACCCGTAGCAAGCCTGACATAGAACCTGTAAACCTGTTCAATCCCATACATGATCAACAATCATACATAAAAATTAAAACTTTTCTTTCATTCATTCCTCATACACCAAACTCAACCTGTGCATGCACTAACATAATCATAAACTTGACCCCTCAGTGGGATCTCATCAATGCCCCATTGGGCGATACATCATAAGTTGAGTTGGTTAAACATAAACATCAATAGACATTAAGATCATGTATCAATAAGGGATTACAATACTCATAGGGTCAAGCACAACTATAACCTCAATACATAATATACTGTAATCTCTTACATTACATCATAGTACAATTGTCATGTCCACAATCTAACTATTACATAAACATACTTCAAAACTCTGGCTAACCTCCTGAAGTACCCTGTACCTGCACATCTGGGGTTAGGGGAGAGGGGTGAGCTACAAAGCCCAGTGAGCAGAATAATAAAACAATTTAAAACATATGGTAACATGGAATGCATCACAACACAGCTAATCACATCAAGGATGAATTTGTCACCAATAGTCCCCTACATGGACCAACTGTGCCAGGGGCGTAGAATGGGCCTCACTGGTCTTTCTCTTACATAACATAACATAACATGGTCCAACTGTGCCAGGGGCGTAGAATGGGCCTCACTGGTCTTTCTCTTACATAGTGCCAGGGGCGTAGAATGGGCCTCACTGGTCTTCCGTACCGTATCATCATCATCATAGCATAGGGGGACTAATGGATCATTCAACATCCATCCGCATCATCAAACATAGTATGCAATGCAACATATTCGTGAGTCTAATGCAACACCCTATTATCTCATGGCATTCATGATGCGTGAATCATGCTAAAACTGATTTATTTATTTAAAAGCATAAGAGTTATTCCACTCACCTCTGGCTGAAGCTCTACTGACTCTGAAGTGACTGACTCACTGCTGGGGGCCTCAAATGAGGGACCAAACATACATGAACATAACTCTAAAACATCTCCCAAAAAACCCCCTAAAACACCTCAAACAATCATGCAAAAACATGCAAAGGAAGGCTGAACAGGGCAGGTTCGGCGGCACCTTCGGCGGCCGAAAGTCCCAGACAGAGACGAAAGTCTCTTTTCGGGGGCAAGCTTCGGCAGCCGAATGCTGCCTCCACAAGGGGGTTCGGCGGCCGAAAGTTCCTTCGGCTGCCGAACCTGGTTTCTCCCAAATGGGCAGAAACTTGGCTCAAATGAACCTCTTGCCTCCCAAAACCTCAAATCATGCATAAACTTGTTCTAAAACATGCATACATATCATACATCACACCTAGGGGTCTCAAACTATCAAATACCCCAACTACAACACTTCAAACATGCCACATTGCTCAAAAACATAACATTTGCTCAAAAACTCATACAACCCTAAACGTGCCATTCTACCCCATAAAACAACTTAAAACTTACTTAAAACATACAATGAGCTTAAGATCGGCTCTTACCTCTTGATGAACGAGAGAGAGGCGACCTAAACTCGGAGATCCAAGCAAATGAGCTCCTGAGTTCCCAAAGCTCCAAAACTTGTCTTAAATGCTCAAAACTTGCAATGTGAGGTGAAAACTCAAGAAAAATGGAGGAGATTTGGAGAAAGAACACAAGATCTGGGGAGAGGGAGGTCGGAAGCTAGCTGTGGCCGAAAATGGGAGAAAGCTCGCCCATTTCGGCTAAGTGACCCTTTTATAGGTGGCTGGCCAGGCCACGTTCGGGGGCCGAAAGTGCCTCCGCATGCATGCCATGTTCGGCGGCCGAACTTGGGTTTCGGCGGCCGAACCTGGACTTCCCTCACTCATGCTTTCGGGGGCCTAACGTGCCTCCAAAACGCATGCATGTTAAGCGGCCGAACATGACTTTCGGCGGCCGAACCTGGGTTTTCCTCCAAAGACTTTTCATGCAAAAACTCATTTAATTTTTCATACTTAAAACATTAAAATTCATGAAAACATTTTATGAAAACATGTTCCTACCCTACTAGAGGCTTCCGACATCCGAGATTCCACCGGACGGTAGGAATTCCGATACCGGAGTCTAGCCGGGTATTACAGAAATTCGCCTTACCCAGATGATACTGAATCTTGCAATCATAGTCAGTCAGCAGCTCCACCCATCTCCTCTGTCTCAAATTCAAATCTCTTTGACTCAGGATGTACTGCAGGCTCTTATGATCCGTGAAGATCTCACATTTAACACCATAGAGGTAGTGCCTCCACATCTTGAGTGCAAAGATTACTGCTGCCATCTCCAGGTCATGTGTGGGGTAATTCAACTCATGCTTCTTCAGCTGCCTAGAAGCATAAGCAATCACCTTCTCATTCTGCATTAGTACACAACCCAGTCCCACACGGGACGCATCACAAAAGACTGTAAAGTCCTCATCACTAGATGGCAGAGCTAAAATTGGTGCTGAAGTCAACCTCTTCTTAATCTCTTCAAAACTCTCTTCACACTGGTCAGTCCACAGAAACTTCTGATTCTTCCTGGTTAGTCTGGTCAGAGGAGCTGCTATCTTTGAGAAGTCCTGAACGAACCTCCTGTAGTAACCTGCCAAACCCAAGAAACTTCTAATCTCTGTCACTGAAGTGGGTCTAGGCCAGTTAGCCACAGTTTCTGTCTTCTTGGGGTCCACCTCAATCCCATTCTCTGACACTACATGCCCCAAGAACGAAATGCTCCTCAGCCAGAACTCACACTTAGAGAACTTGGCATACAAGCCATGTTCCCTCAAGGTCTGCAAGACCAACCGCAGATGATGGGCATGCTCCTCTACATTGCTGGAATACACTAAGATATCATCTATGAAGAAAATAACGAAGTGATCCAGGTACTGGCTAAACACTCTGTTCATGAGATCCATGAATGCTGCAGGGGCATTGGTTAACCCGAACGGCATCACAAGGAACTCAAAATGCCCATATCTGGTTCTGAAAGCTGTCTTCGGCACATCTTCATCCCTTATCCTTAGCTGATGGTACCCCGATGTTAGATCTATTTTGGAGAAACAACCCGCTCCTGCTAGCTGGTCGAATAGATCATCGATCCTTGGCAGAGGGTACCTATTTTTGGTAGTGACTTTGTTCAACTGCCTGTAGTCGATACAAAGTCTAAGGGATCCATCCTTCTTCCTCACAAATAAGACCGGAGCACCCCAAGGTGAGGTACTCTGTCGGATGAAGCCCTTCTCTACCAGCTCTTGCAACTGTTCCTTCAACTCCTTCAACTCGGCTGGGGCCATCCTGTAGGGAGGGATAGAGATCGGTCTAGTTCAAGGCATCAACTCTATCTCGAACTCTATCTCCCTAGCAGGTGGTAAACCTGGAAGCTCATCAGGAAAGACATCCTGAAACTCTCTGAAAACTGGCACTGAGGCTGGCTCCCTGACCTGACTGACTAGTTCTCTCACATGAGCTAAGTACCCCTGACATCCCTTCCTAAGCAACCTACGAGCCTGAAGAGCTGATATCAGACCTCTAGGTGTGCCCCTCTTGTCTCCTCTGAAGACGACCTCTGACCCGTCCTGATCTCTGAACTTGACTACCTTGTCTCTGCAGTCCAAGGTAGCACCATGGGTAGATAGCCAATCCATCCCTAGAATGACGTCAAAGTCTGTCAAATCTAGAACCACAAGGTCGGCGGAGAGGCATCTTCCCTCAACAAAAACTGGACTGTACTGGCAGACTGACACTGCCACTGACGGGTCACACTTGGGTCTACTGACCCATAGGGGACACTCTAACCCAGAGACTATCAGACCCAACCTCTCAACGGCTCTCGGAGCAATAAATGAATGAGATGCACCCGGGTCCATTAATGCATACACATCAGAACACCCAATGACGAGATTACCTGACACCACGGTGTTGGATGTGTTAGCCTCCTGCTGAGTCATGGTGAAGATCCTGGCTGGAGCTGATGGACCTTCACCTCGGGAACCAGAAGAAGAGGCTGCCCCTCTCCCTCTACCTCTGCCACTGCCTTGAGTTGTGGCTGGAACTGCTGGCTGTGCCACACTACCAGAAGCTGTCTGCTGGGGCTGGCCCATAAAAGGCGCTCTAGGACACTCCCGAGCTATGTGTCCCTCCTGTCTACATCTGAAACATGTATTAGTCCCAGCTCGACACACTCCCCTGTGCGGTCTTCCACATCTCTGGCATTCTGTACCATCTGAGCCTGAGCTCGAGCCACCGCCAAATCCCAGACCGGATTTCAACTTGTTCCAAAACTTATTCTTCTTCGGCTTCTTGGTGGTGTTATCCCACCTCTTCTTACTTGAGTTCTGAGAAGAGAAACCTGGTCCTACTCTGTCTGGGGTCTTAACCCCTGAAGACTGGGTCACTGACTGCTTTACTGACCCCTCAACTATAGCACTCGCCTCCATCCTTCGAGCCATATCCACCACAGTGTGGAAACTTTCTCTCTCAGCTGACTGAATCAACGAGGAGTACCTAGAATGCAGCTTCATAACATATCTCTTGGCTTTCTTCGTATCTGTATCTAGAGCTTGCCCTGAAAAAGGCAATAGCTCCAAGAATTTATCTGTGAACTCCTCTACACCCATGTGCTCTGACTGCCTCAGTTGCTCAAACTCAATCATCTTCAGTTCTCTGGAACTGTCTGGAAAAGCCCATCCCGCGAACTCATTCGCGAATTCCTCCCATGTCATACCGTCTAGTCTCGGGTCCACGTAGCACTTGAACCATTCCCGTGCCTTCTTGCACTTTAAGGTGAACCCTGCCATCTGAATGGCCCTGCTATCATTCGCCCCTAGCTCATCAGTTATTGTCTTCACCACTCTCAGATACTCAAAGGGGTCATCCCCTGACTTGTATTTGGGAGCATCCAGCTTGAGGTAATCTGTCATCTTTACTTTGCTCCCATCGGCTGAGCTAGGTCTAGGAGGTTGAGTAACTGGGGCTGCTGGTTCTGTAGGTGGTGGAGGTGGGGGTGCAGCATTCCCCGAGGTGGGGTTTGCCGGGTTTGGATAGAAGGGTGAGGGTGGATAAGCTGGGTACTGTGTGTAAGGTGGATAGAAAGGTGGATAAGGCATGTAGGTAGGGTAGGGGTTAAAGCTGGAGTAATCCGACGTGCCTCCCATCGGATACCCTGAACCCCGTAGGAAGGGTGGATAATGGGGTGGAAAACCATACCCCGAGGCCTGAACGCCTCCCTGAGACTCTCCTGTCCCTTCTTCCTCCATGCTCACATCCAGGTTCCCATCCCTCCTCTGATCCTCTTCCATAACCTCCCTCACATCTGAAGAACTTCCTCCTCTATCTGTCCCCTTCTGCTAGCATCAAAAGACCTTCTAGGGTCCCTTGACACTCTTTCTCTGTTTGCTCTACAAGACATTGCCCTAGGCAATGTAGGAGGACGGGCGCTCGTGCCCTCATCCTCAGGTGGTACTCCAGTCAATCTTGCCGATCGACGGGTTCCTCTCATCCTGTTTTCTGAAAAACAGTACACATCATACAACATTAGCATCATATGATTCATATGGGCACACATGAACCCTCATCACATATATATCATTCATATCATAGCATCAATGCACATGTATATAATCATGGCATTTCACATCATCATACAAGACAGGACTCAACATCCTATCCTAGTGGACATGATCTTCCTATTGTGCTTGACCTTCTAGAACATCTATGAGCCCGACACTCTAGGTCCGATCCTATGAACCTAGGGCTCTGATACCATTCTGTAACGACCCGAAAATCGGACCGCTACCGGCGCTAGGATCCAGATCGGCTTAAGGCCACCGGGACCCGTAGCAAGCCTGACATATAACCTGTAAACCTGTATAATCCCATACATGATCAACAACATACATTAAAATTTAAAACTTTTCCTTCAAACATCCAACTCAACCTGAACATATATGTACATAGTCATGATCATAATCGTGATCCCTCCGTGGGATCTCATCAATGCCCCAACGGGCGATACAACATGAGATGAGTTGGCTTTCATGAACATTATAAAACATTTTTTATCATGTAATAAAAGGGATACCTCATACACAATGTCAAGCACAATATCTAATCCTCAATATCATTACATGACTGAAACTGTACTTTTACACAACATTAATACATTTATCATGTCCACAGTATCTATTACATATACAAGACTTCACTACTCTTATGGATCTCCTGGTCTACCCTGTACCTGCAATCCTGGGGAAATGGGAGAGGGGTGAGCTACTAGAGCCCAGTGAGCAGAATAATAAAAACATTTAAATCATATGGATCATGGAATGCATCACATCACAGCTAATCACATCAAGGATGAATTTGTCACCAATAGCCCTCTACATGGTCCAACTGTGCCAGAACGTAGAATGGGTCCTGGTCTTTCCCTTACATATCATAACATAACAGTGTCCAACTGTGCCAGAACGTAGAATGGGTCCTGGTCTTTCCCTTACATGGTGCCAGCGAACGTAGAATGGGTCCCACTGGTCTTACATTCCATACCGTACATATCACATCGTCATATCATAGATCGAGGGCTATGGATCATTCAACATTCATCCACATCAACATTTAACATATGCAATGCAACATATTCGTGAATTCTAATGCAAGCAACCTAATTCATCACATGGCATTCATGATGCATGAAGCATGCTAAAAAGTACATTATTTGCTTTAAAACATAGTAGGTTATTCCACTCACCTCTGGATAGCTCTGACCAGACACTGGGGCAACAGACTCACTGCTGGGGTCCTCGGTTCCTCGGGTCCGAACCTACACAGGTGGACTCAAATGAGGGACCAAACATACATGAACATCACTCTAAACTATTCCCCAAAAACCCCCTAAAACATCATAGAATAATCATAGAAAAACATGCTAGAAAGGGCTGGACAGGGCACTTTCGGCGGCAGGTTCGGCGGCCGAAAGTCCCTCCAGAGCCGAAAGTCAGGCAGGTTCGGCGGCACCTTCGGCGGCCGAAACTCCCAGACAGAGGCGAAACTCATGCATGTTCGGCGGCACCTTCGGCGGCCGAAAGTCCCAGACAGAGACGAAAGTCTCTTTTCGGGGGCAACTTCGGCAGCCGAAAGGCCTGCCTCCCCAGCCATGTTCGGCGGCCGAAAGTTCCTTTGGCTGCCGAACCTGGTTTCTGCCAAAGGGCAGAAACTTGGCTCCTTGAAGCACATTTGCCTCCAATCTCATCCAAACATTCATAAACCTATTCTACAATATTCCCAAACATACACAAGCAAACATACAAGTTCCTAGGGGCATCAAACCATCAAAAACCCCAACTACAACACACAAACAACTCACATTGTTCAAAAATCACACTAAAAACCTATAAACATAACTATGACCTAAACATGCATTCTACCCTCATGAACTTCATAAAACTTACTTAAAACATAACATAAGCTAGAGATCGACTCTTACCTCTTGAAGATCGAGAGTAGAGGCGACCAAACTTGGAGTTGGAAGAGATTCGAGTTCTTGAACCTCAAAGCTCCAAAACTTTGCTCAAAAGCTCAAATCTTCAAAACGAAGTTAAAACAAGTGAAAAACTTGAAAGATCTAGAGGAAAAACATCAAAGATCGGTGAGGGGCGGCGGAAAGCTCACCTTGGCCGAAAATGGGGAAAAGCTCGCCCGTTTTCGGCTAAGGGACCCTTTTATAGTGGCTGGCCAGGCCACGTTCGGGGGCCGAATGTGCCTCTGCATGCATGCCATGTTCGGCGGCCGAACCTGAACTTCCCTCACTTGTGCTTTCGGGGGCCTAAAGGCGCTCCCGAAGGCATGCATGTTCGGCGGCCGAACCTGAGTTTTCCTCCAAGGTTGTTTTCATGCAAAAACTCATTTCCATTTTACTTAAAACCATGAAATACCTTAAAACATTTTATGAAAACATGTTTCTACCCTACTAGAGGCTTCCGACATCCGAGATTCCACCGGACGGTAGGAATTCCGATACCGGAGTCTGGCCGGGTATTACACGAGCTAAGCAAATTATGAAAGAAGTGCAAGTAGGAATCTATGGCCTGCACAAGAATCATAGAGTCTTAGTAGGGAAGATCTTGAGGTTAGGGTACTTCGGGTCCACCATGGAAGTGATTATGCCAAGTTTATTAAAAAGTGTCATGAATGGCATATTCATAGGAATATGAATCATACGCCACCGAGTGAGTTGCACAATTTGGTTTTTCTATGGCCTTTCACAGTATAAGATATTGACATTATAGGGAAAATCTATTCAACTATGTTTAATGGGTACAAGTCCATAGTTGTTATCATTGATTACTCCATTAAATGGGTAGAGGCAAAGTCCTTTAAAGCAATTGAGCTTAAACATAAGGCCAATTTTGTAAAGAATAAAATAATATGCAGGTTTAGAGTATTATTGTAATGCCCCTTACCCTATACAAATATAAACTGAGTAAGGACTACTACAAGGTATACTTTATTAGACATTTCCAAACTAAACCATACATTTAATATGTATAATTATCAAGTATTAAATGGTTCACGTACATTTCATGATGTAAATAAAGTAAATATAAAAGATTTTAAATTAAAAATTTCGGCATAGTTTTCTCTATTTTATCAACATTTCAACCTGCGGAACATATGACAAATACATATATAATTATACTCTTATGTTTTATTTGTTATCATATGATGCATTAGTTAATCAAGCATTACAAAATAACATCATTTCTCATTTTTCCAAGGTTATCGTTATATATATATGTTTAGTTTTTTTTTTTGGATACATGCATGATTACAACTCATTAACTTACATGATTTTTATTACAATCTCTACTTAATATGTACATGTTAAAATATAATTGTACAATGACCTAGAGACTCAAAACAACTAGTTATGATAAATGTCTCTATATTTGATTCTAATCTCTCATCACCACTGCAGTGATTACTTTATCTACAACCTACGTGAGGTAAAGCCAACACCTGAGCTTATGCCCAGTGGGTAATTGCAAACAAGTAATAATATAGAACAAGCATATTCATGTATACATAATATTAAGTAAAAAGTTACAAGCACATAAAGTTTAATTAATATAGTATATAGTATACTTGTTAGAATTCTAGTATAAGATATAAGTGCAAATGTGCACCCTTGTACATGTTAAGGATTTTCTTTAGAATTAATAAATTATCACCTTTTTCCATAATTGCACATTTTATGTTCTTAGCAAATTATCATGGCTTAAAGCATACAATAAATGCAAACATATCAGTATTCAATGATAAATTCACAAAATCTGATATCAGATCTTATTTATGTTCACAGTCCTTATAAACACATAGCAAGATCGACTAGGTAGATAAGGAATTTTAATAGCAGGTATAGATTTCCAAAAAGTAGGCTCAAAGGTCGAAACTGATAGCAGGGTTCTATGGTTATGCCTATGAGGTATTTGACGTGTAATCTTTGATATAGATTATATAACGGTAGCAGTACTACAAACACTATAAATGTATATGGCATACAATATCCTTAAACTAACCTTAACTCCTACTAAGTTTATTAGGATCAAGTATCTTTAGACAATGTCTCAAATTGTTTAAAGTAAATACACATGTCATTTGCAACCATTTCAAGTCATTTCCTAAATATATATTTCATATGCCAATGTTAACAAGATTAGAAATACATGGCAAATAGTGCATAACTTTGTCGACTTAGCATTCTAAATAGTGCATCAAATAAATTCGACTTTTACGTTTCATACCACTAACAAGTATAGAATGGTAAGTTTTACTCACTTCATAATGCACAATAAGTTTGATTGGTAAGCAAGCATGTGTGTAATTCCCACCGATTAAGCAAGCATGTCGATTTTTGTGCAATCTATTTTAAGAGGGGTTGTATTCTGCCAAATTTTGCCTCAAATTTTCAAACGCCTATGAATATAACTAGACTTAGGCTTTCTATATGAAAATGTGTATTTATGTCTTGACTTTCCAAAAAGATACGATTCATGCAATTCTAACCATCCTAACTCAAGTTATGAAAATTTCTTTGCAAGCTGCTGAAAAGTTTTAATACTAGTCCATTCCAGGTTACTAATTTTCGAATCCTATAAAGTTTGAGTTGTATACACAATTTCATATAGATTTGAGCTTTGCATCCTTTTACAAAGTTTTAGCCCTATGTCTTATCAATAATTTTCCATTGGTCTCATCCTATTTCATTGAATATAAAATTAGTTGGGACCCAGAAATCATAGGCAATTCTGAATGTGCCTGCTCACCTTTAGTTAATCATGGAGGAAATTCGGCCGTAAGGAGAAAAGGAGGAAGACAACCTTTTTGTTTTGCTTTTTCATCTTCCTTTAAGTCCTCAAGTGACATTTGAAGGGTTAGGATAAAGTGCTGGAAGAAAATGAAGGGTTAGGATTGAATTTTTCTTTTAAACCATTTATATTCACACTTTAACCTACTAAAATTTTTACCATATTTTAATTTAGTTTTTAAACTTTCATTATTCATAGATTGACCTTCTAAAATTATACTTTTAACCCTTATAAGTCCATTTCATATAGGTAAGTATATTGGATTTAATAAGTTATGTAAGCACAACCAACAATACTAAAAATGATGAGCTAGCATTGCCTCAAGGACCAATTACAAGGTTGAGATCCAAGAGGTTTAAGGAAGCACTTCAATGATTAATGAAGGGATATGTTGAAGCTTTGCAAGTTTATTTTGAAGTTGAAGAATAATCTGGCCATTCTAAGTCAATTAGGCCGAATGTGTCCTTATTGACGATTCAAATTTTGTATTTGTATTAACAGATTATTAATTATTCAATACAATTGTTTTATGCAATTCTTCTTTGAGAGCTTAAGAGAGATCTTGGTTCTTGACATTGCATCACGAATAAGGTTTAATACTAACTTATATGATTCTTATTCTTGCTGCTCTTAAAATCAATCAGTTATAAGTGTTCTTAATTGCATATTAATTAAGGGTGCTTTAGATTAGGGAATTATTTTCTGAACTAAGTTCTTTTTACTAGGGTATGTATCATTTCAGTCTCTAATAGACTGGGGTTCCGCATCAATTTGTATTAGAGTTAGGTTTAGTAATAATTTCTTAATTATCCTTTGTGTCTTTGTATTCAATTTTTTCCATTATTGGCCGAATATATCACTTTGGTTATTTGGTGTGTTTCTTTAATTTTTCATGATCTTTCCATTTGGGATACCTATTAGAGTCGAATTCATTGTTTAGTTACTGTTCAAATCGAATTTCACCTTAAATTCTTGTTTAAACGGAATTACTATCTTTAGTGATTTGGTTTGTGCTTTCTGCCCTAATTCGTATGCTCCTATTCTAATACTCTTAGAATATTGTTTCCAGTATTTTACTTTTGTCTGTATAAAAAAAATAACAAAAAGAAAGAAAAAAGAAAAAGAAAAAGAATTTCTGCAACTTTGGGTCAATTGTTGAAATTTCATTCTGATATTGATACCTACTGATATAAGTCATATTTCATATACCTTGAATATATTTCTGGGCTTGGGATTCGAAATACATGTTTGGGGTAGGTTTAGGGTCAATTTGGATAGTATTTTCACAAAATAGTTGTACTTAATACTTGTTGTTTTAAGTGTCTATTTTGTTTGCTTGCTTTGAATTGTTTTTGTTGAGTCAATATTAACATCATTTAACCTAGGATCGCATGCTTAGGGATAACTTCGTGTTAAGCACATCCGTCTTGTCAATTTTGATTCTTAGTTTGTCAATTTGGTGTTTTTTTTTGTCGGTTCCTTACACTCAGTTTGACAAATTGCACATTGTTGAACATCTAATTACACTTAGTACATGAATTTTCACTTTTGCATGCTAAATCAATTCGTTTGTTCATTTTATTCAGTTTGCATCTAGTTTTGTTTTTTATCTTTTTCTTGTTAGGTCTTTCTTTGCTTTCCTTATTATTTGAATCATACAGGCTTGGCTTATTGAGTTTTTATTCTGAAGTGCACTTTTGAGATATCAAGTGAGTGCTTGAAAGTTCAACATGTGAGTTCTTGAAAGTTCAACACGTGAGTTGAGAGAATTGTGAATTTTTCTATAATGTCTAGGCATAATACTGGTGACTCGCGGTTGTTGAAGCCGGTCAAAAATAACATTTTCGGTTATCAATAATATTACTACTGCAGATAGTGGTAAAGGATCGAATCCACAGAGAATTGAAAACTTACCTATCTTCCTTATCAAAACCAAGAGAATTAATTGAAACAAAAATTAAACTGAAAGTGAAATAAACCGAAATGAGATAAACTGAAAGCAAATAAACTGAAAGTAAAATGGGGGGATTTTGAGATTGATTCAATTAACTGAAAGCAATAAAAGAAAGCGAATAATAAAAATAAAAGAAATCAATAATGAGAAAGCTCTAGTTGAAGAATCGAATTCACTTCAGTTGTTGGGATTGATCATTGAAACTTATATTCTTTTGATTGATTCAATAGATTAGTTATGGAGATGGAAAACGCTTCTCACCACCATGTCTCTCCTTAATTACAAACCAATTAGGGAACATCCTCTAATTAATCACTAATCAACAAGTTGCCAAGAAACGTCCTTGGGCCTTAGGTATCAAAACAACTGTTAATTACATTAAGAGATAGAGAGAGCCAATCCTAGCTATCCAAACGCATGAGATATTGCTAGATCATACAATTTCCTTAGTTTTTACACCAAGTGTTCTTATGTTTGAATAATCCAAGCAATTACGGACTTAAAATTATCCAAACTAACAATATATTACCTTGCAATCAAGAATCAACTGGCCACATTGATCAAAATAATAAAGCAATAATGGAATCAAGCATGAAATTGTATGAATATTGAATAAACCAAAGACAAACAATGTATGTTCAGATCTCACAATCCATAAAACAACTAAAGTTTCAACCAATCTTCAACTAGAATAAAAGGTTTCAGCCACTCATGGCTGAAACAAAACAAGAAAATAAAGAAAGGAAGAAGAAGAGACGGTGCCACTTGCAATCCCATAGGTGTGTCCAAGAGAGAGTTGAAAAAGCATGGGGAGGCTCCTTATGTGTCTTTTTATAGTTAAAAGTATTTGTAATACCCGGCTAGACTCCGGTATCGGAATTCCTACCGTCCGGTGGAATCTCGGATGTCAGAAGCCTCTAGTAGGGTAGAATCATGTTTTCATAAAATGTTTTAAGGTATTTCATGGTTTTAAGTAAAATGAAAATGAGTTTTTGCATGAAAACAACCTTGGAGGAAAACTCAGGTTCGGCCGCCGAACCTCAAGTTCGGCCGCCGAACATGCATGCCTTCGGGAGCGCCTTTAGGCCCCCGAAAGCACAAGTGAGGGAAGTCCAGGTTCGGCCGCCGAACCTCAAGTTCGGCCGCCGAACATGGCATGCATGCGAAGGCACATTCGGCCCCCGAACGTGGCCTGGCCAGCCACTATAAAAGGGTCCCTTAGCCGAAAACGGGCAAGCTTTTCCCCATTTTCGGCCAAGGTGAGCTTTCCGCCGCCCCTCACCAATCTTTGATGTTTTTCCTCTAGATCTTTCAAGTTTTTCACTTGTTTTAACTTCGTTTTGAAGATTTGAGCTTTGAGCAAAGTTTTGGAGCTTTGAGGTCCAAGGGAACTCAACCCCTCCCACCTCTGAGTTTAGGACGTCTCTCTCTCTATCTTCAAGAGGTAAGAGCCGATCTTAAGCTCATCTCATGTTTAAAGTAAGTTTTATGCAAGATCTATGGGGTAGAATGCATGTTTAGCTCATAGTTAGGTTTTTGAGTTTATGTTATGTTTTGAGCAATGTATGTTGGATTGTGTTGTTGTTGTGTGTTGTAGTTGGAGTTTAAGTTAGTTTGAAGCCCCTAGGAGCCAATGTATGTATTTTTACATGTTTTGGTTGAGCTAAATGCATGATTGGAAGTTTTGGAGGCAAGTGTGCTTGAGGGAGCCAAGTTTCTGCCCTTTGGCAGAAACCAGGTTCGGCAGCCGAAGGAACTTTCGGCCGCCGAACATGGCTGGGGAGGCAGGCCTTTCGGCTGCCGAAGTTGCCCCCGAAAAGAGACTTTCGTCTCTGTCTGGGACTTTCGGCCGCCGAAGGTGCCGCCGAACCTGCATGGGATTCGGCTCTGGAGGGACTTTCGGCCGCCGAAGGTGCCGCCGAACCTGCCCTGTTTTGCCTTCCTTTGCATGTTTTCTATGATTGTTCCATGATGTTTTAGGGGGTTTTTGGGGAATAGTTTAGAGTTATGTTCATGTATGTTTGGTCCCTCATTTGAGTCCACCTGTGTAGGTTCGGACCCGAGGAACCGAGGACCCCAGCAGTGAGTCTGTTGCCCCAGTGTCTGGTCAGAGCTATCCAGAGGTGAGTGGAATAACCTATTATGTTTTAAAACAAATAATGTACTTTTTAGCATGCTTCATGCATCATGAATGCCATGTGATGAATTAGGTTGCTTGCATTAGAATTCACGAATATGTTGCATTGCATATGTTAAATGTTGATGTGGATGAATGTTGAATGATCCATAGCCCTCGATCTATGATATGACGATGTGATATGTACGGTATGGAATGTAAGACCAGTGGGACCCATTCTACGTTCGCTGGCACTATGTAAGGGAAAGACCAGGACCCATTCTACGTTCTGGCACAGTTGGACACTGTTATGTTATGATATGTAAGGGAAAGACCAGGACCCACTCTACGTTCTGGCACAGTTGGACCATGTAGAGGGCTATTGGTGACAAGTTCATCCTTGATGTGATTAGCTGTGATGTGATGCATTCCATGATCCATATGATTTAAATGTTTTTATTATTCTGCTCACTAGGCTCTAGTAGCTCACCCCTCTCCCATTTCCCCAGGATTGCAGGTACAGGGTAGACCAGGAAGTTTACAAGAGTAATGAAGTCTGTTTTATGTAATAGATAGTGTGGACATGATAAATGTATTAATGTTATGTAAAAATACAGTTTCAGTCATGTAATGATATTGAGGTTTAGATATTGTGCTTGACATTGTGTATGAGGTATCCCTTTTATTACATGATCAAAAATGTTTTATAATGTTCATGAAAGCCAACTCATCTCATGTTGTATCGCCCGTTGGGGCATTGATGAGATCCCACAGAGGGGTCACGATTATGATCATGACTATGTACATGTATGTTCAGGTTGAGTTGGATGTTTGAAGGAAAAGTTTTAAATTTTAATGTATGTTGTTGATCATGTATGGGATTATACAGGTTTACAGGTTATATGTCAGGCTTGCTACGGGTCCCGGCGGCCTTAAGCCGATCTGGATCCTAGCGCCGGTAGCGGTCCAATTTTCGGATCGTTACAGTGTTGCCCTAGGTCCTTACTTGCTGCCCTAGGTCCTTACTTGCTGCCCAAGAGGCTGCTTGCTACCCAAGTTGTGTCTGAAAAGGAAAGAATCGCGTTGCAAGGTCTTCAGAAGGAAGGAGGCGCAAAGATGGCTCTTCAGCAGGAAGGTAGGCGCGCGGATGGCTTATGCAAAGGGAAAGATATGCTGTCCAATCTTTCCTTTTTAGGTGGAGCCTTCGTTTGAATTTCAAAACTTGAATGCTGAATGCAAGAGATGTAAGTGCGTCTTCTTGAAATCTTGCTGCCTAAATAGGAAGATCTGACTGTTGAAGTGTCTGCACATCTTTAAACAAGGAAAGAAAGATCTACAATTTGAATTTTAAATAATCTTCTGACTGCGCGTTCCTTATTTGCTTTTGCTTTTGCACTTTCCTTATTTGAAAACTTTCCTTATTTAAAAACTTTCCTTTTTTGTCACTTTCCTTATTTGGCACTTTTTGGCAGTTTTAAGAGCATTTTCACCAGATTGTCTCTTTACACCTAATATCTGCAAAATAAGATCAAAACCACAAAATTAGGCAGAAAAGATGTAAATAAATATCAACAATATCATGATAAAATGGTCTAAAATATGCTCTATCAACTGGTGATACTTCTGACCCTATGTTTGATCTTAAAATTATGTATAAAGCTTTCATGGATAGCTTTCAGAGCTAAATTTGAGAATGGATAACCTTGAGGACAACCTTAAATCTTTAAAGGGCAAGTCTAATCAGGGGGATGATGATACACATGATCCATCCTATGAAGAGGAAAATGAGGCACAATCAGCCCCTTTTCGAGCCAGAAGGTTCAATGATCGTGTACCCTATGTAGATAATAACATGAACTCCATAAAGATGAAGATTCCAAGCTTCAATAGTAAGGCTGATGTTGATGCCTATTTAGAGTGGGAGCGTAAAGTGGAGATGATTTTTAACTGTCAAAACTCTTCCGATGATAAAAAAGTAAAACTTACTGCCCTTGAGTTTTCAGATTATGCACTAATATGGTGGGATAAGCTTGTAAAATCTAGGAGAAGGAATGGAGAGTTACCCATTGCTAATTGGGAAGAGATGAAGCGAATCATAAGGAAGAAATATGTGCCTACTTATTACCATAGAGATCTCCATCATCAGTTGCAAAGATTATCCCAGGGATCAAAATCTGTTGATGAGTATCATAAGGAGATGGAGTTGCTCCTGATCAAAGCAAACATAGTGAAGGAGGAAGACCAGACTATGGCTCAGTTCTTTGGTGGTCTAAATAAGGAGATTGCTTATATGGTTGATTTGCAACTATATATTGATTTGGAAGACTTGGTGAATATTGCCATTAAGGTGGAAAGACAAAGAGGCGGAAGTAGATGGGGGAGTAACAGGACTGCTCAAAACTCCAACAACAAATAGGGTTCCAAATGGAACACCAAGGCTGATCCTAAAAGGTTTGATAGGTCTTCAAATCAAAAAGGCACATTACCTTCCAAAGAAACATCTAACTCTCATGCTAAAAACGAACCAGCCCCTAAATCTAATAGGACTAGAGATATTCAGTGCTTTAAATGTAAAGGGCATAGGCATTATGCCAATGAGTGTGTTAATAAACGTGCCATGATAGTGAGGGGAGATGAGATAGTCTCCGAAACTAATTCTGATTCTGATGAAATACCACCTTTAAAAGATTGTTCTGATGTAGAGATAGAAGAGTATCCTGTTCAGGGAGAGTTCTTAGTGATATTACGTACTTTAAATGTTTCTATTAAAGAAAAGGGACTTGAACAGCATGAAAACATCTTTCACACTCGTTGTTTGATAGGTGGTAAAGTTTGTAGCGTGATAATAGATTCGGGTAGTCAAGTTAATTGTGCTAGTACTATTTTAGTTGATAAATTAGGACTAGAAACTATTAAACACCCTAATCCTTACAGACTTCAGTGGTTGAATGATAGTGGCGAGGCAAAGGTAACCAACCAATGTAAAGTGTCATTTTCTATTGGTAAGTATGTAGATGAGGTTACTTGTTGTAACGACCCAGAAACCGGACCGCTACCGGCGCTAGGATTCAGATCGACTTAAGGTCACCGGAACCTGTAGCAAGCCTACTATACATCCTGTATACCTGATAAAAATCTCATACATGATCATACATTTTCATAAAACTTAAACATTTCACGAACCAAGGCCTGACCTGTGCATGCATCATAAACTATATACATAAAACCCACACTAGAGCCCTCATCAAATGCTCTAGTATGGTAACCATCACATGCCTCAAGCTTGGTTTAAATATAACTCATCATTAAAAACTTTTACATAAAGATCATGAACAACAGGGATTACAAAACTATCTGTAATATCCGGCTAGACTCCGGTATCGGAATTCCTACCGTCCGGTGGAATCTCGGATGTCGAAAGCCTCTAGTAGGGTAAAACCATGTTTTTATGAAATGTTTTAATGTGTTTTATGTTTTAAGCATGAAAGAAAATGAGTTTTTGCATGAAAATAGCATTGGAGGAAAACTCAGGTTCGGCCGCCGAACCTCAAGTTCGGCCGCCGAACATGCATGCGTTGCGGGTGTGCTTTAGGCCCCCGAAAGCATAAGTGAGGGAAGTCCAGGTTCGGCTGCCGAACCCCAAGTTCGGCCGCCGAACATAGCATGCATGCGGAGGCACATTCGGCCCCCGAACGTGGTCTGGCCAGCCACTATAAAAGGGTCCCTTAGCCGAAAACGGGCGAGCTTTTTCCCCATTTTCGGCCAAGGTGAGCTCTTCGCCGTCCCTCACCCATCTTTGATGTTTTTCCTCTAAATCTTTCAAGATTTTCATTTTTTTTAACTTTGTTTTGAAGATTAAAGCTTTTGAGCAAAGTTTTGGAGCTTGGAGGTTCAAGAACCCAATCTCTCCCAACTTCGAGTTTAGGTCGTCTCCCTCTCGATCTTCAAGAGGTAAGAACCGATCTTAAGCTCATTGTATGTTTTAAGTAAGTTTTAAGTAGATCTATGGGATAGAATGCATGTTTAGGTTATGGTTATGTTTTTGGAGTTTATGGGTATAAATGTATGTTCATGAACAATGTGAGTTTCTTGATGTGTTGTAGATGGGGTTTATGTTGGTTTGAGGCCTCTAGGAACATGTATGCTTGTGGTTGTGTGTTGTAGAATAGGTTTGATGCATGTTTGATAAGTTTGGAGGCGAAATGTGCAAAGGGAGCCAAGTTTCTGCCCTTTGGCAGAAACCAGGTTCGGCAGCCGAAGGATTTTCGGCCGCTGAACATGGTTGGGGAGGCAGCCTTTCGGCTGCCGAAGCTTGCCCCCGAAAGGGAGACTTTCGTCTCTGTCTGGCAGTTTCGGCCGCCGAAAGTGCCGCCGAACATGCATGAGTTTCGTCTCTGTCTAGGAGTTTCGGCCGCCGAAGGTGCCGCCGAACCTGCCTGACTTTCGGCTCTGGAGGGACTTTCGGCCGCCGAACCTACCGCCGAAAGTGCCCTGTCTAGGCCTCCTTTGCTTGATTTGGTATGGTTGTTTCATGTTGTTTTAGGGGGTTTTTGGGGAGTAGTTTATAGTTATGTTCAGGTGTGTTTGGTCCCTCATTTGAGTCCACCTGTGTAGGTTCGGACCCGAGGAACCGAGGACCCCAAGTGAGTTCAGCTGCTTCGGTGTTGTCAGAGTCAGCCAGAGGTGAGTGGAACTAAACTTAATCTTTTAAATTAAATGTTTTATCATGTTTCATGCATCATGATTATGCAATAGGATGATTGCATTAGTGCTCACGAATATGCCGCATTGCATCGATTGTTGTTGATGTGGGTGAATGTTGGATGACCCAATTAGTCCATGACAGGAAGACCAGGACCCCATTCTACGGCCTGGCATAGAGTAAGGAAAGACCAGGACCCCATTCTACGGCCTGGCACGGTAATGGGACTCGAAGACCAGGAGCCCAGAGGAGGCCCTGGGATAATGGTAAGTAATGTATGTATGACAGGAAGACCAGGACCCTATGCTACGGCCTGGCACAGAGTTAGCTTGGACTAATTGGTGACAAGTTCACCCAACCCTTATGTGAATTGTCTGTGTTATGATGCATCTCATTGGAGCATAGTGTTATTATGTTTTATAGTTCAACTCACTGGGCTTTTAGCTCACCCCTCTCCCTTTTACCCCCAGGCTTGCAGGTACAGGATAGAAGAGGAGGTCGGTTAGAGTAAAGCTTGTTTATGTAATAGATAGAATGTGGACATGACAAATCGTAGTATGTTGTAATGTAAAAGTACAGTATAGTTATGTAATGATGTTTATGGATGTTAGAGGTGTGCTTGACCATAGATGGTTGTTATCCCTTTTATTACATGATCTTAGAAATTTTATGATGTTTATGTAAACCAACTCAACATATGTTATGTCACCCATTTGGGGGCACTGATGAGATCCCACAGAGGGATCAATGTTTATGATTTATGTTATATACAGTGCATGCACAGGTTGAGTAGGGTTGATGTATATGGAAAGAAAAGTTTTAATTCTTATGTATGTTGTTGATCATGTATGGGATTATACAGGTTTACAGGTTAGATGTCAGGCTTGCTACGGGTCCCGGCGGCCTTAAGCCGATCTGGATCCTAGCGCCGGTAGCGGTCCGATTTTCGGGTCGTTACACTATCATTAGGGCAAAGCACAATTCTAATCCATAAGCTATTACATGTCCACTACTATTCTATTACATTAAAACTGTACCAAAAGATATGCTGACTCTCCCAAGCTATCTGCGCTCCTGCAAACCTGGGGTTAGGGAAAAGGGATAAGCTACAAGAGCCTAGTGAGCAGAACATAAAAACAGTTTAATAAACATATGCTCATATGGAATGCGTCACAATACAAATAATACACATCAAGATGGATTTGTCACCAGTAACCCTCTAAATAATCCAATGTACCCGGCCCACTACGGGTGCTCCTTAGGACTTTCTCTTAAACATAACATATCCAATATGCCAGGGGCGTAGAATGGGCCTTACCTGGACTTTTCCTTATATAATGCCAGGGGCGTAGAATGGGCCTCACCTAGACTTCCGTATCGTATCATACCATATCATATCATATTATATCGAGGGCTAGTGGGTCATCCAACATCCATCCTCAACAACAGTAAATTATGCAATGCATCATATTCGTGGATTCTAATGAAAAATGACCTAGTATATAAACATGGCATTCGTGATGCATGAACATGCTTAAAAAGTTTGATTTACTTTAAAACAATAGATTAGTTTAGTTCTACTCACCTTTGGCTGACGCTTGCCTAACAATGACGCAGCTAGCTCACTGAAGGCCTCTACGGTCTCCCTGGTCCGATCCTACACAGGTGGACTCAAATGAGGGATCAAACATAACTCTAACAAGACTCTAAACAACTCCCCAAAAAATCCCCTAAAACATAACAAAACATGCATAGGAATCAAGCAAAGGAAGGCTGGACAGAGGACTTTCAGCGGCAAGTTCGGCGGCCGAAGGTCCCCATAGATCCGAAAGTCAGACACTTTCGGGGGCAGGTCGGCGGCCGAAACCCCTTCACAGATCCAAAAGTCCATGCTTTTGGGGGCAGGTTAGGCGGCCAAAAGGCTGCCTCCCATGCAAGTTCGGCAGCCGAACCTGGGTTCTCCAGCTAGGCATAACCCGATTCTGCCTTATACATTCAGCCTCCAAAACTCTCAAATCCTCACACCCAACTCCTCAAAACATGCATACTCTCTTATCAAGCATAAAGGGGCATAAAAACTAGCCTAAACCCCAACAAAAAACAACCAAAACATCATAAGAGCAACATTCATAAACAACCCAACTAAAACCCTATAACATTAGATCTAACCCTTTCATGCATTTCTAACCCTTAACCCTTTTCAAAACTCACTTAAAACATAGGAAGAGACAATGATCTACACTTACCTCTTAAAGGTCTAAGGTAGATGCGATCCAAGATTGGAGTTGAGGAGAAACGGTCTCCAAACTTTAAAATCTTGGATTCAAACTTAAAACTTCACAAACAAGAGAAAACTCATGAATATTTTAAAGGATTTGAAGGAAAAACAACAAAATCAACAATGGGAGGGCAAGAACTCACCTTTGCCCGAAAATGGAGAGAGAAACTCTCCCATTTTCGGACTAGAGGCCTCTTATAGATGGCTGGCCAGACCACCTTCAGGGGCCAAAAGGAGAGCTCCCGCGGCAGCACCATGTTCACGGCCGAACATAAGGTTCAATGGCCGAACCTGGCTTTCCTTCCAAAACATTTTTCTTTCTTTTAAAAAAATTCTTCCACACAAAAACCAACAGTAAAAATATAAAATTCATTTTGTGAAAAACTTATTTTACCCTTCTAAGAGGTTCTAACATCCAAGATTCCGGATTCCAACGGGGATTCCGTCGGAAGGTTGGAATCCCAATGCCAGAGTGTAGCAGGGTATTACACTTGTGATATTGTACCCATGCAGGTTGGACATAGTTTGTTAGGTAGACCATAGCAATTTGATAGACGTGTTATTCATGATGGGTACAGCAATAGGTTTTCTTTTACGTTCCTTGGTGTAAAACATATACTTGTCCCATTATCTCCTAAAGATGTATATGTAGATCAAGTGAAATTACAATAATCTGCTAAATTGGGTAAGGGAGGTGAGACAAGTAAAAAAGAATGAGGAAAAAGAGGCCATTAGTAAAAAGAAAGTTTCGAATAGCCCAAAGGAGAGTGACTGCACACAAGAAATGATAAAAATGAGAGACGTGCAGGAGAAAAAATGTTAGTGAGTGTGGAGGTAAAAGGAGAGTTGAGTGAGAAAAGTGAAAAATTCAGCAAGTCTTCCTTTTATTGTAAAGACAGAGAGTTGAAGAGAGCTTTGATTCTATTGCGTTTTAGTTCCAATTTTATGATTGAGACTAATCCTACTGATAAATTGCCTAGTTCTTTTTTCAAGTTGTTGCAAGATTTTGCGAATGTATTTTCTGAAGAGGTGCCATCTGGTTTGCCGCTCATTAAGGGAATAGAACATCAAATCGATTTTGTCCCTGAAGCTTAGATTTCAAACCGTCCAGCTTATCGGAGTAATCCTGAGGAGACGAAGGAATTGCAAAAGCAAGTTGATGGGTTGCTAGCTAAGGGACATATCAAGGAGAGCCTCAGTCTATGTGCAGTACCTATTTTGTTGGTTCCAAAGAAAGATGGAACAATGTGCATGTGTGTTGATTGCCGTGTGATCAACAAAATCACTGTAAAGTATCGCCATCCTATTCCTAGATTAGATGATATGCTTGAAGAATTATGTGGTGCTGTTTTTTTAACAAAATTGATTTAAAAAGCGGTTATTATCAAATTAGGATGAAGCTAGGTGATGAGTAGAAAACTGCCTTTAAGACTAAATATGGTTTATATGAATGGTTAGTGATGTCTTTTGGCTTAACTAATGTACCTAGCACATTTATGAGATTAATGAACTATGTTTTGCGTGATTACCTAGGTAAGTTTATGGTTGTGTATTTTGATAATATATTGATTTATAGCCGAAACTTGGATGATCATATTAGGCATGTTGAACTTGTTCTACAGAAGTTGCGTGAATATGAATTGTATGCTAATCTTAAGAAATGTACATTTTGTACTGATAGTGTCATATTCCTAGGATTTGTCGTTAGTTTACGTGGAGTTAAGGTAGATACTGAAAAGGTTAAGGCTATACAAGAATGGCCTACACCTAAGAATACTAATGAGGTGAGATCCTTTCATGGATTAGCAAGCTTCTATAGGAGGTTTGTTAGGGATTTCAGCACTATTGCTGCACCTATAAATGAGATCATTAAAAAGGCTGTTAGGTTTAAATGGGGTAAACAACAGGAACTTGCATTTAACACATTAAAAAAAATTACTACTACTCCTGTTTTAAGGTTACCCGATTTTTCTAAAACCTTTGAAATCGAATGTGATGTTTCTGGGATTGGTATTGGTGCTGTTCTTATGCAGGAATGCTGACCCATAACATATTTCAGTGAGAAGCTAGGTGGCGCATATTTGAATTATTCCACCTATGACAAAGAGTTCTATGCACTGATTAGGGCTCTTGAAGTTTGGGAACACTACTTGCTGCCTAATGAGTTCGTGATTTATACCGACCATCAATCTCTTAAACACTTGAAGGGACAAGGTAAGTTGAACAAGCGGCATAGTAAGTGGGTTGAGTATCTCGAAATCTTTTATTATGAGATTAAATACAAGCAAGGTAAAGAGAATGTGGTTGCTGATGCATTATCTAGACGTTGTGCATTGATGTAACGACCCGATTACAGGACCGCTACGGGCGCTAGGGTTCAGATCAACTTAAGGTCGTCGGAGCCCGTAGCAAACCTACTATAAAACCTGATACACCTGATAAAATTCCATACATGATCATACATTATAACAAAAACTTAAACATTTCATGAACCAAAGCTCGACCTGTGCATGTATCAAACTAAAAACATAAACCCATACTAGAGCCCTCATCAAATGCTCCAGTATGGTAAACATCACATGCCTCAAGCTTAGTTCAAACATAAACTTAGACATAAAACCTTTACATAAGGATCATGAAAACAGGGATTATAAGGTCAAAAACTAGGGCAAAGCACAATTCTAATCCATTAAACAATACATGTCCACAACTATACTATTACATTAGACTATACCAGCAACTATGTTGACTTCCCCGAGCTATCTTTGACCCTACAAATCTGGGGTTAGGGGAAAGGGATAAGCTACAAGAGCCTAATGAGCATAACATAAAAACAGTTAAATAAACATATGCTCAAATGAAATGCGTCACAACACAAACAATTCACATCAAGATGGACTTGTCACCAGTAAACCTCTACATATTCCAATAATGCCAGGCCCTCAACGAGAGCTCCTCAGGACTTCCTCTTAAACATATTATAATATATCCATAATGTCAGGGGCGTAGAATAGGCAGCCCTAGTCTTTCCCTTACATAGTGCTAGGGGCGTAGAATGGGCAACCATGGTCTTTCCATATCCATCATAACATATTATACTCGAGGGCTGGTGGGTCATCCAACATCCATTCACAACAACAGTAAATTATGCAATGCATCATATTCTTGATTTCTAATGCAAACAACCTAATACATATACATGGCATTCGTGATGCATGAGTATGCTTAAAAAAATTTGAATTTTTTAAAGTAATAGATCAGTTCAGTTCTACTCACCTCTGGCTGACGCTCGCCTAACATTGACGCAGTTATTTCACTACAAGCCTCTACGGTCTCCCAGGTCTGATCCTACACAGATGGACTCAAATGAGGGACCAAACATAACTATTACTAGACTCTAAATAACACCCCCAAAAACTCCCAAAAACATACCAAAGCATGTATATAAAATAAGCAGAAGAAGGCTGGGCATGGGACTTTCGGCGGCCGAAGGTCCCTCACAGATTCGAAAGTCAGGGACTTTCGGGGGCAGGTTCGGCGGTCTAAACTCCACACAGATCCGAAAGTTGAAACCTTCGGAGGCGGGTTAGACGGCCAAAAGGCTGCCTCCACAAGCAGGTTCGGTGGCCGAACCTTGAAACCTTCGGAGGTGGGTTAGGCGGCCAAAAGGCTGCCTCCACAAGCAGGTTCGGCGGCCGAACCTGGGTTCTCTAGCAAGGTAGAACCCGATTCTGCCCTATGTACACAACCACCAAACACTCCGATCCTCACACCCAACAACTCATAAACATCCATACTTTCTCAAAATGTATAAGGGACATAAAAAACTAACCTAATCTCTATCAAGCAACAACACAAGAGAAAATATTCATTAACAACCTAACTCAAACCCTAAAACTTTAGATCTAACGTTTTCATGCATTAACAACTCTTAACCTCCTCTTAAAACTTATTTAAAACATAGAAAAAGCAAAGATCTAAACTTACCTCTTGGATTCGCAAAGGTGACAGCAACCCAACTTGGAGATGAGGTAAAACGGTTTTCGGAGGTCTCCAAGATTTAAAAACTTAGATTCAAGCTCAAAACTTCAAAAATGAGGGGAAACTCATGAATTTTCTAAGAGATTTGAATGAAAAATAACAGGAGAAAACAAGGGAGGGCTAGGACTCACCTCTACCCAAAAATGGAGAGAACGCTCTCTCATTTTCGGGCTGAATGTCTCTTATAGGTAGCTGAAGAAACCACCTTCGGCGGCCAAACAGGAACCACCTTTGGCGGCCTGGAGGAACCTCCTTCGGCTGCCGAACCTGGGATTTTCCTTCAAAACTCTTTTCTTTCTTCTTTTAATACAAAACCCAAAAATTTTCAAATTCATTTTATAAAAACCTTATTTTACCCTTCTAGAGGGATTCCAGTTTCGAGATACCGGTCTCCAACGGAGATTCCTTCAGAAGATTGGAATCCCAACACCAGAACTTAGCCGGGTATTACAATTGACTTCCATACTTAGTTCTAAGTTGTTAGGATTTGAGCATTTGAAAGATATGTATGAGAATGATACTGATATTTTTTTATGTATTTAAGGCATGTGAACATGGGGCGTTTATCAAGTTTTATTTGCATGATGGATTTCTTTTTAGAGGGAAACAAATATGCATATCCAATTGTTCAGTGCGTGAGTTGCTTGTTAGAGAATCGCATTCAGGAGGTTAATGGGATATTTTGGTGTGCAAAAGACTTTAGACATGTTGAATGAACACTTTTATTGGTCTAATATGCAAAAATATGTAGATAAAGTTTGTGCTCAATGCTTTGCATGTAAACAGATTAAATCTAAGTCCTTGCCACATGGTTGTATACTCCTTTGCCTGTAACTACTGAACCTTGGACTGATATATCTATGGATTTTGTAATAGGTTTACCTAGAAAAAAAAGAGGTAGAGATTCAGTGTTTATTATTGTATATCGTTTTAGTAAGATGACACATTTTATTCCATGTCATAAAACTGATGATGTAACGAATATAGCTGATTTGTTTTTCAGGGAAGTAGTCTGTTTGCATGGTATACCTAGGACTATTGTTTTTAATAGAGATTCTAAATTTCTTAGTAATTTCTGGCGTGTTTTGTGGGAGAAATTGGGTACTAAACTTTTATTTTCTATTACTTGTCATCCACAAACAGATGGCTAAATTAAAGTTATTAATAGGACTTTAGGAACTATGCTTCATACTATTGTGGGTAGGAACTTGATAACTTGGGAAGAATGTTTGCCATATGTTGAATTTGCTTATAATCGCATTGTCCATTCTTCTACTAGTTATTCACCTTTTGAGATTGTGTATAGTTTTAATCCATTAACTGTATTAGATTTAATGCCTTTACCTTTGAACGAGTTGTCTAATTTAGATAGAAAATCGAAGGCTGAAATGGTTAAATCAATACACATAAAAGCGCATGAGCATATTGAGAAGCGTAATAGGATGTATGAGAAACAGGCCAATAAGGGTCGCAAGAAAGTTGTATCCAGACCAAGTGATTGGGTTTGGATCCATATGCAAAAGGAAAGGTTTATGAATCAAAGGAAATCAAAACTCGATGCACGAGGGGATGGACCATATCAAGTGCTGGAATGAATTAATGACAACGCATACATAATTGATCTACCCGATGAGTTTGGTGTAGGTGCTACCTTTAATGTTTCTGATTTGTCTCCTTTTGATTTTAGTACAAATTCGAGGAAGAATCCTTTTCAAGAGGGAGGGGATGATGTAATCACAACCAACAAAACTAAAAATGATGAGCTAGCATTGCCTCAAGAACCAATTACAAGGTTGAGATCCAAGAGGTTGAAGGAAGCACTTCAAGGATTCATGAAGGGATATGTTGAAGCTTTGCAAGTTCATTTTGAAGTTGAAGAATAATCTGGTCATTCCAAGTCAATTAGGCCGAATGCGTCCTTATTGACGATTCAAATTTTGTATTTGTATTAATAGATTATCAATTATTCAATACAATTATTTTACGCGATTCTTCTTTGAAAGCTTAAGAGAGATCTTGGTTCTTGATATTGCACCACGAATAAGGTTTGATACTAACTTGTATGATTCTTATTCTTGCTGCTCTTAAAATCAATCAGTTATAAGTGTTCTTAATTGCATGTTAATTAAGGATGCCTTTAATTGGGAAATTATTTTCTGAACTAAGTCCTTTTTACTAGGGTATGTGTCGTTTCAGTCTCTAATAGGCTGGTATTCCGCATCAATAAGCACCTCAAGTTAGCACATCGAGAAACTCCTAAGCAACTCCCGAAAGTGACTTGATTTTCGATTTGCTTATCACACTGTTTGCTTTACTTTTAGATACGCTCGTTTCTTCATTTGAGTTTTCTGTGGTTTAATTATTAGGGGTTGAAAATATTAAAATATTATTACATGTCATTTTTACTTTAACTCTATCTCAACATATTTAACTTTATATGCAATACAAAAAGGACCTCTAAGCACAACATTTGATACTTCATCTGTAGATAAATTGTATGTCAAGTAGCTCAAGATAAGTTAGCACCTCACCTAAATAGGTCAGGGTAAGTTAGCACCTCACTTAAATAGGTCAGGGTAAGTTAGCACCTCCCCTATTGCCACTTACTCTAACCGTGAAAAATGCTTAACTCAAACCTAGTGGTATCACTATTTATAACTATAGGTTTCAGGATGTTATAATTGCATGACATAATGTAAGATAATAAGACCAAACTTACACCATAGGCTCAAATTTTGATAGAGTATTGTATCCAACATTATAAGTTCTCACCATATAGACCATAGACTAATGGGAAAGTTGAAGCAACTAATAAGAATGTAAAGTCAACCTTCAAAAAGATGGTAGAAACTTATTAGCACTAGCCAGAAAGGTTATTATATGCTTCGTAGAGTTATAAGATGATATTTAGAACATTCATGGAGGCAACACCCTCTCCTTACTATACAGAATAAAAGTAGTTTTATCTAATGAAATGGATTTGCAATCCATAAGAGTGGCATTAGAGGCTAAGTTTTTAGAATGTGAGTAGGTAAGGAAGAGGGGAATACATTTTTAAAGAGAATTCAAGCCTTATTTCAAATGCAAGCTTACCAAAAGGAAAATAGTGCATGTTTTCAACAACAAGGTAAATTCAAGACCGATTAAAGAGGGGGACATGGTTTAAAAGTAAGAACGACTTGCTCCTTTTAATCCTTAAGGAAAATTTAAGACGAACTGGGATGGTCCTAATCTAGTGAAGGGGATTCTACTAGCGATGCAATTAGATTGTCAGATCTGGATGACAATGAGCTTCAAAAGCCATTGAACTTAGATAAGCTGGAAAAAAGTACTTTATTTGAGAATACCTATCGGATTGAAAACCTGTAATGGGCAATCCATGCAAAACTTAGATTGAAATAAAAAATATATATAATAAAAGCTAGATGAAAACTCGCAAATGAAGTCTAGACAAAAGATGACAAAGAGAAGATTCGAGTGAAAACTTGAAAGGGTCATTCAATATGTTGGAAATTTGATCTAGCTTGTAAAGTTAGGCTATTTTGTTTAAGTTATAGTCAAAAGAAAATTAAGTCTAACCAAAATTTTTTTAAAAAAAAGTACATTTTATTTGTGCAAATAGAATTTGCTTCTATTTGATTTTTTTCTAAGCAGTTTACTTCATAAAAAAAAGCTACATAAATAGAATAAGGAGATAAAGAGTTTGCTTGTTTGATCATTTTCTTGTGTTGCTTAGATTCATTCCTTGTACACCTTATTAAAGGTGAGATTTGTAGTCTTAAGTTTTTTATAATGAACGATGTGCCTAGCCCAAGTATTATGAATTCTCTATAGAAAACAAGCAATTAGCTTACCAACTCCTAATGTGTCTTCATTTGAAAGGATGTATTAAGGCATGCCATAGGATTGAGTGAATCGACTTGGTATGTGGAAGCATGATTTAATAAGACTAACATTGGCAAACACACAACATGTAAATATGAATAGTGGTATGTGTGAAGTCCCACTAGGCAACTATCTAAAGGATGTCATAATTAAGCTGATTAATGAACCAAGCTAGCTGATCAAACCAAATTTAGTCCCATTTTTCATGTTGTTTATTTATGTTAATTTACACATTTTCTACCTAATTTTATGGTTTTGATCTTATTTTGCAGAAAATGGTAAAAGGGTAATTTGGTAAAAATGGCATTAAAACTGCCCAAAAAAGAGTAAAAGAGAACAAGTCTGGTTTGCCTAAGTTGTTTGCCCAAACCAAGTTGCAGCTGAAATAGGAGAGGGATGAGGAAAGTACAGACTTGCTGTTTGACCAGATTGTTTGTCCAAACAAACTGGGCAAACAAACCCGCAGGACAAAGGCAGTATGCAGACAGCACCAAAGACAGATTGTTTGACTGAGTTGTTTGCCCAAACAACCCGAGAAAACAGAGTCTACGACAGCAGATAGCAGAATCACAGGAAATTCAAATTTTAAATCTTCAAGAAGCCTTTTTCTCCCCAAACACGTGAAGACAGCTCAGCAAACCTTCAAGACGCCTCAGCACTCAATCCTATATATCTAGGAAGCTAAATCTCAAGAAGATATACTTGTCTTCCAAAAATTCAAATCCAAATAGGAAAAAGAACTCCATCTCTATAAGAAAACAAATGGTAACCTATTCAGCTATAAAAGGACAGCAAACCAGCAAGAAAATCAATCTCCATCTTCGAAAATCACACCAGTAACCAGCGCACCAGCCGACGGCCCTTCTCCTTCCTCTTTCTTGTTTTCTTTCTTTATTTTCTTGTTAGTTTCAGCCATGAGTGGCTGAAACCCTTTTTCTAGTTGAAGATTAGGTGAAACTTCAAGTTATTTATGGATTGTGAGATCTGAACCTATTATGTTCTTCTTTTATTTATCAATATTTATGCAATTTCATGCTTAATTTCATTGTTGCTTTGTTATTTAGATCAATAGGGCCCATTGATTCTTGATTACAAAGTAATAATTTGTTAGTTTGAATAGTTTGAAGTCCGTAATTGCTTGAATTATTCAAACATAAGTAACTCTTGGTGTAAAAACTAAGGAGATTGCATAATCTAGCAAGATCACCATACGTTTGGGTAGCTAGAATTAGGTCTCTTTATTTCTTAATGCAATTGACAGTTGTATGATGCTAAAAGCCCCAAGGACGTTCCTTGGCAACTTATTGATTAGTGATTAATTAGAGAACATTTCATAATTAATCTATGCTTAAGGAGGGATATGGTGGTGAGAAGCGTCTTCCACCTCCATAATTAATTTATTGAGTCAAATAAAAGAATATAAGTGTCAATGATCAATCCCAACAACTGAAATGGATCCAATTCTTCAACTAGGCTTTTCACATTATTGAATTTCCTTTACTTTATTATTTGCTTTGCTTTGCTATTTTTAATTCTAGTTTAGTTGATCAATCTCAAAACCCCCCCTTTTATTTTATTTTCAATTTATTTACTTGGTTTTAATACGAAAAATAGGTAAATATCAATTCCTTGTGGATTCGATCATTTTACTACTATCTAGAGTTGTAAAATTGTGGATAACTAAAAAGGTTATTTTTGACCGGTTTCGACAACCGCACAGTCACTGGCCATATGATTGATTTAGTAGGTTTGAGAAGTTGAGCCATGAAGGAGACTTGGTAGGGTAACTAGGAATTGAAATTTCTATTATAGCCAAATCTAAAAGGAAAAAAAAAAAGAAGAAGAAAGGAAAATGAAAAGAAAATGAAATTAAGTAGCTCACTAAGTTGAAAAACTATAAACGGCGGCTTAGGAAAAATTTAGAGCGAGAAGGAAAAAGATAAAAAAAGGAGGAAAAGTATAGCTCACTAAGTTAAAAACTTATAAAGGTGGCTTTTACATATATTAGAGCATAATAATAAAAAAGATTGACCTGCAAGAGAATGAGACTGCCAGCAAAGTGTTGGGTAGCTCTAGAGTTCATTTTATCCAAACTAATTAGAGTTTCAACAAGGATGATGGAAACTAGTGAACCCCATATTACATCTCCATGAGGATGTGAAGTATTTGGAAATATCCATGAAGAGCTTCGTGGGATAAATTGTAGAAAGTTATTGTATAAACCAGCATGCCATTAGACATGCAAGTGACTGAGTATCAATAGTAAACATATTAAAGATAGAAAATCATTAGTGTGGTTGAGTGTCTTCACTTCTGCACTTAAGATTCCTAAAGGAAATTGTAATGTCTTGTGCAATGTCAAATTCAGATTAAGAAGTATGATAAAGTCATGGGAAGAAGGTCTCTTATCCAGTATAATGTTGTAATCTTCTTAAGTGTGGTAAATATCAAAGTTCTAAAAGCGAAACACATGTACAGAGGGGTTCCAGAATTGGACTATAGCCATGATAATGGAAACAATAAGAGATATTTATAAGGAAGAAAAGAGCAAAAGATAAGGCTTTCAACTATGGAGGGGTAGCGACACAAAGAAAAAAGAATAGAAAAAATGTTATCAAGTCAAACCCTAATTGGCCAAAGTCTAAGAAATCCTTTTGAAATGGGCTTTGGCCAGTAAATTACAGATATACAAAATAAAAGATAGGAGGCTTCTTATCTGAATTTAGAGTCTGCATTTGAGCATTTTGTTTCAATTTATTATGTGTCACCATGTTGTAAATTTCTTTTTGATTCTTTTATTGTAAAATTACCTTTTGATCCTTATTTTGAAAATTTTTAAAATTAAGGTTATTGAATTATTTTCAGGTTATCTCGAAATATATCCCCAGTAGAATCAAATCGATGAACTTCGATCCTTTGAAAATTTCTCCTTTCAAACATCAGAGTTTTTATAACAATTGAAAAATTATAGTCCTAAAAACTAAAAATTTCATAAATTCACAAAATTTCAAAAGGTTTTGGAAATCCCAAAAGTTTTGTAGAAACAATCAAAACCTCCAATAAAATTTCAAAATCCCAATTATAGTTTTTTTTTTCCATCTCTCAGAAGGATTATTGTTCTTTCAAAAGGAGTAAAAATTTATTTGAAAATCCAATTTTTTTCTTGATCGATCAAAAGGATTATTGATCCCTCAAAATTATTGAAATTCTTATTTTGTGGTAAGTTCATAAGCATTACTTTTGGTGCACTATATTTTATATCAAGCATTGTGTATATGCATCAAAATAACTCCTAATTTGTGTAAGGCATCCATATACGCATATTATAAAATTTTAGTTATAAACATAAGGCTTCAATGCAACAAACAAGATTACGATAAGTAACCTAGCATTATCAAACTACGTAAAGGTTGAATTCTACCTCAACAAGAAATATGCAAGATGTTTAAGTTTTTTTAAAATTTGGATCCTTAAAAATAAATTATCTCATATCATTGTATTTTATCAAACTATAAGAGGATTTTTAAAAAAAAAAAAGAAATATGTAAGAAGTCTAAAAAATTTCTGGATCCAAAGCCTCAAAATATAAAAATCACATAATTGCATAACGTCTTGACCTAACTCGTGATATTGGGCGTAAACCTAAAATATGCATTAAATCTTGACCTAACATAGTTAATGGAGCACATCATCGAAGTTGATATGCTCAAATCTCATTCCATCAGTGCACTTTGACAAGTTCTGGAAGAACTACAGCCTTTGCACACTTAAGGCTCAAGCATGATTGTGAAAATCCGATCAGATTAATTGGTCAGATCAATTTAATTGAAAATTAGAATCTGGTTGGTTTGATTTCATTTTAAGACTCCATTTATATAAAATAATTTGTATTTAGAAAATATTTTCTATAAAAAATATTTTTCGTAAAAAATATTTTTTAATAAGATAATTTATTTTTTTAATGTTTAAATTTAATTTAAAAAATATTAATAAATTTATTTATAAAGGTATTAATAAAATATTAAAATATAAAAATGACTCTCTTGTTTAAAAAAAGTTAAGTCATTTTGTTTAAAATAAATTATTTTTTATTAAAAAATATTTTTTTATTAATTAATTTTTAAATATTTCAAATATCAGAAAACATAAAAAAAAATTTTTTTTTTTAAAAATATCTTCCGTAAAATAAGCGAAACCTAAAATCTATATTTCGAACAAATAGAAAGCGTGATCGGCCTAATAAAAAAGCTGTAGCAATGGAGTAAGTGCCATTGAGTTTTAAACCTGGCACCTGTAAGTAAGTTCATGAGTTACATTCCACGCAACATAAAATTTATATAAATATTTTATAAAATAATATAATTTACTAAATTAAATTATATTAATATAAATAATTAATAATTATAACTTATAAAGTAAATAAATTATTTTTAACTTTGCACACTTGCAACTTAAATAATTAATACCATAAATAATTTAGTTTATTAGTATGTTAAATTTGATTATTAAATTATTTTCTATTTCATTACCTTCTATATAATATAAATATAAAAAAATTAATTTATATATACATATTAAAACGTAAACATATTTTAATAATTATTTGTAAATATATAAAATTATTAATTACAATATTATTGATAATTTTATGATATTTATTTAATAATATAAAAACCAAAACTTAGTTTAAACTCGATTGAATTTTAAACTCTTAATTATCTACTTTGATTGATCAAATGATCTACTCGAATTTTAAATCAATGTGACGTGCATATCTATGCTCATGCTTGAAGCCCCTTAAAGAACATCAAGAGAATAAGATATTCTAAACCTTCAATAGGATAGATAATAACTATGATGCACTTTGTCTTTAAAATTCATATGGAACTTGAATAATTGAATTGATGCTACGTAGGAATCATTTAAAATAAGTCGTGAGCTATTAACATAAAACAAAAGCCACGTGACATGTACCTTACAAATAAAAAATATGGACTAGCGTGAGGAAAAAAAAGATCTGAACACATTAATATCCAGGCCATCACCAGAAGACTCGTTCTTCCCACAATAAAATGAGTCTCGGCATGAAGTTACCGTTATCACACTCATTACGCTTGTGATCGTAGGATTTCCACCTGTTGGTTGGCAATGTTCCATATCAAGCAGATGGCCACATTACCGCCGGATTATCAGAAACATACTGCATTCATCTTCACCTTCTTACAGTATAAAAGGAAAAGAATTACAGAAGTAAAAGTGCACTATTCTCAAACACTATGTAACGACCCCAAAATGGACCGTCACCGGCGCTAGGATTCAGGTTGGCTTAAGGCCGCCAGAACCCGTAGCAAGCCTGCTATACTCTCTGTGTACCTGTAAATCTCATACATGATCATACATTTTCTGTGAAAATAAAAAATTTTCTCTGAACCAAGGCTTAACCTGTGCATGCACTATCTCTGTACTCTGTACCCCTGACTAGAGCTTGCTCTAGATGGGTTAATTCATACCTGTTAAGCTTGGTTTTTCACATACTCTGTAAAACAGTTATATAAACAGACCATGTGTACAAAAGATTTACAACACAAAATAACTAAGTCAAGCGCAATTTTAACGATATACACAACTAGTACATCTCTTTAATATTACATGTCCACTCTAAGCTATTACAAATCTCTTTACTCTTTCTGTATTCTGCTGGACTTCCCCTGTTCACTGTACACTGAACCTGCAAGACTGGGGTTAAGGGAGTGGGATGAGCTCTATAGCCCAGTGAGTAGAACAGTAAAACAAGTCATTAAAACATAATCTTATGGAATGCATCATATCACAGACAAACCACATCAAGGGTAAACCTGTCACCACATAGTCCCGGTAGCTTTACCGTGCCAAGGCGTAGAATCGAGCACCTGGTCTTCCTGTCATATATGTATATGTGTATATAACACCTGTGTACTTACCATTGCCAGGGCGTAGTCAAAGGCTCCTGGACTTCTCTCAGAGACTATTGGATCATTCAGCATTCACCCACAGCAACAAATAACTATGCAATGCAACATATTCGTGGATTCTAATGCATACAACCTACTGCATACTCATGATGTATGACTTATGCTAAAAGCATTTCATTCTCAATTAAAAGAATTAAGTTTAGTTCCACTCACCTCTGGCTATCTGGACTGACTCTACAGGCTCTGTACACTCTGGAGCAGTACTCACTGCTGCTCTCTCTGGTTCCTCTGGTCTGTACCTATACAGATGGACTCAAATGAGGGACCAAACTAGCTTATGAACAACTCTATTAACCTTCCCAAGACTCCCCTTAAACTCACTCCAACATCCATGCAAAGCATGCAAAGGAAGGCTGGACAGGACACTTTCGGAGGCAGGTTCGGCGGCCGAAAGTCCTCTCCAAAGCCGAAACTCAAGCACCTTCGGCGGCCGAATCTCTACTTTCGGCAGCCGAACCCTTTCGAGGGCAAGTTTTGGGGGTTGAAAGGCACTTCAGAGACGAAAGTCTCTAATCTTCGGCGGCACCTTCGGCGGCCGAACCATTCTTCGGCGGCCGAAGCTGGGTTCATCAACAAGGCAGAACCTTGCTCTGCCTCTCGCCAAAATGCACCAATCTTTCTCCAACTCAAACACCTCAACTTCTCAACATGCATATACCCAAGTATATGCTCAAAGGGGTCAGAAACTACCTTAAAACCCCAACAACACAAAACATATAACACATATACAAGCTTTTCTCACAAAAATATCAAAAACCTCTCTTTTATCCTAATCATGTAACTCTCCCCCAAAACCTCAAAAATCTTCCATAAATCATGAAAACAAGCTCAGGATCTTCACTTACCTCTTGAAACAAAGAAGATGAACGATCCTAACGTGGAGTTTTGGAGCAACTCTCCTTCAAACTCTCAAAACTTCAAAATCTCAAGTGTTTAGTTCAAAACCTTCAAAAGAACATAAAAATCAATCAAACCTTTGCATGATTTGATGAAAACATGAAGAAAATTGAAGAAGGATAGGGTCTCACCTCAGAAAGTGAAAGAAAACGGCAATACTCATCCTTTCAACCGACTGAGGGCCTTTTATAGGTGGCTGGCCAGATCAGCTTCGGCAGTCACACGTGAAACCGAAAGCCATGCATGTTCGGCGACCGAATGTCACCTTCGGTGGCCAAACCTGGCTTTTCTGCCTTGGTTCTTTTCTTTCAAACACTTAGTTCCATTTAACTTTAAAACTATGAATATAACAAAACCTTTTAGAAAAACATAAATCTTACCCTCTAGAGACTTTCGACATCCCGGATTCCACCGGACGACAGGAATTCCGATGCAGGACTCTAGCCGGGTATTACACACTAAAAGCTCCAAGCAATTTATTGCACTTTCTCTACTTGTCTAGACACTGACTTAAGTGTCAGTGTGACTGTCGTAGGCACCCATCATCACCTCACGTTATCTCCCTTGCAGGTTTTTGCTAATCACAGCTCAATTTCATTCCAGCCACGTTAATATTCTAGCCACATTAATATTTTGGCCACGTTAATAATCTAATCTCAGCAATATCATTTGGTTTCATTGCTCGGAAACACCATTGAACTCTATCTGTTCATTGGGATTCAAGCCGGTCTCTCCTCTCTTTTCTTTGATATCTCAAAATGGTCGGAATCATACATATCATTACAGGAGGACCTGATAAGGGAAAAGGAAAAAATAAGCGTGTGGTGGAGGATGTTTTATTTGTCCGCTAAGAACCATGGACCAAACAAGAAGTAAGGTTCGGTCCCACCGATAATACGGTGGGATTCTTTTAAAACGGCCCCCTGGTTGTTAAGATTCTCCTAAGTCGGTGCACGGTAAGGCGGATACTTGTGGATACAGGTAGTTCTATTAACCTTCTCATCTTAAATGTTTTTAACAAGTTAGGTTTAGATAAAAACAGTCTTGCCAGCGTTTTCTATAATTTAGTAGAATTAGGAGATAAGATCATGACAGTATTGGACACCATCAACCTTCCGTTGGCTGAGTTTGCGATGGTAGATATCCATTTGCACACAATGTGATACTCGTCGTCCAATCCTAAACTACTATGGTATTATTATTAATATTGGTGCTATGTGTCTTAAGTTTCTGGCTCTAGGGGACATAACAGTGGTCCGAGGCCATTCAAGATTAGCCAAAGAAGATTATGGACACCTAGCAGAAAGTCTCAGAAAAGCAACAATGCTTATTGACTTGTTGGAGAAGCCAGAGTTTCACGTAAAACCATAATCAGCAGACCCAGTGGAGAGATCCAAAAAGGAAAAGAGCGCAAGATATGATTCGACACAGTACTGGTCGGCAAAATAAGGACTCGTCTGGTAGAGTTGTTAAAAATAATATTAGTACTATGTTAGTTTAATATAAATAATATTAGTACTATGTTATAAATATTTAATTATTTCGTTCAATTTTAAATTTTATTATAAGAACCAAGAACGGTACCGAAATTAGAATAAAAAAAGAATCAATACTAGAATCAAATAGGAACTAAAAACACATAGAACCGTACCAGACTCGTACCAAAATTTGATTATAATTCTAGTTTCAAAAAATTCAAGAAACCTACTTTCAATTCTAGTTACAAAAAATACAAGGAACTAACTTTGAGTTTTAATTCCGTCCTTGTAAAAAACAATTTCGGAATTGAAATCGCACACTCCTAATACACACAGCACCAACCTCTCATGCTCCAAACCATGAAAAGCATATTTAAACGTTAGATGAGAAATGTGGACTACCCTTTTGTGGTGAATCCATGTTGAAGTAGTAATTTAAGGAACGAGAAAGTTACAGTTATCTTCTGTTAGTACTTTTGAAATTGATCCATGGGCAACAATTTGATTGATAGTTTGAGATAATGAAAGCAAAGTGAAAGATTTGGGAATTAGGAATTGTTAGGGATGTAAACGGGTAGGGTACCCGCGAAATTGAGGGTACCCAAATCCAAACCCGATTATATATAAAATTTCCGAATCCGTCCCAAATCCGTTTAGTATTTTAATTTTATTATCCGTACCCGTTCCAAATCCGTTTAACAATACCCGCATAATACCCGAATCTGACCAAACTCGATTTTTTTAAATTCAATTCAATGATAAAAAATTTAAAGATTTGGATATTATAACCCAAATAACAAACCTAATTTAAATATACTAAAATAAAATAAAAACCAAAAGCAGAATCCATCCAGTATCAAAGCAGTGAACTGTTACAGGAGAAGAGAAAGCAACGCATAACAGCACATCACCAATACATCAGATTAAATATCACCGACTACCAAGAGTCCTTAAAAAGTCTATTCTGCAAGTAATCAAATAGCAAACCTGAAGAGAGTTCCAGTCAAAGGAGATGTCGCCGATGTCGATTGGGGGAGAGGCAAGGGCAGTCGGAAGAGAGAAGGAGATGTCGCCGATGCAGACCGAGGAGAGGAAAGAGTTGTCTCCGACTAGGAAGTGAGAGATGTCGCCACTGGAGAGAAAAGATTTATCGTCGACTGGGGAGAGAAAGGAGACGTCGCCGATGCCGATTGGGTTGCCGCACTCATCAGTAAAGTGGGGGAGAGAGGCATTAGACCGGAAAGTGGGACTGTGGGAGAAGTCACCGACTGAGAGAGAAGGAGATATCGCTGACTGGAGAGAGAGAAGATTTATCGTCGCTGGGGAGAGAAAGAAGACGTCGCCGGGGAAGGGATGCGGGGGAGAGAGGCACAGACGGAGAGATGAGGAGAGAGGGAAGGGAAGCGGGGGAGAAAGGCGCAGATGGATAAAGCGAAGTAATTTAAGTTTTGTTAGTATAGCTAATGAAAAATGAAATGAGGGATTATAGTTAGTTTTGTTAGTATAGTTAATCGGGTTCGGGTAACGGGTATTCGATCAGCTAATTCCGAACCCTACCCGAATCCGAAATGGATAAAATTTTTCAAATTCAAATTCGCCCAAATTCGTTTTGTAAAAACTCAAATCCGTCCTAATAGAATTTAGGCGGATCGAGTACCCGTAAAAATTCGCCCGCCTGACATCCCTAGAATTGTGTTTTTCACTTATTTACCTTGAATTTGGAGATTTCATTTTAAAGCATAGATAAAGCGACGTAATTTAAGTTTTTTTTCATTGATTAATAGAAAAAGTGAATAAAAATTAATGAATATTCTTTCTAATTAACAGAATAAAAATACAAAATAGTAGAATATTTTAATATATTTCTAAATTATATAAATATTTTAATTAATTAGAATAAATTATAAAATTACTACAGTAATTATCCTTTTTCATTTTTATTTTCAAATAAAATTATATTTTTTATTTTCTAATGTAAAAATAATAAACCTGTTAAAATTAAAAATGTGTTTTATAAATTAAAAATAATAAAAATTATTTAAAACTTAATTATTTATTTTTTTATTTTTTAATCCTCTATTAATAAATTGTGCAGCAAAGCGTGGGTAATATTACAGTACCTAATAAACCCAAAAGGGTGAAGAGCTTGAACATTCTTTTCGAAGAAACTGCGATCACCGTCCCACCTTCTCCTTCGCCTTCCCCCAACGAGCGACGACTCCATCCGCGCCAGGCTCCCCCCGCCCTTTCCTTCTCCTTCATCGAACGACCCACCCGGCAGCCTCCAACCAGTTGCAGCAGCAACCAGCGCTGACGGCTACTGCTCCTCAGCACAACGACGCTACTTCAGTTCGCAGCTCTTCTCTGCCTCATCCCAGCGACGACAGCCACGTCCAGGCCAGGAATGGCGGCTCCTGCTCCTTGCTGGTCCAACCACAGTCGCATGCCACTGGTCCAGCCACAGCCGTGCGCTGCTGTTTGTTCCGCTTGATTCTGTGTTGTCGTTGCTGAGGTGTGATTTCCTTTTAAAACTTTTTTTCCCTTTTTGATTTTATCTGTTGTTTTATCTTTTCAAGATGTTGGTTTGATTAAATTATGTTGATTTTCGATTGTTAAATTTTCCTTTTTTGGATCACTTCCATGTTAGGTTTTGGACATTATTGATTAGTTGACTACGTGATTGAACTAAATCCTTTACTAGATGTTGATTCTTCACGGTACTACTTTTGTTCTTGTTGTTTGGTTCGATTCTATTGCGATTCAGGTCGGGGTGGTAGGAGGAATTGATCCCTTAATCTATATAATCTGTTGCAATCGCGAGTCTATGGTATGCTTGTGGCTGTTGCCATTTTGGGTTTGAGCGGGTTTGGGTAATATGCGGGCATAATAATGGGTTTGGAACGGGTGCGGATAGTGAAACGGGTTTGGGTTTTGGTATGCAGAATCTTGTGGGTACCCTACCTGTACCTGGTACCATCCGGCTCTGGTCCATCACCTTCATCTTCCACCGCCTCCTCTGTTTAATAACCAGCTCCCAGTTGAGGTCTCATTGAGCCGCCGGGTCCCCACGATATTGGTTATTGCAGCAGAGTTGAGGTGGGGATCTGTGTACTTCATTAATTTCCTGCTCCTGTTAGTTGACTTTCTATTTCAAGATGATATTTTGATTAATTTATGTGGGTTATTGGTTGCTGGCAAGTGATTTTGTTACTTTCTTTAAACATAAGGTCGAAGAAGTGATTGTATTACTTTCTGTGAGTTCTAGTTGTTGACGAGTGATTGCTGGCAATTTGTTTTATAAACTAATTTCCAGTTCCCCTTAATTGATTTTCTGCTTCAAAATGGTGTATTGATTAATTTATGTGGTTTCCTACTTGCTGGAAAATGTCTCTGTTTTTATTAATTTTTAGGTACATGTTATTTTCAGTTAGAAGGAGTGAGGTGAAGGTTCAACTTCTTTAGCTGAATAATTTTTGACCTTTGCTTTATTTTATGTTTCAAGATTTATGTTCAGGTTGGTTGTTAATAATTACTGATTCCTCAATTATGCAATTGGATCTCTCAATATATGTTGGTGCATTTTTGCACAACTGAAATTTTATATACACTATTGTCTTCGTCTTTGTTTCAAGTAAAAGCATTGTGGTTTAATCTGCATAGTAGATTAATCTCGCTGTTTTGAAGAGTTTGTTTGTAGTATTCATGGTTGTTTGTGTTTTCTGACTTGCTAATTTTACAGTAGAACTGAGAAATTGTATCTTCATAGTCCACAGAGGTTAGGAACACCCAAAATATGTTATGTTATGCAAAACATATCTGCATATTCATTTGGTTTCCTTGAGATCAGATAAGTTTTGTGAGTTCGGAGTGTTTTTCTTTTAAAAGCGTACTTGTGAGTTTAGCATACACGAAACTAGCAGGTTATTTTGCTGGGTCATGTCCTGCAGTCTTCTTTTGAGTAGGCAATATCTTAGTACGCATAAGCTTAACTCTAAACTTAAATGGGATTGTTGACACAGCATGTATGCAATGAACTTGTGTGGTGTGAAGGTGATGTGTATTCTATTCTTGTTTATCTATGATGGAGATCAGTAAACAAACAGTCCATGTTGCATGCTATGGTTGATAATGTCCTTTTTCTTTTATTATTTTTATTTTTAAACGAGTGTACTAGCATTGATGTCTTTGTTTGCAAGGACCCGAATGTGTTCTGAGTCTAACAGATGTGTCATGTCGCTTCTGTCAATGTCTGCAATTATTGCATTTCTATTCTTTTTAGCTTCCAGTCATTGGATCTCTTTGTTTATATATGACATGGTTGTAGCATCAGCAATAAATTTGCCTTGTTTGTATATGATGTGATTATAGTAAGGGATTTAGAGTTGGTTTTACATGCTTGCAATTCTGATGCTCTTCCATTATATCAGTTCACTCAAGATTAATTTCTCAATACGGTCAACTCGAATCTCTCTCCTTCATGAGATCTACTACAATGGAAAAGGATCAACCAATTACTGTGACAGACACTGTTTATAAGTTGCAACATCACCTTCTTGAGGGCATAAAAAATGAAGATCAACTATTTGCAGCTGGATCTTTGATGTCGCATAGTGACTATGAAGATGTTGTTATTGAGCGGTCAATTGCAAACCTGTGTGGCTATCCGCTTTGCAACAATTCTATGCCATTAGATCGTCCTCATAAAGGTCGATATCGCATTTCGTTGAAGGAGCACAAGGTTTATGATCTACATGAGACATACATGTATTGCTCTTCCAGTTGTGTTGTTAATAGTCGAGCTTTTGCAGGGAGTTTACAAGAAGAGAGATGTTCTGTTCTGAATCCAATGAAACTTAATGATATTCTAAGGATGTTTGATAATTTGAGTTTAGATTATGAATGTTTGGGGGAAAATGGGGACTTGGGGCTGTCTAACTTAAAGATTCAGGAGAAGATGGTAGGCAGTGTGGGGGAGGTCTCTGTGGAAGAGTGGATTGGTCCATCAAATGCAATTGAGGGCTATATTCCACAACGAGATCGTGTTTCCATAAATTCACCATCAAAAGATAATTCCAAAGAAGGTATGTGCTAAATATAGTCAGCTTTTTGTAGAATATTGCTTCTCTTGATATTTTTTTTTCCACCGTATTTTGGATAACTAGGTTTTTGTGTTTTAACTGTTATTTGGATATTCTTGACAAGCTTGCCACAATTGAACTCTGGTTCCAGATTTGTTGCATTGGAACCTAGCAGCTGTTGTAGGAGTAGGAAAAAAAACTCATGGCTGTGTTGAGTTTGTTTCTTCTCAGTTTATTTTCTTTTCTTTATTTTTCCCCTAAGTTCACTTGAGACCTAAAAAGTGAAGAATATGAGAAATGCTGCTGCTTCTTTTCCTTCTTCTTCTTACTCCAACCACCACATTTTAGGAGGTTTTCAATCCGTGAAATGGTTGATTTTACATGTCATATCTCTAGCCTCTTCCTAGTGATGTTGCTTCTTTTCCTCTCATTCTTACCCTTCAGTTTCCTGATGATGATTTTCTAGACGTCATATGGTGTTGGCCTAAGTGAGCTTGAATTTTTGCTGCAGGACCAAAAGCTAAGTGTACCAAACCAGTCAATAAACAAGATTGTTTCTTTAATGACATGGACTTTATGAGCACTATAATCACTGAAGATGAGTACAACATTTCAAAAGCTCCCTCTGGTTCATCAAGCACTGCCTCTGTCATAAATGTACAAGAGCAAGGAGGGAAAGAAATTCGTGAAGGCTTAAAACAGTCATCATCTCCTGGAAAGCATGGCTCCAATAAGACATCAAGAAAGTCACAAGGGGGGAAGAGTAAAAAGGTTGCAAAAGGTGATCTTAGTAGCCAAGACCTGCCCACTTCAAATTATTCTCAGGTCAGTTCAAGTGCAAGTGATGCTGAAGTTGAAGAAAAATCTAAAATTAAGAAAGCCGCTAATTTGAGTGAAGCCATGCTCAAACCCTCTCTTAAAGCTTTTGGTGCAAAGAAATCTAATCGCTCTGTTACTTGGGCTGATGAGAAAATTGATGCTGGAAGTAGAAATCTTTGTGAGGTCAGGGAAATGGAAGATAAAAAGGCAGTTCTTGATACTCCTGACAGTATGGACGGGGGACATGATGGTAACATGTTGCTATTTGAATCAGCAGAAGCGTGTGCTGTAGCATTGAGCCAAGCAGCAGAAGCTGTTGCATCTGGAGATGCTGATCCTAGTGATGCTAGTAGGGACCTTTTAAGTTAATTTTAATTCATTATAATTCCCACTACGGCATTTTGCATACCACTTGCTTGTGTTCTGCTGGTTTTGATAATATGCACTCTAACCCCTCAATTCCATTATGGGTACAGCATATCTGTCCATGAGGTTAATATTGTAAAATTCTAGTCCTTAAAATTTAAAATTTAGCTACACTTTAATCTTTAAACTTTTCAGTGAATATATTTTAGCTTCTGAGTATTAAAAAATTTTGGTTTTTACTGTTGACATATTTTGTGAATTAAGGAGCATATTTCTTAAACTGGAGAATTCCAAATGTATTTTAAAGGAAATTTCTGCTTGGGGTAGTATATTTCTTAATCTGGATGTGGGAAGAAGTTTCTGCCTCGGGAGAGGGGGGAAGATGTGGCTGCAAGTGTTGATAATTAGCCCAAGTAAATTTTTTGTTGGTTCATTAATTTAATAATTTATTATCTGAGACTTCTTCTCTCATGCATCAGTGTCTGAAGCTGGAGTCATCATATTACCACATCCACATGATACAGATAACGTTGAAATGCTTGAACGAGAATCTTCTTCTGTTAAGTGGCCAACAAAAGAGATTCCAGGGGCAGATTTATTTGACTCTGAGGATTCATGGTATGATGCTCCGCCAGAAGGATTTAGTTTGACGGTAAGTTTGTAATTGAGTTTGAAACTAGTGTCACGTGATTTTGTATTCACTACTTTATATTTATACTTATTCTTTTTCCAGTTATCCCCTTTTGCAACAATGTGGATGGCACTCTTTGCATGGGTGACTTCGTCTTCGTTGGCTTATATATATGGGAGAGATGATGAAAGTTCCTATGAAGATTATTTATCTGTTAATGGCAGGGAGTACCCTCGAAAGGTTGTCTTGAGAGATGGCCGTTCTTCTGAAATCAAGCATACCATTGAGGGGTGTCTTGCTCGGAGTTTACCTGGACTTGTAGCAGATCTCAGGTTGCCAATACCAATGTCTAGACTGGAGCAAGGAGTGGTATTAATTCTTGAACTTTTTTTTTGTTCCGTTTTTGGTAACAGTTAAGGGAATGTTAGGACTTGGGATCAGAATTCAGAAAACCTAATTACCCCTGTTATTGACGACTCTAATTAAGAAATGGGGAGAAGAAGTAGATAAGGAAGAGATGATAATCTGCGAAAGAATAGAAGTTTGATATTTCTTGAATGCCATACAAAGTAGCCTCTACTGTTATTTTGTTCAGGTAGTTCCAACTCTTTCCTAACCGACTCGGACATTTCTAACTACTACTAACAGCTCATGACTACTGGTAACAACCTGCTAACAATAACAGCTGCAAAGTGTAGCTACTTTAAGACATCCCTAACTGCTGCTACTGGCTTTTTCATCAATCTAGTCCTTTTGTATGTGACAGGGACTTGCAGTAGTGCCTTTATTAAAAGTAAATTGGGCAGTATAAGTTTTCTTTATGGCCATCAAGGCTCCAGAAACATATTGTCTATTATACTTTGTCATAGAAGATGGTATTTGAATCAGAAATGCAATTTGGTGCAAAATAGAGGAATACTGCATTACTTACCTATGCACTGCAGGTGATTAACAAATGTCCAAGATTTGTCATGATATTGTTGTCTCTCCCTTTCCTTGCATCTAATTTCCATGATAATATTATTATATTTTATTGTTGATATTTAAAATGTTTTGTGGTGTTGATTAACTGTTGTGTTTGCTGTGGCTGGGCTTTTTTCATTAAACTAAATTGTTTCCTTCATTTCTGTTGATTACTTTCTGTTATTGTCAACATCGTCTTGACAGTTTACAAGTTCATTGTCTAAATAAATTCACATTTGAAAAATGTATTGTTAAAACATCATGCATATTTAGTTGTGACAACTGCTGAACTGGGTGATCGTACTGCTTATGTTCCGCCTAATAATTTTTTAGGCCTGATGGGCAAAAGACTATGAAATATGCTTTGTTTCTTCAGTTACAACTGATTTTTTTTTTATTGTAATCGATTTGTTTCATAAGTTCTTAAATTTTCAATGTGGTATGGGTCTAAGGTATATGCTATGTTCATATGACATTTAGGTGAAGTTATGATGTGGTAGAAAATTTAACATGGTCCTTGAATGATGTAGGCTCACTTGAGCCCTAAAAGCTCCAAGTGAAAAGAAGAAGGGGGGTGGGGGTGGGGTGGGGTTGGTGGATGATACTGCAAACCACCTTCATTAGGTGGCTTTTAGGTCTCCAGTAGAACCATTTCTTCCAAGTTAAGAAGTGATCTTCATATTTGCCTTCCATCTTTGTGACATATTTATATAGACATCAGTATATTTGAAATAAATTCAGTGATTCATGAACCTAATTAATAAATTAAAACGTAAGATACAATTGAAAAGCATGAGATATTTTTTCCCCCAGACAATTGGCCCCATTTTGTTATCTACGAAGTTGGGATTTTTTTTTTTTTCATTGTGAACTAGCATGGGAAATTTTTAATGCAGGGGCACTTGTTGGAAACAATGTCCTTTTTTGATGCGGTTCCTGCATTCAGAATGAAACAATGGCAAGTCATAGCTTTTCTCTTTGTTGAGGCTTTATCTGTATGTAGGATCCCAGTTCTCACTTCATACATGACTAATCGGAGGATGATGCTTCACCAGGTGAGGCTCAAGATATTATGTTTGATTTAATCATACTATTTCTTTTATTTATCATTGGATTAATCTGTAATCAGTTCTGTGTATGTGAAAAAGCTTCAGATGCATCTTTGATTGATTTGTGTCTGCACACGCTTGCATTTGTGGGTGATGTGGACCTAAATTCCCCCCCCCCTCCCCCTCGGCACCAGTGGCCAAAGGACATTTTAGGGCTTGTCTTTTGGTTTTCCAGTTGAAATCTTTGAAAAAGGATTAAGGCAGCTGTTCGGTTAAGAAATCTAGAAGGAAAGAAACCCTGTTTGCTAGAAAATTGTTCTCTTTTTCTCAGGGGGAACTTTTCCCTTTTTTTGGAATATTAAAGCAAAAAGTTCAAATCAGCTTGTAAACTTTTTACAAAAGCCAAATAAGCCTAAATCGATCTTTTTGGCTAAGTAGAATCGTGAACTTTATTTACAAGTCAAAATAAGTCATGACCTAATAAAAAATTATTTCTGATAATAATTTTTTTGTAATTTGAAATAGAAAACATTATTTAATATTAAAATACCAAATGATTTAAATATTTAAAATTACTAATAATAATATTTTATTACTAAAAATAATATTATAATATGTTTAGTCAAAATTTATTTGGACTTGAATTCCCCGTTCAAGGTTTGTTTTGGCCAAAAAGATCAAATTGGGTTTATTTGGACATTGATGAAAAACTCAGAGCTGATTTAGACCTTTATTCGAAAAAGATGTATTTATAGAATACCACAAATAAAATTTTTGTTTGAATTGGACTAGTTAGGGGTGTGCATTATTCAGGTATGACCAAATAACTAAACTAAATTGGATCGATGAAATTTGATTATTTTGGTAGAGGTATATTCGGTTTGGTTTGGTTAGGTTATTGATTAATAATCTCTGAAATATTCGATTATCGGTTTGGTTGTCTTTGATTTAATAACCAAAACAACTGAATTTTTATTAAATAGTATATTAAATTACAATTTTATGATAAAATATTGTTTTGAGTAATTATTTTTATAATTTTATTAATTTTCTAATCATTATTTTTCTAAAGTTATATTTATTATTTTTATAAATAAAATTAATAAATTAATCTAAAAGATTATTTTTTTATTTTATTTTGGTTACTGTTGGATTCAGTTTTCTTTCAATTTCGATTAATATTTTAGGTGTCATAAAATTTCGTTAGTTAGAATTTCAGTTTGGTTAGGTTAACTGAATGCTCACCCCCATAACTTGCACGTTTTTGGACTAAATTGGACTTCACCTAATAGTTTAGAGTTCGATTTGGCAAGTCAGAAATCCTTCCATCTCTAGTGATTGTGCTCCATGTCACATTATCTAAATTATGGATTGTTACACTTGTAGGACCTTAGAATTCTTCATTGTGGTGCTTATTTCAAATTCAGTACATGATTTTTTTTTCCATGTGCATCAGTACTTGTACAATCTGAATAACTATAATTTTGTTCTTGTTGCATAAGAGGCACAACTGATAGTCGATGAGTGCATTTGGATATTAAAACTTGATTTCGACTTGTGATACTAAATTTTGACTTGGTGGAAATTCTTGACCCTTTTACTAATGATTTTTCAACTGTATTTATGGTTTTGATGATGGCCAAATAGATCCTTGATGGTTCCCAGATAAGTGCAGAAGAGTATGAGGTTATGAAGGATCTCATGATACCTCTCGGCCGAGACCCTCGAGCTAGGAGTGGAGCATAGTCTGTTAAATATTTTTCAGTCCCATGGAGAACTTTGATCAGATAATGCTATTGCTGTTTTAAACAGTGATTCTCAGGAGGTCTTGGGGAGGAAAGCTTATGCATACACACCGATTTCAATTCTCATAGTGGAAAATGATCTAATCATGGTATTGGCATATCTGGTAGTGAAACTGATATGGGAGCCTCAGCTAGGTCTCATGCCTGCACAGTTAAATTTTGGGATCAAATGAAAAATGCTATGCCAATTCCCTTTATATGCAAAGGAAAGATACCACTTATTTTTGGCTATTTGATTGGTGCTTGTTTATATGTGCGTTTCGGCAAGAATGAAGTTCCTGTAGCAGTATCTCCTATTTCCTATTATTAAGCATGAAAGTTAATTTAAATTTAAGTTTTATGTTTTCACTACTATTATTGATTTTCTTGTAATGTTATTGGCTAGGTACTCTCGGTAATTTTTCTAAAATTGAACCATTAAATCGTAATATCTCTCTCCTTTCAATCTTTCTCTATATATACAAGCATTCATTTTTATTTATAAAATTATGGAAAAATCCCAATAAAGAATATAATCAATAAATAATAATGTAAATGTTATATTAAATAGAAATTGGTTGGTTGGATTTAAAATTAAAATTTAATTAAAATTATGATAAGTTTTAGTTAGTTGGATTGAAAAATTGAAATTTAATTATTTGTGAAAATAAAATAAAATAAAATTAAATTAAATTAATTTAATTCGATTAGTGGTATTTTTTTATAAATAATTTAATTATTTGTGAAAATTAAATTAAATTGAATTAAATTAATTTAATTTAATTCGACTAGTTAAATTTTAATTGAAATATTTTAATTTTAATTTTTTTATATTATTAAAATAATATAATATTATTAATTATTTTATTTTAATATATTTTACTGTATTTTTTTATTAAATTAAATTAAAATAATTAAATTTTTTAAAAATTAAAATCAAACCGTAAAGACCAAATTGAATTTTTCAATTGGTTCGGTTCGGACTGCGCACCCTCGTCTACAACGGGCTGAGTTGGTGATCTTTGACTTCGTAATGAGTTTCTTATTATACCTTGATCATTAGGCATTAAAAATGCAATTTTTATTTGCATGTAAAAAAAGTAAAAGATTATTATTATTATTATTTTCACCTCCCAGCGGGCAACAGAAACGAAAAAAAGAAAAAAAAAAGCCACCACCACATATACGCCGCTGTTCTTCTTGGCGCCTTAGAATCTACACTTACCCTTCTCGTACCTATTTTGTACTGAACTAAACCCATTCTCTTCCTTTTCACGTTTTTCCGCATTCTTTCTTTGCATCCAAACATCCTCTATTATACTACGAATTTTCTGTTTGAGTTCATGCTTATGTTTTGTAGTTAATCACATCTCTGTTCACTAGATGATTCTCTGCCCCGTATGATCGCCACTACATCCCTGCTTCCGTCCCCCAAACAGTCCGCCGTTTTCAACTCCGGTCATCGGTTTTCCGATAGGTTCTTCTGTTCTATTCCTTCAGGATTTGTCTCTAATTTGGGTTTTGGACTCGACCGTTCTCTATCGACGGCGGAGGGTCCCAGGATGATGGAGTACTTTCGGAGAATTGGCGGCGGCTGGTTCAGGGGAGGTAATGGTAAAGCTCTGAAGGTTGAGGCCGATAGTTGTGGCGAGGATATTTTCGATGCGGCGAGTGCTAACGCGAGGGATCCGCCGGATCATCTCGTTATCATGGTTAATGGGATCGTAGGGAGGTAAAAGAACATATACAAACTTTCTTTTCCCCCTTTTTCCTTTTCTTTTGGAGTTTGACTAGGTAATTACTAGGATGATTATGCAATTTTGAAATTAGGGGACTTAGATTGGTAATATGTGGGTATGTAAAGTGAGACACAAGATTATTCTCTCTTAGTTTGGGAAGATTACTCATGAGTCATTACTATTTCATAGTTGAATTTTAACTTTTCAGTTTCTTTGGAGATCTATGAAGTTCTCCAAATACAGACGATAGAAGATGATGCCCCAAAAAAGGAACAAACTATATAACTTTGGCCCAGCTTATGTAGAGTTTGAGCTTGAGGATGTAAGCCTACTATAAATAAGGCCAATTTATCATGGAATAAAACAAGCAAATTAATTAAAAATGCGTTTGAGATTTAAGACTATTATTAACAAGTCTAGGTGTTAAGAGTTCTTTCTGATGAGCTCCTTTACTATAATTCTTCCTGCGACACTATTCGCGTCCGAGGATCATAACAACTTGTTTCTCTCTTTTATTTTCTATTCCAGTAACTGCCACTAACAAATGTAGCTATTGATTATTATTGTTAGGATCTTACTTTTTTTTTTTATTCAAATGTTACAATGCGAATCAATTTCTAATAAATTGATTCGAATTTATAGGGTGAATCTTACGGTTATTAATTCTAATCTTATGGTTTTCAATTTGATTCCACGTCCTAGCATTTCAAATAAATTGCAAATATACCTAAATTGTGACTAAATTGAAAGAATCACTAGAAATTAAGTGAATCAATATGAATTGACTGAGTCTTCATCCAGTTCAATCAATTATTTATAAAGTGTTTGTCATATCTTATATTTTTAAAATTTAAGATCTCATTCATTTTTGACATGAAATGTTACATAAAAACCTTTCTGTAACTATTTTTCTTCCACCACCCATTCTTTTTCTTCTCTTTCTTTCTTTTTCTTTTTAGTTAATTTACTTAACTAATTATAATTATCAAGTTATGATAGTTTATGTTAATAATGTTAAAACTTGCTATCATTTTTTACTATTTAATTATTTGACCAATTTTAAATTGAGAATTTCAGCATGTGTATAATGATAACTATTATCTAAAATTTCATAGTTCATAATTTATTGTAAAAAATTGTATAACATAGAAAATACATATTATTTTATTACAAAGAATATTTCTAATTATATGAACAATAAGTATATATTTATCAAAACATGTTATTATCAGATTTTTTTTACTTGTTTTTAAAACATATATTATTTTTAATTAATTTTTAGAATTTTTATCGAATTTTGCGATTTGATTCTGGATTCTCATTTCTCGATTCATAAAATGAAAATTTCGATTCTTGATTTGAATCTCGATTCGACAACTATTATAATCACTTTCTATTTTCCATGCAAAACTGTCCCAAAAACTTATCTACTTCAACAAATAGTCTCTCCAATTCTCATATCAACTAATCTACTAACTATTCCCTCGAAGGCTAGCTGCACATGGAAGTGTTTCCTGGGAATTTCTTGTCGACCATTTTTCCTTCGTAGTTCCTTGTTTTGATTCTTATTTAGTTATATTGAGAGAAAGGATCGAGAATAGGAGTGTGATATTGAAATACTTATTGTAATTGAGCAATTCATATTATTATCCTTCAATTCAAGTTCCATTCTATTTAGTTTACAATCTATATTGTTCCTAACTCTATCATTTTGTGTTTGTGGACATAGCCCCTCGTAAACCGTGTAATTATTCTGTCATTGTTTACTAGTGCGAATCTGTGAATTGCTTTGTGTTGATGTTTCCTTGCTGGCATCATCTTTGGAGAAGGAAGTGCAACCTAAAAGTTTGTTGTGTTCCTGTTCTTTGTGTGGTGCCTTTGTGTAGGTGTTTTGGAATCTGCCCTGTGAGCTGCTGATTGTGTTTTCTTGTGCTATTTGTGAGCTGTTGTATGAGAGTTATTGGCTTCTATAATTTGATCATGGGAGAGTGTTAGAATTGATGAGATTCCATGCTTTAATTTAAGGGTGAGTGTTATGAAAAGTTAATATGCATTATATATTCTTATTTAGTTGGAGAATCCCTTGGTTTATTGTATCATGCCATATATATCTTGGTTCTTTTGCTACAAATACAAAAGCTTATGTAATATAAGCAATAGAATAAAATTAAATAAAGATGTAGCTTTTGAGGTTTTATGACCGTGGACATAGGCTCTCATAGCCAAACCACGTATATCTTATCCTATTATTTTCTTCTTACCCTTCTATTGTTCTAGCTTTAATCAAAGTAGAGAGAAAATGACACTCTCTTAACTTGGGTGTTCTTTCAATTCTTATCTAATAACCTCTAACATTTGTTGGTACTCCTCTATATGACACTCTCGTCCCATCCTCATAAATTTTTACACAATAACCTCCATTATCCGTGTTGAATCCCACATCGGTTGTGGAAATGGGTAATGTGCCTCTTATATGAGTCATAGGCAATCCTCCTCCTTGAGCTAGCTTTTGGGGTGAGTTAGGCCTGACCCAAATTTAACATGGTATCAGAGCCTCCCCATCCGATGTTGGGCCTCCCATGAATATGTCACGCACCAGTAAAATTCTGGGTGTGAGGGGGGTATGTTGAATCCCACATCGGTTGTGGAAAGGGGTAATGTGCCCCTTATATGAGTCATAGGCAATCCTCCTCCTTGAGCTAGCTTTTGGGGTGAGTTAGGCCTGGCCCAAATTTAACAATCCGTACCCTGCTTTCCAAATCTATTGCACAATGCAGCTTCAAACTCCTCCCAAAAATTGCTTTCCCATTTCCATTCCAATTATGGTACCTAGAATTAGCCTTCCCTACCAAATAAATGCTAGGAAAACTCACCATTTACTCTTTTGGAACCTCATAAACTTTCAAAATATTTGAGGCACTTCTGGATTCGGGGTCTTGGCTCCCTCTGCCCTTCCCTTAAAAGTAATTGGCTCCTTTTTGAAAGCACCTTGTCCATTTCCATCACAGAACTAGAACTATTCTAATCCTTTGAGAATTCAAGAATTCCTTTGGGGAAGGCAACAACGTTTTGCTTGATTCCCTATTGGTTTCCTTGTCCCCAGGAATTACTCCTTTAGAACCTTAATAAGCTAGATTCATCTGTTTCCCTTTATTTCCTTATTGTAAGTTTGTAACAGTAGTCAATTCATCCACAGCTCCCTGCTTAGATTGAGCAGCATTTCATTGCATCTCTTCTTTGAGACTCTAAAAATCTCTTCGAGACTTTCCATGTACTTCCCAGCAGAGATGACCTATTGCAATAATACTAATAAGAGAATAGGGGCTTAGAGAACATAGATAACCCGTATAAATAGAGAGTATTGTAATTGATTTCAATAGTGAAGAATTCAATAATACAATGATTCCTTCTCTCTCTATTTCTCTCTCCCTCTCAATTCTATTTTCTCTTTTCATCTAATATGATTCTTTCTATCATCTCACTCTAATCTTCTGCTTCTCATCTCAATTTCTTCTCTTTCTCATCTTTAAATTTTGTTCTCATCTCAATCTGATTTTTCGTCTCTATTCTATAGAGCATTTGCCTTATCTATTTCCTCTATGTCTATCCCACGAGATTGGAAAGAAGCTCTCAAAGATTCTAATTGGAAGGGAGAAATGAAAACCTTGGCTAAAAATAAAATCTGATAGTTGGTGTCTCTTCCACTTGAAAAAAAATAAGTTGGTTGCAAATGGGTGTTCACTGGAAAACACAAAGTAGATGGATCAATTGAAAGATTCAAGGCCATACTAGTTGCCAAGGGATACATTCAAATCTATGAATTGGATTACCAGGAAACATTTATCTCTGTTGCCAAAATAAACTCAACTAAAATATTGCTATCTTGCGTTGTCAATCTTGATTGAGACTTACAACAATTTGATATGAAAAATGCATTCCTCTATGGAGATTTAGAAGAGGAAATGTATATGGAAATCCTTGCTGGATTTGTTGATAAAAAAACACAAGGAAAGTTGTGTAGGCTAAAGAAGACTTTGTATGGGTTAAAGCAGTCACTCAGAACTTGGTTTGATCGATTCAGTACAGCTATAATTTTCTTTGGCTATCAGTAGAGTAATGTTGATTGAGGTTGTCAGATCAAAGAGGAGAACCTTTATTTTTCAGAGGAAATATATTCTGGATCTTTTGAAAGAAACTGGTATGTTATAAGCTACAAACAAGAATTAGTGAATCGGTGGATATTAATAGATATCAGAGGTTGGTAGGAAGACTGATTTATCTCACATACTTGATCGGACATAGTATATGCATAGTATATGCAGTCAGCTTAGTCACTCAATTTATGAATGATCCTCGTGAGCCTCACATGCAAGCTGTTTTTCGCATTCTGCGAGACTTGAAGTCTACTCCTAGAAAAGGTCTCCTATTCTCTAAATATGGTCATCTAGATCCTTTGATTATAGGACTATTGGTTACTGCACACTTGTGGGAGGAAACTTAGTCACTTGGAGAATCAAAAAGCAAAGTGTTGTTACTCGATCAAGTGCTGAAGCTGATTATAGAGCAATGGCACAAGATATTTGTAAACTCATATGGTTGCAAAGATTGTTGGAGGAATTGAAACTGTTGGAGAGTGATAAACTACTCTTATACGATGACAACAAAGCTGCCATCGGTATAGCTCATAATTCGGTTCAACATGATCGAACGAAGCACATAGTGATTGATCGATACTTTATTAAAGAGAAATCAATAAATGGTGCCTTGGGATTAGATCATATGCATTTTGATGAGCAGCTAACTGTATGTTTACCAAAGGGCTCAACAACAAGACCTATCACACCTTGGTTTGCAAGTTGGGTATGTGTGATATTTATATGCCAACATGAGGGAGAATGAGGGAGAATGGTGACCAACATGGAAGGTTACTAATCAGGAGGATTCAGATCCTTGGGATCCTAATTAGGTATGATTATAGGATTTTATTTTCTTCCTTTATTGTAGATATTCCTAATTAGGTGTGTTAATATTCCTAAATTAGGTTGATTTTTTGTGTCTAAATACTCAACCAAAATTCTTCATTTCTTGATTACAACTGGATGCCAATACAAGACTTTTTGTTGCAGATGCATTTGTGGGTAAGCACTATCAGAGGAAGCGTTGGAATCATGGCAAAAACACGTAATTGGCAGCAGCATTTTTCAGCAATATCATTATCCAGCATTATCAGTTATGCATTGGGACTTATCTGCTATCATTACCCAGCATTATCAGTTATGCATTAGGACTTATCTCTTAGGATTGTTATCTAGTATGACTTATTATTCCAGAAGTTATTCATTCTGCTTGTAATAGTTTATTTAGTTATAAACTCTATTACTATGATGTGATTTCTCTGTTTAAAGAGATGACGATTGAATAAAAAGGCGAGCGGATTTATTTCCTACTGTGAGATTGGAGGGAGACTCTCTCTTTAATCAAGTCTTGAGGTGTTAAGAGCTCCCTCATTTGAGCTCCCATTTCAGTTATTCACCATAGGTTCTTCTACGCGTGGACACAACCACAACAAAGGTAAGAATGTGGCAGAAGAGGATTTCCCTGTTCATCGCCCTATGCCACGCCAGAACTTAACAACTTCTCTCTCCCTTTTATATTTTATTCCAATAAATGCCACTAAAAGTTCTAACAGCGATAACTACTTCCTATTTTCCCTCCAAAACACTCCCAATAACTTAACTACTTTTCCCTCCAATCCCCAGATCAACTAATCTCTATTTCTCCTATACTTCTTCCTTCTACGTGTAACATATTTACCTAAGTTTATAGGAGATGATGGATTATAGATATCACAGCTGGCAAATGTTTAGCAATGTTATGGTATGGATCATGACGGTTTCCTCATTCTCAAAGACCGCTCTCAAAAGGGATGTCTTCCTGTAATATATGGTGGTATAGAAGTTTAAGTACTGTGATTACTTTGTTTTCTCAAATATTTTGGTTACATCCACTTTGTCTACCAAGGTTTTCAAACTTTGTTCACAGCGTATTAGTGTTTCAAAATCAGTGTAGTTGTGGCTGGCAATATTCTGTATTTTTTAAAAAATTCAAAATGTGACTAAATAATATAATTAGTATTTACTGAAAAATACATGCTATTGGCAATTTTGACACCAATACTAACTGTTAATTACGTCAAGATTTTACTTGCAAGACATTATTAGTGGTTGCCTCCAAAGGGAGTGTCATGGATGCTCTATCCACACTTCCACAGTTCCGTTTGGTCCTAAACCCATCTATCAAATTAATCAGTGGCTTGCTGTGCTGGACAATAAAATCCTGGAGCACTTCATCATGCATATTTGTTTGTAATGTTACATTTGCTTTTCCTTTCTTCAAGGTCTCATGACTTTGATAGCTACAAGGAGCACCTTGCATATGAGCTTAAAGCATATTGAAAATGTGATTTTACCATTTCAAGCACTGCAATGCTTTCTAGATCTCTGGGCATCAGCTCAAGTGAGATGGCAGGTCAGGTGTTAAGTTTGAACTGAGCTTCAATACTAAAATGCTAGGTCTTACAAGGTGGAGATACTTTCGTTTTTCGTTAAGCTACGTGTGCTTCCTGACTTTACTTTTGTTAGTAAATGTGGATGTTTTATATGATTGAACTTTTATTTTGAGAATGCTGTGGCTCTCACCAGTCAGTAGTTTTAAATTCAATTTTATAGCATTTCTACATTTAAGGATTTCAGGCATTCTACCTTGCATAATGAACTGCATGGAAACTGTTCTGTAATGGAAATTTTTGTGTGCAGTTCTGCAGACTGGAGGTATGCTGCAGAGCAATTTGTAAAGAAACTTCCTGAGAAAGTAATTGTCCATCGTAAGTGCTTCTAACATGTCCATCTCTTCTCTTTTTACATCTGAATAGTCTTGGTAATATTAGTGGAATGATACATAACTCTCTTGATCTTCAGTATTTTTATATCAGTTCATAATGTAAATAAAAAAAATTCAGTAATAATATGATTTAAAATATATTGTCCACTTTATATTTTATTTCACTGAAACATTCTCACTACAGGTTTGAAGACAAAGGAATAACTTCATTAATGTAAATTTATAATATCTTAAACTTTTTACAGTAATTAATTTTGCTAAAAAATTAATTAAAAAACTAAATAGGTTAGTTTTGAGGAGATAAAAAGAAAACGAAAGAAATTACTAAGGTAGAAATAGAAAACAAAATAAATGCCACATGGAAAAAATAACCTTTTTCAATGGGACGTACATTTAATGTGAATTCCTTATCTTTTAAATAAGTTAAATGAAAGTGAAAAAAGGAGTTTCATGTAGAATCAGTTTAGATAAGTGGATTACAAATATAACTTAAAGGCCTAATGATGAAAAAACCTGATTTTGCACCTTTTTTTTTTCAAATTTATCATCTTCTTCTAATTTAATTATTATAGCCTATATAGATTCATATTGTATATAGAGATATCTACTGTGTCTTAATGTCTTAAGGTGCCTTGCATGCCTCTATGTAGGGTTTTGTTAGGCGGCAGGGTCCTCTATGTGTTTTTTGACTAGATATTTTTGAAAGCAGGTAGTGAATGTAACTATTCAAAATTGACATTTGATGGTGTTGATTTGATGGGTGAGAGGCTAGCTAAAGAGGTATGTTTGGCAGGCACACTTGAGTCACTGTGGTTTCTTTCTCTTGATTCATTGTGCTCTATTTGTCTAGTCTTGCTGCATTTTTTTAATAATCAGTAATGTCAGTATCACATAAAAGCCATGTCTTATGAATTTTGTTTTCATAATATTTGATGCAGGTATTGGGGGTTGTTAAACATAAGCCTGAGGTGCGGAAAATCTCCTTTGTGGCTCATTCATTAGGCGGCCTTGTTGCGAGGTATGCTATTGCAAGGCTGTATGAACATTTACCAAAATTGGATCTCTCAAGTCTTTCTGGGAATTCCTCAAGTCAAGGTCATATGAATACAGTGCAATGCCCTGAGCAACCTCATGAAGCCAGAATTGCTGGTTTGGAGCCCATGAATTTTATAACTTTTGCAACTCCACATCTTGGTTCAAGAGGAAACAAACAGGTTAAGTGATCAATGCGTCCACATGCTTTAGCTCAATTATGAGAAGTATATGTGCATGATGGTTTTGATGCATTATACATGTTTTCCTACTCAGAGAAATTTTTCCATTTAATTTTGCTTTTGCTGAAATGTTTGAAACGGTAAGGAAAAAAAAACTATTAATTGGTAGTTCTTAATGCTGTTTTCAAAACAAGCTGTCCAAAGGCTATTTTTTCCTGGCCTATCTATTTGGTTCAATTTTTATACTTCACATTAAGTTACAATTCTAGTTTGTGTTTGATTCTACAGCTCCCATTTCTTTGTGGTCTCTCTTTTCTCGAGAGAAGAGCATCTCAGACTGCTCATTTCATTGTTGGAAGGACTGGGAAGCATCTCTTTCTCACTGATAATGATGGTGGCAAACCTCCCCTCCTTGTTCAAATGGTTAATGACTCTGATGACCTAAAATTCATGTTAGTACAGTTTTCCTGTTGTAATGTCCTCTTGCTAATACAGTAAATTTTAGTGAATAAAGATTTTTTAACGTCATTTATAACCTGTGTAGATCAGCTTTACGTGCATTTAAGCGCCGTGTTGCATATGCAAATGCAAATTATGATCGTATCCTTTTCTCTGCTGTAGTGAACTTTTGATTTATGGATATCTTTCTGTACATGAAATCATTTCTGTTTCTATTTTGTGCGACTTCACTTGTATTTAAGATATGGTTGGGTGGAGAACTTCATCAATTAGGCGTCAACATGAACTTCCTAAGGTATGTTTTTTTTTTCTCCTTCCATTAACTATATTGAACCATTTTTCTGGTCTTTATGTTTGTACAGAGACATTTCTCATTTTTCATTTTTCATGCGGTAATGAATAATGAACTTGTGATTTTCTCCAGCCCAACCTTCTTGTGACAGATAAGAAATATCCACATATTGTATATGTTGAGCAAGAAACTATGGGCAATTCGCTTAATAAAGCATTGACTATTGTTAGAGATCAAACAACTGATTTGGAAGGTTTGTTAATCTTCTTTCCTTCAAATATTGCTCCCATGTTGCCAAATGGTTGAATTTTTTTCATGTTGGAGCGTAGATTGAATGTTTAACTTTTGGAGTTTATTATTCTTGGGGGCTTCAACTAAGACTTGATAGGACAAAGAAGCTAACATGATCTATTTGATAATTCTAAAGTAAGTCAAATTGCACTGTGCAAACAGTGATGGGGAAAAGATATGTCTGGATTTTCTCATAAATCCTTTTCTTTCCCTCTTTCGTCTGGTCTACTAGCTGTATTATACGATGGAATGAACCTATTTTTGTCTGAACCATCCCTAATGTAATCAAATTCAAGTTTTTAGTCTCTGTTCTTGCGAATCTTTGATTCTTTGCTTTGTTATTGTGAAAAGAATATGTTTCTCATATATATATCAGAGTAAATATAAGTGTATTTACATACAATTTTTCCTATCTGTTTAGGAATATAATCTCGACAATCATGTAACTAATTAGGAACAGAATAAATCTATATTTACAGGGTTGGACTTTCCTTAATGCTCCTCTTCAAGTTGTAGGTTAGATGTAATCATACCCAACTTGTTATAAATGTATTTAACCTTAGCTCTATTAAGAGTTTTTGTAAAGATATCTCCCAATTGCTTCCCAATCTTGATTTGCCTGGTTGAGATGATTTTCTATTGGATCTTTTCATGAACAAAAGAAGTAATTCTAAAATCTCTAAATGATCCTGCATCACATTTTATTTACAACCTTAAGAGGCCAAAAACTTTTATCACATAATAATCATGAAAACAATGATGCTCTTTGGAAACACTTGGTCTGTAACAAAACAATGAGGGTGATCTTTCAAGCATCATCCTTTGAAGGGACTTCAGCATTCCATTTGAAATTAGAAAGAAAAAAAAAAACAATTAGAATTTGAGCGTCTATAAAGCTAAGATCAGAGAATGTCTTTTATTTTGTTGTTCAAAGTGGTGGTTGAGTGGTTCTTGCTTTTGTGGGTTATGCTTCTGGAGCTTCTAGGGGTATTTCCTGGAGGTATTATGCTTCCTGATTAGATTTGGCTTGTTTCATATGTTATTGTGTTCAGCTTTATTATAGGATGGTTTACTCTAGGTGTGTTCTTTCTCTTGATTTTTTTCCTCTTATATAAGCGGTTAGTAGCAGCCCTGCGATTAGGGGTCTACTGCAACAGGAACTAGAAGAAGAAGAGTATAGGGAGAGAGAGAGAGAGAGAGGAATAGAGAGATAGATGAGAACATTGAGAGAGAATATCTGATTGTATTGATTCGAGAATGAATCTCTCTGTACAGATCTCTTCCTTTTTATTCCCACAGTAACTGCTTCTAGCTAACATTTACGTTTCCCTCCAAAACTACTTTCTCAGCCCCTCCAGAATCTTCTACCTTCTTCTTCCACTTTCTTCTCTAATATGCAACAATACCTCCCTCTTGAGAACCTTCTTGTCCCCAAGAAGGTTGAAATTCATGAAACTGAGCTGCCAAGGACTGGTCTTCCCAAGTGGAATCTTCTTCTGATCAGTTTTCAGCTTCTGTTGGAGCAATTATTGGGCAACAAATAGCTTCAGCAAGGGCCTAATTTCTTCCTCTGCCTTCTCCTCATTTTAAATTCACTCTCTGAGCGGAAAATGATTGCAGTACCCAAAGAAACACTTTTGCAGTACCCAAAGAAATACATCTTCGTCCTCTGCCTTCTAATTTCAAACTCATTCTCTTTGAGCATCATCTGATTAGGTGATCTCAGCTCAAATAAACTTCCCCCAAAACAAGAGTATCTTCATAAAGGGACCATACCAACGCCTTGTTGTAACCTTGCCTTCCCAACTGCAACCTGGAACAAATTGGATTTTCCAACTTCAAAATTTGCACAGTAATTGCAGCTCAAATTGGGAGCTTCATCCAATGTTTCAATACACAGTACTTCCTTGCATGCAATCAGTTCCTAATTTTCCGAGAAGAACCTTCTCATCAGTGACTTGCTTCCTATGGTGAGTCCTTCTGTTTCCTCTCCTTGTACAGAGCACAATTCCAATGCAACTTTATTAGTTAAGGTTGTAAAATTTTTTGGTTTCATTTTCTATAACAATCTCCAGAATTCAGGGTTTCAGCTCTGAATTTTCTTCCTCAGCTGTAAGTGAAGCATGAACGTTAGACAATTCTACATTGTGATTTTCTTCTGCTATGCTCACACCATCATGGTTTTCTGTCGCGGTCGCGGGTAACGGAAATAGGCATGTAAGGGTCATAACGTAATGGTAACAGTCTGTCGCTAGGCAAATATTTTTGAAAAATTTACCAAGTACATGAAATTAGCAAATATTTAAAGATATAATAAAAAATAAGTTATACAACTTAATAATAAGTTCAAATATATCTAATAAACACAAAATCTATAATTTTTAAATATCATACATAATAACTAACCTCAATTGCTACTAGAACGAGTGTTTTCAGTATTTACATTATGCAAATAATTTAAAATATTTGAAGAAGCTACATTTTAACTACTTATTTTTCATAAATTTTTAATATTGTAAATTTTATATTTATATTTTATATTTAATACTTAGTTATCATTTATTATAACTTATAAGAGCATAAAACTCATTTAATAATTAGTTTTAATGATACTAGATTATAATTCTAAACTTCTAAAGTTCTACATTTCTAATCTAACATTTTAACTTCTAATTATTTTTAATTATGCATTCACTGAAAAATGATTCAAAAATTTCTAAAAACTTATTGATAAAATAATAAAAACTTATGTTCTAAATTTCTAATATAAGTTATCTAACATTCTAACTTCTAATTATTTTTATTTATGCATCCACTAAAATATGATTAAAAATATCTAAAAATTATGGAAAAATAATAAGAATTAACTTTTTGCTCAATAGCACTTCAAAACCACTTAGTATCTTGGATGATTTGAGCTCTTCAACACAAGTATTTCTAGATAAGTTGATTAATAGCACTTGAAGAATCTTAAAGTCGAGAGAAAATTTAGAGAAGCTTGAGAGAAATAGAAAAAAATAAATAAATTTTGTCTTGTGAGGAAAGTGGAAGGCTTCAAATGTGAAGAAAAAAGTGTCTTCTACCTTTAATAATTCATACACAACATTGCAAGTGTCTCTTGCAGCAATTCTAAAGATTTCTACACATCAAATGCAGGTAATGGCCTTTATGGCCGTTAAGTCACGGCTAATAACGGCTGTTACCGACACAATTTTTTATCGCTGTGAAATAACGGCCTTAACCATAACTGTTCTTTAGAAAACGCATTTTCTATTTCTTCTTCTATGAACATGTCCCTTTTGGGTTTTGTCACTTGAAAGTTGAAACAATTTCTTTAGCCTTTCTTGTTTCACTTCCAACAACTTATCCAATTTCATCATTAACTCATCATCATATTTTCTTATTGTTCTTTCAATAGTGTTTTCAATAATCTCTCAAGAATTTCTTGGTCCCAAGGTTGTATTTCCATGTTATGAAGAAAGAAAACCAGGATATGTATTATGATAGAAACAGAATATTTAAAGAAAGAATTGGAAACAATGGAAAAATAGAACCAAACAAGAAAGGAATTGAAGAAAACGAATCAGATATTTCAAGAATTTTCAAGCAACAGATTTCTTGAAATTCAGGAATTGAGAAATTGAAGAAGTGAAGAAAGAACCCGAAACAACTAGAAAAAGAAGAAATCTGATTTAAGAATTCAAGAAAGAACATAGAGGAGGATGGAAATTTTAATAAAATAAAGAAGAAATAGAGCAGAAGGAAAGGAAATTTCAAGGAGCAAAGGAAGAAAAATAGAGGAAAGAAGGAGAAGAATCTTAGAAAAAGAGGAAATAAAGAAAAGAAATTTTCAGAGAAGAAGAAAGAAGACTTTAGAGGGAAAGAACTTAAAGAGAGAGAAGAGCAGAAAGAAACCTGATTCTGTGATGGATGCAACCTTGATTAGCCATTTTCATGCAGCTCAATCCCACTCATAAACAAGCTCTTATACCAATTTTTCAGTAGTAGCCCTTGGTTTAGGGTTCTACAGTTCTGCAACGGGGACTAGAAGAAGAGTATAGGGAGAGAGAGGGAAAGAATAGGGATAGAGAAGAGAGGAATAGAGAGAGATAGATGGGAGTATTATGATAAATTATCTAATTGTATTGATTCTGGATTGAATCTCTCTGGACAGGTCTCTTCCTTTTTATTCCCACATTAACTGCATCTAACTTTTACATTTCCCTCCAAAACCACTACTTTCTCGACCCTTTATGAATCTTCTACCTTTACCTTCATCTTCCACTTTCTTCTCTTATATGTGACATAAGCCTCTAACTTTATAGATATAAAATTGCATCATACAACTCAAGAAGCATAATTCACGGTATTCCTCAAGGAAAAATTCCTCAATAAAGTGTTGAGATACTTTCTGTAAATAGTTTAGATTAGATTTGTAGTAATTGTATGTATAATTAGGGATATGACTATGTGATATGATTGGGATATGATTAGGCTATAATTAGGGAATTAATTATTTTCTTACCTAGTATGTATTCTTGTAAGTAATATATATACTTCAGTTGGCTTGAGGGGAATCATCAAGTATCTTTCTCTCAAAGTCTCTACTTTCCTCTTCTTTTTCATCACTATTTTCATGATATCAGAGCCGAGAAACTTGGTTTAGCTATGAGTGGTAGATCTGCCACCTTCGTTGGGAGACTTTTTGAAAATCAGTTGGTCTCACAACCTAGCCCACTATTCTTGTCGGCTTTTGATTGGCGACCCTATGAAGCGTTGCCACTAGAACCGGCTCCATGTGCCGCTCAAGCTGTCTGACTCCGGTACACGCGTTGGCGCATGAACAGTTCTCTAGCGACTTTTTCACGCCAGCGACCCTTCCTCCAGCATCGCTAGATGTCGGCGACTCCAGTCCACTAGGTCAGTCACCTGCCCAGCTCGTCTTCACACGTCCCTTGTGATAAGTTGCTTTGGATCTACTGTTCACGGGCATTGGTCCTCTTTTTTGGCAGTTTAGGTCCCTATTCTAGTCCCTTGTTGTTCTAGAATCTCTCTAAACATGTCGGAGAAGCAGAACACCTTCAATACAAGTTTTGAGTCTCTTAAACTTTTCTTTTCAATTGCTACTGTGAAGTTACAAGGAAGTAATAATTATGTGTCTTGGGTTGCATCAATAGAATTAGGGTTTTTAGGACAAACTATGATGATCATTTAACAAAAATGCCATTGATATCACTGCCACTAATAGAACAAGCTGGGTTAAGATTGATGCTTAACTATGTAGTCTTCTATGACATTCATTAGACCCGAAATTGCTTACTTTGTTTCAGTCTTGTAAAACTTGTTTCAAGGTTTGGACTAAGACCAAAACATTATATACTAACGACGTACAACGCATTTATAAGGTTGTGTCAGATATAGTCCACTTACAATAGAATCATCAGGATATGGCTAGTTACTTGAGTCGGGTAGAAATTCTGAAAGATGAATTTAATTCTCTTATGCCTTTTATTGATGATGTTGATGCAAAAAAAGAGCAACGAGACAAATTCTTCATGGTTTTGTCATTGATTGGGTTGCAATCTGACCTTTGTTTTATGAAAGATCAAATTTTAACTGGTTCAATTATTTCAACTTTAGAAGATGTGTCAGCTAGGCTCTTATCTATTTCCCTTAGTAAGAGTGACGTTACAGATATGGAATCCTCAGTTTTAGTTGTGTAGTAAGGGAATCAAGGATAAGGAGGAAATTGCAAAGGTAAAGGGAAGAAGTTTCATTGCTTCTATAGTGATAATAATGGTCACACACGAGATGCATGTTGGGCATTGCATGGCCGACCACCATGGCCTAATCAACTTGATAGAACTGGTAAGTCAGCAGTTCATCTTGCCCAATCTAGTAAAGAAGGTCGGCTTTCACAACCTACCAATAAATTTCAGGCACCAGATTCAATCACTTTAATTGGAGAAGATTATAAAGAATACTTGCAGTTCCAAACAGCTAAGCAACATCCTTCATCTTCCAACATTGCTCACTCCGGTAATTCTTTTGCTTGTCTAACTAAGTCTTCGCCCGTTGGTTTGTGGATCCTAGACTCTAGTACTTCTGCTCACATCTCTCGTAATCACAATCTTTTTTCTACTGTTGTTTCATCTTCTACACCATCTAAAGTCAGCTAATGGTAAAGAATAGAAAAAGTACTACTCCTTCCTTCTATTTCTTTAACTACTGTCTTATTCACTTATGAATGTCCATATAATTTAATTTCTATTAGCAAATTGACCAAAAATCTTAATTGTTTAGTAAACTTTACTGCTGATTCTGTTGTGATGCAGGACCGGAGTACTGGGAGAATGATTGGAACAAGATCTGAGTCTCAAGGATTGTACCATCTCTCCACCTCTCCAGTTACTTTTGTTTCTACCACTTCTGCTGAACTCATTCATAACCATTTGGAACATCTTAATCTTATCAAATTGCAGAAAATCGTCCTTAGTCTTTTTTCTTTGTCTTCTTTAGCATGTGAGTCATGTCAACTTGAAAAAAAAACTCGAGATTCATTTCCCAAGCGAGTCAATAATAGGGCCAACTCGATTTTTGACATTATTCATTCAGACATTAGGGATTCAAGTCGTGTCAATACAACTTTGGAATTTCAGTATTTTGTTACTTTTATTGATAATTATTCTCGTTGCACTTGGCTTTTTTTAATGAAGAATCGCTCTAAGTTATTCTCCATTTTTCAAAAATTGTGCTGAAATACATAATCATTTTGGTGTTCATATTAAGATTTTGCATAGTGATAATGCATGAGAATATCTTTCCTCTTCTTTTTCTTATTTCTTATCTACTCAGGTTATTACTCACCAAACTTCTTGTGCACATACTCCTCAACAAAATGGTATTGCCGAGCGAAAAAATCGACATCTGATTGAAACAGCCCACACTTTACTCATAAATCATAATGTTCCTCTGCGTTTCTAGGGAGAGGCGGTCCTTATTGCTTGTTACTTGATTAACTATATGTCTTCCTCTATTTTGTAGCATCTGAGTCCTTATTCGGTTCTCTTTCCTCACTAGACCTCCAACCAGTTGTCTCTGTAAGTTTTTGGATGTATATGTTTTGTTCATTATCATATCCTTGGTAAAGACAAACTCTAGTCCAAATCAGTTAAATGTGTCTTTCTCGGTTATTCATGACTTAAAAAAGGTTACAAATGCTATGACCCCACTACTAACAGATATTGTCTCCGCAGATGTCACTTTTTTTTAATTCTCTTTTTATTTTTCTTCTAGTCCTACACACAAAACCTTTGTTGCTAGAGTTTTACCTATACCTTCAACTCTTATCTCTCATTGGCCTCAAATCAATCCATCTTCCACTCCTACATCACCTTTTCAGGTCTACACACGTCGGTCTCACCCATCTGCTAATAACAATGATATTTCTCTCCCTAATACATATACTTTTAATGACTCACCTCCAATTCCATCATTACCTACTTCGGTGGTGCTTTTAGTAACAACAGCTACTCCTCCTTTTGCTCTTCGAAAATGTATTTGCTCTTCTCGAAATCCTTATCCAATTTATAATTTTGTGAGTTACCATCATATGTCTCCTTTCCTATTATACTTTTGTTTCCACCGTATTTGTTGTTTCTATACCCAAGACAGTTAGAGAAGTTGGTGTAATGCAATGGTTGAGGAGATGAATCTTTCCCTGCTCCTTCTCCCTTATACCACCACCTCTACTCAAACCCATCTCTAGGCGCCAAAGAATATTTAAGTACCCCTCCCATACTATGGTTACTAGACTCAAAGATGGTCTTTCTCTCCGCAAGGCACCCAAGTGCCCTATTCTCCTTAACCCCTTGGAACTCATACCTCTTTTTGAGTTTGAGGCGCTAGTGAAAACAGTTCCTGATTCCCTCTTGCTTATCCCTTTCCCTTCCCTTTTTCTGCTACACTTCACAATAATGGAACTTGAGAACTGGTATCTTTACTACCTAGCAAGTCTACTGTTAGTTGTCGATGGGTTTACACAGTTAAGGTGGGACCTGATGGTAAAATTGATCGCTTTAAAGCTTGCCTTGTAGCTAAAGGTTACACACAAATTTTTGAGCTTGATTAGAGTGATACTTTTTCTTCAGTAGCCAAAATAGCCTATGTTCACCTCCTTATCTCATTAACTGCAATTAATCACTGGACCCTTCATCAACTGGACATTAAAAATGCCTTTCTTTATGGTGAGCTCGCTGAAGAAGTCCGTATGGAGTAACCTCCAGGGTTTATTACTCAGGGGAAGTCAGGCTTAGTACGTAGTCTTCGATGCTCCTTGTATTGTCTAAAACAGTCTCTAAGAGCAAGGTTTGGACAATTCAGTACTGTAGTTCAACAGTTTGGAATGTCTCGAAGTAATTCTGATTATTCCGTATTTTTTCGTCATACTGGTGATATATGCATCTACTTGGTGGTCTATATTGATAATATTGTCATTATAGGAAATGATCATGATGGAATCTCTTAGCTTAAGCAATATTTGTTCAATCATTTCCAAACTAAAGGTTTAGGGAAATTGAAGTATTTTTTGGGGATTAAAGTAGGACAGTCTAAAATAGGTATTGCAATTTCTCATTGGAAATATGCTTTAAATATATTGGAAGAAACAAGCATGTTCGAGTGTAGACATGTGGACACTTTAATGGATGGGGAGCCACTTAAAGATCCTACTAGATATAGAAAATTGATTAGCAGGCTCAATTATTTCACTATCACGGAACTAGATATTTTCTTTACTGTAAGTGTAGTTAGTCAATTTCTTCAAACCTTATACAGTAGTTCCTGGAATGCAGTCATTCACATTCTTAGATATATCAAAGGAGCTGAAGGATAGGGTCTACTCTATGAGGACAAGGGTTACTCGTAAATTGTTGGCTATTCTAATGCGGATTGAACAGGTTCTCTTTCAGAGAGACGATCTATTTTAGGATATTGTATTATAATTGGAGGGAATCTTATATCCTAAAAAAGTAAAAAACGGGGTGTGGTTGCAAGATTAAGTGCAGAAGCAGAATATCGAGCTATGGCTTTGGCAACATACAAACTCATTTGGTTGAAGCAACTCTTTCAGGATTTGAAATATAGTGATATTGGCCAAATGAAGTTGATATGTGATAATCAAGTTGCTCACCATATTGCATCAAATCTAATTTTTCATGAGAGAACAAAGCATATAGAGGTGGATTGTCATTTTATTAGGTAAAAGATTGAGTCGGGATGCATTGCATCAAATCCAGTTTTTCTACTAGTTTTATCAACTCAAATAATCAACTTGCTAATATTTTCACAAAATATCTTCGGGGTTCACCAATCGAATATATTTATAACAAATTTAGAGCATATGATATGTGTGCTCCAGCTTGAGGGAGAGTGTTGAGATATTTTCTGTAAATAACCTAGATTTGTTGTGATTGTATGCATAATTAGGAATATGATTATGTGATATGATTGAAATATGATTAGACTATAATTAGGGAATTAATTTATTTTCTTACCAGTTTATATATCCCAATTAGTTTGAGAGGAATTATCAAGCATCTTTCTCTCTCAAAGTCTCTTCTTCCCTTTTCTTTTTCATCACTCTTTTCATAAAGAATTATAAGTATTTATAGATTAGAGATAATTACTATTGTGCTCTAGTAATTTGTCCTAATTAATTAAAATATCTTGTAATTTTGGAATTGCATTAAAATACCCTCATACTTTTATTCCGTTAACTAAAAAAGATATCCGTTAGTTTCTATCTATTTTTATCGTTAAGTTTATTCTAAATCATTAAAATGTCCATGTAATTTTAAAATTACATTAAAATACTCTTATATTTTTATTGTGTTAACTAAGAATAATACTTATTAATTTTTATCCATTTTTATCGTTAGTTTATTAGTCAAAAATGAAAAATTTTTATGGATACAAGTTTAATTAAATTTTTGTATTTTTACGCAAAGGCCATATAAGTCCGATTTATTTTTTGACCAATTAAATCTCTATACTTTTATTTAAAGACAAAATAAGTCCAGACATAAAATAATATTATTTTTTTAATAATAAAATATTATTTTTTATATTAGAATATTATTTTAATATTTTATTATTAAAAAAATATTATATCAAGTCAGGACTTATTTTACCCTTGAATAAAAGTACATGGGCTGAATTGATCAAAAAAATTAAATTGGAGTTAGTTGACCCTTGAACAAAAATACATGGATTTAATTGGACTTATTTTCAAAAGTTTTTTTACCCCCACTTACTTTATTCATCAAATAAAATTCACCACCCACCCCTTTTGATTTGTCTTCATATTCTCTCGCATCCTTTTCCACATTTCTCTAAAAAAAAAAAATTGAGATTTACAATCAACAATAGTATTGGTAGTATGGACAATCGCAACTTAACTGAATAGTATTGGTAGTATGGACAATCGCGAGCTAACTGACGAGACTAGTGAGTGGTGAGTTTTATTTAATAAGAGTCCAGTTACTTTAATCATCAAACAAAATTCACCACCCACCCCTTTTGATTTGTCTCCACATTCTTATGCATTCCTTTCCACATTTCTCTCAAAAAAATGAGATTTACAATTAACAATAGCATTGATAGTATATAGACAATCGCGAGCTAACTAATGAGACTGGTGTGTCGTAGGTGAGTGGTGAGTTTTATTTAATAGGTGGCCAATTTGGATATAAAAAAAATTCTTCAGTTTTGACCAATAAATTAATGATAAAAATGGATAAAAACTAACGAATGTCTTTTTAAGTTAATAAAATACAAATATAAGGATAACTACAAGGGTATTTTAGTTAACTAGGATAAACTATGGGGGCACAATAGTAATTATCCCTATAGATTAAATACCTTTAACCTGTCATTATGCAACTCCAAAGATACAGTTAAACTCCAAACAAAGATCCCTGCTTTATTTGACTCCTAGATTAATTATGATTCCACAGACTAAAATATCATTGACTTGAATATTTAAGACCTAAAAGATTGCAATCCAGAAAAGCTAGAAATTATTGAAATGTCACCTGTGCTTAAGGCCAATGATAATACTTCATTCAACAACGAAATGTTTGAAATAAATATTAATATGAAATTAAAGTACAGCTCTACAACTGGAATACACTATGAGATCTCAAAATTAATCTTGGTCAAAGCGTGTAAAGTTTATTGAATGTTTTAATGCTCATCATTTTATATAGCCGGACTTTTTTATCTTCAAAAAATTATCCTGCTATGCCTTGCATTTCAATTTTTTTTTCCTTTGCAATTTGCCTTTCTCCGTTTTATTTCTGGTTTAAGTCTTTTGTTTCGACGTGTAGAGGAGATGATTAAAGGTCTAACTCAAGTGCCTTGGGAACGAGTGGATGTTAGCTTTCACAAGAGCAGACAACGGTATATTGCTCATAGTACCATTCAGGTAAGTTCCGTTTTTCATTTGTTATTTCTTTTTCACATAGATAGCTGATCGATTTGTTTAGTCGGCCTTTGGCTTTGCCACATATGTTTGGAAAATGTGTCACAGAAAAAGTTATAGACCTGTAAACTGTTTGTAGAAGACCCAAGAAAACTAGACCATTAGTTTTGAGTGTCGAGAAATTAACAATAGTTGAGATGGGATATTCACAACACATCATATACATTGTTTTGTTTGGTGACTGTCTGCTTGTGACCTTTGGATAATTTATAAGACTCCGTTTCCAGTAACCCACAAGTAATAGTATTTCTCTATAAATTAATGGCCGCTCAGTGGATCTTTATGTTTTTGTATTTTATTTACCCCTTTCACTTTTTCCCTCACCTTTTTTTTGTCTTCGTCTTGCTGATGCATTCAGGTGAAGACATACTGGTTAAATTCAGATGGGGCCGATGTCGTTTTCCATATGATAGATAATTTCCTTCTCTAGCTTTCTAGTAGTTGGTCTGTTGTAGTTGATGATTAGATAATTTGAATGGTTTGCATTCTGTTTTGTGTATCATAAACGTGTTATATTATAAATGAAGATGGAGCAACATTTGCAACATGTAATTTGATGTGAATGAGGAGAGACTATTGGTTCTACGGTTGTGTTCTGATCTGGATCCTTATAGGTGGCTTGTTTACTTGATGTATATTACCATTTCTTCTCTTCCAGAACATCATGATTCTAATCGATTGCTTTCATGTTACATGAATTGTGATTTAGAGGCGATTCTGTGTTGCCTGCATTGAGGTAAACTTTGAATTATGTTATTAATAACTCTTAGATTAGAAAACAAGAGAAGAGAAGTGCGGGGAGAGATGAAGAGAAGAAGAAGAATGTTGAGTTGTCTTTTCAAAGAGCTTATCAATCCATAAGTTAGCTATTTAAAAGTTCATATGCTATCAGCTAGATTGTTAGATGAAAACGATACACTTTTTCCCTTTAATTCCTGTGTTTTGGATCAATGTTTTCTGTTTTTTTAACACTTCTTGATAATCATTTTATTAAATAATATCACCCTTGTATCCTCATTTGATGAGAAAATATAAATAATTATGTTGGTTTGTAGACAATGGGATATGATAAGAGCATGGTTTTAAATAACGTTCGTGGATAATGAAAACAAACCTATAACAGTTATAATGTAACTGTAACGGTGTAAATTTTTTTGCAAATTTAAATTTTTTTGAAAAATTTGCAAAGTAAATAAAATTAAAATATATTTAAAGATATAATTAAAATTAAGTTATACAACTTAACAAGGAGTATAAATATATTAAATAAATGTAAAATTTATAAATTTTAAATATTATATATAGTAATTTAGTTTAATTACCACCAAAATGAGCATTTAGCAGGTTCTTGTGTAGATTTCTCACATTCACTTTGTGATTAAGAGTTTTAATTTTGATGATATTAATAGTATTGTGATAGATAAAGCCGAAAAAAGAACACATGCTAAATTGATCACTATGATTGAACTGAATTTAGGTACATGAGAATGATTACTCTGATGAGACAAATCAGAATATGATGGAGGATGCTAATATTAATATGAATATGGATTTGAGTATTCCATTGAGAATGTGAACATTAAAGATTTCCTTGTATTATAAGTTCTATATCCATAATTATCTGCATCCATATAATAGTCTCCATATGCAATGCCTTTTTCCTTATCATCAGAACCACGAGATCTATGATATGTATGTTACAAAAATGGAGTTGGAGCTTGAGATGAAGATGGACTATGTCTATGATACAAAGAGGGATTATCGTGTGATTGTAATGAACTAGTAACTCCACGACTTTCACCTCTTCCACCCTGACTACTATCACCATCATTATCATCACTTTGAACTAGTTAATATAAAAGAATATTCAAGTTCAGCATCACCACTGCCTCCAATATTTTGCCTATGAGTTGGAGGATTAACTTGTGGTGATTGTGATGGAGCATTATCATCAACCTCTAGCAAAGAATTTTTTTTACCATCAAGTATAGGATTTTCCCTTTCCTCCAACCAAAGATTTAATGGATCATCTTCCTCGAAAATGAAATCCAAGTTAATTGGATTATAATTCTTTTCTAGCTCATGCTGACTCTTTCTTTATACTCAAGTTACTCAACTTCAGACCCATATTGTAGTTAATAAAGACGAGCACATGCAATTTTTTATACCGTAATTTGTTCTTCGTCTTTGTATATATAAGTGAAAAAGTGTTTAAAGAAATTTACAATTAGATGCAGAAGTAGTTTGGCTCAATCCTCTTACTGCAATTATTTATAGTTCAGGAACATTTTCACCATAATATATCTAACATTCAGCTGCATTAAAACATATAATTGTTAGGAAACCCAGAGATTACTGCAATCCAAAACACGCAGCGGAACATAAAAATCTTTGTTTCCCTTTCAGGATCTAAGTGTTTCGTTTATTTCGAAAGGAAGGATAAGAGACTAACCTGTTAGACTCGACGAGAAGATAAAATTCCGGACTGATGGTGCTGCTCTTGAAATGAACACCCTCAATGGTATCCACACGAACGTTTCCGTCTAGAGTGCTAATTTTCCCAATGGATGGATAAGTTATGTGCTCCCCAATCTGCAACTCAGAAAAACGATCACTCCAAAAACCTTTTTCCCACTATTGAAAAGCAAGTCTTTTATTCGTTTTTCAGTCTTTTGTTTTTCCACACTTCTTTTAATAAAAGAATTGTGTTCATAATCAACTATCATAATCTCGCAGATATTCAAATATATATGTGATAAGTTCTTTTTGAAAAAGAAAACGAAAAAATCTTTTATCTGTAATAATTACAGATAGACTGCAGATCTTTTAAATATTATTATCTTATAATAATAAATAATTAATAATAATAATAATAATAATAATAATATCTTTATTTTTATTAATTATGCTAATAGGTTTTTAGTCCATTAATATGACATAGCACATAAACGACGTTTTTTTGTCTATGACCCAATAGACTCACATTAATTGGTAATAGGCACAGTTTCACAAGGTCCATAAATCATAAGCGGCCTCTAGCAAGACATTATGACTACCTAATTAATATGAGGATCGATAGTCTGATAAAGTCTAATAAATAGAACATGTATTAATCTCTTTGTCACACGATATCTAGTTTAAACATAAGTCATGGTCAGTGTCAAACTTATAATGTTCAAACTTATGATTTCTCGATTTCTAAGTAGACTAATAAAATCAAATGATATTGATTACACTATCAATCCATTTGAGCACGACCATGCATTTCTCAGTCTCGCTTATCGAGGGGTCCAGAAGATATCTCTCTCAAAGAGATGGACAAATTCTATATTTGATTATTCAATATCCTCTACATAATTTCTATTATGCTCAATCATAACCTTTATGGTTATCCGATTAAAGATAATGTTTGGTTATGTCAAAACATAATAGTCCTTATGTTGGAAACTATGACAATCTCAAGTCAAAAGATTAAAACATAACTATCTTGAGATTCACTTATGATAATAACCTATATAGTGATCTCAATGTGAGTCCATCCAATACTTTGTTCTCTAAGAAGTATATATGATTATTGAATTATATCAACATATATATAATTATCTCATGATTATCAATCAATAATCATACTAGTTATATTTTATTATTATCACCATAATAATAAGTAATCAAGGATGTTAATCATTATTATGTAACATGCAAACAAATAATAATGACAATAAAACCTCTTTTATTAATAACCAAAATGACATACAAAAAGGTCTAAGATAATGGCTTAGGACAAATACACTAACAATAATAATATTAATAATATAGTTTATTTTTTAAAATATTTAATTTTTATATTTTAGAACACTAAAAGATGTAACATAAAATATAATGGATCAATGAACTTAATAGCTTTTTGTGTTAAGGCGGATCCAAAACTCTTCATTTGATGTGAATGAGGAGAGACTATTGGTTCTACGGTGGTGTTCCAATCTATATCCTTATAGGTGGCTTATTTACTTGATGTATATTACCATTTCTTCCAGAACATCATGATTCTAATCGATTGCTTTCATGTCACATGAATTGTGATTTAGAGGTGATTCCGTGTTGGCTGCATTGAGGTAAACTTTGAATTATGTTATTAATAACTCTTAGATTAGGAAACAAGAGAAGAGAAGTGCAGGGACAGATGAAGAGAAGAAGAAGAAGAATGTTGAGCTGTCTTTTCAAAGAGTTTATCAATCAATAAGTTAGCTATTTAAAAGCTCATCTGCTATCAGCAAGATTGTTAGATGAAAACGATATTCTTTTTCAATACTCTTTTTCCATACTCTTTTTCCCTTTAATTCTCGTGTTCCGGATCAATGCTTTCTCCTTTTTTTACGCTTCTTGATAATCATCTTATTAAATGATGTCACCCTTGTATCCTTATTTGATGAGAAAATATAAATAATTATGTTGGTTTGTAGACAACGGGATACAATCAAAAGCATGATTTTAAATAACAGTCGTGGATAATGAAAACAAACCTGTAATGGTTATAACGTAACAGTAATGGTGTAAATTTTTTGAAATATTTGCAAAGTATATAAAATTAAAATATATTTAAAAATATAATTAAAATTAAGTTATATAACTTAACAATGAATACAAATATATTAAATAAATATAAAATTTATAAATTTTAAATATTATATATAGTAACTTAGTTCAATTACCACCAGAATGAGCATCTAGCAAGTTCTTGAGTAGATTTTCCACCTTCACCTTGTGATTAAGAGCTTTAATTTTAATGATATTGATAGTATTGTGATAGATCAAAGCCGAAGAAAGAACACATACTAAATTGATCACTAGGATTGGACTGAATTTAGGTACAGGAGAATGATTACTCTGATGAGACAAATAAGAATATGATGGAGGATGCTAATATGGATATGAATATTGATTTTAGTATCCTATTGAGAATGTCAACATTAAAGATTCCCTTGTATTATAAGTTCTATATCCATAATTATCCGCATCCATAGAATAGTCTTCATGTGCAATGTCTTTTTCCTTATCATCAGAATCACGAGATCTGTGATATGTATGTTGTAAAGATGGAGTTGGAGCTTGAGATGAAGATAGACTATGTCTCTGATACAAATAAGGATTATCATGTGATTGTAATGAACTAGTAGCTTCACGACCTTCACCTCTTCCGCCTTGACCACTATCATCATTATTATCATCTCTTTGAACTAGTTAATATAAAAGAATCTTCAAATTCAACATCACCACTGCCTCCAATATTTTGCCTATGAGTTGGAGGATTAACTTGTGGTGATTGTGATGGAGCATTATCATCAACCTCTAGCAAAGAATTTTATTCACCATCAAGCACAAGATTTTCCCTTTCCTCCAACCAAAGATTTAGTGGATCATCTTTCTCAAAAATGAAATTCAAGTTAATTGGATTATAACTCTTTTCTAGCTTATGCTGACTTTTTCTTTCTACTCAAGTTACTCAACTTCAGGCCCATATTGTAGTTAATAAAGACGAGCGCATGCAATTTTTTATACTATAATCTATTCTTCGTATTTGTATGTATAAGTGAAAAGGTGTTTCAATTTCTTTCACAATTAGATGCAGAAGTAGTTTGGCTCAATACTCTCACTGCAATTATTTGTAGTTCAGGAACATTTTCACCATAATATATCCACCATTCAGCTACATTAAAACATATAATAATATTAATAATATAGTTTATTTTATCAAATATTTAATTTTTATATTTTAGAACACTAAAAAATATAGCATAAAATATAAATGGATCAGTGAACTTAATAGTTTTTTGTGTTAAGGCGGATCCAAAACTCTTCATTTTATGCTAAACTCTTCATTTTATGCTTGTGGGGTTGTGTTTACACCAAAAAATTATTTGTTTTATTATAAATGCAAATGCTAAAATGTTTATTAAAAATTACTCAAATTAAGTATATATTATATACTTACTTAGTTCAATGCAAGGTTTTGATTAACCAAATCACTTTTTAACTTTTGAATAACATTTTTAAGGCCCGCAATAATTTTACTATCATTACCAATATCACGTAGACCATACTGATATTGAGAATTCAAAAAATAGCTTGTAAATTATAAAATTATTATTAAAATTTATAAGATATAGAAATTAGTAAAATATTAAATATTAAGTTTATGAGCTTCTTACCATCCGTAAGCAAATTATGATATAATTGAAAATTTTAACGAACATCATTAATATACCAGTAGTCTATGCAGTGTCTGCAATTTTGTTTAATGGTCAATTTTGTTCATCCTATTACTTTATATATAAATCCTATCGTTGGATTTTCGTCACTGTCTACTAATCTCAACACTTTAAGTAATGACTCTTGAATTTTCATAATTTGCTCTAATTTCTCACAAAAATAAGAACAATTTTTTTTTTAACTTCAAAAGTTGGTCCACTGGTAGTTTGGCCATATTTATTTGCTATTTATTGCTCATGTTCAAACATATTTTTTAACCTCATCCTACATTAGAGAAGACTCTCCAATGCAATAAAATTAATTGCAAATCTGATAATCCTAAGACGAATTATATCCAAACCATCAATAAATTTCTTCATATAATTTATCACCCAATTTATTTACAATCATAATTGAGTGATAACTTTTCCTTGCTCATGACAACCTTTATACTCTTTCTCTTTTCAAAACCTTCTAAAATTTAATCAATGTAATATACACTGCATACTGTCCAATACAATTCTAGAAACTTCTCCAACAACTTTTTACTACCAGATTTAATAGCAGCTTCATTGTCGGTCACTATTTCGATAATTTTGCTTGAGCCAATTTCTTCAACCACCTCTTTCATGATCTTGAAACTATAGTCTCCATCTTTTCTTTCATCATTGCTTGCATCTATGAACTTATGGAATAATGTCCCATGAGAATAGTAGACCAGAAAATTAATTATACTCATTTTGGTTGGCCTACTCCATCTATCACACATAATGATAACTCCTCTCTCCTTCCACATGCTCTCAAATGAAACAATATATTACTTCATTTTTTTGTGTTCATTTTTTAAATCCACTTCAGAAATCTCATATGCTGAAGGTGGTGATATATTAGGTTCCATTTCAGCAGCTATTCTGAGTAATAGCTTTGTCCATGATGACACTAAAAGGCAATATGTTGTGCATAACAAAATTACCAAAGACTTCAAGCAATTTTTCTTTCTGCGACTTGAGACACTTAGTTTTAATTTTTGGTTGCTTCACTTTTACTCTTTTCTAATTCAATTTTAGCTTCTGCTAATCTAGAAGCAGGTCTTGATGTTTGCTCAACAAATATTGATACTTCTCTACATCTTTTATGAATGGTCGCTGAACGACTAATTTTCGGGTGTGGAGGAGTTTGATGGCTACTGCTACCACTTGCATAATGATAATCTCTCCTTCTAAAAGTATTTTTATCAAACTGTCGCATTCTTTCCCGTCTCGCAATTTCTAATTCAATATATTCTTCATCTTCATCTGAAAAACCCTCAACTTCTGTGATCTTCATGATTTCATCTTTCAACTCTCTTTCCCTCTTAACTTTATCTTCTTTTTTTTTTTTTCAGTTTCAAAACCCCTCAACATATTCGCCCAGTCTTTTTTTACTTGGGTAGAAACTTTTTGGTAACCAGCAACTTGACCTAATATATTTGCTAAATACTCGAGTTATTCCCCTGCTATTTTTTTATCACAAAAATTACAAGTCATTTTTTTTTCTATAGGAGTGACAAAATTTCATGTAACATTTTGATTTGGTTTATTATATTCTCTCTCACATTTTTAAATTATCAAATAATATACTGTAAAATAAATAATATATTATCAAATTAATATGTAAATGAATTTAAATATTACTAGTTGAACCTTCACTAAGATAGTGATTTTTAAATAAAGGTTATTATGTTATGAAATGGTTGTTATTCGTAGGTTTATACGCCCTTTCATTACCAAATATTTATTTCATATTTTGTGCATCAAATTTCTTTAATTATTTAGTCAAATTTGGTGGTTCTAGTCACTTTGTCCCCTCAATAATACTGAATTTTATCACTATTTGTTATGAAAAAAAAAGTTATAGAAGAGTTAAAAAAACATGGAAAAGTTGAAATTTCAATCTCTGTAAACGAGTAAAAAATGAAATTTAAGATTTGTTTTCGAAATTCAAAAAAGTTTAAACAGCTTTTAGAAATTTGTAGCAACACATGACATACATGTTTGGATTAGATATTGTCAAAAGGCAGTAATTAGTCCTACTGCTTTTTGCCATTTCAAAACTTGGTCGGCGAATAAGCGGATAGCAATTGAAATGTAAGGCTTTTCTTGTAATACACAATGACCTATTTATTATTTTTTCTACTCTCTGTTGCATTTCTTCAAATTCACATTTTGCATGCTTATAGCAATTTTCTTTTCCACTTTATTTTAAAATAGTCCTAGTATGATGATTCAATAAGAGATGATAGTCATTTTCTTTAAGAATAATTTATTTTCTTTAATTAAATATATTTAACTTTTTATTATCTCCAATATCAAAATTTTAAAAAATATTTAAAAAAAATATTTTCTATTAAAAAATAAAATTTTAAATATATAATTATAACTTTTAAGGAGTAAGAAATTTTAAAATATAACCAATCGTATATAATAATTTTATTATCACTCTTAATGTTAATTATGGTGAATTTGAGCAATCGGTCAGTTTGGTTTAAAATCAAATCGAACTGAATAAACCGAAAATTAAAATTTTAGTATTTGTAAAAATTTAACCGAATTGATTTTGATCAGAAATCGAATCGAATTGAACCGGTCTGATTCAGTTCGATTCGATTCGGTTTGATCAATTTGAATTTTTAATAAATTTTTTATTTTTTATTTTTTACACTTTATTTTTATTATTTTAAAATTTAATTGAAATATTTTAATATTAATATGATTTAATTTCTATATTATTGAAAATAATATATTATTATCACTAATCGATTCGGTTCAATTTTTTTAATTTTTTTTAAATTAAAATTGAATCGAACTAAAATAACCAAAATTTTTAAAATTAAAAATTAAATCGAACTAAAATAAATAAAAAATCAAATATGTATGTGAATTTTATCAATGGTGATGTCAGAATTTTAGATTAAGAGATCAAATTTCAATGCTCTTTCCTTCCTATAAATGTAAATTTATTTTTTGATCATTTTAAATTATAAATAATTTTAGTTTTTTTAAAGTATAATGCATTTATTAATTTACTAATATACTTGTACTTAGTATTGAAAAATAAAACTAATTAATTTTAAAAGTAATTTAATAATATGAGTTATTTAATTTTAATATAGTAATATAAATAGAAAATAAATTATAAAAGACTATACGATATTTACATTTTTAACTATATTAACTATATTTTTTATAAAAAAAAAAATCATATTTTTTAATCAATATAAAAGTAGAACTAGACCTATTTTTATAGGTAAAAAAAGTATTTTTTTTTTATAAAAATAAAAAATTAATTTCAAAGATTTCTAATATCTTTTTTTCCCTATAAATTTCTACACTTACATAATGATTTAATTATTAATATTGAAGAATATTCCACAAATTATTCATGTTCAATTTTATTATATAAACAAATAAAATCAGGTCGAAATTGAAAAAATGAGAAATTCCTGTGAATATTTCCACCATGCTTATTAACTCAAATAATTCAAATGTTTTAAGCAACTCATATTTTGTTTAATTTTAAACAATTAAATCAAATTTTTAAATTTTTTCATAATTTTATTTATAATTTCAAACCAATTTTGATCAAAATTTAAATGCCATATGTCATTCCATGACTTTTTTTATTATTTTTTAATTAATTATATTTTTGATCTTTTGGATAAAATAATTTAAACCTTTTCATAATTTCATATTTATATCTCAATCTTTTTATTTATTAGACAAAATAAACTAAACATTTTCATAAATTTAAATTTATATTCTAATATTCAAATCTTAAAATATGAAAATATAATTATCAAAATATAAAAAAAAAAAAAAAATCAGCGACCGCATCCTTAACCAGGCATAGACATAGAAAAAAAATCAAATTGGACAGTAGTTTTCTTTGTAACTCTAATTGCAATGGAGATGACCGAAATTAAATAAATAGAATGGTAATAAAAAAATAATAGAATTTAAATAAATAGAATGGTAATAAAAAAAAAAGTAATAGATAAAAAAATTGGTTTGGAGAAAAAAATAATTATTATCTCTTTCTAATTGTGTTGGATCTTCTCTAAATTAACCTCCCTTATCTATTATTTTTATTTTCTTTTATATTCATTTAGGTTATATCTTCTTCATTATCATTAAAACTGCAAAAAGGATCACTGACCAATTTAATTATTTTTTTCTTTATCGCCGGTGCCTTAGCTAAGAATGCAACCACTGATCTTCTGTGTCTTAATAATTATTTTCGCAACCGTTCAATATTAAAATATTGTGATATAAATGTGAATTTTCTGAAAGTTTAAATTATTTTATCCAATAAACTAAAAGAGTTAGAAAATAAATATAGTTTCATAAAAATGTTTGGTTTATTTTAGTTAATAAGTCAAAAATATAAATAAAAAAATAATAAAAATATCAAGTAAAATGACACGGTAACGATGTTAGATTTTGATCAAAATTAATTTTGATTCATGGATAAAATTGTAATAATTCTTAAAAGTTTGGTTTAATCATCCAAAATTAAAAATTTAGAATATAAACATGATTTGACTAAAATATTTAAATTATCGGTGTTAATTAGTCTAAAATCTAAACATTTACGGTAATTCATATTTATATTCAACATTTTAAATTTAGAAAAATAAAATCAAACTTTATCAATTTGCCATAGTTATAGTTAAAAGAACTAAATTGAATTTGTATAAATTAATGGTACAATATAATTTTTAAAGTTTTATATTATTAATAAAATATATAATTTTTTAATTTAAATTTTATATTGAAATTAAATATATTTTTATATATTATATATAATATTAAATATATTATATTGAATAAATATTTGTTACAAATAAATTTCTATTATATAAAATATTATATAGAAATAATATATGTTAAAATATTTTATTGAATGTTTATACTTAATATTATAAATTATGTGTATATTTTTTATATTTGAAAAATTTTACTTCCTATTAATAATATTTTAAATAAAATAAAATATTATATATTTTAAATTATAAAATTTTAATTTTTTTTTCACATTTTAAGTTTTTATTAATATCTAAAAAATTATATAAAAGTGAGAATTGTGAGTGAATAATGAGATTAATAAAAAATGATATTGCTATGATAAAAACATATATTTAAGGACTATTTTATTATTCAAATAGAATTTTAGGGTTTATATTGTAAGTTATCATTAATTTATACAAATTCAATTTAATCTCTTGATTATAATTGTAGTAAATAAAATGTTTGAATTTATTATTCAAAATTTAAAATATTGAATATAAATGTGAATTACCTAAATATTTAGATTTTTTTATTTAATATCTCTTTATAAAATAATTAATTTACATAAATATAAATCATTGCATTTAAATCTATAAAATAAATATTATAGATTTTGATTTTAATTTGTTTAAAAAATATATATTTATATATTCTTTAAAATTATTTTTAATTTCCATTAATATCATATATTTTCTGTAATATAATTGATTACGAAAAATCAATTGACTTTATGAAAAAATTAAAGTGAAACATATATTTTCTATAAAGTAAGAATAATTTACATACCAAAATAATTGTTACTTTATTTTGAACAGAATTAAGAAGAACTTTTGACATATAATCTACAATAACTGTCGGTCTTTTGGTGTTCAGGTTGAAGTTGGATCTTAAAAAAGAAATAGGTTTAAAATCCAGTAGAACCATTAAACAGACCGACCTACTAGTCCGTCATCCAGCTAGTGATCAAAGCAGGCCGGACTAGTCCAAGACTTAGACCCATTAGAGGAGAGCCTAATTTGTGTGACGTGATGAGAGTTAGGAGAGTAGGCCCGGCTACACCACGACTCCATTAGCACGTGCGCCGGAGGGAAATTAAATGACCGTCTGATGAGAGTGGACAGTAAGTATGTCCATACGTACGGATCTGCGTAACAAGAACATGTGGCAACAGGTGGCTCTGTAGTAGAGTGATGATTATGAACCACTAGAGAACGAAGGAAAAAAGGAATAAAGGGGAATACGTAACATCTCCTACTAAACTTACACACACTTATAAACCCTACTTCTCTAAATCTCAGAACATCAATCTATATCTTTGATTGAGATGGTACAATGAAGCATGAAAAAGAGAGAAAATTGAGAAAGAACACATAGCATTATAGCATTTGAAGTAAGCAAAAAACAGATTTTTTGCATGAAGGCAAAAAGCTTTACAATTTACTTAGTTTGGCCTTCAGAGACTTGCTATGAAGAATGCCAGAGTAAAGGGAAGGTAAGAATCAAGATGATGAATAGCCTCCAAGCTCATTTTTCTCTCTATCAATTTGCTTTTCTGATCTGCATAGTTGAAAAGTTTCATTGATTAGGTCATTCTCATTTGCCAACCCATGTTACTAATTTTTATATCGACTCTATATTTTGAATAGGCATTACCTTATTGTTTCTTGATTGTTATTGTCAATAATGCTTGGTGCTTCTGAGTCTAAGACTTGGAATGATGTATTTGATTTCTCTGTGAGTGTAGTTGATAAGCTTTTGCAGAACTGATAATCAAATAATAAAATATGATGTAAGCTCAATCATATTCATACTCAATAATCTATAATAATCAACTTTTACAAATTGTACCTCACTGAATAATCTTAGCTCTCCTGCTGATTTTGATATTTCTACAACACAATTGGTGGGAGCAACCTCAATTACCTGGCATTTTTACACACAATTATATACGTATATTGTTAAATCCCACCTCTGTTCGTGGAAAGTGATAATGTGTCTCTTATATGGGTCATAGACACTCCTCTTCTTTTAAGTTAGTTTTTGGGATGAATTAAATCTAGGTCAAATTTAATATGATATCAGAATCTACCACTAAAATAGTAGCTCTGTTGATAAGTTATTTTTACACACAATTCATCACCGTACTATAGATCATTGCCATTCTCTCGATTTGAAACTAATTCTTTATCAATATACTAGAAGGGTATATGAGAATTAATTACCTCTGCTGATAAGTCAAAACATGATCTGGTACATCTAGTCATCTTTTGTTTTGGATGCATTTTCAGCTGAGATGAGATTGTTAATATAATAATTAATTCAGCTGAAAATATTAAAAATTAAAAAAAAAAAAACTCAGTTGGTGAAGAAGAATAAGAATGTAATTAGATGTTACCCTGAAATTGTTCATCCTTTCAACTGTTAGGCTTAAATCCAATGCAGCAGCTTCTATTTTCTTTATGGTTTCATTTACTGTATGCTTGGATCCAAGCCTTGTTGTCTCTTTCTTATCTTCCTAAGAGAAAATAATAATAATAATTAAAAAATAATTTTGACATGTTGAAAATGAAGAGGTAAACTCAAAATAGAATAGTGAATTATATACTAGCCTGTTCTTGAAAGAGTCCTGATAAATCAAGGTCATGTGACATAGCTATCAATTTGAATGCATTTATGAAACTTGAGGGTTTGGGCATTTTTGTCTCTGCTGCATCATCCTGCTCAAGAATTAGCACATTCATATGTTTTGAGGCTACCAAGTCTAATCAAGAATTTCCCTTGGATAAAATCATTTGTTCATATGTACAAGCACTTACCTCAATTACATCAAATGCAGCATTAACATCATCCAAGTAGATTTTCTCATCACATTCATATCCAAAGGAAGGCACATAGTCTGTCTGAAACCATTCATCTTCAATCATCTCTGCTATTGTTATTCTCTGCAACAATTTTATACATCAAAATTCCTTCTTTGATATAAATGGTCATATATATAATTTCTAAAACCGTTATGTGGGCCATACCCTTTTAGGATTTGGATCAAGAATCCTTGATATCAGCTTCTTCTGACTCTCAGTAAACCACAATGGGAATGTGTATTCTGCTGCACATATCTGTACACAGACATAGTTGTCAGATTTTTTAGACGTAATTTATAATATAGCCACTGCGATTTAGTATAGCCTCTCGGGTGAGTTTAATTTAAAATTAAACCGAATTGAATAAATTGAAAATTAAAATTTTGATATTTATAAAAATCAAATCGAATTGATTTTAATAAAAAATTAAATCGAATCGATTCAGTTTAATTTGATTAGTTTAAATTTTTAATAATTTTTTTATTTTTTATCATTTATTTTTAGTACTTTAAATTTAATTGAAATATTTTAACTTTAATATAATTTAATCTCTATATTATTGAAAATAATATATTATTATCACTAATCGATTCAATTTTTTTGATTTTTTTTAATTAAAATCGAATCGAACTGAAATAACTAAAAATTTTAAAATTAAAAATGCAACCAAACTGAATCGAAATAAATAAAAAATCAAATTGAACTTTTAAATAAAATCGATTTGTTCAATTTTTTTGATTTAAACTGAATACTGCTTGCCTCTAATCTATAACTTAATTCATTAAAAAAAATAAAAAAACTTAATGAGAAATAATTTATTTTTAAAATTTTTATTTTAATTATAAAATAATATTTTCCTTGAAATTTACTATTACACTATAATAATTTAATCTTTTAAATTTTATTTTTTATAATAGTTTAATCTTTATAATTTTAATATTTGTAATAATTTAATTTTTTTAAATGATTGACTAAAATAAATTTATTTACTATTTTATTAATATAATAAAAATTTAAACCTTAAAGGTTTAAATTTTTTTATTAAAAAAATAGAAATTAAATTATAAATTTTGTTAAATATTATGGGTTAAATTTTTCCACGTTAGAAATAAGGCGTGAATTTTGCTAAACATGGTATACCAAATTTTCAAAATGTGTCATTTATACCTTCTTATACAAGACGACAAGATTGCGATCGTCAAAAGGTAGGTACCCAGAGAGTAGTTCAAAAAGTATTACTCCACAAGACCAAACATCGGCGGCTGCTCCATCATAACCCTTATTTGCAAGAAGCTATTTCAACACAACATCAACCGTCAGCTTTAATACTGGACAAAATTTGAGGTTTCAGTTTCTGTCTGATAAAGACTAGCTATACGTTTCTGTTGAATTTGATAAAATTTTGGTGAAAGATTAGGTTAAAATTTTTGCATACAATACAAAGAAACATAAACTATGGCTAGGTGCTGCCTAAGTCTTTCTTTGAAAACGCCCTGTTATACTCCTGAGCTATTTAATTAGTAGGTAATTTAAATTTTTTATAGTATTTCTAGAGTTAAATTGATTCATCTTCTCTGTCTACTATTTTAATTAATGAATTTTTTTTGTTTTATTAAAAATAAACCCGGATCCATCTCCTCTGTTTTTCAAACAATTTGAACGTTAGCCCACCACCTTTCTTCTTTTCTTTTATAGTAAAAGCTTTAATTATTGAGTACTAATTAGAAAAGAAAAGTAAAGAAAAACTAACTCCTCACCTCGGGTGCTACGTAGCATGGAGAGCCACACGCAGTAGTTAGAACGTCACCGTGCTGTCAAATTATCAATCAGTCATTCTCTTAGCCAACGTCCGTGTAAGACTTCGTACTGATGTATGACATGAATTTTGAAACACAAAAAAAAAATAAAGGAAAGAGAAAATTGGTAGGCTATAGATACCTTACGCAGCGCACTTAAACCAAAGTCAGATACTTTCATATTCCCCTTGCTGTCCAAAAGCAAGTTCTCTGGCTGCTCACATTTTTATTGGTTAGCTACTCAGAAAATAACTTAATAATTTTCATTTTTCAAAATAAATATTAAAAATAATTTAATTTTCTCTTTGACTTAAATAATTTTCCTCAAATTCCTAGAAAACGGGAGGCCTATTTGAAATAAAGTGTTTAACAAGTTAGGCAAACATTTCCAGGCATAGTATATTTTATTGACCTTCAGATCTCTGTGAAAAACTCCTCTGTTATGGCAGTAGTCCACTGCATCAATCAATTGCTGGAACATTTTTCTTGCCTCTGATTCCTTTAGTTTCTGGGAATATGACTGAATTAAAAAAAAAAAAAAAAGATTAAAATGGGTTAGAAAAGCAAATATGATACGACTTCGTTAAGAGTCAAAACGACATTTTTGAATCACAGATGAAGTTCCTTACCAACTTGTCAGACAGTTGTCCTCCTGATACATATTCCATAACTATATAAATTTTTCTCTTTGTGCCAATCACCTCATGTATTCGAACAATATTCGGATGATTTAAGATTTTCATCGTTTTTATTTCCCTTACAACCTGAATATATTAGAAATAAATTATTATTTATTTTGTAAGAAAAAAAATTAAATTAAATTCTTGATTTTAAATAGTGGGATGAAAAGAAACTCCAAAAAAAAAAAAATTAAATTCACCTGGTACTTGAGATTGCTTTCTACAACCATTTGCTTATCAATGATCTTGACTGCCACATAACTCGCATTGTTGCTATCTACAGCAAGTTTAACCTTAGCAAAAGTTCCTTCTCCAATTGTTTTTCCCAGATGATATTTCCCTATGTTGTTAACAAATCCCATTTCTAATTTCTTCTTCTTCTTCTCTTCTTGTGGTGTCTAAACTCCTTGCAAGTGTTCTTTATATCTTCTCAGCTTTGAGTTGCTGTAGAAGTTGAGAGCAAGTTGACTCGGTAACTTGTGGAGGATCGTTGCTTCTGCCATCCTTGTGGCTCTCATAAAACGTTTCCAAAACTGTTCTATATTTGAAAATTATAAACTATAATAAAGAGTTTGGTGTTTGATAAGGAACGGAAGATAAGTTGTTGATAGTTTGGCTAGTTGGTGAATGCGTTTTGAATGGAAGTTAGATGCTACGTCCATCTACAGACTCTAACTCAAGCTGTCTCCTTTTAATTATCAGTATTATTATTTTCTTAAATTTTATTGGATACTCCGGATTTTCCCCTTAATTATGAGCAGACCCACCATGATTTTTGAATTTGAAACCATTTTTTTTAATGTTTTTAATTACGTGATCAAGGTAGTGCAAGCGATAATGAGTTTAATAATTATTAAACTAAATATTTTTATTAATATTTGAGTTTAATCAATTAAAATGTATATCACCTCCATTTCATAATTTCTCAGGTTTATGAATCTATTTAAAATATCATTTAAATGGTTATATTTTTTTAACATATTAATAGTATTAGAGACTTAATATGAATAAGGCTATATATAAAAAAAATAAAAATTAAGGGCTTTTTATCTTTTCAAGACAATTTAATAAAAAAATTTTAAATTTTAATTTAAAAAAAAAAATTCAGATTAGAACGAAACGAATAGATATTCTACTCCATTTTAAAAATACAGTAAAGTACCGCACTTTTACAGCGTAGTAGAGTACTGCATTTTTACAGTGCAGCGGTGTCTGAAATTTTTAATTTATTGCACTCTTTTTATTTAAAATTTTCATTTAAAAAAAATTAATTGTTACTGCATTTTACAAGAATCTGAAAGTATGTGGACTGGAAACTGCGTGAAAAATACTCTCCACGCACTTTTAGTGCGGATCCACACAGTCCCACGCACTTTTAGTACGAATATACCGGTCTTACCGGTCTTTAAAAGTGCGGTATTGATTTAACCGCATTTTTAAAATATAATATTTTTAAAGTGCAGTAATTTAGGTATTTATTTAAAATTTTTTATATTAAAATTAGACTGTTATAAAAATTTTCTTAATATTATTATTAATATTAAATTTTTAATATTATTTATTAAAATATTTTAATAATATTAAAATAAATATTATAATTAATTTATAAAATAAAATAATATAAATATCTATAAATCGTGAAAAATATAAAATAGTATAAATACTTATAAATAGTGAAAAAGAATAAAAATAAAAAACTATATTTACAAATGATAAAATTAAAAAATATTACTAAGTAGAATGCAAATGTCTTTCCGTACTATATGGATATCCACTTCTTTCATGTCAACGTTGAATTCTATATGGCCGGTGGTCACCGGTTGTATCGTAACCTTCAACAGCAGGATTAATATTAGTTAAGGTGATGGAAATGTTAAGATCAAGGGCCACCGATCTCAGTATTGCATTGCAGTATATTGTAATAGTAAAAAGATATCATCATATGATACAAATAAATCACGATTATATGCAATATTAGAGTAATGTTGTCTCGATGTGTACTATATAAAATGTCCAGAAAATAGTTGTACTCTTAGATTGGATAAAAGAATATCTACAGAATGTTTAATAAAGAATGTATTAACGAAACTGGCATGTCGGACAAAAGCATCAAAATTACCGTCTACCGGGGTCTACATCTGAAATGGATGATTTTGAATACTAACATGCTAAAAAAACCACTGTTTTAGGGTTATATGAGGTAGTGGCATAAAACCACCAGGTGTCCAGGTAGTATATTATGCTCCACGGTCTTATAGAACACTAGGTCCTACTGATTACTATCTAACCTCACCAAATAATCGATGGGTGTGGAATGAAACAGATGCTGAAATTGTGACATTCACCGGGATAGTAGTATGTGTATCATATCGGCTTCTTGGTGTGAGCTATGTCTACGCCTAGGTCTCCTTGGCGGGTTAGCATGGTCATCTGGCATAGATTGCACCTGAGGAGCAGGCTATGGTGGAGATATCCCAGTGATTCATTTCTCTTCCTTTATGGTATACAACATGGTTATTATTTGTCTTTCAATAAGATCTGTATTCGGATTAGGAATCTGTCGATTTATCAGATGAATATTCTTGATGTCATCCTCCTATTTGCATTATATAATTAAATAATGATATTTTAAATAAATATAAAACATATGAAAATAAATTAAATAATAAAATATTATCACTGTGCCAATAGCTACCCCATGATGCAATATGCAATATCCATTGACGAGATACTTTCCTGTACCATTCAAGATATTCTGCATAATAATGAAATTGCCCATCTAATAGTGTTGCTTCAACCAACCTCTGTCATTTAGCTTCCCATATGGCAATCCAATGCGCATGAACTGTAATTTAATTATTATTAGATGACAGTAGAGATGTGTTATGAAGATTAGCTGGCAGGTGTGGTAGATTTGGTATTGGTTGTTGCATGTCGAATTGGTGTAACACCCAATCTGGTTGATGTTATTCTACCACGTGGAAGCATATTAGGAGAACCATTGTTCTCCAAATGTCACGGCCTTGCATACAATACAATAGTAATGATACAAGGACTTCATCGGAATATGGCTCCCATACCATCTGAAAAAAATAGATTTATTATAATAACATAAGAAATGAAGATTAATCAATGTACAAAGTGGTATAAAAATTGTTTGAAAATTTTGTTCATGAGATCTATGAATGCTGCAGAGGGATTGGTTTGCCTGAACGGCATTACTAGGAACTCATAATGCCCATAGCTGGTCTTAAAAGCTGTCTTAGACATGTCTTCTCCTCTGATTTTCAACTGATGGTACTTGAATCTCAAATCTATCTTAGAGAAACAACTGGCTCCTGCTAGCTGGTCAAACAGATTATCAATCCTAGGTAAAGGACACTTATTCTTGGTAGTGACTTTGTTCAATTGTCTGTAATCAATACAAAATCTTAGAGATCCATCCTTCTTTTTCTCAAACAACACTGGAGCACCCCAAGTTGAGGTACTAGATCGGATGAAACCTTTATCTACCAACTCTTATAACTGTTCCTTTAACTCTTTCAACTCAGCAGGTGTCATCCTAAAAGGAGGAATAGAGATGGGTCTGATTCCTGGCAACAGTTCAATTTCAAATTCTATTTTCCTATCAGGTGGTAAACTTGACAACTCATCTGGGAAAATATCGAGAAACTCTCTAACTAAAGGTACTGAAACTGGTTCCCTAACCTGACCGTTAAATTCTCTAACATGAATAAGAAACCCTTGACAACCCCTCCTAAGCAACATGTGAGCCTGCAAGATAGATATCAAATCTCTAGGCATACCTGACTTGTCCCCTCAAAAGACAACCTCTGATCCATCTTGTTCTTTGAATCTAACTACTTTGTCTCTATAATCTAAGGTAACACCACGAGTGGAGAGTCAATCCATCCCTATAATGATGTCAAAATCAATCAAATCTAGAACTAAGGTCTGCTGGAAGGCATCTGTCCCCATTATGCACTTACAATTTGATATTTTAATATTAATATTATTAATGGCCATATTGGGGTTTAAATATTTTTTTCTTTTGGTATTTTGAGGCTTTTCAAATGATTGAAGTTTTTTTTTTCTTTTATAAATATTATATAGTTTTCCTATTGAAGTACATAATGGGGTAATTTTAGCAATGACCCACTCATAATAATATTGATAGAACTTGTGTCCTCAATCTTTTGATGAATTGCCAAGAATTAGATTATATTGGAATTATGAATAAATACAAAGAGTTGGGTTATGGTGCAGTGAGAAAGATAGGGTATTACAAATCTAGGGATGATTAGGAATTTCAAAGTCTAGTATTTATGATATTGAGGTCAAGCATATGTCGAAAGAAGCTGCTAGTTTTTATTTTACGATGCTCTTTATTGAACTAAAGCAATATTGATGAATGATATAGGAGAGGGAGGTTTTGGAATTTATAGCACAACACTACAAAAATTTATCGGAATAGTAACGGAAAATTTCTGTTACTGATTAGTAACTGATTAATAACGGATATCATGTAAAGAACAACAATAGTAACATATTAAATAATCTGTTATTAATGCGTTACTAAATTCTGTAACGGATACATATCCGTTACAAAATTGGTTCAATGGGCCTAAAATTAGTATTGGATGAACAAATCCGTTACTAAATTGTTTTCTATTCAGTTATTTAGTAACAGATAAACTATCCGTTATAGAAGTTAAAATTAGTAATGGATGTGTCCGTTACTAAAATTGAAATCCCTAATATATGAAATCCTGTATTTTCCCTTTCTCAATCACACAAATTGACTTCTCCTTTCCCGGCATTTGAACAAAATTTTCCAAAACATCTCTTCCCACTGTCAACGTCGTTGCTGCGTCCGCTGGTGGTGGCTGCTTCTTCTATTTTCGCCACCACTCCCTCTGGTCGTCGTCGTTGCTTCCGTCGGTCCAGTCCGTCTGCCGTTCGGTGCTGCTCCTCGTCCTCAGTCACACCGCTGCTACGTCCGCTGGTAGTGGTTGGTTCTTCTCTTTCCTCCGCTACTCCCTTTAGTCATCGTTGCTGCATCATCTAATTCTCATCGACGCATCCGCTGGTCCAGTCCTTCTGCTGTTCGGTGCTGCTCCTCGTCCTCAATCATGCCTCTGCTGATTTTCGCCTCATCCGCTGGTCCAGTCACTGCAGGTTTGAATTAATTTTGAGATTGTGATTTCAAATGCTCTCTTTTTTGTGTAAATTATTGAAATGGGTTGTTGAATTTTATTGATATGTTAATGTGAGATTATTGAAATGAGTTGTTGAATTTTTTGTGTGATTATAATGTGCTGTTTTCTTGCTGTTTGCTGTTTTCATTGTTCCTTGTTGTGCATTCTTGTTGTGAATTTTTCATCAAGTGAATTTATTTGCACTCTTTCTATTTAATGCTTTGGATGGTTGGTTGGTCTGTGTTGTGGCTGTTTTTTGTGATTCCAGTAGCTTTTGAAGAAAATCCATAAAACTGATAACTGGAGGAAATATTAAGGTCTTCTGAAATTAAATATAGAAGAATGATATTTTGAGCAATATGTCTTTCATTAAAAATTCTAAAAGCTAAATTAAAATTTAAAAAATTCAATACAATGATAAGTTACTCCATAATTGAATTAAATTTTCAATAATAATTCCAAATATTGAAAAAAAAAACTCGGTTTCCAATTCATTAAATATTTTGAACTTTTCTTTTCCTGGTGAGATGTTGAAATAATTGTCATGTTTAAAGGATTTCTTGGAATCTTGTGTAAAGTATCTCTTGGAATCTTTTTAAAATGAGTGCTTAAACCATTCTGATAAAAAAAAATGAAATTTTAATTTTTCTTTGAGTGAAATGTATTAAGGTTTCGGAAACAAACATTTTCTCAAAAACTAACTCATTTTCTATTTTTTAATTTTAATTTAAAAATAAAATATATTAATAAATTTATATATAGATGTGTTAATAAAATTGCCAAAAGTACAGAAAATGACTCTTTTTAAAAAGAAGTCATTTTCCTTAAAATACTTAATTTTTTCTTTGACCAGAAAAATATTTTCCATTAACTAATTTTTTTGAATGTTCTGAATCTTAGGAAATATGAAAAATATTTTCTTGGAAGATGTTTTATGTGAAACAAATGGACGCTAAGTGTTCAATTCATATTCTGTGACACAACGTTGTATGAACATTTGAAGACCAATGGTGACTGTAAAGACTTAAATTGACTAATTTGGGTAAGTTTGATGTCGGTCCTTATCTCGACTGAATGTTTATTTTGGAGGTGCTGATAACAAGGCTTATGGTCACCTCTTCCTTAAATTTAAAAATATTTCATGGTAGTTACATTTTATTTTCACTTGATTATTTAGATGAAGTGTAATCAAATGAACTCAAAGTATATCGGACTTGGTAGATTTTCCTGGTTTTAGAGTGACAAAAGTTTAATCAAATGAACACAAAGTATATTGGACTTTGTAGATTTTCCTAGTCTGGTTGAGTTGAAGGGAGCTTCTTTTTGTCTTCATCAACTTTCAAATTGATAGTCATTTTCTTTGGTTGGATGAATTAATTGATATAGTCATCTTTCAATAACTTAGATTGTGATTGAAATTCAATATGCAAAAATGATAGAAACAAAAAGTGCAAATGAGTGGTTGGAAGGTACTTGTACTTGTGGAAGGATAAGGGTGATGGCAAATCTGATTTTTTACTGAAGAAGCTTGCTAATTAATATATTATTACAAACTTTATCTATATGTGTCATAAGCTTGATTTGATGTGATGAACGATATAATTTCATGTTGCATGTAGTATGGGATTAGAGGAGACATAAATAACGACCCGAAAACCGGACTGCTACCGGCGCTAGGATCCAGATCGACATAAGGTCGCCGGGACCCGTAGCAAGCCTACTATACATCTTGTACACCTGATAAAATCCCATACATGATCATACATTTTCATAAAAATTTTAAACTTTCACATATACCAAGCTTGACCTGTGCATGCACCATACTGTAAACATAAAACCTCATACTAGAGCCCTCATCAAATGCTCTAGTGGGTCAACATATCATACATCAAGCTTGGTTCAACATTTCTTATCATTAAAACATTTCATATAGATCATGTACAAAAAGGGATTAACCATAAACATTAGGGCTAAGCACAATACTAATCCTCAATACATTTCTTTACATTACATTACATCATTCTTACACTTCATGTCCACTACTAGACTATTACATAGACTATACCATAATCCTGCTGACTTTTCCATAGCTACCTGTGCTCCTGCAAACCTGGGGGGTTAGGGGAGAGGGGTGAGCTACAAAAGCCCAGTGAGCATAACTATAAAAACATTATAATAAACATATGCTCTCATGAATGCGTCACAGCACAAACAATTTACATCACAGATGGACTGACCCAAAAATCCCTCTACTCTATGCCCGGCCCTCGGTGGAGCTCCTCAGGACTTCTATTACATACATAAGCTCTGTGCCCGGCCCTCGGTGGGGCTCCTCAGGACTTCTGTTATATAATATAATATCTAAAGGGCTAATGGGTCGTCCTGTTGTCCATCCACACCCACAATGAATAATGCAATGCATCATATTCGTGAATTCTAATGCCAACAACCTATTACATATCATGATGCATGAACATACTTAAAACATTTGCTTTCTTGAAATAAAGGATTAGTTTAGTTCCACTCACCTCTGGCTGACTCTGGACTAACTCTGAAGTAGCTATCTCACTGCTGATCACCTCGGTTCCTCAGGTCCGATCCTACACAGGTGGACTCAAATGAGGGACCAAACATACTCTAGCATAACTCTAAACATCTCCCCAAAAACCCTCTAAAACATCATAAAACATGCATGCAAAACAGGCAAAAGAAGGCTGGGCAGAAGACTTTCGGCGGCAGATTCGGCTGCCGAAGGTCCCTCTAAAGCCGAAAGTCAGGCACTTTTGGGGGCAGGGTTAGGCAGCCGAAAGTCCTTCCAGAGCCGAAAGTCAAAACCTTCGGCGGCAGGTTCGGCGGCCGAAACTCCCCTCCAGAGCCGAAAGTCCAAACTTTCGATGGCGAGTTTAGGCGGCCTAAAGCTGCCTCCAGGCATGTTCGGCAGCAGAAACTGGCTTCGGCGGCCGAACTTAGGCTCTCCCAAGGGGCAGAACCCAAGCCTCTCATGCACATCCAGCCACCCCAAAACCTCCCAACTCACACCAACACACACAAAAGCATGCATAAACATATTTTCAAGCATATAGGGGCATAAAACTAGCCTATACCCCAACAAACATCACATAGCATACATTTGAGCATAAAACTAACATAAACCCTAACATTTACATCTACTCTAAAGCATGCATCAAAACCCTTAACCCCCTTTTTAGAACTTACTTAAAACATGAAAGAAGAGAAGGATCTACACTTACCTCTTGAAGATCGAGAGGAGATGTGATCCCAAACTTGGAGATGTGGAGGAACGAGCTCCGGGGGTCTCCAAGCTTCAAAACTTGATCTTGAGCTCAAAAATCTTCAAAACCAAATAAAAACTCATTAAAACTTGAAAGGATTGAAGGAAAACAACAAATCGACCATGGAAGGGCGAAATCTCACCTATGCCCGAAAATAGAGAGAGAAAACTCGCCCATTTTCTGACAAGGGGCCTTTTATAGGTGGCTGGCCAGACCACCTTCGGGGGCCAAAGGTGCCTCTGCAAGAGGCCAATGTTCGGCGACCGAACCTGGCTTTTTCCTTCCTTGGTCTTTTCTTTCAAAACTCAATTTCTTTCTTATTAAAACCATAAAAACATATAAAAACATTTTAGAAAACCTTTATTTTACCCTTCTAGAAGGCTCCAACGTCCGAGAAATTCTGGATTCCTATGGAGATTCCGCCGGAAAGTAGGAATTTCGATACCGGAGTCTAGCCGGGTATTACATAAATTATCCGCCCATGACACAAAAATAAACCATATACAGCAGAACTACCACAGATCTCCCAATTAGATCAATAACTCTTAGCTTCTGTTTCACCCCTTTAAAAAAGGCTTCTCCTTTCTCATTTTCTTAGCAGATTTCCGGATGAAATTATTTTTTTTTCAAATTATATTACTTAAATACAAGTACATATCAATTTAGTTCTTTTTAGATGAGGATGTCGTTTTGACCGTTATGACCAACTCTTTTCTAGGTACAATAGGTACAATATGCATTCTGATAGAGGTTGGATGTATGCAAGACTATGGGTGTTTTATTCCTAGCTTTGCTTCTCAAAGTATCTATTCCATTGTTTTGTCCCTCTCCGCAATACTTAGGGTGAATATTTTCTTTATCTTCTATCTTTTTTTTTTATTATTATTTTCTTCAAACTCATAAAACATAGAAATTTAATTGATTACCAATCGTGTTATGAGATGCAAGAAAAGGAAAAAAAGACACAAATAAGCAAAGAAAAAAACATACAAAAGCCTTAAAACTCTATAGGAAGAATACAATAAATTGGTCTTCTTTTTGGTTTGATTATATGATAATGTAGAGGTCCAAGAAAAAGGGATAGATACTCCTATCCTTTTCAGTCTCCTATACTCTTTATTTCTTTGTTATTTTTCACCCATGCCAATTCTCTCTCCCTTTTTTCCTCTTTGAGTCTCTTTGGTGTTATATTTTTCCACATTAAGCTGTTCTCTTCTCTTTCTTATCTGGTTCTTTCTTTCTTCTTCTTCTTTTCTAAGTTTCCCATTTTTCCTGTTGAAATTCTTTGTTCCTTTATCTACAAAATATGAGAAGACGAGACAGTATGTTGAAAATGCCAAAGGAAGTAAAAGTTGAAATTTCTTATAGTTTATAGAGAAATAAGAAAAAGGTTCCCAAGAAAATTTTAAAATTGTACGAGAATGCTTGATATAAACTTCAAGTGATGCAGTCATGGGGCATTCTTGTATTAAAAAAAAAAAAAAATCTTTAGTCAAATAAAAAACTAATGGTAAATTTTCACTTTTTCTTACAAAAGGATTAATTTGCTGTATAAAACTTAAACTTAAGAATATATTTGTTACTAAAACTTAAGTCAGGGACTAATTTATGGTGTGATCAAAATTTTTATTTCATTTTTATCCTAAATTTTTATAACTTGATCTAAATATTTAATTGATAGTGCTTTCATCATATAATCAATATTAATTATTTTTTATAGATATATATTAATTTCAATTATATAATCAATCAACAGACCTCTTTTTATCACTCTTTTATCATAAATATTTACCCATATTTTTTAACATATTTTTTTACCATATGATCGTAACAACTTTAGAGTTAATTTTCTTATTGCCATCTAAAAAAATAAAATTTTATATTATAAAATTAAATTGAAATAATATGTAAAAATAAATAATTACATTAATTAATAAAAAAATAAATTATTTATTCAAAAATAATGTTAACTTCACTCCAAAAAATTAAAATTTTCACCAAAGAAAATAAAAAGAAATTATTCAAACATATTAGTCTAGAGTGTTGGACGAGGGTATTTATATAGTTTTTATTGCGATTGAAAATCACAAAATTTAAATTAGAGAATAGATTTACAGACGTGACAAGATTTCGTACTCAATACTGCTTTCATACAATAGAAAAATAATAATTATTTATTCACCTCTAAAAAACCATAACAGTTTTCTGAAAAACTTTTATAAGAAAACTGAAAAATAAAATTTTTGTGTTTACGTTAAATGATTTGGAAAACAGTTTTAAGCTATTTTCCATGGTTTTCTTTTATAATAAAAAAAATTGTTTTTGACAAAGTTCACAAGAAATAATAAATCAGAGCAATTGGGTTTTCAATATGATAATTATTAACTCAATTGATAGGCATTTTATAGCCTTTACATAAACTGATAGAACGAAGAATAAGCTAAAGAAATAATACAGCAGAAGAATAAAACTAAGAATAAGATCTCCTAACTTCTAGCAACAGCAAAGATTTTCCTCCTGCTGAATAGGTCTTTTATTGACTAAAACTATCAACAATCCCTCCCTTGAACAAATTTCTTCTGTAAGCAAAAATTAGTTCAAAGTAGAATATGTACTCATGCCCAAACCTTCTTTCAATTTTTGAAACGCACCTAACTTTAGAGGCTTAGTCATTATATCTGCTAGCTGGTCTTGGGTCCCACAAAATTTCATATCAATAATCCCTTCTTTGACTAAATCTCTAAGAAAGTGAAACCGTACTCTTATGTGCTTTGACCTTCCATGTAGAACAGGATTTCTTGACAGCTTGATTGTTGAAATATTGTCGCACATTAGAACTGTAGCTTTATCTTGAGCTTGACTTATATCTTCCAGCACTCTCCTCATCCACATAGCCTGACAGGCACACGCAGCAGCTGCTACAAATTCAGCTTCTGTGGTTGACAAAGTTACTATTGGTTGCTTTCGTGATGACCATGCCACAGCACCTCCGCTTAACAGGAACACATAACCAGATGTGCTTTTGCTATCAACCATATCACCTGCGTAATCACTATCTGTAAAACCAAAAAAATTGTTTTCTCCACCTCTTTTGTAAAAAACTCCATAATCTGTAGTACCCTTGAGATATCTCATCACCCTTTTTATTACTGCAAAATGGAGTTTCGTGGGATTGCTCATAAATCGACTTATAAGACTCACCACAAACATAAGATCAGGTCTGGTAGCTGTGAGATACATCAGACTACCCACCATCTGTTTGAATTGTGTTGCATCAGTTTTTTCTCCTCCTTCATCTCTACTGATTTGTTGTCCGGGAACAATTGGATTTCTTACTGGATTATAATCTTCCATTCCAAATCGTTGTAATACTTCACCAGCATATTTCCTTTGACAAATAAATATCCCATCAGTTCTCTGGATAATTTCGATGCCAAGGAAAAATTTCATTAGACCCAAATCCGTCATATCGAACTCCTTTTCCATGGAGTATTTGAACTCTGTGAGTAGCTTTTCATCATCACCTGTGTATAGTAAGTCATCCACATAAATACTCACAATCAAGATTTTTCCTTTGCTTCTTTTCACAAACAGAGTTTGTTCATTGGAACTGTTTGTGAAACCTTCCTTTAAAAAATAAGTTTCTATGCGGCTAAACCAGGCTCTGGGTGCCTGTTTTAACCCATAGAGCGCCTTCTTCAATTTGTAAACCATTTGTTCACACCCCTTTTTTTCGTACCCCTTCGGCTGTTCAACATAAATGTCTTCTTCCAATTCTCCATGTAAAAAAGCTGATTTTACATCTAATTGATGTAATTTCCAGCCTTTTTGTGCTGCCAGAGCTATAATCATTCGAACTGTATCCATTCTGGCCACTGGTGCGAATACTTCAGTGTAATCAATTCCATACTGCTGTATGTATCCTCTAACGACAAGCCTTGCTTTATATTTGTCGATCTCACCTTGCTCATTCAATTTTGTTTTGAAGATCCACTTCACACCAACTGTTTTTGCTCCTGCTGGTAATTCCATCAAACACCAAGTGTGATTCTTTTCGATGGATCTTATTTCATCATCCATGGCCAGACGCCATTTTTCCTCTGTCACTGCTTCCTCATAGCTTGTTGGGTCTGAAATTACAAGATTGGCCATTAAATTTGCTTCATCTTCTTCAGACAGTCCTTCACCTGAAACAAAATCTGTTAGGTGTGTGGGGGGACGCCTAACTCTGCCCTCCCTTGCTGCAAGTCCTCTTCCTTCACCATCTGGACTGGTGTCTTCAGACAGTCCTTCACCTGAAACAAAATCTGTTAGGTGTGTGGGGGGACGCCTAACTCTGCCTTCCCTTGCTGCAAGTCCTCTTCCCTCCCCTGCTGCAAGGCCGTCTTCACCATCTGGACTGGTGTCAAGTGGTGCTTGTTGATCAGGTTCAGCAATAGTCTCCTCCTCTTCTCTTTCAGTAAGACTGATGTTATCACCCCATTCTAATTCAATTTGATGGCCGTCATGTTGGCTTTTGCTCCAATCCCATGACTGATTCTCGTCAAATATCACATCTCGACTAAGAATAATTCTGTTATTTATAGGATCAAACATTCGATATCCTTTGGATTTGTTGCTAAATCCAAAAAATACGCAGCTCATACTCTTGTCCTCCAATTTTGTCCGCCTTGAGTCTGGTACATGAGCATATCCTATGCAGCCAAAAACTCGAAAATAATCCACAGTAGGTTTCTTTCCGCTCCATGCTTCTTCTGGGGTCATATCTTGGACAGCCACTGTAGGGGATCTATTTAAGAGATGAAATGTCCACTGAACTGCTTCTGGCCAGTAAATCTTTGGTATGTTCTTTTCAGTCAACATGGCTCTTACTAAATTCATGACTGTGCGATTCTTTCGCTCGGCTACTCCATTTTGTTGTGGGGTATAAGCCGTGGTTAATTGTCTCTTCACCCCTTGTTGCTTACAGTAGTCATTGAATTCAGTGGAGTTGAATTCTCCACCCCTGTCTGTTCTCAAACATTTGATTGGCAAACCAGTTTCCTTTTCCACAAGAACTTTAAAACATTTAAAATGATAAAAAGTTTCTGATTTGTCAACCAAAAAATAACACCATGCTTTTCGGGAAAAATCGTCTATGAAGCATAAGATATACCTCTTGTGACTGCTTGATGCTGGTGTGATGGGGCCACAAAGATCAGCATGAACCAGGTCTAACTTGTCAGAAGCTCTCCACTTACTTTTCTTTGGAAATGGAATGCGTTGCTGCTTACCCTTCATACATGCCTCACATATGGAGTTTGGCTCAGTAATTTTAGGCAATCCAATTACCATGTTTTTGTTATTCAATGTCTGTAGCCCTTTGTAGCTTAGATGTCCGTAGCGGTGATGCCATAGAATTGAATCATCCGGATTGCCAATTTGAAGACACTTCTCAGAGTCGGAAACAGCAGGTGTGCTACCAAGCAAAATGAACATTCGGTTTGCACTCATAACTGATTCGGCCATTTTTCCTTTCAAAGGATGATAGAGACTGCATTTTCCTTCGTTAAATAAGATTGCCACACCTTTCTCTTGTAGCTGCCCTACACTCAATAAATTATTTGTCAGCTCTGGAACAAAATAAACATCACGAATAGTGTAGCATACCCCTTCCAGACACACTTTCACCTCTCCTTTGCCAGTAACCTGCATTCTAGAATTGTTTCCGAGCTTGACTGAATGAAGAAAAGTTGTGTCTAAGCTCGAAAAGATCTCCTGATTGCCACACATATGATTCGAGCATGCAGAATCCACAAACCAAGCATTACTTCTGTTAGTCTGATGGAGGTCCACATATGCCATGAGCATTAACTCATCCTCCTCATCAAGGTCGGCATAATTTGCTTCTTTTAACTGAGGACATTCATATTGAAAATGTCCTAAACCATGACATTTGTAACATTCAACAGTGGCTTTGTTGAATACTGCTCTTCCTCGACCACGCCCCCTCCCTCTGCTGGGGCCTCTTCCTCTGCTAGTTGATGACCGTCCTTCAATATTGAGCACCTGTTCGTCATCCTCCTTCCGAATCCGCTTAAACTTTTGTTCATGAACTACTAGAGTACTCTGCAGCTCATCAACTGTCATAGTTTCAGTGTCGTTAGACTCTTCAATAGACACACAAACATATGTAAATTTATCCGTGAGAGTACGCAAAATCTTTTCAACGATTTTGGTATCTGTCATCACCTCACCATTACTCCTCATTTGATTTGCTACAGTCATAACTCTAGCAAAATACTCTGTAATGGTCTCATCTCTCTTCATCTCAAGAACTTCAAACTCTCTTCGCAAGGCATTAAGAAGAGATTTCTTGACTTTGGTATTGCCTCCAAACTTCTGCTTCAAAGAATCCCACACTATTTTTGCTGTACGACGATCGAGGATCTGCTCGAATACAGTTCTGTCAATAGCTTGAAATAGGTAGTGTTTCACTTGATAATCCTTGGTCCTAGCATCATCAAGTTGTGCCTGCTGTGTTTCTGACAACCTGGTTGCTATCGGTGGTTCCTCAAAACCATTTTCGATTAAGCTCCATAGACCTTTAGCTCAAAGAAGGTTTTCCATGAGCTCACTCCAGTGATCATAGTGACCATCAAAGTGAGGGATCTTTGTTAGTGTCTTATCATCACTCATCTTGCTGTGTTTGATCACTCAAAAACTGTTTCTCAGGGCCAGTAGGGCTCTGATACCAATTGACAAAGTTCACAAGAAATAATAAATCAGAGCAATTGGGTTTTCAATATGATAATTATTAACTCAATTGATAGGCATTTTATAGCCTTTACATAAACTGATAGAACGAAGAATAAGCTAAAGAAATAATACAGCAGAAGAATAAAACTAAGAATAAGATCTCCTAACTTCTAGCAACAGCAAAGATTTTCCTCCTGCTGAATAGGTCTTTTATTGACTAAAACTATCAACAGTTTTCTGGTTATTTTCGAAACGAAAAACAATAACTCTTTTCTAAGAAAAAAATATATTATAATATTTTAATTTATAATTAAAGTTAAATAATTATTTTTTAAAAATATTATATTATTAGAAAATAAATCATTAATACATAGAAAAAACTAAAAGTAAAACTATTTAAGTTTTGAAAGTTAAATAATTTATTTTTTAATTATGAAAGTTATGAGTACTCTTTGTTATTTCAAATTTAAAAATAAATTTTTATTATTAACACGTGAACGTATTTTTACTTATTTTTTATAAAAAATAAATAATATAATTTTTTTAAAAAAATAAAAAATATTTTTTTTTTATAAATAAACACTCTTTTAATCTCATTTAAGAGAGAATTGCGCTGAATCGCTTATTCTTATTATAATTTTTTTAAAAAAAATCAATGGAAACAAAAGAGTAAATAAAGCAAAGCTGACATGAAAAGCGACGTGGTTTTGGTACAGGCTTATGGGCACGAAAGCAAATGAAGCATGCTTTAAGTGGGAGAAGAAAATCAGGTGGAAAAATACATAAAACCCAATAAATGTGAAAGATAGAGGCATATGGCAGAAGAAAACTGTGTAATTGGAGATTCTTCCTGTTCATGGAGAACTAGATTTTAGTCTGATAATAAATACTAGATTTTAGTCTAATAATAAATATATTAGAATAGCTTCAGAATATCTTAGGTTTAAACTCTCCCCAATCTCCTATCTTCTTTTAACTTTATCAAACAAAAATAAAACTAATCAACTAGCTTTTATAATAAAACATATAACTAATATTTGAACACATTACAAGTTTGTCTTATTATTTTTTAATAAATATGTTGGTCCAAAAAAGCTACAATTTTGGGGTTTTTTATAGTGAAAATTTTTAATTTTGAATTAAAAATTTAAAATTTAAAATTTATTATAATTATAGCAATTTTTTAAATTAATTTTAATCAAATTTAAATTAGTTCATATGATATGTCATGTATCATCATTTTTATTCTATAAGTAATTTGATTAACTTAAATTAAATTTTAATTAAAAAATTAATAAAAATTAAATATTTCAGTTATATAATTTAAAATTTTCATATAATTAAAAATTTAAGATCTCAATTGTGGTTTAATTGTAATTAATTAAATTGTTTATGTGATAAAAATAATAACAAATAGCATGTGATATAAATTAATTTAAATCTGATTCAAATTAATTTAAAAAGTTGCTAAATTTTTTTAACTCAAAATTAAAAATTTTAACAATAAACATAAAAAATTATAGAATTGTGATTTTTTGAGCCAATATGCTTTTTTAATAATGTTATTTTTTTAGTTTTAATTAAATTTTTAATACTTCTAAAGTTAATTTAAATGTATATTTTTTTGTTTCATGTGCAATACAAGTGATTTTATATAATTTATAAATATATAAATATATTTATCATATTAATTTGAACATAAAAAGTTTGATTTCCATTTACTTATTTCAACTAATTATAGAACTATAAAACTATTAAAAGTTGTCATTATTACTTTTAAAATGAATCATAAAGATACATTGATATTTAAATACCCATTTTTATTTTGAAATAATAATATAATTTTTAAATAAAATATTTTTTTTCTGTATAAATTTTAATGTGTTTTTAAATTAACCGATAATATTATCAATATTAAAGAAAGAATTAGTTTTCTAAATTATGATAAATTTAAATATTAAATAATCAAATTTAATTAAAATATAAAAATATATATTATCATATTGTAATAAAATTATTTTCAATAATATTTATAATCAACGTGTGATGCTGCTAAAGCCAAGTTGATTATGTGATCGAAATGGAGTTGTGTTGTGATTAGTTAATCTTGTAAGAAAGAAAGAGTAAGGTGGTTAGTGCCTACAGTAATTACTCTGACGCTCAAGTCAATAATATGGAGAATATGACGAGTATAAGGAATAATTTAAAATACAAGAATAGTTGTGTAAAAATTGTGTACCTTTATTTTTGTGATCCTTAACTTTTATAGTATAAGAAAGCGGGGTTAATTATAGTATTTTTAGAAAATCTAATAATGATATGGCCAGCTCGTTAATAAAGGATCTTACTGGCTAATTGGTTGGAAATCCCGTAATTACAGGCGTAAAGGAGATTTTTTAGATTGTAGTCGTTAATGGTAACTTCCTATGGAGTCTCGCCTTGTAGTTGAGAGGGCGAGTCCTAACGAACTGAACTGACTTGAGGCCAACCTGAAGTACCCAAGTCTTCTTTTTTTTTTTTTTATGGGACCGAGTATCATCTGACCAGTCCCTTGCCATATGATCCTTTCTTCGAGTGCCAGTATGTGACTTTCTTTGGGCAATTATTGTGTATTATCAAAAGTCTTCCGCTGGTCTTCAATTCTTTACGTTCGAAAATGATTGTCATTTTCACAATCTGAGGAACGTGACTCATTTAGATTGGTCTTTTCCTATTCGCGTCGTTTTACCTACTCCTTTCCATAAATGTCAATTGCCTTGTGGCTATGAAAATTAAAAATAATAAATCAAACTTAACAACTGGTCACAATAACAACTTGAAAATTTTGTTAACTAGGGCAAACCCACAGTCGTTGGCCTAGTGGGTACCCTTTTGATGACCTGGTCGTGAAATGTGTCACGGTTCTAGAGTGTAAATCTCACTAACTGTCCCGAGTGTGGTCTTTAGTTTAGTCCATAGAACTAAGCTAGCTTCTGAGCGCATGCTATCCTTACTTCCTTCTCACTCGCCCTGCCAACCGGCCTGGTTCAAGACCTTGTCCAACGTCTGGCTAAAATTGACCTAAGCGATATAATAATGCCTTGGCGAGCTTCCAAGCTTTCTCTTGTTCTAGTGACCCTGGTAATCTTCTAGGCATTTTTTAGCCCCGTTGAGCTTCCGGGCATTCTCTAACCCTATCGAGCTTCCCGTCATTCTCTAGCCCTTACTAGCTTTTGAGCATTTCTTAGCCCCAACCAACCTTGACGTGCTTCCGTTTATTTTCCAGCTCTATCGGGCTTCTGAGCATTTTGTAGCCCTAATGAGCTTCCAGGTATTTTCCACCTTAGCGTGCTTCCGGGCATTTTCTTGCCCTGACTTGTCCTGTTAAGTTTTTGGGTATTTTTCGGCCTTGGCGTGCTTTCGAGCATTTTTTTACCCTGACCTGCCCTAGCACGCTTGTGGTCATTTTTCTCCTTGCGGACTTTACTCGCTTTCTTAGCAGTCTGCCCCGCCTTTATTGATCGTAAAAAAGTTTTGCCTGCCTACAGTAGGCCTTCTTCCTTCTCAAAGAGTTTTGGATTTCTAGGAGTGATTGTAAGAGCAGTAACAAATGCCTTAGGGACTTTTTGGAACCAACGCCCGGTTGCGTGGCCTGGCTCGTACTCGCCTGGTGGCTTGGGCATGAAATGTCTTTGAATCTTTTTACAAAACGGGTCTATCACCCAGTTGGTCAACCTAGAGTATGCCTTCCTTGTGGCCTAGGCATAAGATGCCTTTTCATAGTGGGACTGACACTCAGTTGGTCGCCCTAGCGGAACCCGTCTTGAGACCTGCCATAAAATGTCTTGCTTAGTGGGACTAATACTGTAACGACCCGAAAATCGGACCGCTACCGGCGCTAGGATCCAGATCGGCTTAAGGCCGCCGGGACCCGTAGCAAGCCTGACATAGAACTTGTAAACCTGTTCAATCCCATACATGATCAACAATCATACATAAAAATTAAAACTTTTCTTTCATACATTCCTCATACACCAAACTCAACCTGTGCATGCACTAACATAATCATAAACTTGACCCCTCAGTGGGATCTCATCAATGCCCCAATGGGCGATACATCATAAGTTGAGTTGGTTAAACATAAACATCAATAGACATTAAGATCATGTATCAACAAGGGATTACAATACTCATAGGGTCAAGCACAACTATAACCTCAATATACCTCATTACATAACATACTGTAATCTCTTACATTACATCATAGTACAATTGTCATGTCCACAATCTAACTTATTACATAAACATACTTCAAAACTCTGGCTAACCTCCTGGTCTACCCTGTACCTGCACATCTGGGGTTAGGGGAGAGGGGTGAGCTACAAAGCCCAGTGAGCAGAATAATAAAACAATTTAAAACATATGATAACATGGAATGCATCACAACACAGCTAATCACATCAAGGAAGAATTTGTCACCAATAGTCCCCTACATGGACCAACTGTGCCAGGGGCGTAGAATGGGCCTCACTGGTCTTTCTCTTACATAACATAACATAACATGGTCCAACTGTGCCAGGGGCGTAGAATGGGCCTCACTGGTCTTTCTCTTACATAGTGCCAGGGGCGTAGAATGGGCCTCACTGGTCTTCCGTACCGTATCATCATCATCATAGCATAGGGGGACTAATGGATCATTCAACATCCATCCGCATCATCAAACATAGTATGCAATGCAACGTATTCGTGAGTCTAATGCAACACCCTATTATCTCATGGCATTCATGATGCGTGAATCATGCTAAAACTGATTTATTTATTTAAAAGCATAAGAGTTATTTCACTCACCTCTGGCTGAAGTTCTACTGACTCTGAAGTGACTGACTCACTGCTGGGGTCCTCGGTTCCTCGGGTCCGAACCTACACAGGTGGACTCAAATGAGGGACCAAACATACATGAACATAACTCTAAAACATCCCCCAAAAACCCCCTAAAATACCTCAAAACAATCATGCAAAAACATGCAAAGGAAGGCTGGACAGGGCAGGTTCGGCGGCACCTTCGGCGGCCGAAAGTCCCTCCAGAGCCGAAAGTCAGGCACTTTCGGCGGCACCTTCGGCGGCCGAAAGTCCCAGACAGAGACGAAAGTCTCTTTTCGGGGGCAAGCTTCGGCAGCCGAATGCTGCCTCCACAAGGGGGTTCGGCGGCCGAAAGTTCCTTCGGCTGCCGAACCTGGTTTCTCCCAAATGGGCAGAAACTTGGCTCAAATGAACCTCTTGCCTCCCAAAACCTCAAATCATGCATAAACTTGTTCTAAAACATGCATACATATCATACATCACACCTAGGGGTCTCAAACTATCAAATACCCCAACTACAACACTTCAAACATGCCACATTGTTCAAAAACATAACATTTGCTCAAAAACTCATACAACCCTAAACATGCCATTCTACCCCATAAAACAACTTAAAACTTACTTAAAACATACAATGAGCTTAAGATCGGCTCTTACCTCTTGATGATCGAGAGAGAGGCGACCTAAACTCGGAGATCCAAGCAAATGAGCTCCTGAGTTCCCAAAGCTCCAAAACTTGTCTTAAATGCTCAAAACTTGCAATGTGAGGTGAAAACTCAAGAAAAATGGAGGAGATTTGGAGAAAGAACACAAGATCTGGGGAGAGGGAGGTCGGAAGCTAGCTGTGGCCGAAAATGGGAGAAAGCTCGCCCATTTCGGCTAAGTGACCCTTTTATAGGTGGCTGGCCAGGCCACGTTCGGGGGCCGAAAGTGCTTCCGCATGCATGCCATGTTCGGCGGCCGAACTTGAGTTTCGGCGGCCGAACCTGGACTTCCCTCACTCATGCTTTCGGGGGCCTAACGTGCCTCCAAAACGCATGCATGTTCGGCGGCCGAACTTGACTTTCGGCGGCCGAACCTGGGTTTTCCTCCAAGGACTTTTCATGCAAAAACTCATTTAATTTTCATACTTAAAACATTAAAATTCATGAAAACATTTTATAAAAACATGTTTTTACCCTTCTAGAGGTTTCCGACATCCGAAATTCCACCGGACGGTAGGAATTCCGATACCGGAGTCTAGCCGGGTATTACATTCTCCCCCCCTTAAGAACATTCGTCCCCGAATGTTCCTCAACTAGCACATGCATAGCAAACAACATAACATACATACATAAACACATAAAGATCTAACCTTAAAAGAGATGGGGATATTGCTGGAGCATGGACTCCCGTGTCTCCCAAGTACATTCTTCCAAATTGTGGTGGTTCCAAAGGACTTTCACCATCGGGATTTCCTTGTTTCTCAGCTTTCTGATCTGGGTGTCTATGATCCGCACTGGCTGCTCAACATAGGTGAGATCTTCTTGGATCTCCACATCAGGCTCACTAAGAACCTTGCCCGGATCTGACACGAACTTCCTCAACATAGAAACATGGAAAACCGGATGGATTCTCTCCATTGAAGCAGGTAAATCTAGCTTGTACGACACATTCCCAATCTTCTGCAAGATTTCAAAGGGTCCGATGTATCGTGGGGCTAGTTTACCCTTCTTCCCAAAGCGAACCACTCCCTTCATTGGAGACACCCTGAGCAATACCAGATCCCCCTCCTGAAACTCTACTTGCCGCCTGCGGATGTCTGCATAACTCTTCTGTCTGCTTGCAGCAGTCTTGATTCTCTCCCTGATTATGGGTACCACCCTGCTGGTAATCTCTACTAGCTCAGGCCCTGCCAAGGCCTTTTCTCCAACTTCTTCCCAGCAAACAGGTGACCTGCACTTCCTTCCATACAAAGCTTCATATGGAGCCATCCCGATGCTAGCATGATGGCTGTTATTGTAGGCAAACTCCACCAAAGGTAGATGCTGCCTCCAAGAACCGCCAAAGTCCAGCACACACATTCTAAGCATATCCTCGATAGTCTGGATGGTCCTCTCCGACTGTCCGTCCGTCTGTGGATGGAAAGCAGTGCTAAAATCTAATCTGGTACCCATGGCATTCTGCAGACTCCGCCAAAACCTGGAGGTGAACTGGGGTCCTCTATCAGACACTATCGAAACAGGAACCCCATGCAGCCTGACGATCTCATCTACATACACCTGCGCCAACTTGTCCACAGAGTAGCCACTCCTGACAGGGATGAAGTGAGCAGATTTGGTGAGTCTGTCCACAATCACCCATATGGAGTCCAATCTGTTGGACGTCGCCGGTAACCCCACTACGAAGTCCATAGCTATGTTCTCCCATTTCCATTCTGGAATAGGTAGCGGGTTAAGCATTCCAGCCGGCTTCTGATGTTCCAGCTTCACCCTCTGACACACTTCGCAGGCTGACACGAACTGTGCCACTTCCTTCTTCATCGCTGGCCACCAATACACTTTCTTCATATCTTGGTACATCTTGGTGGCTCCGGGGTGAACGCTGTATCTTGCATTATGAGCCTCCCTCATAATGTCTCCTTTTAGCCCTATGTCATCTGGTACACACAGTCGACTCCCATAGCGGAGGATCCCCTTACTGTCAAATCTGAACTCACTGTCTTTGCCTGACTGAACAGTCCTGGCAATCTTCACTAACTCTGGATCCTCATGCTGTTTCTGAGCCACTTGCTCCAGAAACACAGGTGTCACTCTCATCTGAGCCACTAAAGCACCTGTACCAGACAACCCCAACTGTAGACCTTCATCAATGAGCTTGTAAAACTCCTTCACCACTGGTCTCCTCTCTGCCATGATGTGGGATAGACTGCCTAGTGACTTCCGGCTTAGGGCATCTGCCACGACATTCGCCTTACCCGGATGATACTGAATCTTGCAATCATAGTCACTCAGCAGCTCTACCCATCTCCTCTGTCTCAAATTCAAATCTCTTTGACTCAGGATGTACTGCAGGCTTTTATGATCTGTGAAGATCTCACATTTTACCCCATAGAGGTAGTGCCTCCACATCTTGAGTGCAAAGATTACTGCTGCCATCTCAAGGTCATGTGTGGGGTAATTCAACTCATGCTTCTTTAGCTGTCTAGAAGCATAAGCAATCACCCTCTCATTCTGCATCAGTACACAACCCAGTCCCACACGGGACGCGTCACAAAAGACGGTAAAGTCCTCATCACTAGATGGCAGAGCTAAAACTGGTGCTGAAGTCAACCTCTTCTTAAGCTCTTCGAAACTCTCTTCGCACTGGTCGGTCCACAGAAACTTCTGATTCTTCCTGGTTAGTCTGGTCAGAGGAGCTGCTATTTTCGAGAAGTCCTGAACGAACCTCCTGTAGTAACCTGCCAAACCCAAGAAACTCCTGATCTCTGTCACTGAAGTGGGTCTAGGCCAGTTAGCCACAGTTTCTGTCTTCTTGGGGTCCACCTCAATCCCATTCTCTGACACTACATGCCCCAAGAACGAAATGCTCCTCAGCCAGAACTCACACTTGGAGAACTTGGCATACAAGCCATGTTCCCTCAAGGTCTGCAGAACCAACCTCAGATGATGGGCATGCTCCTCTGCATTCCTGGAATACACTAAGATATCATCTATGAAGACAATAACAAAGTGATCCAGGTATTGGCTAAACACTCTGTTCATGAGATCCATGAATGCTGCAGGGGCGTTGGTTAACCCGAACGGCATTACAAGGAACTCAAAATGCCCATATCTGGTCCTGAAAGCTGTCTTTGGCACATCCTCTTCCCTGATCCTCAACTGATGGTACCCCGATCTCAGATCTATTTTGGAGAAACAACCCGCTCCTGCTAGCTGGTCGAATAGATCATCGATCCTTGGCAATGGGTACTTGTTCTTGGTAGTGACTTTGTTCAACTGCCTGTAGTCGATACAAAGTCTAAGGGATCCATCCTTCTTTCTCACAAACAAGACTGGAGCACCCCAGGGTGAGGTACTCGGTCGGATGAAGCCCTTGTCTACCAGCTCCTGTAACTGCTCCTTCAACTCTTTCAACTCGGCTGGAGCCATCCTGTAGGGAGGGATAGAGATCGGTCGGGTTCCAGGCATCAATTCTATCTCGAACTCTATCTCCCTAGCAGGTGGTAAACCTGGTAGTTCGTCTGGGAACACATCTAAGAACTCTCTAACCACTGGCACCGAGGCGGGCTCTCTAACCTGACTGCTAAGCTCTCTCACATGAGCCAAATACCCCTGACATCCCTTCCTAAGCAACCTACGAGCCTGAAGAGCTGATATCAGACCTCTAGGTGTACCCCTCCTGTCTCCTCTGAAGACAACCTCTGACCCATCCTGACCTCTGAACCTGACTACTTTGTCCCTGCAGTCCAAGGTAGCACCATGGGTAGATAACCAATCCATCCCTAGAATGACGTCAAAATCTGTCAAATCTAGAACCACAAGGTCGGCGGAAAGGCATCTTCCCTCAACAAAGACTGGACTGCACTGGCAGACTAACTCTGCCACTGATGGATCACACTTGGGTCCACTGACCCAGAGAGGACACTCTAACTCAGAGATCATCAACCCCAACCTCTGAACGGCTCTCGGAGCAATAAAAGAATGAGATGCACCAGGGTCCATCAAGGCATACACATCTGAACAACCAATGACTAAGTTACCTGCCACCACGGTGTTAGATGCATCTGCCTCCTGCTGAGTCATTGTGAAGATCCGTGCTGGAGCTGATGGACCTTCACCTCTGAAACCCGCTGAAGAAGAGGCTGCCCCTCTCCCTCTGCCTCTGCCACTGGCCTGAGTCATGGCTGGAGCTGCTGGCTGAGCCACACTACCAGAAGCTGTCTGCTGAGACTGTACTCCAAAAGCTGCCCTAGGACACTCCCGAGCCATGTGTCCCTCTTGCCCGCATCTGAAGCAGGCTGCTGTCCCAGCCCGACAAACTCCCCTGTGTAGCCTACCACACTTTGCACAAACTGCATTATCAGCACCAGAGCTTGAGCCGCCCCCTAATCCCAGACTGGACTTAACCTTGTTCCAAAACTTGTTCTTCTTCTGCTTCTTGGTGGTACTGCTCCACCTCTTGCTGCCTGAAGCTGCTGCACTAAAAGAAGAAGAGCCTGGGGTCTTAGAACCAGAAGGCTGTGCCACTGACTGTTTAACTGTTCCCTGAACGATGGCACTGGCCTCCATTTTCCGGGCCATATCCACTATGGCATGGAAGCTCTCCCTATCTGCTGACTGGATCAAGGAGGAATATCTGGAGTGGAGTTTCATGATATACCTCCTTGACTTCTTCTGATCCGTGTCAAGGTTTTGCCCTGCAAATGGCAACAGCTCCAAGAATTTGTCTGTGAACTCTTCTACACTCATCTCATCGGTCTGCCTCAACTGCTCAAACTCTATCATCTTCAGCTCCCTTGAACTATCTGGGAAGGCCCAACCGGCAAACTCGTTTGCAAACTCTTCCCAAGACATGCTGTCTACTCTGGGGTTCACATAATTCTTAAACCACTCACGGGCCTTCTTGCATTTGAGTGTGAACCCGGCCATCTGAATGGCTCTACTATCATCTGCCCCAATCTCATCAGTGATCACTTTCACCCTCTCAAGGTACACAAACGGGTCATCTCCTTTTTCATACTGAGGAGCACCCAACTTCATGTAGTCGGTCATTTTGACCTTGCTCCCACTGGCTGAGCTAGGTCTAGAAGGTTGAGTAACTGGGGCTGCTGGTTCTGTAGGTGGTGGAGGTGGGGCAACATTTTCTGTGGTAGGGTTTTCTGGATTTGGATAGTAAGGTGGGGGTGGATACATTGGGTACTGTGAGTATGGTGGGTAGTAGGGTGGGTATGGCATCTGTGTGGGATAAGGGCTGAAGCTATGGTAATCCGATGTGCCTCCCATCGAATACCCGGGGTGTTGTGAGAAGTGTGGGTAGTGGGGTGGCTGAACAAATCCCGAGGCCTGAGTGCCTCCTTGGGACTCTCCCATTCCCTCTTCTGACATACTAACTCCCAAACTGCCATCCCTCCTCTGCTCTACATCCATATCATCCCCCATGTCCTCTGACACTCCTCCCTGAACTGTTCCTCTTACTGATCTGCTTCTACCCAGATCCAAAGACCTTCTAGGGTCTCTCACTGCTCTATCCCTGTTGGACCTGCTAGACATTGCCCTAGGCAATGCTGGAGGACGGGCGCTCATGCCCTCATCCTCAGGTGGCACTCCAGTCAATCGTGCAGATCGACGAGTTCCTCTCATCCTATTTTCTGAAAAACAGCACACATCAAGCAAGCATTAGCATCATATGGTTCATGTGGGCACACATGAACCCTCATCACAAACATCACATAGCATAGCATATCATTAATGCACATGCATAAAGTCATGGCATTTCACATTATCATGCAAGACAGGACTCCACATCCTATCCTAGTGGACATGATCTTCCTATTGTGCTTGACCTTCTATGACATCTATGAGCCCGACACTCTAGGTCCGACCATATGAACCTAGGGCTCTGATACCATTCTGTAACGACCCGAAAATCGGACCGCTACCGGCGCTAGGATCCAGATCGGCTTAAGGCCGCCGGGACCCGTAGCAAGCCTGACATAGAACCTGTAAACCTGTTCAATCCCATACATGATCAACAATCATACATAAAAATTAAAACTTTTCTTTCATTCATTCCTCATACACCAAACTCAACCTGTGCATGCACTAACATAATCATAAACTTGACCCCTCAGTGGGATCTCATCAATGCCCCAATGGGCGATACATCATAAGTTGAGTTGGTTAAACATAAACATCAATAGACATTAAGATCATGTATCAACAAGGGATTACAATACTCATAGGGTCAAGCACAACTATAACCTCAATATACCTCATTACATAACATACTGTAATCTCTTACATTACATCATAGTACAATTGTCATGTCCACAATCTAACTATTACATAAACATACTTCAAAACTCTGGCTAACCTCCTGGTCTACCCTGTACCTGCACATCTGGGGTTAGGGGAGAGGGGTGAGCTACAAAGCCCAGTGAGCAGAATAATAAAACAATTTAAAACATATGATAACATGGAATGCATCACAACACAGCTAATCACATCAAGGATGAATTTGTCACCAATAGTCCCCTACATGGACCAACTGTGCCAGGGGCGTAGAATGGGCCTCACTGGTCTTTCTCTTACATAACATAACATAACATGGTCCAACTGTGCCAGGGGCGTAGAATGGGCCTCACTGGTCTTTCTCTTACATAGTGCCAGGGGCGTAGAATGGGCCTCACTGGTCTTCCGTACCGTATCATCATCATCATAGCATAGGGGGACTAATGGATCATTCAACATCCATCCGCATCATCAAACATAGTATGCAATGCAACATATTCGTGAGTCTAATGCAACACCCTATTATCTCATGGCATTCATGATGCGTGAATCATGCTAAAACTGATTTATTTATTTAAAAGCATAAGAGTTATTCCACTCACCTCTGGCTGAAGCTCTACTGACTCTGAAGTGACTGACTCACTGCTGGGGTCCTCGGTTCCTCGGGTCCGAACCTACACAGGTGGACTCAAATGAGGGACCAAACATACATGAACATAACTCTAAAACATCCCCCAAAAACCCCCTAAAATACCTCAAAACAATCATGCAAAAACATGCAAAGGAAGGCTGGACAGGGCAGGTTCGGCGGCACCTTCGGCGGCCGAAAGTCCCTCCAGAGCCGAAAGTCAGGCACTTTCGGCGGCACCTTCGGCGGCCGAAAGTCCCAGACAGAGACGAAAGTCTCTTTTCGGGGGCAAGCTTCGGCAGCCGAATGCTGCCTCCACAAGGGGGTTCGGCGGCCGAAAGTTCCTTCGGCTGCCGAACCTGGTTTCTCCCAAATGGGCAGAAACTTGGCTCAAATGAACCTCTTGCCTCCCAAAACCTCAAATCATGCATAAACTTGTTCTAAAACATGCATACATATCATACATCACACCTAGGGGTCTCAAACTATCAAATACCCCAACTACAACACTTCAAACATGCCACATTGTTCAAAAACATAACATTTGCTCAAAAACTCATACAACCCTAAACATGCCATTCTACCCCGTAAAACAACTTAAAACTTACTTAAAACATACAATGAGCTTAAGATCGGCTCTTACCTCTTGATGATCGAGAGAGAGGCGACCTAAACTCGGAGATCCAAGCAAATGTCCTGAGTTCCCAAAGCTCCAAAACTTGTCTTAAATGCTCAAAACTTGCAATGTGAGGTGAAAACTCAAGAAAAATGGAGGAGATTTGGAGAAAGAACACAAGATCTGGGGAGAGGGAGGTCGGAAGCTAGCTGTGGCCGAAAATGGGAGAAAGCTCGACCATTTCGGCTAAGTGACCCATTTATAGGTGGCTGGCCAGGCCACGTTCGGGGGCCGAAAGTGCTTCCGCATGCATGCCATGTTCGGCGGCCGAACTTGAGTTTCAGCGGCCGAACCTGGACTTCCCTCACTCATGCTTTCGGGGGCCTAACGTGCCTCCAAAACGCATGCATGTTCGGCGGCCGAACTTGACTTTCGGCGGCCGAACCTGGGTTTTCCTCCAAGGACTTTTCATGCAAAAACTCATTTAATTTTCATACTTAAAACATTAAAATTCATGAAAACATTTTATAAAAACATGTTTTTACCCTTCTAGAGGTTCCCGACATCCGAAATTCCACCGGACGGTAGGAATTTCGATACCAGAGTCTAGCCGGGTATTACAAATACTCGATCATTGGCCTAGCGGATTCCCACCTTGTGGCCTTGAAACTTTTGTTTGTTGGGACTAACACCCGGTCATTGGCCTGGCGGATTCTGCCTTGTAACCTTGAAACTTTTGTTTATCGGGATTAACACTCGATCTTTTGACCTGGTGAATTTTCGCCTTGTGACCTTAAAACTTTTGTTTAGTAGGACTAACACCCGGTCTTCTAGCTTGAAAAGTTCTCGCCTTATGACCTTGAAACTTTTATTTAATATGGGACTAACATTTGGTCTTCTGGCCTGGCGGGTTCTCGCATTGTGGCCTTGAAACTTTTATTTAGTGGGACTAACACCCGGTCTTCTGGCCTGGCAGGTACCCGCCTTGTGACCTTGAAACTTTTATTTACTGGGACTAAAGCCTAATCTTCTAGCTTGGTGGATTCCCACCTTGTGGCCTTGAAACTTTTGTTTAATATGGGACTAACGCCCAGTCTTCTGGCCTGGCGAGTGCCTGCTTTGTGGCCTTGAAACTTTTGTTTAATATGGGACTAACACTCAGTCTTCTGGCCTGATGGGTTCCCACCTTATTGTCTTGAAACTTTTATTTAGTGGGACTAACATCTGATCTTCTGGCTTGACGGGTTCCCGCCTTATGGCCTTGAAACTTTTGTTTAGTGGAACTAACACCCAATCTTTTGGCCTAGCGGGTTCCTGCCTTATAGATTTGAAACTTTTGTTTAGTAGGACTAATACTAAATCTTTTAGCTTGGTGGGTTCTCACCTTGTGGCCTGGCATAAGATGCCTTGTTATGCGGGACTATAACACCGAGATAACCTTATAGCCTTTTAGTGGGACTAATACTTGGATGACCTTGTGGACTTTTAATGGGACTAACACCCGGATGGCCTGACGGATTCCTGCCTTGTGGCCTAGCATGAGATGCCTTGTTATGCGGGACTAACACCCGGATGGCCTTGTGGCCCTTTGTTTCCATGCTTTCATCTGACGTTCCTAATAAGAAAGGTTTGAAGAATACTTCATAGTTTTGTTTATAACATTTCTGTAAGCGCCATACATTCTGTTAAGGATAATTAAATGACTTGGTTAACTTGACCAATTTTAAAACTTTAGTGCTTGACTCATGGGTTGAATAGATTGTGATGTTCTGCTTCTATAGGCCTATATTGCCACTCGGCCCTAACCACATGAATGACCCCTTCCGGTTTCTTATTAAGGGTGGTTTCGTGAGTTGTTGTCTCGGGTTTAAATCTCCTCTCCTTCCTACTCTTTCTGGCGAGCTTTCAAAGTGTGTAGTCTCTTATTAACCTTTTGATTTCGTCTTTCAATTATCGGCACTTCTTCGTCATATGTCTGTGGTCTTTGTGAAAGTGGCAGTACTTGATCCTGTCTCGCTTTATGACTTTCCTAGGGTTGAGCTTGGGAGGCCACCTGATCTTCTTGCCGTTTTTTCTAATCCACATTAGAATATGTGTTCGTGAGTCATTCAATGGGGTATAATTTTTATACTTACCTCGGTCATCCCTTCCTTGTGAGACTGGTAACTTTTATAGTCTCCCTCATATCCTTGCTTCTTTGGCTTTTGGTCTTGCTCTTGGCTCATCTTTTTATCCTCTTTCTGTCCTTCTCGGTACCTTAGAGCAGCCTGTACTAGCTTTCAGCCGACGTCCTTCGGAGCATCGTCTGATGACTTCTCTTTCTCGAACTTGTCCTTCCCTTTGGATTGCGTCTGGATTGCCCCTATCCGAGTCCTTGAGGTATCAATGGAGGCTTCCTCCCTTCCCCTAAGAGCCATGAGTGATGCCTCCTTCCGAGTTTTGCATTGCTCAAAAGTGACTTGCAACCTTCTAACGCATTTGAGTATTTGCTCAATGCTTAGATTGTTGGAATTTGCTTCTTTGACCATAGAGGGTGTGTTTTGTCCATTGTCAGAAGTGAAAAAAATGATATCGTCCTCATTAGAAGCAACCTTAGCAGCACTTTGTGAATCGCCAACCATTTCGAGAGAGGAAAGAGAGATTTCTTTTTAAGAGAAAAGAAATAAAAGACCAGTTTTAATCTAAATGAATAGAGAGAATACAATAAATTTCCTGACAATGGAACCAAATGATGTTGTTAAAACCAAGTTGATGATGTGGCCGAAATAGAGCTGTGTTGTGACTAGTCAATTTTGCAAGAAAGAGAAAGTGAAGTGGTTGACGCCTACAACAGTCACTCCGATACTCAAGTCAGTAAACTGGAGAATAGGGCAAGTATAAAGAATAGTTTAGAACACAAGAGTAGTTGTGTAAAAATTGTGTACTTTTATCTTTGTAATCGTTTGCTTTTATACTGTAAAAAAGTGGAGTTAATTATTATAATTCTTAGAAATTCGGTAATGATGTGACCAACTCATTGATAAGAGATCCTGTCGGCTAATTGGTCGGAGATTCCGTGATTACAGGCATAAACTGTGTCTGTTGAATTGTAGCTGTTAATAGTAACTCATTATGGAGTCTCGCCCTATAGTTAAGAGGGTAAGTCCTGACGAACTAAACGGACCTGAGACCGACCTGAAGTGTCCGAATCTTCTTTTCTCTCGGTGAGACTAAATATCATCTGATCCATCTGTTGCCACGTAGCCCTTCTTCAAGTGTCAACACATGATCTTTTTTAGGTGATTATTGTGTAATATCAATATATAAGTGTGAAAAATAAAAATAAATAATTTTTAATAAATTTATAAAAATTAAATTTTGAAAAAAATTATAATATGAAGTCTGGTTAATTATTTATCATAGTTATAAGCATATTTGTAAAAGTTTAATATGTAAATAATATTTTAATTATTAAAAATATTATTTCTATAAATATGAATAATATAATTTATTATAAAAATTTTAAAATTAAATTTAGTTTTATAAATTTAAGCCTTAATAAATACATAAAATTTAACTGTATAATTTTATAAATCTATATTATTATTACATGTCAAGAACAATATACATTCAATTTTTAAAAAGGTTTATAAAATTATTATAATTAAACACTTTAAAAGAAAAAAAGTGAGGTGGTTGGCGTCTATAAATAGTTACTCCGACACTCAAATTAGTAATATATTACAAAGATAAATATAAAAAAATAGCTTGATGTTAGACTGAGCATGTAACAATGTGTATTTAATAATTGGGTAAACTGTAATTTAGTCTCTCTGATTTAGTGAAAAATAACATTTCGTCCCTCTGTTTTAAAAAACCTTTAATTTAGTCACTGTGATTTTTAAAAATTATGTGTTTAGTCCCTCCCGTTAGATTTTCAGTTAAATCACCGTTAATTTTAGTTAAAAAGACTAAAATACCCATTCTCTCTCCTTCCTCTTTCTCCTCTTCTTCTTTTGGTGCTGGTTGTCTTTCTGCCTTCTTATATTTTAAAATCAAAAAGATAGATTTTCTCTTCCTCTTCTGGCTCCAGATCGTTGAAGGAATTAACAATAATTCCATCAGCTTTTGGGAGATTCGAACAGAAGTATAGCAAGTCATAATAGGAAGGATCATCTCTTAATAGCATCGGTTCCGGCATGTGAATAGCTTTAAGAGGTGGCAAGTTAGGGAAATAAAGGACAGTGTTTGCAAGATCTTTGAAGTTCTCATCGTATTGTTCATGGATTTTAGGGAAATATAAGAAGGCAGAAAGACAACCAGCACCAGAAGTGAAAAAATAGTAAGTGGGGATTTTTAGATCTTTACCCAGAGAAAGAGCAGAAGTGCAGAAGAGATCAATAACAAAAGCAGAGATTTTATCTTTCTTGGAGATTTCTTGAAGGGAATCAAGAAAGTTAGGCTTGTTGAGGAGTATGCACTCAAAGAGTACGGCAGGCTTGCTGCGATTGAGAGTTGTGTCGTAGGAGACAGGAGGATAACGACGGAAGGAGATAGAAGGGTAGGTTTGAGAGATGGCGTTGATGTATGAAACAAGGCCTGGGGTTTCGAAGAATTCAACAGTGATAAGGAAGATGGTGATGGAGAAGCGGTGGCCGTAGCGGTGGAGGATAAGCTTGCCTAGCTCTACCATGGAGACTACATGGCCCATGGTTGGAGCTGGGCACAGGACAATAGTGTCTCGCATCTTTAGTTGCTGTTCGTTTTGCATTGGCGTTCTTCTTTTGCTTTGACTGACAAAAATTGGGAAGGAGAAGAAGAAGAAGAGGAGGAGAAAGGAGAGAGAATGGGTATTTTAGTCTTTTTAACTAAAATTAACAGTGATTTAACTGAAAATTTAACGGAGGGACTAAACGTATAATTTTTAAAAATCACAGTGACTAAATTAAAGGTTTTTTAAAACAGAAGAACGAAAGGTTATTTTTCACTAAACCAGAGGGACTAAATTACAGTTTACCCTTAATAATTTATTATAAAGGGCAAGTGTAAGAAACTAGTTTGAATTTAGAATGAGTGTGTAAAAATTTATATTTTAAATACTGTGTATGCTATAAAAAGATGTAGTTAGTTAATAAATATCATAGAAAAACAACTTGTACTGATTAATGAATAAAAAATCTTGTAATTATAAGTGTAATAAAATCTAATGAATTTTATCCTTTTACTCGAGTCTTGTATCGTTATAAGCATCGATTGTTATAATGTTTGGATTTTTCTTTTCTGAGTGAGATTTTTATAATCGAGTGTCATAACTCGGTAGAATTTTATTATGTGACTCTATGATATAGTGACAGTTCATAATATACTTTAATGAATATTACACATATATAATTATAAATAAATTATGAAAAAAAATAAATTATGAAATTAAAATTTTTTAATTCCTTTACTTTTATAAAGAATCGATTAAAGAAACGTGAAAAAGACATTTTGAGTTTTTTTATTAATTTGTTTAAAAATATTACAAATTTATGTAAAAAACATAAATTTCTAATTTTAATTAATTTTTAAAATAAGTTAATTTTCTTTTATTTTGAATGAAGGTTTTATATAAGTAAATTATAAAATTAAAATTATTTAATTGCTTGCTCTTATAAAGAATTGTTTAAAGAAGCGTAAAAAAACATTTTGAGTTTCTTTTTCTAATTTTATTTTATAGATATTAATTATAAATTTATTTGAATTTATTTATTTATTTTTATTAAATCAGCTGTTCAGACGTACCTTTTTTTTTTACCAACCGCTCCCATCCCTGATTTGAGTATAGGCACGTGTCTATTATAAAAATACAGATCCGCATATATTATTTTTTTTTAAATAATAATATTATAATTACTAACTACTAATTTAATAACATTATAAATTATAAATAATTTGGTGACAGCAGCGACCGCACTCTTCTGCTATGTTTGGATTGATAGAAAGTAGGGAGGAAAGGAAAATAAAAATAAAAAATATAAATGAAAAGTAATTTTTTTATTTAAGAAAGGAAAAAAATAAAATAAAGAAATAAATAAATAATTATTTTCCTTTAACATAATCTTTCCAATTTAGAAAAAAAATAACGTGAGAGCTTAAAAAGAAAATTATATTATTTAAATTAAATACAACTAAATTCATTTATAATTCAAATTTTATATTTTTAAGAGTAAAAAGATAAAATAGTAAGTACATATAATCGCGTTTATTTTCCTCTCTAATTTTTTTTTCGCCAATTGATATTTTGCCAAACATAAGCTTAAAATATTTCACCTCGAAAGAATCAATGCTCTGAAATTTCTGATCGTTACACGTAATGTTGTCATGGCTTCGGATGAGACCTTTACAAGCAATGACTAGAATGACATGTTTACCCTCAAATAAGAAGAGCGTGCATTAGAGTATACAAGCAGAAGTATAAGGGTAAAATAGGAAATAGTAGTGGATAATCATAAACGGATGATTCAGTTGGAATAAAATTCAAATTAAATCCATTAATGTTGGATAATTACGGATTTTACAAAATTACTGCTCTCTTTTGTCTCCCTCTTATTATATATTGAGCAAGTTCTGCTTTGCTCAAGATCACAGCTCTCTGCTTTCGCTGCAATTACACTCTTGTCTGTAAGTCTCGTTCTCTTTGATCAGTGTTTTTAGATGATATTAAGGAAGGATTAAGCGCATGGTTGATGATGCATCGGTTCTTCGTTCTCTTTGATCAGTGTTTTTAGATGATATTAAGGAAGGATTAAGCGCATGGTTGATGATGCATCGGTTCTTTTTCTCTTCGTTTTGGTGTTAGTTTTTAGATATTTTATTTTCTGTTTTTTCATCTATGAATTTTGAGTCAGAACTCTGGTTTTCTTCTTCTTGTTGTTTCTGCTCTGAATAATGAGTGACTAGATTTTCAAGTTCGAAGATGGTAGTTAAAACACTATGGATAGGTATAGTAAGGAGGAAAATTGACCCATTGAGCTTTACTCGGGTTCAAATTTGTTTTTGACAGTTCCACCATTGCTCATTTTGGTTTTGTGGGCCAACTTTTAGTTAGGTTGAAATATGGAAGAGAAAGAGTAATTCTTGGTCAGATTTGATGTCTTTTACTGGTGGGTATGTTTCATATTGATGTGGATGTTCTGGTTTGCAGTGTGAATCCAGCTGAGCAGGAACAGGTTCAATGTGTTTAATTTTTGGGTAAATGGCTTGTTTAGGTGAATTCAGTTGGTTAATTTGTGAAGCTTTAGAGCTCGTCCATGGAATGCTTGATTGTTATCTAATTTTTTGTATTTGTTATTAGATTTCTGTTATCATATAACTTAGGAGTTATTTATCTAATAGTTGTTTCTATTAGGCTTCTACTAATTAGAAGTATTATAATTATATGAACTTATTCTTAAAATTATGAGATGAAAAATTTTAGAGAATTTTAGAGTATTTTTGTATTTTAATTTTTTATCTTTACAAGTGATTTACATGATTATTTATACACAAAAAATTACGACTAAATAGAAAGCAAATAATCAAAAAATAATTATAGAGATAATTAAGAATCCTAATTTATACCTAGAATCCGTAATCAAATTCAATCATATCACTAGAATCAGTAAATAAGTCAACGCTCTGCCATCAAGTTGGTACATAAATATCGCACATGTCCAACTTGTAAATCAGATTATGGTAGATTCTATTGTTAAGCCCTTTAATAAACACATTCGTAAGTTGTCTGGTAGAAGTCACATGAACTAAGTTCAAGACACCATCTGTTAATTTTTTCTTGAATGAAGTACCGATAAATCTCAATATGATTCGTTCGGTCATGTTAAACTGGATTTTGTGCTATACTGATGACAGCTTTGTTGTCACAATACAAAGTTATCTTGTCTCTCTTAGACAACCTCAACTCCTCCAATAACTTCTGTAACTGTAAAAGTTCACACACACCTTGGGCCATTGCTTTGTATTTTTCTTCAGTACTTGACGGAGCAGCAATAATTTATTTTTTGCTCCTTTAGGTAACAAGATTCCCTCCCATAATTGTGTAGTAGTTAGAAGTGGATCTCCTATCATCGAAAGATCTTGCCCAATCTGTATCTATAAAAACTTTAACTCAAAGATGACCATGTTTGGAGTAAAAAAGCCTTTTTCTCTGGCACAGACTTTAGGTATCTCAAGATGCGAAGGACAGCCTGCATGTGAGTCTTGCGAGGTCATATATGAATTGGCTGACTAAGCTAACAGTATAGACTATATTCGATTGAGTGTGTGAGAGATAAATCAACCTCCCTATCAAACTTTGGTATGTTCCAATATCCATGGATTCACCATTTAGATGTGGCACCAGAGGAGGAAGAGGTGTCAATATGAGACAGGAGACGCTTGAGACTCTGAATTTCATTAGGAAAAAGGGACTCAACAGCTGTTGTCTCCTTAAATGGCTCCTCCACAGTTTCTGCTAAATTAACTTAAGCTCCAGAGGTACTTTGTTTTCCCCCAAGACCTCTAGTGGGACGACCATGTAACTTCTAGCAAGTCTTCTTGTTATGCCTCGGTTTTCCACAATAATCACAATGCAGATGATCTTTTTCAGAATTAGGAGGCTGCGATGTGCTCAAACTAGTAGTCAACTCAGCCTTTTCAACTGGTGCAGTATAGAGCATAGCATGTCGGCGACTTTCCTCTTGTTGAACATGGGTATGGGCCTCTTCTAGAGAAGGAAAAGGGTTTTTCCCTTGGACCCGAATTGGATTATATTCGTTAATTAACTTGATAAAAAAATCATAGACCCGTTTCTTTTCAATCATTTTTTGAAATTTGACTGTATCTCCAGTAGAGTCTGTTTGGAAGTCCCGATAGTAATCAAGCTCTTGCCATAAGCCACATAGCTTAGAATAAAATTGGGAGATAGTCATTTCACCTTGCTTAGTACCATGGATTTTATTTCGAATATCATAAATTTGGGCATCATTCCCAATCTTGGAATAAGTTAAAGACAAAACCTTTCGTATCTTTGCAGCAATATCAATTAACAAATAGCACTTAGAGATATGAGGTTGCATAGAGTTAAGTAATCATATCATAACAAGACAATTATTCGAGTCCCATTAAGAAAAATCTGGATCACTCTCATTTGGTTGCTTCTTATTACCAGTGACATAGTCCTGCAGTCGTCTAGCCTTGATAAACAACAAATAAGATCTTGACCAAGCAAGATAATTGGTTCCATCAAGTTTGACGGGACTAATTTGCAAGTAAAGATTATCAGAGTTAGGAATCGAGACTTTCTGCCATGGTAAAAACAAATTAATCGCGAACGAATAGGAGGTACCCAAGGTTGTACACACAAGAGAGCCCAACCAAATTACCAAAAGATTAGGTAGTGGCATGGGATGGCCGGAAAGAGGGTCAGAAATGGCACTGGAGTGGACCGAGTGTCGAAGCAGCATCGAACAGATCTCACGCACTGGGAAGGAAGGGCGCATGAGCTTCACGCGTGTGGCTTTCCAGCGTTGGAGCTAGCTGGCGACGGTCCAGCGATCCTTTTGGTGGCGGCAGTGAGATGTGAAAAGGTCCCTAATTAAGGTAGTACTAAAAAGGTAGATATAGGATTTTAGAAATCCTAAAGAGAAAAAATTAAATTTAAATCCTAAAATCAAGAAAAAGTTCTGATACCATGAGGAATTTTGGAGAATTTTAGAGTATTCTTGTATTTCACTCTTGATATTTACAAATGATGTACATGACTATTTATACACAAAGAATTATAATTAAGCAGGAATCAAATAATAAAAAAATAATTACAGAGATAATTAAGGATTATAATTTATGTCTAGAATCCGTAATTAAATCAAATCATATCACTAAAATCAGCAAATAAGTCAACATGAGATTTAAAACTCTTCCATCAACGAGGCTGAGGTGTAAGAGCTCCCTTTCATCAATGGTTTCAACAACAATGTCATGAACAAAAAGGCGGAAGAAAAGCCAAATCCTTTATACAACGATCACATTTAAATAACTTAGCTCAGCAAATCTTTGAACTAGTTTGCACCTTTAATAGGGAGTCAAACCAGAATCAAGATGTATCGAGTAGTAGCCAATAAAATTTTGGTCAATCAGTGGATGAGAGGATAGAGGTACATGTGGTGCCCTAAAATGCCAAAATTGTCTTTTCCTCGTGTGATGAAAAGGGACGTAGAGTTATTGCTTTTGGTCTAGATACTCAAGTTTGGAAACTATTAGTTAGTTGGCAAGACTATCCTAAATCTGAAACTATATGGGAGTCAAACAATTATTTTCAGGTTGTATATTCTACCTTTGAGTTTGAGGACAAGCACTTTTTCTAGGTGGGGAGTGATGTTATGGACTACGGATAAATTAAATCCATAATATTTATAGCAAACAGATTATGTTTATCTCTAGTATCTTATCTTATGCGTTTGTTATTAGATTTCTATTATCTTATCTTAGGAGTTTTTTATGTAATAGTTGTTTCTATTAGACTTCTACTCTAATTAGAAGTATTATGATCGTATGAACCTTCACTGTATAAGATGTTGCTTTTTATTCAATAAAGCAAGCAGAATTTATTCTTAAAATTATGAGATTTAAGACTTTCATTAACGAGTCTGAGGTGTTAAAGAGTTCTCTCTAATGAGCTCCTTTCCTATTAACCATCTCGTGATGCTTTCCACAATCCGGGACCGCAGGACCGTAACAGTTACGGACTTTTTTTGCTGGATATTGTTGTGTTATCCTAAATTTTTGTAATTCCTCAAACTTAGCTTATAGGTCTATAAATTTGTATTCCTTATATGTACTTGTATGCGAATGTGAGTACATCTTTTTCATTCTTCTTATAGCGTATATACAAATATTTACTTTGTCTATATATTTGACAATCAATAGTTTGTTTGTTCCTTCTCCCTGTTTGCTGCAGAATCAGTTTGAAAAAAATGAGCAAAATGAAGGTTGGAAAGATATTGCTTTTTCTCCTCTGCTTGAACATAGTCACCTTTGTAGTGGTAAGGCACAAAGAGGATCTCTTTCTAATGGATTTTATTTCATTTGGGTAGAAAAATAATCTTTTGATTTTGTTAACCAATTGTTAACCCTTTTTAAGTTATTTTGATTGATTAATAAACTTTTGTTTCATCTCTTTGGTTCCATTGCCTTGTGTTTAGATTGCTGATGGTCCACCTACATGCCCTGCTGACCTTGGTGATGAATGCGATGATTCTGATGAATGGAAAGGGGAATTCTTCCCTGGTATTCCTAAAATTAAGTATGAGGTAAAGATCTTTATGATATTTTTCTTTCTATTGAGCACGGGTTTTGGTATATTTTTTTTGTGTTATACATCTTTGTCAATTTGTTTTGCTGCCTGAAATTTTTGGGAAAGGTAACATTTTTTATTTAATGATAAAAGTGTCACTATATGTATTGTCATATGATGCAGTCAAGAAATCTAAGTTTAGGAATATAACTTTTCATAATAAATAAGAAAACTAGAAAGTGTCACCATATGTATTGTCATATGATGCAGTCAAGAAATCTAAGTTTAGGAATATAACTTTTCATAATAAATAAGAAGCCTAGTTTTCTATTCTTTAGGAAATTTAATTAGTACTTAGTAGTACTATTTTTTTATTTAACTATTCTATTAGTTATTCAGGAAGTACTATTTTATTTTGTTTCATTAGAAGTTTAAGTTGGTTTGAGGTTCTAATTGGTATTTGATTATGATTAGTATTATTATTTTGGGATTTAAATCCTCATTACTAGTAGGACTAACAATTCAAGTTTAAACTTGTGTCATCTAGGTGTTATGGTAGATATTTATAATGAACAAATCGACAATTAAATATCTGAGAATTAATGAAAAATTGAGAATTGTTTCTCAAGTCCTTTGAGTGCTTTATGGTGTTCTACTTCTTCCTCAATCTGGTATTTGAGTCTCATTGCTATTCTTTCTAGCTTCTGCTGTGAACCCTCGCCACTGTCCACCACCAGGCAACTACCCAAATGTAAGTTTGGCCAGTTAAGGTTGCCCAGAAGTTGTTGCTTTGGGTCAAGTTTCAACCTGAATCAATAACGAGCATAACCAAACAAAATTTGGTGTTTGAAGCTCTTTTTGCATATCAAAGTTTGTTTTCACTGTTCAAATTACCATTCGACACTAAGACCTCAGAGAAGCCAGGTCACGTTTTAAATGGCCCAGAATTGCAGTTGAGTTAATGTTGCTAGATTCTCCATTCGTTCCATTCTAGCGCCCCATTATGTGCATGCCATTGACCTGCGATGTCCTTTCGCATCAGAATTTGCAATGACAACAAATTTTGGAAGAACCTTTCCCTACTAATTGTGAGGTGGTGTATTTGATTTTTTTATTTGTTTTGGGCAGAAATGAATAGCTTAAGACTGCTAAGAGCTTTGGATTGTGTTTTTAGTGTATATGGGCTGAAATTCGAAGACTAAAATTTGAAATCAATGTTTATAAGATATAATTAAAAGAAATATGTTTTTTTTGAAGATTCATATGGTATTATTGAATTTGTCCTCTTGAATTACATTAAGAATATTGAACTATAGAACAATTTTTATGAGTTGATGAGATATATGAAACATGGATGGAGGAATTATATGATTGAGCTATGTGTTAGGGAGATAGAACTTGAATCATGGAAAGCTCTAATTATATGATTCAGTGATATCAAGAATTCAAGTGTTTGTTTCAGTATCAGCCTTGAGTTCATGAAATAATGGAGTTCTTTACTTAGATCTTATTTTTACCATCCAAGCAGATACTTTTTATTTTGTTGTTCCAATCGGGTTATTGATTAAAGCAAAAACTCACGGATGTGTTTCCATTGCTGTTTGCAGGGCCCTTCGAGCAAGAATCCACTTGCATTCAAATGGTATAATGCAGAAGAGGAGATACTTGGGAAGAAAATGAAGGTACTAGTTCATTGCAAATTTGGTATTACATTAACTACTTGATGATGTTTGAAAATTGATTTTGGGTACAGGATTGGATGAGATTTAGTGTTGCATTTTGGCATACATTCCGCGGGACAGGGGGTGATCCATTTGGTTCACCAACTAAATATTGGCCTTGGGAGGATGGTACCAATTCATTGGCCATGGCCAAAAGAAGAAGTGAGATTGCTAAATATTAAGCTTTGTCCTTTATGTAGTGCAGTTTGTAAATTTGTGCTGATTTATTTACTTATTTATTTTGATTCATCATTCAGTGAGAGCCAATTTTGAGTTCCTGGACAAGCTTGGAGTTGATAAGTGGTGTTTCCATGATAGGGATATAGCCCCTGAGGGAAAAACTCTTGAGGTGAGTAAATTTCTGGTAACAGATAGGGAAGCATGGATTACTTGCTTATGCATTTTAGGCTTCGGGAAGTGAATCGTTCCTCATCTTTTTCAATCTATGCAATTAACATTTTTGTTGATCATAGATCTGCCTATTAACTAGTTTAACTTTTGCTACTTGTTTTTGTTGCAGGAAAGTAATGCAAACTTGGATGAAGTGGTGGCCCTTGCCAAAGAGCTTCAGGTAATTTCACATGAATGAATAAGCCATGAAGAAGAGTCGAGACTGGACCCATTACTCTCCAGAATGTGCCATGTCTTGCTTCTGTGGCCTTGATGTTATTACTTCTGTTAACTGTCAGATATTCTCATTTCATTGCACATGCACCTTTTCTTTTTCACGACGTTTAAAGCATCTTGGGTTATCATTATGAAATAACTTATCCATTTTTTAATATTTGTATTGAATAAGATTCTCTTTCTACTAAGAACTTCAAATATCACATTGCTGCTGTTCCATGAAACCTATCTTGGCTAGGGCTGTTTGGTCATAGAAAAGTAGTATCCAGGATCGCCTAGGTAAAAATTGGAAGGTTGTAGGTATTGGCTACCAGTCTCTACAGGCAGGCATGAGCAGCCTGTGATGGTCACTTAGTGTTTTCTTCTCTACTATGAGTTGAAACAGAGATACTTATATAGTTATTTGTTCTCGGAGTTGCTGTTAGTCTGTCCAAGCTAAGCTGGTGATGAGTAACAAGAATTACATTAGTCTAGGGGCAATATGCAGCGTATGTTTTTTTGGGAACTAAAAATTGCAATGTATAATTGTAATGTAATCCTGGACCAAAGTCTCCTCATGGAAAAGCCTTCACTTATAGCTTATGTGAAAATGATATTCCATTTTCATTTTGTAGTCTGCGGGGCATGCCATGCAACGGCGTTTGAGTAACCAGCATTAACTATTATGTGGTCGTTACTTTTGGAGATCAGTTTGCTTGATATACTTAGGTTTCTTGTCATTACTAATCTCATGAGTGTGGCAAGCAGGATTACAATAAAATCCTTGATTGTGCTTCTTTTATCCGTCACTATCAATTGTTCTTGTTCATATACTGCCATACTGCACTTTTGAAGATTGCTTCCTTTCTAAGTGCCTCCATCATGTGACTGTGCAGGGATCCAAGATCCGTCCTTTGTGGGGCACAGCCCAGCTTTTTTTGCATCCTCGTTACATGCATGGTGCTGCTACTAGGTACTGTGCAATCATAATTGGCTGAATGCTAAGCCAGTGATTGTATTTAGATTGTATATTCGTTGACTTGATAGTGGTTCCCTGTGCAGCTCACATGTAGGTGTATATGCTTATGCTGCAGCTCAAGTTAAGAAAGCAATTGAGGTGTGTAATCTGAATATTGTATAGTTGTGTGAATGTAACATGTTCTTATTATGGATGCCAAGTGTTTGACTATTGATATTTCTCAACAGGTCACTCACTACCTAGGAGGAGAAAATTATGTCTTCTGGGGTGGACGTGAGGGATATCAGTCTCTCTTGAACACAAATATGGAAAGAGAACTTGATCATCTGGTAATATTCACTTCTTTCCAAAATGTTTGGCTTATGCTTTCAAATATGACACAATGAATTTCTCTTTTTCCAAAATAATTCACTTTTGAAGCATCCTTTTTCTTTTTTTTGGTTTCCAACTAATTGATTTGGTACCCACAGGCAAGGTTTATGGAAGGAGCTGTTGCCTACAAGAAGAAGATTGGATTCAATGGTATATTATGTCATTTCATAACCTGTGCCTGCTTCATATCTGAGTGATGTGAAATTTTCATTTAGTTGGTGTATAATGTATGAATAACTCATTTTCTTATTCTCTTTCTTTCTTGTTAATTATTCTTGCATTCAATTGCTGGAATCTTTTTTTTTTTTTTTTTTTTTCACTTTAGACATTTCTAGAAAATGAACTTAAGTCATTACCTTTTGCTTTTCAGGAACTCTGCTAATTGAGCCCAAGCCACAAGAACCTACCAAACATCAGTATGTTTTATTTTTATTTATCATTTTTTTCTTTCCCTTAAGATGACCTTTGTCTCTGAGATCATATATGATATGTTTTTGTCAGGTATGATTGGGATGCAGCAACAGCAGCTAATTTCTTGCGAAAATATGGACTTTTAGGTTCTTATATGAACTGCATTCCTAATCTCTTTGGGCTTTATTGATACTTGATGAACCATATACGCAATTTGGTTTAGAAAAAGTTGTATGCATGAAAATTGACATTTTGACACATGCTTATGTGCCTGAATGTCTATATGCATGAAAGTTGTATGTTTCTTTTATCAGAGTTTGTTCATGCTCATTTTAATCTTTATACATGATACTATGGGATTCCTCTGATTAATTAAATTGGGATTTGAAATTAATTAATCATAAATCATTGATTAATTAAATTGTAATTTGAAATTAATAAATCATAAATCATTTCACGAGGCAACTATTATGCTTTTGGGTTTTATAAATAATTATGTTTCCCTCATTTGATTGTTATTGCATGGGATCTTATTAAAATCTTGAGGCATGGTTTTCCTGATTGAACTCCTATACCACTGGCAAAAGAAAAAAAAAACTCCTATGCCACATGGCTTCATAAAATTTTTGCCACATGGAGGCCTTATTGGAAAAATGGCTTTATTATATATTGGGCCTGTAGATATTTTGAAGTAAGAGCACCTTTCTAGGTGGTGCCTCATGTGCAGTTTAAAACTCTTAGATTTAGCAATCCAAATTAGCTTTATGTTCCTATTCTGTAATCATCAACGTCAAAAATGTATTTCTCAGTGCTCCATTTGAGGAGTTTTAAGTTTATTTCTTGACTGTTTTCTATTTTGTGAGTCTGGTCTGATGACCGAGTTAAAATTATCTCCCTTGTTTATTCTGTAGGAGAATTCAAGCTCAATATTGAGTGTAACCATGCCACTCTTTCTGGTCACAGGTATACATTAGATTATTTCGATTTATGTTCCTTGATACTTGAGATTGTTGCCAGTGAGATATGATGTGTGAAAATTGTCCAACCTGAATACTTCTATATTTCACAGCTGTCATCATGAGCTTGAAACTGCAAGAATCAATGGTTTACTTGGAAATATTGATGCAAATACTGGTGACCCTCAGATTGGTAAAAACACATAGAAAATTTGCCCACTTTTAGAAAGTTGCAACTTTATTATTGAATAAAATTAAAATCATTTATGATTTAAGGATGTAAAATTGGGTTATTGTCATGGCTACAGGATGGGATACAGATCAGTTCATGACAGATATTGCAGAGGCAACTTTGGTTATGCTTAGTGTGATAAAAAATGTGAGTACACTCTATTTGACTTCAAGGTGATTGTGAAAATTGGGGCCCTTGCCATTTCAGATGGGATGACGTTATCAGGTTTCCTTCTTTGGATGCAGGGAGGATTGGCTCCCGGAGGATTCAATTTCGACGCCAAATTGTTAGTTTTAGTTATTGGATTTCCTTCTTGTTCTCGTGCAATATTTTATGTACTTGTACATTCTCTATATTTAATCTCAATAATTACTTTCTGAGTTGATGATACTTAGGCGACGAGAGAGTACAGATGTGGAAGATCTGTTCATTGCTCATATTGGTGGAATGGATACATTGGCTCGTGGACTACAAAATGCAGCTAAGTTAATTGAGGTAAGCCTTTTCTGTTCTTTTCCCTGAATTCTGATGGAAGATCTTTCCTTTTTTCCTGATTTTAATACTAGTGTCCTCTTGGTGTGAATGAAGGATGGTTCTTTGGCTGAGCTTGTACGCAAGCGCTACGAGAGTTTTGACTCGGAAATTGGCAGACAAATAGAGGTCATATGCGTTAATTTAATACCTTTTTAACTTACTTTTGGTTTATTTTCCTGCTAATTGAAAATTAATGCATCTTCCAACAGGCTGGTAAGGCTGATTTTGAAATGCTTGAGAAGAAGGCCTTCGAATGGGGTGAGCCAAAGGTTGCTTCAGCTAAACAGGTAATTCGATAATTAACCCACTTTCAGCTGATAGCAACAACTGCTTCAGTAAATGAAAATATCCATCGCCACCTTACCCTCGTTATATTCAAACACTACTAAAAGATCTTTCATTATTTTTATTGACCTTGACAACTAGAGAGGAAAGTATTTAAGGCTAGATTGAAATTCTCATTCCATGTTTAGAAGTGAGAAATAAACCAGTGTTTTCTTTAAATGGTATTGCATATTATTTAAGAGCTAGAAGTTTGAAAGAAAACTAACCAGATGAACTTGCACTGTGTTCGAAAATCATTTGTTTTAGATTTTTGTTCTAGATCTCACCATCCATTAGCTACTGGTAACTCATTTCAACCAATTCTGAAAAATTAGTTAACAGTTAGATCCTTGATAATTAAGACTGCTAGATTGTGGATAGAATCTAATATGGGAAATGTGTTTGATGTTACAGGAACTTGCAGAGATGATTTTCCAGTCTGCACTATAGACATTTGTATATCAGTTTCCCAAATCCTCCCCCCCTCTTTCTTTTGCAATCATCTTTGGTATGAATAATACATACAGGAGCATACCAATAACTGATACTGATAAAGTTAATGTAGTAAATGCTTTATTTTGAGCCAAATGCATGAGAAACAGTCTTTCTTTTTATTTTTTTGGATGTGCCTTTCTTAAGAAAAGGAAGCATAATTTTTTTTTTTTTCAGGGTAATAGAAATGGAATGAATAATTAAGTGTTGCAATTTAAACTGATGTAGTCATCTTGATTAGATCAAGGTCATGTGAGATACCATATTTGAAATTAATCTCATTCATAATCCTGTGTTTGGTACATTTATTTTTATACTATAAAAAAAATAGAATTCATTATCGAATTTTCTAAAAATTCGACTCGTATCGGTTGAGGCGTTAATTTACCTACTAAAATATCGCTCGTCTCTACCCAAGATCCTAGCATCACAATTCCGTTTTTGTCTAAATTTCGGAGTAAATGGGCCTCTAGATGCGGTATTTCGTTAGTGATCCTTTCAGGTCCTTGGCTTGTCACATGAGTCTGAATTTCATATTTCCGTAAAACAGATCAAACTGATTTTTATCAAAATGATTCGAACTTTTTCAAAGACCCAACATGCATTTTTTTGTTTTGCATTGGGCTCGTTCATTAACTGATATAAATAATCCGTTAGTTTACCACAATTCTCTTGACAGAAAGATAAGAGATTTTATAATTATAGGTGTAATAGAAATTTTTTAGATTATATTTATTGACGATAATTTTTCATAAACATTCAACTCTTTAGAAAAGAGCGAGTTTTGATAAAGAGTTTTGATAAAGAATGTTTCTGCAATCGTATGTCGATTTATTAGACTTGTCATAATTTTATTTTATACTGAAATAATTTATTTTAAATGATTATTATATTATATTTTTAAATTTAATCTATTTAATAGTAATATAATAAAGTTTATTTTTAAAAAAAAAAATTAAATGTCTTGATTAAATCACCAAAAAATTCTTAAATAATTAGAAAATTTATAATTAAGCCATAGTAATATTTGGTTTAAAAATTGATTGCGTGGATCTCGTTTGTCACTACGATCAATAATTCTGATAAATCTGTTGCGTACACGTCAGTTTCTCTCAAATTATCGCACGTGAAAAACATATATATAATTAGGTAGGTTGGAAAAAATATATGATAACAATTAGGTAGGTTGAGTTTGAATTCATATATATAAATATAAAATTTCGATTTTAAATATTATTTTTGAAATTGAATTCAAAATATATTGTTTGGCAAATAGCTTTTATTTTAAAATTTAAATTTAAAAATTGGAGCTAGTAATTTTTTTGTTAGGTCAAATATAAAAATTTTGTTAATTGTTATTATTATCATTAAAAATTTTGAAAATCTCCATTTTCTTTGGCAATAAATTGCGTAAAAAACTTAATTTTAGAACGAAAACAGTATTTAATTTTAAAAATATTTATTTATTTATAATCTATAAAATGATACAAGCATTGGGATTTTCATCACTAAATAACTGAGGAGCATAAACATAGTGAATAAAGTAAGGAGCATCGCCTTCTTTAGTTTTAACTTCTACCTTTTTTTCTTCCTTGAATTCTATAATTTTATCTGACTTAGCTTCAACTTTTGCCTTTTCTTCCACTTTTGCCTTTTCTTCCTTCAATTCTGTAATCTTCTCTTCCTTCTTCTCGGTTAAAATTTCAGCATTCTTGTGCACCTTCCTTCGTATGTAAGCAAGCAGCTTCTCTGCCTCGATGGTTCCATGGACGGTTAGTGTCTGGGCCTTCTTGTCCGTTTTCACGTTGTAAATCCCTGCATCACATGTGCTCTTAACCAATCACGCTACTTAGATTTTACATAAATTATTTTAAAAATAAATCGAATTAAATTCCAGCAATTTTAATCAAATCTAAAATTTTTTTTGCCATTTTATTAAAATATCAAATAATTAGTATTTTAATTAATATAAAAATTAAAAAAATAAGAAATAGAAATAGTAAATATTTTTAAATATCAAATAAGGGTTTATATAATTCAAAAATAAAAAATAATTTATCTTTATGAGTGTCTTAGTCATTAATTTTAGACACCTAATAAAAACAAATAGAGGAAAAGACTTTTAGTTCATAGGAATTAAAAAGTAGAAATTAAAGATTTTATGTATTAATTTTTTTAGAGGTAATGATGAAAAAGTTCGATTTTTTTTTATTTTTATAATTACATTCTATCTTTTATAATTTACCAATTAAATTTTATATTTGTTTTAATTACATTATGTTGTTAAACTTTTCATTAAAAATTAACAGAAATATCACATCTAACATGGGATAACAATAAAGATCAGGGTATAATTGATTATAATTTAAAAATCAAGATTTAATTGAAAATTTTTTAAAATTTAGAGTGAAATTGAAAATTTTATTAAAAGTTAGGGTTTTTCAGTTATTTTTTCTAAAATTAAAATTTATAATATTAAAAAAATAATTTACATTATTATTATTATAAATTTTTAATTTTATCAATAGTTTAATATATTAATTTTATTCTGAATTAAGCCACACTAATTATTATTTATAATTTTAAAAATATATAATTAATAATATAGTAGAGAGTAAAAAAATATTATTTTAAAAACTATATTAAAAAATAATTATAATTATTTTATTTTTTTATATTTTAAAAATAAATTATACAAAATATAATTTTACATTAATTTTATATTTCACTATAAAATTCTAAATAATTCATGGCTACCATGGTGACCCACAATCCGCTAACATATTTTTTTTTTTTTTTACAAATTTAACCAATTATACACACATTATTACACATTATCAAATATAATTAGGGTAAACTGCAATTTAATCTCTCTAGTTTAAAAAACCTTCAATTTAATCCTTCACATTTAAAAAAATTATAAAATAGTCCCTACCGTCAAATTTTCAGTTAACCTTCCGTTTATTTTAATGAAATGACTAAACTACCCTTTAAGTAAAAAAACTCAACCAAACCGTATTCACTCCATCCCAACACAGAAGGAGGAGGATGAGGACGAGGACGAGGACGAGGACGAGGATGAGGATGAGGACGAGGATGAGGAGAAAAGAAGAAGAGGATCGGGAGGAGGAGGAGAAGGAGAAAGAGGAGAAAGGATCGGGAAAAGAAGGAGGAGAAGAAGAAAAAGAAGAAGAAGAAGGAGGAGGAGGAGGAGGAGGAGGAGGAAGAGGAACATAAGGAGAAAAGGAAGAAGAGGATCGGGAAAAGAAGGAGAAGGATGAGGAGAAAATGGTAGTTTAGTTATTTTTATTAAAATAAATGGAAGGTTAACTGAAAATTTGACGGTAGGAACTATTTTACAGTTTTTTTAAATGTAAAGGATTAAATTGAAGGTTTTTTAAAATAGAGGGATGAAAGGTTGTATTTCACTAAACCAGAGGGACTAAATTGCAATTTATCTATATAATTAATATATTATTGATCATATTTTTTTTAAAATTAGGATGATAATAAGTACATATTAAAAAAAATTAACATTTAGATTAATTTCAATTAAATTAAAATAAAATAATATACTAAAATTTATAATAATAATAATAAATTATTTTTTTAATATTATAAATTTAATTTTAAAAGAAATAATTAAAAAAATTAACATTTAGATTAATTTGAATTAAATATAATAAAATAATATACTAAAATTTATAATAATAATAAATTATTTTTTTTAATATTATAAATTTAATTTTAAAAGAAATAATTAAAAAAATTAACATTTAGATTAATTTGAATTAAATACAATAAAATAATATACTAAAATTTATAATAATAATAATAAATTATTTTTTTAATATTATAAATTTTAATTTTAAAAGAAATAATTAAAAAAAACATTTAGATTAATTTGAATTAAATTAAAATAAAATAATATACTAAAATTTATAATAATAATATAAATTATATTTTTAATATTATAAATTTTAATTTTGAAATAAATAATTAAAAAAAATTTTAATCGTACCATAAATTTTAAAAATTTATCAACTAAATTTTAAGTTGTATTTAATTATACTTTAAATTTTATTGATGACGTGTCATTTTCTTAATTTTTAATGAAAAATTTAATAGCATAGTGTAATTAGAATATGTATGAAAAGTGTAAAATTTAATTGGTGAATTATAAAAAAATAGGATGTAATTAAAAATAAATAGAATTATCTATTTTAAAATATAATTTCTTTCCACTTCTTAATTATTTAGCTTTTCAAGTAGCTATCGGGTATTGCAAATTCGTTACCCTTGTGCTTCAGTAACCTCGTCCGCAGGTCGTTCTCGCATTTGTCACAATGCATGTGAACCTTTACTGATATCGTTCGTAAAATTGGCTGTAAAATAACATCCAAAAATAATTCAGTTATTACAATTTTTATTTAAATACACTAGCAATTCAAATATCTTACCATATTCAAAATATATATATATATATATATATATATATATATATATATATATATACTTTTATATGTCAGAAAAATTTATCTAAACTAGATCTCTATATACTTATAATATAAAATAATTATGGGACTCTATAAATTTGATTTAAAAAAATTTTTAAAAAATAATATATTATGTATCATATATTAAAAGGTAAGTCATTCAACTATATAGTAGGATTAAAAAAACCACATTTTATTTTTTGATTTAAATTTTTTTCAAAAACTCTATTTATTTATAAAAATAACTTATATTAAAAAATATTTTTTTAAAATAATATTTTTTTTGAAGAATATATTTTATAAAAAATATTTTCCAATAAAATAATTTATTCTCAACACCTTAATTTTAATTTAAAAAAATAAAATTTATTAATAAATTTATATATAAAAATAACTAAAAATTTTAAAAATAAAAAATTGACTTTCTCTAAGAAAAATACTTTTCATTAACTAATTTTTTTTAATATCTTAAATACCAAACAAGTTTAAAAAATATTTTTCTATAAAATATTTTTCGTGACATAAATAGAGTTTAAATTATTATTAAAAAGAAAATAAATTTCAATAAATTAAAAAAATATAATTTAAACTTTAAAATCCTAATACATTTTAATTTTATTTGACTTTTTAATAATAATAATTAAGAGATACACTCATAAATTTAATTAGGTGATAAATATATCTATATAAATTTGAGAGTTCTCAGGTTTTACTCTTCCAATCTCTAATTTCTATTTTAATCTTTTAGTCTAAAAGAATTGAAATACAAAACAGATATGGTAAAATAATTTAAAGGAGATGCATTTGAGTTTGAGCGAAGACTTACTTGTTTGGTTTCCTTGACGACTTTTTTCTCAACATCAGCAGTTTCCTTAATCTTAATTTGAGGTGACACCAATTCAACTTTTTTTCTGCTCAATTTCTCTATCTGTTTATGAATTTTCAGCACGTCAATCGCCCCCTTTACCTTTATTTCAGCTTTCTCCACATCATATTCCACGTTGTGAACCCCTGCTCAGTCCAGCCATATTAATAAATAATCATCGATAAATAAATTATCATAAATAAAATAGTACGGGTCTCATCTCTTTTAATTAGTAGTATTAAATTTAAATTTTAGAATATAATATCTTTAAAACTCAAAATAAAATTAGTAAGAATAACTAAAACTCATATACCGAAAAATTTAAACAAAAGAAAAACTGAAAAGAAAAAAAACCTTGGATTGTCATGAGAGGCTTCTTGATATCTTGAGCACATTTCAGGCAATGCAAGTTCACTTTGTAGACAGCAGTTATCACCTCGTCCACTTTCTTTTCCTCTTTCTTTGATGCCATATTACCAACAAAATCTTGGAGATTGCAATTAAACACCTATTTATTCTTGCAACATCTATTATTTAAGTGTAAATTAGCTGAAGAAATCAAGTTAATTGCTCTAGAATCTTAAGAGAGAAGCTGGACTTTGCAATTTTTCAAGGCAATTTCTTGGTGGGATTTTGCTGAGAGTAGTTCACCAGAAAGTTGACAATTGCAAGCACAAGCCTTTCAAATCTTCCCTTGAATTCTCACCCACCCTCAACTTCTTCACATTTCCCTACTTTTATAATCAATAGAAAATATAAGACAAATAAGCAATTTCATGTACAATACCCATTAAAACTATGTTAAACAAAAGAAATAGAAAAATTTATTATTTAGTTTATATAGTTAATGAAACTGATTACTTAGTTTTTATATTTTTCAAAAATACATTAGTCACTGTTTTTTTATTCAAATCCTTAACTATTTAGTCACTCCATTCATTTATTTTTAATGTGCAAAATAATTAAAATGATTTTTTTAAAATTATTTGCTGTAATTTAATGTATAAATGTTGTTTCATCAAGAAACAATTTTACCTATACTCTATCTGTTTTGCATATTCTTATTTATTATTTTGATTTTGATGACAAAGTTGCAAGATCTTTAGCAAACAAGTATGTGTCTTCAGTGGGGTCGGCATGTACTTTCATAAGGTTTCGTTTGAACTTATACATTCTATAAAAAAAAATTTAAATAAATTTTTATAAAATTATATATAATTTAGATTTCTTTTAAAATAATTTTTATAAATTTAAAAAAATGATTTTTTTATTTTAAATAAAATAATTATAGAAAAGAAATAAATTGCTCTTTGCTTTTTAAATATGTTTATATGTTCTGCTCACAAATATGTGTAGGTAACTGCGGTTTCTCCACTGATTGCTTAACTATCAGATTCTCACAACTGCAATTATTATAATTAGTCTGCAAATCGCTTTTCCCACTCGACACTTTTCCTGGAAAATCTTCATTTTTTGCATCTCATCTTTCTGTTTCGTCAAGTATAAAATTTTCTTCACCACATAGGTGATCTTCCAATCTTCAAAACCAGCAATAGACCCATCATCTTTATCCATTTCCTCTTCAAATGCAACCACCTTCTCAACCACATTAACCAGTCGACAATCATTATTAACTCCCCTGTGTCCTGGATAATTATTCGATCGATGTTCAGGTGACATGGAACAACTAGTCTTGAATTTTACGGCAGACTTAGAACGGATCTAACTTTTGCTGCCGACGTCTGATAGAGACCCACGATAGCTTTTCAGAAAGGAAATTTCAAGACGCACGACTTTCAAAAATGTGATAAGGACCATAGGCCTGTCACAAAGTTCGATATGGAAATTCCATTGTTTAGGGGGTCAATTTTGCATTTTAATTTTTTTTTTGGATATTTTAGGTATTTTTATAATTTTACATATTAGGATTTTATTTTTATTATAAATAGTCTCCCTTGACTATTAAAAACTCACTTTTACTATCTTTGAAGAATTTCAATAAGACTATTCGTCTTTTAGCCTGTCTTTTCTCTTATATCGTCTTAGCCAAACGATATTGGTTAAAACTCCTGACGGAGTCTAATTAGTCCTTTATCAGATTGGTATCAGAGCAAAGTTCGACCATGGAGATAACCAAGAGGAGCGACTTGCTGCGATTGAGGCATCTTTGGCAGAATTGAGGGAGATGATCGGACAGCTAACCCTGCAGCAGAGAATCCACCAATCCGCCGCCACTGCACACTCCCAGCCAGTTGCCAATCCTGTGGCCGCCAATCCTGTGGTTGCCAATACTATGCCTGAAAATCTCCATTAGAATTATCAGGAAGGTTATAAGATCAAGATAAATCTTCAAAACTTTTCCGGTTCATTGGATGTGGAATCTCTTCTTGATTGGCTGGCAGAGGTTGAATGTTTCTTCGAAGTTATGAACGTGGAAGAGGATCGCAAGGTTCCAATTGTGGCTTATAAGTTAAAAGGGGGTGCAGCAGCCTGGTGGAATTCGATTCAAAACGAACACTATTGGAGGAGGCTGGAACCCATACGAAACTGGGTGTTGATGAAGCAGATGATTAAACAACGGTTATTGTCTAGCGATCACGCTCAGGTTTTGTATAACCGGTATCATGACTGTGTACAGGGGAACCGAAGGATGGATGAATATACCGAAGAGTTTTTGAGGTTGTAGGCGAGGTGTGAAAACTGTGAGAACGAAGCCCAGCATGTTGCTCATTATCAGAGGGGCCTGAATCACGAAATTCGTTGTATGATGGGAGTAGCTATGATTTTCACCTTGGCAGACGCCATTGAGATGAAAAAAAGGGTAAAAGAGTGTGTTGATTGGCAGCCATGACAGCAGTACAACCAGAATTTCAATTACAAAAATTCTGGTTCGACCGGGACGCAGCAGTATAGAGGCAATTACAACAGGTAGCCTTCTAAGGTTGTAAATTCTGGCAATCCTCAAAATACTATGGAAGAAAGAAGAGACAGTAAAGGAAAGATAGTCACCATTACAATAGACAAAGGACGCAGAACCAATCCTTATCAGAAGCCAAAGGGAGACATATGTTACCACTGCAAGCAACCTGGTAATTGATCAAATAATTGTCAGAACGTAGAGGAGTTAATACTGATCGCCGACAGGTTAATGTAGTTGATCAGGTGGCTGAAACTGACGAGGAAGTGGATGATGATGACAGATCTATTGTTGATTCTGAAGATGGAGAGCTCACCTATGTGGTGAAGGAAATCTTATGCTCAACAAAACAGGAGGATGAGACGCAAAGGAGGAAGATTTTACAGACAAAGTGTCGAGTAGGAGAGGCAATGTTTAGGCTAATTATAGATAGCTGCAGTTGTGAGAATCTGATACCTAAGCAATTGGTGGAAAAATTGTAGTTGCCTACACAGCCGCACCCTTCGCCATACAAAGTCGGATGGATTAAGAAAGGTCCGGCAATTGAGGTCAACAAAATCTACAGCCTGCCTATCTCGATCTATAAATCTTATACTGAACATGTTAATTGTGATGTTGTAGATATGGATTGCTGTGGAATTTTGCTAGGTCACCCTGGGCAGTTCGATATTGATGCTTTGCATAAGGGGAAGGAGAATTCATACATGTTCACAGGGAATCAAAAGAAGATTACTATCTTGACTTCCGGTTCTGCGAAACATTCTAAAGTGAAAGGAAGAATGTTGTTGTTGTTTCCACTGGAGTGCAGAGGCTATCAAGTGCAGTTGAGAAATCTGGAGACACACTGGCTTTATTAGTGAAAGCAAAAGATGCAATGGAGGATGCACCATCTTTACCACTACCCGTTAAAGAGCTGTTGAAGGAGTTTCCTAAGATAGTGGAGGAATCATCCAAGCTTCCACCTCTGCAGGATATCCAACATCAGATTGATCTCATTCCTGGATCAAAATTACCGAATCTGCCTTATTACAAGATGAGTCCAAAGGAGAGTGAAATCCTCCAAGAACAGGTTGAAGAATTATTGAAGAAGGGACATATTCGGGAGAGCATTAGCCCCTGCGGAGTACCTGCCCTATTAGTTCTAAAGAAAGATGGGACTTGGAGAATGTGCATGGATAGTAGAGCCATCAATAAAATTACAGTTCAGTATCGATTTCCTATTCCATGACTGGATGACTTGCTAGATCAGCTATCCAGATCTAAAGTATTCTCTAAAATCGATCTTAAAAGTGGCTATCACCAAGTTTGGATCAAGGAGGGAGATGAATGGAAGACCGCCTTCAAGAATAAGGAAGGCTTGTATGAGTGTCTGGTTATGCCCTTTGGTTTGACGAATGCACCTAGCACTTTTATGCGACTCATGAATCAGGTTTTGCGTCCTTTCTTACGCAAATTTGTGGTTGTTTATTTTGATGACAACTTGATTTTTAGTCGCAGCGAAGAAGAACATTTGCAGCATCTCCATCAAGTCATGACAGCCTTGCAAGAAAGTGAGCTGGTTGTTAATCTTAAGAAGTGCATTTATATGACGAAGCGCGTTCTGTTTCTAGGATTCGCTGTTAGTGCAGAAGGGATACATATTGATGAGAAGAAGGTAGAAGCAATACGGAATCGACCCATCCCCAAAACTATTTCTGAAGTTCGCAGCTTTCATGGCCTTGCTACTTTCTATCGACGGTTTATCAAAAATTTCAGCAGCATCGTTGCCCCTATCACAGATTGCTTGAAGAAAGAGAGAGTGCAAAAATTTGCTTGGACTGATGCTGCCAATAATAGCTTTGAAGAAATTAAAGATAAGCTTACTTCTGCCTCTATTCTTGCTCTACCCGATTTTGATAAATTGTTTGAGGTTGAATGTGATGCTTGTGGACTTGAGATTGGTGGAGTGTTGTCACAGTCTAAAAGGCCTATTGCTTTCTTTAGTGAGAAATTGAATGAAGCTAGGAAGAAGTGGTCCACTTATGAGCAGGAGTTATATGAAGTATTCCGGGCTTTTAAAACTTGGGAGCAGTATCTGATGGGCGAGAGTTTATTATTCACACGGATCATCAATCTTTGATCCATTTTAAAACTAAAAAACATGTGAATAAGATGCATGCTCAATGGGCAGCTTACTTTGGATCCTTTCATTATGTCATCAAACATAAGGCTGGCCATAATAATAAGGTGGCAGATGTCTTGAGTAGGAGGGCTGCTCTGTTGATTACAGTTAATCATGAGGTTGTAGGTTTTGAATTCCTAAAAGATTTGTATGCTACAGACGATGACTTTGCTGATATATGGGCTAGAGTTCAAACTCACCAGCCTGCTGATGGGTTCTTGATACATGATGGCTTTTTTTTTAAGGAGAATAGGTTATGCATTCCTCGATCTTTTTTGCGGGAAAGGCTGATTCGGGAGGTCCATAGAGGAGGTTTGAGTGGTCACTTGGGGCGTGACAAGACTATTGCTGGATTGGAGGAGCGTTTTTACTGGCCACAATTAAAAAGGGATACAGGTTGGATGGTCCAGAAGTGCCCAGTGTGTCAAACTCAGAAGGGACATTCGCAGAATACAGGCTTATACACTCCACTGCCTATTCCAGCACATCCTTGGGTGGACTTATCTATGGATTTTGTTCTTGGTCTTCCACGTACTCAACGTAGATCTGATTTCATTTTTGTTGTTGTTGACAGACTCTCCAAAATGGCGCATTTCATTCCTTGCAAGAAAACTAATGATGCTTTTCATGTGGCAAAACTGTTTTTCCAGGAGGTTGTTCGCTTATATGGCGTCCCTAAGACCATTACTTCTGATAGAGATGTGAAGTTTCTAGCTCATTTCTGGGTGACTTTATGGAAACGTTTTGGAACTGAACTTTGATATAGTAGTGCTGCCCATCCCCAAACTGATGGACAAACTGAAGTGGTGAACCGCACGTGATAGAGCATATTTTAGACCAATTTATCATGATGTTATTAATGCTTATTTACATCTTTTTTGCCTAATTTAGTAGTTTTGATATTATTTTGCAGAACATAGGTGTAAAGAGAAAATCTGATGAAAATGCTCTTAAAACTGCCAAAAAGTGCCAAATATGGAAAGTGCCAAATAAGGAAAGTTTTCAAATAAGGAAAGTGTTAAATAAGGAAAGTGCAGAAGCAAAAACAAAATAGGAAAGCGCAGTCAGCAGATTATTTGAAATTCAAATTGCAGATCTTTCTTTACTTGTTTAAAGATGTGCAGACACCTCAGCAGTCAGTTCTACCTATTCAGGAAGCAAGATCTCGCATTCAAGATTCAAAATTTGAAATCCAAAAGAAGGATCCACCTAAAGAGGAAAGTTTGAACAGCACACACACCACTTCTGAAGCCCTAGCAGCATGCCCCTTGCCTTCTTAAGCACAAGCCGCGCGCCTCTCCCTTTCAAACACTACTTGGGCGGCAAGGCTTGCATGGGCAGCCTCTTGGGCAGCAACTTAAGTACTTGGGTAGCAAGTATCACCTAGGGCAGCACAAAAATCCTATATAAGGATCCCTAAACCAGCCGACCACATCTTCTTTTCCTCCCTTCAGATTGCGAAGACACCTTCATCTTCTCCAAGAGCTTCGGCCTTCCTTCTCTTCTTCTTCCTTTCTTTGTTTTTGGTATTTGTTTCAGCCATGAGTGGCTAAAACCTTTTATTCTAGTTGAAGATTAGGTGAAACTTTGGTTGTTTTATGGATTGAGAGATTTGAACATACATTGTTTAACTTTTGCTTATTTAATATTTATGTAATTTCATGCTTGATTCCATTATTGCTTTGTTATTTTGATCAATGTGGCCAGTTGATTCTTAATTGCAAGGTAATATATTGTTAGTTTGAATAATTTTAAGTCCGTAATTGCTTGGATTGTTCAAACACAAGAACACTTGGTGTAAAAACTAAAGAAATTGTATGATCTAGCAACATCTCATGCGTTTGGGTAGCTAAGATTGGCTCTCTTTATCTCTTAATGCAATTGACAGTTGTTTTGATGCCTAAGGCCCAAGGACGTTCCTTGGCAACTTGTTGATTAGTAATTAATTAGAGGACGTTCTCTAATTGGTTTATGATTAAGGAGAGACATGGTGGTGAGAAGCGTTTTCCATCTCCATAACTAATCTATTGAATCAATCAAAAGAACATAAGTTTCAATGATCAATCCCAACAACTGAAGTGGATCCAATTCTTCAACTAGAGCTTTCTCATTATTGATTTCTTTTATTTTAATTATTTGCCTTCTTTTATTGCTTTCAGTCTTAGTTCAATTAAATCAATCTCAAAACCCCCCCATTTTACTTTCAGTTTATTTTTGTTTCAGTTAATTCTCTTGGTCTTGATAAGGAAGATAGGTAAGTTTTCAATTCTCTGTGGATTCGATCCTTTACCACTATCTGCAGTAGTAATATTGTTGATAACCGGAAAGGTTATTTTTGACAGGCTTCGACAACCACGAGTCAGCACGCTTGGCAATCTTTTGCGCTGCACTTGCAGTAACAATAAAACTGATTGGGATCTTGCTCTTGCCCAAGCAGAATTTGCTTATAACAGTGCTGTCCATAGCTCCATAAAGATGTCACCGTTTGCTGTTGTGTACAAAAAAGTCCTAGCGCATACAGTTGATCTTATTGCCCTTCCCACAGGTTCTCACAACAGTATTGTAGCAAGCAACTTGGCAAAACAACACGTGGATATTTTCAAACAGGTACAATAATGCCTTACAGAAGCCAATGATAAATATAAAGCTACAGCTGATAAACATAGGCATTTCAAGTCCTTCAATGTCGGTGACTAAGTTATGGTGTATTTACGCAAGGAGCGTGGTGGAGAACAGAAAAAGCTTGACGCTAAGAAGATTAGTCCATTTCGGATCATTCAGAAGATTAATGATAATGCCTATGTTCTTGACCTACCACATGAGATGAAAATTTCCAAGACGTTTAACGTGGTGGATCTATTACTAATCTGCTGATGACAACTCGAGGTCAAGTTCTTTACAAGTGGAAGGGAATGACATGAAACAACTAGCATTGAACTTTACGGCAGACTTGGACTAGGCCTAACTTTTGCTGCCGACATCCGATAGAGACCCACGATAGCTTTTCAGAAAGGAAATTTCGAGACGCACGACTTTTAAAAGTGTGACAAAGGCCATAGGCATGTCACAAAGTTCGTTATGGAAATTCCATCGTTTAGGGGGTCAATTTTGCATTTTAATTATTTTTTTGGATATTTTGGGTATTTTTGTAAATTTTCATATTAGGATTTTATTTTTATTATAAATAGCCTCCCTTGGCTATTAGAAACTCACTTTTTCTATCTTTGATAAGACTATTCGTCTTTCAGGCTGTCTTTTCTCTTATATCGTCTTAGCCAAACGATATTGGTTAAAACTCCTGATGAAGTCTAATTAGTCCTTTATCACCAGGTTGCCTGCAGCGATAGCATATGTCTCCAGTTGGTTTCTGATAAGGATTGGTTTTGCCTCCTTTGTCTGATGTATTGATGACTGCCTTTCCCTTACTATTTCTTCTTTCTTCCATAGTATTCTGATGATAATCAAAATTTACAGTCCTAGAAGCTTGTCCGCTGTAATTACCTTTATACTGCTGAGTTCCTGTCGAGCTATAGTTTTTATAATTAAAAATTCTAATTAGACTAATGTCGAGGCTTCGATTCAACACATTCTTCTACTCTTTTCACCATCTCAATGACATCTGCCAAAGTAAAAATCGCAGCTACTCCCATTATACAACAAATTTCATGATTTAATCCCCTTTGATAATGAGCAACCAATTGGGCTTCATTCTCACAGTTATCACTCCTCGCCTGCAACCACAAAAACTCCTTTGTATATTCATATACCATTTGACTCCCTTGGATACAATCATGATATCGATTATAAAAAACTTGAGCATGATCACTAGGCAAGAACTGTTGTTAAATCATCTGCTTCATCAACAGCCAGTTTCGTATAGGTTCCAGCCTCCTACGATAGCGTTCGTTTTAAACAGAATTCCACCATGCTGCTGCACCACCCTTTAATTTATAAGCCACAATTGGAATCTTTCGATCCTCCTCCACGTTCATAACTTTGAAAAACTGATCACCTCCGCTAATCAATGAAGGACAGATTCTACATCCAATGAACTAGAAAAGTTTTGAAGATCTATCTTTATCTTGTAACTTTCGTGATAATCCTATTGGGGATTTACAACCACAAGATTTGGAATTGGATATAGGCGTTTGGCTGTAGCAGGTTGGTTGTTATCCCATTGTAGGGCTAGCTATCCGATCATCTCTCTCAATTCTGCCAAGGATGCCTCAATTGCAGCAAGTCGTGCCTCTTGGTTATTGACCATGGATGAACTTTGCTCTGGTACCAATTGAAATAGGACTGTTTAGGCTCCATCAGAAATTTTAACCAATAACGTTTAGTTAAGACGAAATTTAAAAAACGAAAGGCTAGAAGCCTAAATTTCTTATTGAATTTTCAAAAATTGAAAAGTGTTTCAAATAGCTAAAAAAAGCTATTTATAATAGAAAAGAATCCTAATATGAAAAAATCTAAAAAATAATAAAAATGCAAAATTGACACCTTAAACGATGTAATTTTGACCTCGAACTTTGTGACGAGACCTGTGGCTCTGTCACATTTTTGAAAGTCATGCGTCTCAAAATTTTCTTTTGAAAAAGCTATTGTGAGCCTCCAATGGATGTCGATAGCAGAAGTTAGGCTCAGTTCAAGTCTGCCATAAAATCCAAGACTAATTGCTTTGCATCATTAATTACCTTTCCAAAAAGCTATTGTGGGCCTCCAAGGGACATCGACAGCAGAAGTTAGACTCGATCCAAATTTGCCATAAAATCCAAAACTAATTGCTCCACATCACAAAGTTTGATCAAAATGAGATGCTATTTGTCTCCCAAATTACAGGGTTTAATTAATATCAAATGCTATTTATCTTCTTTTTTTACCTTCTTACTGCATAAATAATTACAAAAAAAAAAAATTAGAACAACAAATCAATAATGTATATCTATATATAAAATAGTATGTAAATAACTTACTCTAATTGTACCTTTTTTATTGTTGACTACATCTCACTTAAGGTCAAGTTGTTCGCTAATTCAGGCTCAGATGCTGGTTTTGACTGAGAAGAACCTATGCTTGATATTGGAACAAAAGGACAACTCCCTTCAGCATCTGATAAATTAAGTCTTTTCTGGATGTTTTCTTTCATTTTCTTTGAAAGAGGGCTTTGTATAAAGATTGGGCTTTGAGATGGAGATGGTGTAAGTGGCGAATGAGATTCTAAACATGCATGCTCATCTTTAAAAATTTAAGTGACTCTAAATGAAATATTTGATGCATGTTCTATTCTTGAACTTAAAACTACTAGAAAAATTCTTTCATTATTATATATCCTTATTAACACCGATGGAATTGAATTCTTATCCCTTAAGCCATGAACCAATGTAGATGCAAGAACACCGATCAAATCTGCAGCCAATCTACCAAAAATAACAAATATAGTCATACCATCGAATCTTCAACAATGATGTCCAATTGGTACCAGTAAATAATTTATTAAAAAAATAATTGTGCAATAAGCAAATTAAAAATATAGATGATATACCAAGGCATTGAAGGTTCTTTTAACATGCCACATTTATTATTACACCAAACGTTATCATTATGGTTTTGCGTACTACTTTTACAATTTGGGTAAGTTTGTTACCACCAACCAAATGATTCATCAATATGCTTAATCATGGATTTGCACATAAATTTAATGTCCTAATGAAAGATATAGTTACATAAATGTACATAAAAAAAATTAAAAGAATAGATGAAAATATAAATTTTGAAAACATATACCTTATCAGTGTGAATGTCTACTGAAAGTAACTCACTAATTGTTTTTCTGTTGGTGAACCTTTCCATTTCAAGGTTTATAAGTGGTTCATCATTCGGTTTAGATTTCTCAAACTTTTTTTATTGATTCTAGAAGGTTGGTGTTTAATTATGTAAGTAAAATATTTCAAAATAAATATAAAAAATAAAATATTGTTAAGAATTACAAACCTTGTAATAAAAGCAATGACTTTTGGAATTTGTGGATTTATATACACTTTTGTAGCCTATGCATTAGGTTGTTTGCATTAGAATTCACGAATATGATGCATTGCATAATTTACTGTTGATGTGGATGGATGTTGGATGACCCACTAGCCCTCGAGTATGATATGTTATGGCGGATATAGAAAGACCAGGGCTGCCCATTCTACGTTCCTGGCACTATGTAAGGGAAAGACCAGGACTGTCCATTCTATGCCCCTAGCACTATGTAAGGAAAAGACTAGGGCTGCCCATTCTACGCCCCTGGCACTATGTAAGGGAAAGACTAGTGTAACGACCCGAAAACCGGACCACTACCGGTGCTAGGATTCAGGTCGACTTAAGGTCGCCGGAACCCGTAGTAAGCCTACTATGCATCCTGTGTACCTGATAAAATCCCATACATGAACATACATTTTCATAAAGAATTTTAAACTTTTCCATATATCAAGCTTGACCTGTGCATTCAACATAAACTGTATACATAAAACCACACTAGAGCCCTTATCAAATGCTCTAGTATGGTTAACATCACATACATCAAGCTTGGTTCAACATAACTCATTATAAAAACTTTTACATAAAAACATGTTCACTGGGATTAACAACATAAACTAGGGTAAAGCACAAATCTATTCCATTAAAAATTACATGTCCATTACTATCTATTACATAAATTATACCCGCCTCAAGCTGACTTCCCGAGCTAATCTTGACCCTGCAAACCTGGGGTTAGGAAAAAGGGATAAGTTACAAGTGCCTAGTGAGCAGAACCATAAAAACAGTTTAAATAAATATATGCTCGCATGAAATGCATCACAACACAGACAATTCACATCAAGGATGGACTTGTCACCAGTAACCCTTTACATATCCAAATAATATCCGGCCCTCGACGGAGCTCCTCAGGACTTCCTCTTAAACATAACATAACATATCCAACCGTGCCAAGGGCGTAGAATGGGCCTCGACCTGGACTTTCTCTTACATCGTGCCAGGGGCATAGAATGGGCCTCGACCTGGACTTCCGTATCATACCATATCATATCATATCGAGGGCTAGTGGGTCATCCAATATCCATCCACATCAACAGTAAATTATGCAATGCATCATATTCGTGAGTCCTAATGTAAACAACCTATTACATAACATGGCATTCATGATGCATGAACATGCTTAAAAGTTTGATAATCTTTAAAACAATGGATTAGTTTAGTTCTACTCACCTCTGGCTGACGCTTTACTAACACTGGAGCAGTTTCCTCACTGCTGGCCTTTACGGTCTCCCAGGTCCGATCCTACACAGGTGGACTTAAATGAGGGACCAAACATACTCTAACAAGACTTTAAACGTCTCCCCAAAAACTCCCTAAAACATCACAAAACATGCATATAAAATGAGTAAAGGAAGGCTGAGCAGAGGACTTTCGGCGGCAGGTTCGGCGGCCGAAGGTCCTCAACAGATCCGAAAGTCGGGGTCCTTCAGGGGCAGGTTCGGCGGCTGAAATTCCTACACAGATTCGAAAGTCAGGGACTTTCGGGGGCGGGTTCGGCGGCCGAAACTCCCTTCCAGGTCCAAAAGTGCATGCTTTCGGGAGTGTTGAGAAATCTAGAGATTATTGCAACCCAAAGGCGCAGCGGAAAAATAAAATTTCTCTGATTTTCTTTTCCAGAATCCGAGTGCTTCGTTTATTTCATAAGAAGAATATGAGACTAACCTGTTAATCTCGTAAAGAAGATATAATACCAGACTGATGGTGCTGCTTTTTCAAACGAACACCCTCAATGGTATTCACACGAATGTCTTCTATCCTTCTAGAGTGCTAGCTCTCGCAAGGATGGATAGATTATGTGCTCCACAATCTACAATTGTTAGACTGAATTTTTTCTCAAGAATTAACGTCATCCTTCCACAATTCATAGAAGGAGTATTTATATGTTTCAGTCTTTTATTTTTCCCACAACTCCTTTTCCTAAAAGGAGTTGTGTTCATAACCCACTATCACAATCTCACAGATACTTAAATATCTTATGTGTAATAGTTACAGATAGACTGCAGATCTTTTAAATATTATTATCTCATAATAATAAATAATTAATAATAATAACACTTTATTATTATTAATTAATATTAATAATAATAACACATTATTATTATTAATTATATTAATGGTTAATAATAATAACACTTTATTATTATTAATTATATTAATGGGCTTTGGGCTTTTAGCCCATTAATATTTCATAGCACATCAATAACGTTCTTTTGTGTGTGACCCAATAGGCTCACATTAATTGGTAATAGGCCCAGTCCCACAAGGCCCATAAGTCATAAGTGGCCTCTAGCAATATATTATGACTACCCAACTAATATGAGTATCAATAGTCCGATAAAGCCTAATAAATAGAACATGTATTAATCCCTTTGTCACACGATATCTAGTTTGAACATAAGTCGTGGTCAATGTCAAACTTATAATGTTCAAACTTATGATTTCTCGATCTCTAAGTAGACTGATAAATTCAAATGATATTGATCACACTATCAATTCATTTGAGCACGGCCATGCATTTCTCAGTCTCACTTATCGAGGGGTCCAGAAGATATCTCTCTCAGAGAGAGGGACAAATCCTATCTTGATTGTTCATTATCCTCTACATAATTTTTATTATGCTCAATCGTAACCTTTATGATTGTCCGATTAAAGACAATGTTTGGTTATGTCAAAACATAATAGTCCTTATGTTGGAAACTATGACAATCTCAAGTCAAAGGATTAAGACATAACTACTTTGAGATTCACTTATGACAATAACCCATGTAGTGATCTCAATGCGGGTCCATCCAATACTTTATTCTCTAACAAGTATCTATGATTATTGAATTATGTCAACATATACATAATTATCTCATGATTATCAATCAATAATCGTACTAGTTATATTTTATTATTATCAACATAATAATAAGTAACCAGGGATGATAATCATTATTATGTAACATGCAAACAAATAATAATGATTAAAAACCTCTTTTATTAATAACCAAACGACATACAAAAAGGTCCAAGATAATGGCTTAGGGCAAATACACCAACAGGGGGCATGTTAGGCAGCCAAAAGGCTGCCTCCCATGCAGGTTCGGCGGCCGAACCCTGCTTCGACCGCCGAACCTGGGTTCGCCAGAATGGCAGAACTCAATTCTGCCACATGCATTTCAACCCCAAACTCTCAAATCCTCACATCCAACTTTCTAAAACATGCATACTCACTCCAACATGCATAAGAGGCATAAAAACTAACCTAAACCCCAACAAACAACAATAAAACATAAGAAGGAGCATACATTCATCAAAAACCCAACTCCAACCCTATAGCTCTAGATCCAACCATAACGTGCATCTTTACTCCTTAACCCTTCATAAAACTTAATTAAAAACATAAGAGAGGTAAGGATCTAGGCTTACCTCTTGGAAATCTAGGAGTGATAGCAACCCCAACGTGGAGATGAGTCAAACGGTCTCCAAGGCTTCAAAAACTCGGGTTTAAGCTTAGATCTTCAAAGACAAGAGAAAGCTCGTGAAAACATTGAAGGATTTGAAAGAAAATCACAAAATCATCAAGGGGAGGGCGTGAACTTACCTTTGCCCGAAAATGGAGAGAAAAGATCGCTCGTTTTCAGACTGGGGGCCTCTTATAGGTGGCTGGCCAGACCACCTTCGATGGCCGAAAGAGCTCCCGCGGCAGCACCATGTTCGGTGGCCGAACCTGGGCTTATCCCTCAAAAACATTTTCTTTTCATTTTTAAAACTTTAACTCAAAAACTTAGCATTAAAACCATGAAAAACATTTTGTAAAAACATATTTTACCCTTCCAGAGGTTTCGGTATCCGAGATTCTGGACTCCAGCGGAGATTCCGTCGGAAGGTTGGAATTTTGACACCGGAGTCTAACCGGGTATTACAACTAGGGCTACCCATTCTACGCCCCTAGCATTATGGATATGTTATGTTATGTCTGAGAGGAAGTCCTGAGGAGCTCCCGTTGAGGGCCGGACATTATTGGAATATGTAGAGGGTTACTGGTGACAAGTCCATCTTGATGTGAATTGTTTGTGCTGTGACGCATTTCATGCGAGCATATGTTTATTAAACTGTTTTTATGTTCTGCTCACTAGGCTCTTATAGCTGACTCGCAGTTGTCGAAGCCGGTCAAAAATAACCTTTTCAGTTATCAACAATATTACTACTGCAGATAGTGGTGAAAGGATCAAATCCACAGGGGATTGAAAACTTACCTATCTTCCTCGTCAAGACCAACAGAATTAACTGAAAGCAAAGAAACTAAAAACAAAATAAAAATAAAGTGCAATAAAAGTAAAAATGGGGATTTTAAGATTGATTGAATTGATCTAATGCTGAAAGCAATAAAAGAAAGTGAATAATAAAAATAAAGAGATTTCAATAATGAGAAAGATCTAGTTGAAGAATTGGATCCACTTCAGTTGTTGGGATTGATCATTGACACTTAGTTTTCCTTAATAGATTCAATAGATTAGTTATGGATATGGAAGACGCTTCTCATCACCATGTCTCTCCTTAATCATAAACCAATTAGGGAACGTCCTCTAATTAATCAATAATCAACAAGTTGCCAAGGAACGTCCTTGGACCTTAGACATCAAAACAACTGTCAATTGCATTAAGAAATAGAGAGATCTAATCCTAACTACCCATACGCATGGTGATATTGCTAAATTATGCAACTTCCTTAGTTTTTACACCAAGTGTTCTTGTAATACCCGGCTAGACTCCGGTATCGGAATTCCTACCGTCCGGTGGAATCTCGGATGTCGGAAGCCTCTAGTAGGGTAGAATCATGTTTTTATAAAATGTTTTAAGGTATTTCATGGTTTTAAGTAAAATGGAAATGAGTTTTTGTATAAAAACAACCTTGAAGGAAAACTCAGGTTCGGCCGCCGAATCTCAAGTTCGGCCGCCGAACATGCATGCCTTCGGGAGCGCCTTTAGGCCCCCGAAAGCATAAGTGAGGAAAGTCCAGGTTCGGCCGCCGAACCTCAAGTTCGGCCGCCGAACATGGCATGCATGCAGAGGCACGTTCGGCCCCCGAACGTGGCTTGGCCAGCCACTATAAAAGGGTCCCTTAGCCGAAAACGGGCGAGCTTTTTCCCCATTTCCGGCCAAGGTGAGTTCTCCGCCACCCCTCACCGATCTTGAGTCCTTTCCTTCAGATCTTTCAAGTTTTTCACTATTTTTCATCTTGTTTTGAAGATTTCTGAGTTTTGAGCAAGTTTTGGGAGCTTTGAGGTTCAAGAACTCAAAATCTTCCACCTCCGAGTTTAGGACGTCCCTCCCTCGATCTTCAAGAGGTAAGAGCCGATCTTAAGCTCATTACATGTTTTAAGTGATTTTTATGCAAGATCTATGGGGTAGAATGCATGTTTAGCTCATGGTTAGGTTTATGGGTTTTATATGTGTTTATGGACAATGTGAGTTGCTTGTGTGTTGTAGTTGGGGTTTTTGATGGTTTGATGCCCCTAGGAACTTGTATGTTTGCTTGTGTATGATTGAGGAATGTTGTAGAATAGGTTTATGCATGTTTGGATGAGATAGGAGGCATAAATGCATAGGGGAGCTGAGTTTCTGCCATTCTGGGAGAAACCAGGTTCGGCAGCCGAAGGAACTTTCGGCCGCCGAACATGCTTGTGGAGGCAGCCTTCGGCTGCCGAAGCTTGCCCCCGAAAGGAGACTTTCATCTCTGTCTGGGACTTTTGGCCGCCGAAGGTGCCGCCGAACTTGCATGAGTTTCGCCTCTGTCTGGGAGTTTCGGCCGCCGAAGGTGCCGCCGAACCTGCCTGACTTTCGGCTCTGGAGGGACTTTCGGCCGCCGAACCTGTCGCCGAAAGTGCCCTGTTCAGCCATTTCTTGCATGTTTTTCTATGAGTATTTCATGATGTTTTAGGGGGTTTTTGGGGAATAGTTTAGAGTTATGTTCATGGATGTTTGGTCCCTCATTTGAGTCCGCCTGTGTAGATTCGGACCCGAGGAACCGAGGACCCCAGCAGTGAGTCTGTTGCCCCAGTGTCTGGTCAGAGCAATCCAGAGGTGAGTGGAATAAACCTTTACGTTTAAAGTAAATAATTTCAAAGTTTTGAGCATTGTTCATGCATCATGAATGCCATGTGATGAATTAGGTTGCTTGCATTAGAATTCACGAATATGTTGCATTGCACATTTTGATGTTGATGTGGATGAATGTTGGATGATCCATAGCCCTCGATCTATGATATGACGATGTGATATGTACGGTACGAAAAGTAAGACCAGTGGGACCCATTCTACGTTCGCTGAGACTATGTAAGGGAAAGACCAGGACCCATTCTACGTTCTGGCACAGTTGGACCATGTTATGTTATGATATGTAAGGGAAAGACCAGGACCCATTCTACGTTTTGGCACAGTTGGACCATGTAGAGGGCTATTGGTGACAAGTTCATCCTTGATGTGATTAGCTGTGATGTGATGCATTTCATGTTATCATATGTTTTAAGTGTTTTATTATTCTGCTCACTGGGCTCTAGTAGCTCACCTCTCTCCCAATTTCCCCAGGATTGCAGGTACAGGGTAGACCAGGAGGTTTACAAGAGTAATGAAGTCACGTGTATGTAATAGTTAGTGTGGACATGATAGATGTATTAATGTTATGTAAAGGTACAGTTTCAGTCATGTAATGATATTGAGGATTAGATATTATGCTTGACATTGTGTATGAGGTATCCCTTTTATTACATGATCAAAATGGTTTATTATGTTCATGAAAGCCAACTCATCTTATGATGTATCGCCCATTGGGGTATTGATGAGATCCCACAGAGGGATCATGATTATGATTATGAGTATGTTCAGGTTGAGTTGGATGTATGAAAGAAAAGTTTTAAATTTTTATGTATGTTGTTGATCATGTATGGGATTATACAGGTTTACAGGTTTCATGTTAGGCTTGCTACGGGTCCCGGCGGCCTTATGCCGACCTGGATCCTAGCGCCGGTAGCGGTCCGATTTTCGGGTCGTTACAGTTCTTATGTTTAAACAATCCAAGCAATTACGGACTCAAAATTATTCAAACTAACAATATATTACCTTGCAATCAAGAATCAAGTGGCCACATTGATCATAATAACAAAGCAATAATGGAATCAAGCATGAAATTGCACAAATATTGAATAACCAAAAGATAAACAACTTATGTTCAGATCTCACAATCCATAAAACAACCAAAGTATCACCTAATCTTCAACTAGAATAAAAGGTTTCAGCCACTCATGGCTGAAACAAAACAAGAAAATAAAGAAAGGAAGAAGAAGAGATGGTGTCACTTGCAATCCCGTATGTGTGTCCAAGGGAGAGTAGAAAAAGCATGGGGAGGCTCCTTATGTGTCTTTTTATAGTTGAAAGTGTTGGCCTAGGTCCTTACTTGCTGCCCAAGTTGTTAAGTTGCTGCCCAAGAGGCTGCCCAAGTGCTGCCCATGTCCTTGCATTAATGAGGTGGAGCTTCCTTTTGAATTTTGAATGTGCAAGACTTAAGGTGGCATGTGTGACTTCTTTGGCTTCTTTGACAAGCTGAATTTGAATTTCAAATTTGAATGTGCATCTTCTAAAGATTTGGCTTCTTCAATAAGAAAAAGGATTCTTGAAGATCTTGAATTTCAAACTGCTCTGCAGACTGCACTTTCCTTATTTGCCACTTTCCTTATTTAGCACTTTCCTAAATGAGCTGAATCTTGATTTTGAATTTTGAATTCTCTTAAGGATTTGAAATTTGAATTTCAAATTACTTTTCTTATTTGGCTCCTTTCAAGTTGCATTTGGCATGCTTGCTCTCCTTTGCTCCATTTTAGGCAGTTTTAGGGGCATTTTCACCAAATTGTCTCTTTACACGATTTTCTGCATAATAAAATTAAAATCACAAAATTAGACAGAGAAAGTGTAAATTAACATGAATAACATCATGATAATATGGTCTAAATTATGCTCTATCAATTCCTTTGTTTGATTCAATAAATTAGCTATGGAGATGGAACACGCTTCTCACCACCATATCCCTCCTTAAGCATAAATCAATTAGGAAACGTCCTCTCATTAATTACTAATCAACAAATTGCCAAGGAACGTCCTTGGGCCTTTGGCATCTAACAACTGTCAATTGCATTAAGAAATAGAGAGATCTAATTCTAGCTACCTAAACTCATGGTGATATTGCTAGATCATGCAATTTCCTTTGTTTTTATATCAAGAGTTATTTGTATTTAAATAATTCAAGCAATTACGGACTTAAAACTATCCAAACTAATAAATTATTACCTTACAATCAAGAATCAATTGTCCCTACCGATGAAGTTGTTGCTGACCGCCCTTGGAGCTTTTGTTGTCAGTAGAGTCGTTAATAGCAACCAGCATAACATCAACGCCACCTTTTATGGTTGTACATGGTGCCTACTCGGCCGGAATCTCACTTCAGAACTCCTTCATCCTTCAGGAGTGAAGTCCTATTCTTACGCTCGAAAGTGGATGCTGCAAATCCTCGTTAACCGCTTTGAATCGCAGTCAAAATCTGGAAATCTTGTTCGTGTTTTGGTTGGTATCAATACGGCATGTTTTGCTTACTAGTTTTCACGTGTTTTGGCAATAAGCTTAATCAAAAACAGATTGAATAAATCGAGAGAGTTGTCTGGCCAAGATTGTCCAAAATTGTGTTTCACAAATGCTAATCACAGTTCTCGCAGCTTCGGAAGGATCAAGAAGACGTATTAATTCCATTAATTAGAGCAAGAATGAAGGTGAAAGAAGAGAAATTAAGCAAATCCAACAATGAAAACAATGACTATAGCTTATAATATGTTGATACACATCTTCAACTCTCCCATGAGAAAGGAAGCTAAGCGAAGATGAAATTGTTTATGCGACGAACTTCTTAACGCCGACACAGGTACTACCTCCACAGCCTTGCAATGGATTATGGCGAATTTGGTCAAATACCCATAAATTCAAGAGAAGATTTTCGTGGAAATCAAAGGGGTTGTTGGGAACGCGACAGAAAAGATAAAAAAAGAAGATATGCAACAGAAGAGATAAAGAAAGAAGATCTGCAACAAAAGGAAAAAGATGAGAGAACCATCCTGTGAAATGAAAGAACCTATTCATGATTTCTACAGGAGAATCATGTGGAATGAGAGATCCAGAGAAAGAGGGAGAGAGAATGATTTCTGCATTTAGAGAAAGTATTTAAGACTTTTCTTGCGTATTTAACAGAAAAACTAACGATTATTAACAGAATACGTACTTGTTGCATTTTAAAAACATGAGAACATTATTATTTGACCTAAAACCAATTAATGAATTTCATTAAAACTCAAAAACCCATAGTAATTTTCCCACAATCTTAATATTTAAATTCATCCCCAATCTGATTTAAGATATCAGACTACTCGTACCATCCTCAAAACTGCATTACAGTCAAATTTAATTTCTTACCAACTAAATCTCTCTGATTTATAAGAATACTCGAAACATACAAGTAAATAGCAACTTCAACTCTCCAACGCCTGTAATATGGCTTCTCTAATTTGATTTTTAAATTAGGAAAGGAAAAGGGGACAAAATGTTCTCATTTTACAGATCTATTTCAAATTACACCCCGCCCAAAAAAAATCACTCGATTTGAAAAGGGCAGTATTTTCAATCGTCCTAGTTTTTATGACCATCAAGAAAATGAACCTTACAACCAAACAATATATACTGCGAAAAACTATCCTGTTCCTGCAATTTTATTCATTCAAATAATAACGAATTCAATTCTTACAACATCATGGTCATAATATTTCCCGAAGGAAAGAAGAAAAAATAATAAACCTATACAGTTTCACTATGCTACATGACATTTCTGTATGCTTATCATTTAACTGATTCTGGAGATGCTGCTTATGCAATCGGCTTTTCTTTTCATCCTATGCTCTCGTATGCGAGGTACTAATATGATCAAAATGTTCAGATCCTACATAATACTGATAACACAGTTGTTGAATTCACTCGATGGTACTCGTGCATCAAGCAAAACAACTTCTCCAAATATGCATAATATATATGTATGTATATATATTCTGACTGGCACTCGGCTTAACTCAATAAATGATCACTGTCAAGTGATTGCTTTATTGTACGAAGCTCCCAATTACCCTCACCATCAATAAGCCGTAATTCCACAGAATGGAATGGTATTAGAGCAGGACGCTGACAAGGAAAAAAAAAAAAAAAAAAAAAAAAAGAGAGAGAAAAGAACAGGTGAGGGATACTATTTAATTCTATGGTAAAAATGCAAAGCTAGGACAAATAGTTTGTTGGAGATGATCATATCACATTGCTATTATTATGTAAATTAATATTTTTTTTTATAGTATTGAAACGGAAAATGCGTGTTTTTTAAACTAAAATCAAAGATGATCTAACCAAAACCACGATGCAACTGCGATCATCAGAACTTGATCGCATCAGATCATATATACCATGCTTTCATTTCCATTAAAATTAACACGACACTTGCCTGTGAGGATGTAACAAATGTGATGTTCATATCAGTAGCAAGCCTATAAAGTTGTTCTTCAACATCAACGCTCGTGGCACTGAGGAAAAAGCAATACAATTGTAATTAAGGCACCAACTTGTAATAGATAAAATTGAAGGTGAGGTTAAGAAGAATAACATACTTGGTACACTCGTCGAGAATGCCAAATTTAGGCTTGTGGAAGAATAGGCGTGCCTTGCAAAACAAAAGCATCATGACAAATAGTCGAGGAAACCAATTGTGGAATCCTGTTCCTTATCCATTTAAATGTGAAAAGCAGTCAGATTAGCTTTACTCACCATGCCTAATCTCTGTTGTTCTCCAAGAGAGAGAATGTCTTCCCAATTCAAATTAGCATCCCAACCACCTTCCTCCCTTTCCAGAAGATAGTTCAGTCGAACATTCTCCAGAATTGCTTTCAAACGTGTATCCAGAAGCTTTGTGGTGTCACCAGATATTTTACCTAAAATTTAACACAAAGGTTACCAAGAGGACAACAGAATGGAGATATTATAGCTCAGAAAATTATATCACCACTATGAGAAGGGAAATAATGCCCAGGCATGAAAATTATAAAATCATTCTGCAACTTTACTTGGGGATAAAAAAGGAGAAGATTCAATACTTGACATAAAAAGGTACCAAAATAGCTGCATGCAACTGTTACTTTCATCACTAAAGCTAATGAAAGGAACTGGCATCTCTAAATGAAGATGTTACAAATGGAACACTAATAAAAACTTAAATTTTGGCATTTAACCAGTCTCTAGTATCTCCGTCAAGGACCATATTTGAGAGTAACAGAAGCAGAGAGCTAGAATTCCAAGGTTCTATGTGAAAAATAAAGCAAGCAGCAGCAAACATTTGTTTCCCAACAATTTCATACTCATACCAGTTTCAACAAGATATCAGTTCCCGCTGCATATTTCTCTCTATTTTTGCTCTCAACTTTCTTGGTTGAGCAGATAACCTCAAAGGCTGCTGCTGCTGTTACATTGCCAGAGGTAGCCCATCCCCCTTCTCGGTTTAGTTTTTTAATGCTTTTTTCTTTAGATTTATCAATTATTTGGTTGGATTCGGGAAGTTTCTGTATTTACAGTTATTTTCCTTCAGAAAGGTTTGCCTTTTTTGAGTCTCAGTCTTAGTTTTTCTCAGATTTTGGTCTTTCCTTACCTGAGGTTTGTTTGCTGGCTTCTTGGATTAGATCTTCACGATGACCCAGCATAGGAAAATTCCGAAGTCTTTTCACAACCTTTCCGAGTCTTTTACCAAAATTCTAACGTCCATAGTATTCTTTATACTCAATAAGTAATCATATGTATTTTATGTGCAACATGTATAAGTATATATGTAATAGGAATGAATAATTTGCTGATTACGCAAAATGTTAGGAGCTTACATTGTATGCATGCCTTGCCAGGTGCATCAGTTTAGACTTTCATCCATGTACATAAAAGACATGGGAACTAGGAAAAGATGAAGGATTTGAAACATATGCAAGTACTTTACCTCTACCATGCAGCTTTAATGTCATGCGCACTGCTTCATCACGAGAGAGAGGATATATAATTTGATCTCTCAAGGTTCCTAAGCATGTGTATGGTCGTTGAGGAACATAGAAGATGCCACAACCATATTCACTATCTTCATTAGAATGTGCTGGTTTGGAAAGTCTGCCACTCACAATGGGCCAAAGACCACGAAGGACTCTGAAAACAGAACTTTTCCCACTTCCATTTGGACCTTAATCATTTGATATAATATCAGCTTTAAGATTGTACAATAATAAAAATAATGCAAGTGCATAGATGTAACTTTGCATAACAAGGTAGCTAAAGAAATTAATTCACTACCTGTAACAAGCAAGCTTTTTCCTTGTACTACGTCACATCTCAACTGCCTGGCCAACAATTTCTGTGCAGGTGTAATGATATCAACATCCACAAAGGAAATGGCATCTTGCCCATCACTATCACTCTCCTTAAATGGAGATAGTTTTTCAGTCAACCAATCCCCTGATTCACCAACAATTTCATTAGCTTCTAAATAATATCAAACAAAACAAACATAATGGATTGTTTTGAGCATCCATAGGTAAGTACTAATGCCAGGATAAGCATGTGGATAAAGATAAAGCTGGCTATACTATATGGTATATTTGCTCAATATTTTGCAAAAGGGATATGTTGAAATCTTTAACCAATTAATTCTACTGCAACATATACATACAAGTTTATTTACAACATTGATCTCCTCCAACACCAGTTTCATGCCTCCCTGTGGCATTGCATTGCTGACGCAAGATTTTTCCAGAGAAAGATTCTTTTTTCTCCTGAGATAATAATTTCTCATCTATATTTTTCAATTCATTTCCATGATGAAAAATAAGAAAACACTGGTACCAAATGAAAAGGGAAAAGCAATACCTATTATTGAACTACTGAAAAAAGAGGACAGCATTACTAGGAAGTTAACTTAGGACTTGAAGTGGTCCCTGGCTTGGCTAGATGGGCTTTGATTCTGTAAATTAATTCTAGGTATTATATGCTCTGTTTCATTGAACCTAGTGGCTAGTCCATACCTTTTTGTTATTCTGGCTATATGTTGCCCTGTTAAAATACAGAATTCCACTTAGCTTCAATCCTACGCTAGTTCGAGAGGCTATATGGATCATTTCCTCCATTATGTTCAACTCAGGGAATAGGGATATATTCAATAGAGATCTATGGTCCTTATATATATGGCTGCTTCATTCTTTGATACCAAAGAATATCATAACAACTATGAAGCCATCCACCTCAAGGGCAAAGCACTTCAAAATTTCAAACCAATATATATCCTTTCATCTCACTGATAACTCCAGATAAAAGGATGAATGCTGTTGGATATCCTTCTTAAGCACTGGAGTGCACAAAGCAAGCAGGCAAAATTTAGAAGTCAAAGTTGGATAAAAGCATCTTTAGCAGTCGGACATTTCCTAAAAAAAGAGAAGGCAAAACCTTCTCAAGTGCGCAAACGCAAGCAAAAACCAGATTCTCTTCGAAACTCATCAGCTCCTTCATTAGAAGATTGAGTGCATATATATAGGCCATTCTGGTTCCGGTTGTGGGACTACTTAGGAACCGGAAAGAAACCAAAACTTTGGTGAAGTTCTGGTTCAGTGATTTGCTGTTCCTGTTCCAGTATGGTTCTGGTTTGTTTCTCAGTTCTTAAAGCTATTTTATGCAACTTTTTTTATAAAAACTCATACTTAAAGATTATTTAAATTTTAAAATTATTAATACAAACTATATTATATACATAATACACATGAAACTACTTACTAATCATATAACCTTTAATTATAGTGTACATCTACAAATATATATCATAAGTATCAAAATAGTAGTTTATAAGAATATCATTTAAAATAAATTTTAGTTACTTCTAATTATAGGATACATATATAACAAACGATTAAATATATTATAAAAGTAATACACATGTAACTAAAAATGATAAAGTGATTTAGTATATTTATAACTAAAGTTATTAAGAAAAGGTTTGTAAATAAAAGATATATTTTTTATATCGTGCATAATTATAATATTAGTGTGTGCATGAGTGTAGTGAGTATATATATATATATATTTATATATAAAAAATTATTAAAAAACATGTTTACATAATTGGTTCTCAAATTGCTTCCCGCATGGTATGGTTCCAATTCTGTTCTTAATAAAGAATCAGAACTGAACCAAAACAGTAGAATAAAGTCTGTTCCATACAATCCTTGTGGTTGTTTAGTTCGGTACAAGACCCCTGAGAACCATGCACATCTCTACATATTTATACAAACAAAACGACCTACTCCAACATAAACACAATTTTAAAATAAATTTACTTGGACGTATGTTGGTTACAGGTTGTATGCCATCTTGACATTTACTAAACCAAAGTATTTATCTGATCCTACTCAATAAACATCTTTTCTTCAAACCTTAGGGCTAAATAATTCTGCAAATTGTTTTTTCTTGTTGATAAATCACAATTTGGTTTCATTTGATCCTGCACTTATTTTTTTTCCTTGTCTGTATTTCTCAGTTTCAATTCTTTCTTACTGCAATTTGCAAATGATAGGCAGAGCTGTTCCTGTTTCCAGTAACATTAAAAAAGGATTTGATCTCCAACCTCCCCCCCCCCCCCTTCTTACCTAAGGATCAGGAATCGGGTTAAGCAGTATTCTAACAAACTATTAGTATAGGTATAAAAGAAAACAATCAATAGAATGAAAAATTTACCAGACTGAGCAGCATCCAGAAGCTCTTCCAACTCAAAAATTCTATTTATACTGCCAGAGAGCTCAAGGAACTTTTTATGCAGTTCAAGAATGTCTCCAAATGCTAAAAAGCTCTGAGATACTACAGAGGCTAAGAACCGCAATGCATGTGCCAGCTCACCTGAAAAACATTTAACAAATGTGTGAGAGAGGTAGATAGAAAGCTGCAACTCAAGTTAATTACAAGCTAATCTCACCTTGAGTTGAAATCTGAGCCCGGTCGCCCTTGTGTTCCATGGCATACAACAAGCTCAAACCCCAAGTCACATTATGTGGGAGTTGTTTTGTGACAAAATCATCTAGGATACCGTATAACCATTTCTTCTTTAGAAGTAACAAAGAATGGTCAAGCAATTCCCTGAATCTTGACTCAATCATCTGGTCAATGGAACTAATAAATTAAGGATGATAAAATATATATATAAATAAGCGAATAGTATTAGAGTTGGGTAGGAGATTACAAAATATTGCCAGAAGCACATTGCAAGACAAGAGATTCACACATACTGGACTGTGATTGATAGTAAAGCTCCTACGAAAAATCTCTAACCAAAAATCAATTTTCTTACGTGTTCTCTGGATGTGATGCATATGAAATGCCAAACATCTGCCACATCATGACAACATCACAAACGTATCTAATACAAGCTACCTACCAAAGTTTTAAAATATTTTGCAGGTCACCATTTACAAGCTGCTTAATAGTTGCTAGAAACAATGGTTGCGGTAAAATAGAAGTGAATTTATTTAAACAACTTACAAACAGAAGATAAATACTGATGCACAATCACACACATCTCTGCTGATTCAAGGAGGCGTAGAGCATTACAAAGTAATGTTTACCAGAAAATAAAGGTCACAGGAATAAAAGTTGACATTATTGTAACATACTCACATATTTTCGTCCATGTCTGAAATCCTGTATTCCATCTATAAAGCATGGTTCATGTCTAATAATCAATGGATAAAACATTAACCAACATCACACACAACTAGAGCAGTAACACATATACGTCTACAAACATAACCATGTGTCATGTCTCTTTTCTCGACAACAAGCTTCTTATTTTTCCATATAAGACAAACTTTCCATGTGGACATTGAGAGACGGATCTCTATTTAAGACATAATTATTATATGCCTTATTATGTTCATAATAAAAGTACATTTTCAATAAGTTATGACATTTTTATATTATAATATAAAATCATATCATAATAAAATATATATGGGATTTGCACGGGCATATGACTAGTTCTAGTATAAATTAAGTAAAATGATAAATCTCGAGCAGCTTACTGCTTTCTCTCTTGCACCGCCTCCAAAGAAAGCAACAGACTCGGCATGTGTACGCAGTCTTTCATGCATGAACCTGAAACATGCATGACAAAATGCGACCAGAAGTTATTGTCATCATATACATTTCAAACATAAATCTTTGTTCAAATTGAAAAATATATAGCAACACCAAAAACACTGTTATTGCTACAAGATAGGAGTATATTAGTGTTAGTATTGTTTTAGAAGTCTATTTTAGAATTCGTATTTTATATTGATTAGGAAAACTCTCATAGCTTGTATATAAATTCTACTCATTGTGAATGAAAAATATACAATTTTGCAATCAATTAACACATACAATTACTCAAATAAATTACCTAAAAGTGCCTTCAAGTTGTTGCTCTCGACTTGCAAGATCACCGAAGTCGGGGGTTACAGTTCTCAGAAAACCCAGACCAAGCAGCATATAAGCATACAATATGGCAACCCCCCTCCGACCTGTTAACAGCTTCATTCTCCAGGTGAACCTTACAAATTGAGCAGTGGAATCATTATGGCTCACAGAAATAGGAGAAGCACTTACAGAGTGTTAAATCCTTTTTTTTTACATTATACAAACAAGTGTTATAACCTATACCATAATAATTAAATGAAGTTGACCCAAGTACTCACCACAAGATGTCTACTGATGGCTTCACCATTCCGGTTACTAATCCAGACAAGTCTCTGGTCAGCTTTTCAAGATCATCAGTTATCCTTTGATCTGCATCAATATTTTTGCTCGACAAATGGAAGACCTGCAATAAAATGTAATGGACACAAAGAGCTTTTGATAGCTGACACAAGAATTATGTGAAATACTATCTACATATATATAAATACATAGCTCCAACTAATTAAAAACCAATTTGCGCAATAAAAGCACCTACACACAAAAAAATGCACACCCAAGAAGTTTTCCATTTCAATAGTAAATATCAGCTAATAACAGAAATTGTTATCTATTGTACCAGGAGTTCCTAAGCATGTAACTACTGTGCATTCCAATTGAGAATCAAACAACAAATATAGATGTTAAATATTCCAAACCTGATTACCTTGTAGAACGCATTGTTTCTCAAATAGCTCCTCAGTAGATGCTGCGTCAATCGGATTCTCCATCCAAGAGCCAACCTGGCGGTCAAGTGCCTGCAAAGGACAAAATAATTTACAGAGGAAAACAATCAAAGATTTTAGATGGGGCGATGAGAAGAAAATTTATTTGCATCACACCAATTTTAGGGCTAAAAGTTTGTCATAAAGGAATCAATAGCCTAGACTTCGACCCATGAACCCATTTCTCAGGAAGAATATCATATTCAATCCAGAAGGTGATAACTAATGCAATTTCCCATAAGTACCAAGCCATGAATAATAAGGAAAACAAGAAAATAAGGCCATTGCTCTAGATATTGTGGTCACCACAATAAAGTAACCTTGAAGGTTGTTAATTACCCAACCATAACATATATATGTTGAATTCAATGGGGACCCGTTTACTAGTGGAAAATTGAGAGAGTTTTCTAAAAAAAAAAAATTCAAAGAAATAGAAAACAGTGTTTTGTATTCACATATACTAGTTTTCCAAATAACAAACTGGAAAACTTGATTTTCAGTTTTCCTAAAGATTAACTGATTCAGAAAACAACAATATAAGTCCTATGTTCCAAATGGAAACAATAACTTTTCTACACCCAAAATCACTATAAATTTTCCATAACTAAAATTGAATAATTATTTAGGAGAACATTTATTTACGATCATAAAAAAAAATAGTGATATTAGTATAAAATAAATTAATAAGACAAATTAAAAAATTTTAGAAGTAAAATAAGTTTCTAAAATATATTAATTTTACCATGATTTTTTTTTTTAATTATGGATGACAGATAATTTTTTATTGCTTTGAATTAAAGAACTCAATTATTGAAAGGTGAATGCATTTTCCATGTTTTCCCTTATTTTCCACAGAAATTGAAACTGGAGTTATCTTAGGAAAATAAAATGAAAACAGAACTAATTTCAAGAATAAACAGGCTCTTTATAACTACATGAATCACATATCTAGTTGTAAATAATACTCAAGTGTCAATATAACACAATTCACACAAGAATTACCTTAGTGAAGGTGCAATGATAGAGGATGCAGCACTTTGAAGAATACTAACACCAATTAATCGAATAAAGGATGTCTTATCCTGCTCCAAAACAAACTTTACAGTGGTGCCTGTGAAAATTTGTGCATTCAATAAGAAGAAAACTATTCCTTGGATTATTGAAGGCATACAGTCAATTATGGATACTAATACCATTCAACGAGGCAATCCGATCTGAGACCCATGTTCTTGAGACAACAAGAAAAGCAACTGCAAGTAAGTGTGCCCCTTGTTTATCAAGCACAGTTGGTACCTGAAATGAAAGCATTAGAAAAGAAAAATAAATAGATAGAAACATAAAACAGACACCCAAGAATCGATAAACTTTTGAGACAGATGCATTGTAGAGGCCATAGCATCCCATTCAGTAGGTTGTGGGAAAATACCAATGCAACCAAGCAGAAGACCACAAATATTGATGGGATTATGATGGCAACAGACATACAAAAGGAGTGCCAAAGCTAACTATAATGACCGAGCACTTTGGGAACTTAATTAGAGATCCATTAGTCTTGTTTTGAGCTCCACTTATCTGGCACTTTGACGATAGGAATCATTGTGGGGAACTTAATTGGAGCCCTTCATCTTGTTTTGGTGTTCCTCGCCCAGGAAATTTGCAGAATGTTACTTTCTAGAAGAAGGTTGTTCTTCCAATTTAGAGTCCATAGAAAGTTCTAGATTTCTACATGGGTATTTATTTAAATTGCTAGTTGATTAAGGATTTTGGGTCCAAAGCAAAGCTTAACCTTTAATTTATCTAAAAAGCATAAAGGTTAAGCTTTACTTTGGACTCAAAATCCGTAAGAATGAGGATTAACTTTTTAAGTCTATAATACCTATGTGATGTTGTTTCATAGTTTTCTGATCAGCAAAATTTCCTGCATTTTTTTATCAGCAAGATTCCTGCAGTTTTGCTTCTTAAGAGTTGTTTGATACATTCCTACTCTTGATTGTGATGCCTAGGGATGTTTAGGTGAGAAGCCTACTCTTTGCTCACTTTGACTAATTTGGTCCTGTAACCAGGACTAACAATCTGCTTCTTGTACAAATTCTACTTCCAAGCCTATACCCTTGTAAAACTGAACTTTCCAATCACTTCCCACTTCAGACATCAACAAAACCTTAAATTTTAGCCTTAACCCTTAATCTGCAGGCTGTCTCCTGCATCAGATATATAATGCAGTTGCAAGAAATTTATAAGCTAACTAGCTCTCAGATTTTGTGTCTTGTGTATAAGCCGATTCCAAAATGATAACACTATCAGAATGAAGTCAGAAGTCATGAGCTCACTAATATAGCACTACAAATTTATTAAAACCTATTAATTAGCCACACAATCTAGAGTCGACAAAATCTTACGCCTCATGCAACTTTTTAGCTTGATATATGAATGGATAATGAATGCAGAAGTGAATTAAAGAATTAGCAATAGGAAGCCTCATGTGTCTGAGTCAAGTGTGCTCTAATTCCTTCTAGAAACAACAACAATCTACAGAGACTTGTGAGGTGTATCCTAACACCATGATTTGTCAGGCCTTACGATCTACATCAATTGATGACATAAATTAATTTCATGACCTGAGTTGAACAACTTGAATTTCTACAACATAATGTAGCCGTTCTTCTAGATGCAAATTGCTAACTGAAGGAGGATTAAAATCAGCCATATAATAATTTCCTCTTGAACTTTCACATATAATTTTATTGAACCCACTATAGTCCATGTCATGTGTACTTCAAATAAAATATTATCTGTGTAATATGGCACACTCTACCAACTAAAAGAACCACCCAGCTCTCTACTGTGAACAATCCATAAAAATAAAGTAAAATTGAAATCCGAGACCATATGCCCCTCTTTCCCTCTCTTCTCAACACAAGCATACTGATAGGTATCAACAGCAGATGGACCAGCCAGTTCCAAATGGGCCGAGACAGCTGCAAGTTTATTCCAGGAGAAAATTTAAAGAGTCCAAAGAAAAGGGAATTCTAGAAGAATTAGACGTTACTGCTGCAGGAATAAAGGAAACGGAAAGGACAGAAGGACAGATGGCAGAGGGAGCAAATTAGCAACAAGGACAGCAATGATTGTTGACGGTAAGAAATATATAAAAAGAAACGGGCAGAGAGTGAGGGTATGCTTGAATGTATTTCTCTCTCTCTCTCTCTCTCTCTCGGAGGGACGAATTAGCAATGATGACAGCAATTATTGTTGACAGTAAGAATTATATGAAAAGAAACGTGCAGAGAGTGAGGGTATGCTTGAATGTATTTCTCTCTCTCTCTCTCTCTCTATTAAATAGCCCGACAAGATAAAAGGAGACAAATTCTGGAGATTAAAATCACTATATATTGCAGTATCAATATTAACTTCATAGCACATCATACAACTTAAGCATAATCAAATACTCATCACAAGAATCCATAGCATTAGCTGATTTGCATAATGCATTCTCAAAAGAAACAAAACACAAACCAGTATTTTAGACATGGCTGCTACTCTCAATGCCAATGCCCTTGGAGCCCTTTGGAGTTGTGGGACAATTGGCAATTGAAGACCAGGATCTGCACCGTGAAATGCCACTATAACCTCTGAAATATATGATTGCGCCTTTGAATTTGAGAATGCAGAATCCTATATGAGGGTTACATAGGGAATCACATCCAAGTAAACAGAAAATCCATTTATTGAATATATATATAATATATATATATATATATATATATATATATAGAAAAAGAAAGAAAGAAAGAAGCTTTTAGGATAAAGGTCACCTTATTAGAGGTGGAAAATGCACGTTGAACTAACATTGCATCACTCTTGCGTTCAGTCTCACAAGCGCTTGTGTCATTGGTCCCAGGTTCAGTCAGGGCAGCAGAATCCCTCCTGAAGTCTCGAGTGTTTAGTACACACATTCCCATCTTCCCTTCAAACATATATAGAAAATAAAATAAAAATTTGACAAACTAAAAATGAGACCTTTTGTAACTAACTTGCCAGCCCCCTTCTCCATCCAAGGACAGAACAACATCATGAAACGCAACTAGAGCTGGACGGTGTGATATGGTTATACATGAAGTTCCCATAGCTCTAACTTTAGCACAAAATCGTTCCTCCATGTCAGTAGTCACTGCACTGGTGCACTCATCTAGAATTGCAAATTTAGGCTTGTGGTAGAATAGTCTGGCCATGCCTAACCTTTGTTGCTCTCCCAAAGACAATTCCTCACCCCAATTTACCTCCTGCTCAGGTGGATAACGGTCTAACAGATACTCAAGATCAACCTACACAGTGGACAACCAAATTTCCAGCACTATATGATTTGAATGGAATAATGTATTAATGTTACAGGAAAAACAAGCAATAGTCTATGCATTGTCAGAAAAAGACCAAGGAAAAAGGGGATAAGACAAGATACATTTTTCAAGAGCTCCAACATTCCACTCTGTGTTAGTGGTTCAACCTCCTGGTCCACAGTGAGAGGATAAATTAACTGATCACGAAGTGTGCCTACAGCTGTATATGGCCTTTGTGGCACATAGAAAATCTCCTTATTAAGATCAGAACCAACACCAGGTTTCACAATATGGCCAGACACCAAAGGCCAGAGGCCACCTAGAACTCGGAAGAGTGAACTCTTACCACTACCATTTGGACCTTCAGTGAAAATATAACACATAAATTTTAGACAGAAGCATGTCAAAAAAGCTAATGAGCAAATAAAACATGTTTTGACACCTAGTCATAATAAGCATTTTCATTAAATTATAAATAAAGCACAACATCAGAAAACATCAAAAGAAAGTAATACAAGTTACTTATGCAAACAAGATACCAAGAAAGAAAAAATAAATGAATAACACAAGATTGCCTCCAAGCTACATTTATTACTAAAACTCATACAACGTTGACACCAGGAGCTTAACAAAAAACAAAGGTTGCCAATCAGTTAGCGTGATGGCCAGCTGCTTTGGGAAACAAACGTTTCCCACATCGATAGATTAGGAAAATTAAGAAGAATATATAATTAGCTAGCAAAAACTAAATAACTTGGGTTAACAATTTTCAATCAAGTGGAACATGAGTCCAAAAATTATTTGGGTCAGTTTGGACCGAACTGTTACAATTGGTATCAAAACCACTCTGCATCAGAAAAATTATGCAGAGCTAGTGGACTTGCGAGGAAAAAGCTACCATGCAAGATGAGGTGGAGCCGCCCGAGACACCAGTGAACCATAATACCCGAGTGCATAGTCCGAACTTAGCAATTGTATCCGATTCAACGATCATGATAGGGACGTCACAAATTTAGTGGGAAAGAGTGTGACGGCCAGCTGCTTCTATTTCCCACATCGATAGATAAGGAAAATTAAGAAGAATATATAATTAATGAACAAAAGATACTACATAACTTGGATTAACCATTTTGGGCCAAGTGAAAAATGAGTTTAAAAGTTATTTAAGTCAGTTTTTACAGTTAGAATCCCAATAAAGCAATGTCTCAGGATGGCAATCTCAAAATGCAACATGCACCCTTGCACTGGCAAACCAATAATATCAATAACCCCTTGGCTTTTACCAAAAAATACATCAGCCAGTGATTGATATTATCTGCATTCAAGTCCATGAAGATCAACAATGACAAACCAAAGAAAACTTTTCCTAGTAAAGTAAATGAAGCCATATAGGCAAAGGTATACCGTCACAAGTAAATGAAGCCATATAGGCAAACGTACACTGTCACAACAAATATAAGATTTAAGTCCCTGCTCAACTGCTATAGATATGAAAACAAATGGGGACTGTAAATATATTGTTAACATAAACACTGCTTAGAAGAGATACTGCAAATACTAAATTTTTTTATAGGTCAATTAGTCTTAAAAAACCCCATCGTTTACGTGTTTTTGCAATTTAATCCTAACTTTTTAATTTCGGCAAACTAGGCCAAAATTAAATTTTTTTTTTATACTGCAAATACCATAGTTGCTTCTTAATCATAGCTCTTAGTTACCATAGTTAGATTAATAAAATAATTGTGGTTAAAAATTAAATTAGGTTGAAAATAAAAAAAAAAAACCCTAAAACAATCCCTAATTCATCTAGGGATCAGCCTCATCAAGACTATTCAAAGTGGGTTTCTTTTGAGGAGCTATCTTGAAAATCAATTGGTGGATACATATTATCAGACCATTTAGGCTCTTTCATTTTCAAGGATTTCTCGAAAGCATCTAAACTCAAGCATCCAATGGAGTTCTTCTTTAAGCGATTGTTTCCTTTGAAAGGCCCTTAGGGTTCGAAAAGGAGTCAATATCCATATTAAAGCCAAATTTCTTGCCGCAATCCCAATTATGAAGAATTTCCCGAATTTTATCATTAGAACTAAAAGTTGAAGTCGAAGCTCTATTACCTAAATTTGTGTCTATGGTCATGGATTCAAAGCCGACATCAGCGACATCAGCTCGGATCTTGACTAGATTTGTCAGTCTAGGAGCTCTGGGATGTTGGGAAGCAAAGGAAAAGGGTTTGGATGATTTAGCTGAATCAGAGATGGGCTAGAGAGAAAAGCTAGAAATATTATTAGCCAGAAGAGAAGCCATGGTTGTGGTTTAGATGGTAGAACAGAGAGGAATAAAAGTGAATTTAGATAGTTTAGATGGGATGCTTTTAGGATTTCTTTTTAATTTCAACTTAATTTAGTTTTTTAACCACAATTATTTTACTAATCTAACCACGTTAACTAAGAGCTATGGTTAAAAAGTAACCATAGTTGTTTACGTGTACAAAGGGAACCCACTTTTAATATTTAAAAATATCACGTGGTAAGCCACCTCAGCAACGACACACTCCCCAAATAGGATTTTAAATTAGGATAAAATATTTCCAAAAGTTTCAATCTTGGCCTAATTTGCCAAAATTGAAATATTATGATTAAAACGCAAAAACACGTAAACGTTGGGCTTTTTAAGACCTATTGGCTTTTTTATACTACCATCTAGTTCCTCTGTTAAATTCCAACTCCAAGCTGATACAAAACTGAAAATTCCATTAAAGCAATTTGTGGCATATAAAATTGAAAGCAATGCTAGAGAAACCACACAGTGAAATGAAATCTATGATACTTTCCCTTTCCCCGGATCATCAAGATAAAGTCAGAGAGCATGAGCATTTACACCTTTTGTTTTTTCATTTTTCTGTAGCAATTTATTTTCTTTCAGCATATTAGGAAGCGATTCCAAGCTAGCACACATTTAAATGAGGGAAAAGTAGAGTCCCCACATGCTTTGAAAAGAACCAGGCTTTATGAACTGCTCTTACCCATAGCTTGTCTTAATAAAAATCTTGACAAAATTCCCCTCACCTGTGACTCTTCATATCCAAAATGGAATGAGAATTTTCAATTGTTAATGTCAAAATGTGACAGTATGGGAATATTGGACTATGTCCACAACCTCTACAAATTTTTTCAACATAACTAAATTACTCAATCTCATAGTCCAACATATATTAGCCAAGGTTTTCAAACCCCAAGCCACTCTTCAAACTGGAAGAAATAGAGGGTGCCAGATTAAAAGTTTAGCTGGCAGTTGAACCAGGTTTCTTCGATATATATTAATATCAATGAAAAAGTACAAAAAAGTATCCTATGGTTTCGTTTATTTTCACTTCTAAGTCTATGGTTCAATTTGTAACATAATGGTACCTCATGGTATCGCACCATTAGCAAACAGCATCAGAAAACGTTGACATGGGAAGCAAAATATGTTTAATTAAGAAAATAAAAAAGAACTTAAAACAAGAGAAGAAAAATAAAATCAGATAACAGTACCCAATTTTTTTCTTTTTATTTCTTTTTATTTTTCTAAATTAAAAATTACATTTTACTTGCCACCGTTGCCAATGTCGCAATATCACATGCTACCATTTTATTATAAAAACCGCAAACCCTAAAGTGAAAAATCGATGAAACCACAGGGTATTCTTTTTGTACTTTTCCCCTGATATCAAATAACTATATTAAGAACAGTAGAACATTAAAATTCACAATTAAATTAAAATATAAAAATAACAATATAATCAAATTTTTGATATAATAAAACTTTTTAACAAATAATCTGATATTTTAAAATAATAAAATTTTACAATGAAAAATAATTAGAACTTAAAATAAAATTTTAAATGACAATAAATATATTTATCATAATGAAAATAAAATTAAAGCAGCTTTGGATATTACTTCTTATGTCTAGACAATGTTGACTTTGACCTTTAGAAAGTAAAATGAGGTTAACTTGGGAGAGAATTTAACCAAAATGGTCATGTAGTTTCTAGATGGAAGAGCTTAAAATTTCTAAAACAACTTTGTAGGCACAATTTTTTCTTTTTTTAAAAAAAGGGCTGGTAGCCCTTTTCATTTAAAATACAATCAGCAAACTAAATAAGAATTTATAAGAAGACCCACTCGCATACTTTTTAAAAAAAGACCAAGTAAGAGTTGGGTTTTCCAAAAGTGGAGTAAACAGTTCTAAATACACATAAAAAGAACAAAAGGAAAATGAAAAAGATGGAAAGAAAGAGCCAAACGGTAATTCCCCTTCATATCATGCTCTGCAAACAAGCCCATTACTTCTCACTATGTAATGATGTGCATCAGAGGAAAATTACAAACAACACATCCATGAATCCCAAATTCACCATCCCGTTAAGCACAATCCAATATTGGCCAGCATTTTTCTATTGGGATCGCAAAGATAAGCTGATCAAATATTAAATGTTTGTCCTAATCCAGTACTTGACATCAACAAGGGATTGACGATAAAAAGCTCCTGTGGGATGGCCATTAATAGGTATGCATATTACAAAAAAAAAAGGTTAAAAATTTGGGAAAGAAGTACCCTAGTTTCACATAAGATATGCGTGTTAATAGAAAAAAAAAAAAAAAAAAAAAAAAAAAAAAAAAAACTTTAAAAAAGTTGTGAAGAACCATACTGAAATGGCAAGAAAAGATAACTGATAGAATACAATTGAAAAATGGAGATATTTTAATTTGTAAGTTGAACAAATACCTGTAATTAACAGATTAGATCCTGATTCAACTTTAAGAGTCAGATCTTCCACCAAAACATTACGAGTTGGGGTAACAACCTAGAAGGCATTACTGCTATAAGCAACACAAAATGTGTAATAATAACAACATGAAGAAATGAACTCCTTAAGTTTTGACTTTCGAGTACCTTGACCTTAGAAAACTCCACATAATCAGCTTCACTGAAGTAGTTCCTACTTCCACTTCTTTGTAGAGATGTTTTATCTTCACAGTTTAGCTCTCTTGATATTACTATTAACTCATGAATGCGATCAGCATAACCACTGCAATAACACAAATATTAGGCTTAGAGGATAACCAGAACCATGTGTAAAGCATGCCCAAGGACAAATCAATCAAGTTCCCTACTAATCAGTAAAATAATAATCTTTTATTTGTTCTTTTGCACTCTTCCTCTCTTTTTCTCTCCAAAAATAATTTTCTCACTTCATTCCATAAATTATTTTCATTGGAGAAAAGTGGAACATGGATGTGATGTAGAACAAATAGAAGTATAGAACACTCAAAGGGAAATAAACAAAACTTACAAAACTCTATCAATCCTCAATTTTTTATAACAATAACTCCAAAAGACCTGAATTGCATAGGTATTTGTAGACTACTACTAGGAATTAGGAATCCCGAAGCAAGAAAATACTAAACCACTGCTAACTAGGAATATCAAACCACTGACTAATTAAATAAACATTACTTTCTAATTAAATTTCCTAAATCAATGTGGAACCTTCTTCTACCACATAATTTAGTTCTAACTTCTTTCAGAAGAAATTGGGTAGAGTTAATAACTACATAGGTACTTGTAGACTAATACTAGGAATCTCAAAATAAACAAAATAGTAAATCAATGTTATCTAAGTATATCCAAGCAACATTAACAAGGAAATTCTAAACAACTATATAATTAAATATTACTTCCCAATTAAATTTCCTCAATTTCTTCCTAAAATCCCTGATAGAAGAAGGTTCCACGTCAGGAAGCAAGAGCAGTTTTATGGAGGGAGGGGACCGGGGGCAAAGGGAAAAAACTGCTGATATTGAGAAGGTGAACAAACAAATAAGGCCTCCTTCGAGGCTAGGATGCCAAGAATATATTGTTAACCACCTGAGACGATTGAGTCGTCTTGAACTTATAGAAAGAGTTCCCAAGGACTGAAATAGTGATATAATAACACTGGTGTGATATCTTAAGTTGCTTAACATTGTTGCCCTTCCCAAAGTAGAGGCATCAGGTCTAAGATTGCCAGCAAAAAAGGGCTCTATAATCAATACAACTGCGACTGTAGCACCAAGATACTTCACCAAAAAATCTTGAATCATGCCAAACCACCAATGGTCATGAAGAACAATTCTCATGTGTCTTACAAGATCCTTAAATTTCTGCTGAATATGTGATTCCTCTCTACGTTCTCCACCATAGAATGCTATACTTTCAGCATGGGTCCTTAAACGTGAATGAAGCTGCCGATATTCACCTTCCAACTGTTGTTCTTTTGACATCAGTTTCCCAAAAGCAGGAGAAAAGTTTCTAATCATGGTCCCTGCTCCCAACACATAGGCCTGAGAACATTAACATCATGTGTCAACTATCAAGTGGAAAATTTTTAAGAGACCAATTTCATCATATTAAGCTCAAAGCCCATCAGAAGCCATTCAAAAGTATAAAATACCATAAAGAATATCAAGAATTCAGATAAAAAAATACCAATATCCAAAAAATATATTTTGGGCTAGCATAAGAGCACAGGCGCCAAGTATAGAGAAGGCCATCAGTAACTGCTGTCAGGTCTTCCTGTACCAGTTCACTCAACTCTGAACAAAATCTTGGCACATCACTTGCAATTCGTTGTTCAGGATTAGTAATCCGACCATCAACATGTGATATCTTATAGTAAGCCATGTTCTGAAACCCCAATAAAAGTATGAATAATTGCTCAGACAAAACGAAGCAAGCACTGAATAAAGCCATAAATGCATTCATTTTTCAAGAGAAAATAGCTTTTTCCTATACAAAATTGCCAACAAAGTAAAAAAGCTGCATCTACAGTAAAGCATGGAGACAAAGATCATATGTTCTGCAATGATAAAGCAAAAGCAGCATATTCTAAACTAAAGCATGGAGATACAGGTCATATATTCTGTATTGATTTCCAAGTTCCAGCGTAGTTCACAAAGATAGGATCTACACATGCCATATCTCCACCAAAACACGTGTATGTTTTGACACATGCACACTATGAATTTAAATCGCAGTTGCAGCCACATTCGCAGTCAGTCACAAATAATGGGAACAGGATTCATGTGATGAAATCCAAATGAATTGAATTCGAATACTAATAATAAAAAAATCAGGAATGTTTATTTCCCATCAAATATAAATGTATCATAATTACCTCAAAATAATGTGAATGGATACGTTTAGTCAATATTCTTCTGAAACACAGACTTAATGTCCCAGTTACATACTTTGAAGTAGAATGAATAGTGGATAGGAGAAAACATAATAGGATATTTTCAGATATCAGCCTGAAAAATAATGGCACGCGTCGAAGGAAGGCAGCACGGAATAGAAACCCCTGTACTTTTGCTAATCTATTGCTCAAAGCAGTTCTCATCACCTGCAAAACAGTGGAAAAGCACATTTCTAATCAAGTAATGAATAAATCAATAAACAATTCGAAGACAGAGGATAATGTTGGTTCTCATATAATAAACTAATCCTTTGCATTAGTTACAATTGCTGATACTCGCTTTGCAGGTATGAAAAATCCATTTAAAACAGCACTTGTCATCGCTAAGGTCAACCAACTCCTTGGTACACAACCTATTTCTGTTGTGTTAAGTTTGTTGTTTCATAAACTCTAGTTCCCAAGTAAGAGCACCCAAATTTCAAATAGTTCACTTATTTGATTATTTTATTTGTTTCAAGAAAAAAGTGCAGCAAATATCATTAATATAATGGTTTCCATCTGCAGAGGTGCAAGGATGGGCTGATCATTCTATTAACCAAAAAGAAATTGTCATGTCTTTCTCAGCAAAGATATGACTAAAACAATCAAAGTTGTGCTATTATCAATTAAGTTTGCTCAACCAATCATTAAGTTGTTAAATGTGACAATAGAGAGCCAAGGCTGCAATGGATTGTCGTACCTCAAAGGGCCTGCAGACAAGAAGTCCATCAACTCACCATATTATGGATAAAAAAATCTGATGCAGTAATAGAATTTATAACAGCTTAGCAGCAAAACTGAAGAAAGTAAAGGTGCAACGGGCTTATTAGGTTTATTTTCCAACCGTCCTCAGAAAGTTACGTATTTCTTTTTGAGATTAAAAATGTATTAATGGCTTATGCAGTAGGATGCCAAAAACTGTTTGCAAATAACATGCAACACATTGCTTATGTAGTAAAAAAAAGCCATGAAATCTCAGAATATTGAAGGGCCATAAAGAGAAAATTAAAATTTATAAACCTAAGAATTCTTATGCCTCTTCAACCAAAGGGAAGAAGTAATCAAGACTCTTTAACCCCTCTTCAGCTATGAGAATCCATGGAAAAATGTTACTGGGAATCACATCAACACAAATATTGCTACTGGTTCACCTCATCTTTTGACCATCTTCTATATTCAGTTTTGATATTAGGTCATTTTTTTACCCCTAACCTATATATCAAAATGTACTAAATAACTTTACTCTTAGTTGAAATCAATTACATTGGATATAAGAATAAGAGAGCCTTTGAGAGCTAATGCACTGCATTGTCCGCACGAGATACACAACCGACCAGTGCTTCGTGCATCTGATCACCAGCTAGCATTTACAGTGATGTCAGGTCATTTTTATCCCTCAATGTAGCATCACAACACAATATGAATGCTGGATACACAACCAGTATTATTTTACGTATTTCTTGCCAGTAGTACAATGCTTCAAATCATAATATCCTACAGAAGCTAGATATCTTTGGAACTTGTAAGATATTTGTTGCTGCAATCAACTACAGTAAAGTTGAACCAAGTGGGTTTTCTATTGTAAACTTGAATTTACAGGAGTCAACTGACTCCTGATACTGGACAGAGCCAGAAAACATATTTACAGTTGTATAACTTCTTTGCAATAAGTAGAGAAAAGTTCCCTTCTGGGGTACTCCGAAGGTGTAACCTAGGCAACGAAAAATGGGCCCGATACTTCTAAGGAACTACCAAAAGGAGTCTCAAAACTCTCCCTCAAACAAAAAAGGGGGAAAACTTTAAAAAACTATAGGTGAAGAATAAGAAAATTAAACCATTATTTGCATATTTGAGCATAAATTGTTTATGTACTACCAGAAAAGCTTAGAAGAATAGATGATGAAAACAAGAATATTTGAGTTAACATGTAACAAAGACTTACTGCTATGGCTATCATAGCAAAAAGGTCGCTTGTTCCCCTTTTGCCCATCTCAGACAAAAGAACAGAAGCTAGAACATGGAGTGATTTCAAACTTCCTTTCTTTTTAATAGTTTTCTTAACTTCTTTCGTAACCCGCTCGTCCGAATCGTCATTATCTTCTCTAAGCCCATTGTAATGACCAAAAGAATCAAACTTTTTAGAGCTGTTCCGTGACTTCACATATGCAGTAGTCCCACCAACCACCAAGATACCGGCAGCAAGCAGTAGAGATTTCCTGTTTAGATAACAGAAAAAAAAATAATCTTAGTTCATCCATGAAATAGACGACTCAGATTGTGTTTTGAAAGTTGCATGCAGCATATAATAGTAAATAAATGATTCTCTACCATAATGTTATCTAGTAGAGCAGCTAAAGTTATAATAAAAAAATTTAAAAAAAAAAAACAAAGGGGAATAAAATAGAAAATCATCTCCACAGGCACAACCAAATAGGAAGGACTACAAGCAACAATTCTATTATTCATTCTTTAAAAGAAATTGCCAACCAAATCGATAACAGATGAATGATAATGAAAATCACAAAAATATTGATATTTTTCTTTTAAATTAAGAAATGTAACATCAAAAATAACAGAAGTTTGCAAATTAATAAAAAGGAGGGTCTGCTTACTTGCATTAGAAGTATTCTTCTTCACGTTCTCTATTATTTCAAGTTTTATAATTTATTCAAAAGGGAAACACCTAACAGCCTTTCATCATTGCTTTCTACTACCTTCTGTTACTTAACATGTTGCACTTAAATCAGATAGTGTATTGAATTAATTATTCCCTAAAATATAATAGTAATGGTCATAGTGAGATGACAATGTTGAGTAGCAATAAAAGATTGTCAAGCTGGTGTTGTGATGAACGGCAACAAATTTGGAGGCGGAGGACGATGACGGCCACAGCATCCATATGGATACTTATTTGGGTAGTAAAAGTGTGTAAATAAGCCAACAATGACGGTGAGGTGCCTGTAGTTGACGCAGGGTTCCTATAAACCTATTATAAATATACTATTATTTTGAGTAATGTTTAGGTTTTATTTCCCCATATTTCAGGGTTCCTAGGACTCTTATTTAAATAAACTTGTCCACGTATAGTTAGAATCTAAATTCTAATAAATAGGCTAGACACTCGAACAAAATTTACTTTCCCTTTTTGGTCCTTGTGTGAACTAAAATTCATAGATTTACCAGTTATCCTTTCTCACCATTAAATTTTCTTTTTTCACAAATTATAACATCATCACAAAGCACTTCTGAAAAAGTAAAACAGTGAACCAAGTTGTGCCTAAACATATTAAAAACCTCGCAACCTTGTCAGGAGCACCCCTCGAGTAAAAGTTTCCACAGCCAATTGACCAAAATGAGGATCGAATTTGCACCAATTTAATTTGACATAAAATAGACAAATATGATAAATCTTTTTTTTTTCAGATAATGAAGGGATTCCCCCCATTCTATTATTGCTCATATTAACTAAAGCAACTAAAGAATGGCTCAATAATTTGTCTTTCCTTTTCAAAGCCAAAACTACAAGGCAAAATAAGAGGACCAAGAACATTTCATTGTATTTCGATGAAGGGAGAAGGGGAAGAGAGGGGGGACAATGCAAGTCATGGTATTAAAATATCTCCTTTACCAGGACAAATGTAATTTACTAATGAGTCAACCAACAATGCCATAACATCAGGTTCCTACATTGCTAACAAGAGACACAGTGTGATCTCCAAAAGCCCATGTTAGAAAGTAAAACTGGTTTGAGATCTCCTTCACTCTCATATTTTTCCTTCTTTTACTTAGAAATAAAATAATAATAATAAAAAAAGAGAAGCTGCTCACTAATGAATATCTAACAACTTCAAGGAAACAGATTCAAATGCAGATTGCCACCATACAACATTCTAAACACATAAGACTATCCACATATGGTAACTTCCATTTGTTATGGGATGTAAGTAGACAAAATTGCTTCCCCATAATCTCATCGAAAGAACAGTATGGATTATTTGTAATTTTTATAGATCACACCCATCCACTGGGCATCTCATGATAAATCACCCCCTCCCCTTTCCATAATTATCATCTACTTGCTTAGAAGCCTTAGGTTACATCATTAGTTCATCTCCTGTGTCATTTTGCTAGCAGAGATAAGCACAATGAAATATAAATGATTGTAGACAAAATGAGAGATGGCAGAAGCATTCATTTCATAAATTTCACATGAAATACCGATGAATAATAGCAATTGTTGAGGACCAATTCATTGGCTTTTAACAGCCAAATTATGCTATATGTACCTAATATTGTGGGAGAACATTCAAGTTGACAAAAAGCAACATTCTATGAATACAACTTTTTCTTCCAATTATGACCAAAACAAACATAGAAGAAAAGTTAATACCTTCTTGAAGCCAAGAGGCTTCGACCATGCTCAGTTAGTTGCAACAATTGCAGAGAAGGCATGGCAGTAAATAAACCTTCCCCTAACAACAGATATCAGCAGCTGGAATACCACCTTCTCGATTTAAAAGGAAACAGAACTGCAATGCACATGAATCAAAAAAATTGCAATGTACAGAGATCAAAGGGAGCAACATCTTTATCTCAAATAATCTGGATCATCTTTTTGTTATTTAATTTTCAAATTTGAGTAATGGGTTTCATGTATTTTTGAATTTCAGTTATGATGTAACTTCATTCTGGATATTGCCTTTCCTTATACAGGGCAGGGATTTTATTAATAGAAACAACCAGAAATTGAGTCCTACAATGAGTCCTCATCAACATTTCACAATAGGTTCCTCACGAATGAGTAGAAACATCAATAAAAGAAAGTCAGCCTGGCGAGAGGAAGATTTTCCAGTACATTGACAACGATATCTTATAAAAGGGGTGTTACCGAAGGGCCTAGTTAACACCATTGCCTTTACCTTAAAGTTCTGCTCTCATCCTATTGTAACTCGCTTCTCTTGAAGCCTAATTTTCCATGAAAAACTAATACAGTTAGCAGAAATTTGTTGATAAAAAATCAGAGAAACTAGTGAAGAGAAAATTATTAGGCGCAAGTCGTTAAGAGCTGGAAAGACATTTTGCTTTCCAGATAAGTCTCTCAAAAGTTCCCTAAAAGAACCTAATGCATCAACCTCAAACACGAACTTCCATCTTCACATGCTTTTTTCTTAATTCGTTTTTCTCGCTAACTAAGCCTATACCAAATCTTCGTGCACTACAGCTGACTGAAAATAACAGCAAATGATAACACGTATTCAATCAACAAAAACGACCCAAGCTAAAACGATTTCAATTCAAAACAAACAATCGCTAGTAAGCTGTAGCACACCTCAAGGTTAGCTAACGATAAGCAAAATGGCATCTCACTGGAAACGACATTCATTTGTCTGCCTCTCTGTCCCAATCTCCTCCAGTGCACTATAATAGCTTCAACCGATTCATGAAGAGTAGATTCAATCCAATAAAATCGAAACCCTAGAAGAATTTGATTTTTGCTACCTACCGCTCTTAAAATTTTGTAGAAAGACAAAATTGAAATCAATTCCCAAGTCTAATGGAGAGAAGGTAAACAGGACAATTTCCTTTTGCAGCTAAGACTGAAAAGAGATGATGATGATTGATGTTGGTGATTGATGATTCATGAAGTGGGCGAGGATCAATTTTCCTGGAATATAAAGGGAAAAGTATGTTTAGGATGACTATTGCCACAGCCATTTTGGCTGTCCGCACATCCTCATATATACTTAAAAATCTAAAAGACTAATTTATCCCTTTACCGGACCAGAATTTATCCCTTTATAATATATCCTTAACTCATATTTCTAAAAATATTTTGGAGTACACAAAGCATTCTCCTACTTCAGATTGAAAACCAGAGCATGCTGGAAATTTTTTGAAAGCTGTGTTTGATTGCTGGGAAAATTTGTTGGAAATTAAGAAATCCCCAGCCTTCATTCGCAACTGTTCGTTTTGAGAAACCTAAGGAAACTTGAAATCCTATGGAAGAGGGCATTTGGTTTGATTTATAAAAATTAATTTAGCCTCATTTGTTTTATAAAAAATAATTTTTATGAAAATATTTTCTAAATATTTTAAGTTTAAAATATTTAAAAAATTAGTTAATAAAAAATTAAATTATTAGAAAAATAATTTTTTCTTTAAAAAAATAATTTTTTTATTTTAAAAATTTTAATAACACTTTTATATATAAATTTATTAATAAATTTTATTTTTAAATTAAAATTAAATAATAAAAAATAGTTATTTTTGTTAAAAAAATTTCCACAAAATTTTTTAAAATATAAATTATTTTTCAACGAATTCTTAAAATTTTAAATGATTATATATTTAACTAAAATATGAGTCATAAGCAATTGGTATATTTGGTACTGTGTAATTTATAAGGATATTTATTATTAAAATTATTAAAATTATATTAAATAGGATAATATAATAATTTATTTAATTAATCCAACGTATGTATATCAAAATAAAAAATTGATTCATCTAAATTTTTTTTCAATCTGATTTTATAAATTTAGAAAATATTATAAACGAACTAATTAAAGTTATTTTTAGAGTTTACAACATATAAATTAAGATAAATATCTTTTAAATTATGATTTATATTCTCCGTTTACAATTTATTTTTTATAAATAAACAGAGATTAAATATTTATTAAATATTATTATTTAGTATTAATTTCATGATAACATATTTCTATATAAATATTACATCCTTTTTAAATATAATGTTATATAATTTTCTATATTACTGAAACAAAAATTTAATCAACGTTAATAACACATTCATTATAATTTACAAAATTTAGGTTTTCGAGAGTTTCAAATTTTACTATACTAATTTTTTTTCACATACCAAATTATTTTGTTAAGAAGATTTTAGTTCATTTTATAAAAAAGTGAATTTAATAATCATTAATTAAATATTATATTGATATTTATATAAAATTAATTAAGTATAATTTGATGAAAAGGTACGAATAACTAATCTAGTGGATATAAGTTTGAGTTCTCCTCATCATTTTCTTCAAATAAATTTTGGGTTTTTAAAAAATTTCAAACATACAGTGCCCCTTTTTTCTGTCAAATTAATGATTTAAGAATTTTTATTTTCAAAATCTTATTTTATTTTAATAATTTCAATGCCGATTTATTAAATACAACACCCATTTACGTGTACTTGTTATTAATTTTATTAATAAAAATAAAAAACAAAATTTTTATAGTTAAAAAATATACGCTCTTACAAATTTAGTATACAAATTTAATTTAATACTATTCTAACTTTTTACGGTTATTAAAATTATAATAAAAATAAAAAGAATATAAATTTTTTTATAAAATTTAAAATCAAAATGCTGTGCAAAAATACCCTATAAATTTATTAAAAATTTAGGTAAACTATAATTTAGTCCCTCTAGTTTAATAAAATATTTACTTTAGTCCCTGTATTTTTAAAAACCTACAATTTAATCTTTCACGTTTAAAAAAACTGCAAAATAGTCTCTACCGTCAAATTTTCAGTTAACATTCCATTTATTTTAATAAAAATGATTAAACTGCCCTTTAAATAAAAAAATCAAATCAAACACTCTTCGCTCCATCCCACTACCTCCCTTCCCCAAACCTCTCTTTCTTCTTCTCCTCGTCCTTTTCTTCTTTTTTTTAGTTGCGGCAGCTCTCCTTCTTCTTCTTCTCCTCATCCCACTACCTCCCCTCTCCAATCTTCTTCTTCTTCTCCTCATTCCAATCCTCACCCTTCCTTAATTGACTACCCTTTAAGTAAAAAAACTCAACCAAACACTATTCACTCCATCCCACTATCTCCCCTCCCCAATCCTCTTGTAACAGCCCGAAAATCCGGACCGCTACCGGCGCTAGGATCCAGATCGGCGTAAGGCCGCCGGGACCCGTAGCAAGCCTGACATATATCCTGTAAACCTGTAAATCCCATACATGATCAACAAAACTCATAAATCTGTAAACATTCTCATATAACAACCAAGCTCAACCTGCACATAAACATAAACATAAACATATCATAAACCTCCACTGGAGCCCTCATCAAATGCTCCAATGGGGTATCTCATCATACATAAGCTTGGCTGAAACATAACCTCATATCTCATATCATAAAGACCATGTACATACAAGTGGGATCAACAATCTGTATTGGTCAAGCACAACTCTATCCTCAATATTCAAAATTTCACAACATGAATTAAAACTCTTTTACATTACATCATAATACAATTGTCATGTTCACAATCTAACTATTACATAACATTGCTTCATACTCTGGCTAACCTCCTGGTCTACCCTGTACCTGCACATCTGGGATTAGGGGAGAGGGGTGAGCTATAAAGCCCAGTGAGCAGAATAGAGAAAACATATATTAAAATATTTCATGCTTCCATGAAATGCAACACATCACAAACATATCACATAAGGATGGTATTGTCACCTATAGTCCTCAACATAGTCCAATCGTGCCAGGGGCGTAGAATGGGCCTCACTGGTCTTTCTCTTACATACATAACTGACAGAGCATATTTTAGCCCACTTTATCATGATGTTCTTAATGTTTATTTACACCTTTTCTACCTAATTTTGTGGTTTTAATCATGTTTTGCAGATATTAGGTGTAAAGAGACAATCTGGAGAAAATGCTCTTAAAACTGCCAAAAAGTGCCAAATATGGAAAGTTCCAGAAAAGGAAAGTTTTCATATATGGAAAGTTCCAAATAAGGAAAGTCTTCATATATGGAAAGTGCCAAATAAGGAAAGAGTCAGAAAGCACAGTCAGCAAACTGTCCGAAATTCAAACTGCAGAATCTTTCCTGCCTTATTTAGAACATGTGCTAAGAAAGGAAAGTTTTCAAATAAGGCAGGTTTTTAGAAAAGGAAAGTCTTCAAATGAGGAAAGTGCAGAGACAAAAGCAAATAAGGAAAGCTCAGTCAGGAAATTATTTGAATTTCGAATCGCAGATCTTTCTTTCCTTATTCAAAGATGTGCACGTACTGCAGCAATCAAATCTTCCAATTTAGGCAGCAAGGTCTCATCAAGGCACACTTGCCTCTTCTGCGTTCAGCGTTTAAAATTCAAATGAAGGCTCCACCTAAAAAGGAAAGACTGGACATATATCTTTCCACTTCTGCACATTAATGACTGCATTCTCCTGCCTCTTTTCCAATCCATGCGCGCGCCACCTCTTCTGGAAGCATGATCCGCGCATCCTTCCTCTTCTGAAAGCCTTAGTACATGCATATTTCCTTATGAACATCAAGCCACGACTTTTCTTCCTCTATTGGCAGCCTTGGATCGCTCTTCCTTCCTTTTCAAGCACAAGGTACGCTCCTTTCCTATTCTGAAGGCAATCTGCGCGCCAACTTCCTTCTGAAGCCTTGCAGTCCGATTCTTTCCTCTTTTGCAACAACTTGGGCAGCAAGTTGCATATGGGCAGCACCTTGGGCAGCCTCTACACTAATTAGGAAGCAAGGTCAGCATCTAAACTTATTTAGGAAGCACAATCTGCGCCTCCTTCCCTTTTTGAGAGCAAACCGCGCGCACCAACTTCCTTCAGCAGTGCATTTTCGCGCAGCCTTCCTTCTGAAGCCGAAAAGCGCGATTCTTTCCTTTTCAGACACATCTTGGGCAGAAAATACCTCTTGGGCAGTAAGTATGACCTAGGGCAACACTTTTCAACTATAAAAAGCCACATAAGAAGCCTCTACAGGGTCCCGAAGCTCCCCTGGGGAGACACCTACGAAATTCACATCTCTTCTTCTACCTTTCTTCTTTTCTTTTATTTTTGGTTTTTGTTTCAGCCATGAGAGGCTGAAACCTCTTTTCTAGTTGAAGAACAAGTGAAGCTTTAGTTGTATTGTGGATTGAGAGACTTGGACTACATTGTTTATCTTTTTCTTATTCAATATTCTTGTGATTTCATGCTTAAAGGACATTATCGCTTTGTTATTTAAGATCTCCATTGATTTTTATTGCAAGGTAATATATTGTTGGTTTGAGTGATTTTAAGTCCGAAATTGCTTGATTTATTCAACCATAAGAACACTTGGTGCATCACCAAGGAAATCGCATGATCTAGTGTTGTCTCCATGCATGTGGGTGACTAGAATTGGTTCTCTCTATATCTTTATGCAATTGACTATTGTAAAAGGCCTAAGGCTCAAAGACGTTCTTTGGCAATTGTTAATTAGTAATTAATTGGAGGACTTTCCCTAATTGATTTAATCTTAAAGAGAGACAATGGATATGAGAAGCTTCTTCAATCTCCATGGCCAATTTATTGAATCAACAAAGGAACATATGAGTCAATGATCAATCCTATCAACTAAAGTGAATCTGAATCTTCAACTAGAGCTTTTATCATTATTGTTTCCTCTTTATTTTTATTTGCTTTATTTATTTGCTTTCACCATTAGATTAATTGAATCAATCTCAAAACCCTTTTTTTTACTTTACTTGCACTTTATTTTCATTGTCTATTTATTTTCTGTTTGTTTATTTGGTCTTGACAAGAAAGATAGGTAAGTATCAATTCCCTGTGGATTCGATCCTTTCACCACTATCTACAGTATTTATATTGTTGATAAATGAATTGATTATTTTGACCGGCTTCGACAACCGCTCTGTCAATAACATAACATAACATTCCAATGTGCCAGGGGCGTAGAATGGGCCTCACTGGTCTTTCTCTTAACATAGTCCAGGGGCGTAGAATGGGCCTCACTGGCAATCCGTACCGTATCATCATCATATCATACCATAGGAGGACTAGAGGATCATCCAATAGCCAATCCGCATCCACATCATATTATGCAATGCAACATATTCGTGATTACTAATGCAAACACCCTATAATATCACATGGCATATATGATGCATGAACATGCTCAAAAAGTTATATTTCATTTATTTAAAAACTTAAGGTTTATTCCACTCACCTCTGGCTGAAACTCTACAGACTCTGAAGCAGCTATCTCACTGCGGGGGTCCTCGGTTCCTCGGGTCCGAACCTACACAGGTGGACTCCAATGAGGGACCAAACATACATAAACATAACTCTAATGAACTCCCCAAAAACCCCCTAAAACATCAGGAAAACATCACATAGAAATATGCATGAAATGGCTGAACAGGGCACTTTCGGCGGCACCTTCGGCGGCCGAAAGTCCTGGACAGATCCGAAAGTCGGGCACTTTCGGCGGCACCTTCGGCGGCCGAAAGTCCCAGACAGAGACGAAAGTCTCTTTTCGGGGGCAACTTCGGCAGCCAAATGCTGCCTCCACAAAAGAGGGTTCGGCGGCCGAAAGTCACTTCGGCGGCCGAACCTGAGCTTCTCCCGAAGGGCAGAAACTCAGCTCCTCTATGCACATTTTGCCTCCCAAGCTCAAATCATGTAAAAACTAGTTCTAAAACATGCATACCTCACATACATTACACCTAGGGGTCTCAAGCTATCATATACCCCAACTACAACACTTCAAACAACACATAACAAGCTACATTGTTCATCAAAGCATTAAAACCCATAAACTCAACATATACCCTAACATGCATTTCTACCCATAGATCTTGCATAAAAACTTAGTTAAAACACATAAGGAGCTTAAGATCATCTCTTACCTCTTGAAGATCGAGAGGGAGACGACCTAAACTTGGAGATCCACAAAAATGGGCTCCTGAGTTCCCAAAGCTCCAAAACTTGTTTCAAAAGCTTAGATCTTCAAAACCAAGGGAAAACAAGTGAAAATCTTGAAAGATTTAGAGGAAGAACATCAAAAATGGGTGAGGGGCGGCGGAAAGCTCACCTTGGCCGAAAATGGGGAAAAACTCGCCCGTTTTCGGCTAAGGGACCCTTTTATAGTGGCTGGCCAGACCACGTTCGGGGGCCGAATGTGCCTCCGCATGCATGCCATGTTCGGCGGCCGAACATGAGGTTCGGCGGCCGAACCTGGACTTCCCTCACTCATGCTTTCGGGGGCCTAACGTGCCTCCAAAACGCATGCATGTTCGGCGGCCGAACTTGACTTTCGGCGGCCGAACCTGGGTTTTCCTCCTAAGACTTTTCATGTAAAAACTCATTAAATTTCATACTTAAAATCATTAAAAACATGAAAATATTTCATAACAACATACTTTTACCCTTCTAGAGGTTTCCGACATCCGAGATTCCACCGGACGGTAGGAATTCCGATACCGGAGTCTAGCCGGGTATTACACCTCTCCTTCTTCTTCTCCTCATCCTTCTCTTTCTTCTTCTCTTCATCCTTCTTCTTCTTCTTCTTCTTAGTTGCGGCTGCTCTCCTTCTTCTTCTTCTCCTCATCCCACTACCTTCCCTCCCCAATCCTCTCCTTCTTTTCTCCTCATTCCAATCCTCACCCTTCCTTAATTGCCAATGGGAAATCTTTGATTCACCCTTCTCCAATTGCATGAAATCAAACACAAAAAAAGAAGAAGAAGAATGATGAGGAGAAAAGGAAAAAGAGAATCGGGAAAAGAAGGAGAAGGATGAGAAGAAAAGGAAGAAGAGGATCGGGAAGGAGAGTTAGTGAGATGGGTTGATTTGGAAGTGAAAAATAATATTTGATTTGATTTTTTTATTTAAAGGGTAGTTTAGTCATTTTCATTAAAATAAATGGGAGGTTAATTGAAAATTTGATGGTAGGGACTATTTTGCAGTTTTTTTAAATGTGAAATATTAAATCATAGGTTTTACAGGGACTAAAGTAAACATTTTATTAAATTAGAGGGACTAAACTATAGATTACCCTAAAAATTTTAATGTATCTTTTACATTTATTTTAAAGAATAAATATAAATAAATATAATTATTAATCAAATCACCATCATTTATATTATACTTTTAATTTTTAATATTATGCTTAATTTATAAAAAAATCAGACCTATTTATTAAAAATAATATGTAATATATTTATTTTTATAATTATATAATAATTTTTAATTAAAAAAATATGTAGTAGTCATCCATATAATTAATAAATATTCAAGGGTTTGTAGGTTTACTGTCTTTGCTAAGAAATTTAAATATCTTATTTTTTATTTAAAGTAAATAAATTTTTAACTTCATACAAAAAATATAATACTTTAAATTTATATTAATTCAGTATAAGAACACAAATATATATATATATATATTCTTTTAGAATAAAATTAATAAAAATAAAAGAATCGGTATTTAAATTATAAAGATTAAATTATACCATGAATTAATTTTTTATTTTTAAAATCACTAGAATTAAATAAATAGCTTGTACAATTTTACTAAACTATGAGGATAAAATTGTAATTAACTATTACTTAAACAAATCTTAACGGGATTCTATTGCGAGGAATTTTTCTTTTTTTAAAAAAACCAATTTAGCGTCATTCTTGAAAAAGGCCAGAGATGAAAAGCCGAGGGAGGAGAAATGCAATGGCAATTTTGTCATATTAAATAAATAAGATTTATGATGAGGTGGCAGTAGCCATTACCTATTTTTATTTTTTATTATTTTTTTAAAATTAACTACTTCCCAGACGCCGTTTCGTTTCTTTTTTCGATGAAAACCTTTTTCTTATCGTAAATGACTTTGCTGTTTGTTTGAAAGGAAAAGTTCTGAAGAAACTTTTTCCCTGCGGAGGACAAAGACCGACTAGTTTAGGTGAGCGATTGCGTCATATTTATATTTTAATATAATTAATAGATATATTCTCATATTTTTAATATTAAATACTTCAATTATCAATAATCAATTTATCTAAATTAAATATTATTTTATTTATAATTATATTAATTAATAAGTTAAAATGAAAATAAAGATTTAAAATATTTAAAACATCCTCATTCACATTTAAATTTTTATTAATATTGATGAAATCTTTCATCTTGAATAAAATATAATTTAATTTTTATATTTTAATGTAAATTAATATATTAATTTTTATATCTTTAAATTGATCCATTAAATACTGTTCATTCAAAACGATAGAAGAACTATCAATCTCAGTAGAGGTTCGAACTGTCTCAAGGCCCCTACGATTGTCCCATCTCTAACAAGATAAGGACTTGTAAAGAGCTGCTCAAGTTGGAGCTCCTGTTGAACTAGCGAATGTAGGGCTGTGCAATCGGTCGGTTCAGTTTTGAATCGAATTAAATTAAAAAAATTAAAAATTAAATTATAAAAATATTAAAAATTAAAAAAATCGATTAGAAAAATATAACTGAATCAAATCGAACTGATAAAAATCGGTTCGATTTGGTTCGATTCAATTCAAACTGAAATCTGTAATTTTTTTTAATTTTCTACTTTTAATTTCAGTAGAATAATTTAATAAATATTTCACATAAATTTATTAATAAATATTATTTAAATATATAATAATAATGCTTAAAAAAATCCATAAAAATTAATATAAAATTTAAAAATATATATAAAATCAGTATTTTTATGCATAAAATCGGTTTTTCAGTTATTTAATACGTTTAAACCAAACCAAAAACCGAATAAATTGAAAAATACTAATCGAACTGAACCTTCCAATTAACCAAACCATTAAACTAAAATTGATCAGTTCGGTTCAATTTTTCGATTCAGACCGATTTATGCTCTCCCCTAAGCGAATGTCTTCATGTTTTCCAAGAGAGAGTTCAGAATCCCTAGCCGCCATAGTCCAAGTTGATGGGGATAAAACTTTTAAAAATACAACTTTTTTTAAATTATTTTTTAAAAAATTTACAATTTACTTTATCTTAGTTGATATCATTTAAAAATTATTAAAGTGGGTAATTTCTTTTAGAAATTAAATAAAAAAAATTATTTTAAAAATTTTAAAAATATTAAATACTGAAGTATTGTAATAAATAAAAATTTAAAAATTAAAAATTAATTGAATTCGATAATTTAAATAAAAGTTATTAGAGATTCAATTCTTTTTAAATAAAAAATAATAATTAAAATATTTAAATTTTAATAGATAAAGAAAAATAATAAAAAGTTAATTTTATAATAATTTTAATTTAAAAAAAATATTTTTATACTTTTAATTATAAAAAATAAATGAATTAAAATTCAGATAAATTAATTATAAATAAATTAATTTTAAAATATAAAAAATTATTAATTATTCTAAAACTTAAAAATTAAAGTCAAATTTAATATTTTGAAATGACAATAAAATTTTTTTTATTTAATTTTATATATTATAAAAAAATTTAAATATTAAAATTTAAAAATATAATCTTCGATATATTAATTTTATTAAAATTTATAGATTACGATATAATTTATCCTTATATTTATTTATACTTTTAAAAAGGCTTTGTATGTTTGATTCAAAAAAAAAAAGGCTTTGTATGTTTAACGATTTTTTAAAAATATTTCAAAACGTTAAATTATTGAATAATTAATAAATATAAAATATTTTTTATTAAATAAAGATTATAGCATTTAAAGGAAATCATTTTTTAATTTTTAAACATTTAAATTATTTTCTGAATTCTTGAAATTTTATCAATAATACTAAATTTTATGAATAAATTCATATATAAAAAATTTAATAATGTTAATGATAAGATTTTTAAAATTTAAAAAATTAATTTCTCTTTTTTAAAAATAAAAAAATATTTTCTTAAAATTACCTAATGACAAAAATATGATTTTTATTAATTAACTTTTGAGTGAATTAAATATTAAAAAATATAGAAAATATTTTTAAAAAATTATTTTCATAAAAGGAAACCTTAATAATTTTTTTTACATACGATTTATATTGCATGAAACGAACATATAAGATTTTTTTTTCATATTCTAAAACATTAAATTATTAAAAAATAATAAATAGAAATTTTTTATTTTAAAGGAAATTAATTTTTTAGTTTTAAACGTTTAAGTCATTTTCTAATTTCTTTTGAAATTTTATTAATTATACTAAGTTTTATGAATGAATTTATCTATAAAAAAATTAATATTATTAATAAGGTTTTTTAAATTTAAAATTAATCTCTCTTTTTTAAAAAATAGAAAATCATTTTATTAAAATTACTTAATAAAAAAATATATTTTTTATTAATTAATTTCTGAGTGTCTCAAATATTAAAAAATATAAAAATATATTTTTAATTATTTTTCATAGAATAAACAGAACCATAATAAATTTTTTTAGATACAATTTATGTTCAGTGAAACTAATTTTAAATAATTTAATTAAACTCTCTTTTATGATTTGATTTCTCACAGAAAAAAAATATTTTATTAGATTTATATCATTAAATTTTTGTAATGGATTATTGTATACTTATGAGAAATCTCTCTTTCTAGTTGTAATTTAAAAAAAATTTGTGTAAAAAAAAAATTAAAGGTTGAAATAACCTATTGACAAAAAAAAATTACTGATTGAAATCTCTAATTTAACTTGACATGAAAAGTCTAATTTTATTTATTATTTTTTATTTTTATTTAAAATTTATCTTTTAAATAAAAAATAAAAAGTTTATAAAAATAGATGATTTTTCAAAAAAATGAAAAAAAAAAGGTTTCTGATTGTCTAGCTATAAATAGCCATAGAAAGAAAAGTTTAATCCAATACTTTATTTATGTCCTAATTGATCATGTCCTAGTTGATCATGATTCGATATTAAGAATATATTGATTTTTTCTTAATAACCGAACTCTCGAGAAAGGATAGGAGAATGAGATCTATTATGAAATATATAATATATTACAGACGTATAATCATTATATTTTAACTGTATTATTTTATTTTTACCTCTTAAAAATAAAAACATTTAAATCAAAATATTTAATAACATGAAAAATTCATCTTATACAGTTTAAACAGAACCATCCAAATATCGGTTGAAACAGACATATGTAATATAAATTTCTTATCCCCGAGAATATTTTAGACACGAGGGGATAGTGTTTAAATACAAAATTTTAGTTTATTTAATAATTTAACTAGATTAAATTATACTAATTAAACTGTCAATTTCAATCATAAATCTATTTGGTTTTATTTTTAATGTTTTATCTTCTTAATTTCATTGTTTTACAGCTATGACCATGAGTAAATAAATTTGTTTATTTTAGAGTTTGAAAAACAATATTTTAATTATATAGATCTTTAATTATTTTTATTCAATAAATTTAGAATTTCATTATTTGATTCAATCTTATGTAGTCTTAAGAAATTTCGACAAACTGTATTCGGATTTTTAACCAATAAATTTTGGATATTTTAAAAATGAATTCGGATTAGTCTTAACTTGGTGGTATTGAGACCAGATTTTTAGACAGTAAAATAACTAGTAGACCGTTTTAAAAAGTGGTCATGTTTATAGTTATCTTCACCATTTTTAAATACTCTGAACATGTTCTAAAGGTTCATTTTTTGAAATGTAAAAATCGAAGTCCAGCTGTTTAAGTTTGAGTTATAAAGTGTATAATTATTTAATAAAATATTTTATGCTTTTTGATAAATAATTAAAATAAATTTTAAATACTTAAGAACAAAAAGAACCTCAGGAATATTTTTATAACTTTTCAAGCACTAGGGATAAATTTTTTTACGGTGGTGGGGTTAGACATGGAGATGTGGACCTAAAATTAAAATTTGATACACACTGATGGGCATGTGAAATTTGTTGGTGCAAGGCCTTGTGTTGTCGTTGAATTTGCCTTGCACGTGGGTTAAGTGGACAGACTTTGCCAAAATTTTGGTAAATATTTAGAATTGTATTTTGTTTTTATAGTTTATTTATTTTATTTATAATTAGTATTTGATAAATATGGAAATGTTTTATAGATAATTAGTATCAGCCATCTTTTTTATTCCCGCTGCAGTAATAATAGAGTTGATAAATCAGTGAGTTGAATATTAATTATTTTTATAAATTTAATATTATTTATATTTATTTGAAATTTTTATGTATCACTTAATTAATACATTAGAAGTATTTTTTATTTTTTATATTATTTATTTTATATTGTGACGATCGGAAAATAAGTTAAAACTTATATATACAGATGGATATAGAGTCTGAAGCTGGATACGACACATTATTTCAGTGACTCTTGAGGATATGAACAGGCGAAATATGTATGATACTATATTTCGCTAACTATCACCGTTATGGAGTATGTATAACACTATATTTTATTGACTCTCGCAGAATGGTATAAGATAACATATTAGATTAAGAAAGCTAGGATATGGGATGACTTCTAATATTTATTATGTATAGACATGTAGGGGGTGAATATTCGGTCTGTTCGGTTCAAAATCAAACCGAACCGAATAAACTGAAAACCTAAATTTTAGTGTTTATAAAAATCAAACCGAACTGATATTGGTCAGAAACCGAATCAAACCAAATCGATTTGATTCGGTTCGATTTAGTTCGGTTTGATCGGTTTCGATTTTTAATAATTTTTCATTTTTTATATTTTATTTTTAATATTTTAAAATTTAATTAAAATATTTTAATCTTAATATAATTTAATTTCTCTATATTATTAAAAAAAATATTATTATCACTAATCGGTTCGGTTTAGTTTTTTCGATTTTTTCTTATTAAAACCGAATCGAACCGAAATAACTAAAATTTCTAAAATTAAAAACTGAACCAAATCGAAATGTATAAAAAACCGAACCAAATTTTTAAATCGATTCGATTTGATCAATTTTTTTAATTTGAACACCTCTATAGACATGTGAGTAATTCTAATATATTCTTTATGACACATTTTCATTCATAGGATTGCATTGATAATAGATTGTTATAGGATTTATGATTATAATTAATATATAAACTCACTGAATTTAATGATATATTTAAAATTAATTATATTATTATTATTATACCCTTAAAATTAATTTTAAAGCTGTTGTGAAGTGTTTTATGTCATTTAAAAAATAAAAAATAAAAAATTAATAAATAATAATAAAAAAATAAAGATACGGGCAAAATGATTTTTTTTTTCAACCAATGGAGTCTTAAGAACAAGTGGGTTTAGCCTAAAAGAGGTCCACCTTAGCCCATTTGTTCAATCCAAACTAGTTTCTTTTTAGGAACGAATCATGCATGCATGTATTTTTATATCTTTATTATTTTTAATGGTAAAATTTTAATTTTTAAATAATATTTTTAATTTAATTATACAATTGATGAATCTATATAAATTTATAAAAAATATTACTGATTTTTTTTATCTATTTGTTAAGTAAAAAAATTTAAAAATTTCATTATTATTGTTAGCTAAATCCCTCTATAAATTAAAACTGATCGTATTTTGTAATTTATATTGAAAATAAAAAGCTATTCAAATAATTAAATAATAATATTCATATATAAATTAATATTATATTTGATAAAACAACCCAGCTATTATATTTACTTTGCATGTATAATTATGATTTTTTTTTATACTTTTATTACATAGGATGATTTCATATGGATAATTATAATTTAATTATTATAAATTAACTCAAAATAAAATTAAATATAAAAATATTTAAACTATATATATCTATTATTTTATTGCTCTTAGTAAATCTATTCACATATTTAAATAGTATAAAATTATAATAAAATTTTTTTTATACAATGATATTATTTTATTTTACAATAATATATTCTATTAATTTCAAATTAATTTTTCATAAATATTAATATATTTAAATATCAAATAATTTCACTACACTGTTAATAATAATATAGATTTTCTTTAAAATGATATCTAAATTTATTTACTGCAATAACAAATATTATTGTTAATATTTTTCCTAAAAATAAAATAAATATCAATACTTTTTTTAAAAGTAAAATTTTTTTTCTTCTATATATAGATTATAATTTTCACATAATAAATTTTGTAGTTTTATATATTTTTATCTTATTACCAATTAAAATTATTTTTCTTTTTTTTTTTCTATTACCATCTGTATATAATTGTTATTTTACATTTTGAAATACCATTATTTAAATACTTCAATTTTTTTGAAATAAATCTATTACAATAATTTGAGATAATTCTTTTATATTGATAATTTATATATTAATCTTAAATAAAAAATATATAACTACTAAATTATTTTAAATAAAATAAAAATTATTTTAGAACAATATTAATTAAAAATATCTCATTATATTATATAAAAATTTACACATTTTCATGTAAAATAAGACGATTTATATAGATGTATTTGACTTGTCGATCTTAAACAATAAATAATATTAACAATTTAATTTAATTTTTGTAAGGAGGACTTTTTCCTTACTTCGGCTGTGTAGTCCGAGATACTAATGGTAGATTTATGGCGGTTAAAGCAGGCTACTTTTGCAGTCAGATGGAGGTTAAGTGTGCTGAGACAATGATTTTTCGAGAGGCGTTGAGCTGGATTAAAGAGTGCGGATGGGATCGAGTTCTTTTCGAATCGGATGCTCAGATTCTTGTTGTGTCCATTAACAATGCTTCGTTAGATGATTTATCACATTTTGGTCTTTTAGTTCAAGATTGTAAATTGTTTCTATCCAGTTATGAAGAAGCAAAATGTGGTTTTATTCACAGGTCTGCGAATGATGTCGCTCATGTTCTAGCAATATCGGCTCATTCTGAGTCAGGTTAAGGAGTTTGGGTTCATGTCTCTCCTTCTCTTATAGTTTATTTGATCACTTTGAATTAATGATATTTCTCTCATTTTTAAAAAAAGAAAAGTTAGTAACTTATTATTTAACATTTATTATCCTTGTTATAGACACACTAATTAAATTAGATAATAATATATACACTAATTAAATTAAATAAAATTATTATTATTTACAGTAGAAAATTTTATTAACTATATTACGTTAATTTAATATAAATTTCTGATTTAAATTTTTTTAATATTTTATTAAATGAATTAAAATAAAATTCTTAAATAACATAATTTCTATCATAAAATTATTATGTATTGATCTTTGTTGGAACTCTGATATTAAGATTGCAGTCAAACTCTCCTAAAAATTAGGTCCAAAATTCATTAGATCCTATTATACAAATCTGTCCACTAGCATACAATCTGGATCATGTTTTAGCAAATCGGACAGACTAGGATTCAAACTCAACGAAGAAGGATTTAGCTCTTCTAATTTGATGGGTTAGTGGGAAACCGATCCATCTATATGACCTTGTCAATACGAATGTCGGAGAAAATTAAATAGTCACATGATGATGAAAAAAAAAAAATACATTTATACGTATGATTTTATATAATAACGACAAGCGGCATTATAACATAATAGTAATTATATGTCAATAAAAGATAAAGAAAAAAGAATAAAGAAAAAAAGTGCGAATATGTATAGTGTTAATAATACTTTATAATTATATATATTATATTAAATGAATAAGAAAAAGAGCTAATTATTTTTTATTAAGATTATATTTATAATCAACCTTATAAAAATTTCAATCCAATGGTATTCGACATCAAAGTTTAGTTTGATTTATAGTAAATAAGTTTTATGGTTTTTGTTTAATTAAGTTAATATTATTAGGAGTCCCATTTATGAACTGATTAAAAGTTTTAATAATAATTAAATTTATATATAAAATAATAATTTTACTCTAATTAGGATTACATTGAATATATACATAAAATAATTTTAAAATTTAAATTTAAATTTAAATTTAAATTTAATTTTAAATTTTATATTATTACTTAATTTTTGTAAATATTTAAAAATATATTTTATTAATTTATACTGAAAAATAAAAGTTATTAAGATGATAAAATAATAGTAACCTTAAATTAATATTATATTTAATAAAATAATCTGCATATGTAATTCTGATATTTTTTTGTGCTTTTATTATATGTGTTAATTTCACATGAATAATTATAATTAAAATATTTTTAAAATAAAAAAACAGATATTAAAATTCAATTATTATAAATCAAACTTAAAATAAAATAAAATATAAAAATATTTAAACTATATATACCTATTATTATTTTGTTTTTATTAAGTATATCTATATATTCAAATAATATATTATATGATAATTTTATTTTCTTTGAAAAATAATATATTGTGTTATCAATTTAAATTTTCAAAAATATTAATATATTTAGTGTCAAATAATTTCACTACATTATTATTAATGGTATAAATTTTCTTCAAAAATATATATAAATTTCTTTATTATAATAATAAACGTTACTGTTAACATTTTTTTTCTTAAAAATAAAATAAATATCAATAATTTTATAAGAGTAAAAAAAATTATTTTTAAATATATAGATTATAATTTTCACATAATAAATTATATTATTATTTAGTTTTTATAAATATTAAAAATATAAAATATTTTAATTGATTTAAAAATTTCCCTCATTTCCACTTATATATATATATATTATAGATTATAGATTTTTAAATGTTTAATTAGAGTTATCCAACAAAAACATCAGCCCAATGAGTCAATGACACCGCATAGGCATCGACGATGGTAGAAGAAAAGAGTGATTTGCCTTTTTATTTTTATTTTTTCTTCCGATTTTGATCTAATTAAACCTCATTTTCTCTCCCAAATCTAACCGTCAAATTATTTTCACTCTTCTTTCCTTGGTTGCCGGCCTCTCCATTTCTTTCGCTCAAAATACTCTCAATTTTTACATCAAAACAATTTTCAAGAACTCTCTCCAATTCTCTCAATCTTCATCTTATCTTTTTTCTTTTATTATTATTATGGAAAAATTACTTTTTAGTCCCTGAAGTTTAACATAATTAACACTTCTGTCCCTCTATTTTGGCGACCCAACACTTAAGTCCCTCACTTTCTTTTCTGTCCAAATTCGTAGTCCTTCCGTTCAAAATAGCCGTTTGGGACACCTTAATTGACAAAATTAACCCTCACTAAAAATCCCGCTATTTCAAAATCACAAAACCCAAACTCAAATGCCTCTTTCTCTTCTTCTTCTTTTTCTTCGTAGTCCTTCCGTCCAAAATAGCCGTTTGGGACACGTGAATTGACAAAATTAACCCTCACTAAAAATTCCGCTATTTCAAAATCACAAAACCCAAACCCAAATGCCTCTTTCTCTTCTTCTTCTTCTTTCTACTCTTTCTACAACAGAAAAAAACATGAAAGAGAAAAAAAATAGAGATTTCACATTGAGAGAAGGGTATTTTTGGAAAAAATTATCATCTCTTACCTTTAACTCTTTAACCAAATGGTTTAAATGGACGGAAGGACCAAATGGTTTAGATTTGAATTTTTTATTTATTCTCTACAACTTACTTATTATTCTCTATAACCTACTTATTTTTAATATATTTCTTGCTTTATTTAATTATTTTTATCTTATTTTTAATTATTTTTTATATTATTTTTAATTAGTTTTTGTTTTATTTTAATTTCTCTAATTATGATAATTTTAATTTTGATAAGTAATTAATATCAAAGAATGAAAAAAAAAATCCTCTTATTTTATTTACACTAGTCTAGGCTAAATGTCTCCCCCATTTTGGCGTGCAAGACTTACCTTAGTAGACTTGAGGAGCCTATGGTAAGAGTCTAATCAAGGATAGAAGTCTAATAGAGCATTTGAAAAACCCTTTGAAAAGGATGGTGGGTCTAAAACTTTATAATAATATAGGAGTAGTTGATTATTTTTATTTATTTTGGGATGTAATTTAATTCTTTCACTTTCATCCTTTATTATGGCCTTTGAAATTTAATTCTTTTCCGTCCCATCTTTCTTTAATTTAAGATTTTTTTTTTCTTCCCTTGTTTTGAATATTTTAATTTATACATCTCACTAAGATATAAATAAAAAATTAATAATTTAAATAATTCATTTTGTAATTTATAAAAGTAATTTTTACATGATATAGAAATATGATTTTACTTGTTTAGAAGGTGATTTATACTTTGAAATCAAAACAAGTGAGTAATAATGAATTTAAGTCAAATTAACCATAAAATTGGATTTAAGATATATACTTGGAAATCTAGTGAATATCTTTTTTATTATATGCCGAATTTAAATTTAGAAATCGTGCATGTTTAGGACAATTTGGTGATTCCTCTACTCCACGTACGGTTTTGAAGCCGAGCCCCATTTGAGACTCGATTTCGATTCACCCAACCGCGGATGTGGGACTTGCAACAGCCCTAAGTCAAAAAAAAAGTTTATATGTTTAGACTAACAGATGCACATGAAATGATTTGCATATGCCTGAAAAAGGATTTTTAACTAAATATACTAAGACAAATATAAGAATTAATATAAAGAGTTGGAATGGATTCTCAAGTAAAGTAGAGTTGGTATTGATTCTCAAGTAAAGTCTGGGTAATAATAGTACCTACCACATTTTGTCTCTCATATCTACTATTCCAAATCTAGACAAATGGGGTATAGATTATGAATGATAATGGACCTCTATTAGAAGTAAGTCACTCAATCACATCCTTATGTTTGTCTCTGCTTTCATTAAAATAACAACTTTTTTTCTATACTCTTCATTGACCGATAAAATATATAGATCCATGATAGTGTTACGAGAAAATAAGACTCTAATCAATTAGGAGAATTCGTACATTCAGACTATGTGAAGTCGACTTGTGTTATAAATAAAATCCTCTTATTAGAAATGAGAATTGAAAAATTAAATTATTAAATTAAATTAGATGAGGATACACTTATATAAAGTATAAGATTCTTGCATGGAATTTTATCTCGTTAGAAAAGACATTGTGAATAGAGAGTTGAATTTTTAGATTTTTGTATTATAAATGTGCTACACGCGATAAAAAGAAAAAATAAAGATGTTTTAATAAATTTCTAATAATGTATGAACTGATTTATTAATAATGACAATATTCAGAGACTAAATTGTAAATCTTACTTATATTAATAATTTATTAATTTTTAAATTCTTTAAAATCATCACTGATTTTATACTAACTGTACATATATATTGAAATAGTAAAAGTCTGATGATAAAAATTATATTATTATTCTGATATACTTAAAATTAATTATATTATTATTTTGATACATTTAAAATTAATTTTAAAATCGTTGCGAGTGTTTTATGTCATGTAAAAAATTAAAAAAAATAAATAAAAAATAATAATAAAAAAAAAAGATACGGGCAAAATGGTTTTTTTTCCCAACCAATGGAGTCTTAAGGACAAGTGGGTTTAGCAAAAAAGAGGTCCACCTTAGCCCATTTGTTCAATCCAAAAAAGTAAGATAATAATACTGCTATTTTGACTCTTAAAAGAGACTAGTTTCTTTTTAGGAACGAATCATGCATACATGTATTTTTATATCTTTATTATTTTTAATGGTAAAATTTTAATTTTTAAATAATATTTTTAATTTAATTATACAATTGACGAATCTATATAAATTTATAAAAAATATTACTGATTTTTTTTTGTCTATTTGTTAAGTAAAAATTAAAAAATTTCATTATTATTGTTAGCTAAATCTCTCTATAAATTAAAACTAATCGTATTTTGTAATTTATATTGAAAATAAAAAGCTATTCAAATAATTAAATAATATCATTCATATATAAATTAATATTATATTTGATAAAACAATCCAGCTATTATATTTACTTTGCATGTATAATTATGATATTTTTTTATACTTTTATTACATAGGTTGATTTCATATGGATAATTATAATTTAAATATCTTTAAAATGAAAATATTAACATTAAAATTTAATAATAAATTTAATTCAAAATAAAATAAAATATAAAAATATTTAAACTATATATGTAACATCCTCAAACCACTCACTAAGTATAAGTTAGGCTATTTCACTATTAAAACAGGTGGCATTAGGGGAGGTGTTAGCTTACCCGAGCTACTTAAGGGAGCTGCTAACATAACTTTAAACTGTTAATAACTGAATTATAAAAAACCCAAATAAAGAAACGGACATATCTAGAAATAAAATAGACAGTGTGATTAGAAAGTCGGGAACGAGTCACTTTTGGAAGGTGTTTAGGGTTTCCCGACGTGCTTGCTCGAGATACTTGTTTAAATCCATCATGCTTACTTAAGTAAAAAGGAATTCTAAAGGCTAAAAGCATAATTTAGTAGGTCAATTTATAAATATTGAAAGTTTAAAAACTAAATTGAAATATGGTAAAAAAATTTAGTAGGTTAAAGTGTGAATAAGGAAAGTTTAAAGATAAAATTTAGTTTAGTCTTTCATATTTTTCACCTCTTCACCTAAACCTTCCATGTGTTACCTAACTAAGCATGGAAGAAATGATAAAGCAAAATGAAAAAAAGGGATTGTCTTCTTCCTTCCTTCATCTTGCCATAGGTCACTCCATTTTCAAGGAAAAAACTTTGCTTTTCTTTCTCCCAAGCCAAGCCAAGCCAAACTCTCACCAAATCATCTTTTTTCTTTAACCAAAATTAACCCTAAGATCAATAGCTAAAGAAAGAGTCATATATTGAAAGAATTGAAGAAGAAAAGTTTAGGATTCCATATGCACCAAGCTTGAAAATCAAATGTGAGCTTAGAAATGTGTAGGAAATAGCATCTTATCATTTCTTCATGCATGAATTTGAATTATAAAGGTTTAATTTACAATTTATTCAATCCTTCCCTAAGATATAAATTGACCAAGGGAAAGGAACATCAAAGGGAAAGGAGATAGCTAGAGAGTAGAAGTGGAAAAGAAAGAGAAATTCAATAAAGGTTTGGTGTTCGTATGATTTTATATTTTGCTTTGATTTTATCATGAATATGTGAAATTAGGGATTGATTTTACTCGCTAGAAATGTTGTTTTAATTGTATAAATATGTTATATGAATGTTAAAATGGTGTTTGAAAGGCTTAGAATAAAGAAATTTAACATGAGAGCTAAAAGTACAAACCTGGTAGAATAGATTATAACAGGCTAACTTATGTTTACAACTTCATAACTTATTGTGTAATTATTGATATTAGGCTTAAGATATACCAAATGAAAGCTGAGACAAAGAACTAAAACGTTTATAAATTAACCAAATAATGTAATACCCAGCTAGACTCCGGCGTTAGAATTTCAATCTTCCAATGGAATCCCTGTTAGAACCCGAAATCTCGAAGCTGGAATCTACTTAGGAAGGGTAAAATAAGGTTTTTATAAAATGAATTTTGAAAATTTTAAGGTTTTAAGAAAGAAAGAAAAGAGTTTTGAAGAAAATGGTTTTGGAAGGGAAAAACCAGGTTTGGCCGCCGAACCTTAAGTTCGGCCGCCGAACGTGGTGCCGCCGCTGGACCTCCTCTTTCGGCTCCCGAAGGTGGTTTATCCAGCCACCTATAAGAGACCTTCAGCCCGAAAATGAGATAGTTTTTCTCTCCATTTTCTGGCAGAGGTGAGTTCTTGCCACCCCTTTGATGTTTTTATTGTTTTTACTTCAAATCTTTCAGAAATTTATGAGTTTTTCTCTTGTTTTCGAAGATTTGAGCTTGAATCCAAGTTTTAAAATCTTGGAGAGCTCCGAAGACCATTTTACCTCATCTCCACGTTGGGGTTGCTGTCACCTGTAGATCTCCAAGAGGTAAGCCTAAATTCTTGCTTTTCTTATGTTTTAGTCAAGTTTTAAAAAGGGGTAAAGGGTTAAAAATGCATGAATGGTTAGATCTAAAGTTTTAGGGTTTGAGTTGGATTATTAATGAATGTTTGCTCTTGTGTTGTTTTTATGGTTGTTTGTTGGGGTTTAGGCTAGTCTTTATGCCCCTTATACTTGATGAGTATGTATGCATGTTTTGAGGAGTTGGGTGTGAGGATTTGAGAAGTTTTGGAGGCTGAGTGCTTAAGGCAGAATTGGATTCTGCCTTGCTGGAGAACCCAGGTTCGGCCACCGAACCTGCTTGTGGAGGTAGCCTTTTGGCCGCCTAACCTGCCCCCGAAAGCATGTGTAACGCCCCGGAAATCCGGACCGCTACCGGCGCTAGGATCCAGATTGGCATAAGGCCGCCGGGACCCGTAGCAAGCCTAACATATACCTGTGAACCTGCTTAATCCCATACATGATCAACATCATACATAAAAATTAAAACTTTTCTTTTTATACATGCAGTCAATCCCCAACTCAACCTGTGCATACTCTGAACATATACATAAATAAAGTCCCTCTGTGGGATCTCATCAAAGCCTCAAAGGCTATACATCATGTGTTGAGTTAGTTTTGCATAAACATCATATCATAAGATCATGTACATAAAAAAAGGGATTAGCAATACACTATGGTCAAGCACAATTCTAACCTCAATAATCTCATTACATAACATACTGAAAATTCTTACATTTCATCATAATACAACTGTCATGTCCACAATCTAACTATTACATACATATGACTTTTCTCTTCTTTTCTTCTCTATCAATCCCGTGCCTGCAAACCTGGGGGTTAGGGGAGAGGGGTGAGCTAGATGCCCAGTGAGTAGAACTATATAAAAAAAATATTTAAAACATGCTCTAATGGAATGCATCATTGCACAAACATTTCACATCATGGACGGACCGACCCAAGAATCCCTCAGCTCCATGCCCGGCCCTATTATGGGCACCACAGGACTTCGTATTGCCGGCCCTATTATGGGCACCACAGGACTTCGTAAATCGGAGCTATTGCCCGGCCCTATTATGGGCACCACAGGACTTCGTACACAGGACTAGTGAGTCGTGCAATGTCCCTCCTCATCAACCACAATATAATAATGCAATGTAGCATATTCGTGATTCTAATGCAAACATCCTATATTATAGTCATGATGCATGAAACATGATAAAATATTCACTTTCTTAATTTAAAAAGATTAAGTATAGTTCCACTCACCTCTGGCTGACTCTGTCAAACTCTCAGCAGCTGTCTCACTGCTGGGGTCCTTGGTTCCTCAGGTCCGAACCTACACAGGTGGACTCCAATGAGGGACCACATATATAATCATAACTCTAATGTATCCCCCAAAAACCCCCCTAAAACATCATGAAAACATCACAGAAAATATGCATGAAATGGCTGAACAGGGCACCTTCGGCGGCACCTTCGGCGGCCGAAAGTCCCAGACAGAGACGAAACTCAGCTAGGTTCGGCGGCACCTTCGGCGGCCGAAAGTGCCAGACAGAGACGAAAGTCTCTTTTCGGGGGCAACTTCGGCAGCCGAAAGGCCTGCCTCCTCAGCCATGTTCGGCGGCCGAAAGTACCTTCGGCTGCCGAACCTGGTTTCTGCCAAAGGGCAGAAACTTAGTTCCCTTTGCACATTTCGCCTCCAAATCTATAAATCATGCATATTTTTCAACCAAAGCATGCATACAAGTTCCTAGGGGCCTCAAACATGCATATACCCCATCTACAACACTTCACAATCACACAATCAAGCTACATTGCTCAAAAACATAACCTACACCCATAAACTCAACTTATACCCTAACATGCATTCTACTCCATAAAAATTCATAAAACTTGCTTAAAATACATAATGAGCTCAAGATCAGCTCTTACCTCTTGAAGATCGAGAGTAGAGGCGATCTAGCTTGGAGTTGGGGAGAGATTTAGCTCCTTGGTTCTCCAAGCTCACAACTTGCTCAAAACTTGCTCAAAACTCACAAATCTTCAAAATAGAAGTTAAAAACTTGTTAAAACCATGAAAGATCTAAGGAAAACACTCAAGATTGAGGGAGGAGCGGCGGAGACTCACCTTGGCCGACAATGGGAGAGAAAAAGCTCGCCCGTGCGGACCAAGGGGACCCTTTTATAGTGGCTGGCCAGGCCACGTTCGGGGGCCGAATGTGCCTCCGCATCCATGCAATGTTCGGCGGCCGAACCTGCACTTCCCTCACTTAGACTTTCGGGGGCCTAACGTGCCTCCCAAAGTCCATGCATGTTCGGCGGCCGAAAGTGAGTTTCGGCGGCCGAACCTGAGTTTCGGCGGCCGAACCTGGGTTTTTCCTTAAAGAATTTTCATGCAACAACTTATTTAAAATCATACTTAAAACATTAAAATACATGAAAACATTTTATAAAAACATGCTTTTACCCTTCTAGAGGTTTCCGACACCCGAATTCCACCGGACGGTAGGAATTCCGATACCGGAGTCTAGCCGGGTATTACATTCTCCCCCCCTTAAGAACATTCGTCCCCGAATGTTCCTCAACTAATACACGCATGTCATAAACATAACATACACACATATAGCACATGGAACACATCTCAACTTACCTTAGAAGAGGTGGGGGTACTGCTGGAGCATGGACTCCCGGGTCTCCCAAGTGCATTCCTCCAAATTGTGGTGGTTCCAAAGGACTTTCACCATCGGGATTTCCTTGTTCCTTAGCTTTTTGATCTGAGTGTCAAGAATCCGCACTGGTTGTTCAACATAAGTGAGATCCTCTTGGATCTCCACATCAGGCTCACTAAGAACCTTGCCCGGATCTGACACGAACTTCCTCAACATGGAAACATGGAAAACCGGATGGATTCTCTCCATAGAAGCAGGCAAGTCCAGCTTGTACGATACGTTCCCAACTTTTTGCAAGACCTCAAAGGGTCCGATGTACCGCGGAGCTAGCTTACCCTTCTTTCCGAACCGAACCACCCCTTTCATTGGGGACACCTTGAGCAATACCAGATCCCCCTCCTGAAACTCTACCTGTCTCCTGCGGATGTCTGCATAACTCTTTTGCCTGCTTGTAGCAGTCTTGATTCTTTCTCTGATCATGGGTACCACTCTGCTGGTGATCTCTACAAGCTCAGGCCCTGCTAAGGACCTCTCTCCAACCTCTTCCCAGCAAACAGGTGACCTGCACTTCCTCCCATACAAAGCTTCATATGGAGCCATCCCAATGCTAGCATGATAGCTGTTATTGTAGGCGAACTCTACCAAGGGTAGATGTTGCCTCCAAGAACCGCCAAAATCTAGCACACACATCCTGAGCATATCCTCTATTGTCTGGATGGTCCTCTCTGATTGTCCATCAGTCTGGGGGTGGAAGGCAGTACTGAAATCCAACCTGGTACCCATAGCATTCTGCAGACTCCGCCAAAACCTGGAGGTGAACTGGGGCCCTCTATCTGACACTATAGAAACTGGGACCCCATGCAGCCTGACAACTTCATCCACATAAACCTGCGCTAACTTATCCACAGAGTAGTTGCTCCTAACAGGGATGAAGTGAGCAGATTTGGTGAGTCTGTCCACAATCACCCATATGGAGTCTAGTCTGTTGGATGTTGCCGGTAACCCCACTACAAAATCCATAGCGATATTCTCCCATTTCCACTCTGGAATCGGCAGTGGGTTAAGCATTCCAGCCGACTTCTGATGTTCCAGCTTCACCCTCTGACATATTTCGCAGGCTGACACGAACTGTGCCACTTCCCTCTTCATAGCTGGCCACCAATACACTCTCTTCAGATCCTGGTACATCTTGGTGGCTCCAGGGTGAACACTGTACCTTGCATTATGAGCCTCTCTCATAATGTCTCCTTTTAGCCCGATGTCATCTGGTACACATAGTCTATTCCCATAGCGGAGGATCCCCTTACTATCGAACCTGAACTCACTGTTTTTGCCTGACTGAACAGTCCTGGCAATCTTTACTAACTCTGGGTCCTCATGCTGTTTCTGAGCCACCTGCTCCAGAAACACGGGTGTTACTTTCATCTGCGCAATCAAAGCACCTGTACCAGACAACTCCATCAGTAGACCCTCATTGATGAGTTTATAAAATTCCTTCACCACCGGTCTCCTCTCTGCCGTGATGTGGGATAGACTGCCAAGTGATTTCCGGCTTAAGGCATCAGCTACTACATTAGCCTTACCCGGATGGTACTGTATCTTACAATCATAGTCACTGAGCAGTTCTACCCATCTCCTCTGCCTCAAGTTCAAATCTCTCTGACTCAAGATGTGCTGCAGGCTCTTATGATCTGTGAAGATCTCACATTTTACCCCATAGAGGTAATGCCTCCACATCTTGAGGGCAAAGATAACCGCTGCCATCTCCAGATCGTGTGTGGGGTAATTCATCTCATGCCTCTTTAGCTGTCTAGAAGCATAAGCGATCACCCTACCATTCTGCATCAACACACAACCCAAGCCTACTCTGGATGCATCACAGAACACTGTGAAGTCCTCATTGCTAGTTGGCAGAGCTAACACTGGTGCTGAAGTCAACCTCTTCTTGAGCTCCTCAAAGCTTTCTTCACATTGATCGGTCCACTCGAACCTCTGATACTTTCTGGTCAATCTGGTTAAAGGAGCTGCAATCTTAGAGAAGTCCTGAACGAACCTCCTGTAGTAACCAGCCAAACCCAAGAAGCTTCTGATCTCTGTCACTGAGGTGGGTCTTGGCCAGTTAGTCACAGCTTCAACCTTCTTGGGGTCCACTTCTATCCCATTCTCTGACACTATATGCCCCAAGAATGATATGCTCCTTAACCAGAACTCACACTTGGAGAACTTGGCATACAAGCCATGTTCCCTCAAGGTCTGTAATACAATCCTCAGATGCTGGGCATGCTCCTCTGCATTCCTGGAATACACTAGGATATCATCTATAAAGACAATAACGAAGTGATCCAGGTATGGTCTGAATACTCTGTTCATGAGGTCCATGAATGCTGCAGGGGCGTTAGTTAACCCAAACGGCATTACAAGGAACTCATAGTGCCCATATCTGGTCCTGAAAGCCGTCTTTGGTATGTCTTCTTCCCTTATCCTCAGCTGATGGTACCCTGATCTCAGATCTATCTTGGAGAAACAACCCGCTCCTGCTAGCTGGTCGAATAGATCATCGATCCTTGGCAATGGGTACTTGTTCTTGGTAGTGACCTTGTTCAACTGCCTGTAGTCGATACAAAGTCTGAGGGATCCATCCTTCTTTCTCACAAAAAGCACTGGAGCACCCCAAGGTGAGGTACTCTGTCGGATGAAGCCCTTATCTACCAGATCTTGCAACTGTTCTTTCAGTTCCTTCAATTCTGCTGGTGCCATCCTGTAGGGAGGGATAGAGATCGGTCTAGTTCCAGGCATCAGTTCAATCTCGAACTCTATCTCCCTAGCAGGTGGTAGTCCTGGAAGCTCTTCTGGAAAGACATCCAGAAATTCTCTGACAACTGGCACTGAGGCTGGCTCCCTGACCTGACTATCTAGCTCTCTCACGTGAGCTACATACCCCTGACATCCCTTCCTAAGCAGCCTACGAGCCTGTAGGGCCGATATCAGACCTCTAGGCGTACCCCTCTTGTCTCCTCTGAAGACAACCTCTGACCCGTTCTGATCTCTGAACCTGACTACCTTGTCCCTGCAGTCCAAGGTAGCACCATGGGTAGATAGCCAATCCATCCCTAGAATGACGTCAAAGTCTGTCAAATCTAGAACCACAAGGTCGGCGGAGAGGCATCTTCCCTCAACAAACACTGGACAGTACCGGCAGACTGACTCTGCCACCGTCGGATCACACTTGGGTCCACTGACCCATAGGGGACACTCTAACCCAGAGACCATCAACCCTAACCTCTCAACTGCCCTCGGAGAAATAAAGGAATGAGATGCACCCGGGTCCATTAATACATACACATCAGAACACCCAATGATGAGATTACCTGACACCACGGTGTTGGATGTGTTCGCCTCCTGCTGAGTCATTGTGAAGATCCTGGCTGGAGCTGATGGACCTTCACCTCGGGAACCAGAAGAAGAGGCTGCCCCTCTCCCTCTACCTCTGCCACTGCCCTGTGTTGTGGCTGGAGCTGCTGGTTGTGCCACACTACCCGAAGCTGTCTGTTGGGGCTGGCCCATGAAAGGTGCTCTAGGATAATCCCGAGCTATGTGTCCCTCCTGGCCACATCTGAAACATGCATTGGTCCCCCATCGACACGCTCCCTTGTGTGGCCTCCCACACCTTTGGCATTCTGCACCATCTGAGCCTGAACTCGAGCCACCGCCAAATCCTAGACCGGATTTCAGCTTGTTCCAGAACTTGTTCTTCTTGGGCTTCTTAGTGCTACTCCATCTCTTACTACCTGAACTCTGAGTAGAGGGTCCTGGCCCTCCTCTGCTTGGGGTCTTAACCCCTGAAGACTGGGTCACTGACTGCTTCACTGACCCCTCAACTATGGCACTGGCCTCCATTCTTCGAGCCATATCTACCACCGTGTGAAAACTCTCCCTCTCAGCTGATTGAATCAATGAGGAGTACCTGGACTGTAATTTCATGACATATCTCCTGGCCTTCTTCACATCTGTATCTAGAGCTTGTCCTGAGAAGGGTAATAGTTCCAGAAATCTATCTGTATACTCCTCTATGCTCATGTCTTCTGTCTGTCTCAGTTGTTCAAACTCAATCATCTTCAACTCTCTGGAACTATCTGGAAATGCCCATCCAGCAAACTCATTGGCAAATTCCTCCCATGTCATACTGTCTAGTCTCGGGTCCACATAGCACTTGAACCATTCCTTTGCCTTTTTGCACTTCAGGGTGAACCCCGCCATCTCAATGGCTCTTCTATCATCTGCCCCTAGCTCATCAGTGATCGTCTTCACTGCTCTCAGGTATTCAAAGGGATCATCCCCTGACTTATATTTAGGAGCATCCAGCTTAAGGTAAGCTGTCATTTTCACCTTACTCCCACTGGCTGAGCTAGGTCTAGGAGGTTGAGTAACTGGGGCTACTGGTTCTGTAGGAGGTGGAGGTGGGGATGCAGCATTCCCCGAGGTGGGGTTTGCTGGGTGAGGATGGAAGGATGAGGGTGGATAGGCTGGGTACTGTGGGTACGGTGGATAGAAAGGTGGATAAGGCATGTGAGTAGGGTAGGGATTAAAGCTGGAGTAATCCGACGTACTTCCCATCGGATACCCGGGACTCTGTGCATAGGGTGGGTAATAGGGTGGAAAACCATACCCCGAGGCCTGAGTGCCTCCTTGTGACTCCCCTGTCCCTTCTTCTGACATGCCAACATCCAGATTCCCATCCCTTCTCTGATCTTCTTCCATAACCTCCCTCACATCTGAAGAACTTCCTCCTCTTTCTGTCCCCCTTCTGCTAGTATCAAAAGACCTTCTAGGGTCCCTTGATACTCTTTCTCTGTTTGTTCTGCATGACATTGCCCTAGGCAATGTGGGAGGACGGGCGCTCGTGCCCTCATCCTCTGGTGGGACTCCTGTCAATCGTGCAGATCGACGAGTTCCTCTCATTCTGTTTCTGAAAAACAGCACATAACTCACAAGCATTAGCATCATATGGTTCATGTGGAGTCACATGAACCTACATCACATACATCACATATCATTAATGCACATGCATATTATCATGGCATTTCACATCATCATGCAAGACAGGACTCCACATCCTATCCTAGTGGACATGACCTTTCCTATTGTGCTTGACCCTCTAATACTTCTATGAGCCCGACACGCTAGGTCCGACCATGTGAACCTAGGGCTCTGATACCACTCTGTAACGCCCCGGAAATCCGGACCGCTACCGGCGCTAGGATCCAGATCGGCATAAGGCCGCCGGGACCCGTAGCAAGCCTAACATATACCTGTGAACCTGCTTAATCCCATACATGATCAACATCATACATAAAAATTAAAACTTTTCTTTTTATACATGCAGTCAATCCCCAACTCAACCTGTGCATACTCTGAACATATACATAAATAAAGTCCCTCTGTGGGATCTCATCAAAGCCTCAAAGGCTATACATCATGTGTTGAGTTAGTTTTGCATAAACATCATATCATAAGATCATGTACATAAAAAAAGGGATTAGCAATACACTATGGTCAAGCACAATTCTAACCTCAATAATCTCATTACATAACATACTGAAAATTCTTACATTTCATCATAATACAACTGTCATGTCCACAATCTAACTATTACATACATATGACTTTTCTCTTCTTTTCTTCTCTATCAATCCCGTGCCTGCAAACCTGGGGGTTAGGGGAGAGGGGTGAGCTAGATGCCCAGTGAGTAGAACTATATAAAAAAAATATTTAAAACATGCTCTAATGGAATGCATCATTGCACAAACATTTCACATCATGGACGGACCGACCCAAGAATCCCTCAGCTCCATGCCCGGCCCTATTATGGGCACCACAGGACTTCGTATTGCCCGGCCCTATTATGGGCACCACAGGACTTCGTAAATCGGAGCTATTGCCCGGCCCTATTATGGGCACCACAGGACTTCGTACACAGGACTAGTGAGTCGTGCAATGTCCCTCCTCATCAACCACAATATAATAATGCAATGTAGCATATTCGTGATTCTAATGCAAACATCCTATATTATAGTCATGATGCATGAAACATGATAAAATATTCACTTTCTTAATTTAAAAAGATTAAGTATAGTTCCACTCACCTCTGGCTGACTCTGTCAAACTCTCAGCAGCTGTCTCACTGCTGGGGTCCTTGGTTCCTCGGGTCCGAACCTACACAGGTGGACTCCAATGAGGGACCAACATATATAATCATAACTCTAATGTATCCCCCAAAAACCCCCTAAAACATCATGAAAACATCACAGAAAATATGCATGAAATGGCTGAACAGGGCACCTTCGGCGGCACCTTCGGCGGCCGAAAGTCCCAGACAGAGACGAAACTCAGCTAGGTTCGGCGGCACCTTCGGCGGCCGAAAGTGCCAGACAGAGACGAAAGTCTCTTTTCGGGGGCAACTTCGGCAGCCGAAAGGCCTGCCTCCCCAGCCATGTTCGGCGGCCGAAAGTACCTTCGGCTGCCGAACCTGGTTTCTGCCAAAGGGCAGAAACTTGGTTCCCTTTGCACATTTCGCCTCCAAATCTATAAATCATGCATATTTTTCAACCAAAGCATGCATACAAGTTCCTAGGGGCCTCAAACATGCATATACCCCATCTACAACACTTCACAATCACACAATCAAGCTACATTGCTCAAAAACATAACCTACACCCATAAACTCAACTTATACCCTAACATGCATTCTACTCCATAAAACTTCATAAAACTTGCTTAAAATACATAATGAGCTCAAGATCGGCTCTTACCTCTTGAAGATCGAGAGTAGAGGCGATCTAGCTTGGAGTTGGGGAGAGATTTAGCTCCTTGGTTCTCCAAGCTCACAACTTGCTCAAAACTTGCTCAAAACTCACAAATCTTCAAAATAGAAGTTAAAAACTTGTTAAAACCATGAAAGATCTAAGGAAAACACTCAAGATTGAGGGAGGAGCGGCGGAGACTCACCTTGGCCGACAATGGGAGAGAAAAAAAAAAGCTCGCCCGTGCGGACCAAGGGGACCCTTTTATAGTGGCTGGCCAGGCCACGTTCGGGGGCCGAATGTGCCTCCGCATCCATGCAATGTTCGGCGGCCGAACATAAGGTTCGGCGGCCGAACCTGCACTTCCCTCACTTAGACTTTCGGGGGCCTAACGTGCCTCCCAAAGTCCATGCATGTTCGGCGGCCGAAAGTGAGTTTCGGCGGCCGAACCTGGGTTTTTCCTTAAAGAATTTTCATGCAACAACTTATTTAAAATCATACTTAAAACATTAAAATACATGAAAACATTTTATAAAAACATGCTTTTACCCTTCTAGAGGTTTCCGACACCCGAATTCCACCGGACGGTAGGAATTCCGATACCGGAGTCTAGCCGGGTATTACAGCATGGACTTTCAGATCTGTGAAAGGGTTTCGGCTGCCAAACCCGCCTCCGAAAGTCCTTGACTTTCGGATCTGTGAAGGGCTTAGGCCGCCGAACCTGCCCATGAAAGTCCCTGACTTTCGGATCTGTGAGGGACATTTGGCCGCTGAACCTGCCGCCGAAAGTCCCCTATCCAGCCTTCCTCTTCTTGTTTTATGTGCATGTTTTAATATGTTTTAAGGGGTTTTTGGGGAGTTGTTCAGAGTCATGTAATAGTTATGTTTGATCCCTCATTTGAGTCCATCTATGTAGGATCGGACCTAGGAGACCGTAGAGGCCTGCAGTGAGATAACCGCGTCAGTTTTAGTCAAGCGTCAGCCAGAGGTGAGTAGAACTAAACTAATATATTGTTTTAAAGTAATCAATCTTTTAAGCATGTTCATGCATCACGAATGCCATGTTTATGTATTATGTTGTTTTGCATTAGAATTCACGAATATGATGCATTGCATAATTTACTGTTGATGTGGATGAATATTGAATGACCCACTAGCCCTTGAAATGATATGATATGATACGGTACGGAAGTCCAGGTGAGGCCCATTCTACTCCCCTGGCAATATGTAAGGAAAAGTTTAGGTGAGGCCCATTCTACTCCCCTAGAATTATGGATATGTTATGTTATGTTTAAGCGATCCTGAGGAGCTCCGTCGAGGGCCGGGCACATTGGAATATGTAGAGAGTTACTGATGACAAGTCAATCTTGATGTGAATTGCTTGTGTTGTGACATATTTCATACGAGCATATGATTATTAAACTGTTTTTATGTTCTGCTCACTAGGCTCTTGTAGCTTATCCCTTTCCCCTAACCCCAGGTTTGCAGGGTCGAAGATAGCTCGAAAAGCCGGTATAGTAGCTGGTATAGTTTAATGTAATAGAATAGTTGTAGACATGTATTGTATAATGGATTAGAATTGTGGTTTGCCCTAGTTTTTATCATTGTAATCCCTGTTAACATGATCCTTATGTAAAAGTTTTAATTATGAGTTATGTTTGAACCAAGCTTGAGACATGTAATGTTTACCATACTAGAGCATTTGATGAGGGTTTTAGTATGGGTTTTATGTTTTCAATATGATGCATGTACAGGTTGAGCTTGGTTTCATAGAAATGTTTAAGTTTTTGTGATAATTTATTATCATGTATGAGATTTTATCAAGTACACAGGATGTATAGTAGGCTTGCTACGGGTTTCGATGATCTTAAGTTGATCTGAAATCTAGCGCCAGTAGTGGTCCAGCTTTCGGGTCGTTACAGAGTGGTATCAGAGTCCTAGGTTCATATGGTCGGAGCTAGAGAGTGTCAGACTCATAGATGTTATAGAAAGGTAAGCACATTAGGAAAAACATGTCCATTAGGATAGGATATAGAGTCCTGTCTTGACAAATGTATGATGATGTGTAATGCCATGATATTAAGTATGTGCATTAATGATATGTTATGTATATGTTGTGGGTTCATGTGTGTCCACATGAACCATATAATACTAATGTGTATGTGATGTATGTTGTTTTTCAGAAGGCAGGATGCGAGGCTCACGTCGATCTGCACGATTGACCGGAGTTCCACCTGAGAATGAGGGCATGGATGCCCTTCCTCCTACTGCTCCGTCAGGGTACAGTCAAGAGACCAATATGTAAAATAATAATTTTACTCTCATTAAAATTACATTGAATATATACATAAAATAATTTTAAATTTTAAATTTTATATTATTAATTAATTTTTATAAATATTTAAAAATATATTTTAATCTATTTAAAAATTCGCTTTTCATTCACACTTTTATATATACTAATTTCACTTGATCACTTTTATATATTTATTATTTTAATTTTAAATTTTAAATTTTTTAATTTAATTATATGAATTGAAAATTTTATAAAAAATTAATTAAAAATTTTATTGGATAAAATTTCAAAGTAACGTAGTAAAATGCAGTCATAATATTTAACTGTATTGTTGTTGATTTTCTTTTACCTATTTATTAAATAAAAATTTTAAAATATTTATCATTATTATCATCTGAATCTCTTTATAAAACTAACAATATTTTATTAATTTATATTGAAAAATAAAAGTTATTAAAATATAAAATAATAGTAACCATAAATTAATATTATATTTAATAAAATAATCTACACATGTGATTCTGATATTTTTTTTTCTTTTATTATATGTGTTAATTTCACATGAATAATTATAATTAAAATATTTGTAAAATAAAAAATTGATATTCAAATAATATATTATATGATAATTTTATTTTCTTTGAAAAATAATTTATTAATTATATTTTTTATTTCACATTAATATATCAATTATCAATATAAAAAAATAATTTCAAATTATTTTAAGAAATTTATTTCTTAAACATTGAACTATTCATGCTTGGATAAAAAAACAATAATTTTCACAGATAATAGGTAAAAAATAAACAAAATTATATAATTTATTATGTGAAAATTATAATCCATATATTTAACAATTTTTTTTTACTTTTAAAAAATTATTGATATTTATTTTATTTTTAGGAAAAAAAATTAACTGTAATACCCGGCTAGAATCCGGCACCGGAATTCCTATTATCTGGCGGAATCCGGGGTGTTGGGATTCTATATAAGGGTAGGAATTATGTTTTCTAAGGGTTATGATGTGTTTATATGTTTTCAGGTTAAGGGGAAGTGAGTTTTGAGTTGAAATGACCTAACCAAGTTCGGCCGCCGAAAGTAAGTTCGGCCGCCGAAAGTGTTTGGCTTCCGAAGGGAAGTTCGGCCCCCGAATATTGCATGGTCTTGCATGTGATTGGGCAGCCGACGATGAGTTGGCTGGTGAGCTGAGTCATGGTTTTTGACAAGTGTTGGCCTCAGATTCTTGCCATGGAATGGCCACGTCTCTATGACTCACCTGTACATGTTTTGGGTGATCATACAGAAGCTTGAGGTGCTTGCAAAGGTGTTGAGAGTTGAGAGAAACAAAAGTTACGCGTTTGAGAGTTTGAGAGTGTGAGAGGAGGTGATCCATTTTCCTTTGTTCAGAGTGTGTAGGTTCTTACTACAGGAGGTAAGTGATGTTCTTGAATATGTTTTCTGAAGGTTTTAGGGGGATTTATGGAAGGAAATGCATGTTTAGGTTCTTAATGATAGTTTTGATGAGTTATGCATGTATACATGTTTATGTGTTATGTTTGATTTGTTGTTTGGGGTAATTAGATAGTTTTGGACCCCTGTGATCATATACTTATGTATATGTGTGTTGAGGAGTTGGTATATGCATGTATGGAGAGCTTGAAGGGAAGGAGGAGATGTTTTGCCGTTAAAGCTGAGTTCTGGATGAACTCAGGTTCGGCAGCCGAAGGTTCATTCGGCCGCCGAACCTCTTGCATGGTGGCTTAGGCTGCCATAGCTTGCCCCCGCGAGTTGTGCATGTTCGGCTCTGTTTGGGGGATTCAGCCGCCGAAGGTGCCGCCGAAGGGTAGAGCCTTTCGTCTCTGGAGTGCCTTGTGGCCTCCGAAACTTGCCCCCGAAAGGGTTCGGCCGCCGAACATAGAGATTCGGCCGCCGAAGGTGGTCTGTCCAGTTTCCTTTGCTTGCTATGCATGACTTTTAGAGTGAGTGTAAGGGGGATTCTTGGGAGTTTAATAGAGTTGGTCATAAGCTTGTTTGGTCCCTCATTTGAGTCTTTATGTGCTTATACAGAGGAACCAGAGAGAGCAGCAGTGAGAACTGCTCCAGAGGTTCAGAACCTGCAGAGTCAGTCAGTCCAGTTAGCCAGAGGTGAGTGGAACTACACTTAATGCTTTTGAATTGACCAAATGACATGTTTTTAGCATCTCTCATGCATCACGATGATATCATAGGATGATTGCATTAGTATCCACGAATATGTTGCATTGCATTGTTATTTGCTGATGTGAGTAAATGCTGAATGATCCAATAGTCACAGACAGGAAGTCCAGGAGCCTTTGACTACGCCCTGGCACGTATAGCAAAGACCAGGAGCCTTTGACTACGCCCTGGCAGGTATATAGCAAAGTCCAGGAGCCTTTGACTACGCCCTGGCAATGGTAAGTTCACAGGTGTTATATACACATATACATATATGACAGGAAGACCAGGTGCTCGATTCTACGCCCTGGCACAGAGTTACTGGGACTATGTGGTGACAGGTTTACTCTTGATGTGGCTTGTCTGTGTTATGGTGCATTCCATGAGAGCATATTTTATTGAGATGTTTTACTGTTCTACTCACTGGGCTATAGAGCTCATCCCACTCCCTTAACCCCAGTTTTGCAGGTTCAGTGTACAGTGTACAGGGACAGTCCAGCAGAGTACAGGAAGAGTAAAGAGAGTTGTAATAGCTTAAAGTGGACATGTAATATTAAAGAGATGTAATAGTTGTTGCTTGACCTAGACCTAGTGATGTATGTTTTGTACATGATCTGTATATGTATATATGTTTTCCTGTATGTGAAAACCAGGCTTAACAGGTATGAGTTAACCCATCTAGAGCAAGCTCTAGTCAGGGATACAGAGTACAGAGTACATGAGTACAGAGTACAGAGATAGTGCATGCACAGGTTGAGCCTTGGTTCAGAAAAGAGTGTTATTTTCACATAAAATGTATGATCATGTATGAAGTTTACAGGTACACAGAGAGTATAGCAGGCTTGCTACGGGTTCTGGCGGCCTTAAGCCGACCTGAATCCTAGCGCCGGTGACGGTCCATTTTGGGGTCGTTACAGATTGGTATCAGAGCCCTAGGTTCACATGATTGGACCTATAGAGACAGTGTTGGGCTCAGACAGGTTAGAAGTGGTCAAGCACAATAGGAAATCATGTCCACTAGGATAGGGTCTTGAGTCCTATCTGTTATGATATGCCATGAGTGTATGATTGCTATATGATGTTTATGTGCTAAGTGATATGTGATATGTTGTGTTTCCAGAGTAAAGATGCGAGGAACTCGTCGATCAGCTCGATTGACTGGAGTCCCACCAGAGAATGAAAGACCAGCTGCTCGTCCTCCTGCATTGCCAAGGGCAAGGTCTCAGAGATCTAGCAGGGAAGGCATGTCAATAGACCCTAGAAGGTCTGTAGACGAGAGCAGAAGAGGTACAGTTAGGGGAGGAAGAGCAGAGGAAGAGAGGGAGGCTATGGAGACTGATCCATCTATGGATGAAGGTATGGGCGATTCCGAGGGAGGTGTTCAGGCCTCAGGTTATGGCTATCCATCCTTGTTTCAGGAGCCAGAGTATCCGATGGAGGGTATGTCGGAATACTCTCGTTTTGACCCATATCCTACATACATACCATATATGCCATATCCTCACTACTATCCACCATATCCTATGTATCCATCTTCCCCTATACATCCAAGTGCAGCACACCTAGAGCCAAATGAACCAAATGAACCAGTATTACCACCAGAACCAGTAGCCCCTGTTGTTGACAGACATGAACCTAGCTCATCTGGAGGTAAAGTCCAAATGACGGAGTACTTGAAATTGGATGCTCCTAAATACAACACGGGAGATGATCCATTTGATTACCTCAGAGCAGTTAGGATGATCACCAGTGAATTGGGAGCAGATGATAGGAGAGCCATTGAGATGGCAGGTTTCACATTAAAATGCAAGAAGGCCAGAGAATGGTTTAAGCATTATGTGGAGCCTAGAATGGACAGTATGTCATGGGGAGAGTTCGCCAATGAGTTTGCAGGGTGGGCTTTTCCTGACAGTTCGAGGGAGATGAAGATAATTGAATTTGAACAATTGAGACAGACAGATGAGATGAGTGTTGATGAATTCACAGATAAGTTCCTGGATCTGCTTCAGTACGTGGGTCAAGCCTATGATACTGATCAGAAGAAAGCAAGGAGATATACCATGAGACTTCATCCCAGGTATTCTTCTTTGATCCTTCCAGCAGAAAAGGAGAGTTTTCACTCTATTATAGATGCAGCCAGGAAAATGGAAGCTAGTGCTAATATTCAGAAACAGTCACAGGCACAGGCTTCGGGTTCTAAAGCCCCCACACCAAGCAGTAAAAGATGGGATAGAGCAAGAGGAACAAAGAGTAAGTTCTGGAATAAAGTCAAATCAGGTCTGGGAATAGGTAGTGGCTCAAGCTCTGGCACAGCTCCAGTCTGCAGACGATGCGGAAAACCACATGGAGGAGTTTGTCGGTTGGGATCTACAGCTTGTTTTCGATGTGGACAGGAAGGGCATATTGCTCGGGATTGTCCGCAGATGACTTTTGCACCATCCCAGCAGATGAGTTCAGGCAGTGTGGTACAGCCAGTTGTACGGCCAGTAGCTCCACTCATGCCTCAGAGTAGTGGCAGAGGTAGAGGGAGAGGGGTAGCCTCTACTTCAGCAACAGGTTCCCGAGGTGGAAATCCGGTAGCCCCAGCACGGATTTTCACAGTGACACAGGAGGAGGCTAACACGTCGAACACAGTGGTGTCAGGTAATCTCATCATTGGGTGTTCAGATGTGTATGCTTTGATGGACCCCGGTGCTTCTCATTCCTTTATTGCTTCGAGAGCCATAGAGAGGTTGGGTTTGATCAGTTCTGAGTTAGAGTATCCTCTCTGGGTCAGTGGACCTAGATGTGACCCATCAGTGGCAGTGTCAGTCTGTCGTTTCAGTCCAGTGTTTATAGAGGGTAGATGCCTTCCAGCTGACCTTGTGGTTCTAGATTTGACAGATTTTGATGTCATTCTAGGGATGGATTGGTTATCTACATATAGTGCTACGTTGGACTGTCGAGAGAAGCTAGCGAGTCTCAGAGACCAGGATGGGTCAGAGTGTGTCTTCAGAGGAGACAGGAGAGGTACACCCAGAGGTATGATTTCAGCCCTTCAGGCTCGTCGTTTGCTTAGGAGGGGTTGTCAGGGGTTTCTAGCTCATGTGAGAAAGCTAGACAGTCAGGTGAGGGAACCAGCCACAGTACCAGTAGTCCGAGAGTTTCTCGATGTATTCCCAGACGATTTGCCAGGACTACCACCTGATAGGGAGATAGGGTTTGAAATTGAATTACTGCCAGGTACTAGACCTATCTCTATTCCTCCCTACAGGATGGCGCCAGCTGAGTTAACAGAGTTGAAAGAACAGTTGCAGGACTTGGTAGATAAGGGTTTCATCCGCCCTAGTACCTCACCTTGGGGTGCTCCAGTACTCTTTGTCAGAAAGAAGGATGGATCCCTCAGACTTTGTATCGACTACAGACAGTTGAACAAGGTCACTATCAAGAATAGGTATCCCTTACCTCGGATTGATGATCTATTTGACCAGCTAGCTGGAGCAGGTTGTTTCTCGAAAATAGATCTGAGATCTGGGTATCATCAGTTGAGAGTCAGAGAGGCAGATGTGCCTAAGACAGCTTTTCGGACCAGATATGGGCATTATGAGTTCTTAGTGATGCCGTTCGGGTTGACTAACGCCCCTGCAGCATTTATGGATCTCATGAACAGGGTATTCAGTGAGTTTCTGGATCACTTTGTCATTGTGTTTATCGATGATATCTTAGTGTATTCCAGAGATGCAGAGGAGCATGCCCAGCATCTGAGGATTGTTTTGCAGACACTGAGAGAGCATGGTTTATATGCCAAGTTCTCGAAGTGTGAGTTTTGGTTACGGAGCATTGCCTTCTTGGGACATGTGGTATCAGCAGAGGGTATTGAGGTAGACCCCAAGAAGATAGAGGCTGTAGCTAACTGGCCTAGACCCACGACAGTAACTGAGATTAAAAGCTTTCTGGGACTGGCAGGTTACTACAGGAGGTTCGTTCAGAACTTCTCAAAGATAGCAGCTCCTATGACCAAATTGACTCAGAAGAACCAGAAGTTTATCTGGTCAGACCAGTGTGAAGAGAGCTTTGAGGAGCTCAAGAGGAGATTGACAACAGCACCAGTGTTAGCTCTGCCGGTTAGTAATGAGGACTTCACAGTGTTCTGTGATGCATCTCGAGTGGGATTGGGTTGTGTTTTGATGCAGAGTGATAAAGTAATAGCTTATGCTTCTAGACAGTTGAAGAAGCACGAGTTGAATTACCCTACCCATGACTTAGAGATGGCAGCAGTTATCTTTGCACTTAAGATGTGGCGGCATTACCTCTACGGGGTTAAATGCGAGATCTTTACTGATCACAAGAGTTTACAGTACATCTTAAGTCAAAGAGAGCTGAATTTGAGGCAGCGAAGATGGGTTGAATTGCTCAGTGATTATGATTGTAAGATCCAGTATCATCCGGGTAAGGCGAATGTTGTCGCAGACGCCCTAAGCCGGAAGTCACTAGGCAGTTTGTCCCATATAGCAGCAGAGCGGAGACCGGTTGTGATGGAGCTTTATAAGCTCTTTGACGAGGGATTACAGTTAGAGTTGTCTGGTACAGGTGCGTTAATAGCACAGATGAGAGTGACACCTGTGTTTCTGGAGCAGATAGCTCAAAGACAGTATGAGGACCCTGAGTTGATGAAAATTGCCAGGACTGTTCAGTCAGGCAACAATACAGAGTTTAGATTTGACAGCAAAGGGATCCTTCGCTATGGGAGTCGACTTTGTGTACCAGATAGGGGCAGTGTAAAGGAAGACATTATGAGGGAAGCTCATAATGCAAGGTACAGTGTTCACCCAGGAGCTACCAAGATGTATCAGGATCTGAAAAGGGTCTATTGGTGGCCAGCCATGAAGAAAGAAGTGGCGCAATTCGTGACAGCCTGTGAGGTTTGTCAAAGGGTGAAGTTAGAACATCAGAAACCAGCCGGAATGCTTAACCCATTACCGATTCCAGAGTGGAAATGGGAGAATATAGCCATGGATTTTGTAGTGGGTTTACCAGTAGCATCCAACAGGATAGACTCGATATGGGTGATTGTGGACAGACTCACGAAATCTGCCCATTTTCTTCCAGTACGGAGTCACTATTCTGTGGATAAGTTGGCACAGGTCTATCTGGATGAGATAGTGAGATTACATGGAGTTCCAGTGTCTATAGTTTCAGACAGAGGACCTCAGTTTACCTCCCGCTTTTGGCGGAGTCTGCAGAGTGCGATGGGCACGAGATTGGATTTTAGTACTGCTTTCCACCCACAGACTGATGGACAGTCAGAAAGGACCATCCAGACCATAGAGGATATGCTTCGCCTTTGTGTGTTAGACTTTGGCGGTTCTTGGAGGCAGCATCTACCTTTGGTGGAGTTTGCCTACAATAACAGTCATCATGCTAGCATTGGGATGGCTCCTTATGAAGCATTATATGGGAGGAAGTGCAGATCCCCTGTTTGCTGGGAAGAGGTAGGAGAGAAGGCTCTTGCAGGGCCAGAGTTAGTAGACATTACCAGTAGAATGGTGCCCATGATCAGAGAGAGAATCAGAACAGCTCAGAGTAGACAGAAAAGTTATGCAGACATTCGCAGGAAGCAGTTAGAGTTTCAAGAGGGTAATTGGGTATTGCTGAAAGTGTCTCCAATGAAAGGAGTGGTTCGTTTTGGGAAGAAGGGTAAATTAGCTCCACGGTACATTGGACCCTTTGAGGTGTTGCAGAGGATCGGAAATGTGTCGTATAAGCTGGATTTACCTGCTTCTATGGAGAGGATTCACCCGGTATTTCATGTTTCTATGCTCCGACAGTTTGTGTCAGATCCGAATCAGGTTCTGAGTGAGCCTGAGGTGGAGATTCATACAGATCTCACCTATATAGAGCAGCCAGTGCGGATTCTGGACACGCAGATCAGACAGCTAAGGAACAAGGAGATTCCGATGGTGAAAGTTTTATGGAACCACCATAATCTAGAAGAGTGCACGTGGGAGACGCGGGAGTCTATGCTCCAGCAGTATCCATATTTGTTTTGAGGTTAGTTTCCTCCTTGTGTTTTGTTTTTATGTGTTTTAGGAACATCCGAGGACGAATGTTCTTAAGGAGGGGAGAATGTAATACCCGGCTAGAATCCGGCACCGGAATTCCTATTATCTGGCGGAATCCGGGGTGTTGGGATTCTATATAAGGGTAGGAATTATGTTTTCTAAGGGTTATGATGTGTTTATATGTTTTCAGGTTAAGGGGAAGTGAGTTTTGAGTTGAAATGACCTAAGGCAGTTGAGCCAAGTTCGGCCGCCGAAAGTAAGTTTGGCCGCCGAAAGTGTTTGGCTTCCGAAGGGAAGTTCGGCCCCCGAATATTGCATGGTCTTGCATGTGATTGGGCAGCCGACGATGAGTTGGCTGGTGAGCTGAGTCATGGTTTTTGACAAGTGTTGGCCTCAGATTCTTGCCATGGAATGGCCACGTCTCTATGACTCACCTGTACATGTTTTGGGTGATCATACAGAAGCTTGAGGTGCTTGCAAAGGTGTTGAGAGTTGAGAGAAACAAAAGTTACGCGTTTGAGAGTTTGAGAGTGTGAGAGGAGGTGATCCATTTTCCTTTGTTCAGAGTGTGTAGGTTCTTACTACAGGAGGTAAGTGATGTTCTTGAATATGTTTTCTGAAGGTTTTAGGGGGATTTATGGAAGGAAATGCATGTTTAGGTTCTTAATGATAGTTTTGATGAGTTATGCATGTATACATGTTTATGTGTTATGTTTGATTTGTTGTTTGGGGTAATTAGATAGTTTTGGACCCCTGTGATCATATACTTATGTATATGTGTGTTGAGGAGTTGGTATATGCATGTATGGAGAGCTTGAAGGGAAGGAGGAGATGTTTTGCCGTTAAAGCTGAGTTCTGGATGAACTCAGGTTCGGCAGCCGAAGGTTCATTCGGCCGCCGAACCTCTTGCATGGTGGCTTAGGCTGCCATAGCTTGCCCCCGCGAGTTGTGCATGTTCGGCTCTGTTTGGGGGATTCGGCCGCCGAAGGTGCCGCCGAAGGGTAGAGCCTTTCGTCTCTGGAGTGCCTTGTGGCCTCCGAAACTTGCCCCCGAAAGGGTTCGGCCGCCGAACATAGAGATTCGGCCGCCGAAGGTGGTCTGTCCAGTTTCCTTTGCTTGCTATGCATGACTTTTAGAGTGAGTGTAAGGGGGATTCTTGGGAGTTTAATAGAGTTGGTCATAAGCTTGTTTGGTCCCTCATTTGAGTCTTTATGTGCTTATACAGACCAGAGGAACCAGAGAGAGCAGCAGTGAGAACTGCTCCAGAGGTTCAGAACCTGCAGAGTCAGTCAGTCCAGTTAGCCAGAGGTGAGTGGAACTACACTTAATGCTTTTGAATTGACCAAATGACATGTTTTTAGCATCTCTCATGCATCACGATGATATCATAGGATGATTGCATTAGTATCCACGAATATGTTGCATTGCATTGTTATTTGCTGATGTGAGTAAATGCTGAATGATCCAATAGTCACAGACAGGAAGTCCAGGAGCCTTTGACTACGCCCTGGCACGTATAGCAAAGACCAGGAGCCTTTGACTACGCCCTGGCAGGTATATAGCAAAGTCCAGGAGCCTTTGACTACGCCCTGGCAATGGTAAGTTCACAGGTGTTATATACACATATACATATATGACAGGAAGACCAGGTGCTCGATTCTACGCCCTGGCACAGAGTTACTGGGACTATGTGGTGACAGGTTTACTCTTGATGTGGCTTGTCTGTGTTATGGTGCATTCCATGAGAGCATATTTTATTGAGATGTTTTACTGTTCTACTCACTGGGCTATAGAGCTCATCCCACTCCCTTAACCCCAGTTTTGCAGGTTCAGTGTACAGTGTACAGGGACAGTCCAGCAGAGTACAGGAAGAGTAAAGAGAGTTGTAATAGCTTAAAGTGGACATGTAATATTAAAGAGATGTAATAGTTGTTGCTTGACCTAGACCTAGTGATGTATGTTTTGTACATGATCTGTATATGTATATATGTTTTCCTGTATGTGAAAACCAGGCTTAACAGGTATGAGTTAACCCATCTAGAGCAAGCTCTAGTCAGGGATACAGAGTACAGAGTACATGAGTACAGAGTACAGAGATAGTGCATGCACAGGTTGAGCCTTGGTTCAGAAAAGAGTGTTATTTTCACATAAAATGTATGATCATGTATGAAGTTTACAGGTACACAGAGAGTATAGCAGGCTTGCTACGGGTTCTGGCGGCCTTAAGCCGACCTGAATCCTAGCGCCGGTGACGGTCCATTTTGGGGTCGTTACATTAACAGTAACGTTTATTATTGCAATAAAGAAATTTATATATTTTTTTGAAGAAAATTTATACGGTAACCTACTTATTTTTAATATATTTCTTCCTTTATTTAATTATTTTTGTCTTATTTTTAATTATTTGTTGCCTTATTTTAATTATTTTTTCATTTTATTTTTAATTATTTTTTGTCTTATTTTAATTTTTTCAATTATGATAATTTTAATTTTGATAAGTAATATCAAAGAATGAAAAAAAAAATCCTCTTATTTTATTTACACTAGTCTAGGCTAAATTAGGGATGAGCATTTGGTCGGTTCGGTTCAAAACTGAACTGAACCGAATAAACTGAAAATCAAAATTTTAGTGTTTATGAAAATCGAACCGAACCGATTTTGATTAGAAACCGAACCGAACCGAACCGGTCTGATTCAGTTTGATTCGGTTCGGTTTGATCGGTTTCAATTTTTAATAATTTTTTTATTTTTTACACTTTATTTTTAATATTTTAAAATTTAATTAAAATATTTTAATTTTAATATGATTTAATTTCTCTATATTATTGAAAAAATATATTATTATCACTAATCGATTTGGTTTAATTTTTTCGGTTTTTTCTAAACAAAACCGAACCGAACCGAAATAACCGAAATTTTTAAAATTAAAAACCGAACCGAACCGAAATGTATAAAAAACCGAACTAAAATTTTAAATCGATTCGGTTCGGTCAATTTTTTCAATTTGAACCGAATACTGCTCATCCCGCTAAATGTGTCCCCATTTTGGCGTGCAAGACTTACCTTGGTAGACTTGTGGAGTCTATGGTAAGAATCTAATCAAGGATAGAAGTCTAATAGAGGATTTGAAATCCCTTTGAAAAGGATGGTGGGACTCAGACTTTATAACAATATAGGAGTAGTTGATTATTTTTATTTATTTTGGGATGTAATTTAATTCATTCACTTTCATTCTTTATTATGGCCTTTGAAATTTAATTCTTTTCTCGTTCCTTCTTTCTTTAATTTAAGATTTTTTGTTCTCTTCTCTTGCTTTGAATATTTTAATTTATGCATCTCACCAAAATATAAATAAAAAAATTAGTAATTTAAATAATTCATTTTATAATTTATAAAAGTAATTTTTGCATAATAAAAATATGATTTTGCTTGTTTAGAAAGTGATTTATACTTTGAAATGAAAATAACTAAGTAATAATAAGCTTAAGTCAAATTAACCATAAAATTGAATTTAAGATATACACTTGGAAATCTAGTAAATATCTTGTTTATTATGTGTCGAATTTTAACCTAAATCGTGCATGTTTAGGACAATTTGGTGATTCCTCCACCGTAAGTTAAAAAGAAAGTTTACCTGTTTAGACTAACAGATGCACATGAAATAAATTATTTGTGTGATCAATGTGTGTTTAATAAATAGTTTGCATATGTCATAAAAATGATTTTTAACTAAATACACTAAGACGAGATATAAGAATTAATATAAAGAGTTGGTATCGATTCTCAAGTAAAATCTAGGTGAGAATAGTGCCTAACACCTTTTGTCTCTCATACCTACTATTCCAAACCTAGATAATTGGTGTATAGATTATGAATGATTGTGGACCTCTAATAGAAGTAAGTCACTCAATCACATCCTTACCTTTGTCTCTGCTTCATCAGAATAATAACTTTTTTCTTATATTCTTTATCGATCGATAAAATATATGGATTCTATGATAGTGTTACGAGAAGACGAAATTCTAACCAGTTAAGTGAATCCGAACATCCACACTATGTGTAGTGGACTTGTAATATAAATAAAAACCTCCTATTAGGACTTGTTTTTTTTTTAAATGCTAAACACTTGAATGGATTCACATATTCTATGGAGGATGTTATTCAACAACTTCGTACAAAGACAAAGACCATTGTAGAGAATACAGGATAGCTGATGTTCTGTTATATTGTGTTATTGTGTTTATGTTCCTGGGTTATATGGGTAATTGTCTTCTGTAAGGGTAAAGATGAGTTTTTACTTCTTTATTTGCTCTCACGTGTTAGAGGTCATGTGACCTGTAGAGTTATGTAACCCTTCTTAAACAGATCACAGTGATAACATGTATTTTTGTACGATTCTTTACATCTTGAATAAAAGCAGAAACAGTTTTCTTCTTCTTTCTTTTCATGGTATCAAAGCGGGTTAGGGTTTACACTATTTCCTGTCCTCTCTCCTAGAATCCGGTCGTCCTTCTTCAAAACAACACCTCTTCACACAAGATCCGGCTTATACGCCAGACAAATACCATCGCCGATCTCACACCGACTCTGGCTTGCATGGGAAGAAAATCTTGTTGAAATTCTTCTCTTCTTTCAAAAACGGTCACAAATTTGTTAGATCTAAAGTTTGTATATCAAGATCTGTACCTAAAATCAACAGATCCTGTCGATGATGGGGGAACGAGGAAACAACAGTAAAGAAAGCAAAAACACGGAGATGAAGGACAAAGTTCAAATCGCAACTCAGAATCTTGGGGATCCTCTGACTCTTCAGTCCTCGGACCATCCAGGTATGGTTTTAGTATCTGCTCCTCTGGTAGGGACAAACTTTAGATCCTGGCATAGAGCCATTAGGATAGCCCTAGGAGCTAAACAGAAACTCGAATTTATAGAGGGTACCGTTACAGTGCCTGATAAAGAATCTGATTCGTATGAACAATGGAAGCGGTGTGACTTTATGGTCACATCCTGGATTTTGAACTCTATATCCAGAGAGTTGGTAGATGGTTTCATTTACACAGCCTCAGCCAGAGATCTCTGGCTTGAAATCACAGAAAGATTTGGTGAATGTAATGGCACCATGATCTATGAGCTGAGAAGGAAAATATCCTTGATATCTCAAGACAATGCCTCTGCATCTGTCTATTTCACAAAATTAAAGGGGCTTTGGGATGAATTGGGGTCAATGGAAACTCTCCCACCATGCACATGTGGTGCATCAAAGGCAATAGATGAGCTGAATAATAGAAATAGGTTAATGCAATTCCTTATGGGATTGAATGATGCCTACGGGACAGTTAGAGATCAGATCCTAGGCATGGATCCTTTGCCCTCTGTGAATAAAGCCTATTCTATGGTACTCAAATTTGAGTCTCAGAAGGACATTCTGGGAAGTATAAATGGGAACACTGAACCTTTAGTCCTGATGAATAGGACGCAGAAACAATATCAAGGAAGGCAGAAAAGGCCTGACCAGAAAAAGGGACACTGTTCCTACTGTGACATGGATGGACATGTCAGAGAGGGTTGTTTCAAGCTAATAGGATACCCTGAATGGTTTAAGACAAAAACCAAAAATAATGGACAATTCTCCAAAACAACCAGAACCATAGGCCATGACAAGAGAGTTGTGGCAGCTGTTGAAGCCCCCCCAAACAGAAAGGACACCCCCATTGACATGCCTGATACATCTACTCAAATAAATGACCTTAATATCATGTTGAGTTCCTTACAACAGGAGGTAAGCAAACTAATGAAAGGAAAGGCTGTACTCACAGCAAATACTCACCAATTTGATTACAGCAATGAATATGATTCAGATTCAGGTCCAGTCATATTTGCAGGTACTTCTTACTCTAAAAATTTATCTTATGCATCTTTCCATAAGCACTGTAATTGGGTCCTTGACACTGGTGCCACTGACCATATGTCTTCAAATCAGTTAGTTTTTCAATCCTTAGACTTATTAAATAAGCCAGTTTCTGTTTACTTACCTGATGGTAATGCTGTGAAAGTTTGCTATACTGGTTCTATTATGCTTTCAGATTATGTATACCTAAAAAATGTATTGTTTGTTCCAAAGTTCAATTATAATCTTCTTTCTGTTAGCAAGTTAATCAAAGACTGCAAGCTGAGTTGTCTCTTCCTTCCTACTTGTTGCATTATTCAGGACCCTCTGACTAAGCGAGTGGTTGCTGTGGGCAAGGAAGAGGCAGGGTTATACAAATTGAATCAGATGAGTTTTTTGCCTCTTGAAATTGATAAACAATTGGCTGCTATTGTGAATACTATGCCTGAGTTGCAATCCTTTGTGAATACCACGCTTTCTACACATTCAGTAAATAAAGAAAGCCATACTTTCAGAACTGAATCTTGCATGTCTGCTGTTCATATTCTTGATTGGCATGATAGATTAGGACATGCATCTCTTGGGAAATTAAAACATATTGCAATGTTTCAACACACTGAGAATATTCCCTTACACTGTCAAACCTGTCCTCAGGCTAAACAAGCCAGGCTACCCTTTCCACTTAGCAATACTACTGCTAAGAAGCCCTTTGATCTACTTCACATAGATATTTGGGGACCATATAACATAGAAAGTGTCACAGGAGCTAAATACTTCTTAACTCTAGTTGATGACCACACTAGAGCAACCTGGACTTTCTTGATGCGTCTTAAGAGTCAAACTGTTCATATCCTATCTACTTTTCTGAATATGGTGCACAATCATTTTAACACCACTGTTAAGATAATAAGAACAGATAATGGTTGCGAATTTCTTAGCAATGAATGCTCCAGATTACTCAATCAAAGAGGTATCATTCACCAAAGATCTTGTCCTCACACCCCTCAACAAAATGGCATTGTTGAAAGAAAACACAGACACCTCTTAGACACGGCTAGAGCCATCAAAATTCACTCTCATGCGCCTCAGATCTTTTGGTCTGAATGCATCCTTACTGCCACCTACATAATAAACAGACTCCCTATGGCCCAATTTGGTTGGCAGACCCCTTATGAGCGCCTCTATGGGCATGCCCCTGACTATTCTCATCTGAAAAAGTTTGGCTGCCTCTGTTTTGCAACCAAAACCACTCCTCATAAAGATAAATTTGGCAGCAAGTCCATCAAGGCTGCCTTTATTGGTTATGCCAACAATCACAAGGCTTACAAACTATATGATCTCTCTACTGGTACTATATTTGTTAGCCGTGATGTTGTTTTTTATGAACATATTTTTCCTTTTAGCACACCACCTGAACAAACCCCTGTGATGATACCTATTCCCATACATGATCCAGATTCTGTCCCACCTCCACCTTCTCCTCCCTCTCAGCTTCCCACCTCTCCTAGCCTTCGCAAGTCTTCCAGAACTATTAAACCTCCTTCTTGGCTAGAGGACTTTGTTGCTTCAGCCACCACTACTGCTTCCCCTTCCCCCTCAGCCATCTGTTTTACACCTTCCTACCAAACCTATGTTCTGAATGTTTCCCACATCCCTGAACCAACTACCTACAGTCAGGCATCCCAAAACATTAATTGGATTAATGCAATGCAACATGAATTGCATGCACTTGAAAAAAATAACACCTGGACCCTTACAACCCTCCCTCAAGGCAAGAAAGCCATAGGTTGTAAATGGGTCTACAAAGTTAAATGTAAACCAAATGGTGACATTGATAGATTCAAAGCCCGGTTGGTGGCCAAGGGCTACAATCAAATTGAAGGTCTTGATTATAAAGACCGTTTCTCTCCTGTTGCCAAATTGGCTACTGTTCGGATTCTGATAGCCCTTGCCACTCATAAACAATGGGCTGTGTTTCAACTTGACATAAACAATGCCTTCTTACATGGCACTTTAGATGAAGAAGTTTATATGCATCCTCCCCAGGGGTATAATAAGGCCTTGCCAGGGCAAGTCTGTCTCCTTAAAAGGTCTTTGTATGGCCTTAAACAGGCCTCTCGTCAATGGAACCTTGAATTCACAAGTTATCTGAAATCTCTCGGTTTCACTCAGTCTGCTCATGACTATTGTCTCTTTGTTAAAAGTACTACTGATTATTTTCTTGCTTTATTAATATATGTGGATGACATTCTTCTTACTGGTACTTCTCTTGTTGCTATGACTGAGATCAAACATGCCTTACACTCTAAGTTCACCATTAAAGATTTGGGATTTCTCAAATATTTTCTTGGTCTTGAAGTGGCCCGATCTTCTACTGCCATTCTTTTAAGCCAAACGAAATACATATCCGACATTCTGAAGGATGCTGGTATGCAATCATGCAAACTAGCCCCCTTCCCTTTACCAAAAGGCTTGCAATTGTCTCTAGCTACAGGAGATATTTTGCCTGATCCCCATGTTTACAGGCGCTTGATTGGGAGGCTTCTTTATGTCAATCTCACCAGGCCTGACCTCAGTTATGCTGTCCAGCATCTGAGCCAATTCATGCATCAACCCCGCAAGCCTCACTGGGAGGCTGCTATGCATGTCCTTCGATACTTGAAGGGCACTCTTCATCAAGGCCTGTGCTTCCCTGTTAGTACCTCTATGCCTCTCACAGCTTACTGTGACTCTGATTGGGCCGCCTGCCCCTTCTCCAGAAAGTCACTTACTGGGTTTTGCATATTCTTTGGCTCGTCATTGGTTTCCTGGAAAACCAAGAAACAGCCTACTGTTTCAAAATCCTCCGCTGAAGCGGAATATCGTGCCATGGCCAGTACTGTTTGTGAATTATTATGGATTTCTTATATTCTTCAAGACTTACAGGTACCTATTCAGCTGCCAATCTCCCTCCACTGTGACAACAAGGCTGCCTTGCACATTGCCGCTAACCCGGTGTTTCACGAACGCACCAAACACATTACCATCGATTGTCACATTGTCCGTGAGCAATTTCAATGCGGTTTCATCTCTCCTTCTCATGTCTCCACCACGGCTCAGCTCGCAGACCTGCTCACCAAACCGTTATCTTCAGATCACCATCACCGGCTGTGCTCCAAGTTGCCCCTGGTTTCCATCCCAGTTCCAACTTGCAGGGGGCGTGTAGAGAATACAGGATAGCTGATGTTCTGTTATATTGTGTTATTGTGTTTATGTTCCTGGGTTATATGGGTAATTGTCTTCTGTAAGGGTAAAGATGAGTTTTTACTTCTTTATTTGCTCTCACGTGTTAGAGGTCATGTGACCTGTAGGGTTATGTAACCCTTCTTAAACAGATCACAGTGATAACATGTATTTTTGTACGATTCTTTACATCTTGAATAAAAGCAGAAACAGTTTTCTTCTTCTTTCTTTTCAACCATAATGATAAATTGGTCCACAAATTACAACTATCACAAATTGATCTATGAATGCTCCCACAAGGCTCTCTAGAGAAATCTACTATCTTCTAAAGCTAATGGGTCTGCCTTCACCTTTTATTTTATGTCCAATATAAATTAAAGCCTCCATTTCACTCCTTGAATTAGACCCAATTTTCATCACATGAAAATTAATTACCTATCTATGAATTTATTTTTAGGAACCTTGAAGAAAACAATTAATTGCCCATCTCATCCATGCCCCTCTTCTAGCTAAAAATCAAGTTAGGAGGTTGGATTAAAGATAAATTTCAAGTTAAAGTTTCGGGGAATGCACTCTAGGTGGAAGGAAAATCAAGGTATGATGGGATTTTTTATATATGAAAATTCTTTATCATTTCTACTTACTTTCTATGAGATAATTGAATTTATTTGATTTACTGTTATGCTTAGTTTAGAATAACTTGAAGGAGAAGTGGGAAATTCGAAAGGAAAGGAAAAGGAGAAGTGAAAAAGAGAAAGGAGAGAAGGAATTAAGGGAAACTTGGAGCAAGGAGGTTTGTGCTCACTTTTTTTAATAAAATTTTAATTCTTTCAATTATGTTTAATTTAAAAATTTGCTGTTAGGGTGAAATTTAATCAAGTGAATAATAATTGAATTATAATAAATGTTTAAAGTTTGAATAAATAATAGAAAGGATGAAAGAAAAATTTGACATGTACGTGAGCATAGGGCTAAAATTTATAGTAGGACTAAAGGGAAATTTGCTAAAAACTTTTATCATAAAATTTTAATTGGGTAAGATTTAATGATGGAGAGACTTATTAGACTAAAAAGAAAAATTTGGGTACTAAAATGTAAATGACTGAATTATATGATAAGGGCTAAAACTGAGAATTTGTTATTTCTCTTGATGAAATTTTTGAATTGGTTAAGATTTGATGGATAGAAAGTAAATGGACTAAAAAGGAAATCTGGGAAGAATGATATAAGGAAGGCTGAAATTTATAAGTAGGGTTAAATTATATGAAATGTTTGGGTCATATTGTATGAGTCAGTATGGCTAGGGATCCATTTAAAATTAGTAATATTCTTACTTTGGCACCAACCAAAAGCTTTAAGGGAAGTATGTTCTGGGCTCCTTAGGCTATTACTGCAAATTCATTCGGCACTATTTATTTGACAAGAGCTGCTTGGTTATTCTTGTTGATTCTACAGTTATTCAAAAACATTTGCTTGAGTTCCATTCTACTGTAGTTGGTAGCCACTGTATCTTATATATAGATAACTTGCCTGCTAATCTATATAGAGGGGAATGGTGAAGAGTGTTCAATAATTTGTCTCTTAATTCTTTATTTTCCATCAACACAAATATCAAACCAAGAGTCCCACTGATCTCTTGTAGGGATGAGCAGTATTCGGTTCAAACTGAAAAAACCGATCGAATCGAATTGATTTAAAAATTTGGTTCGGTTTTTTATATATTTCAATTCGGTTCGGTTCGGTTTTTAATTTCAGAAATTTCAGTTATTTCGATTCGGTTCGATTTTAATCAGAAAAAAATTAAAAAAATCGAACCGAACCGATTAGTGATAATAATATGTTTTTTTAAAATTAAATCATATTAAAATTAAAATATTTTAATTAAATTTTAAAATATTAAAAATAAAGTGTAAAAAATAAAAAAATTATTAAAAATCGAAACCGATCAAACCGAATCAGATCGGTTCGATTCGATTCGATTTCTGATCAAAATCGGTTCGGTTCGATTTTCACAAACACTAAAATTTCGATTTTCAATTTATTTAATTCAGTTCGATTTTAAACCGAACCGACCGAATGCTAACCCTAATCTCTTGTAGTTGTAAACCTCTGATTTTGTACTGCATATACAGTACAATCTCAATGATGAAAACTAAATTTGGTCTGAACACATTTGAAGCAAATTAAAGAGTTTTTAGTAGGTGTCTTATGCCATGAAAAATTAAAAAAAAAAAAAAGACAGAAAATAATAAAAATTTGAAAATGAGTTGAAGGATTAAATAACAGGGAGAATTGAACTTCAATTTTGGGCCATTTAGCCAAAAGTTTGGTCTGTGGGCCTCATTTATTTTTTTAAAGTATTTTCTATGAGGCTTAAGGTTCATTTGGGTTTTGAGAAGAATAGATTCAAACTTAAAAAAATAGTGTTGACAGAGAAGGCTTTGGTCGTTGGCCCATTCAGACAACTAGAGGAGCATGGAGATGATTTTACAATTTTTAATAATTTACGAGAGACTTTAGGAAAATAATTAAAATTTAATTGAGTTAAAATTAGCTCCTAATCAGCCTACGAAATCCAAATTAACCGGCCAAACTAAGGGAGAGAGGGAGATTTTATTTTCTTTTTTGGGTTTTCCTATTTATTCATCTCATTCTCTCTCAAAATCCTAACTTGAACACATACTCAAAGTTCCCTTTCATTCCAACCGACCTTCCCAATCTCCATATTCTAAAATTCTCTCGACTCACTCACTAAGAAAAATCAAGAAACCCCCTCTTCCTTAGACCTAACCGCTGCCCCCCTCCTCTTCTCGTACTCCCAAATTTCTTCTTTTTTTTTTTCATTGTTTTAATAAAACATAAATAATTTCAAAAATAAGTATTCATGATATAAAATCAACTTCTTTCATATTATTCACTTTATTTTAATATATTGATCGCCTCCTATATTAATTTTGATGTGAAATTTGAAGGTAACACCATTTTTGTGCATGTTTGGCTTAGAGGCACCTACATTATGAACCACTGAACCACTTATTTTGAATAATTATTACATTTTAATTCTATATAATTTCATATATTATTTGCCTTGATATAATTTTCTACAATTGATTATGAATTTTTAATATTTAAAGAGACAATGAAATTACATTAATCTATATCGGCAAGTAGTAGGGGTGTAAACGAACAAAACCGTTCGTGAGCTATTCGAAGTTCGATTCGATAAAATCTCGACCGAGCTCGACTCGATTTCTAAACGAGCCAAGCTCGAGCTTAATTTTTAGGCTCGTTTAGTAAACGAGCCAAGGTTGAGCTCCATAGTATTCGACTCGTTAAGGCTCGTGAGCTCGGCTCGTTTTTGAGTTCATGAGCAGGCTCGCGAATAGACTCGTGAACAGTCTCGTTAAGCAAACTGAAATTACTATCATAAGAGAAATAAACTCAAACCCTGCATATATTTTAATGAGCAAAATCTAAATTTTTTAAAATTCAGCTCTATATAGTTTAGTTACACTCTTAAACTTGCATATATTTGGATCATTGGGATTTAAAAACTCATTTTTATAAGCTTACATGCTAATTTGTAGATATACTTATTTAACTAAAATTATTTTAGTTTTAAACTTATTAGTTTTAAACTAAAGTTCATTATACATGTAAATAAATTAAATTACTCGTGAACTATTCGAGACTCAGTTCGATTAAAGCTCGACTCAACTCGATAAAAGCTCGACTCGTCTAAGCTCGTTTGTTAAACGAGCCAAGCTTGAGTTTCTTAATACTCGGCTCGAGTTCGATATGAGTAAAGCTCGAATTCGGCTCGAGCTCGAAAAAATTTTAACGAACCAAGCTTGAACTCTTCAAATCTCGGCTTGGCTCGGTTCGTTTACACCTCTAGCAAGTAGCATGATTTCAAAGACATGTAATTTGGCCTTCTATTCGCAAAATAAGGTGACTTTTGAGCATAAATTAAGTTTTAGAAGTGAACTAAATTTCTTATACTTTGAATTTTTCATATTTAAATATGTGAATAAGTGGTATATCGCATACAAAATCGATGTTTAAAATTTATCAATTTCTAGAATAACTATATTGCAAAGTTCATATCTTGAGTTTTATTAATGATTTTGAGTTGATTCTTTTCTTATTGTTTTGTTCTATATTTCTAGTTTATAAAATTTTAAATTTTTCTGAGTTGATTTATTATTTTTTTAAAAATTTTAAATCTTGATATCATAATCTACCATGATCAGGTATGCTCATTATAGTATATTCCTTTTGTATTATTTTAATTTTAATTACATATTTGGTGTTTTGATTTTTTTTATAGTATATTCTTTTTGTGTTCTTTTAATTTTAATTACATATTTGGTGTTTTGACTTTTTTTATTTGTGTTATTAACATTTTTTTTTGTCTTAGAATAGGAGCTAATGGAGGCTAGAATTCTCCTTACACTCTTCTTGGCTGAAATTGTATTTCCAAATTGGGAGATGATTTTGCTTACATTATTTGACTAGGATAATCTTCTTTTTTTTTTTAATTTTCAAATATGATTTGGTTTATTTTCTTTGTTGTAATTTTATTTTATTTTATTATTTGCTTCTTATTTTATTTTTTCCTATTATGAAAATTTTAGTTTTGGTAATTGAGCATCAAAGAAAGAAGGATAGCACATTCTTGTCTTATTTTTAACCATGGCCTGCGCCCTCTCCCATCCTTGGCTTGAGTTGCTTGTTTTAGTAGATCAATGGTTGATCCAAGCAGCCCATGGGCATCTTTGAAGACTCTTTGCAAAGGGTTATGATTTTAAAGACTTTGTAATAATTTATTTTAAATTATTTTAATTATATTTAGAATGTAATTAGTTCTTTTCTCCTTCCTTCTTTGTTTAGTTGTAGGGTTAGATTGTAATGCTTTTCTCCTCCTTTTTTTTTGGATGTTTTAATTAATTTTTTGCACCTCACCTTAACATGCATGAAATTGTGATTAGTAAACTTAGGAAATCACTTAGTAATTCTATAAGAAACTTTGCATGGTTAGATATATGGTTGGTATGATTAGGAGTGTTCCTCACTTTGACATGAAAATGTCTAAGTAGTAAAATCCTTAGGACAAGTTAAATATAAAAATGAGTTTAAGATGCATGCTTAGAAACCTAGTGACACCTTTATTTACTATGTGTGTGGGTGTATAAATTCTCTAGATTGTTTAGAGGTCTCCTCTTTCTAAAACATTACCATGGGATTAGATATTTTATTCACTCAATGAAGAGCAAAGGAAAGGAGTCGCTAGCTTATTAAGAATACAAAATATGTGGTTAAGAGACTTATTTTCTAGTAGAGGTCCATTATCCTTCATAATCCATGACCCAATAGTCTAGGTTTGGGATAGTAAGTAATAGAGAGGAAAGGTGTTAGGTATCCTTCTTGCCTAAAACTTACTACTGAAAACCTAAACCACTAGTGAACCCTTTGGCATCCAACTTCAACTAAAACATGTTTTGCTAGTTCCATTAGACACTTGGGTATGATACTAATAATTGCTATAGGTTCAAGCATGAAATTCAAGATCTCTTTGATAGTGGGGATTTCATTCAGCAAAATAAATCATACTAAAAAATGGATGGGGCAAGCTCAAGCACATCTCCCTTGTCCTCTAAGAGATATTCAACTGAACGAATAGGAACTCTGTAAAAGATTAGATCAAAGCTCATTGGAGTTCATTCTGTAATATGACTAAAATTTTCTATTAATAAAATTAAAATTCGCTTTGCCTTTGTCTCCTACTTTTATCTTGTTTATATTCATACGATTGAGAAATCTAAGCATGGTTCTTCCTAATCAATGTGCAATTATGTGATAAAAGGTCCATTTAAGCATTGCATCAACTCATGCATCATACTAACTCCTTATGTTGTACAACCATCATATCACCAAAGTCAATTAAGAAGACAACTAGTCCCGGCTTAAAAAGGGTGACAAACTATTAATGACTAAGCTGATAAGGATTACTGTGATTGAAAGCTCAGAAGTTTGGGTTAGGTTTGCTAGCCATCATGCCTGAGAGGGAAGAGACTAGGGCTATACTTAATGAATTGCTTGATGAAGCCTTAAATAGCAAGATGAAGAGAGCATATATGGGGAAAAACTAATGGAAGAAGATAGAAGGACCAAGAGAGCCTTAGAGGTGAAAGGAGGATCCGACGGAGAATATCTTTATGATGAAGAGTGCAACCCAAAGAAGAAGATAACTAATAAGGCAAGCCAGATGAATAAGGCTTACTATTCCTTAAAGAAGAAGATGTATAAGTTTAAAGCTAACTCAAGAAGCAACCTCAGCTTTAAGAGATGATTTAGGACTCCGAGTGTAAGTTCTAATTGATGAGTAAGTTTAAGATATTATCTTTGCCTAAATTTTATAGGCTTGAAGATCTAACCATTCATAAAAAGCAATATCTACTTATCATGAAAACAATAGTGGATGGCTAAATTATGTACTTTTTCATTGTATCATTAGAAAGAGTTGCCATGTCATGGTATTACAATTTAGAAAATGATATTAGAAAGGATTGGGATAGTTTGATTGAGGCATTCATTGGGCATTATTCATACAACACTATGTTGGATGTCAGTAAAAAAAAATTGGAGGCCATCAAGCAAAATGAGAAATTTGTTGGATTCCTAATGAGGTGGTGAAAGAAAGTTGCCTTATGATTCGACGACCAACAAAGAAGGAGCAGATTAGAATGTTGATCAAGAATTTATGATTCATTTGCCATGAAAAGATGTATTATTTACTCAATTTCTAATTTTAAAGAACCTATGGTAGCAACCTTTAGTAGATTGAGGAATGAAGGGCTACTTCAACCTTTGATGGATACCCCGCAGCCAAATCCATTATCCAAGAAATTCAAGAGAGAATCATTCCATGAATTCTTTCAAATTTCTAGTCATGACACTAACAAGTATAGGCACCTTCATCATGAGATCTAAGGCCTCATTAATGAACAGAAGATAGCTGACCTGGAGAATAAAGGCACAAATAAAGACTTTGACACCTGAGAAGATAAAGATAGACTTGCACAATAAATAAGAAACATGCCTATGAATAAGTCTAATGAATCTAATGCAAGTATTAATGAAAGACTATTTTTTCTTTCTTGTTTGATTTCCATCTTAAAATTCAAAATGCATATTATTTAGAGTCATTTAGATCCATTTTTAATTAATACATTGAACTTTATCTTTGTTAACATGGGTATACTAAAATCCTAAGATATAAAACTTGGTTGTATTCTTAATTTTGAAAAGAAAGAGAAGAATTCATAACACTAAAATACATAAGGCACTTAAAGTACTCCCCTGTGTTCGTAGTATGCCTTAGAGCTTCACTATAATAGGGATATATATTTATTGTTAATGGCATTCTTTATTTATTTGTACTTATGATTAATTTCACTAATTTATTTAATTAAGATATTAAACTAATAATAAAATTCTCGGTACTGTAAAACACAGTGTAGAGAAAATTATAAAGAGTTCACGATGTGAGATTTGTATTACATATAAATGTGTTTATACCTAAACTATCTCTAGCCATAAAATTAATGAGATGGGACATCATTAATGTAGATAGGCTAGCATATGTTATACGCCTTAAATTGGTCAAGCAGTTATTTTCACAAACTAAAAATATGAGATACTTAGAGTTAAAATATGAATATTTTTTTAAGGAACAAGTATATTGGAGACCCAAACTTAATATAAATAAATATATCATATCACATCAGTTATGCAAATATCCTTAGAGTTGAGATCATCAAGGATATCTTAGGTATACAAGTATTAAACTTTGACTCAAAAGTTTATACTTCATCGAGAAATATTAAAAGCTGAGAGATTAGGTGTAGTATATAATACTTGAAGATAATTGAATGATCAATAAAAGATTTACCATATCTGAATTAATAGTAAGATATAGTTGTGTTATTCTTGAAATAAATTTCTCGTTTGAGTGATGTCACTTATTGAATAAGATTTATGAGGATATAATTAGAATCTTTCAAAATATATATGACACGAATATCATATTCAATAGAGACTGACGTAAAAAGGTGAAAAGAATTTATTACACCGTAACTAGATATTGAAGGGTTATGGTCACATGATGTTTGATCTCTGGTATTTTGGTATTTATAATGTATAGTTAGATGCCTCTCATAATGGGTTGCACATATATAGGAATGAGAATTTAAAGTACACTTGAAGTTTAGATTCGCGGACGCGAGAATCTTTTTTACAAGTAGTTGATCCTCACACTTTTTCTTTTTAAATTTGTCACGTACTCGTCGCAATTGAATACTGAATCGGATTTTTAATTTAGGGTGACTCCCCTTACTAAATTTACGACGTTTTCGTCGTAATTGAATATTGAAAAATTATAAATTAAATTATTTGCAACCAAAGTGTTCCAAAATTTCAATGGATTGCACACATATAGGAATGAGAACTTAAAGTAAAGTAACAATATAAATATTGACCTGAAATGTTAATGGCCTAATTAAAAGAGAAAATTAAATGATCTAGCCTATTATACCAAGGATTAATTAAAAGGGATTAAAAGTTAAGATTTTAAATTAATACATGTATAATAAACTTAATTAATTGATTGGATTCAATTAATTAAATGAACAGCCAATGTAAGAGTTAAATTAGGGTTAAACTAGAAGAGAAATTAACATATATTTTATTTTTATTTATAATAATAAATAAACTATAAAAAATTATATTCAACGTTATTAATTAATTGACGCTACGTGTTTTTCTTTTATATAAATAATAATAAATATATTAAAAATTATTTATATGGTATAAATTTATAATTTTTTATATATTTATAATTTTATTTTTACATAAAATAATAATTAATATATATTAAATAAAATTTATTATTTTTATGATCACTATTAATACTTTTTAATTTTTCACTTTTTGATAGGATAAGTATAATTTATTATATTGATTGTTACCAACCTTTTATTTTCTACTATTTTTAATATAATATATTATTATATTGTAATAAAAGTTTTATTGTATTTTATTACTAAAAAAGTTTATATTTTTTATTTTAATAATAAATAGAATGTTAAAAGTATATTTATAAAAATTAGATAACTATTTTATAAAAAGATATTTAGACAATAAAATAAATTATTGTAAAAAAATATATAAGTATATATATATAAGTACGTAACAAAACTTTTAATATTTCACAATAGATTTAATTTATTGATTTGATAATTTTTTAAAATTATATCTAATATAATCTAATTAATAAATATCATATAATTTTATTCATGTGAATATTTATATAGAATAAATATATATAATCGATTAAAATTATTATAAAAAATATTAATTATGATAAAGCATAAAATAATCAAAGAATTAATAGAATTAATTACATAAAATATTATCAAATTAAAATTTTATTCTATTTAAATAATTTATTAAAAAATAAATAAAAATAAATAATTAAAGTATAATAAAAAATAAAATAGAATTTTTAATACAATCAACCTTTACAAACTTTGAACAACTAAATTATTAAATCTGAACTATTATAATTTATTATATTAATGATAGTGATAATTTTAATTTTATTTTTATACGAATGTAATCTTCATATATCTATTAAATTTTTCACACAATTCTATGTCTATTTTCAAATGGCTTATGTTTTGAAAATTTTTTCCTTCCTTTTCTCTTGGCATCTAGCATGAGATGTATAGCTGCACAAACTCTTTCGGCCACCTCAACCCCTTAAATAGATAGAAGTTGGAGGAGAGTCATTCAAATGTTGGAATTCTTTGATTCAAATGATTATTCTCTCCACCGCTCTCGACTGTTATCAAATTAAAATATTAATTATACATTATCATTGACGCATTCGTTACAATAATTCTCACCTCCCTTGTAGACAGGAGACGGTCTACAAGGAGTGAAGGCACAACTCAGGATCTCTATGTAGGTCTACAGTAGCCAATTAGGTCCAATCCTAACTGGTGGCCAACTAGTCTCTCCCTCCTAAAGAGTCTTAAAAACAACTAGGCTTGTGATAGTAGGAGATATCAACATGTTTCATATGACACCCCTCTAAAATAAACACATGGAAAGAAATTACAACAAATTGTTTCGACCATTATCTTCCTACTAATTTCTACTAATTTATCCCAATATTGCTTCTTGGAAATTCTACTGTTGAAAAATTACAGTTTTAATTCTTGAAAAATCTATGATCATGACACATGGCCCCTTGCCCCAGCATGGGCCCGTCCCTGGTGTTGTGAGAAGAAAAAAAATTTTTTTTTTAGAGGTTTGACCAATAATTTACTTTTAAATTAAATGAGAAATGAATGGAGGGATTGTACATTTGGACAAAATAAAAATAGAGAGCTTTAAGTGTTTAATTTTAAAAATATAAGAACTGATTCATTAATTATAATATAATTTAGTGATTTAATTATAATTTATTCTTTAAATTAATTTTATAAATTCTATAAATTTAAAATTTTTAAACTTAGGGTTTATATGGATTGAAAATCGTTGATCGTACTTATATTAAACTTTGTTCAAAATAAAAGAATGTTATAAAGAGTAACTAAATTATAATATTAATATTTTATAAAATAACATGGCCTCTCAAAAAATAATTAACTTATTTTTAAAAAATAATTAAAAATTTATTTTTTATAGGTAAGTTTATAATATTTTTAAAAAATTAATACGAAGTTTATAATTTATTTACAGTCATATATATGCGTCTGTAATGATAACGACTTGTAAATTTTTTGTTTTAAAAAATAATGTTATACCTTAATATGTAATAATACAATTGATTTATAAAAAAATATACAATTAAATTTTATGTATTGATTAAGGCTTAAATTTATAAAATTAAATTTAATGTTAACAATTTTATGATAATTTATGATAAATCGTAGCAGTGACGGAGCCTGAAATTTTATTATGAATCCAATTTTAATTAATAATCACGTAAAATAAAATATATAAAATAAATATATATTAAAAAATTAATAAAATATTATAATTAAATTATAATTTATTTAATTTTTTATTAATTAAAATATATTAGTAACATCATTATTTTTAATATTTAAAAATATATATTTCGATATAAATAAAAATAATGAACTAATAAATAATTTATATTTTATTCTATCGTAAAATCGACTTTTAATAGTATTTATGATAGAGAAAATGCTATTATCCATTAAATTTATATTTTTAAAATTAAATTATTTTTTAAGTTTAAATAGTCAATAAAATTTATTAATTAATAAAATATTATTCATAAAACACTTTTATTTATAAAAATTTAAAATTAATTTTTCTTTAACAAATAATTTCAATTATATAAATAAATTAAAAATTAATTACACGAGATAATTACTTTTTAATAATAAATATAAAATTAAATTACACAATAAATGAATAATTTAAAAAAAATTTACATATTAGAGTTAAAATTTTAAAAATAAAAAATAAAATTTTCAGATTGAAAAAATAGTAAATGAGATGGACAAAATAAAATTAAAAATTAAAATTAAATGAATTAAATAATATTGAATGCAGATGAAAATTTATTTGATAAAAAAATAAAAAAATTAATTTTATAAAGTATAAAATATTTTAATAGAATAACTTTAGAATAAAAACTAAATAATGAATTTTTTAAACATTAAGAGATTTAATAGTAATTTTTTTATTATATATAAAATTAATTAAATACTTCTATAAAATTTAAAAAGTTTTAGGGAAGCCCATGACCCCTTGGCTCCTCGTACATAGATCCGAGGATGAATCGTTGGACTTATAGAAATGACACTTTGGTACTTCAATATTATTTGCATATCTTAGAATCACGATAAATACTTAATCGGACTTCATATTATAAACTTCTTTAAAATTCAACATTTATAAATTTATTAAAAAATGATTTATTGTTATATACATTGGGAATAATTTTATTAGAATATGATACTATGTACTCTTTTCATTTTATAATTTTTATCCATTTTTTTAGTTGTTTCAAAATTATTATATAATTTTTTTATACTATAATAATATATAAATTAATTATTATAATCTTATTTAATTTTATTTTATTTTTATGAAATTTTTTAAAATTTTTAATATTTAATAAAATTTAATATATTTAATAGGGATATAATCAAAAAATTAATAAAAAATATTATTTTTTAAAAAAGAAAAATATAAAAATTACAATGTGATTTTATTAATTTTTTATTTTAAAATATGTGATTTAATTTATGTCAAAGTATTATTTATTGTATGCGCTGTTAATAAATAGCAGTAATTTTTAGATGCCATAAAAAGTATTGATATGAAAATCATATTTTCAGATCCTATTTATACCATAAACTCTAAAGTAAAAAATGAGTAGAACTATATGATAATTTTTTTTTATATTTTTATTTTTTAATTAATAATTATATTTTACTCGTCAAGCAAGCATTATTGTTGATATTAGAAAATTATCATTATTTGCCAATAGCATGATACCACAGGTACTATTTTGATATAAATTGAATTATAAATCTTAAAGTGAAAATGAATGAAATTATAAAGTATTTTTTTTGTTTTTTTCTCTTCTTAATATATGTAAAAAAAATAAAAAAAATAAAAATTATAAGGCGAAAGGAAGAAGTATATATTATTTATATTTGAATTAAACTTAGTTATTTAATATTTAAATCATATTATAAATAAGAAACATAGATATATAAGACAGATATTGGAATGGAGATATTAGGTATTATCCTCTACTTGTGATGAGGATACACTATAGATTTAGAAAAAGTGCCACCCAATGGACCCTCAAAATAGTAATTCCCCGGAGGATCATAAGAGCAAACATATATAAATCCTTTATGATAGTTGCATTGAATGCGCCCACACCCTACCTGTTCGGTGGTCTTCCATATGAGTTGCGTAAAATGGCCACAAATTTCCCCATTGATGCACTCATTTGTTTTCTCATCATAATAGGCCCTTTCATCAGCCCAACATTTGACGACTTCTGCAGGACCCCAGTGCCCTTTCTTGCTCCAAAACATGCTCTCACCATAAGGACTATTAGGAGAATGAATCAGCTCACAATCATTAATGCGTTGGTAGGCCCAGCGACGAGCGTATTTGGCCAATGTTCTGTTCCATGTCAAGGGTTGCAAGTGGTAGGCACCTCTGACAATGTTATGGGCCATGAGGAATTTGCGAGCCAGTAGTGCTCTCTTCAATTGAAGGACTGGATATAATTCTTTGGGTATGTGATGATGGAGGAACGTAGAGGAGACAGAGAGGATGAACAGGGAAGAGATGAGTACGGTGAAGAGAAACCGAATTTGCGACATGTTTAGATGGAGATGATAATGATCGCTCTCTGCAGAATATGAGAGCGAGCAGCAGGACAATGGAAAAGAATGGTTTTCTTTTTATGTTTCAAATTTTAACTGTTCCTATTATTGGATATATATATATTTTTTGAGGAAATATAGTATTTACTTTTTTGGCATTTTCTTTGGATTTTCATGGACGAGAAACCTCAGTCAATCAATTTGACAAACAGTCCGCTCTTTTAGGATTGATCATATATTACAAAAAATTGTTTTCGTCTATATTAAGTCTATGTTTAGTAGAATTTTAATATACTACTTTTCATGTTCCTTCGTTATTTATATTAAAATTTATTAATAATATTAAAATAAATTATATTTTAATTTCTAAATTATAATATAACTAATAGATAATCTCTTATATTTTTAAAATCGAAAATTTAAATTTTTTTATTTTCATTCCTATTTTAAAATTTAATTTTTTTTTATTTTTATTTCGTTCGAATATACAGTTTTTTAATTAATTTACCCATTAATTGTAAATAGTTGATTTATTCTCTAAAAATTATTTATTCTCCTATAATATCTTTATCGGACCATAAAGAAATTTTTACATTTAAATTTTCCTTTTTTCCTTCTTTGCAGTTTTCAATGGTGGTGATTCGCAGAGCTAAGCTTGGAAAGCACTGCAAATTGCCGCAGAGCTAAGCTTCACGGTAATTGGCATCATTCGATAGCTGAAGTTTTCTTTAACTCGAATATGCAATGACAATTCTTCATCATCTGTCCATTTTCGGTGGTTGCATGTCTCCTATCACTTAACACGAGCCCTTTTCTTTCGAAAGCTTTCTCATTTGCCTTGTGAGGAAGCTATGAAGTTTTATGCTCTTTTCTCCTTAGGCTTCAATGCGTTCCGTATGGCTAAAACTAGTTACTGTAATAGGAGATTTTCTCAGCCTCTCTAGCTTCCACTGACTTGATTGGCCAAGAGAGAAACGGTAACTGTAAATTCCTTCCACTAAATCCTCGGTTTCTCATATGGGCTTCTCTCAACATTTAATTCAATTTGCTCTTAAATGAAATCACTTACATCTTCGACAAACAAAAACTCCATCAAGTGAATAAAAAAATTAAATAATTTCTGCAATTGCAGGTGGGAGGTGGCCTGAATGTTTGGTGGAGAAGAGAATGAGGGGGAGAAGAAAGAGTACATCTTTTAGGGCATACAAAGTCATTAATTTACAGAGGTTAGAGAGGGTATTTTGGGAATAAAATTTTATTTTCACATATTTGACCACAAGTATCTCGTTGATCTAACATTTTGGTGGTTTTTAATTTTAAAAACAGATGAATTTATCGGTTAATTACAATACAATTCAGAAATTAAAATATAATTTATTTATAATATTATTATAACGTTTAACGTATATATTATTTTTTATTTTTATATTTATTATAGTTAGTATTTTATTTTTTTAATCTTAAAAATTGAAAACATATTTATATTTGAGAAAAATATTATTTAATCTCGAAAAAATTTCTTAGTTGATTTTTTTGTTAAAAAATACATTAAAACATTCTTAACGTTTTAAAAAATATACTAGTTATTATCTCCGCTAGTTTTAACCGTTATGTATTATAAAAAATTCTAAACACTTAATACAGAAAGGCTAATTAGTAAATTTTTTAAAAATCTAAGATATCAACTTATAGTTTTTTTAAAATTATAGAAACTAAATAATAAAATACGTAATGGAGAATCTAATTAGTAAACTTTTTAAAATGTCAAAAATATTTTAATATATTTTTTAAATTTAAAATACTAATTAATAAATTTTTTAATATTATAAAAAATAAATATTAATTTTTCTTAATTTATATAAATTGGGTGAAATAATATAATATACTATCCTATTTATATTAGTTGGGATACACAAATCATTCATTGCGATGAATTAATAAAAAGGGACAGAAGATAAAATACATGGAGGTTTTTGCTTTTGAAGCATGGGATTCAATACATCTCTTCACGCCTATCCAAAAGCTAGCTTAATGGGAGATAATTGTCTATAACTCATATAAAGGGTACATTACTCTTCCCACAACTGACGTGGAATTTAATAAAATTAAAAAAAAATTTAAAATAAAAATCGACTAGTGTCTATTATTGAACCGATAAAATATTTTCTTAGCTCACAAGAATTATATCCACAATTTGCTTTCCTATTTATTTAGGTGTACGTGAGAACTACATATATATATATATATATATATATATAATTAATCTTATTTCTAGTTGATTTGAATTGGCTTCATATTGCTTTTTGATTTATGTTTCATGAAGAAAATCATTGGCCTTTTCAAAAACTTATACGGGATGATTGAATTTGTATTAAGGATGAAATCTCCAGCAATTTTGTATGATTTGGACGGAACTTAGAAGAGCGGAAAAAGATCTTTATCTTACTACAATAACTAACTCGTGCTCAAATGAATTTGCTTGAAGAATAAGATTTGGATCGGTAAGTTTGAACAATTAAACGCTTGTAATTTATTTTTTCAACAATAACACATTATATTAAAATTAAGCTACGGTCATAATTAATATATAGATAAATTAATTATTTAGTTTCTATAATATCATAAAATTTATTAATTAATTTTTTTATTTTAAAATATAAATTAAATAGTTATTGGCATTTTAAAAATTTTATTAATTAATTTTTCTATTAATTTTACTTGTTAAGTATTCGAAAAGGAGTTTAAAATATCCTTAATACATAGAGATTAATTAATAAATTTTTTAAAAATATAAAAGACTATTTAATGAATTTTATAAAACTATAAAAATTAAATAGTAAAATACTTAAAAATTAAAATTAATTGAGAGACTAATTAATATATTTTTAAAATATTAAAAAAATTTTAATATATTTTTTAAAATTAAGAATTAACTAGTAAATTTTTTCATAGAAATTACAAAAGCTTAAAATGCTATATTAATACTTTTTTAATGGAGATTATAAATGGTGGAATCTTATTCTAGCCCATAGACCTTTTCAAAGGTAAAATTAAAGATAGTCGTCAGGAGAAAAAATGAACCAAAAGAAAGTTGTTGGTTTTTGGTTTTTGTCTCTCTTGTGGATTAGTGTTGGAGATAAATCAAATCAAGTTGGATTATTGTATTTTGCAACAATTCAATTTATAAAAAAAAAATTAAAAAATTAAAAACTTAAAATTAAAAAATTAAGAACTTTAATAATTACCTAAAAGTAGAATTCCTCACTTTTATTCAAGAAATCAATTCATGGTTTGTCGCTTTTGTTTGTTTTCAATTTTTGCTGCCATAATTTTATTTGAGATCTTAAAAAATCAATACCTTTATGTAACTTATATTGAAGCATTTTGCAAGGTGAGCATTTTTCAAAGTGGACTCCTGCTCATTAAATAGAGAGGATCATCAAAATTTCATGATTCGCTATCGAACTTATTTCAATTCCAAGCTCTCGAATCGAATAATGGCATAAAAACTTAGTTATCATCAAAGAATCGATAAAAAGCACCCACATGTATTTTAGCCAATTCGATGAAAAGATTGTTTCTCGCATTTGTTAATAATGATCATAATAGTTCACCGGAGAAATAATATGATTTAAATTATTTCTAAATAGTTCAAAATTATTTAGAATTAACTTAAAATCTAAATTGTGATCTAAAAACCAGTGCAAGATTTGGCCTGCGTCGGGTTTTCGAATAAGGACTACAATTGTAACGACCCGGAAATCCGACCCGTTACCGGCGCTAGGATCCAGATCGGCTTAAGGCCGCCGGGACCCGTAGCAAGCCTACATACCTCCTGTAAACCTGTGGAATCCCATACATAACAACATATACATGATCTGTAAAAAAAAAATTTTCTTTTCTCTTATCCAAGCAAAACCTGTGCATGCACAAAATCATACATAAACCCCACACTGGAGTCCTCATCAAATACTCCAATGGGGTATCATCATCATACATATCAGCTTGGATAATCATGGTCATTAACATCATTACTCATTAAACACTCTGTACATAATGGGGATTCACACACCTCTAGGTCAAGCACTACTATAATCTTCAATACATCATCAAATCATTCATTACATTACATGGTCATAATTACTCATTACATCATATTCATGTCCACTACTATCTATTACAACATACATGACTGAACTTCACTCTAGCCGACTTCCTGATCTATCCTGTACCTGCAACTCTGGGGATAAAGGGAGTGGGGTGAGCTACTAGAGCCCAGTGAGCAGAATAATAAAACATCAATTTAAATCATGCTTTCATGTATGCGCCATAACACAAACATTTCACAACAAGGATGAACTTGTCACCATTTAGCCCCTATCTTTCTTACTTATACATGCCGGGGGCGTAGAGCCGTAGCAGGCACACCCGGACTTCCATAATCTGTCATAGTGCCAGGGGCGTAGAGCCGTAGCAGGCACACCTGGACTCACATAGGCTATCATGACATACAAGGGCTAATGGATCATTCAACATTCATCCACATCAACAACAAAGTATGCAATGCAACATATTCGTGAATTCTAATGCAAACAACCTAATATATCTCATGGCATTCATGATGCGTGAATCATGCTAAAACATTTCATTAATTTGCTTTAAAACTTAAAGTTTATTCCACTCACCTCTGGCTAGCTCTGAAGAGACTCTGAAGCAGCTGGCTCACTGCTGGGGGTCTCGGTTCCTCGGGTCCGAACCTACACAGGTGGACTCAAATGAGGGACCAAACATACATGAATATGACTCTAAAATACTCCCCAAAAACCCCCTAAAACATCCTGAAAACATCACATGAAAACATGCAAAAAAATGGCTGAACAGGGCACTTTCGGCGGCAGGTTCGGCGGCCGAAAGTCCCTCTGCAGCCGAAAGTCATGCAGGTTCGGCGGCACTTTCGGCGGCCGAACCTCCCAGACAGAGACGAAACTTGAGTTTCGGGGGCAGGCTTCGGCAGCCGAAACTGCCTCCACAAGGGGGTTCGGCGGCCGAAAGTCACTTCGGCGGCCGAACCTGAGTTTCTGCCGAAGGGCAGAAACTTGGCTCCCTTGTGTCCACAGCCTCCAAAACGCCTCAAAACATGCATAAACTTGTTTCTACACATGCATACACATCATACATCACACCTAGGGGTCTCAAACTATAATATACCCCAACTACAACACTTCAAACAACACATTTCCAACATACATTGTTCAAATCACAACATAAACCCATAAACCTAACAACAAGCCTAAACATGCATTCTACCCCATCAACTTGCATAAAACTTTCATAAAACATAAAGGAAGCATAGATCGAAGCTTACCTCTTGAAGATCGAGAGGAAGAACGACCCTAGCTCGGAAAATGGAGGGATTTAGCTCCAAGACTTCCAAGCTCCAAACTTGCTTAAAAACACTCAAAAACTTTTGTGGAACCTTAAAACTCAAAGAAAATGGTGGGGATTGAAGAAAAAACACAAGATTTGGGAGAGGGAGGTCGGAAGCTTGCTGTGGCTGAAAATGGGAGAAAACTCTCCCATTTCGGCTAAGTGCCCCTTTTTATAGGTGGCTGGCCAGGCCACGTTCGGGGGCCGAAAGTGCCTCCGCATGCACGCAAGGTTCGGCAGCCGAACTTGGAGTTCGGCGGCCGAACCTGCATTTCCCTCACTCAAAATTTTCGGGCGCCTAAAGTCCCTCCGAAAGCATGCATGTTCGGCGGCCGAACTTCGGAGTTCGGCGGCCGAACCTGGGTTTTCCTCCAAAGATTTTTCATGCAAAAACTCATTTAATTTCTTACTTAAAAACATGAAATACATGAAAACATTTCATAAAATCATAGTTTTACCCTTCTAGAGGTTTCCGACATCCGAGGTCCCACCGGACGGTAGGGATTCCGATACCGGAGTCTAGCCGGGTATTACATTCTCCCCCCCTTAAGAACATTCGTCCCCGAATGTTCCTCAACTAACATACAAAGCATGGCATCAATCATAACATACAACATAGCATACAATATATCATACATGCAACACATAGAACAACTAACACTCACCTCAAAACAGATGGGGGTATTGCTGGAGCATGGACTCCCGTGTCTCCCAGGTGCATTCTTCAATATTGTGGTGGTTCCAAAGGACTTTCACCATCGGGATTTCCTTGTTCCTCAACTTTCTGATCTGAGTGTCTAGGATCCGTACTGGCTGCTCAACATAGGTGAGATCCTCTTGGATCTCCACATCAGGCTCACTAAGAACCTTGCCCGGATCTGACATGAACTTTCTTAACATAGAAACATGGAAAACCGGATGGATTCTCTCCATTGAAGCAGGTAAATCCAGCTTGTACGATACATTACCGACCCTCTGAAGCACCTCGAAAGGACCGATGTACCGTGGAGCTAACTTACCCTTCTTCCCGAACCGAACCACTCCTTTCATAGGAGACACCTTGAGCAAAACTAAATCCCCCTCCTGAAACTCTAGCTGTCTTCTGCGGATATCTGCATAACTCTTCTGCCGACTAGCAGCAGTCTTGATCCTCTCTCTGATTATGGGTACCACCCTGCTGGTGAGCTCTACTAACTCCGGACCCGCAAGAGTCCTCTCTCCTACTTCCTCCCAGCAGATAGGTGATCTGCACTTCCTCCCATACAAAGCTTCATATGGAGCCATCCCTATGCTAGCATGATAGCTGTTATTGTAGGCAAACTCCACCAAAGGTAGATGCTGCCTCCAAGAACCGCCAAAATCTAGCACACACATTCTGAGCATATCCTCTATTGTCTGGATGGTCCTCTCTGACTGTCCGTCTGTCTGTGGGTGGAAGGCAGTACTGAAGTCTAATCTGGTACCCATAGCGTTCTGCAGACTCCGCCAAAACCTGGAGGTGAACTGGGGCCCTCTATCTGACACTATAGATACCGGGACCCCATGCAGTCTGACAATCTCATCTACGTACACCTGCGCCAACTTGTCCACAGAGTAACCACTCCTGACAGGGATGAAGTGAGCAGATTTGGTGAGTCTGTCCACAATCACCCATATGGAGTCCAATCTGTTGGACGTCGCCGGTAACCCCACTACGAAGTCCATAGCTATATTCTCCCATTTCCACTCTGGAATCGGTAGTGGATTCAACATTCCAGCCGGCTTCTGATGCTCTAGTTTCACCCTCTGACACACATCGCAGGCTAACACGAACAGTGCCACGTCCTTCTTCATAGCTGGCCACCAATACACTCTCTTCAGATCCTGATACATCTTGGTGGCTCCAGGGTGAACACTATACCTGGTATTATGGGCTTCCCCCATAATATCTCCCTTCAGACCAATGTCATCTGGCACACATAATCTGTTCCCGTAGCGGAGGATCCCCTTATCATCAAACTTAAACTCATTACTCTGGCCTGACTGAACCGTTCTGGCTATCCTGACCAACTCTGGGTCCTCATGCTGTTTCTGAGCTACCTGCTCCAGAAACACGGGTGTCACTCTCATCTGAGCCACTAAGGCACCTGTGCCAGACAACTCCAACTGTAATCCCTCACTCATAAGTCTGTGGAACTCCTTCACCACCGGCCTCCTCTCTGCTGAAATGTGGGATAGACTGCCGAGTGATTTCCGGCTTAGGGCGTCTGCCACAACATTCGCCTTACCCGGATGGTACTGAATCTTGCAATCATAGTCACTCAACAGCTTTACCCATCTCCTCTGTCTCAAGTTCAGTTCTCTCTGACTCAGGATGTACTGCAGGCTCTTATGATCTGTGAAGATCTCACACTTTACCCCATAAAGGTAATGCCTCCACATCTTGAGTGCAAAGATCACTGCTGCCATCTCTAGGTCATGTGTGGGGTAATTCAGCTCATGCTTCTTCAGCTGTCTAGAAGCATAAGCGATCACCCTCTCATTCTGCATTAGCACACAACCCAGTCCCACACGGGACGCATCACAATATACTGAGAAGTCATCATCACTTTTTGGCAGAGCTAACACCGGTGCTGAAGTCAACCTCCTCTTAAGCTCCTCAAAGCTTTCCTCACACTGATCGGTCCATATGAACTTCTGATTCTTCTTTGTCAGTTTGGTCATAGGAGCAGCAATCCTTGAGAAGTCCTGAACGAACCTCCTGTAGTAACCTGCTAAACCCAGAAAACTCTTGATCTCGGTCACTGTGGTGGGTCTAGGCCAATTAACTACAGCCTCTACCTTCTTGGGGTCTACTTCAATACCCTGTTCTGACACAATGTGCCCCAAGAATGAAATGCTCCTAAGCCAAAACTCACACTTGGAGAACTTGGCATACAAGCCATGCTCTCTCAAGGTCTGCAAAACTGTCCTCAGGTGATGGGCATGCTCCTCTGCATTTCTGGAATACACTAAGATATCATCTATGAAGACAATAACGAAGTGATCCAGATACTGACTGAATACTCTGTTCATGAGGTCCATGAATGCTGCAGGGGCGTTGGTCAACCCAAACGGCATCACAAGGAACTCATAGTGCCCATACCTGGTCCTGAAAGCTGTCTTCGGTACATCTTCATTCCTTATCCTCAACTGATGGTACCCTGATCTCAGATCTATTTTGGAGAAACAACCTGCTCCTGCTAGCTGGTCGAATAGATCGTCGATCCTCGACAAAGGGTACTTGTTCTTGGTAGTGACCTTGTTCAACTGTCTGTAGTCGATACAAAGTCTGAGGGATCCATCCTTCTTCCTCACAAACAAAACCGGAGCACCCCAAGGTGAAGTACTCGGTCGGATGAAACCCTTATCTACCAGCTCTTGCAACTGTTCCTTCAGTTCTTTCAATTCAGCTGGTGCCATCCTGTAGGGGGGAATAGAGATCGATCTGGTACCAGGCATTAACTCAATCTCGAACTCTATCTCCCTAGCAGGTGGTAACCCTGGCAGCTCGTCTGGGAAAACATTTAAGAACTCACTCACCATAGGCACTGAGGCGGGCTCTCTGACATGACTATCTAACTCCCTCACATGAGCTAGAAACCCCTGACATCCCCTCCTCAGCAACCTACGAGCCTGAAGAGCTGAGATCAGACCTCTAGGTGTACCCCTCTTGTCTCCTCTGAAGACGACCTCTGACCCATCCTGATCTCTGAATCTGACTACCTTGTCTCTACAGTCCAATGTAGCACCATGGGTCGATAACCAATCCATCCCTAGAATGACGTCAAAATCTGTCAAATCTAGAACCACGAGGTCGGCGGAAAGGCATCTTCCCTCTATGAAAACTGGACTACATTGGCAGACTGCCTCTGCCACTGACGGGTCACACTTGGGTCCACTGACCCATAGGGGACACTCTAACCCAGAGACCATCAATCCTACCCTCTTCCACGACTCTCGGAGCAATAAAAGAATGAGATGCACCCGGGTCCATTAAGGCATACACATCAGAACAACCAATGATGAGATTACCTGCCACCACAGTGTTGGATGTGTTGGCCTCCTGCTGAGTCATAGTGAAGATCCGTGCCGGAGCTGATGGACCTTCACCTCTGTATCCTGCTGATGAAGAGGCTGACCCTCTCCCTCTGCCTCTGCCACTGGCCTGTGTTGCGGCTGGAGCTACTGGCTGCACCACACTGCCGGAGGCTGTCTGCTGAGACGGTGCTGCAAAGGCTGCTCTAGGACAATCTCGAGCCAAATGACCCGCCTGTCCGCATCTGAAACATGTGTTTGTCCTTGCCAGACATACTCCCTTGTGTGGTCTCCCACATCTCATACATGCTGTAACCTCTGCGCCAGAGCTTGAGCCACTGCCTAAACCCAGACCTGACTTGATCTTGTTCCAGAACTTATTCTTCTTAGATTTTCTGTGGCCTCTGTCCCACTTCTTACTGCCTGCAACTGCTGCACTCAGAGAAGAAGAGTCTAACCTTTCCCCACCTGGGGTCTTGGAACCAGAAGACTGTGCCACTGACTGTTTTACCTTCCCCTCAACGATAGCACTAGCCTCCATTCTCCTAGCCATATCCACTATGGCATGGAAACTCTCCCTCTCTGCTGACTGTATCAAAGAGGAATACCTGGAGTGCAGCCTCATAATATATCTCCTTGACTTCTTTTGATCTGTGTCCAAATTCTGCCCAGCATATGGCAACAACTCCAGGAACCTGTCTGTGTACTCCTCCACACTCATCTGTTCAGTCTGCCTCAACTGTTCGAATTTTATCATCTTCTGCTCTCTAGAGCTCTCAGGGAAAGCCCATCCTGCAAACTCATTTGCGAACTCCTCCCAGGACATACTGTCCGCTCTCGGGTTCACATAGTTCTTAAACCAACCACGTGCCTTCTTGCACTCCAGTGTGAACCCAGCCATCTGAATGGCTCTACTGTCATCAGCCCCTATCTCATCTGTAATAGTCTTGACCCTGCTCAGATACTCAAATGGGTCATCGCCTGCTCGGTACTGAGGAGCACCCAACTTCATATAATCGGTCATCTTGACCTTGCTCCCTCCAGATGAGGTAGGTTTGGGTACTTGTGTTTCCGGGACAGTAGGTACTGGTGGTGGTGGAGGTGCAACATCCCCTGGGGTAGGGTTTGTTGTACTGGTATAGGGAGGTGGAGGTGGGTACATGGGGTACTGAGAGTATGGTGGGTAGTAAGGTGGGTATGGCATATGTGGAGGATAAGGGCTAAAACTGGGGTTATCCGATGTACCTCCCATCGAATACCCTGGATGGTGTGAATAGGGTGGGTAGTGATGTGGCTGGACATAACTCGAGGCCTGAGTGCCTCCTTCTGATTCTCCCATGCCCTCTTCCGGCATGCTCACACCGAGACTGCCATCCCTCCTCTGATCTACCTCCATATCCTCAGACATTCCTCCCTGCACTGTTCCCCTTACTGATCTGCTTCTACCCAGATCCAAAGACCTTCTAGGGTCTCTAGCTACTCTGTCTCTGTTGGACCTACTGGACATTGCCCTAGGCAATGCTGGAGGACGGGCATCAGCGCCCTCGTCCTGAGGTGGCACTCCAGTCAATCGTGCAGATCGACGAGTTCCTCTCATTCTATCTTCTGAAAAACAGCACATAGTATAAGCAATCATTAGCATCATATGGTTCATGTGGAAACACATGAACCCTCATCACATACATAGCATCACATCATAGCATTTATGCACATGCATATCATCATGGCATATCATATCATCATATAGACAGGACTCTACATCCTATCCTAGTGGACATGATTTTCCTAGTGTGCTTGACCTTCTAGAACATCTATGAGCCCGACACACTAGGTCCGACCATATGAACCTAGGGCTCTGATACCACTCTGTAACGACCCGGAAATCCGACCCGTTACCGGCGCTAGGATCCAGATCGGCTTAAGGCCGCCGGGACCCGTAGCAAGCCTACATACCTCCTGTAAACCTGTGGAATCCCATACATAACAACATATACATGATCTGTAAAAAAAAATTTTCTTTTCTCTTATCCAAGCAAAACCTGTGCATGCACAAAATCATACATAAACCCCACACTGGAGTCCTCATCAAATACTCCAATGGGGTATCATCATCATACATATCAGCTTGGATAATCATGGTCATTAACATCATTACTCATTAAACACTCTGTACATAATGGGGATTCACACACCTCTAGGTCAAGCACTACTATAATCTTCAATACATCATCAAATCATTCATTACATTACATGGTCATAATTACTCATTACATCATATTCATGTCCACTACTATCTATTACAACATACATGACTGAACTTCACTCTAGCCGACTTCCTGATCTATCCTGTACCTGCAACTCTGGGGATAAAGGGAGTGGGGTGAGCTACTAGAGCCCAGTGAGCAGAATAATAAAACATCAATTTAAATCATGCTTTCATGTATGCGCCATAACACAAACATTTCACAACAAGGATGAACTTGTCACCATTTAGCCCCTATCTTTCTTACTTATACATGCCGGGGGCGTAGAGCCGTAGCAGGCACACCCGGACTTCCATAATCTGTCATAGTGCCAGGGGCGTAGAGCCGTAGCAGGCACACCTGGACTCACATAGGCTATCATGACATACAAGGGCTAATGGATCATTCAACATTCATCCACATCAACAACAAAGTATGCAATGCAACATATTCGTGAATTCTAATGCAAACAACCTAATATATCTCATGGCATTCATGATGCGTGAATCATGCTAAAACATTTCATTAATTTGCTTTAAAACTTAAAGTTTATTCCACTCACCTCTGGCTAGCTCTGAAGAGACTCTGAAGCAGCTGGCTCACTGCTGGGGGTCTCGGTTCCTCGGGTCCGAACCTACACAGGTGGACTCAAATGAGGGACCAAACATACATGAATATGACTCTAAAATACTCCCCAAAAACCCCCTAAAACATCCTGAAAACATCACATGAAAACATGCAAAAAAATGGCTGAACAGGGCACTTTCGGCGGCAGGTTCGGCGGCCGAAAGTCCCTCTGCAGCCGAAAGTCATGCAGGTTCGGCGGCACTTTCGGCGGCCGAACCTCCCAGACAGAGACGAAACTTGAGTTTCGGGGGCAGGCTTCGGCAGCCGAAACTGCCTCCACAAGGGGGTTCGGCGGCCGAAAGTCACTTCGGCGGCCGAACCTGAGTTTCTGCCGAAGGGCAAAAACTTGGCTCCCTTGTGTCCACAGCCTCCAAAACGCCTCAAAACATGCATAAACTTGTTTCTACACATGCATACACATCATACATCACACCTAGGGGTCTCAAACTATAATATACCCCAACTACAACACTTCAAACAACACATTTCCAACATACATTGTTCAAATCACAACATAAACCCATAAACCTAACAACAAGCCTAAACATGCATTCTACCCCATCAACTTGCATAAAACTTTCATAAAACATAAAGGAAGCATAGATCGAAGCTTACCTCTTGAAGATCGAGAGGAAGAACGACCCTAGCTCGGAAAATGGAGGGATTTAGCTCCAAGACTTCCAAGCTCCAAACTTGCTTAAAAACACTCAAAAACTTTTGTGGAACCTTAAAACTCAAAGAAAATGGTGGGGATTGAAGGAAAAACACAAGATTTGGGAGAGGGAGGTCGGAAGCTTGCTGTGGCTGAAAATGGGAGAAAACTCTCCCATTTCGGCTAAGTGCCCCTTTTTATAGGTGGCTGGCCAGGCCACGTTCGGGGGCCGAAAGTGCCTCCGCATGCACGCAAGGTTCGGCGGCCGAACTTGGAGTTCGGCGGCCGAACCTGCATTTCCCTCACTCAAAATTTTCGGGCGCCTAAAGTCCCTCCGAAAGTATGCATGTTCGGCGGCCGAACTTCGGAGTTCGGCGGCCGAACCTGGGTTTTCCTCCAAAGATTTTTCATGCAAAAACTCATTTAATTTCTTACTTAAAAACATGAAATACATGAAAACATTTCATAAAATCATAGTTTTACCCTTCTAGAGGTTTCCGACATCCGAGGTCCCACCGGACGGTAGGGATTCCGATACCGGAGTCTAGCCGGGTATTACAACAATAGAGGCTGTTTTTTGTGCAATTGTTTGTGTTAATTAAGATAGTTCACAAAATGCATAATTTGATTTAAATTATTTTTTAAATATTTTATAATTATTTAGTGTCAAGTAAAATCTTATTTTCAATTCAAAAGGTAGTGTAAAAATTGGCTGACATGATGAATTCGACTATGGTATGCGATGGAGCATGAATTTTGTAATTATTGGTATTGTTCAGAATTCTCCATAAGATGAATAATCATATCTAATCAAACATTTAATAATTTTAATTCAATTAAAAATTAGATCACTATGCTGGTGCCCTTGAGTGTACCTGCATTCAATAGGTTAAAGATGGAAAGTGGAATAACATTGATTGATGCCCCAAGGTCACACATGGCTTTTTTTATCCCTACATTGCCTATCTTGCATGAAACGGCGAACATTCCTCTATCCTTGCATTTGCTTGGAAGTTTTCTTTGAATGATAGCTGAGACACACTTCCCCACACTTACTTTTTCACGTTTAGCAAGTTTTTTTCGGTTGGTGCATAGCTCTTTGAGAAATTTGGCATACCTCGGTATTTGTTTGACAGCATCTAGTAGAGGTATATTGATTTCTACCTCGCAGAGTGTCTCAAGTATTTCTCTTTCTTCTTTTTCTTTTTGAGATCTTGCAAATCTTCTTGGAAATGGGGGAGGTACCTTAAATTTTTCCACTGGTTGCTGATCTGCCTTGGTCTGTTTGGAGCTGCATTCTGCCTGGGTCGTCGATTTGGGCAAATCGACTTCTGCCTTTTCTGAAGATTTGGGAAAATCGCCTCTACTGGGTAGTTCAGTCTATCCACTGATTGGGTCCGCGATGTGAGCAAATCGATGCCCTGGATCATTTTCTGGCAGTTTCTCTTCAGTATCCTGTTTCTGCATTTGCTCAGCCCTGCTGTCTTGGAGCACTTTCCCACTTCTTAATGCAATGACACTAGCATTTTGCCTTGGATTTATCTCAATTTGGGAAGGTAGCTTTCCTTGTAATTCAAGCTTGCTTACAGATGAGGCTATTTGACCCACTTGTTGCTCAAGATTTTATACAGTATTTGCTAAGGACTTCACAATCTCTTCAAGGGGTGTATTGGACTTTTGAGGTGCTGTTTGGGCTGGATTTCTTTGATGATAGCTTGGATATTGATTGGCCCTTGCATAACTAAAATTCGGGTGGTCCCTCCAACCTGGGTTGTAGGTGTTAAAGTAGGGATCATACCTTCTTTGCCCATTAAATCCTCCAACTGCATTGACTTGCTGGTCCTCTTCTTGAAGCGAAGAACATAGGTCAGTTGGGTGGTTTATGTTTGCACATATTCCACATGGGTTGGGTTGCTGAATTTGCTGGGCTTGTTGGACTTGACCCACAATAAGGCTACGGACAGTATTGGTGAGATCAGAAATTTGGGATGCTAAGGAGGATGTACTCACCTCGTTTACCCTTCTTGATGGCTGTTCTTGGTCTCCAAATTATTGTGAAGCTACTGCCATGGTGGAAATTAAATCCCTTATGACTTGAGGTGACTTGTCTTCAATTGATTCTCCACACGCTATGTCAATAAATTTTCTTTCTGAAGGTAGCAGACCTTCATAGAAATATTCAATGAGAGATTTGTCAGAAATATCATGTTGAGGGCAGCTTGTGCACAACCTTTTGAATCTTTTCCAGTACTCATACAAGCTTTCAGAATGCTTTTGTCTTATACCACTTATCTCTCGACGGATGCCAATGGCTTTTGAGGTTGTGAAGAATTTGCTCAAAAATGCTCTCACCATACCAGCCCATGATGTCATGGATCCAAGTGGTAAGTAGAATAGCCAATCCTTGGCATAGTCATAAAGGGAAAAAGGGAAGACTCTAAGTTTAACATGCTCTTTTGAAATACCCTGAGGTCTCATGGTTGAGCATACGATATGGAATTCCTTCAAGTGCTTGTGGGGATCCTCATTTTCTAGGCCTCTAAATTTGGGAAGGAGATGGATTAGGCCTGTCTTCAATTCAAAGGGTGTTGTCAATGGGGGATAAGCAATGCATAAGGGTGCCTGATCTCCTGCTGGTATAGCTAGCTCGCGAAGTGTCCTCTCCCGCGGCTGTGGTGCACAGATGGGCACGTTTTCAGCTTCAACTTCTTCATATGCAGCAGGTGGTTTAGCCATGGTTTGATTTTCTGGTGCAACAACCTGTATTTCTATTTCTGGTTCAAGTGCAGTAGTAGCAAATGTGGCAGTATGTGCATCAGCTGGTGCAATAAATTTTGCAGCAGGGGCAGTAGCAGTAGATGGCTCAGCGGCAGATCGAATGGTAGACACTAGATTCGTTGCTATTGCTGATGAATATGGTTTTGAGGCTTAGTTCCTCAAGTTTGCTTGCTTTCTCAAGCTCTTGGCAGTGCGTTCTATCTCCAGATCGTAAAGAAGAGTTTTTTTATGGCCAGCCCTGGTCATAAAGGAAAAATACGTTAGTTAAAATCAAATCCCCGGTAACGGCGCCAAATTTTGATGGCGGTTGTTGAAGCCATAAAAAATAAACCTATTATCAATCAATAATAAAAACTGTAGATAGTGGCAATAGGGTCGAATCACAGGGATTTGATACTAAGGATCTTCCTAATAATGACTTGGGCAAATAGATAACAAAAATAAAATAAAAAGAGGGGGGTTTGTTTTGATGATAGTGAATTAAAACTAAGTCGTAAGAGAAAGCAGTAATTAAAAAGATGAGTAAATCAATGGTAAAAGGACTTTAGTTGAAGCATGGATCCATTTCAGTTTTAGAACTAATCATTGATTCTTTGATATTCCTATTTATTTCAATAAATTAGTTTAGGTTGTGGAAGACGCTTCTCACAACCAAATTCCTCCTTAGTTTTAGTTCGATTAGGAAACGTTCGCTAATCAAACACTAGTTAAAAAGTTGCCAAGGAACGTCCTTGGGGTTTTTAACTTTTCAACTGTTAACCGCATTAAGATTTAGAGAAACCTAATTCTAACCTTACCAATCGCGTGGTCAAATTTAGATCATGCAACCAATTGTACTTGTGTTCAAATAATCTAAGCAATTACAGACCCAAATCATTCAAACTAACAATATATTACTCATGCAATTAAAAGCAACAGGCCTTAATTGATTCTAAAAGCAAGGCAATAATAGGCATAAAGAACAAGTTGCATAAATATTGAAAAATAGAAATTTAACAATGGAGTTTTAAATCTCCCAATTCATAGCAAAACTAAAATTTCTCCAACTTCAACTAGAGACAAAGATGTTTAGCCACTCATGGTGGAAAAAAAACACAAAAAGAGAAAGAAGAAAAGGAGGGAGAAGTTGCTGCCGAAAATCTGGAGTAATTGTGATGATATCTTGCTGGTTGGTTGTTGTCCCTTTTATAGGTGAGGAGTCCTAATCCTTTTTGGAATTGGAATCCTATTTTGACTTGGTCTCTTGATGATCTTTTAATCCTTCTTTTGTCTTTGTATTTTATCATGAATAAAACTCCTTTGGTGAAGGATTTTCTTTGGTGTGGCTCTTGGAGTTGTCATAGGATTGGTCTTGTGGTGTTTGAAGTAGGATATGACTCTTATACTTTTAGAATTTGAATTTCCTTCTCTTCCCACGCTACTGGACTCTGCTGGTGTCAGTTTGATTTGGGCAAATCGCTTACCCAAATCGTTTCTGTGAGTTGCTTTCAGGTTTCTGTTTCAGCTTTTTGCAAGTGATTTTGTAATACCCGGCTAGACTCCGGTATCGGAATTCCTACCGTCCGGTGGAATCCCGGATGTCGGAAGCCTCTAGTAGGGTAGAAACATGTTTTCACAAAATGTTTTAATGTATTTCATGGTTTTAAGTAAAAAGGAAATGAGTTTTTGCATGAAAACAACCTTGGAGGAAAACTCAGGTTCGGCCGCCGAACATGCATGCGCTTCGGGTGTGCCTTAGGCCCCCGAAAGCATAAGAGAGGGAAGTCCAGGTTCGGCCGCCGAACCTTATGTTCGGCCGCCGAACATGGCATGCATGCGGAGGCACTTTTGGCTCCCGAACGTGGCCTGGCCAGCCACCTATAAAGGGGTCCCTTAGCCGAAAACGGGCGAGCTTTTCTCCCCATTTTCGGCCAAGGTGAGCTCTCCGCCATCCCTCACCGGTTTTGAGTTTTTTCCTTCAAATCCTTCTCGATTTTCATTAGTTTTACATTTGTTTTGAAGATTTTGAGCTTTTGAGCAAGTTTTGGAGCTTGGAGGTTCAAGGAACTCTCTCCCTCCCATTTTCCAAGCTAGGGTCGTTCTCCTCTCGATCTTCAAGAGGTAAGGGCCGATCTTGAGCTTATGGCATGTTTTAAGTAAGTTTTAAGTAGATCTATGGGGTAGAATGCATGTTTAGCTCATGGTTAGGGTTATGGGTTTATGTTATGTTTTTGGAAAATGTGGATGTTTGATGTGTTGTAGATGGGGTTTAAGTTAGTTTGATGCCCCTAGGAACTTGTATGTTTGAGTATATATGTTGTAGATTAGGAGAAATGCATGTTGAATGGTTTTGGGAGGCAAAAATGCATGAGGAACCAAGTTTCTGCCCTTTGGCAGAAACCAGGTTCGGCAGCCGAAGGACTTTCGGCCGCCGAACCTGCCTGGGAGGCAAGCCTTTCGGCTGCCGAAGCCTGCCCCCGAAAGAGGACTTTCATCTCTGGAGGGCAGTTTCGGCCGCCGAAAGTGCCGCCAAACATGCATGAGTTTCGTCCACCGAAGGTGCCGCCGAACCTGCCTGACTTTCGGCTCTGGAGGGACTTTCGGCCGCCGAACCTGCCGCCGAAAGTGCCCTGTCCAGCCCTCCTTTGTATGTTTTTCTATGATTGTTTCATGATGTTCTAGGGGGTTTTTGGGGAGTAGTTTAGAGTTATGTTCATGTATGTTTGGTCCCTCATTTGAGTCCACCTGTGTAGGTTCGAACCCGAGGAACCGAGGGCCCCAGCAGTGAGTCAGTTGCCCCAGTGTCTGGTCAGAGCTATCCAGAGGTGAGTGCAATAACTCTTATGCTTTAAAATAAATAAATCAGTCTTAGCATGATTCACGCATCATGAATGCCATGAGATATACTAGGTTGTTGCATTAGAATTCACAAATATGTTGCATTGCATACTTTATTGTTGTTGATGTGGATGAACATTGAATGATCCATAGTCCTCGATCTATGATTTGACGATGTGATATGTACGGTACGGAATGTAAGACCAGTGGGACCCATTCTACGTTCGCTGGCACTATGTAAGAGAAAGACCAGGACCCATTCTACGTTCTGGCATATTGGAATGTTATGTTATGCTATGTAAGAGAAAGACCAGGACCCATTCTACGTTCTGGCACAGTTGGACTATGTAGAGGACTATTGGTGACAAGTTCATCCTTGATGTGATTAGCTGTGATGTGATGCATTCCATGTTATCATATGTTTTAAATGTTTTATTATTCTACTCACTGGGCTTTAGTAGCTCACCCCTCTCCCTAATCCCCTAGGTTTGCAGGTACAAGGTAGACCAGGAGGTCAGCAAGAGTAATGAAGTCATGTGTATGTAATAGATAGTGTGGACATGATAAATTGTAAAATGATGTTCATGTAAACCAACTCAACGTATGTTACATCGCCCATTGGGGCATTGATGAGATCCCACAGAGGGGTCAATGCTTATGATTATGACTATGTTCAGTGCATGCACAGGTTGAGTTTGGTGTATGAGAGAATGTATGAAAGAAAAGTTTCAAATTTTTATGTATATTCTTGATCATGTATGGGATTAAACAGGTTTACAGGTTGTATGTCAGGCTTGCTACGGGTCCCAGCGGCCTTAAGCCGACCTGGATCCTAGCGCCGGTAGCGGTCCGATTTTCGGGTCGTTACAGAATGGTATCAGAGCCCTAGGTTCATAGGATCGGACCTAGAGTGTCGGGCTCATAGATGTTCTAGAAGGTCAAGCACAATAGGAAGATCATGTCCACTAGGATAGGATGTTGAGTCCTGTCTTGTATGATGATGTGAAATGCCATGATTATATACATGTGCATTGATGCTATGATATGAATGATATATATGTGATGCGGGTTCGTGTGTTTCCACATGAACCATATGATGCTAATGTTTGTGTGATGTGTACTGTTTTTCAGAAAACAGGATGAGAGGAACCCGTCGATCTGCAATATTGACTGGAGTACCACTTGAGGATGAGGGCACGAGCGCCCGTCCTCCTGCATTGCCTAGGGCAATATCATGTAGATCGAACAGAGAAAGAGTGTCAAGGGACCCTAGAAGGTCTTTTGATGCTAGCAGAAGGGGGACTGATAGAGGAGGAAGTTCTTCAGATGTGAGGGAGGTTATGGAAGAGGACCAGAGGAGGGATGGGAATCTGGATGTCAGCATGGCGGAAGAAGGGACAGGGGAGTCACAGGGAGGCGCTCAGGCCTCGGGGTATGGTTTTCCACCCCATTATCCACCCTTCCCACAGGGTTCAGGGTATCCGATGGGAGGCACATCGGATTACTCCAGCTTTAACCCCTACCCTACCTACATGCCTTATCCACCTTTCTATCCACCTTACACACAGTACCCAGCTTATCCACCCTCACCCTTCTATCCTAACTCGGCAAACCCAACCTCGAGGAATGCTGCACCCCCACCTCGACCACCTACAGAACCAACAGCCCCAGTTACTCAACCTCCTAGACCTAGCTCAGCCGATGGGAGCAAGGTGAAGATGATAGATTACCTTAAGCTGGATGCTCCCAAATACAAGTCGGGGGATGATCCCTTTGAGTACCTGAGAGTAGTGAAGACGATAACGGATGAGCTAGGGGCAGATGACAGCAGGGCCATTCAGATGGCAGGGTTCACCTTAAAGTGCAAAAAGGCACGGGAATGGTTCAAGTGTTATGTGGACCCAAGACTAGACGGCATGACATGGGAGGAATTTGCAAATGAGTTTGCTGGATGGGCTTTTCCAGACAGTTCTAGAGAACTAAAGATGATTGAGTTTGAGCAACTGAGGCAGACAGAGCACATGAGTATAGAGGAGTACACGGATAAATTCTTGGAGCTATTGCCTTTTTCAGGGCAAGCTCTAGATACAGATTCGAAGAAAGCCAAGAGATATGTTATGAAGCTGCATTCTAGGTACTCCTCTTTGATTCAGTCAGTTGAGAGGGAAAGTTTCCACACTGTGGTGGACATGGCGCGAAGGATGGAGGCGAGTGCTATAGTTGAGGGGTCAGTGAAGCAGTCAGTGACCCAGTCTTCAGGGGTTAAGACCCCAGGCAGAGGAGGGTCAGGTCTCTCTTCTCAGAGCTCAGGTAGCAAGAGGTGGAATAACACCACCAAGAAGCCGAAGAAGAACAAGTTTTGGAGTAAGTTGAAATTCGGTCTGGGATTAGGCGGTGGCTCGAGCTCATGCTCAGATGGTACAGAATGCTTAAGGTGTGGGAGGCCATACAAGGGAGTGTGTCGGGCTGGGACTAATGCATGTTTCAGATGTGGACAGGAGGGACACATGGCTCGGGAGTGTCCTAGAGCACCTTTTATGGGCCAGCCCCAGCAGACAGCTTCTGGTAGTGTGGCACAGCCAGCAGCTCCAGCCACAACTCAGGACAGTGGCAGAGGTAGAGGGAGAGGGGCAGCCTCTTCTTCTGATTCCCGAGGTGAAGGTCCATCAGCTCCAGCCAGGATCTTCACCATGACTCAGCAGGAGGCTAACACATCCAACATCGTGGTGTCAGGTAATCTCATCATTGGGTGTTCTGATGTGTATGCATTAATGGACCCGGGTGCATCTCATTCTTTTATTGCTCCGAGAGCCGTTGAGAGGTTGGGTCTGATAGTCTCTGGGTTAGAGTGTCCCCTATGGGTCAGTGGACCCAAGTGTGACCCGTCAGTGGTAGAGTCTGTCTGCCAGTACAGTCCAGTTTTTATTGAGGGAAGATGCCTCTCCGCCGATCTTGTGGTTCTAGATTTGACAGACTTTGACGTCATTCTAGGGATGGATTGGTTATCTACCCATGGTGCTACCTTGGACTGCAGAGACAAGGTAGTCAGATTCAGAGATCAGAACGGGTCAAAGGTCGTCTTCAGAGGAGACAAGAGGGGTACACCTAGAGGTCTGATATCAGCTCTTCAGGCTCATAGGTTGCTTAGGAAGGGATGTCAGGGGTATTTGGCTCATGTGAGAGAGCTTAGCAGTCAGGTTAGGGAGCCAGCCTCAGTGCCAGTTGTTAGAGAGTTTCAGGATGTTTTTCCAAATGAGCTTCCAGGTTTACCACCTGCTAGGGAGATAGAGTTCGAGATAGAGTTGATGCCTGGAACTAGACCGATCTCTATCCCTCCCTACAGGATGGCCCCAGCCGAGTTGAAGGAGTTGAAAGAGCAGTTACAAGAGCTGGTAGAAAAGGGCTTCATCCGACCGAGTACCTCACCTTGGGGTGCTCCAGTCTTGTTTGTGAGAAAGAAGGATTGATCCCTTAGACTTTGTATCGACTACAGGCAGTTGAACAAAGTCACTACCAAGAACAGGTACCCTCTGCCAAGGATCGACGATCTATTCGACCAGCTAGCAGGAGCGGGTTGTTTCTCCAAAATAGATCTGAGATCGGGGTACCATCAGCTAAGGATAAGGGAGGAAGATGTGTCAAAGACAGCTTTCAGGACCAGATATGGGCATTATGAGTTCCTTGTGATGCCGTTCGGGTTAACCAATGCCCCTGCAGCATTCATGGATCTCATGAACAGAGTGTTTAGTCAATGCCTGGATCACTTTGTTATTGTCTTCATAGATGATATCTTGGTGTATTCCAGGAATGCAGAGGAGCATGCCCATCATCTGAGGTTAGTTCTGCAGACCTTGAGGGAACATGGCTTGTATGCCAAGTTCTCTAAGTGTGAGTTCTGGCTGAGGAGCATTTTATTCTTGGAGCATGTAGTGTCAGAAAATGGAATAGAGGTGGACCCCAAGAAGGTAGAAGCTGTGGCTAACTGGCCTAGACCCACTTCAGTGACAGAGATTAGAAGTTTCTTGGGTTTGGCAGGTTACTACAGGAGGTTCGTCCAGGACTTCTCAAAGATTGCAGCTCCTCTGACCAGATTGACCAGGAAGAACCAGAGGTTTGTGTGGACCGACCAGTGTGAAGAGAGTTTTGAGGAGCTCAAGAAGAGGTTGACTTCAGCACCAGTGTTAGCCCTGCCATCTAGTAATGAAGACTTCTCAGTGTATTGTGATGCGTCCCGTGTGGGACTGGGATGTGTGCTAATGCAGAATGAAAGGGTGATTGCTTATGCTTCTAGACAGCTGAAGAAGCATGAGTTGAATTACCCCACACATGACCTGGAGATGGCAGCAGTAATCTTTGCACTCAAGATGTGGAGGCACTACCTCTATGGGGTTAAATGTGAGATCTTCATGGATCATAAGAGCCTACAGTACATCCTGAGTCAAAGAGATTTGAACTTGAGACAGAGAAGATGGGTGGAGCTGCTGAGTGACTATGATTGCAAGATTCAGTACCATCCGGGTAAGGCGAATGTTGTGGCAGACGCCTTAAGCCGGAAATCACTCGGCAGTTTATCCCACATTTCGGCAGAGAGGAGGTCAGTGGTGAAGGAGTTTTACAAGCTCGTTGATGAAGGTCTACAGTTGGAGTTATCTGGTACAGCTGCTTTGGTAGCCCAGATGAGAGTGGCACCCGTGTTTCTGGAGCAGGTGGCTCAGAAACAGCATGAGGACCCAGAGTTAGTGAAGATTGCCAGGACTGTTCAGTCAGGCAAGGATAGTGAGTTCAGATTCGACAACAAGGGGATCCTCCGCTATGGGAGTCGATTGTGTGTACCAGATGACATAGGGCTAAAGGGAGACATTATGAGAGAGGCTCATAATGCAAGATACAGCGTTCACCCCGGAGCCACCAAAATGTACCAAGATTTGAAGAAAGTTTATTGGTGGCCAGCTATGAAGAAAGAAGTGGCACAGTTTGTGTCAGCCTGCGAAGTGTGTCAGAGGGTGAAGCTGGAACATCAGAAGCCGGCTGGAATGCTTAACCTGCTACCTATTCCAGAGTGGAAATGGGAGAATATAGCTATGGACTTCGTAGTGGGGTTACCGGCGACGTCCAACAGATTGGACTCCATATGGGTGATTGTGGACAGACTCACCAAATCTGCTCACTTCATCCCTGTCAGGAGTGGCTATTCTGTGGACAAGTTAGCGCAGGTGTATGTTGATGAGATCGTCAGGTTGCATGGGGTTCCTGTTTCAATAGTGTCCGATAGAGGACCCCAGTTCACCTCCAGGTTTTGGCGGAGTCTGCAGAATGCCATGGGTACCAGGTTGGATTTTAGCACTGCTTTCCATCCACAGACGGACGGACAATCAGAAAGGACCATCCAGACAATAGAGGATATGCTCAGAATGTGTGTACTGGACTTTGGCGGTTCTTGGAGGCAACATCTACCTTTGGTGGAGTTTGCCTACAATAACAGCCATCATGCTAGCATCGGGATGGCTCCATATGAAGCTTTGTATGGAAGGAAGTGCAGGTCACCTGTTTGCTGGGAAGAGGTTGGAGAAAAGGCCTTGGCAGGGCCTGAGCTAGTAGAGATCACCAGTAGGGTGGTACCCATAATCAGAGAAAGAATCAAGACTGCTGCAAGCAGACAGAAGAGTTATGCAGATATCCGCAGAAGGCAAGTAGACTTTCAGGAGGGGGATCTGGTATTGCTCAAGGTGTCTCCTATGAAAGGAGTGGTTCGCTTTGGGAAGAAAGGTAAACTAGCCCCACGATACATCGGACCCTTTGAAATCTTGCAAAAGATTGGGAATGTGTCGTACAAGCTGGATTTACCTGCTTCAATGGAAAGAATCCATCCGGTTTTCCATGTTTCAATGTTGAGGAAGTTTGTGTTAGATCCGGACAAGGTTCTCAGTGAGCCTGATGTGGAGGTCCAAGAGGATCTCACCTATGTTGAACAACCAGTACGGATCATAGACACCCAGATCAGAAAGCTAAGGAACAAGGAAATCCCGATGGTGAAAGTCCTTTGGAACCACCACAATATGGAAGAATGCACTTGGGAGACACGGGAGTCTATGCTCCAGCAGTACCCTCATCTCTTTTAAGGTTAGATCTCTATGTGTTTATGTGCTATGTATGTATGTTTTTATTGATTGCTATGCTTGTGCTAGTTGAGGAGCATTCGGGGACGAATGTTCTTAAGGGGGGGAGAATGTAATACCCGGCTAGACTCCGGTATCGGAATTCCTACCGTCCGGTGGAATCCCAGATGTCGGAAGCCTTTAGTAGGGTAGAAACATGTTTTCACAAAATGTTTTAATATATTTCATGGTTTTAAGTAAAAAGGAAATGAGTTTTTGCATGAAAACAACCTTGGAGGAAAACTCAGGTTCGGCCGCCGAACCTCAAGTTCGGCCGCCGAACATGCATGCGCTTCGGGTGTGCCTTAGGCCCCCAAAAGCATAAGAGAGGGAAGTCCAGGTTCGGCCGCCGAACATGGCATGCATGCGGAGGCACTTTCGGCTCCCAAACGTGGCCTGGCCAGCCACCTATAAAGGGGTCCCTTAGCCTAAAACGGACGAGCTTTTCTCCCCATTTTCGGCCAAGGTAAGCTCTTCGCCATCCCTCGCCTGTTTTGAGTTCTTTCCTTCAAATCCTTCTCGATTTTCATTAGTTTTACCCTTGTTTTGAAGATTTTGAGCTTTTGAGCAAGTTTTGGAGCTTAGAGGTTCAAGGAACTCTCTCTCTCCCATTTTCCGAGCTAGGGTCGTTCTCCTCTCGATCTTCAAGAGGTAAGGGCCGATCTTGAGCTTATGGCATGTTTTAAGTAAGTTTTAAGTAGATCTATGGGGTAGAATGCATGTTTAGCTCATGGTTAGGGTTATGGGTTTATGTTATGTTTTTGGACAATGTGGATGTTTGATGTGTTGTAGATGGGGTTTAAGTTAGTTTGATGCCCTTAGGAACTTGTATGTTTGAGTATGTATGTTGTAGATTAGGAGAAATGCATGTTGAATGGTTTTGGGAGGCAAAAATGCATGAGGAACCAAGTTTCTGCCCTTTGGCAGAAACCAGGTTCGGCAGCCGAAGGACTTTCGGCCGCCGAACCTGCCTGGGAGGCAAGCCTTTCGGCTGCCGAAGCCTGCCCCCGAAAGAGGACTTTCGTCTCTGGAGGGCAGTTTCGGCCGCCGAAAGTGCCGCCAAACATGCATGAGTTTCGTCTCTGTCTGTGAGTTTCGGCCGCCGAAGGTGCCGCCGAACCTGCCTGACTTTCGGCTCTGGAGGGACTTTCGGCCGCCGAACCTGCCGCCGAAAGTGCCCTGTCCAGCCCTCCTTTGTATGTTTTTCTATGATTGTTTCATGATGTTCTAGGGGGTTTTTGGGGAGTAGTTTAGAGTTATGTTCATGTATGTTTGGTCCCTCATTTGAGTCCACCTGTGTAGGTTCGGACCCGAGGAACCGAGGGCCCCAGTAGTGAGTCAGTTGCCTCAGTGTCTGGTCAGAGCTATCCAGAGGTGAGTGGAATAACTCTTATGCTTTAAAATAAATAAATCAGTCTTAGCATGATTCACGCATCATGAATGCCATGAGATATACTAGGTTGTTGCATTAGAATTCACGAATATGTTGCATTGCATACTTTATTGTTGTTGATGTGGATGAACATTGAATGATCCATAGTCCTCGATCTATGATTTGACGATGTAATATGTACGGTACGGAATGTAAGACCAGTGGGACCCATTCTACGTTCGCTGGCACTATGTAAGAGAAAGAACAGGACCCATTCTACGTTCTGGCACATTGGAATGTTATGTTATGCTATGTAAGAGAAAGACCAGGACCCATTCTACGTTCTGGCACAGTTGGACTATGTAGAGGACTATTGGTGATAAGTTCATCCTTGATGTGATTAGCTGTGATGTGATGCATTCCATGTTATCATATGTTTTAAATGTTTTATTATTCTACTCACTGGGCTTTAGTAGCTCACCCCTCTCCCTAATCCCCCAGGTTTGCAGGTACAGGGTAGACCAGGAGGTCAGCAAGAGTAATGAAGTCATGTGTATGTAATAGATAGTGTGGACATGATAAATTGTAAAATGATGTTCATGTAAACCAACTCAACGTATGTTACATCGCCCATTGGGGCATTGATGAGATCCCACAGAGGGGTCAATGCTTATGATTATGACTATGTTCAGTGCATGCACAGGTTGAGTTTGGTGTATGAGAGAATGTATGAAAGAAAAGTTTCAAATTTTTATGTATATTCTTGATCATGTATGGGATTAAACAGGTTTACAGATTGTATGTCAGGCTTGCTACGGGTCCCGGCGGCCTTAAGCCGACCTGGATCCTAGCGCCGGTAGCGGTCCGATTTTCGGGTCGTTACAGATTTGGCCAAATCATTACGGCCAAATCCTTTTTCTAGCTTTTTCTACAAAATTTTTCCAAGTTTCCATTTTCTTCCTTTTCTGTAAAAATATCATAAAAACATAAATTAAATTAGAAAAATGCATATTTAAACAGTAATAATAATAATAATAATGTGGCTAAATTATGTTTGATCAACTTATTTTTGGAATTTCTATAAAAAGCATATAGTTCCTCATCAACTTTTAGTCTTTATGAACTGTAAGTATGTCATAAGTTAGAACCTTCATTTTTTAAACAAAGCATATTTCATCAATTGATATGCATTTTAAGCAACTTATTATGAACAACACCTTTGATAATCAATACATCTAAATAAGAAATGCATGCTGTAAATTTGATTGCTAGTGTTTATTTCTCAATGTTCATACCTAGTGGAGACTTCTTGGTAGTACCCTTCCATTGTATTAAGCTATCTCCTCAACGCTTATTGTCCCTATAACACTTTTTAAAGCTTATCAATTTTTAGCTAAAAATTTAGGGGTCTCTGTTTGTGTTATTATAGCTAATTAATGGTTCTAACTGTTGAGCTAGTCATTCAAGTTCATTTTTCATATCACAACATTCCTTAGTGATGGGTGTAATCACAATGAAAATCTTAGTATTTGCTCCTACCAATTATAGAGCTTTCCTTAAGTTTCTTAGGCCAATTTATGTGTTCTCTTTATTCTTTTTCTCCATCGAAGAATATTAGCTTGAGAGCATTAGAAGTTGTGTACTTGCTAGGGTGATTATGATTGCAATTTTGTCAATCAATACTACCTCTATCAACTTGTTTGTTACTAAGGAAAAATTCTTACACTCACCCAAAAGCATATACAGTCGGCCAATAAATAAATAATAAACAAGCCAAAATCATAATAGGTCCCATATTTTTTGGTAGATGTATATACACCGGGTGCGTGTATATAATTTATGTTGCTAGGCCTTCTTTTTTAGTAATGATGAGGCTTTTTTTTCTTTTTTATCATCTTTATAATCAACGTAGTAAATATATTTTTACTTAGTTAATCGAAAAAGTTGTTATGCTTGTTACGTAAGTTCAAGTAGAGTTTTAAAAGGCATGATCCTTAGGTCCTCAAGTAGACAAATGAAAATATTTTCTTGTCATGCCATTTATAATTTAAACTTCCTATTTAAACAAGTTCAATACTAGAGGAGGTTTTCTCCTTCTCTAATTACTTCAACGAAATTAAGAAGTTTTTATTTCAAGATATGCTTCTTATGAAGTAAGTCATGAACAACTTGGCTAACCATAAAAAAATTAAAAATTAAATAAAAAAGTTATTGACCTTGGTTTTAGACCTTAGTGTCAGACCTTGGTTCACTTTTTAGCCACAACCTTAAGTGAGGCAGAAATTGTTTGCAAAGTTTTGAATACTAATTATCTTGCAAAATTGATTTTTGAATTTCTTTAAAAGAGATTGTAAGAGTATGATGTCAAAATAAGATCCAGCGTTTCATCTTCTTCTCTATATTTTTTCATTATTTCCCAATCATATTATTATATTAATTTCTTTTCATCACATGAGAATTCCTTTAGACCTCCTAGTAGTTCTTATAATTCGGACATTAGTATTAATTTGATCTAAATGAACCAATCTATTTGTGAGTTATTCAAGGTTTTTTTCCATAAAAATTCAACAAGATTTGACTTCTTTGCTAAACGAGTCAAACTTGAGTTTAATTTTTAGACTCATTTAATAAATGAGCTAAATTTAAAATCCTCAATATTTGCCTCGATAAGGCTCATAAACTTTACTCATTTTTAAGTTCATGAGTTCGGCTCATTTTTAAATTCATGTTATCGGTTCCGAACTAACTCATTAAGTAGACTTGTACATAAACTCACTAAAGAAGGCTAAGTTCATAGGAGAAATTGAGATAAAACTCGAGTTTGTATAAATTTTTCTTGAGTCTAGCCTAAATTTTTTAAAACTCAGCTCGTTCAGTTCGTTCACACTCATAGAATTTATGATATTCAATTCATTAAGATTTTAAGAACTCATTTTTTATAAGTTTTCAAGCTGAGTTGTATATATATTTATAAAACTAAAATTATTTAATTTTAAAATTATTAATTTTAAGCTAAAACTTAATAAAAGTTGTAAATAAATTAAATTATTTATAAATTATTTAAAATTAGACTCAATAAAAATTTGACTAATCTTGACTCGTTTGCTAAACAAATCAAATCTGAACTTACTAATATTCGGTTCAATTTGAAAATAAATAAAGTTGGATTTCAACTCAAAATTGAAAAAAAAATTTGACGAAATAAATTTCAACCTTTTAAAATTTAACTCGATTTAATTAGTTTACACCCATGTTATCAGTAAGAAGAATCTATTATGGTATGTTGATCATCAACTAGTATGTGTCCTACACATCTATTGGGTGATCCTAGTTAGCCCGTGAGCATGTTCTATACCCATGGAATATGGCAAGCAATTAGTAATTAATGAGGAGATTGTTGTTAATGCCACTCCTTGATAAAGGAAATTATTTGAATAAGTGACTGCCTGATTTTGCATCTCATTTTATGTTGCAATTGTTGCTTCTGCTCATCAGCAGTAAACTCATCTTCATTAACTCTCCATTTGAAATTAAAAATTTCACAAAAATTCAATTTTAATAATTTTTTATTTATAATTAAAAATTTTAAATCTTTTAATTTAAGAATTCATTTTAAAATAATTTAAAACTTTTCATAATTTTATAAAAATTGATTTAAATTATTTACTTACAAAATAAATTCATGTTAACTAAGGGTATAAAGGCTATGAAGAGCATGTAAAAGTCTTGTTCTATTAGTGTTATGACTATCCACTATAGGAATTATAGGAATATAATCCACGCTTACAAGACTAACTAAAAGACATTTTTCTAATAATTTTTTAAATCATTTTTTATATTTTTATACATATACGCTATCGATTTTTATTTTTTTAAATCATTTTTTTATTTTTTAAACGGATTTATAATTTAGTGTTATGCTATCAATTGGGAATAATTTTTCAAATCATTTTTTGTTATTATTTTTGACACATATACTTATGATCAATGTATTTATGATTTAAGGGAATATTGAACTTGAACCAACCGTATGGTGACCATTTTAATCCAGTTCAAAGTTGATTTTGATTTTGATATAATTTTGATCAGATTGATTATGGCCTGATTCCAATTCCAAACCAACCATGGGCATCCAGTTATGTGAATCTATGATTCTAATTTCATTAATATAAAATTATTATTTTATACAAACAAAATATATGTTTGGAATAGCTGATATAATATTTAATAATTTTGAGAAATTTATTACTATATTATTTAGTGTTTAGACAACAGTATTTTAATAGTGATTGTAAAATTATTTTTTTAATATTATTAAAATAATAATTTAAAATTATTATAAAAAATTAATTTTTTATTATATAATAATATATTTTAATAAATAATTTAATTTATATATATAATAAAATTATAATTTTAAGTATATTTTTAACTATTACAAAAAATAAATTAACTGTTAATTTATATTATGGGAGCGAAAGTATATACAATGGTTTTTAAACTATAATCGCAGCTGTTCCTTTAATTTTTTTTAATATTGATTATTAATATTTAATAATTAAATTATACTATTATTCCTCAAAATGTAGGATTGTTAGCTTCGAAAGGTAGTTTTATATGATATGTAAATTTGTTTCATTTTTTATTGGTTAGAGTTTAGTTATGGAATTGATCTTACATACATCTGCCCAAGGTAAGTTGTAAGTTGTCGCTATGAGGTAAAGGCAAGTGGCAAGGACCAGACACGTAGGAAAATTGATCTATTCTGAAGAAGGAAAGACCTGGACACCTTAACGCCCAAGTCATCACCAGAAGACTTACCCTTCCCTCAACAATACGAGTATCGACATGAAATTACCGTTATCAAGCATAACCCAGCATATCTCTATTACGCCTGTGATCGCGAGATTTCTACCTATTAGTTGGTGGTATTCCGTATCAAGCATACGGCTACATTACCCTCGGGTTATCGATAAAATACTATATTTATCTCTATCTCTTACAATATAAAAGGAGAAGAATTGTAAACACAAAGGTACGCTATTCTCTAACATTAAAACTTAAGCAATTCATTGCATTCTCTCTATTTGTCAAGATACTGACTTAAGCGTCAAGTGAGTGTCCACCACTACTTCATATTTTCTCTCTTGCAGGTTCTGGCCAACCATATTCCGGTCACATCATCAATCTAATCTCAGCAACATCATTTGGTTTCGCTGCTGAAAGATCGATTGAATTCTCTTTATTCATTTTAATTATGACTGGTTTCCTATTCCTTCTCTCTCCTTTCACTCTCAAAATGGCCGGTGGTTCTAAAGCCACTGCTAATGTTGCTACCAATGAGGGAGTCATCGTTTCTTCTTCCCCAGACAACAAAGAAAACATGCTCCCAGTAGTCAATGAAGCAGACCTCAATAATTTAAACAATAAACAGATACTCCAGTACATCCAAAGGTTGCAGGCTACCCTCGGGCAATGTAAGGCTTCAGAAAAAGGTATCAAAGATAGATCTTAAAAAAAGGAAGGAAGCCTCTGTAGACACCTCAAGGACCCAAACAAAAATGGTCAAATTACGGCCCAAAGGAAGGGTCGAATATGGAGATGAAACGAACGAAGCTCCGAAAGAAGTTGATTGGAAGCTAGTACGGGCCGTACAAAGATACCAAAAGGAACAAGAAGATGATTTCAATCTAGATGGTGTTTTGCCTCTTTTAGAAGAAATATCAGTACAAACCTTTTCCACCAAGTTCAAACTGCCTAACTTAGACAAGTACAACAGAACAACAGACTCCAGAAGCCATCTGGCCATCTTCAGGACAACCATGCAGCTTCAGGACGTCAATGATTTTGTATTATTCTGAGTGTTTCTGTCAACACTCACAAGTTTGGCTTAGAAATGATACCAACACCTAAGCCTAGGGAGAGGGCGAGTCTTTAAGGAGTTTTATTTCATGTTTCAATGCTGAAACCATATAGGTAGAAGAGTTAAACTATGAGATAGCATGTGAAGCATTGAAGAAAGGAACCCAGAATATCAAATTCATAGATTCCTTAATTAAAAATCTGGCCACAATGTACCAACAGTTGTAAACAAAGCTCAGAAGCATATCAGGTTGGATGATGAAGTCTAGACACTGAAAGAAGATAAGAGGGTGAATCAAAAGCAAAGTCAAAAGCCCGAGAAATAAGGACATGAAGGAGATCAGAAGAGTTACTCCATCTCGTGAAAGACGGACAAACGGAGTAAGTATAAGAATTACACTCCGTTAAGTGACTCATGAACTTGTATCTTGATGTGAATCAAGAAAAATGATAAAGAAATTAGGTGGCTGCCTAAGCTTAATCCTAAGAAAGCGAAGAAACGAGACAAGACAAAGTATTGTCGCTTCCATGAAGATCATGGCCACACAATAGCAGAATGTCAGAAACTAAAGGACGAGATCAAAAGGCTGATGAGGGATGGTACCCTTTGAAAATTCACAAGGAAGGGAAAAGAAGAGAAGAGATTTGAGCTCGAGGAAACAACTCTTGAGACAATCCCTGATAGAAAACCCATAGGTGTCATACATGTGATAACAAAAGGACCTAGTGAAGGGTAAGGAAAGTGAGCAGATTGAAAACATAATTACCAGGTAGGTAGGAAACTTTTGGAAATCTTAGGAGTCATTCGCCAGAAAATCTCATGAGTCAGCCATTTGAGGGAACCGAGTGGTTCTATCCCCCCCTTAAGTGTGTTATCTGTAATTAGAAGGATATACTTTTACTAACAAAGCTAACTAGATATTTTCATATATTATGTTTTTCACTAATAAGGAACGATGGATTGCCTTTCCCATAAAGAAAGAAAGACTAAAAAGACAAGAAGAGACCATCTAGGCATTGGTCCCACTATACAAGGCCACAAGGTAGATTCCGCCAGGCCAAGTCACAAGGTGGATTTCGCTAGACCATCCGAGCATGGATTCCACTATACAAGGCCATAAGGTGGATTCTGCTAGGCCAGGTCACAAGGTGGATTCCGCTAGACCATCCGGGTATTGGTTCCATTATACAAGGTTGCAAGGCAAATTCCACCAAGCTAGGTCACAAGGTGGATTTCACCAGGCTAGGTCACAAGGTGAGTTTCGCCAGACCATCCGAGCGCTAGTCTCACTATACAAGGCCACTAGGTGGATTTTGCTAGGCCAGGTCACAAGACAGGTTTCGCTAGACCATCTAGGCGTTGGTCCCACTATACAAGGCCACAAAGAAAATTCCACAAGACTAAGTCAGAAGGCGGGTTCCGGTAGATCATCTTGGCATTAGTCCCATTATATAAGAACACAAGGTAAATTCCGTTAGACTAGATCACAAGGCAGGGTCCCTCATACCATGCGAGCGTGGGCTCCCCTAAACAAGGCCACAAGGCGAGAAATCGCCAGGGTCATGGTCGAGAGACAGTCTTGTGTAAAAACAAAATATCCTAAGGCAATTCATGCCCAGGCCACAAGGTGGGCATCCACCATACCACATATGATGGGGCGTTAGTCCCATTCTGCAAATTTTTTAAGTTCTTTATTTTATGGCCACGAGTCAAGCTAGTAACTAGGCGTCATGGATGGATGTTAGCCCCCTAAGCAATTTTTTAAAGAGATTATTTGCAAAACATATCAACACTTGGTGAAAATAATGGCATTAAAATCATGAAAAATTACAAAGAAGCATGGTCTTCAGGCTCATCCGCCCGAGTCTCCATTACATCAATATTCTCTATATCTATTACATTATCAGGAGAAATTTGGTCGGAGGGAGTATCTTCATCACACCCCTCTTTGGCAAGAGTATCTTTAGCATGCTCCCCTTCAATGTCATCTTCTTCCTCGGGGAGGATGTCATCTATCTAGGAGAAATTCTCAAAAGGAAAATGTTTCGCCAGCTCCTTCTTCTCCGAATCTTGGCCTTGAATAAACATCTCCCCACCCTGGGCCACTGTCTCCTTAAGCTCCGCCTCGAGCTCAGCAACCCTGGTAGAGGTAGCCTAAGCCCCTTCAGCTTAAGCCTGCAACTCCATGATTTGGTGTTGCAGCAGGGCCATTTGATCCTCAACAGATTTAGCCTGATTCTCAAGGCCTAGGTTAGAAGCAAGGGCCTCGTCAAGATTAGCCTGAAGCGTGTCCACCAACTCTAGGGTCTCTGTAATACCCGGCTAGAGTCCGGTATCGGAATTCTACTTTTCGGTGGAATCTCGGATGTCAGATTCCTCTAGAAGGGTAAGATTTATGTTTTTGTAAAGGATTTTCGTATGTTTTAATGTCTTAAGTATAAAAGAAAATGAGTTTATGAAATAAAAGAGCCAAGGAAGAAATGCAAGGTTCGGCCGCCGAAGGTGAAGTTCGGCCGCCGAACATGCATGAGTTTTGGTTTCACGATTAGGCCGCCGAAGGTGGTCTGGCCAGCCACCTATAAAAGGCCCTAGGTCGGTGAATGAATAAGATTTTCTTTCCATTCACAGCCAGAGGTGAGACCATGATCTTCCTTGGGTGATTTTCATGTTTTCTTCACATCTTGCAAAGTTTTGATGAGTTTTATGTTGTTTTGAAGCTTTTGAGCAAATTAACCAAAAGTTTTGAATTTGGAGACTTTGAGGGAGAGTTTCTCCATATCTCCACGTTGGGATCGTTTATCTTCTTGTTTCTAAGAGGTGAGTGAAGATCCTGAACTTCTTTTCATGATTTATACAAGTTTTATGGAGTTTTATGGGTAGAGATGCATGTTTAGGTTTAGTTGTGTTTTTGGTTGATTTATGGTCAAAGCATGCTTATATGTTGAGTTGTGATGTTTGTTGGGGTTTTAAGTTAGTTTTGGACCCCTTTGTGCCTATACTTGAGTATATGCAGGTTGTGGAATTGTGGTTTACATGTTTGAGTGGAGATTGTGTACGTTTGCATGAAGCAGAACAAGTTTCTGCCTTACTGGAGAATCCAGTTTCGGCCGCCGAAAGAAGGTTCGGCCGCCGAACATGCTTAGGAGGTGGTTTCGGCTGCCTAAGCTTGCCCAAGCTTGCCCCCAAAAGTTTGGACTTTCGGCTCTGGAGGAGGGTTTCGGCCGTCGAAGGTGCCACCGAAGGTTAGGGACTTTTGTCTCTGGAGAGGACTTTCGGCAGCCGAAGTGTCGCCGAAAGTGCTTGAGGTTCGGCTCTGGAAGGGACTTTCGGCCGCCGAACCGGCCGCCGAAAGTGCCCTTTCCAGCCTTTTTTTGCATGTTTTTCTTGATTCTTTTAGGATGTTTTAAGGGGGTTTTGGGGAGTATTCTAGAGTTGTTCTTGAGTTAGTTTGGTCCCTCATTTGCGTCCATTTGTGTAGGAACGGACCAGAGGAACCAAAGAGGTCAGCAGTGAGCACTGCTTCAGAGTCAGCTCAGAGTCAGCCAGAGGTGAGTGAAACTAAACTTCATGTTTTAAATTGAGAAATTAAATGCTTTTAGCATTTTCCATGCATCATGATATGTAATAGGTTGAGTGTACTAGACTACACTAATGTGACGCATTACATTATTCTATGCTTGTACGGATCGGACATAGTTTTGGATTCACTAGCCCTCCGAGTAAAGTCCTGAGGAGCCCTGAGAGAGCCGGGCACAGAGTACCATAGGGTGCCTAGAGAAGTCCTGAGTAGCTCCTTCGCGGGCCAGGCACAAAACAGAGGGAATTTTGAATCTGTCCGTCTGAGATGGGTGATTTACTTGTGATGTGATGCATTCCATATGAGCATGTGTATTAACATGTTTTATCTGTTCTACTCACTGGGCTAGTATAGCTCATCCCTCTCCTTTAACCCCAGTCTTGCAGGATCAGAGTCTGAGGAAAGTCAGCAGGGTACAGGAAGAGTAAAGAATTTTGTAATAGCATAGAGTGGACATGTAATATTGTAAAGAAATGGTTTCGTATTGTATAGTGTAGAGTATTGTGCTTGACCCACGTTGTAAATCCTTTTTGTATACATGGTCTATTTATGTGCTGTGACTGTTTTTATCAGTATGTAAAAAATCAGGCTTAACAGAGTATGAGTGGAACCCGTCTAGAGCAAGCTCTAGTAAGGGGTTTTATAGTACAGAGATAGTGCATGCACAGGTTGAGCCTTGGTTCAGAGCATCCGTTTTATATTTTTACAGAAAATGTTTGATCATGTATGGGATTTTACAGGTATACAGAGAGTATAGCAGGCTTGCTACGGGTCCCGGCGACCTTAAGTCGACCTGGATCCTAGCGCCGGTAGCGGTCCGATTTTCGGGTTGTTACAGTCTCCTTCATGGTGACCTCAACTTCAGCAATCTAAGCCTTCAATCTTGAACCTTCATCGACCAAGAGCCCCCTATACGTCTCATTTACACCAAATTCCCACCTCAAAGCTTTAAATCGCTCCTTGGCCACATAGGTGCAAAGGACACCCTCCAGTGCCGAATGAATGGCATTAACAAACAGCTAGTCTGTTCAACCTCATTCAAGTGGCGGTGATCTGTGGATCTCAGGGCACTTTTGATTAGTAGGAGGCCTAGAGGAGGATCATCAAAGAGTGAGGGCGTCCGGTTCAATTCCAAGGCTAAGCACTAGATGCTTGTAGGCCAAGAAGACTCGACCCCCGCACTCGTAGGAACAAATATAGAGAGGGAAGGGACATCAACAGGGAACTCAGGAGCTGGGGTAGAAGTAGAAGCACCCAAAGCTGAAGATTCAATCTGAAAGAGGTGCCAACTCCTCAGCCACAGGCCGGGGAAGAGGAGGAGAAAGCACAATCGCTGCTTCCGCGGGGCGAGCGTGCTTAGCAGGGGGACTAGCTAAAAGGGGTGCCAACTCCTCAGTCGCAGGCCGAGGAGGAGGAGGAGAAAGCACAATCGCCTTTTCCCGGGGCGAGCGCGCTTAGCAGGGGTACTAGCAACCCAAGCAACAACAGTCTTTCCCTTACGAGTGGCACATACCGCCTCGAAAAATCTGCTTGATGCAGCCATATTTGCAAATAAAAGGAAAAGTAAGTAAGAAAGGAAGTTCAAAAAGTAAAGAAGATGGAAAGAAAAGTACTCTGATCCCGAGCTAGGGGACTGCTTTTGGGAAGGTTGGGTGAGTGAGGACCATGGGTCTGGTTTGCCGGCAGATGACTCTGCCAATACAAAATGACATTTCTCTCCACCTGGGTAATGTCAATTTTTCTTAGGGCTTTAGCCATCACTAGGAGAAAGGCTAAAACTTCGTCTTCCTCTCTCCTTGGACAGACCCCATCCTTCTTCAACCCCACCCAACAATCCCAACTGGTTTGAGGACGCCCAAAACCCCCGACGTTCGATGACAGAGGATAAAAAATTTATTCTTCCACCGCTTCATGGAGGAAGGCATCTGGTAAAAAATATTCAAGTACTTTCGCCTACTAAAATACCAGAACTCATCATTTTTATGGGTATTCAGTTAGTATAGCTGGGAGAAAAGGGCTACACTTGGTTCAATGTGATTGTTAAGGCACACGAATTAAAAAGCCACTAGGATTCTCCAGTCATTGGGATGAAGTTGGGTAACTGAAAGCTTGTAAACCGGAGGATCTCCATGAAAAAAGGATCTAAGGGGAAGCAAAGGCCTACCTTCAAATGCTCTTTGAAGATAATAATAGTGTCCTCGGCGGGGATCAAGTCATTAGCACAAACACGAGGAGAATGAGCTAAAACTCGAAAAGACTCTCGAAGAATGTGGTAAGTACCGTACAAACGATCTATATCGCGCTCCGAGAGGACAGACGGGATATCACTAGTAGACCACCCTCATTTTCTGAAGCCTCTCTCAACAGAACAATAGGGGCTGGCGCTCAGATGGGACTATCAGAGGAGGAGTTAAAGATAGAGACCCCTGTAATACCCGGCTAGACTCCGGTATCGGAATCCCTACCGTCCGGTGGGACCTCGGATGTCGGAAACCTCTAGAAGGGTAAAACTATGATTTTATGAAATGTTTTCATGTATTTCATGTTTTTAAGTAAGAAATTTATTGAGTTTTTGCATGAAAAAGTCTTTGGAGGAAAACCCAGGTTCGGCCGCCGAAAGTCAAGTTCGGCCGCCGAACATGCATGCGTTTTGGAGGCACGTTAGGCCCCCGAAAGCATGAGTGAGGGAAGTCCAAGTTCGGCCGCCGAAAGTCAAGTTCGGCCTCCGAACATTGCATGGATGCGGAGGCACATTCGGCCCCCGAACGTGGTCTGGCCAGCCACTATAAAAGGGTCCCTTAGCCGAAAACGGGCGAGCTTTTTCCCATTTTCGGCCAAGGTGAGCTTTCCGCCGCCCCTCACCCATTTTTGATGTTCTTCCTCTAAATCTTTCAAGATTTTCACTTGTTTTCCCTTGGTTTTGAAGATTTAAGCTTTTGAAACAAGTTTTGGAGCTTGGAAGTCTTGGAGCTAAATCCCTCCATTTTCCGAGCTAGGGTCGTTCTTCCTCTCGATCTTCAAGAGGTAAGCTTCGATCTATGTTTCTTTTATGTTTTATGAAAGTTTTATGCAAGTTGATGGGGTAGAATGCATGTTTAGGCTTGTTGTTAGGTTTATGGGTTTATGTTGTGATTTGAACAATGTATGTTGGAAATGTGTTGTTTGAAGTGTTGTAGTTGGGGTATATTATAGTTTGAGACCCCTAGGTGTGATGTATGATGTGTATGCATGTGTAGAAACAAGTTTATGCATGTTTTGAGGCGTTTTGGAGGCTGTGGACACAAGGGAGCCAAGTTTCTGCCCTTCGGCAGAAACTCAGGTTCGGCCGCCGAAGTGACTTTCGGCCGCCGAACCCCCTTGTGGAGGCAGTTTCGGCTGCCGAAGCCTGCCCCCGAAACTCAAGTTTCGTCTCTGTCTGGGAGGTTCGGCCGCCGAAAGTGCCGCCGAACCTGCATGACTTCGGATGCAGAGGGACTTTCGGCCGCCGAACCTGCCGCCGAAAGTGCCCTGTTCAGCCATTTCTTGCATGTTTTCATGTGATGTTTTCAGGATGTTTTAGGGGGTTTTTGGGGAGTATTTTAGAGTCATATTCATGTATGTTTGGTCCCTCATTTGAGTCCACCTGTGTAGGTTCGGACCCGAGGAACCGAGACCCCCAGCAGTGAGCCAGCTGCTTCAGAGTCTCTTCAGAGCTAGCCAGAGGTGAGTGGAATAAACTCTAAGTTTTAAAGCAAATTAATGAAATGTTTTAGCATGATTCACGCATCATGAATGCCATGAGCTATATTAGGTTGCTTGCATTAGAATTCACGAATATGTTGCATTGCATACTTTGTTGTTGATGTGGATGAATGTTGAATGATCCATTAGCCCTTGTATGTCATGATAGCCTATGTGAGTCCAGGTGTGCCTGCTACGGCTCTACGCCCCTGGCACTATGACAGATTATGGAAGTCCGGGTGTGCCTGCTACGGCTCTACGCCCCCGGCATGTATAAGTAAGAAAGATAGGGGCTAAATGGTGACAAGTTCATCCTTGTTGTGAAATGTTTGTGTTATGGCGCATACATGAAAGCATGACTTAAATTGATGTTTTATTATTCTGCTCACTGGGCTCTAGTAGCTCACCCCACTCCCTTTATCCCCAGAGTTGCAGGTACAGGATAGATCAGGAAGTCGGCTAGAGTGAAGTTCAGTCATGTATGTTGTAATAGATAGTAGTGGACATGAACATGATGTAATGAGTATTTATGACCATGTAATGTAATGAATGATTTGATGATGTATTGAGGATTATAGTAGTGCTTGACCTAGAGGTGTGTGAATCCCCATTATGTACAGAGTGTTTAATGAGTAACGATGTTAATGACCATGATTATCCAAGCTAATATGTATGATGATGATACCCCATTGGAGTATTGATGAGGACTCCAGTGTGGGGTTTATGTATGATTTTGTGCATGCACAGGTTTCGCTTGGATAAGAGAAAAGAAAAATTTTTACAGATCATGTATATGTTGTTATGTATGGGATTCCACAGGTTTACAGGAGGTATGTAGGCTTGCTACGGGTCCCGGCGGCCTTAAGCCGATCTGGATCCTAGCGCCGGTAACGGGTCGGATTTCCGGGTCGTTACAACCCCGCTAAGGGAAGAAGAGGTGTTCCTATTCATATTAAAGGAAAAGGAAAACAAAATTACTGTAAGAGAAATAAGACTGTAAGGAATAGAAATGGGAAGGAAGCTATGAAGCAAATATCTCTAAAAGGTAGCAGAAGAGAGCAAAAATAGTACTTGGGGAAGACGAAGGGCTTTTATAGGACGATTTTGACAGCAGGCTTTAAATGCAGCACGATAAGCATTGCAATTATCATTGAAAGGCTAGATAGGCGAAATAGAGTGAGTAGTAAGAAACCAATCTTGAGGAGCCACATGCCTCAGACCTCAACAGGAGATATCTCCTTTAAATATGAAGAATCGAAAACTAGTGAGAGAACCTTTGATGTTATATAACATCCACCCAAGGTAAGCCGTAAGTTGTCGCTATGAGGTAAAAACATGTGTCAAGGATGAGACACGTAGGAAAGATAGTCTATTCTGAGGAAGGGAAGATCTGAACGCCTTAATGTCCGAGTCATCACAGAAGACTCGCCCTTCCCTCAACAAGGCGAGTCTCAACACGAAGTCACCATTATCAGGCATAGTCCAGTATATTTCCATTATACCTATGATAGCGGGATTCCCACCTATTAGCTGGTAATGTCTCGTATCAAGCAAAGGGTCACATTACTGCCGGATTATCGAAAAAAATATCATATTCATCTCTACTTCTTACAGTATAAAATGAGAAAAATCACGGAGATAAAAGTTCGTTATTCTCTAACATTAAAACTTTAAGCAATTCATTATATTCTCTCTATTTATCAAGATACTGATTTGAGTGTCGAAATAGTTACTGTGGGCACCACTACCACCTCACGTTTTCTTCTTTGCAGGTTCTAGCCAATCACAATATAGTCTCATTTCGACCACGTCATCAATCTAATTTCAACAATATCAGGAATATATTGGAAACTTCGATCCTCGCATGCGAATACTTAATAACGTTAGATGTGTGAATTGAATAAAAAAAATTGCATGGTAATTACCTTTAGTAATTTGCATTAAATAATTTTTCTTATAAATATCACATGTTGACCTCGCAATAGGAGGAGAGTAAACTTTGTTTATAATGGAAAAATTAAATCAAACCATATTAAATTGATTATTTTTATTTATTTTTTAAAATTTTTATTATATAGAGATATTTAGAAAATCTAAATAATATATTTAAATTTCTATATCATTTGAGATTAACATTAAATTAAAATTATAACCTATTAAATAATTTATATAAATCACAATAATTAAATACAAGTTAGCTAAATTGTAGTTAATTTATCTAGATTTTTGTTTATTAGAGTTGGGGTAAGAGATTGGGAGAATTAAAACTATAACCTTCTTTATTCAATTTTGGGGCAGTTATTATTATGTTAAGTCTGTGATTGTAGTTAATTTGTTTTCATCAGTAATTATCGTAAAAGAAAAAATTAAAATAATGAAACTAATCCATATATTATCTCCTCATTTGATATGATTCGTTCGAAAAAAAAAATAAAATAGATTTTAATAAAATTATATATATTTAATTTTTTAAAATGAAAATTTTGTAAATTAAAAAAAAATAAATTTTTTATTTAAAATAAAAAATATAATAAAAATAAATTAAATTAAATTAAAACTTTTAATTCCAAACTGGGGTATGTGAGCCCTTAAACTCACCATCTTAAACCAAAATAACAAGCCCAACTGTCATGGCCCAAGACTTGCCGACTAAAAATCAACATGCCCTCTGCCCGCGTTAAATGGATCCAGATATCTGGTCTAAATAAATAGAGATATGAGAATTATTCAAATAACATATAAAAATATTTCTTAAAGAAAATTACTATTTAATTTTTATAATATAAAAAAATTTATTAATTAACTCATAAATTTTAAAAAATATATTAAAATATTTTTAAAATTTTAAAAAATTTATTAATTAATTATTACATTAATTTTAATTATTAAATATTATAAAAAAAATTTAATATATTCAATACAGATTTACTAATTAATAGTGTAATACCCGGCTAGATTTCGGTATCGGAATTCCTACCGTCCGGTGGAATCTCGGATGTCGGAGACCTCTAGAAGGGTAAAACCATGTTTTCATGAAATGTTTTAATGTTTTTGATGATTTTAAGTAAAGAGGAAATGAGTTTTTGAATAAAAACACCCTTGGAAGAAACTCAGGTTCGGCCGCCGAAACTCAAAATTCGGCCGCCGAACATGTATGCATTTCGGGTGTGCCTTAGGCCCCCGAAGGCATAGGTGAGGGAAGTCCAGGTTCGGCCGCCGAACCTCATGTTCGGCCGCCGAACATGACATGCATGCGGAGGCACGTTCGGCCCCCGAACGTGGCCTGGCCAGCCACTATAAAAGGGTCCCTTAGCCGAAAACGGGCGAACTTTTCTCCCCATTGTCGGCCAAGGTGAGTTCTCCGCCGTCCCTCACCAATCTTGAGTCTTTTCCTTCAGATTTTTCAAGATTTTCACAAGTTTTTGCTTTCCTTTGAAGATTTTCAAGTTTTGAGCAAGTTTTGGACTTGGAGGCCCAAGGAGCTAAATCTCTCCCAACTCCAAGTTAGATCGCCTCTACTCTCGATCTTCAAGAGGTAAGAATCGATCTCTAGCTTACATTATGTTTTAAACAAGTTTTATGCAAGATCTATGGGGTAGAATGCATGTTTAGCTCATAGTTAGGTTTTTGAGTTTATGTTGTGTTTATGAGCAATGTGTTGTTGTTGTGTGTTGTAGTTGGGGTTTAAGTTAGTTTGAAGCCCCTAGGAGCCAATGTATGTATATTTGCATGATTTGAATGAGTTATATGCATGTTGGAAGTTTTGGAGGCAAATATGCATAGAAGAGCTGAGTTTTTGCCATTCGGGGAAAAACCAGGTTCGGCAGCCAAAGGAACTTTCGGCCGCCGAACCCTCTTATGGAAGCAGCCTTCGGCTGCCGAAGCTTGCCCCCGAAAGGAGACTTTCGTCTCTGTCTGGGAGTTTCGGCCGCCGAAAGTGCCGCCGAACATGCATGAGTTTCGCCTCTGTCTGGGAGTTTCGGCCGCCGAAGGTGCCGCCGAACCTGCCTGACTTTCGGCTCTGGAAGGACTTTCGGCCGCCGAACCTGCCGCCGAAAGTGCCCTGTCCAGCCTTCTTTTACATGTTTTGCAGGATTGTTTCATGATGTTCTAGGGGGTTTTTGGGGAGTAGTTTAGAATTATGTTCATGTTTGGTTGGTCCCTCATTTGAGTCCACCTGTGTAGGTTCGGACCCGAGGAACCGAGGACCCCAGCAGTGAGTTCAGCTGCTTCTGAGTCAGTAGAGCTTCAGCTAGAGGTGAGTAGAATAACTCTTATGCTTTTAAATAATAAACCCGTTTTAGCATGATTCACGCATCATGAATGCCATGAGATATTTAGGTTGTTTGCATTAGAAATTCACGAATATGTTGCATTGCATAATATGTTGATGATGTGGATGAATGTTGAATGATCCTTTAGTCCTCGTATGTTATGATATGATGATGATACGGTACGAAAGACCAGTGAGGCCCATTCTACGCCCCTGGCATTATGGAATGTTATGTCATGCTATGTTATGATTATGTAAGAGAAAGACCAGTGAGGCCCATTCTATGCCCCTGGCACAGTTGGAACATGTAGAGGACTATTGGTGACAAATTCATCCTTGATGTGATTAGCTGTGTTGTGATGCATTTCATGTTATCATGTGTTTCAAATGTTTTATTATTCTGCTCACTGGGCTCTAGTAGCTCACCCCTTTTCCCTAATCCCCCAGGATTGCAGGTACGGGCTAGACAGAGAAGTCAAGAAGAATAAAGTCTTGTAATTGTAATAGTTAGAAAGTGGACATGATAAATTGTAAGATGATGTAAAAGTTATGAATAATCATGTCATGTATTGATGTTTAAGGATGTTAGAAGTGTGCTTGACCATAGTATATTGTAATCCCTTTGATACATGATCTTAATGTTTATTGATGACTATATTTAGCCAACTCAACACATGTTATGCCACCCATTGGGGGCATTGATGAGATCCCACTGAGGGGTTAAGTTTATGATTATGGCTATGTTCAGTGCATGCACAGGTTGAGTTTGGTGTATGATAGAATGTATGAAAGAAAAGTTTTAATTTTTATGTATGTTGTTGATCATGTATGAGATTAAACAGGTTTACAGGATGTATGTTAGGCTTGCTACGGGTCCCGGCGGCCTTAAGTCGACCCGGATCCTAGCGCCGGTAGCGGTCCAATTTTCGGGTCGTTACAGAATGGTATCAGAGCCCTAGGTTCATATGGTCGGACCTAGAGTGTCGGGCTCATAGATGTTATAGAAGGTCAAGCACAATAGGAAGATCATGTCCACTAGGATAGGATGTGGAGTCCTGTCTTACATGATGATGTGAAATGCCATGATGATATGCATGTGCATTAATGATATGCTATGATGTGTGATGCAGGTTCATGTGTGCCCACATGAACCATATGATGCTAATGTTTGCGTGTTGGGTACTGTTTTTCAGAAAACAGGATGAGAGGAACTCGTCGATCAGCAAGATTGACTGGAGTACCACCTGAGGATGAGGGCACGAGCGCCCGTCCTCCAGCATTGCCTAGGGCAATGTCTAGTAGGTCTAGCAGAGAAAGAGCAGTAAGAGACCCTAGAAGGTCTTTGGATCTGGGTTGAAGCAGATCAGTCAGAGGAACAGTTCAGGGAGGAGCGTCCGAGGACATGGGGGATGATATGGATGTAGAGCAGAGGAGGGATGGCAGTTTGGGAGTTAGCATGTCAGAAGAGGGAATGGGAGAGTCCCAAGTAGGCACTCAGGCCTCGGGATTTGTTCAGCCACCTTACTACCCACCCTTCTCACAAGATCCCGGGTATTCGATGGGAGGTACATCGGATTACCCTAGCTTCACCCTTTATCCCACACAGATGCCATACCCACCCTACTACCCACCATATTCACAATACCCAATGTATCCACCCCCACCTTACTATCCAAATCCAGCAAACCCTACCTCAGAAAATGTTACACCACCTCCACCACCTACAGAACCAGCAGCCCCAGTTACTCAACCTTCTAGACCTAGCTCAGCCAGTGGGAGCAAGGTCAAGATGACCGACTACATGAAACTGGGTGCTCCTCAGTATGAAAAAGGGGATGACCCATTTGTGTATCTTGAAAGGGTTAAGGTGATCACAGATGAGATTGGGGCTGATGATAGTAGAGCCATACAGATGGCTGGGTTCACACTTAAGTGCAAGAAGGCACGAGAGTGGTTCAAGAATTATGTGAACCCGAGAGTGGATAGCATGTCTTGGGAAGAGTTCGCGAACGAGTTTGCAAGATGGGCTTTCCCAGATAGTTCAAGGGAGCTGAAGATGATAGAGTTTGAGCAGTTGAGGCAGACTGATGAGATGAGTGTAGAGGAGTTCACAGACAGATTCTTGGAGCTGTTGCCTTTTGCAGGGCAAAATCTTGACTCGGATCAGAAAAGTTCAAGGAGGTATATCATGAAACTCCACTCTAGATATTCCTCCTTGATCCAGTCAGCAGATAGGGAGAGCTTTCATGCCATAGTGGATATGGCCCGGAAAATGGAGGCCAGTGCCATCGTTCAGGGGACAGTTAAGCAATCAGTGGCACAGCCTTCTGGTTCTAAGACCCCAGGCTCTTCTTCTTTTAGTGCAACAGCTTCAGGCAACAAGAGGTGGAGCAGTACCACCAAGAAGTCGAGGAAGAATAAGTTTTGGAACAAGGTCAAGTCCAGTCTGGGACTAGGGAGTGGCGCGAGTTTTGGTGCGGATAATGCTGTATGCAAGAAGTGTGGGAGACAGCACAAGGGAGTATGTCTGGTTGGGACGACAGCCTGCTTCAGATGTGGGCAGGAGGGACACATGGCTCGGGAGTGTCCTAGGGCAGTTTTTGGAGCACAGTCTCAGCAGACAGCTTATGGTAGTGTGGCTCAGCCAGCAGCTCCAGCCACGACTCAGGCCAGTGGCATAGGTAGAGGGAGAGGAGCAGCCTCTTCTTCAGCGGGTTTCAGAGGTGAAGGTCCATCAGCTCCAGCACGGATCTTCACAATGACTCAGCAGGAGGCAGATGCATCTAATACCGTGGTGGCAGGTAACTTAGTCATTGGTTGTTCAGATGTGTATGCCTTGATGGACCCTGGTGCATCTCATTCTTTTATTGCTCCGAGAGCCGTTCAGAGGTTGGGGTTGATGATCTCTGAGTTAGAGTGTCCTCTCTGGGTCAGTGGACCCAAGTGTGACCCATCAGTGGCAGAGTCAGTTTGCCAGTGCAGTCCAGTCTTTGTTGAGGGGAGATGCCTTTCCGCCGACCTTGTGGTTCTAGACTTGACAGATTTTGACGTCATTCTAGGGATGGACTGGTTATCTACCCATGGTGCTACCTTGGACTGCAGGGACAAGGTAGTTAGGTTCAGAGTTCAGGATGGGTCAGAGGTTGTCTTCAGGGGAGATAGGAGGGGTACACCTAGAGGTCTGATATCAGCTCTTCAGGCTCGTAGGTTGCTTAGGAAGGGATGTCAGGGGTATTTGGCTCATGTGAGAGAGCTTAGCAGTCAGGTTAGAGAGCCCGCCTCGGTGCCAGTGGTTAGAGAGTTTCTAGACGTCTTCCCAGACGAGCTGCCAGGTTTACCACCTGCTAGGGAGATAGAGTTCGAGATAGAATTGATGCCTGGAACCCGACCGATCTCTATCCCTCCCTACAGGATGGCTCCAGCTGAGTTGAAGGAATTGAAAGAACAGTTGCAAGAGCTGGTAGAAAAGGGCTTCATCCGACCGAGCACTTCACCTTAGGGTGCACCAGTTTTGTTTGTGAGAAAGAAGGATGGATCCCTTAGACTTTGTATCGACTACAGGCAGTTGAACAAAGTCACTACCAAGAATAAGTACCCATTGCCAAGGATCGACGATCTATTTGACCGGCTAGCTGGAGCAGGTTGTTTCTCCAAAATAGATCTGAGATCGGGGTACCATCAGCTGAGGATCAGAGAAGATGATGTGCCAAAGACAGCTTTCAGGACCAGATATGGGCATTTTGAGTTCCTTGTAATGCCGTTCGGGTTAACCAACGCCCCTACAGCATTCATGGATCTTATGAACAGAGTGTTTAGCCAGTACCTGGATCACTTCGTTATTGTCTTCATAGATGATATCTTAGTGTATTCCAGGAATGCAGAGGAGCATGCCCATCATCTGCGGTTGGTTTTGCAGACCTTGAGGGAACATGGCTTGTATGCCAAGTTCTCTAAGTGTGAGTTCTGGCTGAGGAGCATTTCGTTCTTGGGGCATGTAGTGTCAGAGAATGGGATAGAGGTGGACCCCAAGAAGACAGAAACTGTGGCTAACTGGCCTAGACCCACTTCAGTGACAGAGATTAGAAGTTTCTTGGGTTTGGCAGGTTACTACAGGAGGTTCGTTCAGGACTTCTCAAAAATAGCAGCTCCTCTGACCAGACTAACCAGGAAGAATCAGAAGTTTCTGTGGACCGACCAGTGCGAAGAGAGTTTTGAAGAGCTTAAGAAGAGGTTGACTTCAGCACCAGTGTTAGCTCTGCCATCTAGTGATGAGGACTTTACAGTCTTTTGTGATGCGTCCCGTGTGGGACTAGGTTGTTTGTTAATGCAGAATGAAATGGTGATTGCTTATGCTTCTAGACAGCTGAAGAAGCATGAGTTGAATTACCCCACACATGACCTTGAGATGGCAGCAGTAATCTTTGCACTCAAGATGTGGAGGCACTACCTCTATGGGGTAAAATGTGAAATCTTTACAGATCATAAGAGCCTACAGCACATCCTGAGTCAAAGAGATTTGAATTTGAGACAGAGGAGATGGGTAGAGCTGCTGAGTGACTACGATTGCAAGATTCAGTATCATCCGGGTAAGGCGAATGTTGTGGCAGACGCCCTAAGCCGGAAGTCACTAGGCAGTTTATCCCACATATCGGCAGAGAGGAGGCCAGTGGTGAAGGAGTTTTACAAGCTCGTTGAGGAGGGTCTACAGTTGGAGTTGTCTGGTACAGGTGCTTTAGTGGCCCAGATGAGAGTGACACCTGTGTTTCTGGAGCAGGTGGCTCAGAAACAGCATGAGGACCCAGAGTTAGTGAAGATTGCCAGGACTGTTCAGTCAGGCAAAGATAGTGAGTTCAGATTCGACAGCAAAGGGATCCTTCGCTATGGGAGCAGACTATGTGTACCAGATGACATAAGGCTAAAAGGAGACATTATGAGAGAGGCTCATAATGCAAGATACAGCGTTCACCCCGGAGCCACCAAGATGTATCAAGATTTGAAGAAAGTTTATTGGTGGCCAGCGATGAAGAAAGAAGTGGCACAGTTTGTGTCAGCTTGCGAAGTGTGTCAGAGGGTGAAGCTGGAACATCAGAAGCCGGCTGGAATGCTTAACCCGCTACCTATTCCAGAGTGGAAATGGGAGAATATAGCTATGGACTTCGTAGTGGGGTTACCGGCGACGTCCAACAGATTGGACTCCATATGGGTGATTGTGGACAGACTCACCAAATCTGCTCACTTCATCCCTGTCAGGAGTGGCTATTCTGTGGACAAGTTGGCGCAGGTGTATGTTGATGAGATCGTCAGGCTGCATGGGGTTCCTGTTTCAATAGTGTCTGATAGAGGGCCCCAGTTCACCTCCAGATTTTGGCGGAGTCTGCAAAATGCCATGGGTACTAGGTTGGATTTCAGTACTGCCTTCCACCCCCAGACTGATGGACAGTCAGAAAGGACCATACAGACTATCGAGGATATGCTCAGAATGTGTGTGCTGGACTTTGGCAGTTCTTGGAGGCAGCATCTACCTTTGGTGGAGTTTGCCTACAATAACAGCCATCATGCTAGCATCGGGATGGCTCCATATGAAGCTTTATATGGAAGGAAGTGCAGGTCACCTGTTTGCTGGGAAGAAGTTGGAGAAAAGGCCTTGGCAGGGCCTGAGCTTGTAGAGATTACCAGCAGGGTGGTACCCATAATCAGAGAAAGGATCAAGACTGCTGCAAGCAGACAGAAGAGTTATGCAGACATCCGCAGAAGACAGGTAGAGTTTCAGGAGGGGGATTTGGTATTGCTCAAGGTGTCACCAATGAAAGGGGTGGTTCGGTTCGGAAGGAAAGGTAAACTAGCCCCACGATACATCGGACCCTTTGAAGTCTTGCAAAAGATTGGGAATGTGTCGTACAAGCTGGATTTACCTGCTTCAATGGAAAGAATCCATCCGGTTTTCCATGTTTCCATGTTAAGAAAGTTCGTGTCAGATCCGGGCAAGGTTCTTAGTGAGCCTGATGTGGAGATCTAAGAGGATCTCACCTATGTTGAGCAGCCAGTACGGATCATAGACACCCAGATCAGAAAGCTAAGAAACAAGGAAATCCCGATGGTGAAAGTCCTTTGGAACCACCACAATATGGAAGAGTGCACCTGGGAGACACGGGAGTCCATGCTCTAGCAATACCCTTATCTTTTCTAAGGTTAGTTCCTTGTGAGTTTTATGTGCTTTGTATGAATGTTATGTGTATGCCATGCTATGTGCTAGTTGAGGAACATTCGGGGACGAATGTTCTTAAGGGGGGGAGAATGTAATACCCGGCTAGACTCCGGTATCGGAATTCCTACCGTCCGGTGGAATCTCGGATGTCGGAGACCTCTAGAAGGGTAAAACCATGTTTTCATGAAATGTTTTAATGTTTTTGATGATTTTAAGTAAAGAGGAAATGAGTTTTTGAATAAAAACACCCTTGGAAGAAACTCAGGTTCGGCCGCCGAAACTCAAAATTCGGCCGCCGAACATGTATGCATTTCGGGTGTGCCTTAGGCCCCCGAAGGCATAGGTGAGGGAAGTCCAGGTTCGGCCGCCGAACATGACATGCATGCGCAGGCACGTTCGGCCCCCGAACGTGGCCTGGCCAGCCACTATAAAAGGGTCCCTTAGCTGAAAACGGGCGAACTTTTCTCCCCATTGTCGGCCAAGGTGAGTTCTCCGCCGTCCCTCACCAATCTTGAGTCTTTTCCTTCAGATTTTTCAAGATTTTCACAAGTTTTTGCTTTCCTTTGAAGATTTTCAAGTTTTGAGCAAGTTTTGGACTTGGAGGCCCAAGGAGCTAAATCTCTCCCAACTCCAAGTTAGATCGCCTCTACTCTCGATCTTCAAGAGGTAAGAGTCGATCTCTAGCTTACATTATGTTTTAAACAAGTTTTATGCAAGATCTATGGGGTAGAATGCATGTTTAGCTCATAGTTAGGTTTTTGAGTTTATGTTGTGTTTATGAGCAATGTGTTGTTGTTGTGTGTTGTAGTTGGGGTTTAAGTTAGTTTGAAGCCTCTAGGAGCCAATGTATGTATATTTGCATGATTTGAATGAGTTATATGCATGTTGGAAGTTTTGGAGGCAAATATGCATAGAAGAGCTGAGTTTCTGCCATTCGGGGAGAAACCAGGTTCGGCAGCCGAAGGAACTTTCGACCGCCGAACCCTCTTGTGGAAGCAGCCTTCGGCTGCCGAAGCTTGCCCCCGAAAGGAGACTTTCGTCTCTGTCTGGGAGTTTCGGCCGCCGAAAGTGCCGCCGAACATGCATGAGTTTCGCCTCTGTCTGGGAGTTTCGGCTGCCGAAGGTGCCGCCGAACCTGCCTGACTTTCGGCTCTGGAAGGACTTTCGGCCGCCAAACCTACCGCCGAAAGTGCCCTGTCCAGCCTTCTTTTACATGTTTTGCAGGATTGTTTCATGATGTTCTAGGGCGTTTTTGGGGAGTAGTTTAGAATTATGTTCATGTTTGGTTAGTCCCTCATTTGAGTCCACCTGTGTAGGTTCGGACCCGAGGAACCGAGGACCCCAGCAGTGAGTTCAGCTGCTTCTGAGTCAGTAGAGCTTCAGCTAGAGGTGAGTAGAATAACTCTTATGCTTTTAAATAATAAACCTGTTTTAGCATGATTCACGCATCATGAATGCCATGAGATATTTAGGTTGTTTGCATTAGAAATTCACGAATATGTTGCATTGCATAATATGTTGATGATGTGGATGAATGTTGAATGATCCTTTAGTCCTCGTATGTTATGATGATGATACGGTACGAAAGACCAGTGAGGCCCATTCTACGCCCCTGGCACTATGTAAGAGAAAGACCAGTGAGGCCCATTCTACGCCCCTGGCATTATGGAATGTTATGTCATGCTATGTTATGATTATGTAAGAGAAAGACCAGTGAGGCCCATTCTACGCCCCTGGCACAGTTGGAACATGTAGAGGACTATTGGTGACAAATTCATCCTTGATGTGATTAGCTGTGTTGTGATGCATTTCATGTTATCATGTGTTTCAAATGTTTTATTATTCTGCTCACTGGGCTCTAGTAGCTCACCCCTTTTCCCTAATCTCTCAGGATTGCAGGTACGGGCTAGACAGAGAAGTCAAGAAGAATAAAGTCTTGTAATTGTAATAGTTAGAAAGTGGACATGATAAATTGTAAGATGATGTAAAAGTTATGAATAGTCATGTCATGTATTGATGTTTAAGGATGTTAGAAGTGTGATTGACCATAGTATATTGTAATCCCTTTAATACATGATCTTAATGTTTATTGATGATTATGTTTAGCCAACTCAACACATGTTATGCCACCCATTGGGGGCATTGATGAGATCCCACTGAGGGGTTAAGTTTATGATTATGGCTATGTTCAGTGCATGCACAGGTTGAGTTTGGTGTATGATAGAATGTATGAAAGAAAAGTTTTAATTTTTATGTATGTTGTTGATCATGTATGGAATTAAACAGGTTTACAGGATGTATGTTAGGCTTGCTACGGGTCCCGGCGGCCTTAAGTCGACCCGGATCCTAGCGCCGATAGCGGTCCGATTTTCGGGTCGTTACAAATAGACACTTTTATAAAATTAAAAAATTAATTCATGGTTAAAATATTTAATTAGCGATTTTTTAAAATTTGAAAATATTATTTTAAAATATTAAATAATAAAATATTTAATAGTTAAAATTAATGAAAAATCTAATTACTGTTTTTTTTTATTTTAAAAATATTTTAATATATTTTTTAAAATTAAAAAAACAATTAATAAATTTTTTTAATTTTTAAAAAGGGGAAGAAAAGAGTAGAGATAGCTGTGTGTAGAGTCAGCATTCGGTCGGTTCGATTTAAAATTGAATCGAATCGAATAAACCAAAAATTAAAATTCTAATGTTTATGAAAATCAAACCGAATTGATTTTGGTCAGAAATCAAATCAAACTGAACCGGTCTGATTCGGTTCGATTCGGTTCGATTTGATAAGTTTCGATTTTTAATAATTTTTTTATTTTTTACACTTAATTTTTAATATTTTAAAATTTAATTAAAATATTTTAATTTTAATATGATTTAATTTCTCAATATTATTGAAAAAACATATTATTATCACTAATCTGTTTGGTTCGGTTTTTTCGGTTTTTTTTTATTAAAACCGAACCGAATCGAAATAACTGAAATTTTTAAAATTAAAAACCGAACCAAATTAAAATGTATAAAAAATTAAACTAAATTTTTAAATCAATTCGATTTGAACCGTATAGCCATAGCTATGGGTGAAAACTTCATTAGCAGTTGGTCAAAGAAGAAACTACAAAGAAAAGAGGAGGAATGGCAAGAGAGAAAATGAAAAGATGAGGAGAGAGGACATTGATAACAGGTGGATCCAAAGGAGCCTGAGATTAGAACTCGTGATGGCTAAAGTAATAACAATAAATTATTATCTTATATATTTTAATTATAATTTTTTATTAATATAAAAAATTGAAATTCATTGCATTTGCCTCAATTATTCAATGATTCATTTACTTTTTAATAATGAATAAAAAATTCAGGTAAAATTATAATTTTAAAATAAATTTTTTTATTAAAATATATTTTTTATATATAATGAAAAAATAAAATTTTTTAAACAATTTTAACCTGATATCTTGATTGTATGAAAATAATAATTTCATAATCATTATTAAAATATCATGATCTAAATCTAAAATATAATATTATTCAAACTTAAAATTTTAAATTATAGAGATGATTTCAATATTAACAAAGCTAAATACTATTGATTAATTATAACTTAATTTAATTGTATTTCATTTATAAAATTATCTTATTTAATTGAAATAATTTAGGTAAACTAAATGAATTGATTTCAGAATTTAGTTAGTAATGCCTTAAATTAGAAGGAAAAAAAATTTAGAGAAGAGGTCAGAAGTCCCAATTGTCAGCTGTATTTTATTTTCAAAAAAAAAATTTGAAAAATTCTATCTAATAAAGTAATCTCCAGCATAAAAAAATAGAGCAATTTGGACTGTGTAGAATTAAAATATAATGATTGGATTCTTATTCTGATAATATTCATATTAATTTAATTGATGTGGTTGGCGATTTCTTCGCTTATGCCATGAGATTGTTATTGCTTAAAACGATATATCGTTTATTTTAATTGGATCGAAGCCTCTACACAGAAGTACACGCGCGAGTAGTTGTCGTTATTGTTTGACTCCCCTATATTTTATCTTTATAAATAACATCTGTGTCTGGTTCGTAGCTGTTTCTTACATATGACAATGGTTGGAATAATTTCAGATAATTTTATTATAATGAGTTTAAATTAACATATATTACGTTTAAGTTTGAATTCGTTATATTAATTAGTCGCTGATGAGCGTTTCCGCATAAGAGCATATCTAAGAAAAGAGAGTTAGTGCAGAATTTATGACTCTTTAAATCGATTTATTCCGCATTTTAAAATTTGATCAAGATAAACGGAACAGATTAAATCATCGCGAGTTTAGATCCAACAGGAAAAATTTAGTCCGGTGATATAATATAAGAAAAAATAGCAAGTCTAGTTATTTCGCAGTTCTACCTGCATGCGGGTCGGAAAAATTAAATGATCGTCTGACATGGAGATAAATCTGATATATTTATACATACGGATCTGAGTGACAGAGTAATATGACACTGTAGCAGAGAGACCGTTGAACGTCTCTAACAGACAAAAATAAAAAAAAAAAAGGAGAGAAAGATATTTCTCTCCGGCTAAGTACATACTAATACCGTAAAATTATATTTTTTAAATTTAAGAACATCATGTATTTATTTTATAAATTTATTTTTATATAAATATATATTTTATAATAATATTTATAATTTTATTAAAATTAAATTTTAATTATTTTTATAAATACTTTTAAAAATAATTAAAAAATATTAATAAAAATATTTTTTATATATTATTAGTGATAAAACATTAGTTTTTAGAAATAAAATATTATTTTTTTTAGTTTTAAAATATTAAATGTCATCTAATTTCGCATAGGATAACTTGTTTGATATATACATATGTCATGTGCAGAACGCATGGCCAAGTCTTTCAATTTAAGTAAAGCTGTCATGGATTTTTAATATTATTGTAGTTAAATGAATTTATTTATGCATGAAGCTGGCAGCTGGCAGCGCAAAAGATTGATTCAATCATCTTAAAATAATATAATTTCTATTTATTTATTTCTATAACACAAAATATTTTAAATTTAAATTATTAATAAACTTAAAAAGTCAGATCAATGGTACGTATGATTTGATTTGTAGTTGACTTAATTTAGAAATTATATGATTAATTTAAATTTACAAATCTAATACTGTATTATTGAAAATTAATTAGTTTATCCCTTATCTTTTAAGTATACATTAAATTATATATAATTTTAAAAATTTATTAAAAAGTCTCTTTATTAATTTTATTCATTAAAAAAATACACAATTTACAAAATAACCTCAATATTTAGTATTAAAAATAATTTTAAAATGCTAATTTTAGAATAAAAATTTTTTTCTTTCACCTTTTAATATTAAAAATAGGTTTATTTACTTAAAAAAATTATAATTTTACCCTTTTTTATATTTATAACTAAAATTTTTAATTTTTAAATTTATTGTAATCATAACAATCTCTTAAATTAATTTTAATAAGATTTAAATTAATTTATATGATATATTACATGTCATTATTTTTATTACATAAATAATTTAATTAATAAAAATTAAATTTTGACTAACATTCTAAACCCTTAATTATGTAAAATCCTTAAATTATATAATTAAAACTTAATTCTCTATTATTTAAATAAAAATTTCATTTAAGAAATTTAAATAATTAGGAGTTTAAAATCTTACTAAAATTTAATTTAAGTCAATTAAGTTATTTATATAATAAAAATAATTACACAATATGTTATATAAATTGATTTAAATCAGCTCATAATTAATTTAAAAAATTATTATAATTGTAATAAATTTAAAAATTAAGATTTTTTATTTAAAATTAAAAATCTTAATTATAAATATGACAAATAATAAAATTATCATCTTTTTGAATCAAACTTTGTAATAATATTTTAACTTAGCGAGATGGAGCCTTTCAAAATATATAAATATTTTAATATATTTTTTAAAAATAAAAAACTAATTAATTAATTTTCTTTAAACCACTAAAACTAAATAATAAAAATATTTTTCTTTAAATTTTATTTAAAGAATTAATGAACAAAATTAATTTTCTCAAAAACTAATATTTTTATTTTTCTTTGTTTCTTGATGTTTTTTTCTTCTCAGTGTTCTCTCTGATTTTATCTCTTTTGATTTTCTTATCTCTTCTAATCATTTTTTAACTTTTTTTCTCTTACTCCTTTCTTTTCTCTCATCTTTGATTCTCTTAATTCTTTTCTGATATCTATCACCGAAAAAAAAAATTTTCCGAAAATCATAATGTAGAAAAACAATTTTAGAAAACATAACGTAAACTCCAAATTCGAATTAACAATACTTGTTTTTGGTAATTTTCTGCCTCATATCTTTTATTCACGGGAGACTTTTCTTCTAAAGAATATTCATCAAAGCTCAGATGAGCTCGTGGGAGAAAGCTTGAAATGGAAAACAAGTAGAAAATGATGGGTGTTTAATCTGTTCTTCATATTATATGCACTCTCCGAATCTTAGACTTATCTAAATTATCCTTTTAGATTTTCAACTCCGTGGAGTTTTTTCTTTTTCTACTCTAACTTTTTTCTGAGTCGCTATTTTAGATTTTCAATTTAAGGAGCTTTTCTTTTATTTCTTTTATTTTTTTTATTTTAATTTTTATTTAAGTCGCCCTTTTAAATTTTCAGCTCAGTGAACTTTTTTTTTGAAAAATTTATTTGAAAAATGATAGATGTTTTTAAAATGATTTTTAGTTAATTTATTTGTATTGCTCTCTTCTCCTTCGCATATGATAATTTAAAGCTTGTACTCAATTTTCTTATTTATTGTAAATTTCTATAATATATATAACGTATGAACGAGGGAGGAATTTTTGAATAGATTAAAATATTCCTAAATTATTTATAATTAACTAATTAATTATTAATTATTTATATAATATTATAAATAATTTATTATGTTAACTCAAAAAAAATTCTACTTTACATAAAATTTGGATTTCCTAAATTATTTATAATTAATTAATTAATTATTAATTATTTATATAATATTATAAATAATTTATTATGTTGACTCAAAAAACTTCTACTTTATATAAAATTTAGACTCATAATTTGATGGAAATCTATAATAAATATTAAATTGAAGACATCTACGCTAGAATAATATAAATAATTTATTTTATATTAACCAAGAAATTCTAATTCATATAGAATTAGACTTATAATCTATACTGTAATACTATTTGAAATTAAATTAAATTTAATTAATATGCCTATAAAAGAATAGTGAATGAAACTAAAGAACTATCAATTTGTTGTGGAGAGCAATAAAATTTGGTGATTTCTTTATTTCTCATCCACTATAGAGTCAGCTAACAATGTATAATTTCCTCTACTTTCCCGAATAAATTAAATTAACTTGCTTACTTCATTAGTTTTTTATTATAAATAAAATAAATTCAAAATTAATTATAATATTTTATTTCATATTAATATGTCCATCAACATGGAAGAATAATCTCATATTATTCAAATAGATTCATCGGAAGAAAAAAAAAAAAAAAGAGTATTCAAGCAATAATAATTCGAAAAGATTGCATAGAATCATACAGAAATGGTAGTGGACAAAAGAGAAAAATAATTTTAATCGACAAGGAAGTAAGAAATAAATAAAATTATATTTAATATTAATTTAATTTAAAATTAATTAATTTATAACTAATTGTGGTGGCCTGGGTTGATGATTGATGTCGTCGTTTTATTCATATTTGAATGAGAAAAGAAAAGTAGGTGATCAAGATAACAAGTTTGCATAAATTTTTTTTTTATTCCTGTTACGATTGCCCTAATTATTTGGGAATATGGACAGTTTCTCATCTAATTAAAATTTTACACACTTTTTTTCTCTATAAAAATTATATTGTATATGAGCTTTATAATTTAGGTTGATTTTTTTTTATTTATATAAATAAATATTTATACATTATTTATGCTTTTTGGGAAAAAAATATATGTTTCTTTCTAAATAATAAAAATATTGACTTTTATTTTATTTTTATCAAGGAACAAAAATATTAGTTGTAATATTTATTGTGATAATAAAAAATTTTAAATATCTTTTAAAAAAGAAAAGATGGTAAAATTATTTAATAATAAATATATCAATATTCATGAAAATTTTGAGTTAATACTCACACAATATACTAAAAATAACATTATCATATCGTGAGAAATTATATCTTATAATTTTACACCATTTAAAAATATGGATAAACTTATTCAGAGCACCACAATAATAAGTATGTTTATTTTAAATATTTTTTTATTATATTATATTATATTTTTATTGAGTTAATTTTGTTACTGAGTAATTTTAATATTAATGTTTTCATTTTGTAGATATTTTGGTAGCAGCTATTCATATGAAGTTGGCATTTATAATAAAAATATAAAAAAGAAAAAAAATTATAATTACAGATGCAAAATAAATACAATATTTAAATTATTTCAATAAATATAATTTATTGATATTATTATGTAATTATTTTAATAATTTTTATTTTTTTAATGCAAATTCAATAAGATACTATTAATTTTATGGGTAGATTTAGCTGATAATGATGATGAAATTTTTAAAGTTTTACTTAATAAAGAAATGGATGAAAAACTAACAATAGCTCTTGTTAGTAATATGCTCTACAGCCAATTTGTTGGTTGCAGTTGGATATTATTGTTCGTATATTTTAAGTATTTAAATACAATTTTATTAAGACAGTTATTTATTTTTAGTAGTAATTTAATTGAATCTCGAGTAAAGATAAAGTTTATGGTTATAATTATGAGATTTCTATTGCATTTAAGTAATATCTCTAAATGTTCTGGTTGATATTCTTATCATGATTGAACAATAATTAAAACTATTGAGACTAGTACATATGGATTAATCAAGTAGGTGCTTATTTTTATGAATAAATGCACCGAGTTGACCCGTCTGAGAAATTCATATGAAATATAACCTGTGTCTATGAATTACTCAAGCGATAGTTATGTAAGTGATCCTTTAAACTTGAAATCAAAAAATAATTTTACATAGGGACTTTTATGTTTTGATTCATCTTACACGTTGCTTGGTTCATGAGTAACAAATGAGGATGAATTAGATATATTATGAACTGTATGAAGATATTTATGTGATTGAGATAGGATTCATCACTCTAGGTTAAATTAGAAAATGTCTCATTTGTTTTCTACTAGTATTGATCGTGAAATCCTTGTGCAAGGTAGATTGAAATTAGCAAATGAGATTTGAAATTTTATTCAATAGGTCAATGGCTAATAAATGAGAACTAATATGATTTAATATTGCAGACACGTTCCGTGCATCAAATGTTAAATCGGGATATTTGTGATGAAGGGATATTAATTACACTGACAAACCATTTTTAATATTTCAAATATTTAGGTAGTCTTGACATGTTGCTAGACAATGTTCTTATCTTTCAAATTAATTAATTAATTAATTAATTATATTTGTTGTCAATATATTTACAATCTAATGGGTCACACATATAAAAAATTGCATGAGAAAATAAAACGAGAAGTTAAATCAAATAGGACTTGATTGCATATAAATTGACATTGGGATAAAATTGTAATTTGAAAAAATAACGATTTTAATTTAATTAATTAAGTAGAGATTTAATTAAAATTGTCTAAGATTTATATGACTTGCTTATTAAAGTTCTGAATCATAATTTTAATTTATTTATTTAATTAGTTAAATAAATAAATAAAGACTATTATACTGAAACCCTAGGACAGGTAAGAAACCCTTTTGAGAGTCTCCAGAATTTATAGAAAATGCATAGAGTTAGCACTCAAAACCTCTCAACTTCTCAATATCTTAAAACTGTTTTAAGATTTTTCGATTGCTATTCTGTGTGGATATCATTAGACACTGCACACTTGGACAGTTTGTGGTTTGCAATAATCCAACCAAAGCGATTGATGATACAGAGCAATTAGTCATAGATTTTACGGCAGACTTGGACCGAACCTAACTTTTGCTGCCGACGTCCAATGGAGACCCATGATAGTTTTTAGAAAAGAGAATTTCGAGACACACGACTTTCAAAAGTGTGACGAGGGCCAAAAACCTTGTCACAAAGTTCGAGGCAAAAAGTTTTACCTTTTAGGGGTCAATTTTGTATTTTAATTATTTTTTGGATATTTTTATAATTTTGCATATTGAGGTTTTTTTTCTATTATAAATAGCATTTCCTTGGCTATTTGAGATACTTTTCAATCTTTCAAGAATTTCACTAAGATTTTTCAGCTTCTAGCCTCTTGTTTCTATTATTTCGTCTTAGCCAAACGTTATTGGTTAAAACTCCTAACGTAGTTCAATCAGTCCTATATCAGATTGATGTCAGAGCGAAGTTCATCCATGGCAGACAACCAAGAGGCGCAACTTGCTGCAATTGAGGCATCTTTGGTAGAATTGAGGGAGAAGATCGGACAGTTAGCCCTGTAGCAGCGAATCCACCAACCCACCGCAGCCGAACACCCCCAGCCAGTTCTAAATCCTATGGTCGCCAATCCTGTGCCTGCAAATTCCCAACAGAATTATTAGGAAGGTTACAAAATAAAGATAGACCTTCAAAACTTTTCTGGTTCGTTGGATGTAGAATATGTTCTTGATTGATTGGTAGAGGTTGAAAGTTTCTTCGAAGTTATGAACGTGGAAGATGATCGAAAGGTTCCGATTGTGGCCTATAAATTAAAAGGGGGTGCAGCAGCCTGATGGAATTCGGTTTAAAATGAACCCTATCGGAGGAGACTGGAACTCATATGAAACTGGGTGTTGATGAAGCAGATGATTAAACAGCGGTTCTTGCTTAGTGATCATGCTCAAGTTTTGTATAACCGGTATTATGACTGTGTATAGGAGAATCGAAGGGTGGATGAATATACCAAGGATTTTTTGAAGTTGCAGGCAAGGTGTGAAAACTGTGAGAATGAAGCCCAATAGGTTGCTCATTATCAGAGGGGCCTAAATCATGAAATTCGTTGTATGATGGGAGTAGTTGCGATTTTCACTTTGGCAGATGCCATTGAGATGGAAAAAAGGGGAGAAGAGCGTGTTGATTGGCAGCTACAACATCAGTATACCCAGAATTTTAATTACAAAAATTTTGGTTCGATAGGGACGCAGCAGTATAGAGGCAATTACGGTGGGTAACCTTCTAAAATTATAAATTCTGGCAATCCTCAGAATACTATGGAAGAAAGGAGAGACAGTAAGGGAAAAGAAGTCGCCACTACAACAGACAAAGGAGGCAAAACCAATCCTTATCAGAAGCCAACGGGAGACATAAGTTACCGCTGCAGGCAACCTGGTCATCGATCGAATAATTATTCAGAACATAGAGAAGTTTATAATAATCGCCGACAGATTAATGTGGCTGAGCAGGTGGCTGAATTTGAGGAGGAATTGGATGACAATGACAGATCTATTGCTGGTTCTGAAGGTGGAAAGGTCACTCATGTGGTGAAAAAAATCTTATGTTCGACGAAATAGGAGGATGAGACGCAAAGGAGGAAGATTTTCCAGACAAAATATTGAGTAGGAGAAGCAATTTGCAGGCTAATTATAGATAGTTACAGTTGTGAGAATTTGATAGCTAAGCAATTGGTGGAGAAATTGCAGTTACCTACACAGTCGCACCCTTCACCGTACAAAGTCGGATGGATTAAGGAAGGTCCGACAATTGAAGTCAACAGAATCTGCAACGTGCCTATCTCAATCAGTAACTATTAAACTGAACCTGTTAATTGTGATGTTGTGGATATGGATTGCTGTGAAATTTTTTTAGGTCGCCCTTGGCAGTTCGATGTTGATGCTCTGCTTAAGGGGAAGGAGAATTCATACATGTTCACATGGAATCGAAAGAAGATTACTATTTTATCTTCAGGTTCTGTGAAACATGCTAAAGTGGAAGGGAAGAATGTTGTTGTTGTTTCCACAGGAGTGCAAAGGCTATCAGGCGCAGTTGAGAAATCTAGAGGCATATTGGCTTTATTGGTGAGAGCAACAGGCGCAGCAGAGGATGCACCATTTTTACCACCGCTCATCAAAGAACTGTTGAAAGAGTTTCTTAGGATAGTGAAAGAGGGATATCCAATATCATATTGATCTCATTCCTGGATCGAAATGATTGCATTTACCTCATTACAAAATGAGTCCAAAGGAGAGTGAAATCCTCCAAGAATAGGTTGAAGAATTATTAAAGAAGGGGCATATTTGGGAGAGTATTAGCCCCTTGGAGTACCTACCTTATTAGTTCCAAAGAAAAATAGAACTTGGAGAATGTGCGTGGATAGTAGGGCCATCAATAAAATTACAGTTCAGTATTGATTTCCTATTCCGAGGCTGGATGAAATGTTGGATCAGCTATCTGGGTCTAAAGTCTTCTCTAAGATTAACTTTAAAAGCGGCTATCAACAAGTTCAGATTAAGGAGGGAGATGAATGGAAGACAGTGTTTAAGACTAAGAAAGGCTTGTACGAGTGGCTGGTTATACCCTTTGGTTTGACAAATGCACCTAGCACGTTCATGTGACTTATGAACTATGTTTTGCATCCTTTCTTACACAAATTTGTGGTTGTTTATTTTGATAACATCTTGATTTTTAGTCACAGTGAAGAAGAACATTTACAGCACCTTCGTCAAGTCATGACAGCCTTGCAAGAAAGTAAGCTGGTTATTAATCTAAAAAAATGCATCTATATGACGGAGTGCGTTCTGTTCCTGGGATTTGTTATTAGTGCAGAAGGGATACATATTGAGGAGAAGAAGGTAGAAGCAATACAGAATTGGCCCATTCTCAAAAGTATTCTAAAGTTCGCAGCTTTCATGGCCTTACTACTTTCTATCGATGGTTTATTAGAAATTTCAGCAATATCTTTGCCCCTATCACAGATTGTTTGAAGAAAGAGAGAGTGCAGAAATTTGCTTGGACTGACACTACCAACAAGAGCTTTGAAGAGATTAAAGATAAGCTTACTTCTACCCCTATTCTTGCTTTACCAGATTTTGATAAAATGTTTGAGGTTGAATGTGATGCTTGTGGAGTTCGAATTGGCAGAGTGTTGTCACAGTCTAAAAGGCCTATTGCCTTCTTTAGTGAGAAATTGAATGAAGTTAGGAAGAAGTGATCTACTTATGAGCAGGAGTTATATGCAGTATTTCGGACTTTTAAAACTTAGGAGCAATATCTGATAGGATGAGAGTTTATTATTCACACAGATCATCAATCTTTGATTCACTTTAAAACTCAAAAACATGTGAATAACATGCATGCTCGATGGGCAGCTTATTTTGGAGCTTTTTATTATGTCATAAAACATAAGGTTGGCCACAGTAATAAGGTGGCAAGCACTTTGAGTAGGAGGGTTGCTCTGTTGATTACAGTTAACCAAGAGGTTGTAGGTTTTGAATTTGTAAAGGATTTGTATGCTACAGATGATGATTTTGCTGATATATGGGCTAAAGTCCAGGCTCACCAGCCTGCTGATGGGTTCTTAATACATGATGGCTTTCTTTTTAAGGAGAACAGGTTATGCATTCCTTGATCTTCTCTATGGGAAAAACTTATTCGAGAGGTACATGGAGGAGGTTTGAGTGGTCATTTAGGGCATGATAAGACTATTGCTGGGTTGGAGAAGTGTTTTTACTGGCCACAATTGAAAAGGGATACATATTGAATGGTCTAGAAGTGCTCAGTTTGTCAAACTCACAGGGATCATTCGCAGAATATAGGCTTATACACTCCACTTCCTATTCCAGAATATCATTGGGAGGACTTGTCTATGGGTTTTATTCTTGGTCTTCCACGTACTCAACGTGGATCAGATTCCATTTTTGTTGTTGTTGACAAGTTCTCTAAAATGGCATATTTTATTCCTTGCAAGAAAACTAATGATACTTCTCATGTTGCAAAACTGTTTTTTCAGGAGTTTGTTCGCTTACATGGCATTCCTAAGTCCATTACTTCTGAAAGAGATGTGAAGTTTCTAACTCACTTCTGAGTAACTTTATGAAAATGTTTTGGAACGAAACTTCGATATAACAGTGCTGCCCATTCCAAACTGATGGACAAACTGAAGTGGTGAACCGTATTCTTGGCAATCTTCTGCGCTGCATCTGCAGTAATAAGAAAACTACTTGAGATCTTGCTCTTGTCCAAGCAAAATTTACTTACTACAGTGCTGTCCACAGCTCCATATAGATGTTACCCTTTGCAGTTGTGTATAGGAAAATTTCAACGCATACAGTTGACCTTATTGCCCTTCCTATAGGTTCTCACAACAGTATTGCAGCAAGCAACTTGGCAAATCAGTATGTGGATGTTTTCAAACAGGTACAACAATGCCTTACAAAAGCCAATGCCAAGTATAAAGTTACACCTGATAAACATAGACGTTTCAAGTCCTTCAATGTGTGTGACCAAGTTATAGTGTATTTACGCAAGGAACGTGGTGAAGGATAGAAAAAGCTTGACCCTAAGAAGATTGGTCCATTCCGGATCTTTCAGAAGATTAATGATAATGCCTATGTTCTTGACCTTCCAAATGAGATGAAAATTTCTAAGATATTTAACGTAGCAAATCTATTTCAGTACTACCCTACTAATGACAACACGAGGTCGAGTTCCTTTACAAGTAGAAGTATGGGAGAGCATTTTTCAGTCTAAAACGAAAAACAGAACCGAACCGGTTGATTTCGGTTTATCGGTTCGGTTAGTTGGGACGGTCGGTTTGGTTCGGTTAATATATTTAAAATTATTCGGTTTTTAGTTCGGTTCGATTCAAACATGTTAAATAACTTATCAAATCGAAATAACTGATTTAGTGGATAGGCCCAAGCCCAAGCCCAAGTCCTCCCCCTCCCCCTCTCGTACTTAACCCAGCACGCCAAGCCCTACCTCCCTTTCGGCCCCAGGCATTCTCCTCCCCATTCCCGATTCCCCCCAGCCCAAAACCCCTATTCACTCACAGTCTAAATTAAAATCCCTAACAACGAATCATCGAATCCCATTCCCATTAATCTCTTTCTCTTTCCCGTCGACCGTCAACCTCTTCCTGTCGATCTGCTGAACGAAGTCATGAACCGTTCGCTCCCTATCGATCTCTTTCCCTCCCTCCCTATTGATTTGCTGAGTGTCGCCGCTCGTCGATCTGTTGAACGAAGTCACGAACCGCTTGCTCCCCATCGATCTCTTTCCCTCCCTCCCTCCTTATTGATTTGCTGAGTATCGCCGACTGTCGATCTGATGAACGAAGTCACGAACCGCTCGCTCCCCATCGATCTCTCTCCCTCCCTCCCTATTGATTTGTTGAGTGTCGTCGCCGATTGTCCTCTTTCAATGATCTCTTTCCCTCCCTCCCTATTGAGGTATGATTTTTGTTTTGTTGCTAAACAATGAATCTGCTTATTGAGTTCTTGCATTGTATAGCGTTTACTGTGGAGCTTTTCTCTAGTTGGGTTTTTGTTTGTTGTATGAGATCAATTGTTTATGGATTTTGGATCTTGTTGAAAGACTTAGGTCAGCTTTGTTAAAGGACTTGGTTTATTTATTGATAAATTTATGTGAAATATTTATTGAATTATTTGTTGAAATTAGAAATAGAAAATTAAAAAAAAAATTGCAGATTTCGGTTTGAACCGAATCGAACCGAACCGATTTTTATCGGTTCGATTATATATTCATAATCGATTTTTTCGATTTTTAAAATTTTAACACTTCGGTTTTCAGTTTTTTCGGTTCGGTTCGATTCGAAATCAGCCCGACCGATTGCACAGCCCTAAGTGGAAGGGAATGATGCGGAGCAATTAGCCTTAGACTTTACAACAGACTTGGACCGGTCCTAACTTTTGCTACCGACGTTTGATGGAGACCCACAATAGTTTTTCAGAAAGGAAATTTCGAGATGCACGACTTTCAAAAGTGTGACGAGGGTCAAAGACCTGGTCACAAAGTTCAAAGCGAAAATTCCACCATTTAGGGGTCAATTTTATATTTTAATTATTTTTTTAGATATTATTATAATTTTGCATATTAGGATTTTTTTTTCTATTATAAATAGTCTTCCTTGACTATTTGAGATACTTTTCAATTTTTCAAGAATTTGAATAAGACTTTTGCATAATGTTTATTGATTATTACACTCGATATAGTTATGTTTAGTTGATATCTCATAAATATAAGACTTTAAGTTGCTTCATTGAACTTTTGAATTTAACAAAGAATTAATTGAATAAAAAAGGGTTTTAAAAACCAATCGAAATATAGAATACTTGTAAGAGTAATTTAAAGAACTTTTGATAGAAAAGATAAATAGAACTCTAGAAGAAATGGTTAGGTCAATAATGACACAAGCTAATTTATTAATCACTTATCAGGATAAGGCATTATTAATAGTCACCTTTGTACTTAACTGAATGTTTACGAAATCAGTTACTTCGATCCCATATAAGTTGTGAACTAACCACAAACTTGATTTGAGAATTTTAAAACCATGAGGATGTTCGGCTATTACACACAAACCTTCTATAAATTTGAAAAATTAGGTCTAAGGGAAAATAAATGTATTTTTCTAAAATGTTTTGTATAGTAAAACAAGATATTTGTTTCTAAATGGAATAGAATGAAAATATAATTGAGTTTGCATCATAGGATATTGCATTTTCAGGAAATAATTTTTTGAAGTATGGGGAGATAGGACAAGACTTAACTCTATTTAAAGTTCAAGACAAGAATGCTTTCGCTATGGAGATTTTAATGGATATACTTTCAAGTGGGATCCATTTGAATATATATAAATATATTCATTTAGATTTACAATTGCAATATGAAGTAACTCTAGTCATATAACCTAGTCTCAACGGGAGTAACACACAATTGTAATTATGCTCAGCTAACAAACGATTTGTCCAAGAATTTCTCATTGCCATTTTGAGATTGAAAGGAAGCATTTATTATTATTCCTAAAGAAAATGAGTTGAAGAATGTAAATAAGGCTTTTAGATCTTTAACTAAAAAAAATGGAGGAGGAAATCGAGTCAATGAAATCAAACAAGGTTTAAAAACTGATAGAATTTCCATTAGGACCTAAATTAATTGTGAATATATAGATTCTCAAAATAAAGCATAAAGCTGATAATAATATTCGGAGATATAAGACTCATTTAATAGCTAAGAAGTACATATAGCTGGAATGAATAGATTGTAGGAAAATTTTTCACCTATTATAAGATTCACCTTGACAAGATTAATTTTGGTATTAGCTGCTAATTTAGATATTAAATTACATCAAATAGATATGAAGATCACTTTCCTCAATGGAGAATTAAAAGATGAAATTTACATGAAATAACCTATATATTTCATTATAAAAAGTCAATAATACAAAGTGTATAAACCCTTGAAGTCAATTTATATGCTTAAACAGTCTTTAAGACAGTGATATATTAGATTTGATAATACAAGTGTGTCTTATGATTTCATTATGATAACAATGATCGTTATGTATATAACAAAAGATCCAAAGACAAATTTATAATCTTATTATTGTATGTAGATTATATACTAATAGTTAGAAATGATAGTGAGTATGTTAGAACCATTAAGGAATAGTTGTCATCTAAATTTGAGATGAAAAGTATATAGTAAATTGTATATATTCTTGGAGTTCAGATTCTAAGATATTGCTTAAAAATATAATTGTTCCTTCCCCAAAAGAAAAATATCATGAAAGTTTTAGAGAAATTTAATATGTAAGACTGCAAAACTATAAAAAGAGAACTCAAATGAAAAAGCTTCTATATGTCGATGCGATAGAGAGTCTAATGTATGTTATGCTTTATATAAAACCTAATATTTGTTATGCAGTGAGCATGGTAAGTCACTATCAATCTAATCTTAGATAAAACACACTAGAAAGTAGTGAAAAAGATATTGAAGTATCTTAAAAGCACATCATATTATTCATTATATTATCAAAAATAGTTTACAATGCAAAGGCTATATGGATGGAGATTGGAAATAAGATTTAGATGAGTATAAATGTACCTCTTGCCATGTTTTCTTACTAAATAATAGCTACATATCATGAAATAGTAAAAAATAATAAGTGTATAGCTGTATTTATTATTTTAGGGATATAGTTCCACGTAAAGAAATGAATATAAAATATATTTCTATACATAAAATGACTATAGTTCCTCTAACAAAGCCTAGTAAAAGATATTTTGCATAGGTATGCAAAAGATTAAGATTGCATAGAGATTAATGCTATTCAAAATATTATTGCAATAATACAATTCATGCATACTATTTTCTATTAAAGGTGAAACAGCCCAGCTCAAACTGACCTAAATAATTTTTGAACCCACTTTCTACTTGACCCAAAATGATTAATCCAAGTTATTAAATAGTTTCATGCTAACTATTATATATGATTCAGATTTTCCGTAAACCGCCAATGTGGGACGCAATACAAGTTGTTGAATCTTACACTCTCCCCAACTAAATTGGGTACAATTGTTAAATCAGTACCGAACTCTTGGATATTGTGGTTTGCTAGTATCTCGGGCGGCTCCACCTTGTTTCACACGGGTAGCCATTTTCTCTCAGGCCCACTAGCTCTGCACAATTTTTCTGACCTAGAGTAGATTTGATATCAATTGAAATAGCTCAGCCCAAATTTTTTAACTCACTTTGCGCTTGGCCAAAATAGTTAATTCAAATTATTTTATAGTTTCGTGCTAACTATTATATATAATTCAGATTTTCTGTAAATCGTCAATATGGGACGCGGTACAAGCTACTAAGTCTCACAAAAGGATTTAATTATTAGAAATATATCAGAAAGATCACTAATGTCTTTTCACTCAATATAAATTTTATTATCTAGTGAGGTAATAAAACATAAGACAACTATAAATTTTTTTTCATTTGTGTATAAAATTGAGAGTCCAAAAACCTATAATATAAAGTCAATCTAAATTTAAAAGATTAAATTATTACAAATATTAAAATTATAAGCACTAAATTGTTATAATATATTAGGAAGAGATTTGGATAATTATAATTATAAAGAGATATGAATATATATTATGAAGAGATTTTGGATAATTAATTAAGCTCTTCATAATCTTAAGAAATTAAGATATGTAAATCAAAATAATCTCCATTTTAAATGTGATATTGGTGAGTGAAAAGAAATATAGTTTTCTCTATACGAGTTACTCTACTATTTATTTATGGAGTAAAATTTCTATATTCGTATAAAAAAAAAGTTAGTCAATCAATAATATAACTTTGGTAAAAAAAAAATATACTGCAGTGAATAATTGAATAGAATTTTGATTTAGACTCTATATCTAAATTTGATGAGAAAAACTGTGATTTGAATTAATATTTTAGACTGTATATATATATATATATATATATATATATATTTAAATATATAATTATGTATAAACTATATGAATTGGATTGGAAAATTTATGTATGTTGCAACATATATTCAAAATTTATAACCATCAACATTTTCAAATCAACTTATTTATTAAAAAGTCCAAAAACTATAACTGAATTTCTATTATATTAAAAAAAAATCTTAAATAGGTGGCCAATACACTTTAGGGGTGAGTATTTGGTTGATTCGGTTTAAAACCGAACCGAACTGAATAAATCGAAAACTAAAATTTTAGTATTTATAAAAATTGAACCGAACTAAATTGATTTTGGTTAGAAACCAAATCGAATCGATTCGGTCTGATTCCATTTAATTTGATCTATTTTGATTTTTAATAAATTTTTTATTTTTTACATTTTATTTTTAGTATTTTAAAATTTAATTAATTTTAATACGATTGAATATCTCTTTATTATTAAAAATAACATATTATTATCACAAATTAATTCGATTTAATTTTTTTAATTTTTTCTGATCAAAATTGAACCGAACTGAAATAATTAAAAATTTTAAAATTAAAAATTAAACCAAATAAAAATAAATAAAAAATTAATTAAATTTTTTAAATTAATTTAATTCGATCAATTTTTTATTTGAGCCGGACAGTACTCTTTCCGATAAGCTTTATACTTCTTTTATCTGCTGCATAAAAAGAAGAGGATGGGAAGGGATAGGTAGTTAATATTCAAAATATTTATTTTTATATTTGACATTTCAACAGAAAATTGATGAAATGATGGCTAGAGACATCCTACCAATAAACTCAATGAGTTTTTTTTTTTCTTAAATGATAACAACCATAATAGTAAGGAATCTGATAACTGAAATCTTAATTAAAAACAAACAAAAGCCTGAAAAAAAATTTTCCATGTGAACAAATACACTGAATAAGCAAATAATTAAAAAAATAAACTGAATAAATAAATAATTGCAGCTCTTTGTCCTGTATTCCAATAACTTGGAGATTGCGATCAGTCCAAATCCTATACTGTAGATATAGGAGTTTTGTTAAATGTTCCCGTATTGAAAACGTGAAACGCGTACTATTGTTGTCGTGTCGTGGGGCTAATCAGTCCATACGCTTCAGCGTGTTCAATCATAAAGGAAAAATTAAAATTTGATTAATTATAGCGTACCCGATCTGGCACGTGTTTTACATGTCCCATTGCCTATTGTCATTCTCATATTTTAATCAGGATAACTTTATTAATGATTTAGCTAAATCATCGTGTTATGAGCAACTTAATAGAAATTAATTTTATATGTATATAATTTAAATTTTAATATTAAACCAGTATCAAAACTATTTCTAATAAATTTTTTATATCATAATAAATATATTAGTACATAATAAATTTTTTTATTTTTATTATTATTTTATTTAAACGTCTTATTTTGAAAAAAAAATTAAATAAACCTCTTAAAATATACTCACAGATTTAATTCGATAATAAATATATCTAAGTAAATCTGAGAGATTATAAATTCTATTTCCCGATTTTCAATTCTCAATTAAAAAAAATTATATTCTTAAGAGAGATAATTTACTCATTTTTTATAAAAAATATTTTTTAACATTTAGATATATTAAAAAATTAATTAGTAAAAAATATTTTTTTAATTAAATATAAATTATTATCTTAACACGAAAGAGATATTAAATAAAATATTAAAATTTTAAAAAAGATAAAGAAAAACTCAATAACAAACCTCTCAAATTTTATTTTTTTTAAAAAATAAACATAATATTTGATTTAAATTAAAATAATCAATTGAATCAAACTAAATAAATAATTTGGTTCAGTTTATTAAAAAATTTAATTTGATTTAATTTTTATTTTAAAAAAATCGATCTAATCGATTCGATTTAATTTTAAATGATAAAATTTTGATTAGATCAAACCGATCACCGATATATATTTGTTTATGTATACACGCTACAGTAGTTGTCTATTTAGATTAGAGATTGAGACTTAATTTTTCTTATATGATGCCAAGCTTTGAATCCTAATTTTGCATTTTGAGCTTCTGTTTTATATTTTTTTCACCTTGATCCTAGCCATTGATTCAAGTTCATAAAATTTCAATTATTAAAAATGTCTAATGTATATCATCTTATTCTCATTAACCCTAGTCGTTTCTCCTTCATCTTTTCCTCTCCTCCTCACTCGCGTATCGCTCAATTTGTCACTTTCCATCTTCAACTAAACTCTATCTCTCTCACTCCTCAAACTCTATTTCCATCACTATTCCTTCAATTATTGTTATTTTATAGAAAGAGATCAATTTTAAAAAAAATTAAAAATAAGTGTTTCCCTCGCTCAAAATTTAGTAATCTGTACCGTGTTGTTGGTCAACCTTCGCTTTCTTTTATTTTGTCTTTCTTCTTCTCTAAAAGTAGTACGTGGCTCCCACCTCCACACTTTATGGCGTGGTGGTAGTGAATAGAAAGATGACGCAACTCTCCATTATTGACGGAGAAGAAGTATCTAAATTAGAATCTTATGGGAGTCTAAGCATTTCTATTATTAGAATTTTATTATAATTTTTTATGAGATGTAGTATTGAAATTTGCATCTAATTTGTATACCTTGAATTTTGCAATGGTTGTAAAATGAATATGTATATGAGTGTTCTCTTAAAAAATTTTAAAAATTAATATAATTTATAATAAAATTTAGTGATTATCAAATTTTACATATTTATCAATGAGATTTTCATGATATTAATCTCCAAAACTTTAAGTTTGAGAACTGAACTTTTTGATTTGAGGTTGAGAATTGTGGAGAAAAACACAATCTTTTTTACTCCGTTATTAATTTTTGAAAAATAATCGAATCGAATTGAATTAATTTAATTTGATTCGATTTAATTTTTATCAAAATTAATTTTGATTCAATTTTATACTTGAAAAGGTTTGATTTATTTAATTTTAATATTAATTCAAATTGTAATCGAATCGACGGAATATTCGAATGACAGTATTAAAATTAAAATTTGTTTGTGAAACCAATAGAGTGAGTGGCATGGAAGGGCAATTGTTGGAAACATTTTAACTTAATGATGTGGACTGTGGTCCTAACCGGAATTTATTGATTTGTTGACAATGTGCAAAGAAAACAAAAATAAGGTACATCGATCACATTCAGATTGATCAAATCGAATTAATTTAAAAATTTAATTCGATTTTTTATTCAATTCGGTTAACATCTAATTTACTTTTTACTTTTCTAATTTACTTTTCTTTTTACAAGACATCTAAATCCAATAAATTTTAAATAAATTTTCTTTAGTTAGACATTATTATGTCTATCTAATTTAATTTATTATATATAATTGATGTTGTGACTAATAGCATTTAATTAATAGTTAGTTATAATTAATTTTAATTTTATAATTTTAAATGTTTAGTAAATTATATTTAGTTATTATTGTTAATATATAAAATATTGATAAAAATATATATTAAAATTTTATATTAATAAAATAAATATAAAATATTAATTTATTATACAACACATATAATAATTAAAAATAAATTTTTAATATATAAATGTTTTTATGTGCATGCATCATTTTTATCATATAATAATGATATAATTAATTTAATTATTATTTATAGTAATTTTAATTATTTATTATAACTTGTAACTTTTAATATTTTATTAATGTAAAATTTTAATTTAAATAATTATAACTAATAACTTTTGAAAGGATAATATTGTCCAAATAAATAATAGAATCAAAACAACTACGAGGTGATGGCAAATAACTTTAAACTTCTATTTATCTGCAAAAAATAATTTATATTTAAAAAATAATTATAAAAAATATAAAAATATTTATTATATTTTTTTAGTGGTTGGAACACTAGTAAATTCAGTTGATGAAAATATTTTAAATTAAAAAAAATAAGTTATTTTAAAGAAAATAACTCATTTCTCGTACTTTTGAATTCTTATAAAATATCTATATATAAATTTATTAATATATTTTATTTTTAAATTAAAAATAAAAAATAAGTTATTTAGTTGAAAAATATTTTATATTATAGAAAATATTTTTCAAATACAAATTATTTTTAGTAAATAAATGAAGGCTTAAATAATTTATTTTTTATTATTTAATTTTAATTAAAAATATATATTAATAAGATTCTCAAAAATGACTTTTTTTTTAAAAAAAATAACTTAAATTCTCTTTTAATTAAAAAAATATTTTTTATTAATTAAATTTTCTAAATATCTAAAATATTTTCTTAAAAAATATTTTTCAAACAATAAATGAAGCCTAAAGGAATATTTGGTTTTTTTTCCAACTGATAGAAGTTTTTTTTTCCTTATCTAACTGATAGATACCGAAATTTTATTTTTTGAAAGCAGATAGATACCGAAATTTATCCTTTATTTTAGACCATATTATTATTTTAATATTTATTTATTATAAATTTTTCATATTAGCATAAATTTTAATATATATTAATAAATTATTTATGCTTATAAAATAAATACAAATATTATAAAAATAACTATACAATAAAAATAAATTTTATTTTATTAATAATCATGGTTTTAAATTTTGTATATATTATATTTTAATTTTAATAATAAATAACTTATATGATATATACCCTTCTTTATTATTTTATATATAAATATCAACTGTTAGATATAATTTATCAAATATTTAAAATTTTTAATTGTAATTAACAATTAACAAGCAATTATTAACTATCAGCTGTAACTAAATAAACTATAATTATAGGATTATTTGAAATGCAGTTGGTAAACTTTATATTAATTGTCTATCAGCTATATTAATCTATACCATATATAAAAGTGGAAAAGAGTAGAATAATGAGATTGTTCATAAGTCTTTAAATTATTTATAATAATATTTAATTATTTAGATAATTAATAATTTTATTTTTTAAAATTTAATTTTTAAAATAGATGATAATTTTATTCTTTATATTAATTTTAATTGGTTACGAAAAATTTTAAAAAGATATATAAGATATAATAAATTTTTTAAAAATAAAGATATAAATTAGATAGTAATTATATATATATATATATATATATATATATATATATATATATATATATTAGTATATATTATTTAATATTATGCTATAATATGATTATTATAAAATTATATGGTATAATAAAATTAATATAAAAATAAATTTTTAAATATTTATAAAAATATGAAATTAAATGTTTTTATAAATATATATGGAGACTGTTTATTTATTAATAACTAAAAAAATAAAAAATTAATATATTATTTTATAAAAATATCTTATCGAATAAATTAACTATAAAATAATGAATTGGTTATATAATTTTTTAGAATTATTTAAAATGATTATATATTTTAAATTTATCGCTATATCATTTTATTTGATAATTAATGAAAATGATATAATTTTTTAAAATTATTCAAAATATTATATATTTTAAATTTATTTTTATAACATTTTATTAAATAACTAATGAAAATATTTTTATCTATCTAAGATTATATTTATTTAAAAAAATATAAGATAATAAATTAATTATCATCTACTTTAATAACTGCATTTTGATAATTGAAATAATTATTAATAATTTTATTAATAAAAGTGAGGTCGCTACAATTAATTGATAATTATTATAAAACATATTGAATAATAGTTCTCTCTTATTATTACTATTGTTATTCTATAAATCATAAAGATTATATAAGATATGAAAATATAATGTTAAGTAAAAATAATGAATTTAATTAATAAAAGAATAAGAAAATAATTAATTATTTTAAAATAATTATAATAAAGTATAATTATAATGTAATTTTTTCACTTTCAACGCAAGTTTTCCTATATGATCTCTTTGTAACTCGATATTCTCGCCTTTTTCTTTTTTTTAAACCTAACTTCTTCTTTTCCATTCTCTATGGAATATGATCCGTGTCAATTAACTATCAATAAAGAAGAAGATGTTGTTGTTCCTCTTAAGACCTTTAGGGATATTCCGATCATCACTTATAATTTTTGTATAATGGAGATATTTCTTACATATAATCCAATCAATTTTCAGAATATGTAGACATTTTTTGCAGATTTATGGCATGTTTTAGAGGGAGTATCTATTATGAAAGGAGATACAAGTTATGTCGCTGGGTGAGTTAAAGTTCGGCGGGAGAAGTTTATTGGAGATGATGATAGTGTGTTTACCGTGAAGTTTCAATATAAAGAACTGACTATTTTTTGCTATTTATGTAGGAAACTGGGTCATGTGAAAACTTTCTGTGACTTGCGACTGAGGTTGAAGAAAGAAATATTAAGTTTGGTTGGGGTGATTTTCTTAGAGCACCTGTTCATCGGAATCAGAGATCGACAAGCCTATGACTGCGTGATTTCGGCAATTCTGCTCCGTCGGGATTTGTATCTAAGTTTGAAAATTTTTAGTTGATTTTGTCAAGTTGACGAGATTTGTTTTAAGTTCAAAATTTTATTGACTACGGTTTTGTTATGGAAAATTTTGAGAGTATATTTTAACAAGGTGTTTCTACTTTATCGGAAAATAATGGTACACCGGTAATTATTGAAACTTTAACTCTTTATCACTGTTTACTCTTTGCGATGAAATTTTTGCCTTTTAATGGCTGCATTCTTATAGACTGTTTGCAGGTGGTTCAAATTTTTCGGTCTCCACATTTAGATATTTCTGAAGTGGTTTAATTTTGAATGATTATAAATTTTTATTAGACTATAATATTTCTATTAGATGAATTCGTCGTCATGTCATTCTAACTGCTCATATTTTGACTAGAGAATCTATTAAATAGGATCGTTTCTCCGTCTGTATATAATGAAATTTCATTAATACAAAAAATATTTTTCTTTAAAAAAATTATATTTTTAAGTGATATTTAAAAGAAAAATGATAATTATAAATGATACTTTTAAATGATAATGAAGATAATCATTACAATGATAATTATTGTTTAAATAATTATTTTTATATGTATTAAAAATTTATAAATAATTATTTTTATAAAAATGAGATTTTATAAATTAAATTTAAAAATTTTTAAATAATAAATTTAATTTAATTTAATCAATAAAAATGTAGTTTAAATGCACTGAAATTCATTTTCAGTTCCTTATAAAAAAACTACAAATTTTTTTTATTTTTTCTCATAATTTTTTTATTTGCTTAATTTTTTTAAATATTTAAGTTAGATCGATAAAAATAAAATTTAAAATTTTATAAAGTATTAAAAGTGTATCAATTTGGAGTTATAAGATTTTACATGATTTACCATGCTGCCGTTTAATTGAATCATTCCATTTTTATTCTTATTTTATAAAATTATTATACTCATAAATAAATATTATTTAATATTTTATATTTTAAAAGCATTGTAATACTTAATATTTTATTTATTATTATTAAATTTTATTTTTCAGAGATATTTATAAATATTTTTTTTTATATTTTATTGGCCGCTTTATTTTTAAATTTATGATAAACATAAATAAATCATTTTATAAAGTAAATTTAAATATTATTTAATTATTTATAACAAATAATTTTTTAAATATTTATTATGATAAATAATAATTATTTTTTTAAATGTTAATGGATAATGATAATTTTAAATAATTGCCTTTAAAGGATAAATGTATTACAACAATTTTAAATTATTATTGTTTAAGAAAATTAAATTTTATAGTTTGGATTTGAAAATATTTAGATATAAATTAAAATTTAACATGATAATAAATTATTATTAGCCAATAAAATTGTAATACAATTACAATAGAACTTATATTTTACTCCTAATAAACTACAAAAAATTTTCATTAATATCATATTTTCTTTCTATTTTTTAGTTATGGTATGTTTTAATAATAAAACTTAATTTGCTTATTTTTTTATATTCAATTATATATATTTTTTAATTTATAAATCAATATAGTTGAGAATATATTATAAAAAGAAATTCAAAATTCTGAACCTTCAATTATTTTTCATAAATTTTAATATTATTATTCAAAGTTTATTTTTTTTATTTTAGTAATATTTAGAATTGATTTTCTTTGATTCTTATATTAACCATTAAATTTTAAATCACTATTCTATTTATAAATTTATAATTAATTTAATTTATTAATATTTTATTATTTTTATTAATACCGTGAGATGATTATATGAAAATAATTAATAATAATTTATTATAATAAAATATTATATTTAATAAAATAAAATATAAAAATAATATTAATATTTTATGGTAATTTGTTTTAAATTACTTATTATATAATAATAATAAATTATCCAATATGAATAAATTTTAATATTTAAAAATTTCAATTATAAATATATATTATGTAATCTACATCTATCTAATTATTTACAAGTATATAATTAAACATAAATTTTAAAATAGATAATAATTTTATTATTTAAAATAATTTAAAGTTAATAAAATTTTAGTTTTATATATTTAAATTTATAAGTGGATAATAATTTTATAATTGAATTTAAATTTTAAAGCTATAATGATTTTATTATTTAAATTAATTTATCATTAATAAAAAAAAGATAAAATAATAAAATCTGAATTGTGTTAAACAATGTTTTTAAAGATTTATTTGGTAATCCACAGAATTAAACATATTTTTCTAAAATTTAATTTTGAGGATCAGGACAACAAGAATTTGTCTCTAATTTATAACACAGCAGAAAATATAGAGAATGAGAGAATAAAGTAAAAAAATGATATTGCTTTCTTTATAAAATTGGAAGCTATTTATAGTGAAAAAAATAACCGTTGTAAGCGGTTATAAAAATTTTGAGATAATAAAATCCTAACGGTCAGATTTAATATTAGATCTAAATATCAAATCTGCAATAGCAAAAAAATAAAATATTCAATGACCATCAAATTTTTAATAACTATAAAATCTTTTGAAATATAAACTAATTTTACAACAATCCCTCACATATTTCAAAAAATTTTTTATTATTGAATTTAGAAATTTAGTATATATGTTTCGAATCTGGTGTTTTTTAGATTATAAATCAGACATAGATTAATAAGATTTAACATACAGAGTAATTGAAAAACTTTAATAAGATTTAACATACAGAGTAATTGAAAAACTTTAATAAGATTTAACATACAGAGTAATTGAAAAACTTTTATTTCTATGAACAAAAAATTATTTTTTGTATGTTAATATCTCATCAATCTTATGACACCCTACAAATCTTATTGTCAATGTTATTTTGCGGCTATGCGTGCGTCTGATAGTTCATAAGCGTTCTAAAGATTATTGTATAATTTCATAAAAGCAGCCTCACTCCACACTTATATAGGAATATTATCAAGTGTATTACATCACCAATAAGAGATATGAATATATAAATATATAAATACTAAAAAAAATAAATTTAAAGCATATAACATATACTATTAAATGTGAATTTGATTAAGTTAAAAGTCAATGGCAGTTAGATATCAATTCGGTTGATAATAATCCAACGAGCAATTTGCTAGACTCATCTATTCATAATTTTGTCAAAATAACAAGATTTACTTATTGTCATAGTGGCAGTACAGATGTTTGATTCTTTCAATGATAAAAAAAAACTAACACCCAGAGTGAGAGTTCATAACCATATTACTTAAATATCACACTCAATCTGAACAGGATTAGCCAGTAGAGATATCACATGGGTTGATAAATGGAAATTGTAACCTCCAGGCTGCCCCACAATGGTGGACTTGGGAGATTCTTCACCATGTCGATTTGAGCAGCCATTTTCAATTATTTGTCTGATCTGTTTATGTTAATATTATTAATCAATAGTTGCCTATGTTTACTGACTGCAAACATAGAATGACAATTTTTCAGAATTCTTAACCTTTTCAAACCTAATATTTATCAGCTGCCACCGATTCTATTTTCTGTCCTATTTATATTATTTAAATATATAAATTATTTGACTCACTTTATATTATTTTATAATCAGTTAATAACAATTCAATTCTACATTGATTCAAAAAAAAAAAAAAAACAATTCAATTCTACAAAAAGTTAAAAGCAAATATACTAAGAAAGCCTAATTATACAAACATTCAAAGCTGTTTTCCCTTTTTTAATAATTTAATCAAGATATTTAAACCTTGGTACATTTTTTTTTAGATTTTTAAAGGTTTATTCAATTTTTATCAATTGATTTTTTTTTTTTTAAAATGAAAAGTGAAAAATTGAACCTGAGATCTCTCGGATTTATCAATTAATTTTAAATTTACATTTTTTGACTCGTCTATTATTATCAACTCTTCCATAATTTCACTTTGATATCCATTGCTAACCATTTGACAAATAGCTAAGAATTTACATTCAGTATTTACATTAAGTGCCTTTTGGTCTAGCTATTGTATTTAACTGATGGGTTATTAATAACGGGCAACTGATAATTAATAACGGATTGTAATTAGTAATTGATGTCAAATTACAAGTAATAGTTGATTGTTGATTTTAGATGTTATATACTAGAGTTTAGTATGCTATGTCTAAATATTATGTTTATGGTTAATATTTGAAATAATTTATAAAGTTATGTATCAAATTTTTAATAAAATATACATAAAATTAATTTTTCTTTTCAAATGAACCTTATATTTAATACTTACTATATCAAATAAAATAATTTATTTATAAATGTATTTCACCATGAAATGTATTTGGAAATTAAATGATTTTCGTGATGTGATTATTTTTTTAGCCTAATATAGGATGCTACATAAAAATTTCCTAAACTAAGCGTTGAACTGTTATTATAAAATAGGGCCACGTAGTAAAGATTTGATAAGTTGATAAGCAGTCCTCTCATAGAAAGGAAGACTCAAACGATCGGCTCCTAATCAAGATTTGGATGACAATCATACTTGGAATCAAGAGAAAAAATCCCGCCTCAGGATAGGTCGGCTTTAGGTCAAACAGACTTGCCCTCTCAAACGTCAGGGCGAGACTCCATAAGAAAGTTACTGTTTAACAGCTACAATTCCCTTTACGCCTGCGATCACGGGATTTTCAGCCACTTAGCCGGTGAAGATCCCTTATCTACAGGCCGGCTACATCATCGCTAGATTATTAGAAAATGTTTTATTTATCCCCACCTTTTTACATTATAAAAAGGGAAAGATCACAGAGGCAAAGGTACGCTATTCTCTCACACCAATACTCTGAATTTTCAGCAATTTCTTACTCCCACTTTGTTTTTCAGTTTATTGACTTGAGCTTCAAAGTGGCTGCCTTAGGCGCCAACCACCTCACTTTCTCCTTCTTGCAAGTCTAGTCAATTACAGCACAGCTCCGGTCTGGTCACGTCATAATTTTAGCTCCAGCAACATCATTGGTTCCGCTGCCGGGAGATCCATTGAACTCTCTCTGTTCATTTGGATTAAAGACAGCTGCTTATCCCTTTTCTCTTAAAAACAAATCTCACCTTTCCCTACCAACATGGCCAGAATTTCACAGGCTACTACTAATAATGTTACTAATGAGGACGCCATCATTTCTTCTACCCTTGGCAGTGGACAAAACGCACCCTCAATGGTCAATGAAGTAGATGTCAACAATCTAAGCATTGAGCAGATGCTCCAGTATGTCAGAAGGTTGCAGATTACTTTCGAGCAATGCAAAGCTCGGGAGGAGGTGTCGCTTATGGCTCCCAAAGGAAGGGAGGACATCTCTGTTGATGCCCTAAGGTCTCGGATAGGGGCAATTCAGACGCGGTCCAAAGGGAAGGACAAGATCGAGAAAGAGTAGTCATCAGATGATGCTCCGACGGATGTCGGCTCGAAGCTAATACAGGCTGCTCCAAAGTACCTAGAAAGACAAGAAGAAGACAAAAGAACGAGCCAAAAGCATGACCAAAATCCGGAGAAGCAAGGATATAGGGGAGAACACAAAAGTTATCCAATCTCCCAAGGAAGGAATGACCAAGCTAAGTACAAGAATTACACTCTACTGAATGACTTACAGATACATAATTTAGTGTGGATTAGGAAAAATGACAATGAAGTTAAATGGCCTCCTAAACTCAATCCTAAGAAAGCTGGAAGGCGAGATAAGACCAAGTACTGCCATTTTCATAAAGACCATAGACATAAAAAGGAGGAGTGTCGGCATCTGAAAGACCAGCTTGAGAGGTTAATAAGGAATAGCACACTTCGAGAGTTCATCAGAAAGAATAGAAGAGATAGAAGGCCCGACCATAAGGTAACAACTCTCGAAACCACTCTTTACAATGAACCTATTGAGGTTACTCATGTATTTGTAGGAGGACCGAGTGTTAATAGGGGTGGCCAGAAGGAGAGTGTCACAGATGTTCAGCCCAGAGTGAGTCAAATCTTGAGGTTTTGATATTGGTAAGATTAGATGACCGAGTCTTTTGTTCTATTTCTGAAAGAAGGTAATTCGTAAAAAATGTTATAAATAAAACTAAGATGTATTCTTCAATATTTTCTTTTAGCAACAATGTTGGATGGATGAAAGCGTGGAGACAAGAACAAAGGTCACAAGGCGAGTTTCATCAGACCATCTTGGTGTAAGTCCCACTAAAAGGTCACAAGGCCATCCGGGTATGAGTCTCGCATAATAAGGCATTTTATGCCAGGCCACAAGGTAATCGGCAGGCCGAAATCCGGACATTAGTTCGCGAAAATACATTCATAAAAATGGCCATATGGCCATCCGAACATAGGTCTCGCATTATAATCTGAGCGTTGGTCTGCAAAAATAAATGCATAAAAGGCCATAAGGCAATTGCCAGGCCATCCGGACATGGGTTCCGCATTATAATCTGGGCATTGGTCCGCAAAAATAAATTCATAAAAAGCCATAAGGCAATTGCTAGGCCATTCGAGCATAGGTCCCACATTATAATCCCGACATTGGTCTGTGGAAACAAATTCATAAAAGGCCACAAGGCCATCCGGGCATGAGTCCCGCACGACAAGGTAGTTAATGCCAGGTTTCAAGACTGGTATAAGATAGGTTGATCTATAGGGTGTTAATCTAGCATCACAAGAAGTTTCTAAGGCATCTGATGCCAGGTCTGAAGGTGGGTGTACACTAAGCTGACCTACAGGAAGATTCTAAGGCATTTGATGCTAGAGAAATGCCCGAAAGCTCGCAAAAGCATTTGGTGCCAAAAGCTCGTCAGGATTGTAAAAAGGCTAGGAAACCCGTTAGGGCTATATAAAGTCAAGGAGCTCGCAAGGGTTAGAAAAATACCCGGAGGCTCATCAAGGCATTTGATGCCAGAAACCTAGAGGTTGTCAAGGCTAGAAAAGGTTAAGGAGTTCGCAAGGGTTAGAAAAATATCTGAAAGCTCATCAAGGCATTTGATGCTAGAAATCCCAGAGGTTCGTCAAGGCATTTGATGCTAGAAATCCTGGAGGCTCGTCAAGGCTATAAAAGACCAAGGTGCTTTCAAAGGCTAGAAAACTGGCCAAAACCTCATCAGGGCTGTGCAAGGTTAGAAAGCCCATCAGATTTGTATAAGGCTAAGGAGCTCGCAAGGGTTAGAAAAATGCCCAGAAGCTTGTTAAGGCATTTGATGCCAGAAAACTTGGAGGCTCATCAAGGCTGTAAAAGGTCAGGGAGCTTGCTAGAAAATTCCCCGAAACTCGACAATGCGAGAAAAATACTTGGAAGCAGGGCTAGAGAATACCCGAAAGCTCAACAGGATGAGAAAGTGCTCGAAAGCAAGTCAAGGTTGGAGAATGTCCGAAAGCTAGTTAGGGCTAGAAAATGCCTGATAAAGCAAGAAAATGCTCGGAAGATAAGTCAGGGCAAAAAAATTTTCAGAAGATCGACAAAGCAAGAAAATTCTCAAAAGATTAGTCAGGATAAGAAAAATGCATGAAAGCTATTTAGGGCTAGAGAATGCCCGACAGGGCAAGAAAATGCTCAGAAGATAAGTCAAAGCAGGAAAATGCCCGGAAGATTCAAGAAGAAAGAAAATGCTCAGAAAATTAGTCAGACTCGGAAGCTTGACAAAGCAAGAAAATGCTCGAAAGCTCGTCAAGGATAAACAAGGCCCGGAAGCACGGACAAGGCTAGAGAATGTCCATAAGCATGTATGGCTAAATAACCCCCAGAAGCATGTCAGGGCTAGAAAATACCCGTAGGCTCGTCAAAGCATTACTATATTACTCGGATCAATTTTTTCCAGACAAGGTCTTAGACCTAACTAGTCGGCAGGACAAGTAAGAAGAAAACAAGAACATCATGTGCTCATCCCCGGAAAAATAAGCCACATGACCCAGACCATGAAGATAACTGTCACCTTCAAACCTAAAGAATCAAAGACCGGCGAAGGGACCTTTGGTGCTACATAAAGATTTCTCAAAGTAAGTCGCAAGCTGTCAACATAAGATAGGGCCACGAGGCAAGATTTGATAAGCTGATAAGCAGTCCCACCTGTAAAAAGAAAGACTCAAACGACCGGCTCCTAATCAAGACTTGAACAACAATCATGCTTGGAACCAAGAGAAAAGACCTGACCTTAGGACAAGTTGACTTCAAGTTAGATAGACTTACCCTCTCAAACGTCAGGGCGAGTCTTCATAAGGAAGTTACTGTTTAACAACTATAATCCAGCAAATCCCTTTTATGCCTGTGATCACGAAATTTTCGACTAATTATCTGGTGAAAATCCCTTATCCAAAGATCGGCCACATTATTGTCAGATTATTAGGAAATGCTATATTTATCCCTACTTTCTTACACTATAAAAAAGAAACGATCACAAAGGTAAAGATAAGCTATTCTCTCACACCAATACTCTGAATGCTCAACCATTCCTTACTCCCGCCTTATTTTTCAATTTACTGACTTGAGTATCGAAATGACTGCCATAGGTGCCAACCGCCTCACTTTCTCCTTTTTGCAAGTCTAATCAATTACAATATAGTTTCGATCCGATCACATCATAATTTTAGTTTCAACAACATTAATATACAAACAGAATAAAAACTAAGAATCTATATAAAAGGAAGACAAATGAAAGCTCATTTTGAACTGTAAAATACGAATTCAAAAATTTGACCTACCAAAAATTCAAAAAAACTTCTAGATCAGTGGCGACTAAGTGGATAATTGCCCCCTTAATTTTTTTTTATAAAAAACTTCCTTTCTTTTTTAAATTTTATAATTTTATAGTAATATTTCCTCACCTTGTTTTTTAAAAAACTTTTAAAAAAATGGAGTTATATTAATATGAATTGAATTAAAGTTTTAAACATAACAAAAATCAATGATATTATTAAAAATTAATAAATAAATATAATTTATACTTTTTAATTTATAAGTTTATAATTTTGACATTTGATATTACCAATTACAATTATATGTATTAGAAAAGTATTTTCTAGCATAAAAATACGAATAATTGGTTATATAATAGAATTAAATATTAATAATTGGTTAAATATTATTTAATCACATATATTAAAGAATATATTTTTAATAAGATTAACAATTAAAATATTATATTAAATTCTCTATAGAAATTCATTGGGATATATATATTTTTTAATTTCATTAACTTTTATACTATAATTTTTCATTCTTACAATTTTTCTTTCACAAAATAGATTAATTCTATTTTGCATTTATTAACAAAACCGCAGTTATTATATTTTTTAAAAAATATCATTTGATCTTTTCACAATATATTATAAGCTTATATCAATATATTAGAATTAAAATTAATTAATTTTATTTTCAAATACATTTTAAATATGAGTATATTAATAAATTAAGAAATAAATTGTATTTAAAAAAAATACTTATAATAAGCGAAAAATTAAAATATATAATTATAAAATAAAGAATATTAAAATTCGTCACCCTTAAATTGAAATTTTGGCTTCGCCACTTCTTTTCAGAACCACTTTTTACTCTGATTGCACCGGCCGATGAGTCTTGAAAAGATGGACACTCTAGAAAAACACAACCAGGAGGAATTGGCCCTCAGTCTCACACTGAGGCATTGAGCGGAGCCCTTCGGAGAATTTCAGCCATCAACTGCTCCTAGAAACAAGAAGATCCATCCATATTTAAGACCTCAAGATCTACGACTACTCCATATCTAGCCGTTATTGGAAATGAGTCATCTTAAAGAAACAAGAAGTGCCATTCGGATCGAGACGATTACTTCATCTAGGGTTAAGGGGAAGACATGCAATCTAATAGAAATGCAGGAAAAGAGGCAACAACGAGCTCTTATAATCCATTGCGAAAATAGCGAATCCAAAAATTTAACTCATAACCTATTAACACATTTTTTTTTCTTCTAAATCTAAATAGTTCATAAAAGCTTTTAAATAATCTAGCTATTATCCATAGAATTCTTTTTTTTTTTTCTCTAAAAGTTTAAAATTTATTTTTATAAATTTAAATTGTCTAACATATAATTTTAATCGTGTTTTATTATTTCTTTATATAAAGATTAATTAAATAAAGAGTGAATAACTTATTTTATAAATATTTTTTTTAAAAAAATTAATGTACTATAAATTAATAAATTAAAATATTTGATATTCTGTGATCCAGAGAATAAGTTTTACAATGGTTGAGTAAGTTTGAATGGAGATGAAGGAGCTTCTCCCCCTTTTATTCCCTTCACTTTGTCCGCTAGTGATGCCTAACGGCCTCTCTACTATAGTGCCACTCGTCACTATTGTTCAAATCCGTACTTATGATGTGCCAGAGTCCCTCTCTACACCAGTCGGCATTTCCTTCGGTGCGCATGCAGGTAAAACTGCGAAGTGACTAGACTTGTTGTCCTTCCTTATGTCATGTCATCGGACTGAGCTTCTTCCTACAAGACTTGGGTCAGGGCGGGTCAGGGTAGGAGGCGTTGAACCAGTCTATCGAGGTAGACTTTGGGAGCTCTGGGCTTGAGTCGTCTCTTTGGGCTTGGCATTCTCTTATTGATGATTAGAAGCGAATTTTCTAGTTTGAAAATGACAGAGAAATAGGGTGTTGCTGTAAAAATAATATTTGGGATTGTAGTTTTATTGATAAGAGAATTATTATCAAAGTTAATTGAATTTTTAGAAAATTTATTAGTTTTATCTATATTAAAATTACCCAAGTAAAATACCCTTTTATTTTATAAAATTAAATTGTTTAGTAATTTGTTTAAAGACTCTTAATTAATTTATTTTGGACTTGATAAAAAAATTAAATAATATGAATATTTAATCAATAGGTATTAAATAATATGTATAGTTAAAATTATATGCACTAAATAATAAAAATATTCAAAATAGATTAATAAATCTTTGATTAAAAAAAACATAAAAGATCTTTAATAAAAGGATTTAAAAATTTTAATTTTATAAAATATAAAGATGTTTTTAATTGTATAATTTTAAAATAAAGACTAATTAATTTTTTTAAAAAAATTTAAAAACTTAATAATAATTTTTCTCTTATATATTTTGAAATAAAAGAATACCTAATTATACCTGGATAATCTAAAAAATTTAGGGGTCCTAGTCCTTTAAAAAATTTAGGGGTCCCTAGTACTTTGTTTCCATGTAAATCTGTCGTTACTTATGAGATGATCTATGAGCCACTGCCTCGCTACCACTTGTTGGAGAGAGACCATTAAAGCCATGAGTTGAAAAGTCTCCAAACCTGCAAGAGAACTGAGAAAAACTCAACCAAATAAAAGAAGGAACATAGGCAGCCCAAAGCTAGAGCCCCTCAATTATAGGCACTATTCCAACCATAAAGAAATAAGATTTATTTACAACTCACCCTGAGTAGGGAGGCCACCTATTGACCAAAAGCGAAGAAGTCTCCAAGGGATAAGATATAGAGTGAGCATTCGGTCGATTCGGTTTAAAATCAAACTGAATTGAATAAATTAAAAATTAAAAATTGAAATTTTAGTATTTATATATATTCAATCGAATCAATTTTGATAAGAAATCAAATCAAATTAAATCGATCTGATTCAGTTTGATTCGATTTGATTTGATAGGTTTGAAGTTTTAATAAATTTTTTATTTTTTAGTCTTTATTTTTAGTATTTTAAAATTTAATTGAAATATTTTAACTTTAATATAATCTAATCTATTCATATTATTGAAAATAATATATTATTATACTAATAGGTTCGGTTTGATTTTTTTTTTTTATTTTTTTATAATCAAAATCAAATCGAATCAAAATAATTAAAATTTTTAAAATTAAAAATAAAACTGAATCAAAATGTATAAAAAATTAAACTGAATTTTCAAATTATTTTAATTCGGTTGATTTTTTTAGTTTCAACCGAATAATGCTCATCCCTAGTAAAATATACTGACGAGACACACAAGAAGGGACTAAATCTTGAAAAAACGGAGGTCCTCTCCTTACAAGGAGAGAGAGATCCTGCAAGATTATTTATGATGGTTTCATTTGCAATTTACTTATTCAGTTTGTTATAACATTACAATAATATTGGAATGACAGAAGTTTTTACATTATAATTTTTGATAAATGATTATTTAGATTCGGTTAAGAGTTTTAATCAGTATTTCTTGATTAAGATGAAAAAAAAAGAAATAAAGGTTAGAAAATGAAAAATTTTATTAAAATTTTTTAAAAATTAAAATTTTTTAAAAATTAAAAAAAGAGTTTTTAATAAATAGAGGTTATTTATAATAAAAATAAAATTTTAATATATAAAATTATAAAAATATTTAAAATATCTAAAAAAAATAATTAAAATATAAAATTGACCCCTAAACAATAAAATTTCTATATCAAATTTTGTGACAAGTCTATAGCTCTCGTCACACTTTTAAAATCGTATGTCTCGAAATTTTTTTTCGAAAAATTATAATGAGTCTCTATTGAATGTTGGTATTAAAAATTAAATTCGTTCAAACCGTAAAATTTAAAATTAATTATTGCATGCGATTTTTATTAAATTAATATTTTAATATTATATACAGTTTTACAGGGTGAACTGTCTATAAAAATTAAAAGCATAACTTAGAATTTTCGTAAATTACGGTAGCCAATTGGGTTCGGTCATGGTGGTGGCCGACTATTGCATCAATTTTAAAATTTGAAGATTTCATTTAATTGTTGTTTTTAAAATTTAAAGTGATCATTGCAACTCAGAAGAATTTTAAGAACTTGTGCAATTATTGAACTGAACTTTAAAGAAGTCAATTAATTTTAATATATTTTTGAAAATTAAAAAAAACTAATCAATTAATTTTCTTATAACACAGTAACTATATAATAACTTTCTTTACGTTTAACTTCCCACTCTCCTACAATTATTATAATAAAAAAAAATTATATATAATATTCCCAAAATAAACTAGTCTTCCTTTTAGTATTCCGTAGTTAGAAGTGAGCAGTATTCGGTTCAAATTGAAAAATTTAATCAAACTGAATTGATTTAACAATTTAGTTCGGTTTTTTATACATTTCGGTTCGGTTTTATTTTTAATTTTAAAATTTCAGTTATTTTGATTCGGTTCGGTTTTGATCAGAAAAAAACTGAAAAAATCGAACCGAATCGATTAGTAATAATAATATATTTTTTCAATAATATAGAGAAATTAAATTATATTAAAATTAAAATATTTTAATTAAATTTTAAAATATTAAAAATAAAGGGTAAAAAATAAAAAATTATTAAAAATTAAAACCGATCAAATCGAACCAAATCAGACCGGTTCGATTTAATTCGATTTCTGACCAAAATCAGTTCGATTCGATTTTCATAAACACTAAAATTTTAGTTTTCAATTTATTCAGTTCGATTCAATTTTGAACCGAATCGAGCTAATGCTCACCCCTACCCGCAGTGGAAAAAGAATTTCCATGATATTTTCCATGGACTTGTTGAATAAGAGCTCTTACATGAAGTGGAGGACCATAATTTTCAAAATCATAAATTGAAGTAGTGAATTCTGGCGGCACAACTTTATTATTCTTTAAGGTCTTTGGTCTACTTCCTCTACTGCAAGCATTTTGAATGCAGTATTCTTGGAATAATTTACTATTCTTCGTTTCTTTTTTTCTCATTATCATTATTAAGAAATTAACACAGTACTCAATCATAGAATAAAACAAGAAAGGAAACTTTTTTAATTTTTAAAAATACATTAATTGGTCAACATATTTATAAATATTTAACAATTTAATTACATCCATTTTTTAAAATTAACTATTTAATCATTCTATGTATTTTAGATTTTAATAATTTCTAATCATTTTTTATAATTTTACAACATAATTATTCAATTTTTCTAATTTTAAATCACAATTATTTAGTTTATGCAAATTAAATGGTAATAGTTCAAAAAAAAATAAAAATAAAATAATATCTTCTAAATAGAGGAATTAAACGATTAATTTTATTAAATTATAAAGACTAAATAATAATTTTTTTCTAGTCTAACTTTATTTAGTGGTTAAAGGTATATTTAACTCACTTAGGGATCTAAATTCGAGTTCTATTTTCATTCTCTAAAATTTAACAAAATTCACAATTTAGTCCTTGTTTGAATAAGTAATTTAATCTTTAATTTTTTTTATTTTATTATTAAAATAGTCATTTTATTAATTTTATCATTAACGAATTATTAATTGAAGAAATCAACTTAAATTAAAGGATTAAATTGTTATAAATTAATATAAATTATTGAATTAAAAGGACTAATTTATTATAAAAAAATAAATTATTATAGTTTGACAGTAAAATTTAAGAGAATGATTATTCTATTATTATAATAAAATTTTAAAGACTAAATTATTTATTACTAATATAATGTGGATTAAATTGTAAATTTTGCTAAACTTAAGGAACTATGTTATAAATTACTTTTTTTTTAAAAGAAAAAAAAAAACCAACACCTACCCAAGTTTAGTCTTTTATTGTTCTGCCATAACACGTTGAACCTTAAGAAGAAAACTGTAATAATGAAATTAAAAAATTAAAAAAATAGGAAAAGAACAGAAGAAGAAGACAGGTAGGAGGCAAGAACCTTAGAATTTCCTTATAAATTAATAGTAGTCAGATCATGTGGCCGATTCCTACGTCAATATGAAAAAGTTGTTCCTTCTTGACTGACTCTTCAAGCACTGAAACTTTTCCTATATAAGCACCACCCCAGTCTCTCCTTCGCACTCAGGCTCTCTCTTCTCTAGCTAATTCCGAGCTCTATTGCTTTAGCTACTTCTTCTTCTTCTAAAGCTTTAGCTGCTCCCAATTACTTGAAGTTTTTATATTCTGCAAGCAACCCAGAAAAACAAATGGCTGCTTCTTCAGTTCTCAGATCAAGCTTTCTTCTTCCTTGTGCTTATATTCAAGATACCCATTCTTTCTCTACCCAGCTGCTGCCTCATAAACCCACCAACACCAAGCGAAAGGTGATCATTTGATTGATTTCTCGTTTTGTTTTGTATTTTTTATTTTAAACTTTTGAAAATAAAGATTAAATGGGTTGTGTCTGGTGTTTCAGCTCCGTGGAACTGTAGTAGCTGCCTTGGACAATAATGCAAGAGATGATAATGGTGCCATGGTTATAAGAGAAAACGAGACAAACCAGAGAAGATCTCTTAACTTCTCTGGAACTAAACCATCTACACCAATCCTTGATACTGTTAACTTTCCCATTCACATGAAAAATCTTTCTGTTCAGGTAAAACTGAAAATTAATGAAGAAAACATATGCAAATTCATCCTTTTTCTGTTTAAATTTGTTCACACATATGTTGGTTCTGCAAATTTATATAGGAGCTTGAGGTATTGTCTGATGAACTGCGAGAAGAGATAGTTTATACAATTTCAAAGACTGGAGGGCACTTGAGTTCAAGCTTAGGAGTTGCAGAATTAACGGTATCACTTCACCATGTATTTAACACTCCTGAAGACAAAATCATCTGGGATGTTGGCCATCAGGTGAAATATTATAAATCTAGATCTATTTATATAAACAACTGAAGTTTTACTTAATTTTGTTTTCTTCTGCCAGTTTAATTAAGCTAATTAATCTTGCTTATTTTTGTATGGGTATTTGCAGGCCTACCCACATAAGATTTTAACAGGCAGGAGATCAAGAATGCACACAATTCGACAAACTTCTGGGCTTGCAGGGTTCCCAAAGAGGGATGAAAGCGAACATGATGCCTTTGGAGCTGGACATAGTTCTACAAGCATTTCAGCTGGGCTAGGTATGGCAATTGGCAGAGACTTGGTGGGGAAAAAGAATCATGTAATTGCAGTTATAGGTGATGGTGCTATGACGGCAGGACAGGCATACGAGGCAATGAACAATGCAGGATATCTTGATTCGAATCTTATTATAATCTTGAATGATAACAAGCAAGTTTCTTTGCCTACTGCTACTGTGGATGGCCCTGCACCTCCTGTTGGTGCTCTGAGCAAAGCCTTAACTCAGCTACAATCAAGTAGGAAGCTTCGCCAGTTGCGTGAAGCTGCAAAGGTTAGCCTTTAATTCTTTGTTATAGCCATTTCCAGGACTTTATGCTATAAGTTTAGAACCTCAGTTAATAACAAAAAAAGTAATGGTTTTGATGCATTTAACAGGGCATCACAAAGCAAATTGGAGGTCAAACACATGAGGTTGCAGCTAAAGTTGATTCCATTGTTAGAGGAATGGCTGCTGGTTCTGGGGCCAGCTTATTTGAAGAGCTAGGACTCTACTATATCGGTCCAGTTGATGGCCACAGCGTGGAGGACCTTGTAACTATATTAAAGAAGGTCAAGTCATTACCTGCACCAGGACCTGTACTTATCCATGTGATCACTGAGAAAGGGAAGGGTTATGCTCCAGCTGAAATAGCTGCTGATAAAATGCATGGTACATCTCATTCTTCTTCAAAGAGAACTAGTCTAAATTTGCTTCTATGGACTTTTATTAATTGTCAAGCTTAATGAGTTTTGTTTTCTTTAGGTGTTGTGAAATTTGATCCAACCTCTGGGAAACAATTGAAGTCCAAATCAAGCACTCGTTCCTACACTCAATACTTTGCAGAGTCTTTGATTGCTGAAGCAGAGAGAGACGATAAAGTCGTAGCCATCCATGCTGCTATGGGAGGAGGCACAGGGCTTAATTTGTTCCAAAAACACTTCCCAGATAGATGTTTTGATGTTGGGATAGCAGAACAACATGCTGTTACCTTTGCTGCTGGTCTAGCAACTGAAGGCCTAAAACCTTTCTGTGCTATTTACTCTTCTTTCCTTCAAAGAGGTTATGATCAGGTAAATAAAATTGCAATTTTTAGAGCTTAATTACTTTGGGAAAACAAGAATTATGAATGAATGTGTAGTTTAATTTTACATTGGTGATTTGCAGGTGGTACATGATGTGGACCTTCAAAAGCTTCCAGTTAGATTTGCAATAGACAGGGCTGGCCTAGTTGGTGCAGATGGTCCAACCCATTGTGGAGCCTTTGATGTTACTTACATGGCTTGTTTACCTAACATGGTAGTCATGGCTCCTTCTGATGAGACTGAACTGATGCACATGGTGGCTACAGCGGCAGCCATCGATGACCGCCCCAGTTGCTTTAGGTATCCTCGAGGAAATGGAATTGGTAAAACTCTTCCACCAAACAACAAGGGGACACCTTTAGAGGTACTTTCGGAAAAAAAAAACGGGACACAAATTTTCCCTCTGCATTTAGATTCTGCATATGCAAACTGATAAAATTTGTATTACAGGTTGGTAAAGGAAGAATTCTAAAGCAGGGGAGCAGAGTTGCTATTCTGGGTTATGGAACAATAGTACAAAATTGCTTGGCCGCAGCTGAGCTTCTGAATAAATTTGGCATCTCAGCAACAGTGGCTGATGCCAGATTCTGCAAACCTCTTGATGGGGAGTTGATTAGGCAGCTAGCTAAAGAACATGAGATACTCATCACTGCTGAAGAAGGATCCATAGGAGGATTTGGTTCTCATGTTGCTCATTTCTTGTGCTTAAACGGATTATTAGACGGAAATCTTAAGGTACTTTCCCATTAATTCAAAGCCTGAACTATCAAAATTTCTTGAATTCTTTTGAATCAATTTCTGATGTGATGATACTTGTCATGTTGCAGCTGAGGCCTATGGTGCTTCCTGATAGATATATCGACCATGGATCTCAAGCAGACCAGATGGAAGAGGCAGGACTCGGTTCAAAGCATATCGCAGCCACAGCTATGTCATTAATAGGAGAGAAAAAAGATAGCCTTCACCTGCTAAACTTATGAGCCAAAAACACTTGTTCAAGTGTAAAATCTATAGCTTATAGCAAATGGGTCGTCCTCTTCATTGATTACTTTTGTATATGAAAGAAAGAAGAGTGCTCTCTATGCATAAATAAGTTGATATTTGTACTGCAATTTAAGCAAAACTAGGCAGGAAGAAAAGAAGCTTTCCTTGCATGTATTGAATTCCATTGTTTAATTTCATTAACAAATTCCCAGCAATTGCCATTGCCTAGTCTTGCTTCATCTTTTGTTTCTTAGATCTATTGGAAGACAAACGGTAGAGTACGTAGACCGTAGTCGCTATGTTAGACTTTAGGGGCATGGATGAACCTGTCATATCAAATTTTAAAATTATTGTAAAATAAAATTAAACTAAAATATAAAAAAATTAAATTAAATCAAATTAAAATAAAAAAAATTCGATTCAATTCTGTTACACAATATTTAAATTACTCTGACAGAATGTTTTATCTCGATTGATTTTTAAGGCCTTTACTTTTTTATCTAATTTATTCTTAATTAAATCCAAAAATTTAAAGAAGTAACTTAAAGTCTCAATCTAATGAGATATCAAATAGATATAACCTTATAGAGAAGTCATTCATTATGAAATAGATTCCCTCCATCCCTAATCCCATATACATAGTATCACATTTACTAAAATAAATTATGCAATACTTACAAGTTGACATATCTACTTTGTCAATATTACCTAATAAGCTTTTTTTGACTCATCATTGCATATGTTTTAACCTATATGGCCAAGCATAATACGCCATGTATTGATATCATTCATAAACGTATCAAAAGATATATAATAGGGAAAACATATATTATGGGAGTTACTTGTAACATCGAAGCCAATATGACCAATCAAGAAATATCCAGAATAACTAGAACTTGTACTTAAAATAAGTTTATACATTTTTCATGAAAAACTAATAGAGAGAACCAACACAAAAACTTAATTTCAATGAATTTATGGAATGAATGGATGTTATTTAGGAGTAGGGTCTACCTACTACACATAGTGAGCTTGCCGGTGATTAAACCATTCTCCTTCACTTTAGAGTTATCTTCTAATGAATATCCAACTTGCCTATAGAAGAAGTCGTCAAAATTCCACGAAGGTATTCTGATCATATTTTATATAGTTAAAGCATTTAACCTTAATAATGTTTTTCTTCTTCTATACAACAGGACCCTTTACCTTCCTTTTTATTGTTATTTCTTGTTGGACTTAGTTTTTCTTTTTCTTGCTAGTTTCCACCATCATGTTTTCACTAGTTCCCTTTCTTCCTTAGGAATTAGAGCTAATTATATACACTTTTGTACGCATTAGATTTAAACCCAGACGTTCATATTCTAATCCGAAGTAGCACATAACATCTTCAATGTACTTAATATGGATGTTATGAGTAAATAGTATTTTTCATGTGTTTCTAAGTTTTTAGGCAAAGTGCATATGACAGCTTGGACTTATTATTTATCAACTAAAATATGACGAGCATCATTTAACTCATTCACCATATTACTCATGATATTAAGGCATATTCTTATATCATGATTAGAACTCTTCTTATAAGTATCTAATAATATAATTTGAACAATAAGATTAGCAAGTAAGATTTCTTCAAATTCCTTTTTCAGTGCAGACCATATGTTTGTTGTTAAAACATATTTTGTAAGCTTATGTATAACAATATCATGCATACTGCTCACCAATGTGATATAAGTACTTGAATTCATTTCTTCCAAATATTGTGTTACCCTGCTCTAGTATTTGCAAAACTAGATTAAGAGATCTAAAGCTTTTAGTTCTTCGATCACATGCTAAATTTTCTTACTTTAAATTTTATAGTCATCCTCATTTAGTCATTCTTTCTTATTAAGATCAGCAATAAAGATTTAAAAGTAGATATTATTTTTAATTTAAATTAGAGATATTTGTGCACATAAATTAATGTTTTAGTTCACATAATAAAGATTTAAAAGTAGATATTATTTTTAATTTAAATTAGAGATATTTGTGCACATAAATTAATGTTTTAGTTCACATATACACTAACATTAATAATAATTAATTATATTAATAATTATTTTATATTAGATTTAGGGTAAAAAATTCCGATTATCATCTAAAATTCTAATATTTTATAAAAATTAATCACAATTATTTATATTAAGGTTCATGTCTTAAATTACTTATAATTATCACTACCCATTATTTACAGTTGCATGATCGACCATATAATTGCGATAATTTTTTTTTATAAATTAAATTAATTTAATTTTAACTTATTTTCATTTCTCTATAAAAATAAATTAAAATTAGATTTTTATAAATAAGGTATTGAAATTTATTACGATTTTTTTTCAGAGGATAATTTTTTTTTTTAAAAAAAAAAAACAAGTTTCTGCTGTGAATCTTGATGAAATGATCATCTTTCTAACAAAACAACATAGATTTGGGAGTTGAAGCCCTTAAAGTGGTAAAAGCTTAACATGTGAGCTGCTGGTAATGAGGTTAATTTTATTTAAATGAATTTATTTATTTTTACTTTTTTATAATTATTATACTTAAAATTACATATAGAAAGACTTCTAAGAGAATTTCAAGGCTACAACACTTTCAATAGTAGAAGCAGCATGCTAGGGCTATTAATTAAGAAATATGTGAACTATAATATATGTAGTTAGGTTTAACCAAGAAATATTAATTGTTGGTGCAATTATCAAAAAGAAAAAATCATATATATGATGTGACTGCATTTGTGTAATCCAACACCTGAGTGTATTTAAGAAATTTCCCTAACGGATGAGCAGTATTCAGTTTAAATCGAAAAAATCGACCGAATCGAATTGATTTAAAAATTTAATTCGATTTTTTATACATTTCAGTTTGATTTGATTTTTAATTTCAGAAATTTCGGTTATTTCGGTTCGGTTCAGTTTTGATCAGAAAAAACCGAAAAAATCGAATCGAACCGATTAGTGATAATAATATATTTTTTCAATAATATAGAGAAATTAAATCATATTAAGATTAAAATAGTTTAATTAAATTTTAAAATATTAAAAATAAAATGTAAAAAATAAAAAAATTATTAAAAATTGAAACCGATCAAACCGAACGGAATCGAACCGAATCAGACCGGTTCGGTTCGATTCGATTTCTAACCAAAATCGGTTCGGTTCGGTTTTTATAAACAATAAAATTTCAGTTTTCGGTTTATTCAGTTCGGTTCGGTTTTGAACCGAACCGACCGATTGCTCACCCCTACAGTAACTATTGTTTTGTTGAAATGCATCCATATGCTAACTTAAAGCTGAACAATGGGCTTAGCTAATAACTTCGAATTTTAACTCTATTCTTAAAATTTCAAGAGAAGGATAACCCAACCCTCTCTACGTCCATTGGTGGAGATATGGATTGGCTTGTTCCTTAAGGTTGGGCTCGCCTAGCATTACCCAAAGCCTTTCCCTGTATCACGATTGGGTAAAGCAATAGCGAGTCCATGCATGAATTTGCTTAGAAATTTGTCAACTCCTAAACTACTCTCCACTTGTTATTTTTCATATCATTTATATTATTAATAATTAATTGATTTTTTTTTTTATATTTACACACTTATATTTTATTTTTTTATGAAATATTTTAAATTTAAATGTGATCTAATAAATATTTAAATTTTAAAAAATATTATTTTTAAATACTTAAATTTTAAAAAAATATTACCTTAAATATTTAAATTTAAAAAAATAATTATTTTTAAACATAATTTAAAAATTATAAATTTAATTAAATTATATTTAAAATTATTATTTTTCAAATTTAAATATGTATTAAATTATAATTAAAATTAATATATTTAATAAATAAAACTGCTAAAATATAAGTGTATGAATATATTTTTAGCCTTAACTTTTTAAGACCAATAAGTAATTATTCGCAAAAAAAAAATGTTATAGTACTAAAATATTAAATATTCGAATGCATTATTTATTTATAATAGCTTTTAATTATTTTATAATTGATAATTTTATTATTTAAATTAATTTTATAATTAGTTAAGAAAATCTTAATATATATATATATATATATATATATATATGATGATATTAAATTTTTTAAATAAGGATATAAATTAAATGAAAATCTTATTATTTAAACTAATTTTATAGTTTGCTAAAAAAATTTAAAGAAGTAATTAAATGAATGAAAATATAACTAGAGTGTAAATGAATCGAGTCGAACTGAATTTTGAAGAGTTCAAACTTAGTTCGTTAAAATTTTTTTGAGTTCGAGCCGAATTCGAGGTTTACTCATTTCGAACTCGAGCCAAATATTAAGAAATTTAAGCTTAGCTCGTTTACCAAAGGAGTTTAAACAAGTCAAGTTTTTATCGAGTTTAGTCTCGAATAGTTACGAATAGTTCAATTCATTTACATGTATAATAAGTTTTAGTTTAAAACTAAAATAATTTTAGTTAAACAAGTATATTTACAGATTAGCTCGTAAACTTATCAATATGAGTTTTTAAATCTTAATAATCTAAATATATGCAAGTTTAAAAGTGTAACTAAACTATATAGAGCTAAATTTTAAAAAATTTAGATTTGGCTCATGAAAGTATATGCATGGTTTGAATTTATTTCTCTTATGATAATAATCTCAATTTACTTAACGAGACTGTTCATGAACCTACTCATGAACTCAGAAACAAGTCGAAGTCACGAGTCTTAACGAGCCGAATACTATAGAGTTCAAACTTGTCTCATTAACCAAACGAGCCTAAAAATTAAGTTCGAACTTGGTTCGTTTAGAAATCGAGTTGAGCTTGATCGAACTTTTATCGAATCGAACCCCGAATAGCTCACGAATGATTTGGTTCATTTACAACCCTAAATACAATTAAATTAATTTTAAAATTAAGATAATTAAAATAATATGTTCAAATGTTAAATAATTATTAAAATAATATATTTATATTTTCAAGTATAAATTAAAATAAAAGGTTAAACTTAATTAGTGAAAATTAAAAATATTAATGAAATAAAAAATTAAAAAAATTACAGTTATTTAATATTTTAATTTAATTGAGTTTTTATTTAAATCTAATTATAAAATATGATATAATTTATTAATTATAATTTTTATAATCCATAAATTAATTTAAATTGAATTAATTATTTTCATCAATTTTTTTTACAGTAAATTATTTTTATAGTTTATATTTTTTTAAATTTCATTACTATAAAGTATTTATTATGTATAAATAATAAATTAAAAATTAATTAAGTTAATTCTATATTTATTTTTTTCATATATAATATTATAATTTTAATACCATAATGAAATGAAATTATAAAATATATATTACAATGCGAAGAGGGGAGCAATGAATTTTTTAAACTACCCTTAATGGAATATGATAATAGCAAATTTACTTTATTTTGTTTAGTTATCAATTAAAAATTTTAAAAATTAAATTTTAAATTAATTATATTAACGTCTTTTTTAAATTCAAATTATATTATTAAGTAATATTTATTTTTAAATTAATTTAAGCTAAATCGATCATTATATATTTAATTAATTAAATTTTATTGAAAAATAATTTTAAAAGATTATTGATTTAATTTAATTTAATGAAAATATTATAAAATTTAAGAATTTTGTAACTACGTATTTTATTTTATTGTAAAAGAAAATAATATTTATTAAGTAATTTCTTTTAATACAATAATTCTATATATATATATAAGTATAACTAAATTATTTATATTTATTTCTAAAAAGTATTAATTTTAAATATATTATATATAAGGGAGGAATGCGTTTATTTTTTTAAAAATAGTAATATTTATATTTAAAATTTAAAGTGAATATGATATTTTTTCAATTATTTCATTACTTAGAAACTCAAAATTTTTATTTATTCATGTGCATACTCTCACTTAATTAAGGTTAAAATTTTAAGATAAGACTATTAAAATAATATATTCAAATATTCAATAATTATAGGATAGTACATATATAATATAAGGTTAAAATTTTAGTATAATACTATTAAAATAATATATTTAAAGATCTGATATTATATAACTATTGTTTAAAGTAGGCAGTGAGCTATCACCATAAAACAGAGTTATGTGGCAAGAATTTGATAAACTAATAAGCGGTTCCACCCATAGAAGAAAAGGTCCGGATGACCATAGTGTCCAAAACCGAGAGAAAAAAAGATCCAAACGCTTCAGATCGGCTTCAGGTCGGTTCATTTTGTCAAGACTCGCCCTTTTAGCTACAGGGCAAGACTCCATAAAAAAGTTATCATTAAACAGCTACAATCCAATAGGTCCTTTTTACGCCTACAATCACGAGATCCCTGACTACTTAGCTGGCGAAATCCGTTACCAATGATACAACAATATCATTGCTAGATTTTTAGAAACTACTATAATTAACATCACTTTCTTACAGTATAAAAGTTACGGATCAGAGAGACAAAGGTAGACAATTCTCTGGCACAACTTTTCTCAAGTTCTATATTCACCCTATTCTCCAATTTACTGACTTGAGCGTCGGACTGGCTGCTGTGGACACCCACCACCTCATGTTTTCTTTCTTGTAGGTTTAACCAATCACAGTACAGCTCTACTTTCGGCCGCATCATTTGGTTCTATTGCCGAAAATATCCATTGAATCCTTTTATTCATTTGGATTAAAGTCGGTCTCTTACTCCTTTTCTCTTAGAAAGAAATCTCTTTCTTCTCCCTATCGGAATGGCTGCTAAGGTTACTACAAATGAGAGTGCTATCGTTTCTTCCACCCTTGGCAATGGACAGAATATTCCCTCAATGGTCAATGAAGCAGATCCCAACAATATAAGCATTGAGCAAATACTCCAGTACGTCAGAAGGTTGCAGGTTATTTTTTAGCAATACAAAGCTCGGAAAGAGGCATCATTTAGGAAGGAAGTCTCTGTCGATACCTCAAGGACTAGGATAGAGGCAATCCATACGTGGTCCAAAGGGAAAGATAGGTTTGAGGAAAAGGAGCCATCAGATGATGTTCTGAAGGACACTGGCTGGAAGCTGGTACGGGCTATTCAAAGCTGCCGAAAAGGACAAAAAAAGGACAAAAGGATGAGCAAAAAGCAAGGTCAAAAGCCGTAGAAGCAAAGATATGAGGGAGAATGCAAAAGTTACTCGGTCTCCCGAAGAAGGAATAACCGAGGTAAGTATAAGAATTATACCCTATTGAAGGACTCATGGATACATATTTTAGTGTGGATCAAGAAAAATAACAAAGAAGTTAGATGGCCTCCTAAACTCAACCCTAAGAAAGCTGGAACGCGAGATAAGACCAAGTATTATCATTTTCATGAAGTCCACGGATATACAGCGGAGGAGTGCCGACAGTTGAAACACGAGATTGAGTGGTTAATAAGAAATGTCATACTTCAGAAGTTCATCAGAAAGAGTATAAAAGATAGGAGATCCAAGCTCGAGGTAACAATTCTCAAAACCACCCCTGACAGTGAATCTATGGGGGTTATTCATGAAATTATAGGAGGACCAAGTAGGAGTGACAATAAGGGGAATGTCACAGATGTTCAGCTCCTGGGTCAAACTCTAAATTTAGAAATTGATCAAGCCAAACGATCAAGTCTTTTATTTTATCTCTATAAAAATGTTCGTGATTTATGAAAATATTATAAAACTAGGATGCATTCTTCAAGTTTTTTTTTATAGGAAAATCAGAAATGTTGGATGGATGAAAGTGTGAAGACAAGAACAAGGCCATCCGGGCATTAATCCCGCATAACAAGGCATCTCATGCCAAGCCACAATGCAACTTCATCCAGGCCATAATCCGGGCGTTGGATCGTAGAAATATAAACGAATTCATAAAAGGCTATAAGGCCATTCGGGCATTGATCTTACATAACAAGGCATCTCATGCAGGCCACAAGGCAACTTCAGCTATGCCATAATTCGGGCGTTAGACCATGGAAACATAAACAAATTCATAAAAGGCCACAAGATCATCCAAGCATTGGTCCTGTATAACAAAGCATCTCATGTTAGACCACAAGGCAACTTCAGCTAGACCATAATCTGGGCTTTGGATTATGGAATCAGAGACAAACACATAAAAGGCCATAAGCTAATCACTAGGTCATCCAGGCGTTAGACCCACTAAAAAAAAATTTTAAGGCGGGAACCCGCCGGAAGATTGGGTGTTAGTCCCACTAAACTAAGGCCATAAGTCAGAAATCTGTCAGGCCAGAAGACCGAGTGTTAGTCCCACTAAAATATGGCTATAATTCGAGAATCTTTTAGGCTAAAAGTTCAGACGTTGGACCCACTAATCAAGGCATATCAACCCAGGCCATAAGGCAAGTTACGCCAAGCCAACCGACTGTGTGTTAGCCCTGCTTCACAAGATGTTTCTAAGGCATTTCAAACTCAGGTAGAAATATGCTAGGCCGACCGGAAGCACGTCAGGGCTGGAAAAGGGCAAGGAGTTCACACAGGCTAAAGAATGCTCAGAAGCCCGTTAGGGTTGAAAAAGGCCAAAGAGCTCACTAAGGCTAGAAAAATGCATGGAAGTCCATCAGGGCTGGAAAAGGCCAAAGAGCTCACACAGCCTAAAGAATGCTCGAAACCCTGAGGAGGTCGCAAGGGCTAGAGAACCACCGGAAGCTCGCCAGGGCTGAAAAATGCACGGAAGCCTATTAGAGCTGGAAAGGCCAAGGAGCTCTCAAGGGCTAGAAAACAATTGGAAACTCGCCAAGGCTAAAAAATGCACAAAAACCTGTCAGAGCTGGAAAATGCAAAAGAGCTTGCAAGGGCTAGAAAATGCCCGAAAGCTCGTCAGGGCTGAAAAATGCCCGGAACATCCCCAGGGCTAGTTAGGGCTAGAGAAATCCCGAAAACTCATCAAGGCATTAAAGTGTCACTTCGATCACTTTTTGCTAGACAAGATCTTACACCTGGCTAGTCGGCAGGGCAAGTAAGAAGAAAGCAAAGACATCGTTGGTTCAGTTCGGATAGAGGTTGACTTGGTTCAATGGACTGCACTAAGGCCGCACAGTCAATATGTTTTACACTCTAAGACCGTGACACATTTCACAACCAAACCACTAGGGAAGGAAAAGCAATGCGAGTATGAAAGGCCAATCTAAACAAGCCGTGTTCTCCAAATCATGAAAACAATTGTCATCTTCAAATCTAAAGAGTCGAACACCAGCGAAGAGACATCTGATGTTACACAACAATTGGCCAAAGTAGGCAGTGAGCTATCACGATAAGATAGAACTACGTGGTAAGGATATGATAAAATAATACATAGTTCCACCCCTAAAAAAGAAGACCCGGATGATCGTGGTACCCATAACCGAAAGAAAAAAAGATTCGAATATTTCAAGTCGGTCTCAGGTTGGTTCAGCTCTTTAGGACTCGCCTTCTTAGCTATAGAGCAAGGCTCCATAAGAAAGTTATCATTAAATAGCTACAATCCAGCAAGTCTTCTTTATGCCTGCAATCACGAAATCTCCGATCAATTAGCCGACGAGATCCTTACTAACGAGCAGACCATATTATTGTCGGATTTTCAGGAACTGCTATAATTAACCCTACCTTCTTACAGTATAAAAGTTAAGGATCATATAGATAAAGGTAGGCAATTTTCTAAAGATAATTCTCTAGCACAACTTCTCTCGAGTTCTATATTCGCCATATTCTCTAATTTACTGACTTAAGCCACTCTCCATGGGCACCCACCACCTCACGTTCTCTTTCTTGCAGATTTAGCCAATTACAACGTAACTCTACTTTTGACCGCATCAATATTAAATAATTATATAAAAAAAATTATGTTGCTGATGATATTTTATGAATTTAAGATTTTAAATTATTAACATAATATATTTAATTTAAAGATAAAATTATGATAATTCAATAATTTTATTTAGTTATTTCATAATTTTAAGAGTTGACTTAATTTTAAAATTAATAATATTAATAAAACTTAAGTATTATAATTATAATGCTATATAAATTCAAAAACTTGATAATGGTAAAACTTTAAAAATATTAGTTTTAAAATCTATAGATTATTTTTTATTAATATATTGTTTCTTGAATTAATTTTGAATGAAATTAGAATTTACATGTCTATAATATCTATAATTTTTTTAATATCTATAATTCTACTAATTTATTATAGAATTTTGAAGTAGATGATATTTTTATTATTTAAACTAATTTATGTGTTAATAAAAAATTTCAAATTCGAATATAGGAAACATAAATACAATTAAACTTTAGGGATAAGAATTATTAAAATACATTCAAATATTTAATATATAGTTATAATAAAATTATTGATGTAGGTCAATATTAGAATATATTAAATCTCGATCTCAATAATTCAAATCACGTCAACTATTCAGATGTTCTATAACTCCTAAAAAAGTGGTGAAATCCTAATCACGATAGGACATTATTCACATCAGAATATTATTTTTATTTAATAGAATTTCATATTCTATCTTATTTAGAACTTCGTATTCTATCTTATTTAGGATTTTATATCATATCTAAACTCTATCTAACACACTATATAAGGAGCTCACAATCTCTATAATCAGGTACATTATTCTCTCTCTCAATAAATTCTACAATTTACTCATCACACATACTAACTTAAGTATCGGAGAGGTTGCCAAAGCAACACACCCGTTATTTTCTTTTATCTTGCAGGTCCATACTCGAAGAATTATTATGTGAATAATATCATTGGCACAGTCTGTAGGAATCGATACAAAAAGCTATGTATCTCCCTTACACTTTTTTATTATTAATATTTATATTAGAAATTTGGACTTATGTGATGAACAATTTTCATCGGTAAAGGGTTATGTTCTGTCACATAAAGCTTACATGACATATTTACGATGAAATTAATCATATGTTTGGTATCGTCATCACAAAATTTCTACAACTGAATTTGTGTCTATCGCTACTATTACGATGGACTTTGTGATGGCATTGCTAAATCAGCGACGAAATTCCACCGTCGCTAAATGACTTGCATAAATATTTTATTACTTTTAAGTATCGCTCAAGTTCTCATTAAGCATGAAGGTCAATCAGTATTAGTCCTTTATTAAGTTTATTTTACAAGATCTACCATTATATTAATGGCTTAGAAAGAACCCTTTATTGTATAAAGGAAAAAAAATTTATAAATTATCTTATTGCAAGATGGTTGATGTTTACACACATCAACCAAGTAATATTATGTGCTTAACAACCAGTGAATTAATTTTGTAGATGAGATTTAACAGGTTATATTACCTATAAAAGAGGCACAACTCTAAAGTGATAGTACGCTCCACATATCGAAAGACCCTTCTTCAAATTCAAGTGACCTATTGCTCCCCTAGGCGACGTAAGAGCGCCCTTTGAGGCAATCAATTACCCATTTAGGCGACGTAAGAGTTCCCCTAAGCGATGTAAGAGCACCCTTTCAGACAATCAATTGCCCATTTAGGCGATGTAAAAGCACTCTTAGGCTGCGTAAGAGCGCCCTTTCAGGCAACCAATTGCCCACTTAGGCAACATAAGAGCGCCCTTAAGCGACATAAGAGCCCCTTTTCAGCCGCTCTTAGGCGATGTAAGAGCGCCCTTTCATGCAACTAATTGCCCACTTAGGTGATGTAAGAGAGCCTTTAGGCAACATAAGTGCACCCCTACGTGACGTAAGAGCGCTCTTTTAGGCAATCAATTGCCCACTTAGGTGACGTAAGAGTGCCCTTTCAAGCAACCAATTACCCACTTAGGTGACATAAGAGCGCCCCTAGGCGATGTAAGAGCACCCTTTCAGGCAATCAATTACCCACTTAGATGATGCAAGAGCACGCCTAGGCGACCAAAAAGCACCCTTTCAGACGACTAATTGCCCACTTAGGCGACGTAAGAGAGCCCTTTCAAGCAACCAATTACCCCCTTAAGCGATCTGCATGCCCTCATCAACAACTGATGCCCATGCAACTTCTTATGATGGCAGCGTAGTACCAGATCTCATCAATATCAAGCCATCAAAGTAGATATGAACATAAGTCAGGTAACATTTATTTAATCATACAAGTTCTTCTATTGAAACACTTATATATTAGTTACATAATGATAACTTTAGTCCTCTCACCTAAATTAAAATGCACCCATAAAACATCATTACCATAAAATAAGTAGCAAAGAACCAAAAGCCTCAAAGGTCAAAACATAAGACGACAAGTTTATCAAAGGGAATAATCCAGTATTGAACCTAAACATTCAACCACTGTAGGGGGGACTACTGATGTAAATCAATATTAAAATATATTAAATCCAAGTCTCAATAATCGAAATTACATCAACTATTCAGATACCCTATAACTCCTAATAAAGTGGTAGAATTCTAATAGGATATTTTCCATATCAGAATCATATCTTATCTTATTTAGGACTATATATCCTATCTTTTCTAGAATTCCCTATCATATCTAAACTCTATCTAACACACTATATAAGGAGCCCGCAACCTTTATAATCAGGTACACCACTCTCTCTATCAGTAAATTCTATAATTTACTCATCACACATATGTCAAGTATCAAAGAAGTTGCCAAAGCAACTCACCCGGTATTTTCTTTTATCTTGTTGGTCTATACCCGAAAACTTATGATATGAACAACATCAATTATTATATTAATAAATATTAATTAGTAATATGTTTAAATTTAATTAATGGATGATATTAAAGAATTAGATAATTTTGATAGTGATTATTAAATATTAAAATGCATTATTATTCAAATATTTGATAATTATGAAAATTAATATTAAAATAGTAAATATCAAAATGAGTATTAACATAATGATTAACTGATAATAAGTTTTTTTTTATTAGTAGAAGATATTAAAATATAAAATATTTTTTTTGATACATAGGAGGGGCGACCCTTTAAACAGTGGTAATCCGACGAGGATAAGAAATATCCTGCAAATCAGCGTGTAGTAATTTTGCAACAGCTCTAGGTAGACTCAAAAATTGCCTCAACCCACCAAAAGTTGACGTCACCCTAGATTAGCTAGCCCATCCGCAACACAATTTGCTTGTCTATAAACATGCATAAACCTCACTTGCCAATTGAGGCATAACAGCTAACGACATTGATACAATACATTAGCATGGCACAAATTCTTACATATGTCGGCTTTCATTAGATCAAGGCCAGCTTTAGAGTCCATTTATACCATTAACCGTTTGATCCCCATATTCCATGCTACCCGAAGACTAAATAATACAGCATGCAATTCTGCATCTTTTGAGGAATAAATACCCAGATGGATGTAATAACCCTTCAACCATACTCCACACCAATTGTGCAAGACTCCCCTGCACCTCCCCTTCCTGGGTTCCCTTTTACCGCTCCATCTGTGTTTAGTTTAACCCAATCAAGAAAGAGAGGTTTCCAAGCAATATTTACCAACAATCAGGTATGGTTTGGAGCCCTATTACTCTGTAAATACCAAGCTCAGAGATTATGTTCTAACTGTAACTTAAAACAACCGATTTGTTGGCTTAACTAGAAGCGAATGTCACGAAACACATCTGCATTCCTCCATTTTCATATCTAGTCATAAACCTAAAAATAGGACCTGTGTAGAAGGTGAATCAAAACATAATCCACATTCAAAATCCTGGGACCGAGAGAACCAAGTAATAATATCCATTTGAGCTTGTTTATGGTTTTAACCCATTGACTGTACTTGAACTTATTCCTTTACCTTTACATGAGCTTGCTAGTTTAGATGGTGCTAAAAAGACAGATTTGGTGAACTCCTTGCATAAGAAGGCTTAATCTAACATAGAGAATAGGAACAAGGTGTATGCTGACAGGGAAAACAGGGAACAGAAGAAAATGGTGTTTGTTCCTAGTGATTGGATTTGGGTGCACTTCTAAAAGGAACAGTTTCAAAATCAGAGGAAGAATAAATTGGATACTCATGGTGATGGTCCATTTCAAGTCTTAAAGTGAATCAATGACAATGCCTATAAAATATACTTGCTAGGTGAGTATGGGTTATTGCTACCTTTAATGTGCTTGACTAGTCTCCTTTTGACCATGTTGCAAATTTGAGAACAAATCTTTTCGAGGAAGGAGGGAATGATATGAACCAATAAGCACAATCACATAGGAATCAAGAGAGCAAGGATCCATTGGTTCTTCCTAGTGGACCAGTGATAAGGAGCAAAACTAAGAAGTTTGAAGCAGCTATGAATTTAGACATTTAAGAACAAGTAACACAATAATTGACTGAGCTTACCGTTGGAGCATGTCTTGTGGAGCTTGAACACACACCTAAGCTACTCAACTTTCTTAAGGTGTGTAATGGAGATGTGGCTGCCTAATTTATTCAGCCTTGTTATGATGGGTTTGCTATGTTTTATTATTTAAACACTTACTTTATTTTGGTTTTATTTGGACTTGTATTCTGGCCATAATTTATCTTCAAAGTTTTAGAGTGTTGGCCATATTTTGGACTTATATTTTGTCACTTATGAGTTGATGTGTTATTTTAGTGTGTGATTGGGCTTGGACCTTATGTGTGGTTCGACCAAGCCTAAGAAATGTGTCTTAAGGTTTTATTTTTTCTTCTTACTATATAAAGATAAGGAGCACTTGTAAGAGGAAACTTTTGAATCAAAATTTTCAGAATTCTTCTTCATGTCTTTAGTGTGTATTACTTTAAGTGAGACTGAGGATTTGCTCTCATCAATTGCATCAAGAATCTTAGCTAATTTATCAACAATTCATTATGGCATTTTGTCATATTCTCATCTAAATCCTTCTATCATTGGTGTTTTAACTTCTCTAATTATGGGGTGCTATAAAAGGTGGGTTTATCAAATCTTTGGATTTCATATCTACTTATGTGTGTGGGTTTGAGGCTTGTGCCATAGAACTCCATATCATAACATCATCAACATTGGTTGAAAAAAAATTTTTTGATTTTTGAAAATTCACCCGTTGTCCTGAAGCAAGCCTAAATACTTCCAAACAATCCTTAATTATCATCTTGTTGAACAGAGGCCTCTCCAAACAGTAAGAGATCATCAGCAAAGAATAAAAAAGAGAGTGGGGGACCATGTCAGCTTATTTTGATTAGACACCATTCACCTGAATTAATAGCTCTATTAATCAAGTGGCCTAACCGCTCCATAGCCAAAACAAATAAAAAAGGGATAAAGGGTCCCTCTGATGAACTCCACAGGTAGGAGAGAATTGTTCCGACATTTGGTTATTCTAACAAACCCGTATATGATATGACCTCAGTAGCATTTCAAAAATAGCGATCCAACTTGCCAGAAACTGAGTCTAAGCAAGTGTTTCTATCAAAAAGTCCCATTGTAGCCTATCATAAGCCTTTTCAAAGTCCACTTTAAGTACCATCCACTATATTCTAGATTTCTTCTTTTGTATACTATGAACTATCTCTTGAAAAATAACTACATTATCATGTAAATATCGTCCTGGAATAAAATTGCTTTATGTAGGCCTAACCAACGATGGTAAAACAAAGTTCATCCTATTAACTAATATTTTAGTAATTACTTTAAACACAACATTACAAAGACTGATCGGAAAAAAAAAAAAAAGATTGAGCGATTATGGTGCTGAAACTTTGGGTATTAACGTAATAAGAATCTTCCCTCCTGAAGATGGAAGGGCAGATCCCCGTAGTAATGCAAGGACCATATTAGTTAGAAAATCATCCACCACACTCCATGACTTCTGAAAAAAGTCAAGATGAAATCAATCTAAGCCAGGAGTTTTAAAAAATAATTTAGATAATATTATTAAATATTAAAATATGTTACTAATTCAAACATTAAATGATTTTGAAAAGATTTAAATTTAATTAATACATTATATTAAAATATTAAATATTTTTTATGAAAATATTTAAATATTAAAATAAATAAATTAAAATAATGTAACTAAACTTTTGAAATAGGACTGATGGAGTTAGTTTTAACAAATATCATTTGATTAAGACGAAATTTAGAAAACAAAAGGTTAGAAGTCGAAATTTTTTATTAAATTCTCGAAAATTGAAAAGTGTCTCAAATAGCTAAAAAAATGGCTATTTATAATAACAAAAACCCTAATACAAAAATTTATAAAAAAGTCTAAAAAAATAATTAAAATGCAAAATTGACTTCTTAAATGATAGAATTTGGATCTTGAACTTTATGACAGGCCTATGGCCCTTGTCATAGTTTTGAAAGTCGATCGTCTCGAAATTTCCTTTTCGAAAAGCTATTGTGGGCCTCCAACGAATGTCGGCAGCAGAATCTAAGTCCAGTCTAAGTCTTCCATAAAATTTAATGCTAATTGCTCTACATCATTCCCTTCCACTTGTAAAGAACTCAACCTCGAGTTGTCATCAGCAAGGTAGTACTGAAACAGGGCTGCTACGTTAAACGTCTTGAAAATTTTCATATAATATGGAAAGTCAAGAACATAGGCATTGTCATTAATCTTCTAAATAATCCGAAATGGACCAATCTTCTTTGGGTAAAACTTTTTTTGTCCTCCACCACATTCCTTGCGCAAATACACAATAACTTGATCACCGATATTTAAGGACTTGAAACGCTATGTTTATCAGCTGTAGTTTTATACTTGTTATTGGTTTCCGTAAGACATTGTTGTACCTATTGAAAAACGTCCACATATTACTTTGCCAAGTTGTTTATTGTAATACTATTATGAAAACCTGTAGGAAGGAAAATAAGATCAATTGTATGCGCTGGAATTTTCCTTTACATAACTGAAAAAGGTGACATCTTTATAGAGTTGTAGACAGAACTGTTGTAAGCAAATTCTGCTTGGGCAAGAGCAAGATCCCAAGCAGTTTTCTTATCATTGCAGATGCAACATAGAACATTGCCAAGAGTACATTTCACCACTTCAGTTTGGCCATCAGTTTGAGGATGAGCAACGTTACTGTATCGAAGTTCAGCCCCAAAACACTTCCATAAAGTCATCCAAAAGTAAGCTAGAAACTTCACATCTCTGTCAGAAGTAATAGTCTTAGGAATGTAATGTAAACGAACAATCTTCTGGAAAAACAGTTTCGCAATATGAGAAGCATCGTTAGTTTTCTTGCAAGGAATGAAATGTACCACTTTGGAGAACCTGTCAACAACAATAAAAATGTAAACAAATCCACGTTGAGTACATGGAAGATCAAGAATAAAATCCATAGACAAGTCCTCCCAAGGATATTCTGGAATAGGTAATGGAGTGTATAAGCCCGTATTTTGCGAATGACCCTTCTGAGTTTGACAAAATGAACACTTCTGGACCATCTGACTTGTATCCTTTTTCAATTGTGGCCAATAAAAATGCTACTATAAATCAATATCAGTCTTATCACGCTCCAAATGACCATTCAAACCTCCTCCATAGACCTCTCGAATTAATTTTTTCTGTAGAGAAAAATGAGAAATGTATAATTTGTTTTCCTTAAAAAGAAATCCATCATGTATCAAAAACTCATCAGCAGGCTGGCGAGCCTTGACCTTCGCTCATATATCAGCAAAATCATCATTTGTAGCATACAAATTCTTCAGAAATTTAAAACTCATGACCTCCTGACTAACTGTAATCAATAAAGCAGTCCTCCTACTCAAAACGTCTGCTACCTTGTCACTATAGCTAGCCTTATATTTTATGATATAATAAAAAGCTCCAAAATAAGTTGTCCATCGAACATGCATCTTATTCACATGTTTCTTAATCTTAAAATGATTCAAAGATTGATAATCTATGTGAATAAGATATTGTTCCCAAGTCTTAAAAGACCGGAACACTGCATACAATTCCCGCTCATAAGTAGACCACTTCTTTCTAGCATCATTCAATTTCTCACTAAAGAAGGCAATAGGCCTATTAGAATGCAATAACACACCACCAATCCCAACTCCACAAGCATCACATTCAATTTCAAATAGTTTATCAAAATCAAGTAGATCAAGAATAGGGGCAGAAGTAAGTTTATCTTTAATCTCCTCAAAGCTTTTGTTGGCAGTTTCAATCCAAGTAAATTTCTGCTCTCTCTCTTTCTTCAAACAATCTGTGATAGGGGCAATGATACTGTTGAAATTTCTGATAAACCACTGATAGAAAGTAGCAAGTCGATGAAAGCTGCGAACTTCTGAAATATTTTTTAGAATGGGCCAGTTTCGTATTGCTTCTACCTTCTTCTCATCAATATGTATCCTTTCTACACTAACGACAAATCTAAGAAACAGAATGCGCTCTATCATATAAATACATTTTTTTAAAATTAATAACCAGATCATTTTCTTGCAAGACTATCATGACTTGATGGAGGCACTATAAATATTCTTCTTCACTATGACTAAAAATCAAGATATCATCAAAATAAACAACCACGAATTTGCGTAAGAAAGAACACAAAACCTAGTTCATAAGTCGCATGAACGTGCTAGGTGCATTCGTCAAATAAAATGGCATAAGCAGCCACTCATACAAACCTTCCTTAGTTTTAAAGGTCATCTTCCATTCATCTCCCTCCTTAATTTGAACTTGGTGGCAGCCACTTTTAAGGTCGATTTTAGAGAATACTTTAGAACCTGATAACTGATCCAGCACGTCATCTAGGCAAGTAATAGGAAATCGATAATGAACCGTAATCTTATTGATAGCTCTGCTATCCACACACATTCTCCAAGTTCTATCTTTCTTTGTAACCAATAAGGTAGGGACTCTGTAAAATCTAATGCTCTCCCAAATGTGCCCCTTCTTTAATAACTCATCAACCTGTTCTTGAAGGATTTCACTCTCCTTTGGGCTCATCTTATAATGAGGCAGATTTAATAATTTGGATCCAGGAATGAGATCAATCTGATATTTAACATCTCGTAAAGGTGGAAGTTTTGAAGGCTCCTCCGCTACCTTGGGAAACTCCTCCAATAGCTATTTGATGGGTGGTGATAAAGATGGTACATCCTCCACTTCACATTTAGTTCTCACCAATAAAGCCAGTGTGTCTTTAGATTTCTCAACGCGCCTGATAGCCTTTACACTCCCGTAGAGACAGCAATAATAGGTTTTCCTTCTACTTTAGAATGTTTTGCAGAACCAAAAGATAAAATAGTAATCTTCTTCTGATTCCATGTAAACATATATGAATTCTCCTTCCCCTTATGCAAAGCATCAACATCAAACTGCCAAGGACGACCTAACAAAATTCCACAGTAATTCATATCCACAACATCATAATTAACAAATTCAGTGTAAGATTTACCGATCGAAATAGGCATACTGCGGATTCTGTTGACTTCAATTATCGAACCATCCTTAATCCACCCAACTTTGTATGGTGAAGGGTGAGATTGTGTAGGCAACTGTAATTTTTCCACCAATTGCTTAGCTATCAGATTCTCACAATTACAACTATCTATAATTAGCCTATAAATCGCTTCTCCTACTCAACACTTTGCTTGGAAAATCTTCCTCCTTTGCATCTCATCATCTTATTTCGTCAAGCATAAAATTTTCTTCACCATATAGGTGACTTCCCCATCTTCAGAACCAGCAATAGACCCATCATCTTCGTCCACTTCCTCCTCAGGTTCAATCACCTCCTCAACTACATTGACCTGTCAACGATCATTATTAACTCCTCTGCATTTTGGATAATTATTCGATCGATGTCTAGATTGCCTGCAGCGATAACATATGTCTCTAGTTAGTTTCTGATAAGGATTGATTCTACCTCCTTTCTCTGATGTATTAATGACTGTCTTTCCCTTACTGTCTCTCTTTTCTTCCATAATATTCTGATGGTTGCTAGAATTTACAATCCTAGAAGGCTGTCTACTGTAATTACCTTTATATTGATGAGTTCCTGTCGAACTAAAATTTATACAATTAAAATTCTGATTAGACTATTGTCAAGACTGCCATTCAACACGTTCTTTCGCTCTTTTCGCCATCTCAATAGAATATGCCAAAGTGAAAATCACAGCTACTCCCATTATACAATGAATTTTGTGATTCATTCCCCTCTGATAATGAGCAACCTACTAGGTTTCGTTCTCACAGTTATCACACCTCGCCTGCAACCTCAAAAATTCTTCTGTATATTCATTCACCCTTCGACTCCCTTGAATACAGTCACGATACCAATTATACAAAACCTAAGCGTGATCGCTAGGCAAGAAATATTGTTCAATCATCTGCTTTATCAACAACCAATTTTGTATAGGTACAAGCCTCCTGTGATAGCGTTCATTTTGAACAGAATTTCATGATGTTGCTGCACCACCCTTTAATTTATAAGCCACAATTGGAACCTTTCGATCCTCTTCCATATTCATAACTTTGAAAAATTGATCAACCTCCACTACTAATGAAGGGCAAATTCTACATCTAATGAACCAGAAAAATTTTGAAGGTCTATCTTTATCTTGTAACCTTCGTGATAATCTTATTGGGGATTTGCGACCACAGGATTTGCGACCATAAGACTTGGAATGGGCTATGGGTGTTCAGCTGCGACGGGTTGATTGTTATCCCATTGTAGGGTTAGTTGTCCAATTATCTCCCTTAATTATGCCAAGGATATCTCAATTGTAATGAGTCGCGCCTCTTGGTTATCGGCCATAGATGAACTTCACTCTGATACCAATTGAAATACGACTATTTAGAAGCCGTTAGGAGTTTTAACCAATATTGTTTGATTAAGATGAAATTCAGAAAATAAAATATTAAAAGCCGAAATTTCTTATTAAATTCTTGAAAATTGAAAAGTGTTTCAAACAGTTAAAAAAAGAGCTATTTATAATAATAAAAACCCTAATATAGAAATTTATAAAAAAATCTAAAAAATAATTAAAATGAAAAATCGATTCCTGAACAATAGTATTTGTGCCTCAAACTTTGTAATAGGTCTATGCCTTTGTTACATTTTCAAAATTCATCCGTCTCGAAATTTCTTTTTCGAAAAATTATTGTGGGTTTCCAATGGAACGTGAATAGCAAAAGTGAATAGCAAAAGTTAAGTCTCATCTAAATCTTACATAAAATTCAAGACTAATCGCTCCACATTACTTTTAAAATTTAATAAATAAAATACATTATTTTTTCACGAAATATAATAAAATTTATATTAAATTAGTGTAATATAAATAATTTTTTAATATTAATTTAATACCATTATAATTTAAAAAAAAATAAGAATTTATAATTTTAGTAATTTTATAATCGTAATTCTATTAGTATTATTAATTATAAAATTCATATGTGAAAGTATTACTATTATTTAATAAATTTAATTTTATAAATATTTTATTTTTTATTAATATTTAATTTTTTACTGAGATTATTAAGTATTTTTTATGTAAAAATAATTAATAATAATTTAATCTAATAAATAATTAAATTTTATTAGTCATTAAACTGAATATATTATAATATATTATATAAAATAATGAAAATTTATATTTATGAGTACAACAAAATAAAAAACTAATAATTGTAAATTAAAAAACAGAAAAAGTAGCAAATTATTATTATTATTATTATTATTATTATTATTATTATTATTATTATTATTATTATTATTATTATTATTATTATTATTATTATTATTATTATTATTTTGGAGAGATTGAAATGATCAATAAGTAACCTTACAAATAATAAAATATAATACAAATTATTTAGTAATTTTAATAATTAAAAATATTATTAATTTTTTATTAAATATTTAATTATCTAAAACTTTATTAAATTTGTGGTGATATAATTATATTGTAAAATACTAATAATAAAAATAATATAGTGAATCTAAATACTCAATCAATAATAATATTAAAATTTTTTAACAAATCATATAAAATTAAATATAACATTCCTAATTTTATATTAGAAATTAAAATTATCTTCTCAAACTTTTAATAAGACAAACACTTTATAATATTATATTATAAATAAAAATTAACAATAAATATATAAATTAATTAAATTATAAATTAAATAACGAGTATAAATAACATGCAATTTCCATGTAAAAAAAATTAATATATATAAATATAAATAGGGAGGGAGAAATAATAAAATTTTCAATATTAAATATGGTTAAAATTGATAGTTACAATTAGCTATTTATTTTGATTGTTTGAAAAAATAAAAGAATTTATTATTATCTAAAAAATATTTAATGTAATTAGTAAAAATTATTTCCTATTTAATATAAATTTTATTATATATATATATTTCTATTTTATAAGAAAGAGTGTAATTTTAATTAAATTAAATATATAACTTTGCTATTAAAAAAGAATCTTACATAAATTAAACTCTTAAGATATATATATTTTATCAATAACGTATTTTCATTTTAAAAATATTTTTTCATTATTTTATCTTATTGTATAAAATTAAATAATATAAAATTAATATAAACATCATTATTAATAAAGCTACAATTAGAAATTTTCATAAATATTATTTTATAATGTATGCAAGTTAATAAATTGTATAAAGTAAATAAATTCTAATTTTATTTAAATTACAAGCATATGATATGGTAATGTATTTATATGAGAGAAATAATAAAACCCATAAAAAAATAAATAGTAATTTATTTTGATAATTAAAATTAAGTTTAATAGATTATTGAAATTAAAAGATATGTTTTAAAAGATAATAATATTCTAATTTCATTCATAATTAATAAGTTAAGTAAAATACAATTGTAATAATAATGAATAATTAAATTTGAAATAAACAAATTTTAATTTTTTTATTAAATTTGTTGTTTGGAGTGGATGAAATTATTCTTTTAATTTAAATTTTCATTTTCAAAACAAAGCAAGAAAGCCAACGCGGCATGCCGACCAATGTGTCTGCCACACCTGGCAGCAGGACAATGACTTTAATTTATTTTGCGTGTCATTTATTGTTGATGCTTCGAGGGACCATCTTGTCTAACAATATCTTTTTCTTTCAATTATTGAATTTATTATTTAGTTTTTTCTTTTATTGTCATAAAATTAATAGAAATATATTTTTTTATATAATTAAATAGTTTTTATTTTTAAAATAGTTAGTTATTTAGTGTTTATATTTTTTAAATGGTTAATTTTATAATTTTTTCATACTAATTGCGTAGTTCTTCTGTTTGTTTAAAGTGTTAATAGTGTATATAAAGATTAAAATGTTATTATTTATAATTATTTTATTAATTAAAATTTTTATTATAGTTTTAAATTACAATTCTCAAATTTTAAGAAATATAATTATTAAATTTTTATAATTTAAGGTAATTACTATATAATTACTAAATATGGAGAGATTATATATTTAGTTCTGACGCACCGCATGACGTCAGTCTCGTACTGGGATTTCTTCCGGTGCGTCACTTTCTCTGGCTTGGCATTCTAACATTCTCCTAAGCCTTCTTCCACTAATTTCATTTAATTTCCTTAAATAAACGGTATTGGTGATTTTATGAACTTTGCACAATTTTAATTATATAATATATTTTATTTTACTTCAAAGATTTTTTTTTAAAATAGAAAATTAAAAATTAAAAAAGTAAAATATGAGATTTTTTATATTTATTAGATGCATTTAATACCGAACTAAAAATATTTATTAAATAAATTTTTTAAAAAAAAATTAAATATTTATAAAATTTTTTTAAATAAAAAATAAAATAAACAAAAAAAAATTAATTAATAAATTTTTTAAAATTTATTTAAAGATATTTATTTCATCCACTAATTTCAGGATATTTATTTCATATAATAAATAATAATTATTATCGAATTTTGATTTTAATTTAATAATTCAATTTTTTTCTTATTTTTTTTAGGAAAATTCTTTTAGGAAAAAAAATAACATTATTAAATGTCAAAAGAGTAATAATAAGAATATACTTAAGTTTAAGTTCTTCTTTTTACTTGTAAAATATATTTTTTATATTTTAAATATAATATTATTTCATTGTTTATATTGTGCGTAATATTATTTTATTTTTTATATCAAATGGATGGACACATTTTACAATTTACTTATTTATTCCATTACCAATTCAATAATATTTAATATTTATATCTAATTTTTTACTTTTTATTGAATTTATCTAAATTTTTTCAAGTCAAAAATGAATTCACCATTTAGAATTTAAATTTAATTAAAATTAGAATAATAAATTATTGTAATTATAATTACTTTAAATTTAGATTGAAATCATATTGTATAAAAATTGAAATCATTATCAAATCGTAAAAAATAAGGTGATTTCAATTCAATCTATAAATCGAGTCGAATCTCTGCTTCTAAACTGGAACCAGCTCAAAACAGGTCCTTAGCCAACCCTAACCCAACCCATGGATGGCTAAACCTATTTCAACCTGCCTGATGCAAACTAATACTTAAAGCCTGATTCATTTGGTTAGAATGAAATATTTGGGTAGCCTACTCTTACTACAAAATAAACTTACTTGTTATATTAATTCTGAACGAGTATTGTTGACTACAAGAATTGTAGTTTTTTAAAGAACTATTAATTTAACTACTTCGTTAATAATATATATATAATATTAATATAATTAGTTATTATTATATTAAACTTTAATGATTATACTCTAATTAAAAATAAGAGTACCGAACATTAAAATATAAATATACCTTCTTTTTTTAAATCTTAAAGAAAAAATGAGCCATCACTTAAGCTACTATAAATTAACAAGCAATATCCCTTATAGATCATGTAATATAAATTAAACTTTTTATTTTTACAGAAAATATTATCTACTTAAATATTATCAATTTTTAATTATTTTCAATTATTATCATTATTTTAAAATTATTATATTATAAAATAATAAATTTTTAATTTAAATTTTGATGATAACTTTTATTGTCATTATTTTTTTTATGATTATATTAATTATTATTAACGAAAAATAAATTTATTATTATTATTATTATAATTTTAATGATAAATTATAAAGTAATCAGAATTAGCATTAATGACTAGTGTATAATATCTTCATTAAAAAATTTTAGCGATATAATTTCTAACAATGACTTAATGACGGAATAAAATGGTCATTAATGATTTTTAACAATCAATTTTTAATAGTTAACGATGAATTTTTCTCTCATTAATGAACATTTTTTTTGTTCGTAATGGTTCTCTATGCCAAAAAGCATTATTTCCAATATGTTAGAGAAACAATATCAATACATATATTGATGAATATCATGTGCCTCTAATATTTGGAATACTTTTCTGACCCATAAAAATGCCTCTAGGATAGATGCAAGAAAATAATATCAAATACCTTCGAACATGCAATAAACTAACAATCATGACCAAAACACTTAAAAACAAATGCATGACTCTCATCTTCATTAATAACCTCCATACAATGGACAATATTTATCATGAACAACTCTTATTTTTAAAATTCCTTCATGGGCACACATTGACTAAAGGTTAAAATATATTCACATTCATCTATATGTCTCTCTTTTTTGGTTGAATAGACTTCAAACGAGATCCTAATGGTCTTTACTTTGGCAAGATTCTTCCTTGAGCTTTCTCTAACCCAATTCAGGCTTAAGATGCCTTGGATTAGCTCTAGCTCAAGTAATAGGGCTCTTTGCTTGCTCATAAGCATATTAGACCTCTAAAACTACTAAAAATATTTTAATTATTCATCTCATTTTCTATTAATCCTAATTTTTTTATTTATAATTATTATTTATTTTTTATGAAAAAATCATCTTAACCACTTTTCTCAAGATGTACTACTAGAGAAATATTGGATTCTACACCAAATTCAAAGGAAGATGATGAATCCTTACTATTACCAAGTTTATTAAGGAAGGAGCCTGCACCACCTCAAACGAATAAGAGGACTTGCCACAACTTAGATGGTTTTTAAGAGAAAAAGAAGGGAGTAGGCACCTTAAAAATGCACTATTTGTTTAAAGACTTAAAACCAAACACATAGAGCTACCTACTAAATAATAAGTCTTTTTGTTTTATTAGGAGGATAACTTTGAGCTTTTATTTTTGATATTGCATATATAAAGTTAATATTCAAATTAATGAATTAGACTCTACTTTTGCTTATTATTTGGTATTTAACCTTATGATAATGTGTAAATGTTCATAATAATTTAAAATCAATTAGTAATAATATATTGATTTCAATCAATTTGATCTTGGGGCACTAGAAAATGTTAAAGAAATAAATTAAATCTATAATTTGAAGCTAAAAGAAAAAGATAAATTCTTAGATCTAGTAATAAAATAATCAATAGCATTATCATGGTATATGATGATGTGCTTGAAATTGATAGGGAGAGAACAAGCTTCATCTTAGCCTCGTATCAACCATATTAAGCGAAAGAAAAGAAAGAATCAAGCTCAATGTGAAAACCTATATCACCTATGGAGTTCTCCCTACACCCTCCTCTTAATCCCTCCCTTAACCACCCATACCACTCTACTTTTGCGACTATAACCTTCCAAACTAGGCCTTCCTACAAATGACATAAAAAAAAACCTTCCATTTGAATGGAATGTTGAACCTTTCTAGGGTGTTTTCTCAAAGCTTGATAGAATCTTTTATATTGAACCTCTCTAAGGAGTTTTCGTAAAGCTTGATAGAATCTTTGATATACATACTCATCAAACTAAGTTGCAACGAAAAAGGTTTTGATTTCATCTGAGCTCCTACTATATAGACCTTATATGACCTTTTAAGGATTCTAAATAGTATTTGGATTAGAACTTATAAATTAAGAGCTTTTCAATCAAGATACACTAGAAGTTAGCAACCCAATGATAGATGAAAAGTAAAAGATTTCTAATATTTCTAAACCAGAATCTACAAATAAAGAGAATGGTAACATGAATATTGATAAAAGCGTGGATTTCTCTATGAATCCTAATAATGATACACTAAAGAATTAACAACATAAAGATAACAACCATGAAAGCTTTAAAATTTATCAGTGACCTCCAAGGTAAAAAAATGATTTCTTTGGTGGCATCTACAACATCACAAAAGAAAATAGAAAGTGGTTATCTCGCTCTAGTATGGCTTTGATTGTCAATCTTAACTCTATTTCAAATCTGCAGGTCTAATTTATATTTGAGGATACCTTCACGATCAAAGTTCAACCATTGGAAGGGAACCTAGTACTCCTTTCAATCAAGTCTGAAGTATGTATGGATGGATTCCTTAAAAGCAAGCATGATTGATTATACTGATGGTTTATAGATATTAATCCTTGGAGTCATGTTTATTCCCTAACCAAGCATATTATCTTATTACATTTATATGGAGTTCTATTAGATGTTTGAAACTTTGATTTCTTCTAATGGAAAACAATAATTTTAGAAATTTTGTAGCTATTGATAGTAGTACATAATCAAAATCCAAGTGCATATGCTTATTATTTCATATTCGAGGGAATTTGTTCACAAAACATGCTATTGATATGGACAAATCCATATTTTATATTTATGTCATTAAGAAGACGTCATTAAGAAGACTTGGTTTAATCCTTCTTTCTTTCCCTATAATGAGTAAAAAATCACCAATTTTTTTTATTCCTTTTATTGAAGAAATAGATGATGTAGTGTCTAATTATAAAATTGATCAATGGGTCGATTAATAATGTGGAAGCTTTTTCTCTACCCATTCTTGGTTTTCTATATATACACAATGTAGTAACACCTCACTTACAAGACAGTAGTCTCGAAATTCTATAAGATATCGTGTCCATGCTTACTAGTGATGGCACCCAAGTAAACTTCATAGGTTTATTGTCAAGCCTACTAATCCATTATGATGAGAATTACAATTTTGATTTGGAAATGTTGAATAAGACCCCCTCCTATCTTTTTGCTTTCGCTTTAAACCTTGAAGAAACTAAATCCACATATGGATTAGTTAGCAAATAAAATACACATAAGAATACTTCTCTTAAATCTTCATTTCTCACTACATATGATAACTTTTATTGTGTTGCTCATACTATTGAGTATATTAATAAAATATCCTTTGACACAACTTATGGGAATTATAAGTGTGCCTTCTACTAATAACAATTATATTTTAAGGATTCTTCAAAGTTGGCTAATATATAATCTCCGCACATAATGCCAAATGATAATTATAGATCAAATACATATGATGTGGAGGTATTTAATCAATAGGCTACTATACCTTTCATCAAGAAATCTAATTTCCATTTGTCCCTTACTTTGGCAAGTTTAAAATTTCTTGCTTTATAAAGTAAAGGAGGAAGTGAGATTCAAGATCAAATTTCTCTATTTTGGGAATAGGTGATCTTTAGCCTCTATTTCACTTCCTTTTTCTTTCTTTAAGAAACCTTACTCCTTTGCTTAATTAATTTCATATCTTTGGAATGTAAAGTGAAATTTAAGATCAATAGTGCATTTTCGCTCACCTTGAAAGTTCTTTCTCTCATTGTCAATTTTGATTTTGTGAAAATACTTCAAAAAGTAAGTTTTGAACTCTAGTTTCTCTAAATCTAGATTATAAGATTATGAATATGTGTTTTGCATGTAAGTTATTCTTTTTGTTTAGATTAGAAGATGAGAACAATGTATACTTTTAGTTAATGAGAAACATGTTTGTTCAATGATTGAATATGAGAATGCATGTAAGTTTCACTGGTTCCTTGATTTTTTTTTGAGGTCTTTGAAATGGTACTTTTGTTTGAAAAGGGTTAATGTGGATATAATACAGTTATTTTAAGTATGCTAATGCATCATGAATGCCATGAACTATCATAGGTTGCTTATATTAGAATCACGAATATGATACATTGTATTATTTTAGCTATTGATATTAGATGGATATTGGATGTTCCATTAGTCCTCATAATATGATATAATTATAGTATGACAGTTATAGAAGTCTAGGTCGAGACCCATTCTACATCCCTATCATCATGTTAAGAGAAATACCAGGGTGTCCATTCTACGCCTTTAGCATGTGGATATGTTTATGTTTAAGAGTAAGTTCTAAGGAGAACTCATTGTGGGAATGTTCACTATTATATCTATAAAGGGTTACTAGTGATAAATCCATCATAATTTGAATTATTTATGTTGTGATGCATACATATGAGCATCTCTTATATTGAATTATTTTATGCTAGCTAATTTTCTACCCACTAAGCTAGTCTAGCAGCTTATCCCTTTTTCTTAACCCTAAGTTTGTAGGATTAGTGTTAGCTGTGAGCTTCAAGGCTTTAGGATATGGTTATATTTTTGTTTAATTTGATGGACATATAAACTTGATGTTTAGTTTTGGAATTGTGCTTTGCCTACTTTTCTATTGTGCTATCAATTATGCTTTGCCTACTCTTCTATTGTGCTATCCCAGTTGTTTATGATCTCTTTTATATAAAGTTTTAAATTCTTATGTTATGATTAGATCAAACTCTATGGTATGTGATTAATGTTTATTCTAGAGCATTTGATGAGGACCTAGTATATGTTTATTTTTCACAGAAAATATTTCCACATGTTGAGTTTGATGCTCTGTGATGTTTTTATGTATGGTTTGATCATAATGAAATTTTTATAAGGTGTACAAGATATATAATAGGCTTGCTATTGGTTTCAGTAATCTTAAGTTGATCTGAACTTTAGCGAAAGTAGCAGTCAGGTGTTAGGGTCGTTACAATATATTTCGTCAAGCATGTTTCAAATTCATGTTTTAGAGGATTTCTATACAATCGATTTCCCTTTATCCATTCTCAATCAGCGGCATTTGCTACTTTTATCAATTTTGATGTTGTGCCTTAGTGCTTAGTTGGTTCATTCTTGAAGAATTAATTTTATCACTTTTGGATTAGTTTCTGTTTGCCTTAGTGTTTAGTCGGTCTAGGCTACTTCCTTCTATTATCTTGTTGATATTGATTTAGAAGCTCTCTTTGACCTAGTGCAATTTTCTCTCTTACTATGCTTTTATTGAAGTTTTTTTTTTTATTCTTTTTATCTTATGCTATCTATTATGTTCTTGTCTTCATTAGGAATTATTATTGTTAAGATTTTCTTTATAGCATGATGTTATTTTAGCAGCAAGTCTTTTTCTTCTTATTGAGCTTTTGTGTTTTATGAATAGTTCTTTAGTCCTTACCTTTCCCTTTTTAATAAAATATCTTCATGATTATAAAAAAAGAAAATGAATGTAAAGAATGTTTAAGATTGAATAGGCAAAAAAGAGAATACAAGAGACGAAGAAGCTTATTTGAAGTGAATTTTATTGATGAAGTGGAGTATTAAAGTGGCTAGCTAATGCAATATTTTGTACCTAAGAAAGATAGAAGAGCGAGAATAGGTGTTAACTATAAAGACCTTAATAGGGCAATCCCAATGATGACTTCATGTTTGCCACACATAAACATGCTAATAGAAAGTGTAGCTTGTCATGCTATGTACTCTTTTATAGCATTTTCGAGTAATTTTCATCTATGGTCACTAAACCTTAGTCATGATTCATTACAGTCATTGAACTTCAATTTGTTTTAAAAATGTCGTTAGTGTTTAAATACTTTCTTAAAATAGTCACTTAGATGAGATGCCCGTGAATTTTCTAGTGAGACACATATATAGCCTATCCTACATGGCTTAAAATAATAATAAAGATTTTTTTTTTCTTTTTCTTTTTTAGCTACTACAATCTCTTAATCTCTAAATTTTTGAACTTTGTTGATTAAGATGCTACATGCAATCTAAATATGTTTTCATTTTGTATTTTATATATAATAATACAAAATATTAATAATATATCTTCATTATTTTTAATTATATAATTATCTTATTAAAAATAATAATTATAGATTAATTATTAGATTATGTTTTCAATAAATTTACTCATATATTTTAATATTAAAATTTAAATTAAATGAGTGTAGCTCAAACTTACATAACCTTAAGGTTTATCAATTTAATAAAACTTAAAACTTATAATAACAGAAAATGAAACTAAAAATTAATAATTGAAGTTGAGGCTATATTTATTTCGTGAGAAATATATATTTGGGAAATATTTTTTTCAAGAAAATTAACTTATTTCTATTTTTTGTTGTAATGTTAACAAATAAAAATTATTTAATAAATTTAAATACACAAAATTGAATGAAATTATATGATTTTCAAAATTTTAAAAATTTACATTCTTTAAAAAATGAAGCTATTTTAAAAAAAATAGCTTAATCTTTCTTTTAATTAAAAAATATTTTTACAAGTTAATTTTTGAAATATCTTGAATATCAGAAAATATAAAAAAAAAAGAAAAAACTTCTGAAATTCCTGAATTATTAAAGATTTTTAAAATGAATGCAAGTTCCATTAAGAAAAAGGAGTCGATATTTTTATTTTGGGATATCAGATCCCTATCTGACCCCCACTCCTAATGAGAAGCCATTGCTGATTGCGCCCACTCAGCACAATTTGCCCTTCACCCTCAGTTGGGTAATGAAAGTTGCCATGTCACTACCTGTCCTTGTGGGTCCCACGTCGGCACAGACCCCTTGACCATTGCTTCTCATGAGATCACTAAAATCTAAATAGTCCATTATTATAACTTGTTTTATATATAATAAATATATTTAATATAAAAATTTAATTTTCTATAAACGAATTTAATAAGTTTGTAATTTAATATTCATAATAAAGTATATGTATACAATTAACTAAAATATTTACAATAAACATGGTATTATATTATAATAATGAGTCAATAATATTTGTCAAATATTTAAAAATATTTCGATTTTTTTATTATGTATTTTTAATTAATTGTATATATATCATATATATATTATGTAACATATTTATTTCAATTATTTTTTTTAAATTAGGTTTATATTAATAGATTTAAATTAAAAATACAAATAGTTAAAAAAACTTTTGTGGCCAGAAATTCACCCACGTGTCCCTCACTCACTTGTCAGCACCTTCCTACTAGATAGATAGAAATCAATTGCTAAGCTATCAAAGACCCAGCTCAACAAGCACTCGCCCCCACCCACCACCAAATTCAAGAAGAAGATAGGAGGAAAAAAAAAAGAAAAAAAAAAAAAATCTCCATTTCAATCTGCAGGTCGCAAAATGGGAATCGAAGCGGAGACCTTGAAGAACTTAACCGGCGGATGGACTGTCGCCTCCAGGCGCTGCGACTCCTGCAAAACGGCAGCAGCTGCTCTGTTTTGTCGAGCTGACTCCGCTTTCCTTTGTCTCAACTGCGACACCAAGATTCACGCCGCGAATAAGCTCGTGTCTAGACACGAGCGTGTGTGGATGTGCGAGGTTTGCGAGCAAGCACCCGCTGCTTTTGCTTGTAAGGCCGACGCTGCCGTCCTCTGCGTCACTTGCGATGCAGATATCCACTCGGCTAATCCTCTTGCTCGTCGCCACGAACGAGTACCCGTCGAGCCTTTCTTTGACTCAGCTGAATCGATTGTTAAATCATCGCCGTTTAATTTTCTAGTGCCTACTGACCAAAATGGTGGTCCCGATGGACATCATCGGCAAGATGATAATATGGAGAGTATTTCTTGGCTGTTGCCAAATCCTTCTAACCTGAATTCGAAATTGAGCTTGGAAAATCTTGAAATGAAAACCGCCGGAGATCTATTTTTCCCTGAAATGGATCCGTTTCTTGATATGGAGTTTCATCAGAGTCATAGCACGGTGACAGATAGTTTGGTACCTGTACAGACTAAACCAGCTCCAATTCCAATCATCAACAAGGAAATCTGCTACGACGTCGATTTTTGCAGATCAAAGCTCTCTTCCTTCAACTACCCATCTCAGTCTCTTAGCCAAAGCGTAATCATCTGCCCCCTAACGGAGTCTTATCTAATAAAATCATCCATCTCAGTCTTTTCCTTCAATTTTAACGTGTTTTCTTTCCGAACTCTTTCAGGTTTCTTCTTCTTCGCTTGATGTAGGAGTGGTTCCAGAAGGGAACTCTATGACCGATTTTGGCCGAAACACGAGTACTAGTACCGATCCAAGCGCACACATCTCGGATTCTTCCTCAAATCAGGCAACGCAAATATGTGGGATTAATCGGGAAGCTAGGGTATTGAGGTACAGAGAGAAGAGGAAGAATCGGAAATTTGAAAAGACCATTCGTTACGCTTCCCGCAAGGCGTATGCAGAAACCAGACCCAGAATCAAAGGTCGTTTCGCGAAACGAACTGAAATTGAATGCGACGGGGATGGCCTATACGACTCGTCGATGTCTTTCTTATCGGACGCCCAATACGGCGTCGTTCCATCTTTTTAAAAAACAGATCATTAATGATCAACTAATTAATTATTATGTTTTATGACTATGATTATGATTATGACGTTCAGTAAGATGGTATTAGCGTTGGAATGTTGATTAGGGATGTTGGTGGGTGTAAATTAGTGTCCTTTGTTAGTGAATTTGCTGTAAAACGCCCAATTCAGTTTTCTTCTATTGGGCTTCTTCTTCACTCATTTTCTGTTCAATAAAAACATTTCTTCCTTCCTTTCCAAATTAAACACTCTAATTATTTTTAATCTTAAATGTATTACTGTAGAGCAAAATATCATTTCATGTAAAAATACATTTCTTTATCGCTACAGTAAAGCCATTCTCAATATATTTAACTATATCAATTTAATAATAATTATTATAATAATATATTATTAGAAAATTGATTTTAAAAAGTGCCAAAGCACTGAATCCAATAGAAACTTTATTTTTCACAAGGAAAAAAAAAATTATAACAAGAAATCTATTCTTCTCGTTTTTTTTCTTGTTTTGCTAATGGGATCCTTACCTAAATTATTATTATTATTCATGGAAATAATAGTCTAAAAATCGTGAAACTCAAAAAAATTATCTAAATTATTATTATATTATTCATAAGAATAAAAGTTAAAATTTTGATTTTAGAAGTGCCAAAGCACTAAATTCAACACAAACTTTTTTTTTTCAAAAGGAAAAAAATTATAACAAGAAGTCTATTCTTCTCGTTTTTTTTTCTTTGTTTTGCTAATCAGATTTTTACCTAAACTATTATTATTATTATTCATGAGAATGGCAAGTCTAATAATCGTGACACTCCAAAAAAGATAAGTTTTCTGGTTGTTGTCGGAAGTGTCTCTCAGAGTTCACGCCTAAGACAGCTAAGAGTGGCTTTCCCCCAAAAGGCAAATTTAGCATTAGCTGGACTTTTCTCCCAAGTTTGATCATCTTTACTTGCAATGTTTCTTAAAAGGGAGAAACTCCAATATTTTTTTATTAGTTTTTCCCATCTGAAAGCTTGGATGCAAAGCCATATAACATTTTGCATTATTTTCGTCGCCATGATTTTAACTCGAAATTGATGGAGTCCAGTTTGAAATCGGTATCAAAATAGACTATAATTTTCTTTTTTAGTTTGAAATTGGTATCAAAATAGCCTATAATTTTTTTTTTAATTTTAGATTTATCATGTAATTTTACTTCGATTTAATTTATATTAATTTGTTTTATAAAACAATTTTAAACATTTTTTATCATTAAATTTATTTAAATTGAATCAAATTACAACTAAAATCATACTAAATCAAATTAATTAAACTATATTTTCATAAACTGAAATGAACTTGTGGCTAATATATGATAATGTACTTTTTTACAATGGTCTATCAAATGGTTGTTATATAAAACATGCTTGCCATAAATAAAGGTTTCAGTGGAGAGAAAAGCTCCCAATAGAGGGCATCCAATAATTAAGTTAGAAATCTAAAATTAAAGAAAGTAAAATTGGAGATAGAAAAAGAAATTGTTCCTTATCATAGGCAAAATTTCATTATAAGATTTCAAAGTTACTCTCAATTTTATTTCATAGAGTCCTAAAACTGAGTATTACAAATCTACCCCATAAAAAGACATTCATCCTTGAATGTTCCTCAATTGGCGTAGATGCGAAAGAAACATTTTTTGCTTTTGAAAACAATCACAGTAAATTCCTTTTTTAAAAATTGATGTTGTAGAAATTAAATTGATGATGTAGCCGGGGTGAAACTATGTTGCGACTAACTGAAATATGCAAGAGAGGAAACGTGAGGCGGTGGTGGATGCCCACGGCAACCACTCTGACGCTCAAGTCACTATTTCAAAGGATAAAGAGAATACAATGAATTATTTAGAGTTTGAGTAGTATTACAGAGAGCATACCTTAGTATTTATAGTTTTTCTATCTTTATGCCGTAAGAGATAAAGGCGAACATGGTATCTTTTTAATAATTCTGCGGTAATGTAGCTATTTGCTTGATATGGGGTATTGCCAGCCATTAGGTGGAAATCCCGCGATTACAGGCATAATAGAGATGTGCTAGACTGTCTTTGACAATGGTAACACCGTGTCAAGCCTTGCCTTGATGAGGAACGGGCGAGTCTTTTGGTAATGACCCGTGTGTTTACAGTGTTTGTATCTTTTATCTTCACAATGGATTGCTTTTTTCTATGTTTTTGGTCCTTACCATGTGGCCCTACCTTGTCGTGACAGCTCGCAGCTTTTCTAGGACGGATGTTATGTAATATCAGAGGTCCCCTACTAGTTTTTTATTCTTCAGATTTGAAGGAGGTATCTCTTATCGAGGTCTAGGGTACTTGGCCCCTCAGAGTTGGTTTATGGCTGTTCACGTCGTTTCACCTAACTAGCTTTTCCATGATCACTTCTATGTTTATCGTGCTGCATTTAAACCTCGCTGTCAAAACCGTCCTATAAAAGCCCTTCGTCTTCTCTGAATATTACTTTTGCTTTCTGTAATTTCTTAGAGAGATTTGTCCCGCAATTTCCTTCCCATTTTTGTTCCTTGCAGTCTCACTCTTCTTACGGTAATTTCATTTTTCTTTTTCTTAACATGAACAGGATAGTCTCTTCTTCCCCTAATGGGGATTTAGTCTCTAGCTCCTCCTCTGATGGCCCCATCTGAGCGCTAGCCCTTATCGTTCCTTTGAAGGAGACTCCAGAGAATGAGGGTGGTTTGCTCTGTGATACCCCGTCTATCTTCCTAAAGCGTGACATGGATCATTTGCACGATACTTACCACATTCCCCGTGAGTTTTTCTGAATTTCGCTCCTTCTCCTTGCGTTCATGCTAATGACTTGATCCCTTCCGAGGACACCATCATTATTTTCAAAGAATAGTTGAAGGCGGGTCTTTGCTTTTCCCTAGACCTTTTCTTCATAGAGTTCCTTTGGTTTCACAAGTTTTCTGTTGCCCAACTTCATCCTAATAATTAGAAAATCTTAGTGACTTTTCAGTTCATGTGTCTTAACAATTACATTGAACCTAGTGTAGCACTCTTTTTCCAGCTATACCAACTGGGTACCTATAAAAATAAGGAATTTTGGTACTTTAGTAGTTGAAAGCACTTGAACATTTTTTACTGAATGCCTTCTTCTTTGAAGCGGTGGAAGAATAAATTTTTTATCCTCCGTCATCGAACGCTGAGGGGTTTTGGGCATCTTCTAGCAATCTAGTACTATTGGGTGGAGTTGAAGAAGGATGGGGTCCATCCGAAGAGAGAGGAGGACGAAGCTTTAGCCCTTCTCCTGACAATGGCTAAAACCCTAAGGAAAATTGATATTACTCAAGCAGTGAGGAATGCCATTTTATCTTGGCAGGGTCATCTATCGACAAACCAGACTCGTGATCCTCACTCGCCCAATTTTTCCAGCCTTTTCGAAAGCATTCCCCTGGCTTGGGATCAAGGTACTTCTCTTTCCCTTTTCTTTATTTTTTAAACTTACTTCCTTACTTACTTTTTCTTTTGTTTGCAAATATGGCTGGGTCAAGCAGATTCGCCAAGGTGGCACGTGCTGCTAGTAAGGGCAAGGCTATTGCTGCTAGGATTGCTAGTCCCCCTGCTAAGTGTGCACACCCTTTGGAAGTGGAGATTGTACTTCCTCCTCCTCCTCCCCAGCCTATGGCAGAGGATCTGGCACCTCTTCAGCTCGAATCTTTAGCCTCAGGTGCTTCTGCTTCTGCCTTAGCTCCTGAGCTCCTTGTTGATTCCCCACCTTCCTTGGTTCCTGCGAGTATAGGGGTTGCGTCTTTCTAGCCTGTAGGCATTCAATGCTTGGCATAGGCACTAAACCAGGTGCCTTCGCTCCTTGATGACCCTTCTCTGGGTCTCCTATTAATCAAGAGTATCCTGAGCCAGTGGATCACCACCACTTGAATGAGGTTGAGACGGATGAGCTATTTGTTAATTCCATTCATTCTACATTGGAGAGTGCCCTCTGTGCCTATGTGGTCTTGAGGCAGGAATTTGGTGCAAACGAAATGCACAGGGGGCTCTTGGGCGAGGAATGTTCAAGCTTGAAGTCTCGGGTTGCCAAAGTGGAGGTACTATGAAGGAGACCTTAGAGTCGATGGACAAGCTTCAAGCTGATCTCGACGCGGCCCTTGCTTCTAAAATGGGCCTAGAGGATCGAACTAAAACTGCCGAAGATCAAGTGGCCCTATTACAGCGTAAGGTTTTGGAGTTGCAGGCTCAAGTTGAGGAGGCTCGGGTTGCCTCTACCAGGGTTGCTGAGCTCAAGGCGAAACTTAAGGAGACAGTGGCCTAAGGCGGGGAGATGTTTGTTCAAAGGCCAGGATTCCATAAAGAAGGAACTGATGAAGCGTTTTCCTTCTGAGGATTTCTCCTGTATAGACGACATCCTTCTCGAGGAAGAAAACGAGGGTGAAGAGGAGCGTGCTAAAGATACTCTCCCTGAGGAGGAGCATGATAAAGATGTATCCTCTAACCGGATTTCTCCTGTTAATGTGATAGATGTTGAAAATATCAATGTAATGAAGACTCGGGTGGATGAGCCTAACGACCATGCCCTTTTGTAACTTTTCATAACTTCTAATGAGAATGTTGTGCCTTTATTTTCGTTAAGCGTTTATACATTATGCAAATAATCCTTTTAAGAAAAATTTGCTCAGGGGACTAACACCCGTTTAGGACGTTTGGTCGCCGCCCTGTCTTGTGGCCATGAAATAAGAGATTTAGTGAATTTCTAGAATGGGACTAATGCCCAAATATAAGATACCGCATATGCCTGCCTCATGTCTTTAATTGGTGAGACCTAATACTCGAGTGGTTTGGTGGAAACCGCCTTGTAACCTGGCCTGGCAAAAACTGCCTTGTGACCTTACTTGTGGGACCAATGCCTGAGTAGTCTGGCAGAAATCGCCTTGTGACCTAGCCTAGTGAAAATTGCTTTGTGGCCTTGATTTGTGGGACCAATGCCCGAGTGGTATGGCAGAAACCGCTTTGTGACCTAGCCTGGTAAAAACTGCCTTGTGACCTTGATTCGTGGGACCAACGCCCGAGTGGCATAGCAAAAATCACCTTGTGACCTGGCCTGGTAAAAACTACCTCGTGGCCTTGATTCATAGGACCAACACTTGAGTGGTCTGGCAGAAGCCGCCTTATGACTTGGCCTAGCGAAAACTGCTTTGTAGCCTTGATTCATGGGACCAGCGTGGTTTAACGAAAACCCCCTTGTGACTTGGCTTGGCAAAAACTACTTTGTAGCCTTAATTCATGGGTCCAACGCTCAAGTAGTCTGGCAGAAACTGCCTTGTAACCTGGCCTGGTGAAAGCTGCCTTATGGCCTTGATTCATGAGACCAACACCCAAATAGTCTATTTTTCCTTTTCACTGAAAAACATAACACATGAAAGTACCCCGTTAGCTTTATTATTAAAAGAATGTCCTCCATTTATATATGAGGGTGGAACCACTCGGTTCCTCAATTGGCTGACAAAATGTGAACTATACCAGAACTTTCATGAGATTTTGGGCGGACGACTCCCATGGGTGAATGCTTTCTATGATTTTCAAAAGTTTCCTACCTTTTTGGCAATTACATTTGTAATCTACTTACTTTCCCTATCGCTCGTTGGGTCCTTCTGTTATCACATGTATGACTCCTACGGGTTCTCTATCAAGCGTTGTCTTAGGGGTTGTTTCCTTAGACTCAGACCTTTTTCCTTCTTTTCCTTTTCTTGTGAACTTTCGAAGGGTGCCTTTCCTTATAAGTCTTTCGATCTCGTCCTTTATTTATCAGCATTCTTCTGTTGTGTGGCCATGATCTTCATGGAAGCAACAATACTTGGTCCTATCTCATTTTTTCTGCCTTCTTGGGATTGAGCTTAAGCGACCACCTGATTTCTTTATCATTTTTCCTAATCCACATCAAGATACGAGTTTGTGAGTCGCTTAGCGGAGTGTAATTCTTATACTTACTATGTTCGTCCTTCTTTGACAAGATGGGATAGCTCTTGTGATCCCCTTCATGGGCTCGTCTCTCGAGCTTTTAACTTTGCTTCTAATTTACCCTATTTGACGTGGAACCCTATAACACAAGCCTCAAACCCACACGCACAAGTAGATATGGATTCCAAAGATTTGATAAACCCACCTCCTACTACACCCCATACTTAGAGAAGTTGAAACACCAATGATCGAAGGATTTAGATGAGAATCTAACAAACTCCACAATTGATAGTTGATAAGTTAGCCTAGATTCTTGATGCAATTGATGAAAGAAAATCCTCACTCTCACTTAAAGTAATACACGGCAAAGGCATAAAGAAGAATTCTGAAAATTTTGATTCAAAAGTTGCCCCTTACGAGTGTTCCTTACCCTTATACAGTAAAAAGAAAATTAAAACCCTAAGACACTCTTCTTAAACTTGGCCGAACCACACACAAAGCTTAAGCCCAATCAAACACTAAAATAACACATCAAATTCATAAGTATTAAAATATAAGCTCAAAACAAGACCAACACTCTAAAACTTATAAAATAAAATATTGCCAGAATATAAGGCCAAAAAAAAATCAAAATGAACCAAGTTTTTAAATAATAAAACATAGCAAGCCCATCATAATAAAGTTGAATCTTCACAAAAAATTTTCTTGATCTTCTCTTAAGACTTTTCTTTATGTATCTTTGGCCTATAGGCTTGATTAGGCTCTCTAAGCCTATGATTGCAAGTGTTGTATCAAATCTGCCCCATATGAATTGAAGTATGCCCCAAGTATATTTAGATCATATGAATATGATTTTGAACTCCTTTTAAACCCATTTGAATGATATAAGGTTGCTCCATACTGTTGTTGGAAATTTACCTTATTGGATCCATATCATTCCCTCCTTCTTTAGAAAAGATTAGTCCTCAAATCTTGCTCATGTTCATGTCAAGAATGTAAGGAAACCCAGAGATTACTATAATCCAAAATTACGCAGCGAAAAAAAATCTATGTTTCCCTTTCAGGATCCGAGTGCTTCGTTTAATTCGAAAGGAAGGATAAGAGATTAACCTTTTAGGCTTGACGAAAAAAGACTGTTCCGAACTGATGGTGCTGCTTCTGAAATGAACACTCTCAATGGTATCCGCACGAACGTTTTCGTCTGGAGTGCTAGCTCTCTCAATGGATGGATTAGCTATGTGCTCTCCAATTTGCAATCCATAACGATCACTCAAAAAACCTTGCCCCTGCAATTCAAAGAGGGTCTTTTATCCGTTTTTTTCATTCTTTTTATTTTTTCACACTTCTTTTCGTAAAAGAGTTGTGTTCATAATCAACTATCATAATATCGCAGATACTAATATATCTATGTGACTCTTTTTAAAAGAAAACCGAAAAATCTTTTATCTGTAATAGTTACAGATAGACTGCAGATCTTTTAATTATTATTATCTTATAATAATAAATAATTAATAATAATAACATCTTTATTATTATTAATTATACTAACGGGCTCTTAGCCCGTTAATATGACATAGCACATCAATGATGCTCTTTTGTGTGTGACCCAATAAGCTCACATTAATTAGCAATAGGTCCAATCCCACAAGGCTCATAAATCATAAGCGGCCTCTAGCAAGATATTATGACTACCCAATTAATATGAGGATCGATAATCTGATAAGCCTAATAAACAAAACATATATTAATCTCTTTGTCATACGATATCTAGTTTGAACATAAGTCATGGTCAATGTCAAACTTATAATGTTCAAACTTATGATTTCTCGATCTCTAAGTAGACTGATAAAATCAAATGATATTAATCACATTATCAATTTATTTGAGTACGACCATGCATTTCTCAGTCTTATTTATCGAGGGGCCCAGAAGATATTTCTCTCAAAGAGAGAGACAAATTTTATCTTGATTATTCAATATCCTCTACATAATTTCTATTATGCTCAGTCATAACCTTTATGATTGTCCAATTAAAGACAATGTTTGCTTATGTCAAAACATAACAGTTCTTATGTTGAAAATTATGACAATCACAAGTCAAAGGATTAAAACATAACTATTTTTGAGATTCACTTATAACAATAACCCATGTAGTGATCTCAATGTGGGTCCATCCAATACTTCATTTTCTAACATGTATCTATGATTATTGATTTATATCAACATACACATAATCATCTCATGATTATCAATTAATAATCATACTAGTCATATTTTATAAGTAACCAGGAATGTTAATCATTATTATGTAACATGCAAATAAATAATAATGATAATAAAACATCTTTTATTAATAAATAAAATGACATACAAAAATGTTCAAGATAATGGGCTAGGGCAAATACACACTAATAAAGAATGAAAGCTTTAGGAACCAATGCATCTTCAAAGACCTCCTCTTGAATAGGTGGAAATAGCATGAAACTTTTTTCATAGATGTTTTCATCAACAACCTGCACATCAAGAATAAATAAACTAGGCATAACAATGTTAGTCATAGATAGATCCTGTGGATGTGATCCATTCTCTTCTATAACTTCCAAAACAGCCCCATTCGCCTCCTCCACCTCATCAATCATGTCCTTTCCATGTCCACCATCATTCACAACCTCCTTTATAAGCTCATTGATGGAATTTTCAGCAACAACTACATTAACTTCATGCATTACAACTTTCTCTTCAATTTAAATCTCTATGGAAGTTGAGATTGGAATTTTAGCCTCTTTTTTCTCCTTTTCTTTCTCTATCTTCCCTCCTTGCACTAGTCTTACCAACCTATTATTCAAATCCCTATAATAGTGTGAAGGGATAAATCTCTGGCGTGCCAAATCTTCATCTCGGACTTGAGGCCTATTGGAATTAAGAGTTCTTTAAGGCATTCTTGTAGAAGTGGAAGCCTGTGAGACTTTCAAACTCTCAATAGTTTCAGTCAACCTCTCAAGAGTCCTATAGAGCCTTCTAAACTCACCACCAACTGATTTTTTGAAAAGCTTATAATCACTAGCCATGTCCGGTTTACTTTTATCATCACTATCTACCACATTCTTGTCTTTACTCATCCTGTCTTAAATAAACAAAGAACAAAGAGAACTAGCAAATATGGTGTTAGAAATAAAAGCACTCAAGTATTTGCACTCTTACCATTCTTTTGCTGATTCTTCAATTGCACTTCAGAAATGAAGACCAACTAACCAACAATAAGGTGCGTATAAAGAAATAAAAAAAAACCCTAAAGAAAGAAGGAAGCATGCAAAAACTAGAGAGAAGACATTGACAGTTTGGGAAGTAACACATGAACAAAGTTTTGTGCTACCTGGAAATTATCACATAGAATATAAACACAAGCAAACAATATTTTAGCAATATCAAGGAAGCAAAAGCAAGTTTAAACAAAAGACAGAAACTTAGAATTCAAATGGAAATGAATCTAGATAAAAAGTTTTGACTTTAATTCACTTCAAAGTAAATTAAATACGGATCTATTTAAATTTACCATAAAAGGCAAGTATCAAAACCCCGCAAATAGAATTAGAGAAAAAAAATAAATTTCACTCAATTTAACATTATGGACGAATTTTTTAGTCTTAAAAGAAGGTTTTGATATCAAATCAATTTAGGTGTAATTGCCTTAAATGAGCACTTTAGGAAAATATACAAAATTTCTTTTGTTTCCCAATCTGAATTCAAAGCAATTCAAATTTCAAATTAATTCCCATAATTTCGGCTTAGGAAAATATGCAGAATTTCTTTTGTTTCCCAATTTGGATTCAAAGCAATTCAAATTTCAAATTAATTCCCATAATTTCGGCCAACAAAAAGGAAAAAATCTAAGGCAGCAAATTAATATCTTAAATTTCAGCCAAGAGAAAATCAGAAAGAATATCTCACAAATTTCGGCCAAACATCAAGAATTAAGGCAATGAAAATTTTGACCAAACAAATTGGGAAAGAAGAGCCAAACAGATATGATTTTTGACCAAACAGAAAATTTTGTCAATTGAGAATATTTTTAGCCAAAGTAAGAAATAAAACAAAATAGATTTAGGTAAAACTTAAATTAATCAAAAGAAGCAGCAATGGTCACAAAGAAAATCCCAACCGAATTTTTCAAGGAAGAGGAAAGAAGAAAACTCAAAAACCCTATAACCTAACATAAATCATAATATACCTCACTTTGATTCTGATACTAACTGACGTGGAACCCTATGGTGAACCCACATGCACAAGTAGATATGGAATCCAAAGATTTAATAAACCCACCTCCTATGGCACCCCACACTTAGGGAAACTGAAACACAAATGATCAAAGGATTTAGATGAAAAACCGATAAACGCCACAATGGATAGTTGATAAGCTAGCTGAGATTCTTGATGCAATTGATGAAAGCAAATCCTCAATCTCACTCAAAGTAATACATGGCAAAGGCATGAAAAAGAATTCTGAAAATTTTAATTCAAAAGTTTTCTCTTACAAGTGTTCCTTATCCTTATATAGTAAGGAGAAAATTAAAATCCTAAAATACTCTTTTTAAACTTGGTTGAACCACACACAAGACCGAAACCTAATCACACACTAAAATAACACATCAAATTTATAAGTATCAAAACATAAGTTCAAAATATGACCCAACACTCTAAAACTTAAAAGATAAAATATGGCCAGAATACAAGTCCAAACAAAGCCAAAATAAAGCAAGTGCTTAAATAATAAAATATAGCAAGCCCATCATAACAAAGCTGAATCTTCACAAAACCCTTTCTTGATCTTCACTTTAGGCTTCCCTTTGTGTAGTTTTGGCTGATAGGTTTGATTAGGCTCCCTAAGCCTATGATTGCAAGTGTTGCACGAAATCTGCCCCATATGAATTGAAGCATGTCCCAAGTATATTTGGATCATATGGATATAATTTTGAACTCCTTTTAGATCCATTTAAATGATATAAAGTTGCTCCACACCATTGTTAGAAATTTACCCTATTGGATCGTATCACTCTTGTCTTCTTTTAGTGCCTATACCTCATCATCCAACTTGATATAATTTTGAGCCTTGTCTATCAACTGTTGGTACGTCATGACTAGATTTTTAATTAAGGAATCTATGAATTTGATGTTGCAAGTTCCTTTTTTCAATGGCCTTACATGCTATCTCATGATTTAACTCATTCACTTGTATGGTTTCAGCATTGAAACGGAAAATAAAAATCCTTAAATTCTCGCTCTCTCCCTAGCGGATCTTCCGTAGGTTAGTAGAGAGCTTTTTGGGAGGTATACTTAGACTTAAGTGTAGGTATTATTTCTGAGCCAAACCTGTGAGTGTTGATGGAAACAATAAGCATAACACAAAATTATTGACATCCTGAAGCTGCATGGTTGTCCTAAAGATGACCAGATGACTTATGGAGTCTGTCATTCCGTCCTAATTGTCTAAGCTAGGTAGTTTGAACTTAGTGGGAAAGGTTTTTGCTAGTATTTCTTCTGAAAGAGGCGAGACACCGTCTAGACTGAAATCCTCTTCCTGTTTATTTTGGTATCTTTGTACGGCCCGTACTAGCTTTCAATCCACTCTTTTTGAAACTTCATCCAATTCATCTTCTGAGTCAGTCTTTCCTTTGGGTCGTGATTTGGCCACTTCTATATGGGCCCTTGAGGTCTCCACAGAGGATTTGTCCCTTCTTTTAGGGTCCATCTTTGATGGCTTTTCCCGAGCCTTATACTGTTTGAGCGTAACTTGCAACCTTTGGATATATTAGAGTATTTATTCATTTTTTAAATCATTAAGGTCTGCTTTATTGGCCACTGAGAGCGTGTTTTCTCTGTATCCGGAGTAGAGAAAATGATGACTCCCTCATTGGTAGCAATATTTACAGTAGCTCTAGGACTATCGACCATTTTGAGAGTAAAGGAAGAGAGAAGGAATAGGAAACTAGTTGTAATCCAAATGAATAAAGAAGATTCGATGGAGTTTTTTGGCAATGAAACCAAATGATGTTGCAAAAATTAGGTCAATGACATGGCTAGAATGGAATTATGATGTGATTAGCTAAAACCTGCAAGAGAGAAAACCTGAGGTGGTGGTGGGTGCCCACGACAGCTACTCTGATGCTCAAGTCAGTATATTGAAGGATAGAGAGAATATAATGGATTACTTAAAGTTTGAGTGATATTAGAGAGAGTGTACTTTAGTATATGTGGTTCTTCAACCTTTATACTGTAAGAGATAAAGGTGAACAAAATATCTTTTTAATAATTCGGCAGTAATGTAGCCGTCTACTTGATATGGGGCATCGCCAGTGTAACGACCCGAAAATCGGACCGCTACCGGCGCTAGGATCCAGGTCGGCTTAAGGCCGCCGGGACCCATAGCAAGCCTAACATACATCCTGAAAACCTGCTTAATCCCATACATGATCAACAAAATACATAAAAATTAAAACTTTTCTTTCATCCATACACCAAACTCAACCTGTGCATGCACTGAACAAAAACATGATCATAGCTATGACCCCTCTGTGGGATCTCATCAATGCCCCAATGGGCGATACATCATAAGTTGAGTTGGTTTACATAAACATCATAAACATCTGAGATCATGTAATAAAAGGGATACCTTATACATAAAGTCAAGCACAACCTCTAATCCTCAATATCATTACACATAACATGACTATTCAACTTTACATCATCTTACAATTTATCATGTCCACTTCCTATCTATTACAAATACATGACTTTACTCTCCTTGACTTCTCTGTCTAGCCCGTACCTGCAAGCCTGGGGGTTAAGGGAGAGGGGTGAGCTACTAGAGCCCAGTGAGCAGAATAATGAAAAAAACAACATTTAAATTCTCATGCCATCATGTAATGTAACACATCACAACAAATCACATCTCGGATGGTATTGTCACCATTAGTCCTCTACATTCCAAAGTGCCGGGACGTAGAATGGGTACAACCGGTCTTTCTCTTAACATAACATATCATAATATTCCAATGTGCCAGGGACGTAGAATGGGTACAACCTGGACTTTCTCTTACATAGTGCCAGGGACGTAGAATGGGTACAACCTGGACTTCCATACCATATCATGCCGTAACATCATCATACCATATGAGGACTAAAGGATCACCCAATAACCAATCCACATCAACATCATAAATGCAATACAACATACTCGTGAATTCTAATGCAAACAACCTAATTCATCACATGGCATTCATGATGCATGAACATGCTGAAAACTTTATAATTTATTTGCTTTAAATCATAAAGGTTTATTCTACTCACCTCTTGGCTAGCTCTGACAAAGACTGAAGCAGCTGACTCACTGCTGGGGTCCTCGGTTCCTCAGGTCCGAACCTACACAGGTGGACTCAAATGAGGGACCAAACAACTAGAACATAATTCTAAAAACATCCCCCAAAAACCCCCTAAAATACCTCAAAACAATCATGCAAAAACATGCAAAGGAAGGCTGAACAGGGCATTTTCGGCGGCAGGTTCGGCGGCCGAAAGTCCCTCCAGAGCCGAAAGTCAGGCAGGTTCGGCGGCACCTTCGGCGGCCGAAACTCATACATGTTCAGCGGCACTTTCGGCGGCCGAAACTCCCAGACAGAGATGAAAGTCTCCTTTCGGGGGCAGGCTTCGGCAGCCGAAAGGCTTGCCTCCCCAGCCATGTTCGGCGGCCGAAAGTCCTTCGGCTGCCGAACCTGGTTTCTGCCAAAGGGCAGAAACTTGGCTCCTCTTGCCTCCAATGCCTCCCAAACCTTATAAACATGCACAATCCTATTCTACAACACACATACTCAAGCATGCAAGCTCCTAGGGGCTTCAAACTATCTTAAACCCCATCTACAACACATCAAACAACACAAATCCAACATACATTGTCCATAAACCAACATAAACCCAAAAACTCATAAAACCCTACACATGCATTTCTACTTCAAGAATCAACTTAAAACTTGTTAAAAACATGTAGTAAGCTCAAGATCGACCCTTGCCTCTTGTAGATCGAGAGGAAGACGACCCTAGCTCGGAGATGGGAGAGATTTGAGTTCTTGAACCTCAAAGCTCCAAAACTTGCTTTAAACTCGAAAATCTTCACAACAAGATGAAAACTCATAAGAAAAACATGAAAACTCGAAGGGAGAAGCTCAAAACAGAGGAGGGGCGGTGGAGAACTCACCTTGGCCGAAAACGGGAAGAAAAGCTTGTCCGTTTCGGCCATGGGGTCCTTTTATAGGGCTGTCCTTACCACCTTTCGGTGGCCTAACGTGCCCCCACAACGCATGCAAGTTCAGCGGCCGAACATGAGGTTCGGCGGCCGAACCTTGGCTTATTCAAACAAGGCTTTCGGAGGCCAAAAGCGCTCCCAAAACCTCCCCATGTTCGGCGGCCGAACATGACTTTCGGCGGCCGAACCTGGCAAAGTCTCCAAAGCCCTCTACACTCAAAACTTGGATTTATTTTCATTAAAAACCATAAAATACATCAAAACATTTTATGAAAACATGGTTTTATCCTTCTAGAGGTCTCCGACATCCGAGATTCCACCGGACGTTAGGAATCCCGACACCAGAGTCTAGCCGGGTATTACAGCCATTAGGTGAAAATCCCGCGATCACAGGCATAATAGAGATGTGTTGGGATATCTTTGATAACAGTAACCCCATGTCGAGCCTCGCCTTGATGAGGGATGAGCGAGTCTTTTGGTGATGACTCGTGTGTTTACAGTGTCAAGATCTTTTATCTTCGAAATGGATTGCTTTTCCTATATGTTTGGTCCTTGCCATATGGCCCTACCTTGTCGTGACAGCTCATAGATTTCCTTGGGCGAATATTATGTAACATCAGAAATCATCATATACATTTGCATCAATATAAGATATAAATCATGAAATAGAAATATCAAGTAATTGGTAGCGCGAAATATCTTTTAAGATAATAACATATATAAACTTATTTTATGGAATTATAAATTTAAATTAGACATTCACCGCCTCACAATACCTTATGCAACACTTTCCCAAAATAGGAGCTTACTATGTTAATCTCTTTGTTTACACATGTAGACCTTTCTATTTAATTTTCTTCTCTTCTCTTCCATTGCACCTTCGTAATGCTCTTAGATGAGCTTAACATTATATTATAACTTTTCTGAAGATAGACATAACTCTTAACTCTCATAAATTCAATCCATCATCAAATTTAGCTTTACATAGCTAGTAATAATTATTCTTTCCTTTTCAGTCTAAAATAACTAGTGTTAGTCACTTCTAAAATTATTAACATCTCATATAGTCACTTTTTCTTATGCATCTTAGATAGTACTTTTAGTTATTAGAAGTGAAACTCGTCTAATTATGATTTTTAAACTCCTTATGCCCACATAATTGACTAGGAATAACCTTTGCATAAGATACTTATTTTGTCTTGAATAAGAGGTTATCCTACCTATTACCTCATAAAAAACTCTATTGGTTTTAGCATCTATTAGGTAAACACCTTATTCACTTAGTTCTTCTCCTATCTTTTCTCCCCCCTATGATTCTATTATTGTTTTTTTCCTCTCTTTATACATTCTCTTTGTTTCTCCTTAATTACGATTGTTCACACACTATCTAATATATTTGTAAAAACTTTAACCTTCTAAGTTGAAGTTTTCTTAAAGAATATGATAGGATCTTAGTGCAATTGCTATTCTGCTTAAGGTGAGAATATAATCTCAGAGTTTGATTCAAATTCAACTTAACTTTCATTCCATAATTCAAAAACTTGAATACATGTCTTTATCCATAAAAACAATTACTCTATTAGCTAACAACTCACGCACTATAACCATTAATCCATTAACAACACTTGCATATCAAAGAGAATTAATTGCAACACAACTATAATGCTTTTCTATGTTAACATGTCACACATGCAACCTATATACTGCACATACCCATATCATGGTACCACATACCCATGGTACCTAAGATGGATGTTTCCTTGAAGATCTTCTGAGCGTATCATTACCTCCATCTAGAGCTAAAACCTTATCCTTAAGGTTAAGAAATCAGTTGCGAGTCATTTCAACATTTTCCCATATGGTGTTATCATCAAATAAATGTTTCCATTTGATCAATTTTCTTCAACGAATTTGGATTTGTGTTGTACCTAACGTGTATCCAATATGGATCCTAGTTCAACCACAATGTGTCTATTGTTTACTAAGGGTAGCAAATTAGCATTGGCAGTATCTTAGACTTTTCTTTTTTGTAATTAGAGAAATGTGGAAGACGGGATGAATCTTTGAACTATCTAGAAGCAGAAGCTTATATGCTTCTTTCCCAATACATTACACTACTTGGTATGGTCCATAATAATGGCTTGCATGTTTCTAATGTGCCTATTTGAATAGTGAATGTTACATGTATGGATGTAGTATGAGAAAGATAAAGTCTCCTACTTGAAACTCAATATCACATCATTGTGCATTAGCCATTTTGTTTCATTCTGTTACCAGCACTGTGGAGGTTGAGTTTAAGTTGTTTCAATATTACATCACAAGAGGCAAGTTGTTGGTCGGCTTCATGCACTACACTGTTACCAACAACATATTAGGGGATTGATGGAGGTGGTTTGCCATATAATTCGTAGAAGTGTGTCATGCTAATGAACGCATGATAGGTTGTGTTGTATCAAAATTGTGCTCATGAGGGAATAAAAAATATTTGGCTAGCTATTTGTGCATAAAGCATCTCAAATACTGTTCAATGCATTGATACACCATTTTTGTTTGGCCATCACTTTATGGGGTTTAAGAGGAATTCATTTTGAGCTATGTTTCAAACATTTTAAAAAATTCCTTCCAAAAATTGTTGATAAATATTGGATCCCTATCACTTGTGATAGTCTAGCATTTCGTGTAGCTTGACAAATCCCATTAATGAATTTTTGGGCCACCATTTGTTTTGTGAAAGGATGAGATAATGCTATAAAGCGGGCGTATTTGCTTAATCTAGCAACAAAAACCATGATAATCGTTTTGCCACTAGACAATGGAAGGCATTTGATGAAATCCATGGTGATGTCATCCCAAACTTGACATTGAATTGGCATGGGTTAGAATATTTTAGATGGAGCTAAGCTAGCTGATTTAGCTCTTTAGCATGTGTCACAGGAATTAACAATCATAGATTTGCTTGTGCATAGATGGCTAATAAAATTATTGTGCTACCCACTTTTATGTTCTGAGCACTCCCAAAGGCCTCCCTAAATGAGAGTTATGAAATTCATGCAATATATGTTTAACAAGTGATGAATTTGGTTGAATGACAAGTCAATTTTTGTACTATATTAAGCCAATTCACCATTTGTAAGGTTCTCCGAGTCTTTCATTTGCTTATTTTTTTTCCAATTTTTTGCATTTATGGATGACTTGCGATCTCTTCTTTAGTGATTTCCTAAATGCGAGGGTGGCACGCATATAAAGTGTTTGTTTGAGGACTACTTGCAACCTGAGAAAGAGCATTGATAGCTGAATTTTCTCATCTTGGCTTATAAAGGATGTCGTAATCATACCCTAGTAACTTTGACACCCATTTTTATTGTTTTGGTGTTGCAATTCACTATTCTAACAGGTATTTAAGACTACGCTAATATGTTTGGATGTAAAATTTTCGTTCAAGGGGGTAAGGACGCTAAGTCTGAATTCCTTAAATTTATGGCTAGCATCTCTTTAGCATATGTTGACTATGCTAGCTTTGAATTGCCTAAAGCACAACTAATGAAGGCAATTGGATTCCCTTATTGTAAAGATTATGGGTGAATGAATTCTCCATAGTTGGTTAGGGTCTCGTCTTCCCATAATACTACCATGGGACTCAAATATTTTAGCGCTCGATGAAGAGTGGAGGAAAGGAGTCGTTACCCTAATGAAAGCATGGAATAAAATAAAAGGACGTGGTTGCGCGACTTACTTTTATAAAGGGTCTACTATCCTTCTTAATCCATAACCCAATGGTCTAGGTTCGAGATAGTGGGTATGAGAAAGGGAAGGTGTTAGGCACCTTTCTCGCCTGAACTTTGTCTAAAAACCAGTGTTAGCCCCCTGCATTGATTCTTATATTTTGTCTTTAAGTATTTATTAAGAAATCTGCTTCAAACAATATGCAATCTATTTATTACACACACATTGATCATACAAAGCACTCATTTTGTGCGCATCCACTAGCATAAGCATGCCAAGTTTCTATTATAACTTAAAGTGAAGGAGTTACCAAGATGCCCTAATTTCTCATGTTCCTATGCTCATTCTATGCTATTGACATATTTGTATCAAAAGGGAAACTTAATCATGCATAGTTTCTATGTTTATATTTAGAAAATAGCAAAAAAAAGACTCATTACATTTCTTGGATGCATCCTTGAAGCCTAATTTTATGGTCATCACCCTAAGATTATTACTATTTGGTCTTTTTCACGTCAAAGTGTAAGTTATTTCCTAAGCATGCATAACCATATTTCTATCACACCAAAGTTACTTTTGAATTATCAAGTGAATTACCTAATTTATATTTTAATTTCATACATTTTGAGTGAGGTACATAACTATCCAAAGAAAGGGAATGAGAACCCAATGCCCATAAGAAATTATGAAAGAGAAAAGAATTACATTGCAAACTCATAAAATAAAATTCACTAAGCCTAAACTATCACAAGGCCTTTAGGCTTATTACCCTTTGCAAAGGGCTTCAAGACACTCCGATAGGTCTCTATATCCAAATGGGCTTTCACCATGTGCTCCATAAGTTCATCAAAGAAAGAAGGAAATAATTCAAATAAAAAAAGAAAAGAATTAAAAAAAAGGATAATTTAAATATAGAAAGAAATAAATTAAATATGAAATGAGATATTTTTTATTAAGGAAAGAAATAAATGAAAAAAGGTAAGAAATATTTTTGATTTTTTTAATTTAGGTAAAAGATTTATTATAATATGGAAGAGATATTTACAAATATGGTAAATAATAAAATTAGATAAAGAAGGAAATTATGTAAATATGGAAAGAAAATAAGTTAAACATGTCATGAAAAAAAAAATATGGCAAGAGATAAATTAAAATATAGATGATTCAAAAATTGATTTTGAGTTTCATAACTCGCATGTTTGAAAATTCTTTGAGCTCATATATGTCTCAGTTTGTTGAAAGTAATGCCCCCCTTGTGCACGCATCACTGTCTAGCCCATCGTCTTATAGTTGCTTTATCCCTTCCATTAACTCCTTCTAGATATTACCTTGATTCCAGGTACCTCCTAATCCCTTCTAGCCACTTATTATCCTCTGGCTCCAAGTGAGCTATCATCGGCCCTTCATAGGAAGGGATTTTACTCTTCATGAGCACCATTGGTTGCACTATTTTCTTATTGCTATTTCCCTATAGAGATGAGAGGATTGCTAAATTATCGGCTAACTGATTTTGTGTCATCGGGAAATGTCTCAATTCGACTTCCATGAAGGCTTGTAGCAATAGTTTAGCATATTGAAGATATGGTCTTAACCTATCTTCCTTAATTTCCCATTCTCCTTATATCTAAGAGATCACTAGCAGAGAATCTCTAGTTACATCGACTTCCTTAGCCTCCACCCCTATGAGTGCCTCCAGCCCACATATACAAGCTTCATATTTAGCCACATTATTAGTCGCTGGAAAACATAACCTCTTGGATATCAATAACCGTTCTCTATTTGGTGCCATTAGCACTACACCAATCCCAGCTCCACTCTTGTTCACAGCCCTATCAAAACTCATTAGCCACTTTTCGGCATCGATTAATGCTAGTTCCTCATTTGGAAATCCTACCTCAACTTCCCCTACTTGCTCTATCAGGTTTTCAAATAGAAACTCTGCCACTATTCGGCCCTTGATGGTCTTCTAAGTAGCATAAACTATGTTGAATCTCTGAAAGTATGATCAACCACTTAGCTAACTTCCCCACTAAAGTTGGAACCTTATATAGATAGCGTAGGGGATCCATTCAGGAGACCACAACCACTTAGTATGATTGGAAATATTGCCTTAACTTCTTGTTAGCCCAAACAACTTCTAAACAAGTCTTTTAGACTAAGGAGTGGTTTTGCTCATAAGGCAACAACTTCTTACTAATGTAGTACACAACTTCCTCAATTCGCTCTATCTCCTAGGCAAGCATTGCCCCTAGGGCAACCTCTTTGATAGATAAGTATAAAATCAGAGGAACACCGGGCATAGGCAGCGGTAGCACGGGTGGATTTGTTAGGTACTGCTTAATCTTCTCATAGGCCTCTTGACACTCATCATTCCATTTGACCAAGTGATTCTTCCTTAATAGCTTGAAAATTGATCGCAAATAGTTGTGAGCTTGGCTATGAACCTACTAGTGTACTGAAGATTTCCTAAGAACCCTCGAACCTCTTTCTAAGTTCGTGGAGCATGAATCTCCATTATGGCTTTTTACCTTATCAGGATCCATTTCTATCCCTCTCTGACTTATTTGGTGAACTAATAGTTTCCCTGAAGTAACCCAAAAGATGCACTTATTGGGATTCAATCTGAGCTTGTATTTCGCAATCCTCTGTAGGAACTTCTCTAAGGCTTCAAAGTGCCTTCTCTTGTGGCTGATTTGACCACCATACCATCCATATATACCTCCATCTCCTTGTGGATCATGTCATGAAAGAGCATTGTCACCATCCTTTGATATGTCACTCTAGCATTCTTCAAGCCAAAAGGTATTACCTTGTAATAGTAGGTCCCCCTTTCAGTGATGAAGCAAGTCTTTACTTTGTCCTTAAAGTCCATCATAACCTGATTATATCTAGAGAAACCATCTAGGAAAGAGTACATCGCTTGGCAAGCAATATTGTCCATGAGTACGTCAATATATGGTAAAGGGAAGTCATCCTTATGGGTTGCCTTGTTTAGATCCCTATAGTCCACACGTATTCTGACTCTTCCATCCTTCTTCAAAACTAGGACTATGTTGGCCAATCATTTTGGGTACTCTATCACTTCTATGAAGTCAGCTTCCATTAATTTCTTGATCTCTTTAGCTATTTTTTCTTCCAATTCAGCTCTAAGTTGACATTTCTTTTGCCTGATAGGCTTTACCTTAAGATAGGTTGGAATCTAATGCTCTACTACATCCCTATCGATCCTAGGACTAAGCAAAGGCTTCTTGGTACTTTGTTAGTAATGCTGTGAACCTTTTCTTTTCTTGCATAGTAAGATCACTTGCCAATTTTATCTCTTTTGGATCACCAAGTATAACCAAATCAATGTTTATTGCATCCATTGTGTTAATAGAAGATGTTTTAAAATGATCATGAATGCTATGCACATGTCCATCAAAATCAACATCAAACAAGTAAACAAAAGAAGAGCTCAACTTATTAATAATAGCCTCAAAATCAGCATCGAGTACATCAGGAATAACAATATTAGAAATAGAAACAATATTATTAAAAATGGAGGTAAAAGTAGGGGTGAAGCTCCAAAGTGCTTGGTTTCCAGCTCATGTCCATGCCATGTGACTTATCCCTTAAAGTCAGGGAAGGTAATAGCCCCATTCTCATACCTTCCCAAGCCCATTCCAGGAAAGAAACTCATATTCTTCATCATACTAGAGACCTTTGAGTCCATCCAATCCTCATAGATGCCAGCAACTTGAAACCCAACTAAAGAAGGTAACAAACCCTCAATAGTCAATGCAACAACCCCTTCATCTTTCTTGGCAATAATATTGCTACTCTATCCTTGTGACGGATCTTAATCTTTTGATGGACGGTTGAAGGCACGTCTCCCAAGGGGTGAAACTATACTCGCCCCAATAGCAATAAAAAGACCACATGTATATCCAAGACAGTGAACTCGACTTCAGTCTTAATTGGACCTATTTTAAAAAGAGTCTTGAACACCCAAATGGGCTTCTAGGCCCATTACCGTTTGTAAAGGGCCTTCAAGACACTCCAATGGGTCTTCATGTTCAAATGGTGTTTCACCATGTGCTCCATAAATCCATCAAAGAAAGAAGAAAATAACTCAAATAAGAAAAGAATCTTTTAAAAAAAAAAAGAAAAGAAGAAGATAATTTAAACATGGAAAGAGATAAATTAATTATGAAAAGATATCTTTTTTATTATGGAAACAAATAAATTAAAAAAGGTAAGAAATATTTTTTATTTTTTTTTAATTTAGATAAAAGATTTATTCTAGTATAGAAGATATATTTACAAACATAGTAAAATATAAAATTAGGTAAAGAAGAAAATTATGCAAATATGGAAAGAAAATAAGTTATGCATAGTATGAAAAAAAAAGAAAAAGAAAATTAAATATGGCAGTAGATAAATTAAAATATGACGAAAATAAATTAAAGAAGGTAAAAATAACAAGAATTAGGGAAGCTACAACAATTAAACAATCCATTCAAAAATGAAATTAACGGAAAATAAATCTAAAAACACAAAAAAGAAAGCAAATCAAATCTCTCAATTATGGAAAAAAAGTTCAGTCAATAATAGCCACCAAAGAGAAATCCTAGCCACTTTCTACCATCTGTACTAACACTGATACATAAGTTAATAATATGAATTAAAATATTAAAGCACAAAAAATAAAATAAATAGCCAAGAACATAAGAACACAAAGATTGGCCCTACCGAAAATCCCTATCTGATTACGATAATTTTGGTACCAAAAATCAAAATTTAATGAAAAATAGTAAATATATTCAGAAAATTATAAAATTTTATAGTAATGTCCTATAAATATAGAATACATGGAGAGAAAATGAAGGATAGTAAGAATATTTGCATGATTTGATTTATTCTAATCGTAATAAGGCTGTCACAGTATATATTATAATCTTCGCACTAATTTTATTTGTGATATAGAACTATACTAGTGGTTGAAACATGAAGAACTCAAAAAATAAATATTATAGTGCACTTCTCAAACTTAGTTTTAGACTCAAGAATGACCCTATTTGGTGATTTAAGGATTAAGTTGTTGATCCTTTAATTTGAGGATATTGCACGGCAACGGACTCAAATTTCAGATTTGCATCTATAATTTTAAAAATTCATAATTAATTCAATATAAATAAAAAAATATAAATAATATATGTAAATTGCAGGAAATTTTACGAAGAATTCATGAAAAAGTATTTAGAGAGCTATAATATTTTTCGATCAATATGAAAAAGTCGAATAGATCTAATTGCTCACACGGTTTCATATATAGAAGTTATGTTGCCCTCAAATTTCACATCAAAATTGACATGGGAGGTTCCCAACATACTTAAATTAATTTAAGAATATGCAAAATAAATATTTTTTATACCATAGAATTATGTATTTCAGTAAACTACCTTGAGAATAAATAAAAAAGAAAGGAAGGAAAAGAAAAAATAAGGAATGATTTGAAGACATGAAAAGGGAGATCTTTTATATTTTTCTTGAAGCCCAAGATTGAGGGATTTGAGGAATTAGGGGTGAAAGGTGTGGCTGCCACAAAGAAGAGTCAACAGAACATAATTGTTGATTCAGATTTTAAGAGAAAAAAAAAAGTTTAAATAGGAATAAAAATAGAAAAAGAAAATAATAATAATAATAATAGAGGGAGTGGAGGAGGAGCACACTGCGTGCTCCACTTCCTCCATTTTTTTTAATTTTGTTATTATTTTTTTAAAAAATTTTTCTTTACTTGTTTTTTTCTTTTTCATTTTTTAATTTAATTTTTTTAAATTTAATTTTTTTAATTTAATTATTTAAATAAATTATTTTTATTTAACTTTGTCATTTTTTTTATTTTTTAATATTTCCATAGTATAAAATATCTCTTTCTAATTTTAAAAATTAATTACAAGTGTATAGGACCATGATGTAATTCTCGTTATTAAATTCTCACGATCTCATAGGTACATGTAGCTCAATACAAAAATTAAGGATCTACAATGATACTTCTCCAATTACGTAGTCAGATGCATCAAACTCAATGGTTAAGGCTTCATTAAAATTAGGGGAGCGAAAGTGGGTATGGGTGGTCATAGCTTGCTTAAGTGCCTCTCTTAGGGAGTGGTTCTCTTTAGCCTTCCTTACTGCTTCTGCGGAGAATGCTTCCCTTATTCTAATGATATGTTGGGCTTTGTGGCATAACAGAAATAATGTTGTTTGGAAAGCTCAGGGTCGAACTGCGAGTGGTGTGTTCTTCATGGCACTGAATTTTTTGCAGCAATGGAGGGGGCCTGTTCTGATTCTACCAGCTGCACCAATGTTGTGTCGGCTTTGACTGTTTGGTCTCCTCCACCGCAGGGTTGGATTAAGGTTAATATTGACGCCTCTTTAAACTCGCAACGAAGTTCGCTAGGTTTCGGCTGTGTAGTCCGAGATGCTAATGGTAGATTTATAGTGGCTAAAGCAGGCTGTTTTTGCAGTCAGATGGAGGTTAAGTGTGCTGAGGCAGTGGCTTTTCGAGAGGCATTGAGTTGGATTAAAGAGTGCGGATGGGATCGAGTTCTTTTCGAATCGAATGCTCAGGTTCTTATTGTGTCCATTAACAATGCTTCATTAGATGATTTATCACCTTTTGGTCTTTTGGTTCAAGATTGTAAATTGCTTCTATCCAGTTATGAGGAAGCAAGATGTGCTTTTATTTACAGGTCTGCGAATGATGTCGCTCATGTTCTAGCAACATCAGCTCATTCTGAGTCAGGTCAAGGAGTTTGGATTCATGTCCCTCCTCCTTATATAGTTTCCTTGATCGCTTTGAGTTAATAATATTTCTTTCATTTTCAAAAAAAACAAGTGCGTGAATTATTACCTTAGCTTTATTATTCCATTGGAATTGAACCTTCTTTAGTAAATTAGTGGATGGTCAGGTTATCAACCTGTAGTCTCAGAAGTACTTCCGATAATAGTCTATCAAACCTAAAAATTCACGCAATTCATACACATTAATTGGGTTAGACCATTCAAGCATTGCTATAACTTTTCTAGGATCCACTTCCACTTCTTTGAACTAGAGAACATATCCAAGATATTCAATTTCTAGTAAACCAAATGTGCACTTGGATAAACTGATGATGCCTTAATATTTCAAAAGTTTTAGCAACATGTTCAACATACATGTTTCCATTAGAGCTATAAATGAGGATGTCATAAAAAATCTAACACAAATTTATGAAGATAAAAACGAAAAGTAGAGTTCATGACGGCTTGGAAAGTCGAGGATGCATTGTCTGAGTCAAAAGACATAACTAAATATTCATAGTATTTGTTTTGAGTGAGAAATGTTGTTTTATGAATGTTTGATGGGTGAAATCTAACTTGATGATACCCAGTCCTTAAGTCCAATTTAGTGAAATCCCATGAAGTTCATCTAATATGTCTTCTATATTAGGGATTCAAAAATAACCTAATAGTAACAACATTCAATGTCCTATAATCGATGTAAAATCTTTAAATCTTTTTTTTCCAATTAAAAAGATTAAAAAAAGAAAATGGACTAGTGCTAGGTCCGAATGTTCAATAACCTATCGGCTAACAATTGAAAGCTTAAATACACATCTATTAGCAAATAACATTTTGCTTCCATTTGCTATTATCGAACAACCAAAAGCTTAAATAGACGTCTCTATCCATAAAAACAATTACTTGATTAGCTAACAACTCAAGCGCTACAATCAGCTAACAACTCAAGCGCTACAATCACTAATCCACTAACAACACTTGCATATCAAAGAGTTCAACTGCAACATAACTACTGTGCTTTCCCATTGGACACTTAAACTTTTAAATAAACATCTTTTGCTTTTAGGTCTGCTTATCAAACCAAAAGCTCTAAATTCAACTTTGTAAAGACTCCAAATCAAAACCATTCAGAACATTAGAAAATTATAGTTAAAAAGGTCTAATCTCTAGGCTAATATCAAAGGAAGATGCCTATGTAGATAAGCCTATTATATAAATTATCCAAGTGGAGCAAATTTAATAGGTTGTGATGACTACTGGGCTTCTTACACCCTGGGATGAGGCCGGACCCTGGAGAAGGACACAGGCCCAAATCCCATCAGGTCATTCTAGAGAGGACCAGCCTGATATTGCGCGCTCCAGCCCGGTGACATGAAGCAAGCCGAACCAACCACACGCACAGGTCCACCAGAAGATAGCCTAGCCCGGTGACGTGACAAGAGGTAGGAGAGCAAGCCCAGTCACCTCGCAGCCTTATTAGTATGCGCGCTGGGAGAAATTAAATGGCCGCCTGGCATAGAGGGGAGCTCTAACTCGTCCGTATGTACGGGACTGAGTGACAGAGATAGGTGGCACTTTAGCAGAGTGGCGGTTATGTGTCACTAAAAAACAAAAGGTAAAGGAATAAAGGGGGAGAGACGTGATCCTTCCGGGCTAAGTTTACACATATACTGTAAATTCTATTTTTTATATCTCAAAATATCAAGTTGTAATGATAAGCTATCTCATAGTTTTAGCAACTATATCTCTTATAAAAATAATGAATGTTGTTTAACAAAAGAAAAAATTACTTTTTAGTCCCTGAGGTTTAATGTAATTAACACTTATGTCCCTCTATTTTGGCGATCCAACACTTAAGTCCCTCACTTTCTCTTCCATCCAAATTCATAGTCCTTCCGTCCATTTAAGCCGTTTGGTCAAAAATTCAAAGGTAAGAGGTGATAATTTTTTCCAAAAATACACTCCTCTCAATGTGAAATCCCTATTTTTTTTTCTCTTTCATATCTTCTCCATTTCCTTTTATCCATTGTTAATTCTCCTCTCGTTTTTTTCTCTCTCTTTTTTCGTCTTTCTTCTCCTTCATATTTTCTCTATTTCCTTTTGACATTGTTGATTTTTCTTTTTTTTTTCCTTCTCTTTTTCATCTTTTTTCTCCCTTATATTTTCTCTATTTTTTTTGACATAGTTGATTTTTTTTTTCTCTTTTTCATCTTTGTTCTCCCTCATATTCCCTCTATTTCCTTTTGACATTGTTGATTTTTCTTTTTTTTTTTTTTTTTCTCTTTTCCATCTTTCTTCTCCCTGAAACATTATTTGAGAGTTGCAGAAAGGGTAGGAGTTATGGTGAAGAAGAAGAAGAAAAAGAAGAAGAAGAAAAAGAAGAAGTTGCAGAAACGGTAGGAGTTATGATGAAGAAGAAGAAGAAGAAGAAGAAAAAGAAGAAGAAGAAGAAGAATCTACAGTGAAGAGGCATTGGGTTTGGGTTTGGATTTTGTGATTTTGAAATAGCTCGACTTTTAGTGAGGGTCAATTTTGTCAATTCACGTGTCCCAAACGGCTATTTTGGATGGAAGGATTACGAATTTGGACAGAAGAGAAAGTGAGGGACTCAAGTATTAGGTCGCCAAAATAGAAGGACAGAAGTGTTAATTACGTTAAACCTCAGGAATTAAAAGGTAATTTTTCCCTTAACAAAATGGTGATTACTTAATACCTAGTCTTGATCAAGCATTTAATATATGAGGACAATTCTTTTTTACCGCCAGTCCACCATAAATGTTAGACATAGACATGTGAATCCTTATATATAAAAAAAAAAAGAAATTATAAAAATAATTGACAGCGCTATATATATCGTCTCAAGCAATAAAGTGGGAGTAAGTATCATATTCATGATGGATTGAAAATTAACTATTAAAATATTTATAAATCTAATTATTATCTAAATTATCAATAGTAAAAAATAATTAAAAATTAAAATAAATTAGGACAATCAAATTAATAACTCAGCAATACGTTTATGAAATAACTTAATATTAAATATTAGGACACCTTGATTTCACTTGTATCTAATTCATTTGATTAACAATGAGCAAATAATCCTAAAATATTGAACCTTTCTCCCGAGTAAGATCAAATTAATTAACTAAAAATTATTATTTATCTCCCAATCATATGATACTTCTCTTATTAATTTTTCAAATAGTATGAGAGGTCAAATCTTCGTACCAACTCTGATTAATATTTTTGTGATATTCAATTCCTTATCGGTCCTGAAAATATTCTCTCGCAATATTAATCTCAGGATAAAATCATTTAAGTATATCAATAAAAGTACTCAAAAGTATTAATTTCAGAATTGAATAATAGTTAGTTAAAGAAAAACAACTAAAAAATAATTAAAGAGATTCAATCATCCAAGTTCTATCAAGTCCCTAGCAAAAAAAAGTTAGTTGCTCATAGTCAAGAAATCAAGATAAAATTTAATTGAGAAATTATCCAAAATTATTCTAAAATAATTCTTAACAACAAATCAAAAAATAAGTGAAGAAAGAAAACTCTAGATATGTGGATTTCTCTTCTAGATCTTTCAAATCTTTCAAATCTTTCTTTTTGAGTTTTTTACAATTTCTACATGTGGGCAAAAAGTTATTAAATCTCTCAATTATGATATATTTATACTCATTTGAGTTTTCTATTTCGTAGCCCTAAAGGTAAACCTGGAGAATCAAGTCTTCTAGTAAAAATAAAAGGCGTTATGCGCGGAAGAAGTGAAATACAAAGTAGACCATGAAAAGAGTGTTCTTTACTGTTTATCTCAGCCTTTCCTTTTCATCCAAAGAAAAACATGGAGTACGAAGGTAAAATACGGAAAAATACAGGGCAGTCTAAACAACACAGAGTTACCCATATTTTTATTTGTCTCATCAAAATCTCTCCAAATTTCATCAGATTTCTCTTCAAAGTGTCTCATTTATTTTTTTAACTTGTTTTAACTTATAAAAACATCAAAATTTAAGTAAAAAAAAAAAAATCAAATAATCGAATATAACTAGATTTTTAAAATTAAATATAAAATCCTAACAAAACTAAAAAAATCAATAAAAATAAAAGGATATATTTTTAAAAATATATAAATAATTATGTAAATTATCATCACACCAATTACAACTTAGTGGCAGTGGAGATTTCATCATTTTAGTCTTTGAGTGAATGATAATACAATGATGCAACCGAGGAACAAACAATCCACCTTCTCTATACCTTAAACACAATCCAACCAAAACCCATATGCTGACTCTTATGATTATTTTATTCAAAAAAATAATGATTATTTTGTTAAAAAATTTTATATTTTATTTTAGATTCAATTGTATGGAAAAATAATAATAATTCAAAAGAATATATATAAACATAATATTTTCGTTTTTTTTAATTAAAATATATAATATTTGTATTTTATTTTATAAATTTATAAAAAAGAATAATTTTTTTTGTAAAGTAAAGATGTTTTATGAAAAATTATCAGGTCAGCAAAAATTAGTGACTATTTCAAGAAATATAAAAAACTTAATATAATTTGTTATATTAAATTATGAAAAAAATATATTTATATATTTAAAAAGTTATTTTTTGCTAATTCAATATATTTTCCTTAAATAATCTTTTTACAGAAAAGAAAATGTCACTTTGTGTTGATATAAAATATATAATTTCCATAAAGTTTATTTTATTTTCATAACAAGGTAAACTGATGGCTCTATCTTTCTTTCATATATCATCTATTTAAAATAAAAAATTTTGTAAAACTTTAATTTGATTATTATTATTTAATATTTTATTACTTGGAATGAAATTATTTATTTTTTAATTTTAAAAAATTAAAATTATGTCTGCTTTTTTAAGAATTTATTAAGGATAAAAATTATAGAAAGTGAAAAAAAATTAAAAAAAAGAAATATATATATTTCTTTGAAACATAATGATTGTTTTTTTTTTAAATTACATTCATTTAAACTAATTTATCTTATAAAAAATATTTTTTAATAAAAAATAACTTAATTTTTTAGAAATAAAGGGTCATTTATCAAATTTGAGAATTTTACTAACACTATTAAACTTTATACACATGAATCATATTAATACACATTTTAAATTTTTTTAATATAGGAATTAAACAGTGAAAATTAAGTTATACATCTAAAAAATAATTATTTGAGTTTTTTTTTTTAATTTCAGAAACTTTCTTCTAAAATAATTCAAAAAATTTTGTATATAAAAATCTTAATCAGTTAAAATGCTTAATATCAAAAATAAAATAAAATAAAGAAAGTGCAGACAAACGGAGACGTCAAATTGGGAAAGGGAAAGAAAATTAAAAAATTTATTCTTTTATCAATTTTTTATTATTGGAAAGGTGTCGATTTGGAGCAATATAAAAGGAAAGTGGATCTATCCAACAGTGGGATCCATAATAGGGGACATGGTGGTGGGCCAAGCCACATCCCCTTCACGTGCGCAACCGGCCACGTTTTCATCTTCACGTGCACAACCGGTCCATCGCCAGTGCTCCTGTTCTCCACTTTTAAGGCCTTTCTTTTTGTCCACTACCACCTCCCCATTGTGCATTATGTTATCTTTGTCCCCGCGGGGCATAGATAATTATAATTACTTTTTTTTTTATTACTTTTTTTTTTTTTTTTGTAAAAGGCACTTATATTATAAAATTAAGAAAAAAATTTATAATTAATATAATACGAAAAAATTTATTAATTTTAAAAAATATATTAAAATATTTTTAATATTTTAAAATTTTAATTAATTAATTTTTTTTATTAATTTTATCATTAAATATTTTATTACTTAATTTTTATAATTTTAAAAAATTTATTAATTAATTTTTATAATTTTAAAAAATTTATTAATTAATTTTTTTATATTAAAAATATTTTAATTTTTTTATAATATTTAATAGTTAAAATTAATAAAAATATTAAATAATAAACTTTTTAAAATATTAAAAATATTTTTATTTAATTTTTAAAATTAAAAATTAATTAATAAAATTCTTTATACCATAATTTTTCATAAAATTATCACCATCATACGTTTGAACTTGTATCCAAATATATCGGGTACATTACAATTTAATATTTGTAATTTAGTAAAATCTCCATATACTTTTAGAATTTATGGATAAATTTAGTAAAGGATCTGACCTTGGGCTAAGGGGGTATGGACCTCTAAAATTTTTTAAGAGTATATGGGTAATTTTTTTTTAAAATATAAAAAATTATTATTAAACATATTTATCAATTTATTCTTATTTCAAAATTATTTAATTAAATTAATCAAAATAATTTTACTATTTAATCCTTCATCTCTTTTATTATTTTTAAATAGACGAGAATATAAAATTATTTAATTAAATTAATCAAAAATATATTTTAATTAATAAAAAAATAGACGAGAATAATTATAATTTAATTATAATAATTTATTTATTTTTTATAAAAATTTATTTTCTGAATATATATTTATTTTATATTCTCTATTCTATAATTTTTATTCATTTTAATTTTATACACATAAAAAAATAATTTATTTTATTAACTTTTCAATTATATCCATTTTAAAATTATAAAATTTTATTTTTGCGTAGGTAAATTATTATTAAATTTTGAGTTTTTATAAAATTAATAATTTGGTCTCTTTTATAAAATTATGCAATTAAAATTTTTTTATAATTTTTAAAAAAAGAAACGTCAATTTCCTTAAATTTTCGTAAGTCTCAATAATTTTAAATATTATAATCTCTCTAATTAAAAATAAAATAGATTGATTAATAATTTATTTAATAAAAAAAATTAAAAATTTTAATTTATAAGATATAAAAATATTTTAGTTGAATAATTCTAGAATAGAGATCAACAGGTGAATAAACTTACAAGTTAATCTTCTTCATGTAATTTATTATCAAATATTGTTAATTTTAGAAAAAGATTAAAATATTTATTAATATAAAAGAATTAAAATTTTAAAGTACAGTAAAATTTATAATTTAATAATTAATTTACATTTTATATTTTTTTTTAAAAAAATTATTTTTTATTTTTAAGATATAACATAATTAACATATTTATTTCTCCAATTTTAGAATTCAATACTGAAATTTAATTTCATTAAAATTAGTCACCTCTCCATAAAAAATATTATTAATACATGAAAAAATAACTAAATTACCTTTTTATTATTTTTTTCTCAATTTCCTCAATACATTCTCTGTTTTTGTTGTTTAAAACCTCATTCATAATCAAAATCAAATGACTCAAATCTCAACTTCAATTTTCAATATAAATAAAAATTTTAATAAATTCACGATTTGAAATTTAAATCCAATAAATTTAACAAAATCAAAATAAATAAAATCTAAATTATCAAAAATTAAATTAAAACTCATTGGAGGTCTACCTTATTGCTTGCACTGCTCACTGTCGTCTTGCCAATTACATCACTTGTCCATCGTAGTTACTTGCGGCTTGCATTGCCAGTCGATAGCCGTTGATCGACACCTATATTGCTCGTCAATCGTGGTCCGCCGCTCGGATCTCTCACTTCTCGCTATTGCATTCAGCAAGCGCATCATCGCCCGTCTATCTCACGCTGCATCATCGCCCGTCTATCTCACGCTGCATGCTGCTTTCCGTCGTTCTCCGCTCCTCCATCTCCTTTAATCAACCATTAATAATGAAGATAATTTGGAAATTTGAAGATAATGAAGATTATTTAGGGATTTGAAGAGGGATTGGAAGGTTTGGGAATTTAAATGATAGAAGTAATTTTATGATTGGTAAGACTATTTTTGAAATTATATTTTAATTTCTGTATTTTCTGTACTTTTCATTAGATTTAAATTATTGAATTAACAAAATTATTGGATAGAAAAAATTTTGATTTTGAGGGAATTAAACGTTAGGCATTTTATAGCGTTGGGTCATAAAAATAGAGAAAAAAATCTATTTAGTATTTTATTCACGAAATGTTATACAGAATTTAAAGAAAATCTCATTTATGTCGATTCTTTTTTGATCGTTATGGTTGAAGATTCGAGAATGAATTTTTTCGAAAAAGTAGAGAATGATACGAGAAATTCCAAATCATGACAAATCAAGTTATCATCCTTTAATTCAATACTTACAAGGTGAAAATTATATTTAGAAAGTATGGGAGAATAAGAAAATAAGACACACTCTCTTCGTCCACATGTGGACGCATAATATAATTTCAGATCGCGTAATACATGTATAGCCAAATTGCATTTAAGGGTGCCACCTCAAAAGTGTTTTTTTAGCTTTTAAACCTTAATTCTAGTGTAAAAAGACTTAATTACAATATAGGAAAAGTATTTAGTCAAATAGTCAAACCTAAATTACATTAAAGATTATTTTTCTAAATTATCTTAGAGAAATCTCCTTTGTAAATGGGCAGCACAAATTTAATTTCTAATATAGGCTAAATTAATTTAAAACAAATTCAACAAAATATTAAAATATTAAAATAATAAAACTGATTTAAATGCAATTTGGTCATATATGCATTACACGATCTGAAATTGTGTTGTGTTCACATGTATTGAAGAGAATGCGACTTGTTTCTTATTCTCCTATACTTTTCAAGTATAGTTTTCATCTTGTGAGTCTTAAATTAAACGATAGTAACTTGATTTATCATGATTTAAAATTTTTTATTTTAAATTTTTGAAATACCGTATTATTTCTTTACTCGTATCAGTTCGATTCTTTATCAAAAACGATACTAAAACTGTACCGAAACTATATCGAAAAACCAATATATATATAAATAATTTATAACAATATTATAATTTTAATATATATAGTTTCAATAATATATTTTATATATTGTATAATTTCAATAAAATTATATACATATAATTGTAATATTATTTAATTATTAAATATTTTTTAACATTTTATTTAATCAATTTAATTAGTTGATTTTAATTTGTTTTATTTAAATAAATTACATATATATAATATATAGATTAATAGAATTATACTAGTAGAATATAAATTATTAAAATAATTATATGTATATATGTATATGTATTTTAATTGTTATTATTATTTACACAAATAATAATAATGTAAAATTATAATATCTTTTAGTCATTGATTAATTATTAAATATTTATAATAATATAATTTAATTAATTAAACTTTGTCCTATCTAAATACATTATATATATACACTACTTCAATATTAATAAAATTATATTAATAAAAAATAATTATTAAAATAATATCTATGTGTATATGTACTATAATGGTTATTAATAACTATTTATTTATATAGTCATTAATCAATTATTAAAAATTTATAAGAATATAATTTAATTTATTTAATTCATTAATTATATTTCATTCTATTTAAATAAATTATATTATATATTATCTCCAAATTAATAGAATTTATACTAATATAATATAAATTATTAAAAACACGTGTTATATATACTTATAATTTTTATTATTATTCTATAATTATTAGCTAGATATATATTAATAAAAAATAATTTAATTAAATTAAATTAAAATAATTGTGGCTATTTAAAAAAATACGTTATTCAGTTAAACTATATAATTTTAGATATTACATAGGTTTTATCTAGAACCACGTAATTTTATTATAAAAAAATAAAATAAATTTATAACATTTCAAAGGAATGGTAAAAATTCATTTATTTGAAATTTATTTTTTGTAAAAATATTGCAACAAAAATTTTGGAAGCTCTATTATGATTTTCTTTCTTTCTGTTTTTTAAGAGTTTTTTTTGAAGAAAATGAAATATTCATTACTGCAAATCAGCAGCAAGAGCTGCGATGATACAATCAGGAGGGGTAAGACCCACACATAAAGACCTGAATTGAATTGAGCGGTCCTAACAAGGTGATGAGCCGCAAAATTCGCAGTTCTTCTAATGAATTCAACTCGCACATCCTGCAAAGTTGACAACACATACTGACAATCTCTGCAAGCTTCTAAAAATATTGAACTTCCAGAATCTAAAAAACCCAACTGATCAACTGCAACTTGACAATCAGACTCTACAATTACTTTGCTTCGTCCACGGTTTTTCAACCAATTGAGCGATTCTCGAATAGCCAACATTTCCAGCAGCGTCTGATCAGAAATGCCTTCGAAAATTTTACTATAGCCACCAACAAATCTGCCCTCATCATCTCTAAACACTGCTCCCACTGCTCCTTTTGACTCAAACACAGCTGCATCAACATTTGCTTTAGTCCAACCAGCATTCGGCTTCTTCCATTTGCAATATGGGTTGTCAGAGAATTGTCCTGACCTGCAAAGAGGTCTAAAATCTCTTGCATTACGCCAGGAATGAAGGAATGAGAAGGCTGAACAAACCACAAACCGTATAGAAGAATATTTCTGACTCCATACCACGCGGTTTCTATTCTTCCAGATTGCCTAGCAAATCGCAGCCACACTAGCCCTTTGATCCAGATCAAAAGTGTCAAAAACAGAACTCAACCACTCCTTAACATCACCAAACCTATCAACAGGCCAACTCAAACCTGCAAAACTCCAGCAACTCTTAGCAAACTCGCACGTACTAAGAATATGCAAAGAAGATTCAGTATCCACACTACAAACTAGGCAGGTGTCTTCCTGAACAATGTGCTTCTGAAGGAGGCGATGTTTAGTTGGAAGACAACTATTTGCGGCACGCCACAATAGATCCAACATTTTTGGAGGAGCTTTGATTTTCCAGAGTTTCCTCCAAAACTCATCCTGACCTCCGTGTTGAGTAGGCTGCCCATCGCTTCTTAATAACTGATAACCACTTTTCACTGAATAGGTACCTCCCCTTTCATGAGTCCACATCCATTCATCTCTCACACATCTCAGAGAAAGAGGAATGGAAAGTATTAACCTCTTGTCCCTTTCATTAAAAATAACAGAGATCTTTGGCACATCCCACGCTCTAACTTGTTCATCTAGAAGATCACACACTCTAAGATGCATGTTCTCCTCACTTCTCTGGGTTGTGACCTTACTATCAGCAGCATTAGGCAACCAGGGACTGTTCCATACATTGATGTCTTGTCCATCGCCCACTCTAACTCGGACTCCACGGAGAATAACTTTCTTTGCTTCCCAGATACCTCTCCACACCATACTTGGGTTACCGCCTAATTGAGAATTAAGATAATTGCCTTTCGGAAAATACTTTGCTTTCATAACACGAGCCATCAAGCACGTATCCATAACCAACAACCTCCAGCCCTGTTTTGCTAGCATAGCTAAATTGAAATCACGCAAATTCCGGAAGCCCAAACCTTCATCATTCTTACTCTCACAAATTCTATTCCATTTCATCCACCTAACTTTACCCCACCAGAACTTATTCATCAGCTTCTGCAACTCATCACAAATAGACCTAGGCAACAAATAAAGACTCATCACATAGGTCGGTAAAGCCTGCACCACAGTCTTAAGGAGAATACCTTTTCCAGCTCTAGATAACATTTTGCCAGACCAATTTTCCATGCGATGTTTCAGCTTTGTTTTAAGGAAATCCAATATGACTTTTTTCTTTCTACCCACCATAATAGGCATACCCAGGTAACGTTCAAAGCCCACATCCTCAGTCACACCTAAAATCTGACAAAGCAAGTCCCGAATACGTCTACTAACATTATGACTGAAAAACACAGTAGATTTGGCCAGACTGACCTCCTGCCCAGAACCCTGTTTATAAGTCTCCAACACTAGCCTGACCGTTTCCCCTTCGGCTTCAGTAGCTCTGAAAAATAGATATGAATCATCCGCAAATAGGAGATGGCTAACTGTTGGTGCTCGTTCACAAATACGACATCCATGAAGGGCTCCAACTGCTTCTTTCTTTCGAATTAAAGCTGAAAGACCTTCTGCCCCAATAATAAACAATGAAGGGGACAAAGGATCTCCTTGTCTCAATCCCCTTGATATGGAACAATGGGACCTATTATCGACTCCCCCAGAAGAATATTATAACGAACAGTAGTGACACACATCATCATCAAATTAATCCATTTCTCATCAAACCCCAATGCAACCAACATTGATTCAATGTATCTCCACTCCAAACGGTCATAAGCCTTTGATATATCAAGCTTTAGCGCCGCGTACCCCACTTTACCCCTCCGCAATCCTCGCATGTAATGTACCATCTCGTTAGCCACTATAATATTGTCAGTAATTAACCGACCACCCACAAATGCACTTTGTGTTTCAGAGATGATATTTGGGAGCACACTACGCAATCTGCTTGCCAATACCTTAGCAAGAATGTTGTAGATAACCTTGCATAAGGCAATAGGTCGTAACTCTTTAATCGTAGTGGGCCGATTCTTTTTTGGGATTAATACAATGTTGGTATTATTACTTCCCTCAGGGAGAACACCTTCAGTAAACCACTTCTTGCACTCCAAAATAACCTCCCTGCCAACAATATGCCAATACCGTTTATAGAATCATGGGTTAAACCCATCATCTCCTAGCGATTTATCTGAATGCATCGAAAATACAGCTGCCTTAATCTCATCATTAGATAAAGGACGTGTAAGATCCATATTCTGTTCTAGAGTGACTCTTGCTTCTACACATTGCGTGATTTCAGTATGCAAAGTGTCCTGTTGAGTGTAGAGCTCTGCAAAGTACCCAGCAACATGGTTCTCCAAACCCCGACCAGATTCTAACCACTCTCCATTTGAACCCTGAAGCATCACAATAGAGTTCTTTTTTCGTCTTCCATTTGCCGCATTATGAAAGGCTCTAGTGTTATCATCCCCAGATTGAAGCCAAAACAATTTAGCCCTTTGTTTCCAAAACACCTCTTCCTGATTCAGTAGTTTAAAAAGTTCCCCCTCCGCAGTACATAATTCTTGAACAGCCCAGCTTTCTCGACAGCCTTTTAGACGAACAATACAATCCTTTTTCATTTTAATCCTCTTCCGTAAATCCCCACCCTTGGACTTGCTCCATTCCAACAAAGTGGTACTACAAACATTAAGTCGGTCTTGAATACTCAGTCCAGCCCCTCTAGACCAAGAATTCTGAATCAATCGGCCACACTCCTCTTCGTAAGACCAATGATTCTCAAACTTAAAGTTTTTGGGACGTACCTTAGGAATGAATTTGCGCAAATCAAGGAAGATGGGAATGTGATCTGATGACGTGTGAAGGATATGATAAATCCTTGCAGCTCCAAACTGTGAAATCCACGACTGAGATGCAACGGCACGATCCAACCGCTCCTCCACCCATCTTTCAGTACCCCTCCATTTTTCCCAAGTAAATTGGGTACCAACATAGCCTAAGTCTTGAAGATCGAGGTCAAGTAGCACCTGTTGAAATTGGTTACTGAGATAAGATGGATGATCTAAGATCCCATTTTTCTCATGTGACCCTAGAAGTTCGTTAAAGTCACCAATGATAATCCATGGCATAGACATATGGCTAGCCAAATCTCTCAACAAGGCCTAGGATTGGTGCCTTTGAGAACGATTTGAAAACCCATAAAACCCAGTCCATCTATAAGGCTCCTCATTAGCTAGTTTAACAATACCGTCAATATGATGGTCCGAACTCCCACTTATCGTAACTTTAATATTTTGTTTCCAAAATAGCGCCAAACCACCACTATGACCTTTTCGTGGGACAACGAAACACTCATCATAACCAATCTTACGTTTTATTTCCAAAGCTTTTTCAATGTCACAAACAGTCTCAATAAGAAATAACATAGAAGGCCTATGAGCACGGACTAAGTCCGACAAAAGACGAATCGCACGTGGGTTGGCCAGACCACGGCAATTCCAACTTAAATAACTCAGGGCGACTGGCGGGCCTGAGCGACAAGTCCCGCCAATAACTCGTTTTTTGGACTTGGGTCATCTTTAGAAGAACATCCCTCATCCATAGAAATATCACAATGATGAGCTTCAGCAACTGGGCCCATCCTTTTCCTCTTTGACTCCACATAGTTAACAGAATCATCCTCCTCAAATTTAGTTGAATTTAAAAAGACACCTACCTTCTTAGAAACCCCAATTTTCGGCCCTGATTCCTTGTCTATAGCACTAGATGTCGTCTTTAGTGCCACATCACCCGCCACTTCTAGCTCTTCGCCAACAATTCCACTATCGGCATTATCTCCTACATCATCGCTAGTTACCTTATTTGTCTCCTGAAAATTAGCGCCACTATTCCAGCCAAATGCACCAATGTGTCCCGGCACCGCCCCCTTCAGTAAAGGTTTCTGAATCAACCACCGATCACCAATCGCAAGTTTTTTATTACGTCTATTTTGAGCACGCAAGTCTGGACCAAACTGTAACAGCCCGGGAACCGATACCCCTCTGTAACGGCCCGAACCGCCACCGGCGCTAGGATCCAGATCGGCTTAAGGCCGCCGGGACCCGTAGCAAGCCAAACATACATACTAATACCTGGTCAAATCCCATACATGATTAAAACTTAACCATAAAAACATGAAAACTGAACATCTATTGAACCCAAACCTGACCTGTGCATGTATCCTGACATAAAACATACATCATAAAATCATAAAACCTCCACTGGAGTCCTCATCATATACTCCAATGGGGTAACATTACATGCCTCAAGTTTGGTTCTCAACTCAACATATAACATAGACATAACCATGCATTAACAGGGACTAACCAGTCTATAGGGCCAAGCACACTCTAATCCATAAACATAACTCTACTATCAGTTACATACATTATCTCAAATTACATTACATCAACTTATGTTACATGTCCACTTCTAAAACTACTAAACTGATACATAAACATAAACTATTACATAAGACACACGTCTCTTAATCTTTACCCTGCTGACTTCTGAGCTCTGACTTAAACCTGCAACACTGGGGTTAGGGGAGAGGGGTGAGCTAAAAAGCCCAGTGAGTAGAAACAGAGAAAACAGTTCATTAATTACATGCTTTCATGGAATGCGTCATAACACAAAGAAATCACATAACTGTCTCTGGTCCGTCTCGGGGCTCATGCTATTCCCCACGGAATGTTTTTAGAGAGTTCCTTTCTTTGCTAGCATCTTTACTCTCAAGGATCGGACATGACTCCAAAAATCCCTCTGTCGGTGCCCGGCTCCCCAAAGAAGCTCACAGGACTATAGCATACATGACAGGGTACCTAGTCCACAGAGAGCTCACAAGGACTTTCCTACATGTACTTGTCCGGCTCTCAAAGGACTTACCCAAGACTCAATGACAGATATGGGCTATTGAAGTCGCCTTGGTCCAAACCTCCTCATCACATAAACAGCAATATATATGCAATGCATCACATTCGTGAAACTAGTGCAATCATCCTATTACATATAACCATGATGCATGAGCATGCTTTAGGCGTTCGATTTTCTTAAAATAAAAGATTAAGTTAGTTCTACTCACCTCTGGCAGACGCTGACCGACTCTGCAACTGCTAGCACTAATGGCCTCCTCGGTCTCTCGGGTCCGATCCTACACAGGTGGACTCGAATGAGGTGCCAAACATACTCTAACAACTCATAAACAACTCCCCAAAACCCCTCTAAACATCACTTAAACATGCATAGAAAACACCCAAGAAAAGGCTGGACAGGGCATTTTCGGCGGCACCTTCGGCGGCCGAAAGTCCCTTCCAGAGACGAAACTCGGGTAGGTTCGGCGGCAGGTTCGGCGGCCGAAACCCTTGGACAGAAACGAAAGTCCCTCCTTCGGGGGCACATTCGGCAGCCTAAAGACTGCCTCCCATGCAGGTTCGGCGGCCGAAACTCCTTTCGGCGGCCGAACCTGGTCCCCTCTGGACGACAGGTCCGAATCTGCTCAAGCCAAAACCAACCTCAAAACACCCAAATCCTTACATACTCTCTCCCAACATGCATACTCACTCCCACAAGCATAAAGGAGCATAAACTAACATAAACTCCTCAACAAAAACATCACATAACATACATTGGGTATAAAACCCACATAAACCTTAAACATGCATTTTCTACCCAAACTTAACCATCAAACTCTATAAAACTTACTTAAAACTTCATTAAACATAAGGAAAAGCAAGGATCTACACTAACCTCTTGGAGATCGAGGGTGGTGTGACCCCTAACTCGGAGGTGTGGAGAATCCAAGCTCCAAAAGCTCCAAGCTCCCAAAACTCCCTTTAAGCTTTAAATCTTCAAACACAAGGGTAGAAATCATGAAAAACTTGAGAGATGGGTAGAGAAAACACGAAAACGACCAAAGGAAGGCATAAACTCACCTGAGCTCGTGAATGGGGAGAAAACTCACCCATTTCCGATCTGAGGGCCCTTTATAGGTGGCCTGGTCAAAGACCTTCGGCAGCCTAACGTGCCCCCTAAACTCATGCATGTTCGGCGGCCGAACTTGACTTTCGGCGGCCGAACCTGGCAATTGCCTCCTTGGTCTTTTCCTTCCAAAACTCAGTTTCTTTTGCATTAAAACCATAACATACATTAAAATACACTTAGACAACCTTTTTTAAACATTGTTTTACCCATGTTATACCCTTCTAGAACACTCCGACATTCGAAACTCCACCGGACGGTAAGAATTTCCGATGCCTGAACTAGCCGGGTATTACATTCTACCCCCCTTACAAAAACATTCGTCCTCGAATGTTAAAACAACACATAACATACAACAAGCAAGCGAATCCTAAAGCTTCTCTCCAAAGAGAGACACCAAAAGCTGGAGTAAGAACTCCCAGGTTCCTAAACTCCACAAGCTTCTGCTGCGCTACTCTGATCCTTCTCTATCTTCCTCCTTCTCTGCTCTTACTCTTCTCTTCTCATCTTTACTAACTGGCTTCTTCTCTCTACTAACCCAAAACTAACTCTAACTCTCACAGGTAGTACCCAGGTTTCAGATCTATCTTGGAAAACAATCAGCTTCTACTAACTGTCCCAATAGATCGTCCATCCTACATGGGAATACCTGCCCTTGGTAGTGACCTTGTTTAACCGTTTACAGTCGTTACAAAGTCTTAAGGATTCATCCTTCGTTTTCCACAACCATACTGGAACAATCCAGAGTGAGGTACTAGGTCGGACAAAACCCCTTGTCTACCAAGTCTCGCCTCTACTCTACTGCTACCTCTCTCTATGCAGGCGCCATCCTATAGGGAAGGGTAGAAATGGTTCTGCGTCCAGACACCACTCCTATACCAAACTCTAACTCCCTGACAGATGGTAAACCTGACAACTCGCCTGGGAAGACATCTAAGAATTCTCTCTAACAACTGGCACTGAGGCTGGTTCCCCGACCTGACTGCTGAACTCTCAAACAAGAGCTAGAACCCTCTGACAACCCCTCCTACGCACCCTACGAACCTTACAGGCTGACATCAAACCTCTAGGCATCCCTACTGTGTCCCCTCAGAAGAAAATCTTTGACCCGTCCTGTCCTCTGAACCTGACTACCTTGTTTCTGCAGACCAAGATAGCACCACGAGTAGAAAAACCAAATCCATCCCTCGATTGACGTCCAGACAATCAAGTCTAGGACCTCAAAGTCGAGTGGAAGGCATCTACTCCCAACTGACACAGAACTGGACCGGCAGACTGACTCTGCCACAGATGGATCACACTTGAGTCCACTGACCCAAAGAGAACACTCTAGCCTAGAAGTTATCACTCAACCTCTCGACGGCTCCTAGAGCAACTAAAGAAAGAGAAACTCACTATGGTTCACAAAACATACACATCAGAACATTCAAAAGTGAGCATACCTGGCACCACCATGTTCGATGTGTCTGCCTCTTGCTGAGCTTGGGTGAAGATCCGAGCTGGAGCTGATGGACCTTCTCCACGGGAACCTGAAGAATGAGGGACTGACCCTCTTCCTCTGCCTCGACCACTAACCTGAACTATGGCTGGAGCTACTGGCTGAGCTGATCTACCTGAAACTGCTTGCTGGGACAGAGCCAACCTGGGCGCAGTGGGACACTCACGTGCTATGTGTCCTTCCTGTCCACACCTAAAACAAGCTGTCGTCCCAACCCGACAGGCTCCTTTGTGCGGCCTTCCGCACCTCAAGCACCTTGAACTGCCTGAGCCAGAGCTTGAGCCACCAAAACCCAAACTAGCCTTCAAATTCTGCCAAAACTTCTTCTTCTTACCCCTAAGGGTTCTGCCCCACTTCACTCTTCTAGTGGCGGCTGTACTCAGAGTGGAGGGATCAATCCCTCCTGAACCTGAAATCCTAGAATCCTGAGTCTGAGCATCTTCCTGAGAATCTCCCATACCTTCTCCAAACATAGCCACATCCAAACTCATATCTCTCCTCTGAACATCCATCTCAGGCTCTCTCATACTAGCTGACATCCTTCTTAGAGCCATTCCTTCTCTGCTTGCATCAAAAGACCTCCTAGGGTCCCTTGATGTCCTCCATCTACTGACTCCCCACGACTGCGCTCTCGGCAGGGTAGGGGGAAAGGTGTCCATACCTTCCCTCTCTGACGGAACTCCTGTCGATTCCACAGATCGACGAGTAGCCCACATCCTGACTCCTCTGAAGCACAACACACAAGCATACAAACAACATCAGCATCATACGGTCCATGTGGAAACACATGAACCTACATCATACATACATAGCATACATAACATGTCATACATCATAGTATTTATGCACATGCATGAAATCATGGCATATCACATCATCATAGCAAGACAGGACTCGACATCCTATCCTAGTGGACATGCTCTTACTCTTAATCTTTCTTAATGTGCTTGCCCTACTAACACAACCTCTATGACAACCTCTTTCCGATGTGCAACACACCGTACTCTCGAGGCCCAAAGCTCTGATACCACTCTGTAACAGCCCGGGAACCGATACCCCTCTGTAACGGCCCGAACCGCCACCGGCGCTAGGATCCAGATCGGCTTAAGGCCGCCGGGACCCGTAGCAAGCCAAACATACATACTAATACCTGGTCAAATCCCATACATGATTAAAACTTAACCATAAAAACATGAAAACTGAACATCTATTGAACCCAAACCTGACCTGTGCATGTATCCTGACATAAAACATACATCATAAAATCATAAAACCTCCACTGGAGTCCTCATCATATACTCCAATGGGGTAACATTACATGCCTCAAGTTTGGTTCTCAACTCAACATATAACATAGACATAACCATGCATTAACAGGGACTAACCAGTCTATAGGGCCAAGCACACTCTAATCCATAAACATAACTCTACTATCAGTTACATACATTATCTCAAATTACATTACATCAACTTATGTTACATGTCCACTTCTAAAACTACTAAACTGATACATAAACATAAACTATTACATAAGACACACGTCTCTTAATCTTTACCCTGCTGACTTCTGAGCTCTGACTTAAACCTGCAACACTGGGGTTAGGGGAGAGGGGTGAGCTAAAAAGCCCAGTGAGTAGAAACAGAGAAAACAGTTCATTAATTACATGCTTTCATGGAATGCGTCATAACACAAAGAAATCACATAACTGTCTCTGGTCCGTCTCGGGGCTCATGCTATTCCCCACGGAATGTTTTTAGAGAGTTCCTTTCTTTGCTAGCATCTTTACTCTCAAGGATCGGACATGACTCCAAAAATCCCTCTGTCGGTGCCCGGCTCCCCAAAGAAGCTCACAGGACTATAGCATACATGACAGGGTACCTAGTCCACAGAGAGCTCACAAGGACTTTCCTACATGTACTTGTCCGGCTCTCAAAGGACTTACCCAAGACTCAATGACAGATATGGGCTATTGAAGTCGCCTTGGTCCAAACCTCCTCATCACATAAACAGCAATATATATGCAATGCATCACATTCGTGAAACTAGTGCAATCATCCTATTACATATAACCATGATGCATGAGCATGCTTTAGGCGTTCGATTTTCTTAAAATAAAAGATTAAGTTAGTTCTACTCACCTCTGGCAGACGCTGACCGACTCTGCAACTGCTAGCACTAATGGCCTCCTCGGTCTCTCGGGTCCGATCCTACACAGGTGGACTCGAATGAGGTGCCAAACATACTCTAACAACTCATAAACAACTCCCCAAAACCCCTCTAAACATCACTTAAACATGCATAGAAAACACCCAAGAAAAGGCTGGACAGGGCATTTTCGGCGGCACCTTCGGCGGCCGAAAGTCCCTTCCAGAGACGAAACTCGGGTAGGTTCGGCGGCAGGTTCGGCGGCCGAAACCCTTGGACAGAAACGAAAGTCCCTCCTTCGGGGGCACATTCGGCAGCCTAAAGACTGCCTCCCATGCAGGTTCGGCGGCCGAAACTCCTTTCGGCGGCCGAACCTGGTCCCCTCTGGACGACAGGTCCGAATCTGCTCAAGCCAAAACCAACCTCAAAACACCCAAATCCTTACATACTCTCTCCCAACATGCATACTCACTCCCACAAGCATAAAGGAGCATAAACTAACATAAACTCCTCAACAAAAACATCACATAACATACATTGGGTATAAAACCCACATAAACCTTAAACATGCATTTTCTACCCAAACTTAACCATCAAACTCTATAAAACTTACTTAAAACTTCATTAAACATAAGGAAAAGCAAGGATCTACACTAACCTCTTGGAGATCGAGGGTGGTGTGACCCCTAACTCGGAGGTGTGGAGAATCCAAGCTCCAAAAGCTCCAAGCTCCCAAAACTCCCTTTAAGCTTTAAATCTTCAAACACAAGGGTAGAAATCATGAAAAACTTGAGAGATGGGTAGAGAAAACACGAAAACGACCAAAGGAAGGCATAAACTCACCTGAGCTCGTGAATGGGGAGAAAACTCACCCATTTCCGATCTGAGGGCCCTTTATAGGTGGCCTGGTCAAAGACCTTCGGCAGCCTAACGTGCCCCCTAAACTCATGCATGTTCGGCGGCCGAACTTGACTTTCGGCGGCCGAACCTTGGCTCGTTCAAACAAGACTTTCGGAGGCCAAAGGCGCTCCCGAAGCCTTCCCATGTTCGGCGGCCGAACTTCACTTTCGGCGGCCGAACCTGGCAATTGCCTCCTTGGTCTTTTCCTTCCAAAACTCAGTTTCTTTTGCATTAAAACCATAACATACATTAAAATACACTTAGACAACCTTTTTTAAACATTGTTTTACCCATGTTATACCCTTCTAGAACACTCCGACATTCGAAACTCCACCGGACGGTAAGAATTTCCGATGCCTGAACTAGCCGGGTATTACACAAACATTCTCGGCACTTCCCCATTGTCTGCCTCATAGTTACGCCGGCAAAACAGTTCTCTATGACCAATCAAACCGCAACGAAAACAAAATGTGGGAAGACGTTCAAATTTCAGGGTCACTTTATGATTTTGAACCGCACCACCGTTTCGAATTTTAAGCACAACATGATCCTTCAACGGTTTAGTGATATCCAACATCACTCTCAGCCGCAAAATATTCCTGGGAGACACCGGTAAAGTTATTGGAATCAAGTTCCATAATGTCACCCAATTTACTGCCAATTCTTTTAACCACAATACCAGACATATAGCCTAATGGCATGTGATGCAATTGAATCCAAAAAGCTGCTTTTTCCAAACTGACCTCAACCGGGTTCACTCCGTCTGCAACCCTCTCATAAACCAATAAATGGTTTTCATAAGCCCAAGGACCACCTTCAACAATCCGACGTATATCCGCTTCATGAGCAAATTGAAAAAGAAAACGCTGGGGTGAAATCTCTAAAATGGACACTCCCATACCCGGTCTCCAATTGCTAGCCATGATTTGGCTCATTTCATGGAGTCGTATAAAACGTTCCCCCACAAACCTTCCAACCAATGCCCATCTTTGATCCCAATTCCCGTTTGTTGACTCATCAGGAATTATATCAATCTCAATGGACTCATCGTCATCTTCCATTGAAAACTCAGCAACTTTTTCAGCCATTGAGTCAATATCCATAGTGTGAGAAACCATGCAGAAACAAGCCAATAATAGAATGAGACAAGAAAAAAGAAATAGAGACAACACGCGACAAAGGAAAAAGAAAGGCTGTGATTAATAGCTAAGAAAACACTGATGCAGAAATGAAAAACTTCGTATGGAACAGGCATGGAAAAAGAAAAAGGAGAAAAAGAGAGAAAAAGAGAGAAGCTCTCTACTTGGAGGCGACTCTGTTTTTTAAGAGTTTAAAAATTATAATAGAAAGATTATATTATATTTGGTTATTTAATGTCTTTGATATATTTTAAATGGAAATATTATATAATATTTGATATTATTTTGAAGTTGGAATATGAGACTTGTTAGATTGATATTAATAATAATATTAGTACTATTTAGAAGTATTTAATTATTTATTCAAATTTAAATTTTATTATAAAAATTAAGAATTGTATCGAAATTGAAATCAAAATAAAAATTGATACGAGAACCGAATCAGAATTGAGAATATATAAAACCATATAAAAATTTAATTCTGGTTCTAATTCTAAAAAATTCAAAGAATCGACTTTCGATTTCAGTTTTAGCCCCTAACCCCAACCACTAGCCAATTTTGATAGAATGTTTTGTATCATTAGATTTTTTGTCTGATTTTCATTTCCATTATGTTTTAGTTCAATTCAATTTGAGTTAATTCACTTGCTATTTTTTTTAAATAAAAACCCATATTTAAACAAACTCTATTGAAATTGCTTAAAGTTCTTCTTCAATAGGAATGGAGATAGTTCTTTTTGGTCTAAAAATTTAGACCTCTAGATCGTATTGTAAACAAACCCTATTAAAATTGCTTGATGATTTTCGAACTAATGGTTTCAATCAAATTGTAATTTTTTATTCCCATTTGATTATGGTTTGATTTAATATAATCTAATGGTTTAAATTTCTTTTTTTTTTTAAAGCATTTTGAAGTAGACTGATACAGTTTTCGATTAAAATTAAAAATTAAACTGAATCGAATCAATTCGATTTAATTAGTTCATTTTTTAACTTAAACAATATGATTTGGTTTAAAATTTTATAAATTATCAGTTTTCAGTTTGATTTTGATTTTTAATGATAAAAAAAATCAAACCGAACCGAAATCCTAAAACTACATCGTTTAAGTGCCCCCTATTTATATACTTTATACCTTTACCCTCTCACCCCATCCCTAATCATATCCAATCAACCAACTCTTCCCACCAATCTTGGCTGAAGGCGATGTCCGTCTCATTTATCCAGTTGGCGAAGGGATAACGACCGAGAGATTGCAATAATGAAAGAATATCAATAACCCTCTCGCCCTCTCATCCATCCCTTGTCCTTTTTTTTCTTTATGTTTGTTCATATTCTTCTCATGATAATGGTTGAGAAAATTATTTTATGTTTGTTATTATATATAGAATATTTTAAATATTAAATTTTTTTCTTAATCTGATGATGCAATCTGCTGTTGAGAGTTTATTCTTGTAAAATTTGTTATTGCTAATTTGAAATTGTAGATTGATTATATCTATTAGGATTAGATTGGTTTAATTTGAGATTTATTAATTTATTTAGGATTTGGGATTTGTTGATTTGATTTGTGATTTTGTTGATTTAATTTAGAATTATTTATTATTAGAACTCTAATAATTTATGTGAATTGTTATTGATTTTTTTGTACTAAAAACTTGTAATTTTTTCTTATGTAGATTTGGGATTTTAATGTAGGAGATGGTCATTCTCTAACACTGACAGTTCGGTTCTGAACTGAAATCGAATCGAACCATTTAATTTAGTGGAATAAATAGAAGAGAGCTATGTTTAAGAATAAATAAATTAATATTATATTGTTTATGTTTTTATCTTTGCAACAAAATATGGTAATAAAATAACAATTACATTGCAGTGCATTATGGCATTCATTATATTATATGACTAATTACATTAATTGCATTATATTCAACCAATCATAGGCTTACGAATGCAAGCCAAGAGCTCCTAACATTTTACCAAGCAACTAATTAATATTCCCAAAAAAAAAAAAAAGGAAAATTTTGAGAGGTGGAAATAAAGAAATACAACTACAAATAATCCTCCAAAGCAATATCCAGAGGAACTTCATATCCAAATACCATGGAGTAATCATTCAATTCATCAGAGGTGAACTTTGGCATCCTCCAGCTTCTTGCAACTTGAGAGTCATGACCACTAGTTAGAAGCTCTAACACCTAAATAAAACAGAAAAAAGATCAGTTTTTCTCAATGGTTTTATATCATAAAAATAAACAAAATTAGGGCTAATCCTCTGTTTGGAATAAAAATTAGAGCTAATTTTTTTCAAATAAAATAGTAAAAATAGTATTCTCAAACATATAGATTTTACTTTATGTCTTTTTATATTAGAGAGGAAACATATGCATTAACATCAAGGGAGCATGTGGTACAATTTCCGAAAATTACTTACTTCACTCATTGATGGACGCCACACCGACGACTGTCTCACACAATATGAAGCTGTTAGCACTGCTCTGTACATTTGGTCTTCATCAAATCTGCCTTCAAGTTTTGGATCAGCTAATTCACTGATCTTTCCAGATTCCATTAGAGGCTTTGCCTACAAGTTGTAATAAGCCATTTTAGTGCATATAAAAAACATGTTTAACTTGTACCTTACCAATTCCAATTTATATTAAACTATCTGATTCGTTTCATATAAAGATATGGGTGCATACCCATAAGAGAAGGTTTTGCTTGGAAGAATCCACAGGCCTCCGACCAGATATAATCTCCAAAAGCAGAACTCCAAATGAAAAAACATCAGTTTTTTCATCCACGATTCCATGCATGAAGTACTCTGGTGCCAAGTACCCAAATGTACCTTCTATTGGAATCACAGCATGGTGAGTCCACTTGTTAGGTAGCCATTTCGCCAACCCAAAATCTGTGATCTGCAAAACTCATGCATGGATTCTTCATGTAAATTAACCAGCAACAACAAGAAGAAGAAGAAGAAGTCACTAGTTCTAGAGCTCTCTGCTTAATTCCAATGTTTAATAAATTCACCTGTGGTTCATAATCGGGTCCAAGAAGAACATTAGAGGCTTTTATGTCGCGGTGTATTATTCGGTGCTTGCAGCATTTATGCAGATAGTGCAGACCTCTAGCCACTCCAAGAATTATCTTGAATCTCACTGCCCATTCTAAGGACTTGCTTGTCTTTCCTGTTATTGATAATGAAATTTTATAATTTTTGTTTCCTTTTGCATGAACTCAAAAGGACATTGCATTTCACATGATAGAACTAATTTATTAATTTTTTAAAATTATAAAAATTAAATATTGACTTTAAAACTATAAGACTAAATTATAATCTACGCATTTATAAATAAATCATTATTTCATATTTAGAATTAAGAAATTTTCAAGGATTCATTAAACTTTTTTTTATCCATTATTATATTTGAAATGAAAATTTTTAATTATTTTTTAACTTTAAAAATGTATAATCTCAAAAGAATTAGTTTCGTGCATAATTATGTGAGAAATTATTTGATTTTTTTTTTTTCTAAACGAAGTATACATAGTTGTAGAATTTCAATTTATCATAATGAAATAACTTAAATTTCATTAACAATATCAATTAGGTCACTTGCACGGACACCTACTTTGCAAATACCTAAGTTTTAGGTTCGATCTTATATAAAAAATAAAAAATTGTTTTCAATAATTTTTTAAATAAACATTTATATAAAAATCTTTATATTTATTATTTCAATTTCATGCATATTATTTATTTTTATATAAAAATTAATAGAAATATTTGATCCTTTATTGATGTTTTTTTTAAAAGAATAAAGCTTGTATTAGATTTTTTATTTTATCAACCGGAATCTAAACAGATGTAATAGATATCGATAAAATTAGAGTTATTTTGTCTTTTTTTTTTTATGAATTATTTGATATTTGTAATTCATAACTAATTAATTCGAATTTGTTCAAGTAAATTTATTAAAGGTGCAAAACGAGTCTTCTAAATATTGAATATTTGAACCCTTTATTAAGCTATGCTTGGTAAGTTATTGTGGAAGGAAGAATAGTCTTACCATGTATTGCAGAAGCCAAATTTCCATTTTGAGAGAAATCGAAAATGAGATAAAGTCCATTTTCTATGCAGCAGCCAACTAGCTTTGCAGTATTGGGATGGCAGACATGACCAATGATTCCCAATTCTGTAAGGAACTCTTTCTCCTTTGTAGCATCCTTGTTGTCCTTGGCTAAACTCTTCACTGCAATTCTTTTCCCATCTGAAAGGTCACCTCTATATACCTCCGAGTATCCTCCTCTACCTACTATATTGTCTGTTTATATTCAAACCAAACAACCACGCATTATATCACTTTCCATTTCTGTTTCTTCTCTTCTTTTTTTTTTTTTTTTTTTTTTTTTTTTTTTTTATGTATCTACAATGTATAAATTGATAGGAACTCATAATTTTTATAAAATTGGATAAAATGGAACATGCAAAACTCAGAAGGGAAGAACATACCAACCCTATAAGCTTAGAAACTGTTGATGAATCCGAAGAAGGAAAGTTAAAATTTTCAAATGCTTTTCAATTTTGCATTCTCAATTACCTGTGTGGAAGTTATTAGTGGCATTGGCAATCTCCTCATAGGTGAAGCACTTGAGCAAAGGCTGTTGTTTTCCTTTGTTGGGAAAACTGCTCTGTCTTTTTCTCAAAGGTGACGTGAAGATTGCGGAGATAATTTTGCATGCAGAAATTTGCTTTCTTGTTTTGGATTCGGTTTTGAATTTCGAAGGCAATTGAGGTGAATCTGTAGTGATGCTTGAGCCTTCAAAGCTGATGGAATCATCTTCTGTACTGTGAGATTCTCCATCAACTCCATCTAGTACAGATCTTGGTGAAGGTTTTTGACTCTTTACTTTTGATTCAATCTCTTTCTCAACAGGGGAGGCACTACCCCTGCCACTTCGGTTGCACAACCACCTGGAACTTGACTTAATTTCTGCAACAATAGAAAGATTACATGTGTAAACGAATCCATCAAGTCAAATTTTAAAGAGTTGAATTTTACTTGATTAAAATTTTTTTGAGTTCAAGGGAATTTAAGTTTTACTTGTTTTGAATTTGAGTCCAGCATTAATGAGATCAAATTTGATTTATTTAGTAAATAAATTAAATTTTTATTAGTCAAATTTTAAAAAAACTCACAGATTAATTAATTTAATCTCCATGAGTTTTAGCTTTTAATATATATATATATTTAAAATTAAATAATTTTAATTAACTAATTATATTTATATACCAATTTGTGAATCAATAAACAAATAATTCTCGAAACTTAACAAATTCAATATAGGAAAGTTTAATTTTGACTCATTAAATGAACCTAAAAATAGACTCGATTTTGCCTCATACTTGAAACTAAATTTTTATTAAGACATGTTTGCACTAATTGATTTATTCATAATCCTCATATTAACTAATTATTCTAGATTTAAACACGAAATCTCAAAATTTTAGAATAGGCTCTAAGTGCCGCTAAAAATTAAGAAGGATTCTTTTACAATAAAACCCACCTTTTGAATCAGAATCTTGCAGAGGCTGTTCATGTTTCCCGATTGAAACCACTGTACAATCTTCTGGCGCATGCTTAAAACAATACTTTAAAACTTCAAGCCAAGTTCTAAACAAGGTGAAAAAGATAAAGGAAATGGGAAATGTTATTTATGAATGATCATGTTAAAGAACCAACCAAAAATTATCAAAAATAAAACCTCATTTCTCACCTGTTTGATCTGCTTCTCAAGCCACGTAGAACAAGATAGTTAGCTGAAATAGATTTTGCTTCCAGAATTAGCCCTTTTGAAATGCTAGAGCTAATACCCACTCTGGCCTCCAAGTTTATCTGGAAACAGAATTTTTCATCAGCCTGAATCGATTTGTCAAAGAATAAATTATAACAAGAGCAATGTACCTGCTTAGATTGGCATGTCCTGGCAAATTCTCCAAGCACTGAAATGACGTGTGCTTTTGCTTGGCGAATCTGTGAACGTTTTCTCTTTATCAACTCGTGGTGCTTCTTCGTCTCCTTGCCAACTGTTTCAAACAAATAATAAACATGAAAGTTAATTGAGAAGGTGCATGGAAATTGATTGATTCATTATTAAAAAGAAAAATGAAGAGATTCAGCTAAAAATACCAAGCACATGAATGGCGATAATTTCGTCATTGGGACGAGCAAGAACTGAGATAGCCCATGAGAGAAGCTCTTTACTATCATCTGGGTCTAATGGGATGGCTATGAGTATTTTGGCAGGAGCTGAAGCAGCTGGGATCATTTTATTATCTGCAACCAAATAGACAACCACCTTGAAAACCTTGGTTGATGAACTGAGAAGGAAGCTCCCTTATATGTTATTTTGCATTTTATGAGGTTTCTATTATAAATCAGAAGCAATGAAACTCATACGCTTAATAAGAAAGTGCAAAAAGCAACAGAATGATTAAGGTTAGTAGAGAGTGAGAGGCCACATTTAGCTCTCTCTCTCTCTCTTTCTCTCTCTTTCCCATACACATTCTATTATTCTTGTTTAGGAAGCATTGAAAGGCTTTTACAGTGGCAAAGGCCAGAAGTGATTACAGAAACTCTCTCTAAAGAAAATGAGAAGAGAAATTAAGTGTTTATGGTTGGGTGCTTTGGGGTATAAGCAAAGGTGATTGGCATATGCATTTGATAAGTCTTGCTATCTAAGCCAATATTTCAAAACTAGCTAAAAAAATAAAGTAATAATTTGTTGGATTTGGTAGGAGAGTCTACTTGCCACTCAAAAAGAAGCCTTACCTTTATCATGAATGAAACGTTGAGAAGAAACTAACATTTCCACTTTCCACATGAGAGAGAGAGAGAGAGAGAGATATTTTGTTCATTGAAGAGAATGCAACAATTGGAGTTTGTCTTCAACCCTACAGTCCAAGCTTAGATATGGGCTTATGCCAAAATAGTTTGTCTTACTATAAGAGTCTTCGTCTTTATCTATTGTATATGACCGTTGAATTAGGGAGTTGTATCACATTTATCACAACCAACAAAAACTAAGAGAATACATGCAAGGGAAGACAAGCTAAGTTAGCTCAAGCCATTTAGGTGGAGGCAATCCAAACTCAATAAATGGACCTTTTATTTAACCTCATTTTGCATTTTCTAAATTAGATAAGTATTATATTCAAGAACCGCTAACAAATAAGAAAATAATAAATTGATATTATATACTGTAACAATTTTAAAAATAGTATTTACTTTTAAAATCAGTCAAAATACTAATATTTAAAGGTTGAAAGATTTAATAAAAATCAATTTTTTTTATTACATTTAGCTAACTATTGATAAAACACCTAAGAATTAGCAAAATAGATTTTATTATAGCGCTAAACAAACAGTTTTTTTTAATAATTATTGTGAAATTATTATCTTAAAATCATTAAGGTAAATAAAGAAAATTTACTTTTTATTATATATAATTTTAATAAAAGATTTATTTCATATTTAATGAAATTATAATTTTAATCATATTTTTTATTTATTATAAAAAATAAATAAACTGCTACTTTATATTCAATACAGTTAAAATATATAAAATAATAATTTACTATCGCCGTTTTAAATTTATTGATTTGGTGCAAATGCTTAATCAAGATGAAATCTTACCACTATTTTGTGAGATTTTGTTGAGTGATTGGATGATTGAAAGTCCTATGTTTGTCACATGATGCCATTTATTTCGCTAGGAGGTTTCTTCCATTTGAGCAACATAAAGCTGTCTTGAACATGGATTGATCTTATTTGATGGGTTGCTTTCCTCACAATACTTTTGCCATCTTTTCAATGCAGCTGCAACTTTATTTAGAAGCTTTTGTTGATTGTATATAGTACTTTCCTTAGCATTTGCATACCTAACCTAAGCAATCAATTCATCTAAAATTTTCTTGTGTGAAGTGAAAGAGTTATACTGCATGATTTTTCTTTTTTCATTTTTTATTAACATATAATATGTACATTCGGATAAGAATAATTCACACTCAACAAAGAGCGATCATGTAAAGCTTTTTTAATGGTAGCTCTAGAATTCAAACTGTTGAACTTGCATTAAAAAAAAAAAAAAAAACAAAAACAAAAAACTTGTTTCAATATCACCACTTAATCTTATAATCAAAGAAAAACAAAATCAAATCTTGAAAGTTTCTTCTCTACAAATTAAATTGCATATGCTAGACCTCCATCCTTTCGGTATTTAGTAAGTATTGAGTTTATATCAACTGTCCCTATTTAATAACCCATATAAAATAACAAGTCAATAAGATATAAATGCATAAATAAAAGTAAATTTCAATTACATAATAATTATTTAATAAGTCTAATAAAATATAACTAATTGGTAGATTTTTAATTTAAAAAGAAAAATTAAATTTTCATTCATATAGCATAATTAAAAGAGTTGTTCCTCTATTTTTAAGATTTAATACTTTAATTCTGATATTTAATTCTGTTAAAATTAAATATTATTTCGTTAAATATGTCGTTAGTTAATGGAGAAATGACTGAACTATCTTTCTTATTCTTCTTTTTCTTTACTTTCCATGCATTCCCTCTCTATATTTTTCAAAACTCCATTCACAATAGAAATGGGTTTTCTCATTTGTTTTCGGTAGTGATCGATTGGGTTTTCTTAATGAGATCTTACTTTTGAATTATATTTTAGAACGAAAAAATCAACAAATATAATGGGTTCTCTTTAACTCGGTTTTATGAGTGAATGAATCGATAATGATTGTATTCAACTTGTTTGATTTAATGTTACTCACTGGTTTTTATGCAAATCTAAATTATTTAATTTTAATCTTTGTCAGGAAATAGTCTCGTTGGAATTGTCTTGCCTAAGAAAGACGAAAAGGTTGTGCTAATCAAGAAGGGTGATGCCATAGCCCTTTCATTTGGTATTGTGACATGGTGGTTGAATAAAGAGAATACTCAGTTGATTGTGTTGTTATGAGTCGATACATTCAAAAGCCACAAACTTGGTGAATTTACTGATTTCGTTTTTACTGGTTTCACTGGAATTTTCATTGACTTCTCTCCTGAATTTGTGAGCCAAGCATGGAATGTGGATGAAAATGTAAAGCAGTCACTGCAACCCAAAATTACGCAGCGAAAAAATAAAAGATTTTTGTTTTCCTTTTCAGGATCCGAATGCTTCGTTTAATTTGAAATGAAGGATAAAGAAATTAACCTTTTAGATTTCGAAAATTCTAGCAGGACTGTAACTGTTCCGGACTGATAGTGCTGCTTCTTAAATGAACACTCTCAATGATATCCACACGAATATTTTCATTTGGAGTGCTAGCTTTCTGAACGGATGGATTAGCTATGTGCTCCAAATCTGCAACACAGAAAATGATTATAAAAACCCTCCTCAAGCTTTTGTAAAACTCTCAAAGAAGGTGTTTTCTATTCGCTCGTTTTCTCTCAATCTTTTCGTTTTCACACTCTTCTTTTCGTAAAAAAGTTATAATCATCGTAACAGGTACAGAATCGTAGATACCAATATATCTGTGCAATAAATACTTTTTAAAAAGAAAACGAAAAGATATTTTATCTGTAACCGTTACAAATAAGCTGCAGAACTTTTAAATATTATTATCTTATAATAATTATAAATAATTAATATTAGTAATAATATCTTTATTAATATTATTATTAATTATACTAACGGGCTCTTAACCTATTAATATAACATAACACATCAATGACGTTGTTTTGTGTGTAACCCAATAGGCTCATATTAATTGGAATAGGCGCAGTCCAACAAGGCTCATAAATCATAAGCGGTCTCTAGCAATATGTTATGATTACCCAATTAATATGAGAATCGATAGTCTGATAAAACCTAATAAATAGAATATTTATTAATCTCTTTGTCACGCGATATCTAGTTTGAACATAAGTCATGGTCAATGTCAAACTTATAATGTTCAAACTTATGATTTCTCGATCTCTAAGTAGACTGATAAAACCAAATGATATTGATCACATTATCAATTCATTTGAGCACGACTATGCATTTTTCAATCTCACTTATTGAGGGGTTCAGAAAACATCTCTCTCAAAAAAAGGGATAAATTCTATCTAAATTGTTCAATATCCTCTACATAATTTATATTATACTCAATCATAACTTTTATGATTATCCAATTAAAGACAATGTTTGATTATGTAAAAACATAACAGTTTTTATGTTGGAAACTATGACAATTTCAAGTCAAAGGATTAAAATATAACTATCTTGAGATTCACTTATGACAATAACTCATGTAGTGATATCAATATGGGTTTATTCAATACTTTGTTCTCTAACAAGTATCTATGATTATTGATTCATATCAACATACACATAATCATCTCATAATTATCAATCAATAATCATACTAGCCATATTTTATTATTATCATTATAATAATAAGTAATTAAGGGTGTTAATCATTATTATGTAACATATAAATAAATAATAATAATAATAAAACCTCTTTTATTAATAAACAAAATAACACACAAAATGTTCAAGATAATGATTTAGGGCAAATATACTAACAGAAAAAACAGTGAGCATTATTGTTTGGATATCAAACAGGCAAAGGCATTGTCAAGCTGCCTGAACCCAAGAAGGAGATCTGTAGTGGCTTGGTTTATAATTGTGAAGAATCTCCATTAGACGTGGACATTAAGAATGGTAGAAGGGTTGTGGTCTTGAATACTAAGAACCTTCCATTGGTTGCTGAAGTTGGCTGTAGGGCTAATCTTGTGAGATCAGATGGAGGTACTATGTGTTCTCATGGTTTTCTCATGACTTTATTTTGTATCGTCAAAGTGGTCGTGTTCAGGTTGTTGGAATGAATAATAAATGTATTTGAGAATTTGAAGAGAATGAATATGATTTAAGGATTTGAATAGAGTTAAGAGGATTTGGGAATATGAAAGGTAGAAGTAATTTTTATTATTGGTAATGGTATTTTTGGAACTATGTTTTATTTTTTTTTTGATAATATTTAAATTATTGGATGGAAAAATTTTAAATTTTAACGAAATTAAATATCAAAATTAAAATATTAAATTCTAAAAATAAAGAGGTAAATTTGTTAATTATATTATATTTCATTGAAAAAAGAAATAATTTTTCATTTAAAATAAAAACAATTGTATTTCCAATCATGATTTTCTTTTTTTGAAATGAAAATCGAAAATTGAAGACTAAAATATGAAATATTCTGTAACCTCTTAAATTTATTCAGATATACTTACTATCGGATTAAACCTATCAGTGTTATGTATTTTTAATCGTGATTATATTATTTTCTTTACTCTCACATAAATATAGTGTTTTATAAAATTGTAAACTTTACATTTATATTTGATTTGCAAAGGGATGAAGTAAATGAAAGTATTCCAAAGTAAAGTTTTTCATTCTTTTAAACCTTAATTTGTATTTTCCTTTTCAGCTGAAACAGAAAATTCTTCAATGTATTTGAATATTTGAAAAGAAAACCTTACTCACTAATTTAATATGTTAAAAATGGAGATTTTTACTTTACAAAATTGCGCTCTCTCAAAGACAATTCAACATTTTTAAAATTTTAAAAAAATTCCTGCCAGAGAAAGCTTATTTCATTAAAAAATCATATAATTCGGATGTATTACATAATTTACCTAACCTTCATTATTGCTGACCTGAAATGCATTAATATTTTCTTTCTTTTTTTTCTCTCTCAACTGAATGAACCTGTTGAGTGGGCCAACCCAGTTTTAGTCATCTCCTGGTAGGCCTGCAAAGTGTGTAAAGACCTGAGGAGGTTGATCCAAATGAAGTGGGCCATTTTTGTACAGAATGACTGGTAGATATCTAATATCTCCCAACTACCAAACACTCAGAACGAAAACAGTCCCAATTGTTCTTATCCACTATTTGAATTTCTATTCATTCTTTGGAAAAAAAAAAAATTTCTAATAATCAAATCCCATAAAATTATGACAAATTTTGATCAGACTCAACAATTTCTTCTGAATCCAACTCAATCCTTTTTGAGTAATGACAAAGTGAATAATCTGCATTTAATTTGCAGGTCAAAATGATTGAATTTGAACACATTCGAAAACATATGAAGTCCAAATTACTAGAATTGACAATAACCAAACCTGTTCAATTGACTCTTATTTTAATCGATAGGTTAAGAGAGGAGTCAAACCCAGTTTTGTCCAATTCAAACATTGGTATCATTGCCCAACAAACTCACTTTCAAGCTTTATTGCTGTATAATTTTCCTTATATACTTTGTGTGTGTAAAATTTTCTAACTTCCTCTTAAAACTTCATTCACCGAAATTGATATTTAGATGCAACGATGCCTTGGAGATTGATGGCAACTCCATGCTTTTAGTTTTATGCTTCTTTATTCTTGAGAATTTTAGTTTTCCTTGGTTTTTTCCATCCTCCTTCTTTGATTTTCTTTTTTACTATAAACCAAATTTTATTCCTAATTCATTTTGAGTTTTTGGGCTCTACTCCATATTTCAAATATTTTGCTCTAAAGGAGTTTTTTTTTTTTTTTTTTTTTTTTTTTTTTTTTTTTTTAAAGTTAGGAAGAAACTGAAACAGAAATCAGTTAAAAACTAGATAGGGATAAGCAACACCTAACTAATTATGAAGGATCTAAATATTCATCCCTCCTAGAGGGATCATAAAGCAATGAAGATGTAGATCCCTAGTTTTTTATACTATGTGTACATGCATATATAAAACAGTGAGAATTTGATAATGAAAATTACACTAAGTTTCAAAGAGTTATAAAATAATATTTTATGTCACGAAAACTAAAAAAAATGAAAAAAAAAATGATGAGACATGTGAAAAAATAGAGAGATTTGGACTAAAATCTTAAGCTATCCGATCAAAGACATGTTTCCTGAGCCTCTTTTATGTTCCTAGGCATCTCCCATAAGGCTAAGGTTCATTTGATCCTTAAGATTTATTAGTTTAAGCTAAAGAATAAGGGGTGGTCGAATAGGTACTTTGGCCCATTTGGGCAAAAAAGATTCTATGGATCCAAGTTTAATTTTAGGGTGAACTGTAATTTAATCCCTCTAGTTTAGTGAAATGTAACCTTTTGTCCCTCTGTTTTAAAAAATCTTCAATTTAGTCACTGTGATTTTTAAAAACTATGATATTAGTCCCTCCCGTTAGATTTTCAGTTAAATCACCGTTAATTTTAGTTAAAAAGACTAAAATACCCATTCTCTTTCCTTCCTCTTCCTCCTCTTCTTCTTCTCCTTCCCGATCTCCTTCTCCTTCTGCTTCTTCTTCTCCTTCCCGATCTCCTTCTTCTTCTTCTTCTTCTCCTTCCCGATCTCCTTCTTCTTCTTCTTCTTCTCCTACCAAAAAGATGAAGCAAGAACAGAACCCCGAGGTGAAGATGGTGGAGTGGTTGAAAATCTTTAATCTTTCTTGTTTTTGTTGGTTTCTCTCTCTTGTTCTTGCTTATTTGCAAAGGAAACTGTGCTGGGTTGAGTTTTAAGATAAGAATCAGTTTAGAGAGAGAGAGAGAGAGAGAGAGGTTTGGGGATTTGAAGCGTTAGATTTGTCACAAAATGCACTCACTGGTAGCTTACCTCCAAGCCTGTTTCAGCTTCAGAACCTGACAAAGCTTCTCTTAATTGCTAACGACATTTTCGGTTGGATTCCTCCTGAGGTGGGAAACTGTGTCTCTCTTATTTGTCTTCGGCTTGTTAATAACAGAATCAGTGGAGAAATTCCAAAAGAAATCGGGCTCCTGAAAAACCTCAGTTTCCTCGACTTGTCTGAAAACCATATTGGTGGAACGCTGCCAGCAGAAATTGGCAATTGCAATGAGCTGCAGATGCTGAACTTAAGCAACAATACCCTTTGAGGCACTCTGCCTAGCTCTTTATCTTCTTTGAATTTGAGTTGGAATGCACTCACTGGGACGATTCCAACCCAGATTTATGCTCTGAACAAATTATCCATTCTTGATCTCTCACACAATGAACTGGAAAGAGATCTGATGGCACTTGCAGGACTCGAAAATCTTGTTTCTCTAAACATCTCTCACAATAATTTCACAGGCTATCTTCCCGACAACAAGCTTTTCCAACAGTTATCAGAAACAGAAATGGCAGGAAACCAGGGACTGTGTTCTAAGGGTCGAGACTCATGTTTCCTTAGAAAAGCCACATCGATGAGCATGTCAAATAACAGTAAATTGAAGAGATCACATAGACTTAAACTTGTCATTGCATTGCTTATCACCTTAACTATAGCAATGGCAATTTTTGGAGCAATTGCAGTTTTCAGAGCTCGAAAACTTATGAGAGATGATTACGAATCCGAGATGGGAGGGGATTCATGGCCTTGGCACTTCACCCCATTTTAGAAGCTAAATTTTTCAGTAGAACAAGTTCTGAAATGCCTAGTGGAAGCCAATGTAATTGGGAAGGGATGTTCAGGAATAGTGTATCGTGCATAACTAGAAAATGGAGAAGTCATTGCAGTTAAGAAGCTGTGGCTAACAACAATGGCTGCAGAGAAAGACTCTCAAAATGACAGGTTAGATATTAGGGGAGTTCGGGATTCCTTCTCCACTGAAGTAAAAACCCTAGGTTCTATCCGACACAAGAACATTGTCAGATTCTTGGGTTGCTGTTGGAATCGAAACACAAGATTGCTTATGTACAATTATATGCCAAATGGAAGCCTAGGCAGTCTCCTCCATGAAAGAAGTGGAGGTTGCTTGGAATGGGAAGTGAGGTACCGAATCATCCTGGAAGCAGCACAAGGCCTTGCTTATTTACACCATGCTTATCGGGAAGAAGAAGATTGGGAAGAAGAAGAAGAAGGAGATTGGAAAAGAGAAGAAGAAGGAGAAGAAGAAGAAGAAGAAGAAGAAGAGGAAGAAGAAGGAGAGAGAATGAATATTTTAGTCTTTTTAACTAAAATTAATGGTGATTTAACTGAAAATCTAACGGGATGGACTAATGTCATAGTTTTTAAAAATCACAGTGACTAAATTGAAGATTTTTTAAAACAGAGGGACAAAAGGTTACATTTCACTAAACCAGAGGGACTAAATTACAGTTTACCCTTAATTTTATTAATCCTATGGAAGATCTTTCGAGAACATTTAAATAATTTAATAATCAAATCACCTAATAAATCAATCCATGGCTGGTCTTCTAACTCCTATTTAAATATCTTTTTCTCCTAACTTGCTAGCATAAATTAATATAATCGCTCAAAAGTCAACTCTAGGCAGGCTATCACCCCTCTCCAAGTTCTAAAAATTTTATCTCAACCTCCCAAAAAAAGAAAAAGAACAACAATATGGCATACCCTCTCCTTGGTGATGCCCCTCCCTTATTTCTTAATTTCCTTGATTCTTCTTTCTTGATCTTCTTGATTTTCTTTAACAACTAAGGTAATAATTCTTTTAAGCATCATGAATATGACATAACATCATTTTATGTTGCTTCTTTTATTTTATTTTTGTTTTGGTAATGTTGGGCACTTCCTCCATCGTATTTGATGTGATATTTAAGGATAACATAAATTCTAGGTATCTGGTTTGGTGACACGTCGCTTTTGTTTGAGGGTTTCATTTTGATTGACAAAGACAATGTGATAATATGCATACTTTGTATATTTTTGATATTCTAAACACTTAGATTTTGAGTTTAAATCTATTTGAACAGGCTGATTTATATGAGTTATTATGTTTTCATAAGATAAGTAAAGATTGGAAAAAAAGATGACAAAAATCATATTTGATTTGGTTACCAAAACTGAAAGAGTCATGGGTATAATTTAGTACATGAGGAAACAGATTCCTTCTCAAATACTAACTTTTAGATGCACTGTGTCATAGACTATATTATGGGCATAACGCATCTGACAAAAGAAATCAAAGTTAAGCTTCAAATCTGACACGCGATTTGAAGATCCTTATCTGCCAAGACATATCAAACTCGACTCTTTTGGGAAGAATATAGCATCAAATGAAGAAACAATCATGGATACACCCAAATACACTTTTCATTTGATTTTGGTTACTTGTATTTAGGTTAAACTAGGATTTTTAACACTATATAAAAATGATATTTTAATTTACAATATCATCTTCTATATTATGTTCTTGATTAATTTTAGAAAGACTGAAAACTTTATTCTTCATCTTGTTGTATTTCAGCTATGAACATGAGTAGCTAAATTCTCTTTTCAACTAAATGACAATTGAAGTTTCAGTTTATTTGGTTGTGAAATCTAATTAATTTTATTGTTTTCTTAATGTTTCATGGTATTTATATAGTTATTGTGCCTATTGTTTATTATTTTTCTGTTGATTGTTGTACTAAGGCGTCATTACTCAATTAATAGGATAATATATTGCTATTTAGGTTTATTAAATTCATAATTGTTTAGTTCAATATGAAGCAAAGTGGTCAATTAGATTACATAAGACATTCCTAAGAAATGATATAATCTGACTTAAATGAATCAGGTATCTTGCATTTATTAGTTAGAATCAGGTCTTTCTAATTTTTCATGTGGTAATTGGATTAAATTTTAGAAGCATCTATGATCGACCAATAAAGCTAAAAATGAGATTAATCCTTTGACAAAATTCATCTCATATTAATTTTCTCCCTTAAACTTAATTGTTTTGCTTCTCTAAATTAATTAAATTTATTTTCTCATTAAATTTATTTTTTATTCCCTTAAGTTTAAAACCCCCGCAATTATGTTTTTTTTTTTATGTCTTTAAATTGAATTAATTAATTTCCTTTCCACTTTGTGGGATCAAACCTACTCACTACTACTGCAGTTTATTTTGTTTTGAAAAGGTAGGAATTTAGTTTTTTGTCTTCCACACCCATCAAATTTTGAAGTCGTTTGACAGGGATTGGTTTTTAATTGGTTTATCAATTCTTTTGAATGACACATTATAATCTTGCAATAAACTCGAGTTTAATCTAGAAATCTAGAAAATCGCAAGGAAGTTGAGAAAAGAGGCCAAATCGAGAGACAAAGACGCTTCATCATTTAACACTGACAATCAGGAACAGGTTGCTATTGAGGGACAAGCTGTGGGCATGGAAGAAATAACATTTGACTTGGACGACTCTTTTAGCAAATCTGACATGGAAGAAAAGATGGCTGAGAAGCAAGCAATCCAAGATGTTGACAATGTTGATGGTATCTGCACCAAATACAATGCTTGACCTAAAGTTAGGATTAATTTATCTCCTCCCCACTTTTAAGGGACGTGAAAAGAAAGATTCTCATAGGCACTTGAAGGAGTTCCATGTGATATATTCTGGCATGAGACTACAAGGAGTTTCAGAAGAACATATTAAGCTGAGAGCCTTTCCTTTCTTATTAGTTGGCGATGCAAAAATTTGTTGTATTATCTACCCCTGAGTTTAATCACCACATAGGGAGAGATAGTGAAATTATTTTTGAATCAATTTTTTCTGCTTCTAGAGCATTTGTAATTAATGGGGAAATATCAAGAATAAAGCAAAAGGACCAAAAACTATCCATAACTATTAGGAGAGATTTAAGCGTATATGTGCAAGTTGTCCTAGACATGACATTTCATATAAACAACTCATGCTCTATTTTTATGAAGGACTCTAGCCCATGGCAAGATGCATGATGGATGCTGCTAGTAGAGGTGTGATAGTGAAGAATTATATCCTGTAAGGACCGTCAATAGTTCAAAACATACCACTAATAGGATAGTTTACCATTACTGGTTGGTTTGGGTGGTTTGAGCCCATTCTCCTTAAACAATGGATGTCCTTTGTGAATGAAAAAAACTGGTATTGGAAGAGTACATCCTCATAAGAGCCAATAAAAATCTCAAACCAAGACCATCAAATATGTGAAAAAAAAAGAGAGAGAGAATTGAATTCCTTTATTCCTTGGTAAAAATTACGATTTTGGAGACTTCTTTGGTTGGTTGGGTATACTTTTCTTTATACATTGACTTAAAAGTATTGAACTTAATTGTGTGGTCATATATTGAAAGTGGGTTTGCTGTATTTTTTACTTTGAGGACTGTGTTGGATTTCTTTTATACTTTCTATACATTGACGAGATATTGCTATGAAATGTTAGCTACTTAATGTGTGTAATACCCGGCTAGACTCCGGTATCGGAATTCCTACCGTCCGGTGGAATCTCGGGTGTCGGAGACCTCTAGAAGGGTAAAACCATGTTTGTATAAAATGTTTTAATGTGTTTTATGTTTTTAATCAAGAAAGAAATGAGTTTTTGCATGAAAACAACCTTGGAGGAAAACTCAGGTTCGGCCGCCGAACCTCAAGTTCGGCCGCCGAACATGCATGCGTTTCGGGTGTGCCTTAGGCCCCCGAAAGCATAAGTGAGGGAAACCAGGTTCGGCCGCCGAACCTTATGTTCGGCCGTCGAACCTTATGTTCGGCCGTCGAACATGGCATGCATGCGGAGGCACTTTCGGCTCCCGAACGTGGCCTGGCCAGCCACCTATAAAGGGGTCCCTTAGCCGAAAACGGGCGAGTTTTTCTCCCCATTTTCGGCCAAGGTGAGCTCTCCGCCATCCCTCACCGGTTTTGAGTTCCTTCCTTCAAATCTTTCTCGATTTTCATTAGTTTTACCCTTGTTTTGAAGATTTTGAGCATTTGAGCAAGTTTTGGAGCTTGGAGGTTCAAGGAACTCTCTCTCTCCCATTTTTCCGAGCTAGGGTCGTTCACCTCTCGATCTTCAAGAGGTAAGGGTCGATCTTGAGCTTATGGCATGTTTTAAGTAAGTTTTAAGTAAGTTTTAAGTAGATCTATGGGGTAGAATGCATGTTTAGCTCATGGTTAGGTTTATGGGTTTATGTTATGTTTTTGGACAATGTGGATGTTTGATGTGTTGTAGATGGGGTTTAAGATAGTTTGATGCCCCTAGGAACTTGTATGTTTGAGTATGTATGTTGTAGATTAGGAGAAATGCATGTTTGGATGGTTTTGGGAGGCAAATGTGCATGAGGAACCAAGTTTCTGCCCTTTGGCAGAAACCAGGTTCGGCAGCCGAAGGACTTTCGGCCGCCGAACCTGCCTGGGAGGCAAGCCTTTCGGCTGCCGAAGCCTGCCCCCGAAAGAGGACTTTCGTCTCTGGAGGGCAGTTTCGGCCGCCGAAAGTGCCGCCGAACATGCATGAGTTTCGTCTCTGTCTGGGAGTTTCGGCCGCCGAAGGTGCCGCCGAACCTGCCTGACTTTCGGCTCTGGAGGGACTTTCGGCCGCCGAACCTGCCGCCGAAAGTGCCCTGTCCAGCCTTCCTTTGCATGTTTTTCTATGATTGTTTCATGATGTTTTAGGGGGTTTTTGGGGAGTAGTTTAGAGTTATGTTCATGTATGTTTGGTCCCTCATTTGAGTCCACCTGTGTAGGTTCGGACCCGAGGAACCGAGGACCCCAGCAGTGAGTCAGCTGCTCCAATGTCTGGTCAGAGCTATCCAGAGGTGAGTGGAATAACTTATTACGTTTTTAAAGTAAATAATGGACATTTTAGCATGATTCACGCATCATTAATGCCATGAGATATACTAGGTTGTTTGCATTAGAATTCACGAATATGTTGCATTGCATACTCTATTGTTGTTGTGTGGATGAATGTCGGATGATCCATAGCCCTCGATCTATGATGTGATGATGTGATATGTACGGTACGGAATGTAAGACCAGTGGGACCCATTCTACGTTCGCTGGCACTATGTAAGAGAAAGACCAGGACCCATTCTACGTTCTGGCACATTGGAATGTTATGTTATGCTATGTAAGAGAAAGACCAGGACCCATTCTACGTTCTGGCACTATTGGATATGTAGAGGGCAATTGGTGACAACTTCATCCTTGATGTGATTAGCTGTGATGTGATGCATTCCATGAAAGCATGAAAGATTAATATAATATTTTTATTATTCTGCTCACTGGGCTCTAGTAGCTCACCCCTCTCCCTAATCCCCCAGGTTTGCAGGTACAGGGTAGACCAGGAGGTCGACAAGAGTATTGAAGTCTTGTCTATGTAATAGATAGTGTGGACATGATAAATATATTTGATGTTATGTAAAAGTACAGTTTAGACATGTAATGTAATGAGGCTTATGGATGATAGAGGTGTGCTTGACCATAGAATATTGTTATCCCTTTTAATACATGATCTTAGATGTCTTATGATGTTTATGTAAATGACAGGAGCGGTTGTCGAAGCCGGTCAAAAATAACCTTCTTGATTACCTACAAATACAACTGTAGACAGTGGTGAAGGATCGTATCCACAGAGAATTGATTACCTATTTATTTATCTTAATCAAGACCAATCAAACCAATTGAAAGCACAAGTGAAAGCAAGTGATTGCAAATAGAACAAAAGTAAAGTGCAAGGAAAGTAAAAAGGGGGGTTTTGAGATGATTTGATTAACAACTAATGAAAGTAATTAAAACAGCAAGTAATAGAAATAAAAGAGGAAATCAATAAGAGAAAGGTCTAGTTGAAGATATGGATCCACTTTGGTTGTTTGGGTTGATCATTGAAACATGGTAATCTTGATTAACTCAATAGGTTGGTTATGGGGGTGGAAGACGCTTCTCACCACCATGTCTTTCCTTATGAACAAATTGATTAGGGAACGTCCTCTAACCAATTACTAATCAACAAATTGCCAAGGAACGTCCTTGGGCCATAGGCATCAAAACAATTGCCAATTGCATAAAGAACAAGAAAGATCCAAACCCTAACTACTCAAACGTATGAGATGGTGTTAGATCATGCAATTCTTTGGTTTTTACACCAAGTGTTCTTAGATCAGAATATTTCCAGCAATTACGGACTAACAAATATCCTAATCAACAATCAATTAACTTTGCAATCAAGAATCAAGTGGCCAATTTGATCAAATCAACAAAGCAATCTTTATAATTAAGCACAATTGCATGAATATTGAATAAAATCAAAGACAAAAGTTTCTGTTCAGATCTCACAACCTTTTAAACAACCTTAGTTTCAACCAAACTTCAACTAGAATAAAGGTTTCAGCCACTCATGGCTGAACCAAAACAGAAAATTAAAGAAAAGAAGAAAGAAGAACCGAAATTGAGGGGAGAAGCCCCTTGGAGTGTGGCTGCCCTTGCTTGGCCGAATTTGGAGAGTTGAATTGTCCCTCTTCTTGTGTTCTTGAGGCCTTTAAATAGGTGTTGAGAGGCTGCCTATTTCCTTTTTAGTATCCATGAGTCTTTTGGAGACTTCCCAAAGTGCCTTTGGTGAGTTATGTGCCTTCTTTGTGTATGGGTGAAGGCAAAAACGTGGAGCATGCAAGTGGGGGCTCTTTAGTCTTTTAATTGCTGTCCAAGATCTTCAAGATACTGCCCAAGGTGTGTCCAAGAGGCTGCCCACGTTTTTGGAGTGTGCCCATTCACTAAAGAGGAAGGTGGAGCCTTTTATGGAAACTTGAATGTGCATGGCATAAAGTGGGAAACATGTGATCTTGAGATTTGGCTTCCTTAATGAGTGGGATCTTGAAATCCAATATCTGAATATGAATCTTGGAGATTTGAATTTCAAAATACTTTCCTTCTTTGGCTCTTCAATTATGGCAGCTTGAGATATGGCTTCTTGAATAAGGAAAGGGCAACTTGCTGATTTGAAATTCGAATTTCAAATGGTTTTGGCTGAATGTTCTTTCCTTCTCTGCCACTTTCCTTATTTAGAACTTTCCATATTTAGCTTGACTTGATTTCAACTTAACAGGCTTGCTCTCTTTTGCTCCAAATAAGGCAGTTTTAGGGGTATTTTCTCCAAAGTGTCCTTTTACACCATTTTCTGCAAAATAATATTAAAAGCACTAAATTAAGCAGAAATCATGTAAATATTTATTAATAATATTAATATAAAATGGACTAAATTATGCTCTATCAAATACCCCCACACTTAAGCTTTTGCTTGTCCTCAAGCAAACAAACATAGTCAAATAAGTTTTCTTTGCTCTAGATCCTTATTTCCACTTAAGCTCATACTCTAGACCCCTATTTTGAAGCATTGCAGTGAAGGATATATGCATGAAGATTACTTACCTCTTTTCCTTGTTTCCCTTTGCTTACCATGGCTAGGATTTGTTTTCCTCAAGAGAGACATGCACATTAGTTTGTTAAGACTTTTTCTAGCTTTTGGATTGACTTGCCCTTACCTTGAAGTACTTTATTCAGGCTTTTGCACTTTAGATCTTGCTTAGAAAGGTCACCAACCTATTTTTGATGTCATGGTTTATATTTTTCAGTTGGTCACCTATCCAAGTGGCTACTAGCCTTGTTCATAGTCTTTTGACCATTAGAACAATTTTCAATTTGTGCTTTTGAGGTCTTTGCCTTTGCTGAATTTTCTTTCTCTCAATGATTTGGGCAAATCAACACCAATTGCTAAATCAAGTCACATTAAGTTCATTCACACAATTTCAATTTATTCTCAATCGATTGAGGGTCATCAATATATTTTTCACCATGGCAAACTCAAAGATTCAATTCAAAAGGTAATTCTCAAACATGAATATAACTCACTGCAGGTGATTCAACATAAGTTTAAAGAGTCATCACATCAATGGGGTCATGGCAAGAAAAACTCATTCAACATAGTTCATTAGTTTGAGTAGAGCAAAACAAAAAGGAAGAAGAAGGTTGTGGTTGTGTGTGTTTTATTGAAAGCATAACAATAACAAAAATGAAAAAATTTTCCTAATGCAAGCAAACTAAAGATTAAAGCAAAAATAAACTTAAAAAAGATTAAAGCGAAAATAAACTTAAAAGTAAAAATTCAGAGATATGCACCCCCACACTTAAATCATGCATTGTCCTCAATGTATAAGAAACATAAAAGAACAAAGGAAACTGAGTACTTCCCTGGGTGTGGTGTGCATGGTGCGATCCTCTTGATCAAGGCTCAAGTAATTGGGGAGGGGAAAAGAGTCCCAACTGCATTGAGCAAAAAGTGTAGCGCTCCTTTTGATTTGGTCATGAACCATCCTACTTTCTCCATGTACTCATGAAGTAACATGATGAGCTTCTCCTCTTTTAAATGAGGTGTGCCTCTAGCCCTCATGTTTGTATTTTTGAGCACTTCCAACTTCAATTGATATTTCTCCATGGGTGGCTGCAATTTGGCATCAAGTTCAAGCAAAATAAATTCTACCTTATCCGGAGGTTTTGGAAGGCATTGATCTGCATGCTCCTTTGGTTTGGGCCATTGGACTACCATTTGTCCCTCCTGGGCATGGACTGTTTGCATTGGAAGGATGAAAGGAGTTTCAGTTTCCTCCTTCTGCATAGGACCTAACTGAGGTGGAAGACTGATTTGTGTTGGAAGCTGAAAGGACGTGCCTGAGAGGATTTCAGGTACTCCTTCTTGTGCAAGATTGATCTGGAATGGAAGAATGAAAGGAGTTTCATGCGATGGAAGCTGAAGAGGTGCAACTAGAAGAGCTGCAGGACTGTCATGCGGTCCAAGCTGAGGTGGTTCAGTTGGAGTTCCTTCTGACTGTGCAAGATTGATTTGAAGAGGTGTGATAGGCTCTCCTTTGTTCTGTGCGTGTTCACAGTCCACCTGTTGGATGCAACAATTAGTGTCTTTCAGTTCTGGCTCTTTCTGGTTCTCTTCCCTGCAAAAATCATTGTTTAGCATATCATTTTGATAAAAAACATTTTTACTTAAACAATCAATGATATCTAAATTATCAACAGGTTCTGTTTGATCAGTTTGTTTGGACAAACAATTTTCTGGTTGTGTCTCTTCAGCAGCTTGTTCTTGTACTTGCCAACTTTCCTCATCATCCTCCATATCTTGAAGTTCTTGCTCTCTTTTTAACATGATTGCATTCAATGAGATGGCCAATTGCCCTATGTCCTCTTGCATGCCTTGCATAGATGTGGTCATTTGGCCTAGGTCTTGTCGCACGCCTTGCATGGTGTTCACCATTGTTTCCATCATTGTTTCCATCATCTTTTCAAAGTGTTGATCTGGATTTGAAGGTTCTGGTTGGGCTTGATATCCTTGATAATCTTGGTAGTTGTTAGCCTCAGCATAGCCATAGTTCGGTTGGTCTTCCCAATATGGATTGTATGTGTCATGGTAGGGATCATGTCTTGGCTGTTCATAGAATCCTCCATATGCATGAACTGGTTGGTCTCTTGCATAGCCATAATTCTGAGGGTCTCCCCAATATGGATTGTATGAGCCATGGTGGGGATCATGTCTTGGCTGTTCATAGAATCCTCCATATGGTTGAGATTGCTGAAGTCGTCGAGCTTTATCCATGAATCAGATCTGGTCATGAAAGAAAATAAACAAACAAGTGAAATCAACTCCCCGGCAACGGCGCCAATTTTTGACAGGAGCGGTTGTCGAAGCCGGTCAAAAATAACCTTCTTGGTTACCTACAAATACAACTGTAGACAGTGGTGAAGGATCGTATCCACAGAGAATTGATTACCTATTTATTTATCTTAATCAAGACCAATCAAACCAATTGAAAGCACAAGTGAAAGCAAGTGATTGCAAATAGAACAAAAGTAAAGTGCAAGGAAAGTAAAAAGGGGGGTTTTGAGATGATTTGATTAACAACTAATGAAAGTAATTAAAACAGCAAGTAATAGAAATAAAAGAGGAAATCAATAAGAGAAAGGTCTAGTTGAAGATATGGATCCACTTTGGTTGTTTGGGTTGATCATTGAAACATGGTAATCTTGATTAACTCAATAGGTTGGTTATGGGGGTGGAAGACGCTTCTCACCACCATGTCTTTCCTTATGAACAAATTGATTAGGGAACGTCCTCTAACCAATTACTAATCAACAAATTGCCAAGGAACGTCCTTGGGCCATAGGCATCAAAACAATTGCCAATTGCATAAAGAACAAGAAAGATCCAAACCCTAACTACTCAAACGTATGAGATGGTGTTAGATCATGCAATTCTTTGGTTTTTACACCAAGTGTTCTTAGATCAGAATATTTCCAGCAATTACGGACTAACAAATATCCTAATCAACAATCAATTAACTTTGCAATCAAGAATCAAGTGGCCAATTTGATCAAATCAACAAAGCAATCTTTATAATTAAGCACAATTGCATGAATATTGAATAAAATCAAAGACAAAAGTTTCTGTTCAGATCTCACAACCTTTTAAACAACCTTAGTTTCAACCAAACTTCAACTAGAATAAAGGTTTCAGCCACTCATGGCTGAACCAAAACAGAAAATTAAAGAAAAGAAGAAAGAAGAACCGAAATTGAGGGGAGAAGCCCCTTGGAGTGTGGCTGCCCTTGCTTGGCCGAATTTGGAGAGTTGAATTGTCCCTCTTCTTGTGTTCTTGAGGCCTTTAAATAGGTGTTGAGAGGCTGCCTATTTCCTTTTTAGTATCCATGAGTCTTTTGGAGACTTCCCAAAGTGCCTTTGGTGAGTTATGTGCCTTCTTTGTGTATGGGTGAAGGCAAAAACGTGGAGCATGCAAGTGGGGGCTCTTTAGTCTTTTAATTGCTGTCCAAGATCTTCAAGATACTGCCCAAGGTGTGTCCAAGAGGCTGCCCACGTTTTTGGAGTGTGCCCATTCACTAAAGAGGAAGGTGGAGCCTTTTATGGAAACTTGAATGTGCATGGCATAAAGTGGGAAACATGTGATCTTGAGATTTGGCTTCCTTAATGAGTGGGATCTTGAAATCCAATATCTGAATATGAATCTTGGAGATTTGAATTTCAAAATACTTTCCTTCTTTGGCTCTTCAATTATGGCAGCTTGAGATATGGCTTCTTGAATAAGGAAAGGGCAACTTGCTGATTTGAAATTCGAATTTCAAATGGTTTTGGCTGAATGTTCTTTCCTTCTCTGCCACTTTCCTTATTTAGAACTTTCCATATTTAGCTTGACTTGATTTCAACTTAGCAGGCTTGCTCTCTTTTGCTCCAAATAAGGCAGTTTTAGGGGTATTTTCTCCAAAGTGTCCTTTTACACCATTTTCTGCAAAATAATATTAAAAGCACTAAATTAAGCAGAAATCATGTAAATATTTATTAATAATATTAATATAAAATGGACTAAATTATGCTCTATCAGTAAACCAACTCAACTTATGTTGTATCGCCCATTGGGGCATTGATGAGATCCCACAGAGGGGTCAATGGTTATGATTATGTCTATGTTCAGTGCATGCACAGGTTGAGTTTGGTGTATGAGAGAATGTACGAAAGAAAAGTTTTAATTTTTATGTATATTCTTGATCATGTATGGGATTAATCAGGTTTACAGGTTTTATGTCAGGCTTGCTACGGGTTCCGGCGGCCTTAAGCCGACCTGGATCCTAGCGCCGGTAGCGGTCCATTTTTCCGGGTCATTACAGAATGGTATCAGAGCCCTAGGTTCATAGGATCGGACCTAGAGTGTCGGGCTCATAGATGTTCTAGAAGGTCAAGCACAATAGGAAGATCATGTCCACTAGGATAGGATGTTGAGTCCTGTCTTGTATGATGATGTGAAATGCCACGATTATATACATGTGCATTGATGCTATGGTATGAATGATATATATGTGATGCAGGTTCATGTGTTTCCACATGAACCATATGATGCTAATGTTTGTGTGATGTGCACTGTTTTTCAGAAAACAGGATGAGAGGAACCCGTCGATCTGCAAGATTGACTGGAGTACCACCTGAGGATGAGGGCACGAGCGCCCGTCCTCCTGCATTGCCTAGGGCAATGTTATGTAGATCAAACAGAGAAAGAGTGTCAAGGGACCCTAGAAGGTCTTTTGATGCTAGCAGAAGGGGGACAGATAGAGGAGGAAGTTCTTCAGATGTGAGGGAGGTTATGGAAGAGGACCAGAGGAGGGATGGAAATCTGGATGTCAGCATGGCGGAAGAAGGGACAGGGGAGTCACAGGGAGGCGCTCAGGCCTCGGGGAATGGTTTTCCACCCCATTATCCACCCTTCCCACAGGGTTCAGGGTATCCGATGGGAGGCACATCGGATTATTCCAGCTTTAACCCCTACCCTACCTACATGCCTTATCCACCTTTCTATCCACCTTACACACAGTACCCAGCTTACCCACCCTCACCCTTCTATCTTAACCCGGCAAACCCCACCTCGGGGAATGCTGCACCCCCACCTCCACCACCTACAGAACCAACAGCCCCAGTTGCTCAACCTCCTAGACCTAGCTCAGCCGGTGGGAGCAAAGTGAAGATGACAGATTACCTTAAGTTGGATGCTCCCAGATACAAGTCAGGGGATGATCCCTTTGAGTACCTGAGAGTAGTGAAGACAATAACTGATGAGCTAGGGGCAGATGACAGCAGGGCCATTCAGATGGCAGGGTTCACCTTAAAGTGCAAAAAGGCACGGGAATGGTTCAAGTGTTATGTGGACCCGAGACTAGACGGCATGACATGGGAGGAATTTGCGAATGAGTTTGCTGGATGGGCTTTTCCAGACAGTTCTAAAGAACTGAAGATGATTGAGTTTGAGCAGCTGAGGCAGACAGAACACATGAGTGTAGAGGAGTACACGGATAAATTCTTGGAGCTATTGCCTTTTTCGGGGCAAGCTCTAGATACAGACTCGAAGAAAGCCAAGAGATATGTTATGAAACTGCATTCTAGGTACTCCTCTTTGATTCAATCAGTTGAGAGGGAAAGTTTCCACACTGTGGTGGATATGGCTCGAAGGATGGAGGCGAGTGCTATAGTTGAGGGGTCAGTGAAGCAGTCAGTGACCCAGTCTTCAGGGGTTAAGACCCCAGGCAGAGGAGGGCCAGGTCTCTCTTCTCAGAGCTCAGGTAGCAAGAGGTGGAATAACACCACCAAGAAGCCGAAGAAGAATAAGTTCTGGAGTAAGTTGAAATCCGGTCTGGGATTAGGCGGTGGCTCGAGTTCAGGCTCAGATGGTACATAATGCCTAAGGTGTGGGAGGCCACACAAGGGAGTGTGTCGGGCTGGGACTAATGCATGTTTCAGATGTGGACAGGAGGGACACATGGCTCGGGAGTGTCCTAGAGCACCTTTTATGGGCCAGCCCCAGCAGACAGCTTCTGGTAGTGTGGCGTAGCCAGCAGCTCCAGCCACAACTCAGGGCAGTGGCAGAGGTAGAGGGAGAGGGGCAGCCTCTTCTTCTGGTTCCCGAGGTGAAGGTCCATCAGCTCCCGCCAGGATCTTCACCATGACTCAGCAGGAGGCTAACACATCCAACACCGTGGTGTCAGGTAATCTCATCATTGGGTGTTCTGATGCGTATGCATTAATGGACCCGGGTGCATCTCATTCTTTTATTGCTCCGAGAGCCGTTGAGAGGTTGGGTCTGATAGTCTCTGGGTTAGAGTGTCCCCTATGGGTCAGTGGACCCAAGTGTGACCCGTCAATGGCAAAGTCAGTCTGCCAGTACAGTCCAGTTTTTGTTGAGGGAAGATGCCTCTCCGCCGACCTTATGGTTCTAGATTTGACAGACTTTGACGTCATTCTAGGGATGGATTGGCTATCTACCCATGGTGCTACCTTGGACTGCAGAGACAAGGTAGTCAGGTTCAGAGATCAGAACGGGTCAGAGGTCGTCTTCAGAGGAGACAAGAGGGGTACACCTAGAGGTCTGATATCAGCTCTTCAAGCTCGTAGGTTGCTTAGAAAGGGATGTCGGGGGGTTTTTGGCTCATGTGAGAGAGCTTAGCAGTCAGGTTAGGGAGCCAGCCTTAGTGCCAGTTGTCAGAGAATTTCAGGATGTTTTTCCAGACGAGCTTCCAGGTTTACCACCTGCTAGGGAGATAGAGTTCGAGATAGAGTTGATGTCTGGAACTAGACCGATCTCTATCCCTCCCTACAGGATGGCCCCAGCCGAGTTGAAGGAATTGAAAGAACAGTTGCAAGAGCTGGTAGAAAAGGGCTTCATCCGACAGAGTACCTCACCTTGGGGTGCTCCAGTCTTGTTTGTGAGGAAGAAGGATGGATCCCTTAGACTTTGTATCAACTACAGGCAGTTGAACAAAGTCACTACCAAGAACAGGTACCCTCTGCCAAGGATCGACGATCTATTCGACCAGCTAGCAGGAGCCGGGTGTTTCTCCAAAATAGATCTGAGATCGGGGTACCATCAGCTAAGGATAAGGGATGAAGATGTGCCAAAGACAGCTTTCAGGACCAGATATGGGCATTATGAGTTTCTTGTGATGCCGTTCGGGTTAACCAACGCCCATGCAGCATTCATGGATCTCATGAATAGAGTGTTTAGCCAATACCTGGATCACTTTGTTATTGTCTTCATAGATGATATCTTGGTGTATTCCAGGAACGCAGAGGAGCATGCCCATCATCTGAGGTTGGTTTTGCAGACCTTGAGGGAACATGGCTTGTATGCCAAGTTCTCTAAGTGTGAGTTCTGGCTGAGGAGCATTTCATTCTTGGGGCATGTAGTGTCAGAAAATGGAATAGAGGTGGACCCCAAGAAGGTAGAAGCTGTGGCTAACTGGCCTAGACCCACTTCAGTGATAGAAATCAGGAGTTTCTTGGGTTTGGCGGGTTACTACAGGAGGTTTGTACATGACTTCTCAAAGATTGCAGCTCCTCTAACCAGGTTAACCAGGAAGAATCAGAAGTTTGTGTGGACCGACCAGTGCGAAGAGAGTTTTGAAGAGCTTAAGAAGAGATTAACATCGGCACCAGTGTTAGCTTTGCCAGCTAGCAGTGAGGATTTCACAGTTTTCTGTGATGCATCCCGAGTGGGTTTGGGTTGTGTGTTAATGCAGAATGAAAGGGTGATTGCTTATGCTTCTAGGCAGCTGAAGAAGCATGAGTTGAATTAACCCACACATGACCTAGAGATGGCAGCAGTAATCTTTGCACTCAAGATGTGGAGGCACTACCTCTATGGGGTTAAATGTGAGATCTTTACAGATCATAAGAGCCTGCAGTACATCCTGAGTCAAAGAGATTTGAACTTGAGACAGAGAAGATGGGTGGAGCTGCTGAGTGACTATGATTGCAAGATTCAGTACCATCCGGGTAAGGTGAATGTTGTGGCAAACGCCTTAAGCCGGAAATCACTCGGCAGTTTATCCCACATATTGGCAGAAAGGAGGCCAGTGGTGAAGGAGTTTTACAAGCTCATTGAGGAAGGTCTACAGTTGGAGTTGTCTGGTACAGGTGCTTTGGTAGCCCAGATGAGAGTGGCACCCGTGTTTCTGGAGCAGGTGGCTCAAAAACAGCATGAGGACCCAGAGTTAGTGAAGATTGCCAGGACTGTTCAGTCAGGCAAAGATAGTGAGTTCAGATTCGACAGCAAAGGGATCCTCCGCTATGGGAGCAGACTATATGTACCAGATGACATAGGGCTAAAAGGAGACATTATGAGAGAGGCTCATAATGCAAGATACAGCGTTCACCCCGGAGCCACCAAGATGTACCAAGATCTGAAGAAGGTTTATTGGTGGCCAGCTATGAAGAAAGAAGTGGCACAGTTTGTGTCAGCCTGCGAAGTGTGTCAGAGGGTGAAGCTGGAACATCAGAAGCCGGCTGGAATGCTTAACCCGCTACCTATTCCAGAGTGGAAATGGGAAAATATAGCTATGGACTTCGTAGTGGGGTTATCGGCGACGTCCAACAGATTGGACTCCATATGGGTGATTGTGGACAGACTCACCAAATCTGCTCACTTCATCCCTGTCAGGAGTGGCTATTCTGTGGACAAGTTGGCGCAGGTGTACGTTGATGAGATCGTCAGGCTGCATGGGGTTCCTGTTTCAATAGTGTCCGATAGAGGACCCCAGTTCACCTCCAGGTTTTGGCGGAGTCTGCAGAACGCCATGGGTACCAGGTTGGATTTCAGCACTGCTTTCCATCCACAGACGGACGGACAATCAGAGAGGACCATCCAGACGATAGAGGATATGCTTAGAATGTGTGTGCTGGACTTTGGCGGTTTTTGGAGGCAACATCTACCTTTGGTGGAGTTCGCCTACAATAACAGCCATCATGCTAGCATCGGGATGGCTCCATATGAAGCTTTGTATGGGAGGAAGTGCAGATCACCTGTTTGCTGGGAAGAGGTTGGAGAAAAGGCCTTGGCAGGGCCTGAGCTAGTAGAGATCACCAGCAGGGTGGTACCCATCATCAGAGAAAGGATCAAGACTGCTGCAAGCAGGCAGAAAAGTTATGCAAATATCCGCAGGAGGCAAGTAGAGTTTCAGGAGGGGGATCTGGTATTGCTCAAAGTGTCTCCTATGAAAGGAGTGGTTCGCTTTGGGAAGAAAGGTAAACTAGCCCCACGATACATCGGACCCTTTGAAATCTTGCAAAAGATTGGGAATGTGTCGTACAAGCTGGATTTACCTGCTTCAATGGAAAGAATCCATCCGGTATTCCATGTTTCCATGTTGAGGAAGTTCGTGTCAGATCCGAGCAAGGTTCTTAGTGAACCTGATGTGGAGATCCAAGAAGATCTCACTTATGTTGAGCAGCCAGTACGGATCATAGACACCCAGATCAGGAAGCTGAGAAACAAGGAAATCCCGATGGTGAAAGTCCTGTGGAACCACCACAATTTGAAAGAATGCACTTAGGAGACACGGGAGTCCATGCTCCAGCAATACCCTTATCTTTTCTAAGGTTAGTTCCTTGTGAGTTCTTGTGCTTGTATGTATGTTTTGTTTATGCCATGCTATGTGTTAGTTGGTGAACATTCGGGGATGAATGTTCTTAAGGGGGGGAGAATGTAATACCCGGCTAGACTCCGGTATCAGAATTCCTACCGTTCGGTGGAATCTCGGGTGTCGGAGACCTCTAGAAGGGTAAAACCATGTTTGTGTAAAATGTTTTAATGTGTTTTATGTTTTTAATCAAGAAAGAAATGAGTTTTTGCATGAAAACAACCTTGGAGGAAAACTCAGGTTCGGCCGCCGAACCTCAAGTTCGGCCGCCGAACATGCATGCATTTCGGGTGTGCCTTAGGCCCCCGAAAGCATAAGTGAGGGAAACCAGGTTCGGCCGCCGAACCTTATGTTCGGCCGCCGAACATGGCATGCATGCGGAGGCACTTTCGGCTCCCAAACGTGGCCTGGCCAGCCACCTATAAAGGGGTCCCTTAGCCGAAAACGGGCGAGTTTTTCTCCCTATTTTCGGCCAAGGTGAGCTCTCCGCCATCCCTCACCGGTTTTGAGTTCCTTCCTTCAAATCTTTCTCGATTTTCATTAGTTTTACCCTTGTTTTGAAGATTTTGAGCATTTGAGCAAGTTTTGGAGCTTGGAGGTTCAAGGAACTCTCTCTCTCCCATTTTTCTGAGCTAGGGTCGTTCACCTCTCGATCTTCAAGAGGTAAGGGTCGATCTTGAGCTTATGGCATGTTTTAAGTAAGTTTTAAGTAGATCTATGGGGTAGAATGCATATTTAGCTCATGGTTAGGTTTATGGGTTTATGTTATGTTTTTGGACAATGTGGATGTTTGATGTGTTGTAGATGGGGTTTAAGATAGTTTGATGCCCCTAGAAACTTGTATGTTTGAGTATGTATGTTGTAGATTAGGAGAAATGCATGTTTGGATGGTTTTGGGAGGCAAATGTGCATGAGGAACAAAGTTTCTGCCCTTTGGCAGAAACCAGGTTCGGCAGCCGAAGGACTTTCGGCCGCCGAACCTGCCTGGGAGGCAAGCCTTTCGGCTGCCGAAGCCTGCCCCCGAAAGAGGACTTTCGTCTCTGGAGGGCAGTTTCGGCCGCCGAAAGTGCCGCCGAACATGCATGAGTTTCGTCTCTGTCTGGGAGTTTCGGCCGCCGAAGGTGCCGCCGAACCTGCCTGACTTTCGGCTCTTGAGGGACTTTCGGCCGCCGAACCTGCCGCCGAAAGTGCCATGTCCAGCCTTCCTTTGCATGTTTTTCTATGATTGTTTCATGATGTTTTAGGGGGTTTTTGGGGAGTAGTTTAGAGTTATGTTCATGTATGTTTGGTCCCTCATTTGAGTCCACCTGTGTGGTTCGGACCCGAGGAACCGAGGACCCCAGCAGTGAGTCAGCTGCTCCAGTGTCTGGTCAGAGCTATCCAGAGGTGAGTGGAATAACTTATTACGTTTTTAAAGTAAATAATGGACATTTTAGCATGATTCACGCATCATTAATGCCATGAGATATACTAGGTTGTTTGCATTAGAATTCACGAATATGTTGCATTGCATACTCTATTGTTGTTGATGTGAATGAATGTCGGATGATCCATAGCCCTCGATCTATGATGTGACGATGTGATATGTACGGTACGGAATGTAAGACCAGTGGGACCCATTCTACGTTCGCTGGCACTATGTAAGAGAAAGACCAGGACCCATTCTACGTTCTGGCACATTGAAATGTTATGTTATGCTATGTAAGAGAAAGGCCAGGACCCATTCTACGTTCTGGCACTATTGGATATGTAGAGGGCTATTGGTGACAACTTCATCCTTGATGTGATTAGCTGTGATGTGATGCATTCCATGAAAGCATGAAAGATTAATATAATATTTTTATTATTCTGCTCACTGGGCTCTAGTAGCTCACCCCTCTCCCTAATCCCCCAGGTTTGCAGGTACAGGGTAGACCAGGAGGTCGGCAAGAGTATTGAAGTCTCGTCTATGTAATAGATAGTGTGGACATGATAAATGTATTTGATGTTATGTAAAAGTACAGTTTAGACATGTAATGTAATGAGGCTTATGGATGATAGAGGTGTGCTTGACCATAGAATATTATTATCCCTTTTAATACAAGATCTTAGATGTCTTATGATATTTATGTAAACTAACTCAACTTATGTTGTATCGCCCATTGGGGCATTGATGAGATCCCACAGAGGGGTCAATGCTTATGATTATGTCTATGTTCAGTGCATGCACAGGTTGAGTTTGGTGTATGAGAGAATGTATGAAAGAAAAGTTTTAATTTTTATGTATATTCTTGATCATGTATGAGATTAATCAGGTTTACAGGTTTTATGTCAGGCTTGCTACGGGTTCCGGCGGCCTTAAGCCGACCTGGATCCTAGCGCCGGTAGCGGTCCGTTTTTTCGGGTCGTTACAATGTGAATTAGTTTGAGTCTTTGAGCATTTTAAGGATTGTAAATAGTTGCATATGAGTCTTAGAGGTAGAAAGATTGATGGGTCTAGTACATGCTTATGGACAAGTACGATCTAAGTGTGGGGAAATTGATGATATGCATATTTTGTATAATTAATATATTTTAAACACTTAGATTTTGAGTTAAAATCTATTTGAATAGGCTGATCTGTTTGAGTTATTGTGTTTTGATAAGATAAGTAAAGATTAGAGAAAAAGAAGGCAATGTTCATATTTGATTTGGTTACTAAAGCTGAAAGAGTCAATGGCATAACCTAGCACATGAGGACAAAGAGTCCTTATCAAAATCTAACTCTCAAAGGCCTTGTGTCACGGACTACGTTATCGCATAATATACCTGACAAAGGAAATTAGAGTGTAGCTACAAATCCAACATGTGATTTGAAGATCGTTACTTGCCAAAACATATCAAACTCAACTCTTTTGCGAAGAATAAAGCACTAGATGAAGAAGGAATCATAGATACACACAAATACACTTTCCCATTTAATTTTGTAACGTATATTTCAACTAAATTAGGTTTTTTAGCACTATATAAAGATTATATTTTGATATATAGCATTATCTTCTACCTTCTGTTCTTAATTAATTTTAAGAAGGCTGAAAACATTATTCTTCTTCTTGTTGCGTTTTATCCATGAACATGAGTACCTAAATTCTCTTTTCATTTAAAGGACAATTAAAGTTTCAATTTATTTGGTTGTGAGATGTAATTGATTTTATCGTTTTCTTAATATTTCATGGTATTTATATAGTTCTTGTGCCTATTATTTATTATTGTTTTATTGATTATTGCATTAAAGCACCATTGTTCATTTAATAGGATAATATATTGCTACTAAGATTGAATAATTTCGTAATTATTTACTTTAATCTAAAGCAAGTGATAGACTAGGTTGCATAAGGCCTTCCTAAGGAATGCTATAATTTAACTTAAATGAATCGAGTATCTTGCATTTGTTAGTTAGAATCATGTCCTTCTAATTTTTAATGTGATACTTAGATTAAATTCTAGAAGCATCCAAGAGCTAGAGCTCTCTTATGGTTGTCCAAGAGCTAGAGCTAATTAACGAATGTCTCTTATTAGCTAGTTTAAAAACTAATATCACAATAAATTATTTAATATATATATACATATATATATATATGTACATTATTCTTCAGTACGACTTTGGTGCAATTTCAGTACGGTTTTTTATAAAAAAAAATTAGAATCAAAATTAAATAGCTAAATAAATTTGGTTCAATATGGCTCAGTTCCTACATCATCTATTCTTTTTCAGTTTCGATTTGATTTAGTTCAACTTTTCAATTCGGTTTGAAACTTCAAGAACCATGCTCAGCCCTAATTTAAAACATGATAGAAAATTTTTTAATTAATTAAACTTATATTTTATAAAGAATTACTCTTTCCTTCCTCTCTTTTTTTATTCTCTTTCCACTCGTAGACTCTAGTGATCCCTTTTCCAAATTCTAGTATGCTATCGATGTAATACACGGCTAAAATTCGATGTCAAAATTTCAATTTTTCGATGGAATCTTCCTTAGAATCCAAAATCTTGAAAACGAAAACTTTAAAAGGATAAAATGAATTTTAAGTATTTTAAGAATGCGTTAAAAATGTTTTAGAAAAGTTTTAAGATTTTTCGGTCGAACCTTCAGGTTCAGCCACCAAAAGTAGCTTCTCTAACCACCTATAAAAGGGGCTCCAGCCCAAAAAGGAGAGAAATCTTTCTATTTGCTTACGTCCTTGAGATAAATCAACAACGACAACAGGGATTTTGGAGAGAAGAATGATGTTTGAACAGTTTTGACTTAAAGCTCTTAACCTAACACTTTGATTTTCAAAACCGAGAGGAATAATTATGAATTCTATAAAGAGAAAATGAAGAAATAACTCAAAAGCATTAAAGAAGGTTCTTGGACTCACCTTTGCTAGAAAAGGAGAGAAGGAAAAGGAGAGAAAGAGAGAAGACTTTAGGCTGTCGAAACTGCTACCGAAAATCCCTTGTCCAGCTGTTTTCATCTTATTTTCTACATACTTTCTTATATGCTTTTAGGGGTAGTTTTAAGAGTTGTAAAAGTTATATTTGGTCTCTCATTTAAGTCCATCTGTGTAGGATCGGACTTGGAAGAATGTAGAAATTGGCAATGAGATAACTGCTTCAAAGCTAGGCTTATGTCAACCCGGGGTGAGTAAAACTAAACTAAACTTATTTTTAAAGAAATCGAACATTTTATGCATGCTCATGTATTATGAATTCCATGTGTATATGATTAGATTGTTTTGCATGAAAATTTATGAATATGATACACTACATAATTAATTGTTGTTATGGATGGATGTTGGATGATCTACTAGCCCTCGAGCATGTTATGTTATGTATAATGGATATGGAAGTCTAGGTGGAGGCCTATTCCACACCCCTGGTATTATATAAGAGAAAGACCAAGTACCCATTCTACGCTCCTGACACTATAGATATGTTATGTTATGTTTAAGAGAAAATCATGAGCACCTATTGTGGGCCGAGCACTATTGAAAATATGAAGGGTTACTGGTGACAAGTCCATCTTGATGTGAATTTTTTGTATTATAACAAGTTCATACGATTATATGTTTTATTAAATTATTTTATGATTATGTTTCTACTCACTAGGCTCTAGTAACTTATCCTTTTCCCCTAACCCCAAGTTTTACAGGACTAGAGTTAGCTTGGAAGGTCAGTAGTATTTCATGGTATAATTTTAATGTAATAGTATAGTTGTGGACATGTAATATATTGTGGATTATAATTGTGTTTTATCCGAATTTTCTTTTATGATCCCTTGTTTATGATCTTATTGTGTAAAAATTTTAAGTTTAAGCTATGTTTGAACCAAACTGAGATATATAATGATAATCATACTGGAGCATTTGATGAAAACTCTAGTATGAGTTTATGTTTTCAGTTATGTATTTATGCACATGTTGTGTTTTGATTCATGAGATGGAAAGAGGGCTTGTTATGGGCTCTGACAATCTTAAATCGATCTGAACCCTAGCACTGATAGCAATCTGGTTTTTGGATTGTTACAATCGAGGTTAGGCCTCCTCTTTCCAAATTCTGAATTTGCATTTGAAGGCCATATCACTAGGTCGACAATGGTGCATCCAATCTAGATTCAAATTTAGGAAAAGTGATAGGTAATTTGCATGCATCAGAAGGTGTTAACTGCTCTAGGTAGGTTGACAATGATGCTAATCAGAAACTCCAAGTCTATAAGAATGGTGGTGATCGATGTTAAAAATACTCCATTTATAATAATGGGATGGGTTCAAATGAAGATCATAGCTAAGAGAGTTGAGGATTTAGAGTCTATAAGGCTAAAACACCATCAAAGCAAATGTTATGGCATATAAAGTCAAGTTTCTTGAGTGGGTTTGGGCAGGTGGCGTGCTCTTGCATTACATCTCCATTGCTCCTTCATTTCATCTCCAGTACACTACATTTTGTCACCATTCTTAATTGGAGCCTACTCTTTCATTTCATCACAACAGCTAAATAGGTTTGTTCTTGGTTGTAATTTATGTTTTGAGTTATGGATTGTCAATTTGTACTATAGATTATAATTGGTTTAGTAATGGACTTTTTTTTGTCAATTTGTATTATGAGGTTCAATTTGTTTTGTTCTATACTTTACTTTTGAATGTTGACATTTGAATTTTGTTATTGGTGTTATTCTATAGGCATTGAAAAATATCCAACATCTAAAATATTAGGATTTATTTTTGAATATTGATATTTGAATATTATTCTTGAATTTTCTGATAATAATGGAGAAAGGAAGTCGACAAAAGAAGTGGAGAAAGGGAGGGGATAGTCTCTACACAATTTGGATCTAAGGTATGAAGAGAAAATGAAGGATGCGGTGAATGCAGTAGTGTGATGGATGGAGGTGGTTGGTGGCCAGTGAAATTGAGATGTGAGAGAGGTGATGCGAGCGTGGGAATAGCAAGACTCTTAATAATAAGTTGTACATTAAAATCTTCATATTCTTCAACGATTTATTGTAGGAAGCTTTGAATAATAAGAAATCAACGGGAATTCTAGTTATACATTTGAAAAATTAAAAAAAAATGGATTTATTTTTAGTAAAATTTGTGGGTCTAACTTCAGCTATTATTAATTTAATTTTTAGCTCATATATAAAATATTTTAGCGTGTTTTGATATCTTTCATGATCTTATATGGATTAAGAGTCAAATTGACATTATTAACTAATAAAATTCTCGTATATGAAGATGAATTTTAGGAATTTTAGTCTTAAATAAATTAGAAAACTTTTAATATTTCATTATCCTTTTAAAAGTGATAAAATTTTATTTGTATTTTAGTTAAATTATGATTTATTATTATTATCTTTTTATTAATTGGATTAAATTTTATTTTTCTTATTCAAATAGAATCGTTTACCTTATATTTCCTTTTTCAATTAGAATTTATTTTCTTATTTTGATTAAGAATTATTTTATTTTTTTTATTTTTAACTACGATTTATTTTATTTTCTTATCTTAACTAAAATTTATTTTATTTTTCTATTTCGAACTACAATTAAAAGAGTTTTGGTTATAAATAGTTTTTATTTTATATATAAATTAAAAAGTTAAAATTTGATATTTTTTCATAATAAAAATTTTTAATTGAATTTTGATTTTTCATAAAGATGATTAATTCATTGTATTCCCATTATTGACAATTTATCAATGATTTTTCTTCATAAAATTATAACCACTCCCAAAAATTATTTTAATCCCGTTCTTTATCAAAATTACATAACAAAATTTTTTATCACATCATGGAATCCACATCATGAGGGATTTAAGAGAAGAATCACGGTCGATAAAGGAGATGAGGACATTGGTTCTATTCTCACCAAAAGGATAGACGGATAGGAGGAAAGTGAATTAGATTGGCAGAGAAGGAGACGGCAGCTTGTTTAATTAGGTAAGATATCATCCTCAGAGGTAACATAAAATTTTACAGTTGCAAAAATTATAGATGATAAAATAAGGTCTGGTTAAGACTTCTAAATTCGCGTGTTATAAGTTTAAATTATTCTAAATTATTAAGAAAAGAAAAGAAAAGAAAAGATATCGGAGTAAAAGATGTCTTTACATGCCCAAGGCTCGTATGACCCCATGAAAGAGGCCACTTGGAGAATTGGGCTATAAGCCTGGTCCGAGTGCTCAACGGTTTTGGGTTGGAAGAACATAGAAGATGGTGTAGACCATCATTGTGGTGGACCAGAAGCCAGCAAAATGGTCGAGCTTGAGGCGATGAAAGACTGCGACTTTGAGAAAAACAAAAAAAGGACTAAGGGACCACAAAGTCCAAGGAGCAGGTTCGGCCTTATCAATGACGAGCCCATCACAACTAAGGCAAAGGGCACCAATTTCATGGTTAGGCTATTTGGTGAGACGGGATCCCAATGATTCACTCTCCTGATCACGTCCGTAAATTTCAATATAAAATTTATAATAATTTAAAAGTTTATTAAAATTAGAATAAAATTAAAAATAGAAATTAATTTGACGATTGTTTATCTTATTAATAAAATCTTTTTTTAGGAGATGAAAAATAAAAACTAAAATTTATGATTTCAAATGAATTATATATTTTTTTTAGCTGTTTAACTAAGTTAAGATAGACAATTAAATTCTAATTTAATTCATATGTTATTAATTTTTTTAAATTCATTTTAAATATTTGTATAATTTAAAAAAATATAATTGATTAGTATTATACTTAAAAGTTAAAAGAATAATTTAGGAAAAACACCCTAAAAAGATTAGTTTATTATTTTTAATATTTTAAAGTTGAATTATATTAAATGTTATTTTAAATTATTTTTTAATATTTTTTAACTAATATATCTAATAAAATTATTTTGTTAATGATAGTTTTAAAAGTAAAATTTAGTAAATAAATTGAACAAATTCAAGAAAAATTGATTGGACGATTTTAGTCAGGATAAGATTAAGAGAAATTATTATTATGAAACTATTAATAGAAATAAATAATAATAATAATAATTTTAAATATATTTAATAGTGAAAAATGATAAATTGATAATTTTATAAATTTCTATTTATATAGGTAATGATAATTATGTTAATTTCTAATAATATAAATAATAATTGAATGCATTTAAATTAATTTTAAAATATTATGATTTAATTAAAAAATATATAAAATATAATTACAATAAAATAAAAAATAACTTTAAATATAATTTAAATTTTTATCGAATAATTAAAATTTTAAAATATATATTTTATATTCATTATTAATAAAAAAATTTATAAAATTAAATAGATTCAAGCATTTTCAGGTATTAAAAAATGGATTAAGACAAATTTGACTAATTTTAAGAGAAAATTTTATTTAAAGTCAAATTTAAGTATGATATTTTTGCATGCATCCTACTTGTTATCCCCCTTGTATATTGGATTAGAGAAAACTCCCAAATGGGAAGCCCCAACGACAAAAACAAGGGGGCTAGGGAGAAATTTAGACCCCAATAATTTTTCTTATTTTTTAATTAAAATTTTTCATTAACCTCTCTAAAAATTTATTTAAAAAAAATCTTAAATAGCAATAGTACTAACTTTTCCTTAATTTTTTATTAATCCTTAATGATTTATAAAATATTTATTATAATTAAAATTTAAACGCCAACAATTAATTGATTGTCATTAAATAAGCACAAAAATTTAATTCTAAAATTATTTTCAATTTTTATATTTATGAATTAAAATTGGATTAGCAGCTTTTTTGTAATTGAATGAAACTCAATTTAATAATTATTTATTATATAATCTCAAAATTTTCTTTCTATTCAAATTTAAAAGCTATTGTATTTTTAGATGCACAAAGTATATATTATTAAAATTATATTTAATATATAATTTATTTTAATAAATAAGTTTATATTTTATATTGATAAATTTAAATATATATATATCATTTTTATAAAACTGCCCGCTCCATTCCATCCCTATTAAAATCCGTTTTTTTCTTTTTTGACACGTGTGGTTTTTTAAAGCTTAGATTTCAGGAAAAAATTTGAAAAAGAAGGGGTTGAGTTTGCTTTTGCTAAACTAGCCAAACCATTTTGATTTGATTTGCTCTTTTTTTCTTTTTCCAATTTACTTTTAATTTCAACGGTGTATCTCCAAGTTCAGTTGAATTGAGCGGACACGTAAATTATCACTTTGCTTACATCTGGCTTCTCTTTAACTCATCTTTCATGGATACAGCTCTTCTGGATTAATCCTTGATTCTGACTCGCTACTGCTGGACCCATGAATCATGAATTGCTCAACTAAGCACTTGCTAATTGATCATTCATCTAACAAGCATAAGCTATTTGTGGCCACAGAATCCAACCTATGAATTATGATTTTTAAGCCTTTCTACATTGCAAAAACAAAGAAGAAAATTGCTTCCACAGACAACGTTCATTCTCTTAATCATCGATCATCTTTGGAAAGTTTTGATTTTGACAACTGATGAAATTCTCAATTATTGGCATCCTCCTCATCTTCTATTGCTCCATCTTCATCCACAAGAAGAAGCTTAGTGGCAGTATCTATATATAGTCACTTTTTCATAGTTTAAATCAAATATTAGTTGAAAATATTTTATTTTTTAATACTTCGATTCGATATAAATAATATATTTATAATTTTATAAAAAAAATTATAATATTCTACCGACAAATGGGGAACCGTAGTAAGACTTTTAAGGGAAAAACTGAAGTTGGATTCTTTGAAAATGCATGAATGATATAGATAATCATAAAGCCAAACGGACAGAAATAGAAGTTTACTATTAATTAATTTATTATGTGATTAAAGGTGGAAGATGATGCTGACCTTAATGGATGTTGCTGTAATGCCACTTCCTTCAGGCTTTTAGCTGTATACATCCTGACCTTGTAGCAACGTTTTATTTGTGGGCTTGGCCTTGTATGTAATTTCATTGATCTTAAATGAAATTTCTGGTAAAACAAAGAATTTGAGATAATTCCATCAAAATAAATTAGTTTCTCTACTTAAACTTTTAACATTTACAAATACTGTCTAAGATTGTCCAAGTTTTAACAAAAATTATTTAATTTAATGGCAATTGATCGAAAAGGGTACAATGTGTATATTTATATTTAATTTTAATTTTTTAATTTTAATTTAATTAGTCTAATCTTTATATTTAGTGTAATTTTAATAATTTAATAATCTAACTGATATGTCAAGCATATTATTATTACTTTTTTAATTGGTCAATTAATTAAAAAATTGTAACATTTATATAATTTTATATTTTAATTTAAACATTTAAATTTTAAATAAATGAGGCTGATAGTTATATTTATATTTAGTATAATTTTGATTTATTTTTAAAATTAAAATTAAAAATAAATAATTTAATTATTAAATATATATTTCATATTTTAAACGTTAATAAATTTTATTTTACAGTAATAATTATAAAAATTTTATAATAAATATATTATTTTTAATTATTTTATATATTATATTATTTTAAATTAAATAATATATTTATTATAAAATATTTATAATTATTAATACAAAACAAAATCTATCTACAGTTAAATTACCATTATTTTTAGAATTAAAAATATCATTTAATTATAATTAAACATAAATTAATATTATTTTTTATATATAATTAACTTATATTTAAAAAATAATAAAATATTATATTTCAAATATTATATTTTAATTTTTAAAAAATTATTAAAATTACATTCAAATTTAAATACTAAATTAATTAATCTAAAATTTAAACATTTAAATTACAAAATACAAAATAATATAAACGATTAGATCTTTATCAATTATTTGATCATTAATTTATATAAATAATAATAATAATATATGTAACATATCAGTTAAATTATTAAATTATCATATAAATTATTAAATTTAAAATTTTATAAATCAATTAAAATTACATTAAAATATAAATATTAGATCAATAAAATTAAAATTAAAAAATTAAAATTATTATATAAATAGACTTTAAATATTAAGTTTTTTAATAATTGACCTAATTTAATTTATAGTTTAACTTACATCCTATTCAAATCTAAAATAAGTAATTACCTTAAAAATGGGTAAAAAACACGCAAGCCAAAATATAAGAAAAACATCTGTGAATAATAAATATTTTAGTGTTAGATGTAGGGTTGCGCATTTGGTCAGTTCGGTTCAAAATCGAACCGAACCGAATAAACTGAAAATCAAAATTTTAGTATTTACGAAAATCGAATCGAATCAATTTTGGTCAGAAACCGAACCGAACCAAACCAAACCAGTCTGATTCGGTTCGATTCAGTTCGGTTTGATCAGTTTCGATTTTTAATAATTTTTTTTATTTTTTACACTTTATTTTTAGTTTTTTAAAATTTAATTAAAATATTTTAATTTTAATATAATTTAATTTCTCTATATTATTAAAAATAACATATTATTATCACTAATCGGTTCTGATGATCTGAGATCCAGAAAATAGGATTTTACAATGGGTTTGTGAACTTAGGAAAAACTTAGCCCTAGAGGGGAGTTTCTCCTCCTTTTATATGTTTCCTCCGTCTGCTAATGACGTATAACAGACTGGCTATCACTGGGCCACCTGTCCCTGCCACGTTGATACGGACGTACGAGAAAATCAGATCTCTGTTCCATGCGTAACGACCCCTGATTCTCCCCAGACACGCATGCGGATGGTCCCACAAGGCGAATGGGCTGAACTCTTTCCTGGTTCCGAGCTGGGCCGGAAGATAAGGTTAAGACTAGCCCCAAAGGGGACCTGTTCATTGGGTCGAAAGAGCTGGGCCAACCTGATTGAAGAATCTGACTGGAGCCCGGTCTTTAAGCTGAGCGGGCTGGCCCTGGTGCACATGCGAGGCTTGAGGGCCTCCAGACAATAGGCTGGTATCGTGGGCCTGGCCCCAGACCGGAGTGACGAAAACCAGCGGTCATCAATTGCCCCTTTACCTCCTCGTCAGTTATTGCCCGACTGAAGAGGGGTAAATACCGAGAGTCATCATGACCGCGCCGCCCAAGGACAAAACTGTTCAAAACATCTTTTCGGCTCTTTATTGTTTCAAATTTCACTTCCCGTCAATCTCCCCAGAACGTTGTCTCTTCTCTGTTCTACTGCTCTCTTTGCTTTCCTCTGCTCATTTGCCCTAATCACTTTTCAGGTACGCCTCTTCTTTTACCATGGATAGTTCTAGTCTCCCCGATGTCGTCAACCAGGAGTCTAGCATCACCCCGTCTAACATTAGGAGTTTCATCTCTAGGGAATACCTGGATACCCCTCTTTATCACATCCGGACTCCTTACCGGAATGAGAGGATCGTTCTTCCTGATCCTTCTCCCCTTGGCCTAATCGACCCTCAAAGGGACGTCAGTCTAGTCTTCTTCATCAAACAGAGGGAGTACGGTCTGTCCTTTCCCTTTTTTCCTTTTTTCAAAGAGGTCTTCCAGTATTTCGTGATCACCCCTCGAATGCTAACCCCTAACTCCGTTCTTTTCATGTCTTGCTTTGAATCTGTGTGTCTGAGCTGGGGGTTTACACCCACGGTTCACCTATTTGTCAGCTTCTTCAGGCTAGTCAAAGCGAGCCAGAAATTTTATTACTTTGCCCCTAGCGGAGGGTTGTCCATTTTCACGGGTTATAAAGACTCCATCAAGGGCTGGGTAGAGGGGTTTCTGGTGGTGGAGTTGAAGAAGAATACGGGGTTGGCTTGGGAGCTCGATCTTGCCTGGGAGGATGTCTCTCTGGGTTGCAATGACTTGTCCCAGTTGGGTCTTACCGAGCAGGTCGGATTCCTTCGACTGACTTCTGTAGATAGGAAGTATGACGTCGAAAAGTGCTTGTACGCGTCCAACCTTAGGGATATTAAGGACGCGGGTATCTTATTCTATCTGCCAGCTTTAGCTTTTGCCTACGTGATCTTTACTGAGAACTGTACTGACTTGTTCTGATGTTTTAATTTTGCAGCTTCCGAGGTAAAGATGGATCAGATCAAGCCTCCCAAGAATCTCATACTGTCCCGAAAGAGTATGGACGCTGCTTTGGATGCCCTCCTGGCTGGGCAGTCCGTAAAGGAGGCTACTCAAAGGGTGGCTGAGGTTATTTCTTCCGAATCGGTTATCTGACCTCCTCCTCCTCCGGTCTCCTCACAAGCTCCTAGGCCAAGCTCTCGACGTAGTAAGTCGTCTCGACCCTCTAGTCGCAGCAGATCGAGCTCGGCTCTCCAGTCCTCTCAAGCCCCCCGACCTCGACGCTCTTCTATTGAGAGGGCGGAAGAGACTCCAAGAATTATTTCTGAAGTGGTTGAGACGCCGGGCTGGCGAGGACGGATCCCGCCCTTCCTCTTGTGGACGCTTCTGATGTGGGGCTTGAAGTCCCCACTGTTGCTGAGGAGGAGGTTCCCAAGGTGGGGCTCGAGGCCCCCATTACTGAAGAGGAAGCTCCAGGAAAAAGTAGGGAGGTTATTCTTGTAGACGAAGATGTCCAGGAGGCCCCTACCGGGGATGTCGGATTCGGCCCTACTAATGACGGAGGAGTCACAGAAAAGGCTGGGGACAAGCGTCCTGCCCTCCCCGAAATGTCTGCCCCAGCTCCTGCTCGGAAGAAATCCAGAGCTTCCAAGGGATCAGCTCTAGCTCTCCCTCCTATTGGAAAGAAAAAGGAAGCTTCCAAGGGATTAGCTCCAGCTCTCCCCCCTTTTGAAAAGAAGAAAGATGTTCCTGTGATACCCCTGTTGTCTGCTCCTGACAACGACATTTTGAACGCTGAGGACATCACTCATCAAACTCCAGCGAGCGTTGTAGCGGAGATCTTGCAGGAGCGGATGTTCGAGGGAATCACGGAGGCTTTGGACTCTCGTCTGCTTGCTTTGACCGGCCATTTGGCCGGCTTCACACGAGAGCAGGCAGCCTTCCGGTCTCTACCTCGAGGGGAGCTCAGAGATAGGATTAGGGAGATGCTCCAGATGGTAAGTTGTTCGTTCCGATTTCTGCTCGTATTCCAATTTTCTTTGTTTCTTTGTTCTGACAGCTTTCTCTTTTTGTACTAGGTGATGGGCCTCTTCATGGAGGTGGACGCTCATGACCTCTCTCTCCGAGAATCTGTTGATCGCCGGATCGAGGAGGCGCGCCTGGAGAAGAACCTGTCGGCGACCAGTGATGCCAGGAGCAACCTCGCGGTAGCTCGAGAGCATGCTAGGTCCCTAGAGGCGGAGTTGTCTCACGCTCGGAGGGTTCTTAAAGAGTCTGACGATAGGGCAGCTACTGCTGAAGTCCACTGTGAAGAAGTCCTGAACCAGCTGTCCTCCACGGTAGATGCCCTTCGTGAAAGGGACGAGGCTATAAACCAGAGGGACGAGGCCCAACGTCAGTATGAGGCCTTGAAGGCTGATTTCGAGGGAATCCGGGCTAGTCTTAATAAGGTGGAGGTCCAAAAGGAGGGGGCACTAGCTCGGGTCGAGGTTCTCGAGCAGGAGTTGAGTAAGAGTTCAGATCGCATCAGAGATCTGGCCTCGGTGGCAGAGGAATCTAAACTTCTCAATCAAAAACTCTGTCACCAGGTCGAGACTTTGGAGCATAGATGTTCAGCCTTGCTCGAGGATGCCAGACTCGCTGAAGACAGGGTCCAGCTGGAGTGTGAGAGGCGTCTGATGGAGTATAAAGAGTCTCCCGAGCTAAAAAAAGAGATCGAGCAGGCCTGTGAAGCTCGCCTCTAAGATTATAAAAGTTCTTCTGAATTTAAAGCCAAGATAGCTGAGGCCTGTGAGAAGCGACTTGCGGAGTTCCAAGGCTCTGATGAAATGAAAACTGCCATATGGAATAAGGGCTTCTGCATGTTCGTCTCTGGGTATAATAGAGGTCTGAGGACAGCCAGATACGCTCCCTCTACCCCGTTGGCTGAACTCCGAGCTGTAGAGGAAGACTCTGATGGCGAGGAGGTGCTTTACGGGGAGGACGACAGGCCTTTGCCCAAAGGGGCTCCTCGCACTGCAGCTGGGCCTTCTGAGGTAGGCGCCGAACTGGGAGATGGAGATGCTGGGTCTCCAGGGCAAGAGATTGTGCCTTTTGTGGGTACTGGGGGGTCTGAGCCAGAAGGTGCTGGGCCTCCCATAGACAGTAATGTAAGTGTAGATAGTACAAGGGATAATGTAGATGATAATGCCCCTAGACATGTAAGTCCTTTAAGGACTGTTTTTCCTTCAGTAGAGTAGACTGTAAAGTAGGTTGTAATTGCATTTCTTTTTAATGAAATTTTATTTTTGCTTATTTGAATTCTTTTTTGTTTTTCATTTATTTTTGAGCTGTTCTTACCTCTACTTGTCAAAAATGAAACACTTAAACTATGTGTTTCGTAATTTTTCTAAGGAATCCACTGTACTGTTTTTCCTTTTTGCCTTCAAACCCGTCAGAGGTGAAATTCTATCAATTGACTAAACTTTTGACTTATAAATTTATCTATTTCACTAAGACATTCTTATCTGTAAGCTCTTTTCGAGCTGGACTAGCCGCACCCATGAGCCCTGTTTTTAATAGTGGGTTGAACTCTCGAACTACGAGTTTTTTTTATTCTCGTAAGGACATCCTCATTTTTCTCTTATTACTTCGTTACTATGAGCTCGGGCATACAACCTTTGCTTAAAAATGTAATACCCGGCTAGACTCCGGTATCGGAATTCCTACCGTCCGGTGGAATTTCGGGTGTCGGAGACCTCTAGAAGGGTAAAACCATGTTTTCATGAAATGTTTTATTGTTTTTGATAGTTTTAAGTAAAGAGGAAATGAGTTTTGAACAAAAAACACCCTTGGAGGAAACTCAGGTTCGGCCGCCGAATCTCAAGTTCGACCGCCGAACATGCATGCTTTTCGGGTGTGCCTTAGGCCCCCGAAGGCATAAGTGAGGGAAGCCCAGGTTCGGCCGCCGAACCTCAAGTTCGGCCGCCGAACATGGCATGCATGCGGGGGCACGTTCGGCTCCCGAATGTGGCCTGGCCAGCCACTATAAAAGAGCCCCTTAGCCGAAATGGGCGAGCTTTCTCCCCATTTTCGGCCAAGGTGAGCCCTTCCGCCGTTCCTCACCATCCTTGAGTTCTTTCCTTCAAATCTTTCAAGATTTTCACAAGTTTTTACGTTGTTTTGAAGATTTTCGAGTTTAAAGCAAGTTTTGGAGCTTTGAGGTTCAAGAACTCAAAATCTCCCACCTCCGAGTTTAGGACGTCTCTCTCTCGATCTTCAAGAGGTAAGAGCCGATCTTAAGCTCATTTCATGTTTAAAGTAAGTTTTATGCAAGATCTATGGGGTAGAATGCATGTTTAGCTCATAGTTAGGTTTTTGAGTTAATGTTATGTTTTGAGCAATGTATGTTGGATTTGTGTGGTTGTTGTGTGTTGTAGTTGGGGTTTAAGTTAGTTTGAAGCCCCTAGGAGCCAATGTATGTGTGTTTGCATGTTTTGGTTGAGCTAAATGCATGATTGGAAGTTTTGGAGGCAAATGTGCTTAAAGGAGCCAAGTTTCTGCCCTTTGGCAGAAACCAGGTTCGGCAGCCGAAGGAACTTTCAGCCGTCGAACATGGCTGGGGAGGCAGGCCTTTCGGCTGCCGAAGTTGCCCCCGAAAAGAGACTTTCGTCTCTGTCTGGGACTTTCGGCCGCCGAAGGTGCCGCCGAACCTGCCTGGATTTCGGCTCTGGAGGGACTTTCGGCCGCCGAAGGTGCCGCCGAACCTGCCCTGTTCTGCCTTCCTTTGCATGTTTTTGCATGATTGTTTTGAGGTGTTTTAGGGGGTTTTTGGGGGATGTTTTTAGAGTTATGTTCTAGTTGTTTGGTCCCTCATTTGAGTCCACCTGTGTAGGTTCGGACCCGAGGAACCGAGGACCCCAACAGTGAGTTAGCTGCATCAGTCTTTGTCAGAGCTAGCCAGAGGTGAGTAGAATAAACCTTTATGTTTTGAAGCAAATGAATTATACAGTTGAGCATGTTCATGCATCATGAATGCCATGTGATGAATTAGGTTGTTTTCATTAGAAATCACGAATATGTTGCATTGCATTTATGATGTTGATGTGGATTGGTTATTGAATGATCCTTTAGTCCTCATATGATATGATGATGTTACGGCATGGTATGGTATGGAAGTCCAGGTTGTACCCATTCTACGTCCCTGGCACATTGGTATGCATGATATGTTATGTTAAGAGAAAGACCGGTTGTACCCATTCTACGTCCCGGCACTTTGGAATGTAGAGGACTATTGGTGACAATACCATCCGAGATGTGATTTGTTGTGATGTGTTGCATTACATGATGGCATGAGATTTAAATGTTTTCTATTATTCTGCTCACTGGGCTCTAGTAGCTCACCCCTTTTCCCTAATCCCCCAGGATTGCAGGTACGGGCTAGACAGAGAAGTCAAGAAGAGTAAAGTCTTATGTTTGTAATAGATAGATAGTGGACATGGTAAATGGTATAATGATGTAAAGTTAAATAGTTATGTTATGTATAATGATATTGAGGTTTAGAAGTGTGCTTGACCATAGTTCATTGTAATCCCTTGTTGATACATGATCTTAATGTCTATTGATGTTTATGTTTAACCAACTCAACTTATGATGTATCGCCCATTGGGGCATTGATGAGATCCCACAGAGGGGTCAAGTTTATGATTATGAATATGTTTAGTGCATGCACAGGTTGAGTTTGGTGTATGAGGAATGAATGAAAGAAAAGTTTTAATTTTTTTTTTTTATGGATGATTGTTGATCATGTATGGGATTAAACAGGTTTACAGGTTTCAGAAGGTATCAGAGCCCTAGGTTCATATGGTTGGACCTAGAGTGTCGGGCTCATAGATGTTATAGAAGGTCAAGCACAATAGGAAGATCATGTCCACTAGGATAGGATGTGGAGTCCTGTCTTGTTTAATGATGTGAAATGCCATGATTTTATACATGTTCATTAATGCTATGATATGAATGATATGTATGTGATGAGGGTTCATGTGTACCCACATGAACCATATGATGCTAATGTTTATGTGATGTGTTGTTTTTCAGAAAACAGGATGAGGGGAACTCGTCGATCAGCAAGATTGACTGGAGTGCCACCTGAGGATGAGGGCATGAGCGCCCGTCCTCCTACATTGCCTAGGGCAATGTCTAGTAGGCCTAATAGAGAAAGAGCAGTAAGAGACCCTAGACGGTCTTTGGATTTGGGTAGAAGCAGATCAGTCAGAGGAACAGTTCAGGGAGGAATGTCAGAAGGCATGGGGGATGATATGGATGTAGAGCAGAGGAGGGATGGCAGTTTGGGAGTTAGCATGTCAGAAGAGGGAATGGGAGAATCCCAAGGAGGCACTCAGGCCTCGGGATTTGTTCGGCCACCCCACTACCCACACTTCTCACAAAATCCCGGGTATTCGATGGGAGGTACATCGGATTACCCTAGCTTCACCCCTTATCCCACACAGATGCCATACCCACCCTACTACCCACCATATTCGCAATACCCAATGTATCCACCTCCACCTTACTATCCAAATCCAGCAAACCCTACCTCAGAAAATGTTACACCACCTCCACCACCTACAGAACCAGCAGCCCCAGCTACCCAACCTTCTAGACCTAGCTCAGCCAGTGGGAGCAAGGTCAAGATGACCGACTACATGAAGTTGGGTGCTCCCCAGTATGAAAAAGGGGATGACCCATTTGTGTATCTGGAAAGGGTTAAGGTGATTACAGATGAGATTGAGGCTGAAGATAGTAGAGTCATTCAGATGGCTGGGTTCACTCTTAAGTGCAAGAAGGCACGGGAATGGTTCAAGAATTATGTGAACCCCAGAGTAGACAGCATGTCTTGGGAGGAGTTTGCAAGATGGGCTTTCCCAGATAGTTCAAGGGAGCTGAAGATGATAGAGTTTGAGCAGTTGAGGCAGACCGAGGATATGGGTGTAGAGGAGTTCACAGACAGATTCTTGGAGCTGTTGCCATTTGCAGGGCAAAACCTTGACACGGATCAGAAAAGATCAAGGAGGTATATCATGAAACTCCACTCTAGATATTCCTCCTTGATCCAGTCAGCAGATAGGGAGAGCTTCCACGCCATAGTGGATATGGCCCGGAAAATGGAGGCCAGTGCCATCGTTCAGGGAACAGTTAAGCAGTCAGTGGCACAACCTTTTGGTTCCAAGACTCCAGGCTCTTCTTCTTTCAGTGCAGCAGCTTCAGGTAGCAAAAAGTGGAGTAACACCACTAGGAAGCCCAAGAAGAACAAGTTTTGGAACAAGGTCAAGTCTAGTCTGGGACTAGGGAGTGGCTCAAGCTCTGGCGCGGATAATGCAGTTTGTGCAAAGTGTGGTAGGCTACACAGGGGAGTTTGTCGGGCTGGGACAGCAGCCTGCTTCAGATGCGGGCAAGAGGGACACATGGCTCGGGAGTGTCCTAGGGCAGCTTTTGGAGCACAGTCTCAGCAGACAGCTTCGGGTAGTGTGGCTCAGCCAACAGCTCCAGCCATGACTCAGGCCAGTGGCAGAGGCAGAGGGAGAGGGGCAGACTCTTCTTCAGATGGTTTCAGAGGTGAAGGTCCATCAGCTCCAGCATGGATCTTCACAATGACTCAGCAGGAGGCAGATGCATCTAACACCGTGGTGGCAGGTAACTTAGTCATTGGTTGTTCAGATGTGTATGCCTTGATGGACCCTGGTGCATCTCATTCTTTTATTGCTCCGAGAGCTGTCCAGAGGTTGGGGTTGATGATCTCTGAGTTAGAGTGTCCTCTTTGGGTCAGTGGACCCAAGTGTGATCCATCAGTGGCAGAGTCTGTAACGACCCGAAAATCGGACCGCTACCGGCGCTAGGATCCGGGTCGACTTAAGGCCGCCGGGACCCGTAGCAAGCCAAACATACATCCGGGAAACCTGTTTAATCTCATACATGATCAAGAAAATACATAAAAATTTAAAATTTTTCTTTCATTCATACACCAAACTCAACCTGTGCATGCACTGTTCATAAACATAATCATGGTCATGATCCCTCTGTGGGATCTCATCAATGCCCCAATGGGCGATACATGTATTGAGTTGGCTAAACATGGACATCAATAACCATCATAAAATATTTAAGATCATGTATTAAAAGGGATATCTAATACATAAAGTCAAGCACAATCTCTAATCCTCAATATCATTACCAGACTGAAACTGTACTTTTACATAACATTAATACATTTATCATGTCCACACTATCTATTACATACACAAGACTTCATTACTCTTGTAAACCTCCTGGTCTACCCTGTACCTGCAATCCTGGGGAAATTGGGAGAGGGGTGAGCTACTAGAGCCCAGTGAGCAGAATAATAAAACATTTAAAACATATGATAACATGAAATGCATCACATCACAGCTAATCACATCAAGGATGAACTTGTCACCATTAGCCCTCTGCATAGTCCAACTGTGCCAGAACGTAGAATGGGTCCTGGTCTTTCTCTTACATAGCATAACATAACATGGTCCAACTGTGCCAGAACGTAGAATGGGTCCTGCCTTTCTCTTACATAGTGCCAGCGAACGTAGAATGGGTCCCACTGGTCTTACATTCCTTACCGTACATATCACATCGTCACAACATAGATCGAGGGCTATGGGTCATCCAACATTCATCCACATCAACAATAAAATGTGCAATGCAACATATTCGTGAATTCTAATGCAAACAACCTAGTACATCTCATGGCATTCATGATGCGTGAATCATGTTAAAAAGTCCATCATTTGCTTTAAAACACAATGAGTTATTCCACTCACCTCTGGGTAGCTCTGACCAGACACTGGAGCAGCTGACTCACTGCTGGGGTCCTCGGTTCCTCGGGTCCGAACCTACACAGGTGGACTCAAATGAGGGACCAAACAACATGAACATAACTCTAAACTACTCCCCAAAAACCCCCCTAAAACATCATGAAACAATCATAGAAAAACATGCAAGAGAGGGCTGGACAGGGCACTTTCGGCGGCAGGTTCGGCGGCCGAAAGTCCCTCCAGAGCCGAAAGTCAGGCAGGTTCGGCGGCACCTTCGGCGGCCGAAACTCCCAGACAGAGGCGAAACTCATGCATGTTCGGTGGCCGAAACTCCCAGACAGAGACGAAAGTCTCCTTTCGGGGGCAAGTTTCGGCAGCCGAAGGCTGCTTCCACAAGCATGTTCGGCGGCCGAAAGTTCCTTCGGCTGCCAAACCTGGTTTCTCCCTTAGTGGCAGAAACTCAGCTCTCCTATGCACATTTGCCTCCAAAACTACCCAATCATGCATAAACCTATTCTACAACATTCCCAATCACACACAAACAAGCATACAAGTTCCTAGGGGCATCAAACTAACAAAAGCCCCAACTACAACACAACAATCAACTCACATTGTTCAAAAACACAAATAAAACCCATAAACCTAACCATGAGCTAAACATGTATTCTACCCCATAGATCTACTTAAAACTTGCTTAAAACATGCAATGAGCTTAAGATCGGCTCTTACCTCGTGGAGATCGAGAGAGAGACGTCCTAAACTCGGGAATGGGAGGGGTTGACTTCCTTTGAACCTCAAAGCTCCAAAACTTTGCTCAAAGCTTGAAAATCTTCAAAACAACATAGAAACTCATGAAAATCGAGTAGGATTGGAAGGAAAGAACTCAAGATCGGTGAGGGACGGCGGAGAGCTCACCTTGGCCGAAAATGGGGAAAAAGCTTGCCCGTTTTCGGCTAATGGACCCTTTTATAGTGGCTGGCCAGGCCACGTTCGGGGGCCGAACGTGCCTCCGCATGCATGCCATGTTCGGCGGCCGAACTTGAGGTTCGGCAGCCGAACCTGAACTTTCCTCACTTATGCTTTCGGGGGCCTAAAGGCGCTCCCGAAGGCACGCATGTTCGGCGACCGAACTTGAGGTTCGGCGGCCGAACCTGAGTTTTCCTCCAAGGTTGTTTTTATGTAAAACTCATTTCCATTTTACTTAAAACCATGAAATACCTCAAAACATTTTATGAAGACATGTTTCTACCCTACTAGAGGCATCCAACATCCGAGGTTCCACCGGACGGTAGGAATTCCGATACCAGAGTCTAGCCGGGTATTACATTCTCCCCCCCTTAAGAACATTCGTCCCCGAATGTTCCTCAACTAGCACATAGCATGGCATACAACATAGCATACATACATAGCACATAAACACATAGAGATCTAACCTTAAAAGAGATGAGGGTACTGCTGGAGCATAGACTCCCGTGTCTCCCAAGTGCATTCCTCCAAATTGTGGTGGTTCCACAGGACTTTCACCATCGGGATTTCCTTGTTCCTTAACTTTCTGATCTGGGTGTCTATGATCCGTACTGGCTATTCAACATAGGTGAGATCCTCTTGGACCTCCACATCAGGCTCACTAAGAACCTTGCTCGGATCTGACACAAACTTCCTCAACATTGAAACATGGAAAACCGGATGGATTCTTTCCATTGAAGCAGGTAAATCCAGCTTGTACGACACATTCCCAATCTTTTGCAAGATTTCAAAGGGTCCGATGTATCGTGGGGCTAGTTTACCCTTCTTCCCGAAGCGAACCACTCCCTTCATAGGAGACACCTTGAGCAATACCAGATCCCCCTCCTCAAACTCTAACTGTCTTCTGCGGATGTCTGCATAGCTCTTCTGTCTGCTTGCAGCAGTTTTGATCCTTTCTCTGATTATGGGTACTACCCTGCTGGTAATCTCTACGAGCTCAGGCCCTGCCAAGGCCTTTTCTCCAACCTCTTCCCAGCAAACAGGTGATCTGCACTTCCTTCCATATAAAGCTTCATATGGAGCCATCCCGATGCTAGCATGATGGCTGTTATTGTAGGCAAACTCCACCAAAGGTAGATGCTACCTCCAAGAACCGCCAAAGTCCAGCACACACATTCTAAGCATATCCTCGATGGTCTGGATGGTCCTTTCTGATTGTCCGTCAGTCTGGGGGTGGAAGGCAGTACTGAAATCCAACCTAGTACCCATGGCATTCTGCAGACTACGCCAAAACCTGGAGGTGAACTGGGGCCTTCTATCTGACACTATCGAAACAGGAACCCCATGCAGCCTGACGATCTCATCGACGTACACCTGCGCCAACTTGTCCACAGAATAGCCACTCCTGATAGGGATGAAGTGAGCAGATTTGGTGAGTCTGTCCACAATCACCCATATGGAGTCCAATCTGTTGGACGTCGCCGGTAACCCCACTACGAAGTCCATAGCTATATTCTCCCATTTCCACTCTGGAATAGGTAGCGGGTTGAGCATCCCAGCCGGCTTCTGATGTTCCAGCTTCACCCTCTGACACACTTCGCAGGCTGACACGAACTGTGCCACTTCTTTCTTCATCGCCGGCCACCAATAAACCTTCTTTAGATCTTGATACATCTTGGTGGCCCCGGGGTGAATGCTGTATCTTGCATTATGAGCCTCTCTCATAATGTCTCCTTTTAGCCCTATGTCATCTGGTACACAAAGTCTGCTCCCATAGCGGAGGATCCCCTTACTGTCAAATCTGAACTCACTGTCCTTGCCTGACTGAACAGTCCTGGCAATCTTTACTAACTCTGGGTCCTCATGCTGTTTCTGAGCCACCTGCTCCAGAAACACAGGTGTCACTCTCATCTGGGCCACTAAAGCACCTGTACCAGACAACTCCAACTGTAGACCTTCATCAATGAGTTTGTAAAACTCCTTCACCACTGGCCTCCTCTCTGCCGATATGTGGGATAAACTGCCGAGTGATTTCCGGCTTAAGGCGTCTGCCACAACATTCGCCTTACCCGGATGGTACTGAATCTTGCAATCATAGTCACTCAGCAGCTCCACCCATCTCCTCTGTCTCAAATTCAAATCTCTTTGACTCAGGATGTACTGTAGGCTTTTATGATCTGTGAAGATCTCACATTTTACCCCATAGAGGTAGTGCCTCCACATCTTGAGTGCAAAGATTACTGCTGCCATCTCAAGGTCATGTGTGGGGTAATTCAACTCATGCTTCTTTAGCTGCCTAGAAGCATAAGCAATCACCCTCTCATTCTGTATTAGTACACAACCCAGTCCCACACGGGACGCATCATAGAAGACTGTAAAGTCCTCATCACTAGATGGCAGAGCTAACACTGGTGCTGAAGTCAACCTCTTCTTAAGCTCTTCAAAACTCTCTTCGCACTGGTCGGTCCACACAAACTTTTGATTCTTCCTGGTTAGTCTGGTCAGAGGAGCTGCTATTTTCGAGAAGTCCTGAACGAACCTCCTGTAGTAACCTGCCAAACCCAAGAAACTCCTGATCTCCGTCACTGAAGTGGGTCTAGGCCAATTTGCCACAGTTTCTGTCTTCTTGGGGTCCACCTCTATCCCATTCTCTGACACTACATGCCCCAAGAACGAAATGCTCCTCAGCCAGAACTCGCACTTAGAGAACTTGGCATACAAGCCATGTTCCCTCAAGGTCTGCAGAACCAACCTCAGATGATGGGCATGCTCCTCTGCGTTCTTGGAATACACTAAGATATCATCTATGAAGACAATAACAAAGTGATCCAGGTATTGGCTAAACACTCTGTTCATGAGATCCATGAATGCTGCAGGGGCATTTGTTAACCCGAACGGCATCACAAGGAACTCAAAATGCCCATATCTGGTCCTGAAAGCTGTCTTTGGCACATCTTCATCCCTTATCCTTAGCTGATGGTACCCCGATCTTAGATCTATTTTGGAGAAACAACCCGCTCCTGCTAGCTGGTCGAATAGATCATCGATCCTTGGCAGAGGGTACCTATTCTTGGTAGTGACTTTGTTCAACTGCCTGTAGTCGATACAAAGTCTAAGGGACCCATCCTTCTTCCTCACAAACAAGACCGGAGCACCCCAAGGTGAGGTACTCTGTTGGATGAAGACCTTTTCTACCAGCTCCTGCAACTGCTCTTTCAACTCCTTCAACTCAGCTGGGGCCATCCTGTAGGGAGGGATAGAGATCGGTCTAGTTCCAGGCACCAACTCTATCTCGAACTCTATCTCCCTAGCAGGTGGTAAACCTGGAAGCTCATCTGGAAAGACATCCTGAAACTCTCTGACCACTGGCACCGAGGCTGGCTCCCTGACCTAACTACTAAGCTCTCTCACATGAGCCAAATACCCCTGACATCCCTTCCTAAGCAACCTACGAGCCTGAAGAGCTGATATCAGACCTCTAGGTGTGCCCCTCTTGTCTCCTCTGAAGACGACCTCTGACCCGTTCTGATCTCTGAACCTGACTACCTTGTCCCTGCAGTCCAAGGTAGCACCATGGGTAGATAGCCAATCCATCCCTAGAATGACGTCAAAGTCTGTCAAATCTAGAACCACAAGGTCGGCAGAGAGGCATCTTCCCTCAACAAAAACTGGACTGTACTGGCAGACTAACTCTGCCACTGACGGGTCACACTTGGGTCCACTGACCCATAGGGGACACTCTAACCCAGAGACTATCAGACCCAACCTCTCAACGGCTCTCGGAGCAATAAATGAATGAGATGCACCTGGGTCCATTAAAGCATACACATCAGAACACCCAATGACCAGATTACCTGACACCACGGTGTTGGATGTGTTAGCCTCCTGCTGAGTCATGGTGAAGATCCTGGCTGGGGCTGATGGACCTTCACCTCGGGAACCAGAAGAAGAGGCTGCTCCTCTCCCTCTACCTCTGCCACTGCCCTGAGTTGTGGCTGGAGCTGCTGGCTGTGCCACACTACCAGAAGCTGTCTGCTGGGGCTGGCCCATAAAAAGTGCTCTAGGACACTCCCGAGCTATGTGTCCCTCCTGTCCACATCTGAAACATGTATTAGTCCCAGCTCGACACACTCCCCTGTGCGGCCTTCCACATCTCTGGCATTCTGTACCATCTGAGCCTGAGCTCGAGCCACCGCCAAATCCCAGACCGGATTTCAACTTACTCCAAAACTTATTCTTCTTCGTTTGCTTGGTGGTGTTATTCCACCTCTTGCTACTTGAGCCCTAAGAAGAGAGACCTGGCCCTCCTCTGCCTGGGGTCTTAACCCCTGAAGACTGGGTCACTGACTGCTTTACTGACCCCTCAACTATAGCACTCGCCTCCATCCTTCGAGCCATATCCACCACAGTGTGGAAACTTTCCCTCTCGACTGACTGAATCAACGAGGAGTACCTGGAATGCAGCTTCATAACATATCTCTTGGCTTTCTTCGAATCGGTATCTAGAGCTTTCCCTGAAAAAGGCAATAGCTCTAAGAATTTATCCGTGAACTCCTCCACACTCATGTGTTCTGTCTGCCTCAGCTGTTCAAACTCAATCATCTTCAGTTCTCTGGAACTGTCTGGAAAAGCCCATCCAGCGAACTCATTTGCAAATTCTTCCCATGTCATGCCGTCTAGTCTCGGGTCCACATAATATTTGAACCATTCCCGTGCCTTTTTGCACTTTAAGGTGAACCCTGCCATCTGAATGGCCCTGCTATCATCCGCCCCTAGCTCATCAGTTATTGTCTTCACTACTCTCAGATACTCAAAGGGGTCATCCCCTGACTTATATTTGGGAGCATCCAGCTTAAGGTAATCTGTCATCTTTACCTTGCTCCCACCGGCTGAGCTAGGTCTAAGAGGTTGAGTAACTGGGGCTGTTGGTTCTGTAGGTGGTGGAGGTGGGGGTGCAGCATTCCCCGAGGTGGGGTTTGCCGGGTTTGGATAGAAGGGTGAGGGTGGATAAGCTGGGTACTGTGTATAAGGTGGATAGAAAGGTGGATAAGGCATGTAGGTAGGGTAGGGGTTAAAGCTGGAGTAATCCGATGTACCTCCCATCGGATACCCTGAACCCTGTGGGAAGGGTGGATAATGGGGTAGAAAACCATACCCCGAGGCCTGAACGCCTCCCTGCGACTCCCCTGTCCCCTCTTCCTCCATGCTAACATCCAGATTCCCATCCCTCCTCTGATCCTCTTCCATAACCTCCCTCACATCTGAAGAACTTCCTCCTCTATCTGTCCCCCTTCTGCTAGCATCAAAAGACCTTCTAGGGTCCCTTGACACTCTTTCTCTGTTTGCTCTACATGACATTGCCCTAGGCAATGTAGGAGGACGGGCACTCGTGCCCTCATCCTCAGGTGGCACTCCAGTCAATCGTGCAGATCGACGAGTTCCTCTCATCCTGTTTTCTGAAAAACAGTACACATCACAAAAACATTAGCATCATATGGTTCATGTGGGCACACATGGACCCTCATCACATATATCACATATCATATCATAGCATCAATGCACATGTATATAATCATGGCATTTCACATCATCATACAAGACAGGACTCCACATCCTATCCTAGTGGACATGATCTTTCCTATTGTGCTTGACCTTCTATAACATCTATGAGCCCGACACTCTAGGTCCGATCCTATGAACCTAGGGCTCTGATACCATTCTGTAACGACCCGAAAATTGGACCGCTACCGGCGCTAGGATCCGGGTCGACTTAAGGCCGCCGGGACCCGTAGCAAGCCAAACATACATCCTGGAAACCTGTTTAATCCCATACATGATCAAGAAAATACATAAAAATTTAAAATTTTTCTTTCATTCATACACCAAACTCAACCTGTGCATGCACTGTTCATAAACATAATCATGGTCATGATCCCTCTGTGGGATCTCATCAATGCCCCAATGGGCGATACATGTGTTGAGTTGGCTAAACATGGACATCAATAACCATCATAAAATATCTAAGATCATGTATTAAAAGGGATATCTAATACATAAAGTCAAGCACAATCTCTAATCCTCAATATCATTACAAGACTGAAATTGTACTTTTACATAACATTAATACATTTATCATGTCCACACTATCTATTACATACACAAGACTTCATTACTCTTGTAAACCTCCTGGTCTACCCTGTACCTGCAATCCTGGGGAAATTGGGAGAGGGGTGAGCTACTAGAGCCCAGTGAGCAGAATAATAAAACATTTAAAACATATGATAACATGAAATGCATCACATCACAGCTAATCACATCAAGGATGAACTTGTCACCATTAGCCCTCTGCATAGTCCAACTGTGCCAGAACGTAGAATGGGTCCTGGTCTTTCTCTTACATAGCATAACATAACATGGTCCAACTGTGCCAGAACGTAGAATGGGTCCTGGTCTTTCTCTTACATAGTGCCAGCGAACGTAGAATGGGTCCCACTGGTCTTACATTCCTTACCGTACATATCACATCGTCACAACATAGATCGAGGGCTATGGGTCATCCAACATTCATCCACATCAACAATAAAATGTGCAATGCAACATATTCGTGAATTCTAATGCAAACAACCTAGTACATCTCATGGCATTCATGATGCGTGAATCATGTTAAAAAGTCCATCATTTGCTTTAAAACACAATGAGTTATTCCACTCACCTCTGGGTAGCTCTGACCAGACACTGGAGCAGCTGACTCACTGCTGGGGTCCTCGGTTCCTCGGGTCCGAACCTACACAGGTGGACTCAAATGAGGGACCAAACAACATGAACATAACTCTAAACTACTCCCCAAAAACCCCCCTAAAACATCATGAAACAATCATAGAAAAACATGCAAGAGAGGGCTGGACAGGGCACTTTCGGCGGCAGGTTCGGCGGCCGAAAGTCCCTCCAGAGCCGAAAGTCAGGCAGGTTCGGCGGCCGAAACTCCCAGACAGAGGCGAAACTCATGCATGTTCGGCGGCACTTTCGGCGGCCGAAACTCCCAGACAGAGACGAAAGTCTCCTTTCGGGGGCAAGCTTCGGCAGCCGAAGGCTGCTTCCACAAGCATGTTCGGCGACCGAAAGTTCCTTCGGCTGCCGAACCTGGTTTCTCCCTTAGTGGCAGAAACTCAGCTCTCCTATGCACATTTGCCTCCAAAACTACCCAATCATGCATAAACCTATTCTACAACATTCCCAATCACACACAAACAAGCATACAAGTTCCTAGGGGCATCAAACCAACAAAAGCCCCAACTACAACACAACAATCAACTCACATTGTTCAAAAACACAAACAAAACCCATAAACCTAACCATGAGCTAAACATGTATTCTACCCCATAGATCTACTTAAAACTTGCTTAAAACATGCAATGAGCTTAAGATCGGCTCTTACCTCGTGGAGATCGAGAGAGAGACGTCCTAAACTCGGAAATGGGAGGGGTTGAGTTCCTTTGAACCTCAAAGCTCCAAAACTTTGCTCAAAGCTTGAAAATCTTCAAAACAACATAAAAACTCATGAAAATCGAGTAGGATTGGAAGGAAAGAACTCAAGATCGGTGAGGGACGGCAGAGAGCTCACCTTGGCCGAAAATGGGGAAAAAGCTCACCCGTTTTCGGCTAAGGGACCCTTTTATAGTGGCTGGCCAGGCCACGTTCGGGGGCCGAACGTGCCTCCGCATGCATGCCATGTTCGGCGGCCGAACTTGAGGTTCGGCGGCCGAACCTGGACTTTCCTCACTTATGCTTTCGGGGGCCTAAAGGCGCTCCCGAAGGCACGCATGTTCGACGGCCGAACTTGAGGTTCGGCGGCAGAACCTGAGTTTTCCTCCAAGGTTGTTTTTATGCAAAACTCATTTCCATTTTACTTAAAACCATGAAATATCTCAAAACATTTTATGAAGACATGTTTCTACCCTACTAGAGGCATCCGACATCCGAGGTTCCACCGGACGGTAGGAATTCCGATACCGGAGTCTAGCCGGGTATTACAGAGTCAGTCTGCCAGTGTAGTCCTGTGTCTGTTGAGGGAAGATGCTTGTCCGCCGACCTGGTGGTTCTAGATTTGATAGATTTTGACGTCATTCTAGGGATGGACTGGTTATCTACCCATGGTGCTACCTTGGACTGCAGGGACAAGGTAGTCAGGTTCAGAGGTCAGGATGGATCAGAGGTTGTCTTCAGGGGAGATAGGAGGGGTACACCTAGAGGTCTGATATCAGCTCTTCAGGCTCGTAGGTTGCTTAGGAAGGGATGTCAGGGGTATTTGGCTCATGTGAGAGAGCTTAGCAGTCAGATTAGAGAGCCCGCCTCGGTGCCAGTGGTTAGAGAGTTTCTAGACGTCTTCCCAGACGAGCTGCCAGGTTTACCACCTGCTAGGGAGATAGAGTTCGAGATAGAATTGATGCCTGGAACCCGACCGATCTCTATCCCTCCCTACAGGATGGCTCCAGCCGAGTTGAAAGAATTGAAGGAACAGTTGCAAGAGTTGGTAGAAAAGGGCTTCATCCGACAGAGCACTTCACCTTGGGGTGCACCAGTTTTGTTCGTGAAAAAGAAGGATGGATCACTTAGACTTTGTATCGACTACAGGCAGTTGAACAAAGTCACTACCAAGAATAAGTACCCATTGCCAAGGATCGACGATCTATTCGACCAGCTAGCTAGAGCAGGTTGTTTCTCCAAAATAGATCTGAGATCGGGGTACCATCAGCTAAGGATAAGGGATGAGGATGTGCCGAAGACAGCCTTCAGGACCAGATATGGGCATTTTGAGTTCCTTGTAATGTCGTTCGGGTTAACCAACGCCCCTGCAACATTCATGGATCTCATGAACAGAGTGTTTAGCCAGTACCTGGATCACTTCGTTATTGTCTTCATAGATGATATCTTAGTGTATTCCAGGAATGCAGAGGAGCATGCCCATCATCTGCGGTTGGTCTTGCAGACCTTGAGGGAACATGGCTTGTATGCCAAGTTCTCTAAATGTGAGTTCTGGCTGAGGAGCATTTCGTTCTTGGGGCATGTAGTGTCAGAGAATGGGATTGAGGTGGACCCCAAGAAGACAGAAACTGTGGCTAAGTGGCCTAGACCCACTTCAGTGACGGAGATCAGGAGTTTCTTGGGTTTGGCAGGTTACTACAGGAGGTTCGTTCAGGACTTCTCGAAAATAGCAGCTCCTCTGACCAGACTAACTAGAAAGAACCAGAAGTTTCTGTGGACCGACCAGTGCGAAGAGAGTTTTGAAGAGCTTAAGAAGAGGTTGACTTCAGCACCAGTTTTAGCTCTGCCATCTAGTGATGAGGACTTTACAGTCTTTTGTGATGCGTCCCGTGTGGGACTGGGTTGTGTACTGATGCAGAATGAGAGGGTGATTGCTTATGCTTCAAGGCAGCTGAAGAAGCATGAGTTGAATTACCCCACGCATGACCTTGAGATGGCAGCAGTAATCTTTACACTCAAGATGTGGAGGCACTACCTCTATGGGGTAAAATGTGAGATCTTCACAGATCATAAAAGCCTGCAGTACATCCTGAGTCAAAGAGATTTGAACTTGAGGCAGAGGAGATGGGTAGAGCTGCTGAGTGACTATGATTGCAAGATTCAGTATCATCCGGGAAAGGCGAATGTCGTGGCACACGCCCTAAGCCGGAAGTCACTAGGCAGTCTATCCCACATCACGGCAGAGAGGAGACCAGTGGTGAAGGAGTTTTACAAGCTCATTAATGAAGGTCTACAGTTGGAGTTGTCTGGTACAGATGCTTTAGTGGCCCTGATGAAAGTGGCACCCGTGTTTCTGGAGCAGGTGGCTCAGAAACAGCATGAGGACCCAGAGTTAGTGAAGATTGCCAGGACTGTTCAGTCAGGCAAAGACAGTGAGTTCAGATTTGACAGTAAGGGGATCCTCCGCTATGGGAGTCAATTGTGTGTACCAGATGACATAGGGCTAAAAGGAGACATTATGAGAGAGGCTCATAATGCAAGATACAGCGTTCACCCCGGAGCCACCAAGATGTATCAAGATTTGAAGAAAGTTTATTGGTGGCCAGCGATGAAGAAAGAAGTGGCACAGTTTGTGTCAGCCTGCGAAGTGTGTCAGAGGGTGAAGCTGGAACATCAGAAGCCGGCTGGAATGCTTAACCCGCTACCTATTCCAGAGTGGAAATGGGAGAATATAGCTATGGACTTCGTAGTGGGGTTACCGGCAGCGTCCAACAGAGTGGACTCCATATGGGTGATTGTGGACAGACTCACCAAATCTGCTCACTTCATTCCTGTCAGGAGTGGCTACTCTGTGGACAAGTTGGCGCAGGTATATGTGGATGAGATCGTCAGGCTGCATGGGGTTCCTGTTTCGATAGTGTCAGATAGAGGGCCCCAGTTCACCTCCAGGTTTTGGCGGAGTCTGCAGAATGCCATGGGTACTAGGTTGGATTTCAGTACTGCCTTCCACCCCCAGACGGACGGACAGTCCGAAAGGACCATCCAGACTATCGAGGATATGCTTAGAATGTGTGTGCTGGACTTTGGCGGTTCTTGGAGGCAGCATCTACCTTTGGTGGAGTTTGCCTACAATAACAGCCATCATGCTAGCATCGGGATGGCTCCATATGAAGATTTGTACGGAAGGAAGTGCAGGTCACCTGTTTGCTGGGAGGAAGTTGGAGAGAAGGCCTTGGCGGGGCCTGAGCTAGTAGAGATCACCAGCAGGGTGGTACCCATAATCAGAGAGAGAATCAAGACTGCTGCAAGCAGACAGAAGAGTTATGCAGACATTCGCAGAAGACAGGTAGAGTTTCAGGAGGGGGATCTGGTATTGCTCAAAGTGTCTCCGATGAAAGGAGTGGTTCGCTTTGGGAAGAAAGGTAAACTAGCCCCACGATACATCGGACCCTTTGAAATCTTGCAGAAGATTGGGAATGTGTCGTACAAGCTAGATTTGCCTGCTTCAATGGCAAGAATCCATCCGGTTTTCCATGTTTCAATGTTGAGGAAGTTTGTGTCAGATCCGAGCAAGGTTCTTAGTGAGCCTGATGTGGAGATCCAAGAGGATCTCACCTATGTTGAGCAGCCAGTGCGGATCATAGACACCCAGATCAGAAAGCTGAGAAACAAGGAAATCCCGATGGTGAAAGTCCTTTGGAACCACCACAATTTGGAAGAATGCACTTGGGAGACACGGGAGTCCATGCTCCAGCAATACCCTTATCTTTTCTAAGGTTAGTTCTTGTATGTTTCATGTGTGTTATGTGTATGTTGTGATGACTCTATGCATGTGCTAGTTGAGGAACATTCGGGGACGAATGTTCTTAAGGGGGGGAGAATGTAATACCCGGCTAGACTCCGGTATCGGAATTCCTACCGTCCGGTGGAATTTCGGGTGTTGGAGACCTCTAGAAGGGTAAAACCATGTTTTCATGAAATGTTTTATTGTTTTTGATAGTTTTAAGTAAAGAGGAAATGAGTTTTGAACAAAAAACACCCTTGGAGGAAACTCAGGTTCGGCCGCCGAACCTCAAGTTCGGCCGCCGAACATGCATGCTTTTTGGGTGTGCCTTAGGCCCCCGAAGGCATAAGTGAGGGAAGCCCAGGTTCGGCCGCCGAACCTCAAGTTCGGCCGCCGAACATGGCATGCATGCGGGGGCACGTTCGGCTCCAGAATGTGGTCTGGCCAGCCACTATAAAAGAGCCCCTTAGCCGAAATGGGCGAGCTTTCTCCCCATTTTCGGCCAAGGTGAGCCCTTCCGCCGTTCCTCACCATCCTTGAGTTCTTTCCTTCAAATCTTTCAAGATTTTCACAAGTTTTTACGTTGTTTTGAAGATTTTCGAGTTTAAAGCAAGTTTTGGAGCTTTGAGGTTCAAGAACTCAAAATCTCCCACCTCCGAGTTTAAGACGTCTCTCTCTCGATCTTCAAGAGGTAAGAGCCGATCTTAAGCTCATTTCATGTTTAAAGTAAGTTTTATGCAAGATCTATGGGGTAGAATGTATGTTTAGCTCATAGTTAGGTTTTTGAGTTAATGTTATGTTTTGAGCAATGTATGTTGGATTTGTGTGGTTGTTGTGTGTTGTAGTTGGGGTTTAAGTTAGTTTGAAGCCCCTAGGAGCCAATGTATGTGTGTTTGCATGTTTTGGTTGAGCTAAATGCATGATTGGAAGTTTTGGAGGCAAATGTGCTTAAAGGAGCCAAGTTTCTGCCCTTTGGCAGAAACCAGGTTCGGCAGCCGAAGGAACTTTCGGCCGCCGAACATGGCTGGGGAGGCAGGCCTTTCGGCTGCCGAAGTTGCCCCCGAAAAGAGACTTTCGTCTCTGTCTGGGACTTTCGGCCGCCGAAGGTGCCGCCGAACCTGCCTGGGTTTCGGCTCTGGAGGGACTTTCGGCCGCCGAAGGTGCCGCCGAACCTGCCCTGTTCTGCCTTCCTTTGCATGTTTTTGCATGATTATTTTGAGGTGTTTTAGGGGGTTTTTGGGGGATGTTTTTAGAGTTATGTTCTAGTTGTTTGGTCCCTCATTTGAGTCCACCTGTGTAGGTTCGGACCCGAGGAACCGAGGACCCCAACAGTGAGTTAGCTGCATCAGTCTTTGTCAGAGCTAGCCAGAGGTGAGTAGAATAAACCTTAATGTTTTGAAGCAAATGAATTATACAGTTGAGCATGTTCATGTATCATGAATGCCATGTGATGAATTAGGTTGTTTGCATTAGAAATCACGAATATGTTGCATTGCATTTATGATGTTGATGTGGATTGGTTACTGAATGATCCTTTAGTCCTCATATGATATGATGATGTTACGGCATGGTATGGTATGGAAGTCCAGGTTGTACCCATTCTACGTCCCTGGCACTATGTAAGAGAAAGTCCAGGTTGTACCCATTCTACGTCCCTGGCACATTGGTATGCATGATATGTTATGTTAAGAGAAAGACCGGTTGTACTCATTCTACGTCCCGGCACTTTGGAATGTAGAGGACTATTGGTGACAATACCATCCGGGATGTGATTTGTTGTGATGTGTTGCATTACATGATGGCATGAGATTTAAATGTTTTCTATTATTCTGCTCACTGGGCTCTAGTAGCTCACCCCTTTTCCCTAATCCCCCCAGGATTGCAGGTATGGGCTAGACAGAGAAGTCAAGAAGAGTAAAGTCTTATGTTTGTAATAGATAGATAGTGGACATGGTAAATGGTATAATGATGTAAAGTTAAATAGTTATGTTATGTATAATGATATTGAGGTTTAGAAGTGTGCTTGACCATAGTTCATTGTAATCCCTTGTTGATACATGATCTTAATGTCTATTGATGTTTATGTTTAACCAACTCAACTTATGATGTATCGCCCATTGGGGCATTGATGAGATCCCACAGAGGGGTCAAGTTTATGATTATGAATATGTTTAGTGCATGCACAGGTTGAGTTTGGTGTATGAGGAATGAATGAAAGAAAAGTTTTAATTGTTTTTTTTATGGATGATTGTTGATCATGTATGGGATTAAACAGGTTTACAGGTTTCATGTCAGGCTTGCTACGGGTCCCGGCGGCCTTAAGCCGATCTGGATCCTAGGGCCGGTAGCGGTCCGATTTTCGGATCGTTACAAATAACAATAAGTCAGATCATGTACCTTTAAAGGTGACGAGCAGGGCTGGTCTTTTTGCTTTTAGTTCGGATTTGACAGGAACTGAAGCTGGGGTCTTATCTGCTCATGCCATTGGATTTCTCCTCGGGTTTCCCCTTTACCTCCTCAGCATTTATTATATGAGTGGTGAGGGGGTAAATCCCTAGACTTTATTTGTAACTGCGCGGCTTCATTTTAGATGATTTTACCTCTCTTTCTGGTTATGAGCTCGGATATCTGGTCCCTCTAGAAGTGACCCTTTTTCAGTCGGTGCGGTTTGGACTGTATGCTCCACTGGGATGGGGAGTTAAGCTTTTTTATCGTTTTCCTCTCCCAAGGTCATTTTTGCTAAGTGTTTGTTTACTGTGAGTTAATCCGAGCTGTGGGCAGGGTCTCTTGCTTTTGTCGTGAGTCCGTCCCTTCAGCGGATTAAGGAGCTCGAATTTTTGTTCTTTGCTTAGACTTTTGTGCTATTTGTGTGACGGGCTCAGGAGTTCGGAATTTCGTCTTCCTCACTGTGAAGTCAATACTTAATTTCTTGCTTTCTTGACAAGCCTTATGCGGGCTGTGTTTTAGGGATCCGGGCTGTTTTTGCTCCGGGGAAATCTTGGAGATCCTGCCGGCTATTTTTGCTCCAGGAGATCTTACGGAATCCTGGCCGTTTTTGCTCCGGGGAGATCTTGGAGATCCCGCCGGCCGTTTTTGCTCTAGGAGATCTTACGGGATCCTGGCCGTTTTTGCTCCAGGAGATCTTACGGGATCCTGGCCGTTTTTGCTCCGGGGAGATCTTGGAGATCCCGCCGGCCGTTTTTGCTCCAGGAGATCTTACGGGATCCTGCCGGCCGTTTTTACTCCAGGAGATCTTATGGGATCCTGGTCTTGAATCCAGGAGATCTTGGGGATCCCTGTCTTCTACCTCCAGGAGGTCTCTATGTCTCAAGGAGGTCTTCTGATATCTGTTCTTTTTCTTTTTCTGAGGGAGTTAATACTCACAGTAATAGAGATAATCATTGCATTGTCATAATGTGGTGTTATTCCATTCATTCGTGTTTTTATAGTACAAGAATTTCTTTTTACAAATATTCTAAGGGAAGTACCTCTTCTGCCTCACCGGCTCATTCATCCTTCTGTTCCTCCCACGATCATGTTGATGGTCCCACTGGACCCATCATTCACTTGTCCAGCTCCCGCTCTCCTTGGCACTTGGGCTGCCGGATTGGGCTGAGGCCTCTGTCCCTCCGGTTTCCTCATGAAGTTCTTGAGGTGCCCTCTTTTTATCAGCCTCTCGATCTCTGTGATCAACTGGAAGCAGTTATTGGTGTCGTGGCCATGCGTACAATGGTACTGACAGTATTTGTCAGGATCTCGCTGGTTTGCTTCCGTTTTCATAGGCCCGGGCCATTGGAGGAACTCCTTGTCCTGGACGGCCATGAGCACTTCGGCTCTAGAGGCATTGAGTGGGGTCGGCTTCTCTGGGACCTATGGAGGGAGTGGCCTCTGTTCTGAGTCCCAAGGAGGGAGAGGTCTTTGGTCCCTTCGCTCCCAGGGTTGTCTGTAAGGCTCAGGCCTTTTGCCATGCTTTTTCTCGTGCCTCTCCGGCCTCCCTTCCTCCGGTGCTTTCTCCTTATCTGTCGCTCCCCTGGCGAACCTGCTTGTCACCAAGGCATCATCCTGCCTTATGTATTTTTCAGCCCGCTTTATCAGCTCGGCCAGTGAGGTCGGAGGCTTCCTGCTCAATGAGCCAAAGAACTCGGCAGAGGTCGTCCCTTTCTGCATAGCCTCCACTGCTCTACTTTCATCCAGCTCGGGAATTTGCAAGGCCTCCGTATTGAAACGGGCAACGTACTCCCTGAGCGATTCATCCCTTCTCTGCCTGACTGTTTCTAAGTTTCTCGTCTTTCTGTCTGCAGGCACCCCGGCGATGAACCGGCTAATGAAGCGAGTGGCCAGATCTCCAAAGCTTCTGATGCTTCCGGTCTCAAGGTTGTTGAACCATGTCCGTGCTGGCCCCGAGAGCGTCGTCGGAAATACCTTGCACATCAAGGCATCCGATAAAGTCTGCAGCTCCATGAAAGTCTTGTAGTTCAAGACGTGCTCCCGGGAGTTTCCAGCTCCGTCGTACGCCGCCATAGGCGGCATCATAAATTTCTTCGGGACGGTCTCCTACTGTACCCACTTTGAGAAGGGTGAAGAGGTAGGCAGAAAAGTTTGGCTGGGGTCCTTCGCCCCTAACTCAGCCAAAAGTTGTTCTCTCATCTTCTGCAGCTTTTGGTCTACACTCTCTTCTTCCTGCCTGGGCCTCTTCTCCGCGCGACCTTCCTCCTCCCATGTCTCGCTCCCCGCTCTTTCGGTGGTTCCGGCAGAATAGCTATCAGCTTCATCATTCTCTATCAGCTCCCTCACCCTCCTTCCATGAACTCGAGCTTCCGGCTCTTCCTCTTCTCCGGCTCTTCTCCCCCCATCTCAAGTTTCTTGGCTGACAGTTCGGGGATGGTTGAAGGTAGGCTGAGGTTCGTTGGTCCGGAGCTCTTCCACCACCGGCAACACCTGTACTGGGGTGCTGAGGCCCCGTTGTCGCATTATATGCCCCAGCCAGTGGGCGGTGTTTTGTAACTGGAGAGCGATGGTTTGGAGGTCCTGGTTGGACAAGGCAGCGGCGGATACATTCCCCGCCGGGCTTGGCGAGGGGTTGAAAGGGATGGGTGGTTGATTGTTTGGAGTTGTAGGACTGGAAAAAGAGAACTGCTGCCCCTCTTGGGTAGAGCTCAGGTCATTGGGAGTGTTAAGATTGTTGTTTTCATTGTGATTAGCCATCGTGGATCTCAGTGGGTTTGTTTAGAGTGGAACTCCGGTGATGAAAAGATCTCCTTCATTCCCACAGACGGCGCCACTTGATGATCTGAGATCCAGAAAATAGGGTTTTACAATGGGTTTGTGAACTTAGGAAAAACTTAGCCCTAGAGGGGAGTATCTCCTCCTTTTATCTGTTTCCTCCGTCTGCTAATGACGTATAACAAACTGGCTATCACTGGGCCACCTGTCCCTGCCACGTTGATACGGACGTACGAGGAAATCAGATCTCTGTTCCATGCATAACGACCCCTGATTCTTCCCGGACACGCATGCAGATGGTCCCACAAGGCGAATGGGTTGAACTCTTTCCTAGTTCCGAGCTGAGCCGGAAGATAAGGTTAAGACTAGCCCCAGAGGGGATCTGTTCATTGGGTCAAAAGAGCTGGGCCAGTCTGATTGAAGAATCTGACTGGAGCCCGGTCTTTAAGCTAAGCGGGCTGGCCCTGGTGCACATGCGATGCTTGAGGGCCTCTGGATAATAGGCTGGTATCGTGGGCCTGGCCCCAAACCGGAGTTACGAAAACCAGCGGTCATCAAGTTCGGTTCGGTTTTTTCGATTTTTTTCTGATCAAAACCGAACTGAACCGAAATTTTTAAAATTAAAAACCGAATCGAATTGAATAAAAAACCAAATCGAATTTTAAAATTAATTCGATTCGGTCAGTTTTTTCGGTTTCAATTGAATAGTGCTGACCTTAGTTAGATGGATTCATATCAGAGTAGACCCAGTTAATTAATGGAGGTTTATCTAATTATAGCATTAATACTGGGACCTCATTCTCATCTATATCCAATTGGGAAGCAAATGAATAAATAAGTATACCGGATTAATTCCACCAATGATTTTTTTTGCTTTTTACTAATTTTCTGGTATCTAATTCGTCTGATTAATTTGAAGTCAAATTACTGTTAAATTCAGATAAGGAGCTTTTTGAGCGATATTTTTACCATTCACAAGGTTCACGCATCGAGACTTTTTTAAATAGGATTTTGCCAAACCACACACTTATTATTATTATTTCTTTAAAATGGAAAATACTGGAAGGAAATTTTTTAAGATAAAATTAATTTTATATTTAATTCTTTTTTAAAACCATCTATATGTTTATAATTTTAAAAGTTTTCCATGAGAAAAAGTTGGAGCGGAATATAAAGTTATTTTCCTTTTACTAAATAGAATAGGATGAAAAGTAAGCAATTCTATATCTAAAATTTGCATTTATAAATCTTAAATAACCAAATTAATTAAATTTAGTTGATGGAAAAATTTAGAGGGAATTTTAAATTGTAGAATAAAATTGACCATTAATTAATCAAGTATTTAAAGGACAAAAGATAAACAATGAAAATTCTGAGAATTAAAAAATAATTTTAAATGAATTTTTAGACGTAATTATTTAAATCAAGAGTTACACGGCTGACTTAATAATTGTCACGGAATAACTAATTTTGAATTTTATGGCAGACTTAAACCGGATTTAATTTTTACTGTCGACGTTTGATGAAAACTCACGATAACTTTTCGAAAAATAAATTTCAAAACGCATGACTTTCAAAAGTGTGACGAGGGCGAAAGTATGTCACAAAGTTCGATATGAAAATTCCATCGTTTAAGGAGTTAATTTTGCATTTTAATTATTTTTTGAATATTTTTATAATTTTGCATATTAAAAGTTTTTTTTAGGGTCTTTTTCTATTATAAATAGCCTTACTTGACTATTAGAGACCCATTTTTTAATCTTTGAAGAATTTCAATAAGACTATTCATCTTTCAGCCTATCTTTTTTTTATATTGTCTTAATCAAACGATATTGGTTAAAACTCCTGACAGAATCTAATTAGTCCTTTATCATATTGATATTAGAGCAAAGTTTGAACATGACAGACAATCAAGAGACACGACTTGCTGCAATTGAGGCATCTTTGGTAGAATTGAGGAAGATGATCGAACAGCTGGCCCTGCAGTAGGAAATCCACCAACCCGCTGCAGGAAATCCACCAACCCACCGCTGCCGTACACCCCCAGCTAGTCGCCAATCCTATGGTCACTAATCATGTGCCGCCAAATCCCCAACAGAATTATCAGAAAGGTTACAAGATCAAGATAGACCTTCAAAACTTTTCCGGTTCGTTGGATGTGGAATCTGTTCTTGATTGGCTGGCAGAGATTGAACGTTTCTTTGAAGTTATGAACGTGGAAGAGTATTGCAAGATTCCTATTATGGCTTATAAGTTAAAAAGGGGTGCAGCAGCCTGGTGGAATTCGATTCAAAATGAACGCTATCGGAAGAGGCTGGAACCCATACGAACCTGGGTGTTGATGAAGCAGATGATTAAACAACGGTTCTTACCTAGTGATCACGCTCACGTTTTATATAACCGGTATCATGACTGTGTACAGGAGAATCGAAGGGTGGATGAATATATCGAGGAGTTTTTAAGGTTGCAAGTGAGGTGAGAAAACTGTGAGAATGAAGCCCAGCAGGTTGCGCATTATCAGAGGGGGCTGAATCACGAAATTCACTGTATGATGGGAGTAGCTGTGATTTTTACTTTGGCAGACGCCATCGAGATGGCAAAAAGGGCAGAAAAGCTTGTTGATTGGCAGCCATGACAGCAGCACAACCAGAATTTTAATTACAGAAATTATAGTTCGATAGAGATGCAGCAATATAGAGGCAATTACAGCGGGCAGCCTTCTAAGGTTGTAAATTCTGGCAATCCTTATAATACTATGGAAGAAATGAGAGATAGTAAAGGAAAGGCAGTCACCACTACAGCAGACAAAGGAGGCAGAACCAATCCTTATCAAAAGCCAACGGAAGACATATGTTACCGCTGGAGGCAACCTAGTCATCGAATGAATAATTGTCCAGAATGTAGAGGAGTTAATACTGATCACCGACAGGTTAATGTGATTGAGCAGGTGGTTGAATCTGAGGAAGAAGTGGATGACGATGATGGATCTATTGCTGGTTTAGAAGACGGAGAGATCACTTATATGGTGAAGAAAATTTTATGCTCAACAAAACAGGAGGATAAGACGCAAATGAGGAAGATTTTCCAAGCAAAGTTTCGAGTAGGAGAGGCAATTTGCATGCTAATTATAGATAGCTGCAGTTGTGAGAATTTGATTGCTAAGCAATTGGTGGAGAAATTGCAGTTGTCTACACAGCCACACCCTTCGCCATACAAAGTCGGATGGATTAAGGAAGGCCCGACAATTGAGGTCAACAGAATCTGCAATATGCCTCGATCAGTAAATCTTATACTGAACTTGTTAATTGTGATATTGTGGATATGAATTGCTGTGAAATTTTGCTTGGTCGCCCGTGACAGTTCAATGTTGATACTTTGCATAAGAGGAAGGAGAATTCATACATGTTCACGTGGAATCAAAAGAAGATTACTATCTTGCCTTTCGGTTCTACGAAACATTCTAAAAATAAAAGGGAAGAATGCTGTTGTTGTTTTCACGAGAGTGCAGAGGCTATCAGGCATAGTTGAAAAATCTGGAGGCACACTGGTTTTATTGGGGAGAGCAAAAGGTGCAATGGAGGATGCACCATCTTTACCACCACTCGTCAAAGAGCCGTTGAAGGAGTTTCCTAAGATAGTGGAGGAATCATCCAAGCTTCCACATCTGCGGGATATATATCCAACATCAGATTGATCTCATTCCTGGATCAAATTTAACGAATCTACCTTATTACAAGATGAGTCCAAAGGAGAGTGAAATCCTCTAAGAACAGGTTGAAGAATTACTGAAGAAGGGGCATATTCGAAAGAGTATTAGCCCCTGCGGAGTACCTGCCCTATTAGTTCCAAAGAAAGATGGGACTTGGAGAATGTGCGTGGATAGCAGGGCCATCAATAGAATTACAGTTCAGTATCGATTTCCTATTCCACGACTAGATGACATGCTGGATCAGCTATCTGGGTCTAAAGTCTTCTCTAAAATCAACCTTAAAAGCGGCTATCACCAAGTTCGGATCAAGGAGGGAGACGAATGGAAGACCGCCTTCAAGACTAAGGAAGGCTTGTATGAGTAGCTGGTTATGCCCTTTGGTTTGATAAATGCACCCAGCACTTTTATACGACTCATAAACTAGGTTTTGCATCCTTTCTTGTGCAAATTTGTGGTTATTTATTTTGATGACATCTTGATTTTTAGTCGCAGCGAAAAAGAACATTTACAGTATCTTCGTCAAGTCATGACAGCCTTGCAAGAAAGTGAGCTGGTTATTAATCTTAAAAAGTACATTATATGACAGAACGTGTTCTGTTTCTGGGATTCATTGTTAGTGCATAAGGGATACAAGTCGATGAGAAGAAAGTAGAAGCAATACGGAATTAGCCCATCCCCAAAACTATTTCTAAAGTTCGCAGCTTTCATGGCCTTGCTACTTTCTATTGATGGTTTACCAGAAATTTCAGCAGCATTGTTGCCCCTATCACAGATTGCTTGAAGAAAGAGAGAGTGCAGAAATTTGCTTGGACTAATGCTGCCAACAATAGCTTTGAAAAGATTAAAAATAAGCTTACTTTTGCCCCTATTCTTGCTCTACCTGATTTTGATAAATTATATGAGGTTGAATGTGATGCTTGTGGAGTTGAAATTGGTGGAGTGTTGTCACAATCTAAAAGGCCTATTGCTTTCTTTAGTGAGAAATTGAATGAAGCTAGGAAGAAGTGGTTCACTTATGAGCAGGAGTTATATGCAGTATTCTGAACTTTTAAAACTTAGGAGTAGTATCTGATGAGGCGAGAGTTTATTATTCACACAGATCATCAATCTTTGATCCATTTTAAAACTCAAAAATATGTGAATAAGATGCATGCTCAATGGGCAGCTTATTTTGGAGCCTTTCATTATGTCATAAAACATAAGGCTGGCTATAGTAATAAGGTAGCAGATGCTTTGAGTAGAAGCACTGCCCTGTTAATTACAGTTAATCAGGAGGTTGTAGGTTTTAAATTTCTGAAAGATTTGTATGCTACAGATGATGACTTTGTTGATCCATGGGCTAGAGTCCAGGCTCACCAGCCTGCTGATGGGTTATTGATACATGATGGCTTTCTTTTTAAGGAGAACAGGTTATGCATTACTCGATCTTCTTTGCAGAAAAAGCTTATTCAGGAGGTCCATGGAGGGGGTTTGAGTGGTCATTTGGGGCGTGATAAGACTATTGCTGGATTGGAGGAGCGTTTTTACTGGCCATAATTAAAAAGGGATACAGGTTGGATGGTCCAGAAGTGCAAGGGATACAGGTCGGATGGTCCAGAAGTGCCTAGTTTGTTAAACTCAGAAGAGACATTCACAAAATATAGGCTTATACACTCCACTGCCTATTCTAGCACATCCTTGGAAGGACGTGTCTATGGATTTTGTTCTTGGTCTTTCAAGTACTCAACGTGGATCTGATTTCATTTTTATTGTTGTTGACAGGTTCTCCAAAATGGCGCATTTCATTCCTTGCAAGAAAACTAATGATGCTTCTCATGTGGCAAAAATGTTTTTCCAGGAGGTTGTTCGCTTACATGGCGTCTCTAGGACCATTACTTCTGACAGAGATGTGAAGTTTCTAGCTCATTTTTGGGTGACTTCATGGAAACATTTTGGAACTGAACTTCGATACAGTAGTGCTACCCATCCCCAAACTGATAGACAAACTGAAGTGGTGAATCGCACGTTTGACAATCTTCTGCGTTGCATCTGCAGTAATAAGAAAACTACTTGGGATCTTGCTCTTATCCAAGCAGAATTTGCTTACAACATTGTTATCCACAGCTCCACAAAGATGTCGCCGTTTGCAGTTATATACAGAAAAGTCTCAACGCATACAGTTGATCTTATTATCCTTCCCACAGATTCTCACAACAGTATTACAGCAAGTAAATTGACAAAGTAGCACGTGGATGTTTTCAAACAAGTACAACAATATCTTATAGAAGGCAATAACAAATATAAAGTTACAGCTGATAAACATAGGCGTTTCAAGTTCTTCAATGTCGGTGACCAAGTTATGGTGTACTTATGCAAGGAGCATAGAGAAGGATAGAAAAAACTTGACGCCAAGAAAATTGGTCCATTCCGGATTATTTAGAAGATTAATGATAATACTTATATTCTTGACCTCTCAAATGAGATAAAAATTTTCAAGACGTTTAACGTGGCGAATCTATTTCAGTACTACTCTGCTGATGACAACTCAAGATCGAATTATTTACAAGTGGAAGGAAATGACACGGAGCAATGTTTTAGCCAAACGATGTTGATTAAAATTTCTGACGAAATCTAATTAATCATTTATCAATAACTGTTGTATGTTTTAAAATAAACTATAATACTTGCAGATAAACTGTTTACTTATGTATTAATTACTTGCAGACATTTATTGAAAATTTTCATTCTAGTTTTAGTGGAATTCTATATAAAATTCCATCTGACTTTATTTAATCCTAAAAAGAATCTACTGTTTCAATCCAACAGTGTAATGGAGGCCTAATTTCTTGAAGGACAGTAATTTTTCACGTTCAAAAACTAAGTTGCATTTATTATTTTTCTTATAACTCCAATATTACTCAACTAAAGCTCACTAGTTTCATTTCATATATGAATTTTAACTTTGATGAGACAACGGGAACAAATTCCAAATGTCTTAGGTGTTTTTTTAATGTAAAATGCCAGCCATTGACATTAATCAGTGGAATATAGTATAAGCAAACATTATTATTATTATTATTATTATTTTAACTTGTAATACCTACAATTATAGATAAGTTTTGAGATAAATGCATATGTGATAATTGATCAAAATGATACTTGATCTACTTATTCAATATCTTTTGATTAGTAAAGGTGGTGATAATTACCCAAAAAAACCATATGTTGCATTTAATATCCAAAATAAATAAATACCTACAGATGTTATTTATTTTGAATAAATTATGAGATTCTATTTATATATAATTTTTTGTTTTAACTTTTGTAAATAAAAGAAGCATAAATGGGGTAGCTCTTTGTTCCATTTATAGTACAAAGCTTCCTTATCTTCTAGCTTCTAATTTATTCCAAAACTCGTACAAATGTTTATGCTTGATTCACAAGATAGTAACCAAACCCATGCTCTTGCTGTTGCACCTTGCACCACATCGTCTCTTATCTTCTTCTTCTGGATTTACCTTTTTATATTCTTAAATAAGGTTATCCATTCATATCATTTGATTTATTTATATTTTCATATTAAGATGGGATTGGATGAATTTAAGATATTATAAGAATTTTGTGAGGTGTAAATATGGAATACACGCCTGCAGCTTCTAAATTCAAAAACTTTACTAAAGTGAACAGTGGAACAACATTTGTTTTATACCGTAATTAGTGTGGCTTAACTCAGAAACCATTATACGTACCACCAATGATAGTTTCTTACAATAATGACATGCATTTGCTGTCTAAACCACCAATACAGCAATCACCAACAGCAGCCTCCTGTTTTCCTAGTCACCAACACCTTAGCAACACACCTTCAACAGATTCAACCAACAAAAATTCAGACACACACACAGAGTTCTTTAAAGGCTGGTGTAGTCTACGCAGTTTCGCCTCGCCGCATGAGGCACGCCAACATCAGTCTGCACAGTTCTCCACGTGCACCCGTTACCTTGATCTTTCTCTTTCTATTTTCATGAGATCTGCACTTGCCACCTGCAGAGGCTGAGTCTGAGGCCAAGACAGAGAATTTGGAGATTAATTAAAGAAAAACCCATTAATAATATTTCCAAAATTAGGTGAAAAAGGAAATTAAAGACTACATATGATTGAAAAAGATGATGAAGAAACAGCTGATTTTTCATTAAATCTCAATGAAATTTACATTTCCCGAATTGGAAACACTAAACCAAAAAAGAAAGAAAGCAACTGCTAAAAAGGGAATAATAAGAACCAGTCTGACATGTAAGATCATATACAGCACATCACCTCCACATATTGCTAGCCCTAATCAAAACCTGTAACAGATCTCTCTCTTTCTCTGTCTCTTTCTGTCAAGATCCCATCCTTCTAACTAAAAGAAAGAAAAAAATCATTACCCAGAAAGAGAAGAGGAAAAAAATTTAATGGTTTTGATCTGAGGAATCATTAAGGGTGGACGTCTCTGCGGTTCTACTCTGTTCTTGATCAACAGTCCCCTGTTTCACCATCTCAGCACTACTACCTCTACCATTCTCAGATTTCTCACTGTTTTCGCTGCAAGAACAGCTTTTTGTACTGCTATTATCACCAAAAGAAGACGACCTACTAGACATTGGTGTTGCCAAGAAAGTTGGCTTAACTTCTCCGGCCATAATCACTAATATCTTCTCTTCAAAGGCTACCGATTGTTGTTTCTGATCTTCGCCAGTCTTATTTGCTCCTTCTCCGGATTCGAGGTCCCTTTCGTCTCCTTCGTTGCCGTTTTCAAGGTACCCGGATAGCTTCCAGTAGGAACAGGCAAGAATTAAGAGAGCAAAAGCAATTAAACCAAGCATGGCAGCCAAGCCACCGAACAAGTAGGGAACAGGTGAATGCCAGGGAGAGCGGTTTCCGAACGCCGAAGTTGGAGCTCTGGCAGTGACGTTGAAGGGCTCTCTTCCTGCTGCCATTTGTTTATGTAGGAGACTGATAACGGAGGAGGAGGAGGAGGAGGAGGAGATGTGGTGGTGGTGGGTTTTGAGAGGTGAAAGATGGAGGGAGATGGTATTTATAGAGAGAGAATGGTAAAGAGAGAGTGGGTTTTTTGGTGATTATGTCGTCATTTGATTGAGACGTGGGGCCGCTGCCGGTAGGGCCCATTCTCTTTCGTGTCCATTAGAGTTATTTTATATGCGCTGTAAAATCGCAATGGCTGTACTTACCTTTTTTGTGTCACGAATTTTAATTTTTTTTTTTTAATAATTATACTCTCAATTATTTTTCAATAAACTTAATATTTAATTTAATTATATTTTATGGTTAATTTTTTTAAAAAATTTAATATTTTTGCTATATAAATATTTTAAACAGTAAATATTAATTTATTTTAATTAAAAATCATATCAAACACTTTAACTTACATTATATTTTTTTTCTTTCCAAATTCAGGAATTTGCATATTCTTAAAGTTTTTGTTTTAATTTATAAATATTTAAATAATTTAGTTAGTTATTAGAGAAATGATTATAAAATCAATATTACAGATATAAACCCTACACCTGATATATAGTTATTAGATTACTGGCTTCTACAATGTATGGACTAATAAAAAATTTTATTTAATTTTATTATTCATTATTATATTTGTATTTTATTAATATATACATATTTTAAATATGTTATTTGATTTTCATTAATAATTTTTTAGTGGCAATTTATCTATAAAATATAACTTATTTAATTTTATTAATATTTTTATATTTTTCTTAATTTAGTTATTCAAAATTTTAAATTTAAGATTCAATTATCAATACCTAATTATTTGTGTATATAGAAAGTATAAATAATTAATATGTTATTTAATAATTAACACCTTAATGCTATAATAAATAAATAATTACAATATATCAATATATTTATTTTATTTTTTTTTTCAATTTGTAAGAGATAAATATTAACAATAATCGAGTAAGAGATAAATGCGATGCAGACAGAGATAAAGTTAGAAAAAAATCGTTACTGCTTTCTTAATTTTTTTCTTTAAATTGCAAATAGCGTGAAACAAAATTTTATCTCCAAAAAATACTTAAAGAAACATAGGTGGTATTACTTAGAAGTGCCAAATTAAAAAGGCTAAAAGCGTCATCTTATTTACGCGTGATTTTGTATAAGTGTATTTATTTAATACTGAAATACGAAAACTTGCTTTGCATTTCATATTTAATATCATATTATTTTTTATATTTATACTTTATAAAATGTAATTATTTAAAATTTTACTAACAAAATGTATAAATGCACGTTTAATGAGAGGATTTAAAATTGATGATCTGAGATCCAGAAAATAGGGTTTTACAAGAGTTCTGTGAACTTAGCAAAAAGTTTCACCCTAGAGGAGAGTATTTCCTCCCTTTTATCCTCTTTCTTCTCCCTCACGCGAGATGGCCTCTTCATTATAGGACCACCTACCCCTTGGTGCAGGTCCGTACGTACGGATAACTCCAGGACCCTCCCTGTGTCAGGCAAGCATTTAATTCTGTTCGGTACGTGAGTGGACAGGGCTACGAAATGACTGGCGTTGACAAGTCTTCTTGTGACCCGGTTTGAGGAAAAAGGACCGGAACCTAGGAAAGGGCTGGCTTTAAGGCTGAAATGGGCCGGGCCAGTCTGATTGAGTGACTTAAATAGGAGTCCGATCAGGAGTATGAACGGGTTGGGCCTGGCTTATTCGGGGGCTTAGGAGCCTCCTGATAGTGGGCTACTACTATCAGCCCGGCCTCGTAATGGGAGGGAGAAATCCAGCGGTCATCAAATACCACTTTACCTTCTCATCAATTATTGCCCGACTGATGAAGGGGTAAATACCGAGAATCATTATGACTGCGCCATCTAAATACAGTTTGCCTCAGAATACCCTTTCACCTTATCATCATATCGATTTCCAAATTTTTTCCGTCTTCTCCCAGTTCCTGCTTTCCTCGGTCATTCGTGCACGCTGCTATCTGCGTTCCCCTGTCTTTATTTTCACGGTACGTTTCTTCTTTTACCAGGGATAGCTCTAATCTCTCGGATGTCGTCAACCTAGAGTTTAGCATCACCCCGTCTAACATCTAAAACTTCATTCCCAAGAAATACCTGGATATCCCTTTTTTTACGTTAGTGCCCCTTGCCGGAAGGGGAGAATCGTTCTCCTCGATCCTCATCCTTCTAGTTTAATCGACCCTCAGAAAGATGTGAGCTTGATTTTGTCTTCCTTCGAATCTGTTTGTCTGAGCTGGGGGTTCACACCCACGGCGCGTCTGTTCATCACCTTCTTCAGGGGGGTCAAGATGAGCCAAAAATCTTATTACTTTGTCCCTCGTGGAGGCCCATTTTAATCTCGCTTTTGTGATTTTCGCCGAGAAGTCTTCTAACTTGCCCCGATTTTGGATTTTTTGCAGCTTCTGAAATGAAAATGGATCAGATTAAGCCCTCTAAGAATTTCGTGCTCTCCTGGTAAAATATGAATACTGCCTCGGGCGCCTTCCTAGCGGGGCGATCGAGGGGGGAGACTTCCCAACAAGTGGCCGAAGTAAGATCGTCCAAGTCGTCTTTCCGGCCTCCTTCCCCTGCTCCTGCCCGAGCTCCGAAGCCGGGCCCTCGAGATGCTAAATCTTCAAGGTCGTCAAGCTGCAGCAAGTCGGGCTCGGCCACTCAAGCTGTTCCTATAGCGAAGAGGCCATCTCGCGTGAGGGAGAAAAAAGAGGATAAAAGGGAGGAAATACTCTCCTCTAGGGCGAAACTTTTTGCTAAGTTCACAGAACCCTTGTAAAACCCTATTTTCTGGATCTCAGATCATCAAAAATAATAAATCATTGTTATTATTATCTTTATTAAATTTCTTACGATTATAAAATAAAATAAATTATAATAACTATTATAATTCTCTCTTTTCTAATTATTAAAAAACTCCTCTAAATTATTAATTAGACAACAAAGTTAGAGCGGAGGCCGAATACATATTTATAACCCTAACTTTATATATAAAAAAAAAAAAGTTTAGTGACATTTTAAATTTCAAAAACATCGTATTGCATATATAAATTATTTAAAAGTAGAATTAAAATACTTTTGATGCTCTGAGATCCAGAGAAAATAGGGTTTACAATAGTTGAGTAAGCTTGGTCTGAGAGGAGGGTGCTCCTCTCCTTTTATTTTTTTCCTTTGTCTGCTAGTGACATCCAACGACCTTGCTGCTATTAGGCCACCTGTCTCTGTCATACGGATACGTACGTACAAAAGTGTCAGACGTCTACTCCATGCTGAATGGCCATTTAATTTTCCCCTTAGCACGCGTGTAAACAGATCTATTAGGTGAATGGGCTGGTTATCCCCTCTCCTGCTAGGCCTCATGACCGAGCTGGGGGTGAAGAGACTGAGGCCCAAGGGAGGCCTGATTTCGAGGCCGAATGGTCTGGGCCAGCCCATTTAAGAGGTTTCATGAACCTTGGACTAGAGCTGTCATTATGGGACCGGCCTCGTATCGGAGTGGTAAAACCCAGCGGTCATCAACTTCACATAGCAATATGTGGGTGGTGTGAATCTTCTATCACTTTTATAAAATATATATAATGAGATTAAAATTTATATATTATGTATAATTATTATTATTAGACTATTTGACTGCTAGTGGTGAAATTAGATCACAATTTAATTCTTGTAGATATATATCAATTCTATACTATTTTTTTAGCTTCCCTTTTTTTTTCTGATTTTACAGAACTGCACTTAAATGTGAGGATTCTCTCATATCTGTAGTTGGAGTAGATCTTTTTTAAAGTAGTGCTCTTGTTATGGGTTTGGAGACTTTACTCGAGAGGGGACTACTTGCATGTTTCAATGGTAGCAACAGTACTGAAGATCTACAACGATTACGTCTTCTTCCCATGGATACAAGATCGAGATGCAGGTGAGCTCTGTGACATCATTCTTTCACACTCGAAGTGTTGTTTGGTTGAAGACTGAAGAATCTGGAGCTGGTGTTATCAGTTGTAATTTTTTGGGGCTTATTCCTAATATTATTGAGATTAGATTGATGACGTGGTCAAAATGGAACTGTATTGTGTGATTGGCTAGAACGTACAAAGAAAAAAATGTGAGGTGGTGATGGATGCCCACAGCAGTCACTCCAACGCTCAAGTCAGTTTATCAATGAGTAGAGAGAATGCAAAGAATTGTTTAGAGGTTTAGTATTAGGGAATAACATACCTTTGCCTCTATTATTCTTGTCCTTTTATATTGTAAGAAGGTGGAGGTAAATATGGACCTTTTCGATAATTCAAAAGTGATGTGGCCGGCTGCTTGATATGAGGTATTGTCAGTGATAGAGCATATTTTAGACCATTTTATCATGATATTATTGATGTTTATTTACATCTTTTCTGTCTAATTTTGTGGTTTTGGTCTTATTTTGCAGATATTAGGTGTAAAGAGACAATATGATGAAAATGCTCTTAAAACTGCCAAAAAGTGCCAAATATGGAAAGTGCCAAATAAGAAAAGTTTTCAAATAAGGAAAGTTTTTAGAAAAGGAAAGTTTTCAAATAAGGAAAGTGCAGAAGCAAAAGCAAATAAGGAAAGCGCAGTCAGAAGATTATTTGAAATTCAAATTACAGATCTTTCTTTTCTTGTTTAAAGATGTGCAGACACTTCAGCAGTCAGATCTTCCTATTTAGGCAGCAAGATTTCAAGAAGACGCACTTGCCTCTCTTGCATTCAGTATTCAAGATTTGAAATTCAAACGAAGGCTCCACCTAAAAAGGAAAGATTGGACATCATATCTTTCTTTGCACAACCCCATCCGCACGCCACCTTTCTTCTGAAGAGCCATCCGCACACCTCCTTCCTTCTGAAGACCTTGCAATGCAATTCTTTCCTTTTCAGACACAACTTGGGCAGCAAATAAGAACCTAGGGCAACACTTTCAACTATAAAAAGACACATAAGGAGCCTCCCCATACTTTTTCTACTCTCCCTTGGACACACATACGGGATTGCAAGTGACACCATCTCTTCTTCTTCCTTTCTTTATTTTCTTGTTTTGTTTCAGCCATAAGTGGCTGGAACCTTTTATTCTAGTTGAAGATTAGGTGATACTTTAGTTGTTTTATGGATTGGGAGACTTGATCAAACATTGTTTATCTTTTGGTTGTTCAATATTTATGCAATTTCATGCTTGATTTCAATATTGATTTGTTGTTTAGATCTACGTTGATTCTTGATTGCAAAGTAATAATATGTTAGTTTGGATGATTTAAGTCCGTAATTGCTTGGATTATTTAAACATAAGAATGCTTGGTGTAAAAATTAAGGAAATTGTATGATCTAGCAACATCTCATGCGTTTGGGTAGCTAGGATTGGGTCTCTCTATTTCTTAATGCAATTGACAGTGTTTGTTGCCTGAGGCCCAAGGACGTTTCTTGACAACTTGTTGATTAGTGATTAATTAGAGGACGTTTCCTAATTGGTTTAATCTTAAGGAGAGACATGGTGGTGAGAAGCGTCTTCCATCTCCATAACTAATCTATTGAAACAACCAAAGAAACATAGTGTCAATGATCAATCCCAACAACTGAAGTGAATCCGATTCTTCAACTAGAGCTTTCTCATTATTGATTTCTTTTATTTTAATTATTTGCCTTTTTTTATTGCTTTCAGTTTTAGATTTCTTGAATCAATCTCAAAACCCCTCCATTTTACTTTCAGTTTATCTCGTTTCAATTTACTTCTCTTTCAGTTTATTTTTGTTTCAGTTAATTCTCTTGGTCTTGATAAGGAAAATAGGTAAGTTCTCAATTCCCTGTGAATTCAATCCTTTCACCACTATCTACAGTTGTAAGATTGTTGATAACCAGAAAGGTTATTTTTGACCGGCTTCGACAACAGAGAGTCAGTCAGCTAATGGGTTAGTAATCCCGCGATTATAGACATAGTGAGAATATGTTGTGTTATGCAAGATAACAGTAACTTTGCATCTAGACTCACCCTGTCGAGGGAAGGGCGGGTTTTTGATGATGATCCTAGTTTTTTAGGAGTCCGGGTCTTCCACTCCTTAAGTTGGATCACGTTTCCTACTCATTAGGTCCTTGCCACATAGTCCTGTCTTGTGGTGACAGTTCATAACTTTACTGTTTCAATTATTGAAGTCTGCTTCATTGACTACTGGGGGTGTGTTCTCTCTATTGTCAAGAGCAGAAGAAATGATGACTCACTCGTTGGTAGTAATATTAGCAGCAGCTCACGAACTATTGACCATCTTGAAAGAGAAAAGAGAGATTTCTTCGTACAAGGAAAAGAATAGGAGATCGATAGTAATCCAAATGAACATGGGGGATTCAATGGACTCCCGATAGCAGAACCGAATGATGTTGCTGAGATTAGAATGATGACGTGGCCAGAATGAAACTGCACTGTAATTGGCTAGAACTTGCAAGGAAGAAAATGTGAGGTGTGGTGGGTGCCCATGACAGCCACTCTGGCGCTCAAGTCAGTTTATTGACGAGTAGAAAAAATGCAAAGAATTTTTTAGAGGTTTAGTGTTAGGGAGTAGCGTACTTTTGCCTTTGTTATTCTTTTCCTTTTATACTATAATAAGGTGAAGGTAAATATGGCACTTTTCGATAATCCATCGGTGATGTGGTCGGCTACTTGATATGGGGCATCATCAGCTAATGAGTTGATAATCCTGCGACTACAGGCATAGTGAGGATACACTAGGTTACGCTAGATAATGGTAACTTTGCGCATGAACTCACCCTATTGAAGGAAAGAAAGTTTTTAATGATGATCTGGGTGTTTAAAGTGTCTGAGTTTTTTACTCCTTAGGCGGAATCATATTTTCTATTCATCAGATATTTACCATATAGTCTTGTTTTATGATGACAGCTTATAACTTTACTTTGAGTGATTCTTATGTAGCATTCTCTTTCAAATTTTTCTTGGAAAAGGTAGAAAGACTTCTAATGTATATTGATCGAGTTTCAATTATGAGGTTGTTTGTTAAGTAGTAGAGCAATAGTGAAACTTGGCTTCCTTGCTTACACCTTTAAGTTCTTCTGATTAGGTTTGGTTGGCTTGTTTATTTTGATTCTATTTTAGTTTATTCTAAAACGGTTCGATTTGTACTTTTTGTGCTCTGTTTGTAAAGCATCAATTGAAGTTTTTTAAAACAACCAGTATAGTTTAATTATTTAATAACATAGAAAATTATCTTTAAAATTATAAAACTTTAATTAGAATAAATTATTAAAAAGTCATTGCTTTCTAACTTAATTTCTTTTTCTTCTAAAGTCTTAGTTAAACAGAGTTATGAAGGTAAGTGAAGTTTTTTTGTGGTAAAATTAATTTATACGTTTTTTCACTTTTTTCTTTTTTTAAATAAATTAAGAAATTAAAAATCTTTTATTTTATGGAAAATAATTTATATATTAAAAATATTTGTTCTGATATTTTTTAAGAAAATATGGTTTGGTTGCAATATAAGAGTAAAATATATTAATAAATTTATATATTATTATAATTTAAAAACGAAAGGAAATAATAATTTTAAAATAATTAAAAAAATTAAATAAAAATTATAAATTATTATTATTATTATTGTAGACATGGATAAAAATATAAAGTAGAATAAAAGCTTCTTTAGGTCAATCATCATCTGCCCATAAAAAAAGCAAAAAAGAAAAATCTGCCCTGCGATTTGATCACAATTATATATTTTGTTTTTTAAGAAGTAATAATGTAAGATATTCAATTTCCACTCATAATGCTCCTGAGAATGGATTCAAGACTGTGACGGATTTAAAAAAAAATAAAAACATACTTTAATATATAATATTATTTATTTAAAAAATATAAAATATTATAAGTAACATATTTATAATATATTCTATTAAATTTAATATCTTAAATTATTAAAATTAAGTTCAAAATTATTGCTCAAATTTAATATTTATGGTTAATTAATGATTTAATAATAATAAATATGTATCCATAGATTTAATCTGATAGTAGGTGTATCTGAATAAATATGAGAGATTTTATATTTTATTTTTTTAATTTTTAATTAAAAAAAATATAATAAATTTTAAAATTAAAACTTAACTTATGTTTTTATTTAAAAAATCTCTCTTTTAAAATTAAATTAATTTATAAATAATTAAAAATTCATGTAATTTATCGATAAAATTATAAAAGTATCTTAGTTTTAATTTTATTTAAATAGTTTAGAACTAAATATATACAGATTGAGAAATACTACGAGATATTTTAAAAATAGAAAAAGTAAACTGATTTATCATTTATGGGTACAGATCTATGAAGACTGAAGGTGTGAAATGAAAAATTATTTTATAATTATTGTAAAAATTTATTATATTATTAGTGAATATTAAATTTAATAATATTTTAAACTAATATATTAATTATTATTATTATTCCAAATTAAAGTTTAGTAGAAACGAGTTTCGACAAAAAGAAAAAAGGCTGGGAATGAGGCGGTTGGTAGGCGCATAATACAAGAAACTGTTACGTTTAAATTGATAAAACGCGAAACAGTTTCTCTATGATGCGTGAGGTTTTGGCTTACTCATAACCACATCTACTTCGCTTTTCGGCTTTTGCTATGAGCGCCGTTTTCTATCTTGTATTGAATTTAAAAATATCAATTCAAATTTAAAATAATTAATAATATAAAATTAAATACTTGCTTATGATTGTACGTTACGCGCAGCCATGTATGCGTTAAATACGTAATTTTATTTTTAATATTATATAAAAAATTTCATTATTAATTTTTTATATCTGAATTTTATAAAAATACAATTATTTAATTTTTAAAAATTCAGAGTACATAATTCACATCCACTCATATATATAATTTATTATAACTAATAAATATAAATCTGCTATAATTTATTATATATGTAATTTTATTATAATTAATTAATTTATATCATAATAAATTATACTTGTTTGAATATTCTCAGGATTATCATCATTAATTTCTAGACTTGTTTCATTCTTCACAAACATTCTCTCCTTAAATAGTTGGCCTACATTCCACGTCATCTATCCTATCAATGAGTATGCATTCCACAATAACATTACTTTCTTTGTGAATATTCATTGTTAGAAACCTTTATATTTTTAACAAACGTCATTCTAACCTCTTCATCAGTATTAAATAGGTTAAGAGAATCAAAGTTATATTCTTTAGAATTATACCAAACGATTATCATCTTTAAAAACATCCTTCTAATTAACCTTAACCTATTCATCGGTATTAACTAATATGAATTAATAAAATTTATATCTTTTCGGAGTATGTTAATCTATATGATTCACTTCAGTAAAACTCGACTGTTTAACCTTCTGAACAATATTAAAAAATCCCATATGCCAACACATTAGTAGACACTTACCACCTTTGCATTTCACATTTTTATCCCTTAGCACAATATTCCCTTAAATCTATATAGAAACATAACATTTTTCGTACAACATCTATTCATAATGCCTTACATAATATAATGCACAATATACTAATAATAATATTGTTTCTGTCTCATAATTTTTATTCATTTTTCTTTTTTAGATATAATATCATATAAATTGACTATTATAATCCTATTTAATTTTATCTTATTTTTAAGAAATTTTTCAAAATATTTTATAATATTTAATAAAATTTAATATATTAAAAATGGATATAATTGAAAAGTTAATAAAAAATTATATTTCTTAATATGTGAAAAAAAAAGCAAACTAGATAAAAATTATACGACGAAGGGAGTAATAAATGATTTCAAGTGTCTCCTTTTTTATGAAATTATATTTCACATATATAAAACATTATATTTTATTAATCTCAATATCAATAAACTACTGAAATTATATTTCACATATATAAAACATTATATTTTATTAATCTCAATATCAATAAACTACTTAAATATTAAAAAATCAAGTATAAATATAATGAACATAGTTTAAGTTAAACAAATATTATTTTTCTATATGAAATATTTTACCTCTAATCTCTTTTTCTTTCTTCATTGCTTTCGAGCTGAATTCAAGCTTAACTCATAGTTGAAATTGAGTCTTATATCCATAAACTCAAGCTTGATTCATTTTGAAGAAAAGCCAAGAAGAGCCAATCTTTTGTCAAGCCGAATTTCAAATAGCACACGAGCAATTTAACTTATCTACAATACAAATGAATTTTATTAGGTTAATAGAGAAAAGTACATTTTAGTACACATGTCTTAACAAAGAACACGTGCTTTGATTTATTGCAAATAAATATCTAAACTTTATCTCGTTAGCAACATAAGGACCTAATGAGTGATTGCATTAGTTTCATCTTATCTGTATGCTTAAATATTAAAGGGTAATATTTTTCAAATGACACAACAAATGAGACCCACATTTAATAAATTAAAAAAATATTTCAGCTTAAATCCCTAAATTATCATCTAACCTAAAAAAAAAAAAATACATTTGTTATAAAATCTCTAAATCAAACTTTAAGGATTTTTCTCTTATTAATACCTTTAAAAATTTCAATCAAGAATATTATAATGTCATTTGTTGATTAGGTTCAACTAATAAATCAAGAATAAGATTATTTTGACAAACTTTACAATGTGAAGATTGCACGATCCTTCTAAATTACATGAGGGCAAAAGTAAGTTTTTGAAATATTTTCTTTCAAATTTGTAACAATGCATGTCGAGATTGGGCAAGTATTTAAGATGAAGTTGATATTTCATCTGAAAATTATTGAAGCTATAGTGAGGCTAGTTAGTTGTATGATGATATGAAAGTAAATGAAGATAACACATGTTAGATGTATATACCCTAAAGCCATATATTGTATTATACTTTGTTATTTTCACATTCGTTAAGGCAATAAAATAGATCTTTTATTTAAATATTAAAAGTTGTTTAATTAAAAATAGACCTATTCCCATTAGTATTTGGAAAATGTTCTATTCTTAAAGAGTTTAGGAATAAGAATGACAGAAAAATATTATACAAATAACTATAAAATAGTTCACAACCGTGGGATATCTTATTGGTCATGATTCATTTAGATTAGGTTGTCACCTCTAGTTGTCTCTAATAATTAGCATTCTGATACTAATGATAGTAGAATGGTGAGTTACTTACTATAGAACATAAGATGTTTAAACAAACATGTGGATATTTATGGTGATAAGTGGTCCAAATACATGACAATATGATAAAGAACACACAAATTTTATTCTTATTAATGTTTGCTCACGAAGATTATAATAATGCACATGATCCTCATACCTTAGATAATGCTTACCCAATAAATAGATGATTTGAGTTTGATACACTTGCATGCTTATACTATGTATGGATATATAGTGAGAGTTGGCTTAGATTAGTTATATGTGGAGTTCGTTACCTTGGATAAACAAGTGAAATCCTATGACCAAATTAATTATTCTTGATAAAGAAAATTCCTAGTAAGGACATGTAGACTTAATTGGAAAAAAGTGTTTTCTTATATAAGTCCTGTAAATAAAAATTAGAATAAAATATTAGTCATATGATTTAAAGTATTAGGATTTGCATAACCATGATCCTAGTTTGAATTGAGATTCTGTAATGAAAGCATTTAAATGCATGATAATCTATAATTGAGGTTCTAAAAAAATAGCTTGTATATATTTATTGTTAATTGGGTAGCCATGGCGAGTTATGCTAGATGCTAACCATAAGGAGCTTGAAATATCAAAGAAACGTCATTATGGGTTAATGGAAAGGAGTTTTCATTTTTATTGCCAATTAATTGTGAACTCTAATAGCCACACACATAAAAATCGATCTCCACAGATTTATTTAATTTATTAATTACTTGAAGTATTAATTAATTATTTAATTAGTTAATTTAGTTAGCAATTTAATTGTAAAGTCCCTAGTATAACTTGGATGGTATTACTCTAGATTATAGTGGAATAACTAATTCCATATGTGATACAAAGTTAAGAGAGGAAAAATCTCCCTAAAAATTTTGAGATAATTTTTGTTATAATATAATTAATAAATTAATATAGTTGATTAATTAATTTAATCAAGGACTATATTATAATTGTATAGAACACAAATAATTTATCTAAAAAAAAGTTATTAAAACAACTAATCTTAAAATTCTCAAAATACCTTATAAGTTTAATTTAAGGTTTTGGAATTCTTAATACCCTTTAGGGTAATGTTAATAGAAATTTAAGAATTATAAACTATTAACTACTTTAAGATAGTTCTTAGTTTAGAGGTTGTGTACCCCTAACCTCATTTTAGTGGTTATTTAAGCATTAGAAAATTGGTGGAAAATTTATGGAGACTTTAGAGGTGAGTTTTAAAATCTCTAACTACTAAGCTCAATTATTAAGGTGGAAAATAGAAGATGACAACTTAAAAAGCTACACCCAATGAAACCTTAACAACTCAAAAGTGAATAGTGATAGTTGTTAATTGTCTATGTCTCTTTACGAAGACACTTTCTCTTTCTTGTAAGTAAGTTTGATATCTTTCATTCTTTTTCTTCTTCTCCCAAGTCTCCTTAAGGGAAAAAGTTTTCCACAATTATTAAAGTGTTTTAAGTTTTCTTTTAAGAGCCTTTTATTCTAAAAAAAGTACACCATTCCCAAGCTAATAGAAGAAATCCTTTCCTTTTATTAGTGGTTCGACCAAATGTCTCAGAGGGTAAGAAATTTCAGTTCTAAATCTTGGAGCTTGTAGACGAATTGAAGGGTCAACGTTTGACAGCTTAGAATTGATAATCTAAAGCTTGGAGAGCTAGAAGGATAATTATCTCTAATATCCTCT